>NC_135746.1:29458125-30918750 GCF_041903045.1 Epinephelus lanceolatus | reverse complement strand
GGTATAAAGGTTGAGATAGAAATGAGGAGGAGCAGGGTACAATAGAGAAGCACTGAATCCAATACAAAACAGTGAAACTTGCAGTAGAAAGCAAAAGCTATAAATCTACCTAATGACCTCCTCCTAATAAATCCTGAGTGATCAGTTGAAGAGGAAGTGATCCGGACTCTTTACTGTGCGTTTTTAGGACCACTGAATCAGAAAGTGCTGAGCTGGTGCTGATCTAGAGCTCTCCCTCTCTCTTTTTTTCCCATGATGCTCTTGTGGCTCCTCCATAATAATGGAACCTCTGCAGCTCAGGAAGCTGTTCTTACACACACACACACACACACACACACACAGAAATATGAAGAACCAAAACAAACTAAACCGATTAAAACCAAACATGTCGTCAAAGGCTCCAGATCTCTTTTCTCTCCTTCTCCGCCTGCTTATCTCTCGCCCAGCGGAGACGGAGAAGATGAGATCAATTTTCGGATCAGAGCTTGATTAAATATCGACAAGGCCCAGCTCCCCCTCAGAAAGCAACTCTTTGATCATGAGATGAAAAGCTTTCAAAGTGCCCATCATTGTCTCAGAAATCAAACTTATTAGTTTCGGCCTGCATATCGCCGAGCCCCAAAGGGCACAAAAACTCCAGAATTATACCCTTTTATAATGTAATTGTAGGCAATACGCTTTCAGTGTTTTCAGAGTCCCCGGAGCAAAGCATGATTGCAGATACTAAAAAGAAAACTTATCTAGCTATTATCTAGCTATTCAAGGTTTTTTTTTTTTCTCTCTGCTTGAAATCTGACGCTTGAAATTAGATTGCAATTTTTTGCTGTCTTTGACTAAATATCTTTAGAAGCCTCTAAGAAAAAGTTTTATGACACTGAATATCCTTTGTAAACTTTTTGGCTGTGATCCGAACACAATTGGAGAATAAGCAGATTGATATTTTCAGAAGTATTCACCCATAACGAGTGATGATGAAGGTTTTTTCTCAGCTCAGTACTTCACTTCACATTATCATAGTTTCACATATTCACATTAAGGAGCGACAAACATTCTCTGATGCTGGTTGTTGTGCAAGTTAAATACTGCTCAAGGGCATAGCTGTAGCATCTATGAGAGCAGTAACATTGGTAGTATATAACACCTTTCTCAAGTTTGTGTCAGCCCTTCTTTCCTTTCTTTGAATAACATTAGTTTCTGATGAATTTATATGCTTGTGGGGATCTACAACACGAAAGATGTTTGAATTGGATTTGAATTGGATTTCTTGGAAGTCAGAGCATCTATTTTCACAGTGCCACGCAATTTTGTTCTGATGGCCCAAAATTACAAAGCACCGTCAGTCTCAAAAAGTCCCACTGGATGGAAAGTCTATAGCCTGTTATCCCAAAAACAAACGCCCATTGCTCTGAAGTCCCGTTTCTCTGAAAATACACACTCCCTGCAGTTAGTTTCAATGTCCACTCAGCATCTGAGCCACCGATCTCACATATTTTTACTGACCCTTTGCGGTGTTTCAGCCATTGAACCCAAGTGTTTCTTTTATCAAACTGTCCCTACTTTTCCAGCAGCTTTATTGCCAAAAATTTGAATGTTTTAAGCCAAAAACACAATCTTTTCCTAACCATAACCAAGTGGTTTTTGTGTCTAAACCTGATTTCACCACAGTGTTGTTGAGTAACGTCAAGTTTCAACGTATATGCCACAAAATAATGTGCAAATGTAAGGTATCCATTGTCTACAGAAACATACAATGCTGACATTTTTTTCTGGTGACTAACCGCAAAGTGTGTACTTTTGGAGAAAAAGGACTTCAGGGCATTGGGTGATGGTTTTTGGGATAACGGGCTGTAAGATAAATGGGGTTTTCAGTCCACGACATTTTTCGGACTAACATGGCTTTGGAGGGCGGCACAGTGGTGTGGTGGTTAGCACTATCGCCTCACAGCAAGAGGGTTGCTGGTTCGATCCCGGGTGTGGGAGGCCTTCTGTGCGGAGTTTGCATGTTCTCCCCGTGTCAGCGTGGGTTCTCTCCGGGCACTCTCCGGCTTCCTCCCACAGTCCAAAGACATGCAGGACTAGGGGGACTAGGTTAACTGATAACTCTAAATTGTCTGTAGGTGTGAATGTGAGTGTGAATGGTTGTTTGTCTCTATGTGCCAGCCCTGCGATAGACTGGCGACCTGTCCAGGGTGTACCCTGCCTCTCGCCCGATGTCAGCTGGGATAGGCTCCAGCCCCCCCGCAACCCTCAAGAGGTTGAAGCAATTAGAAGATGAATGAATGAATGAACATGGCTTTGGAATTTGGGCCGTCAAAACAATGGGTAGTTCCTATTTTTTTTTTACACACCCTAGAACAGTCTTAAAAATGGTCCTTGCCCAAAACTGCAGCACCACAAGACAATAATATAACTTAAACAAAAAAATAAAGGTTAAAATTGTTCACTATGATAGATTACATATCTTAGATCATTTTCAAGTCTCTATAAGTTTTATCTTGTAGTGCACTGCAATAAACTGAAACCACTGGTGGAAAATCAATCTAAAAATTGATAGTTTGCTTTGGCCCAGCAGTAACGTAAATTACACACAATTTGTAGTTAATGGGCCCAAACCTGCAAAACCACATGATGGTCCATTAAATGCCCTTAAGGAGGCATTAACACTTCCAAGTCCAGTCAAGTAACTCTAACTCTGACCTCTCTGTGGAGTTATCAAGTATAAAGGGACTTTCAGAACCAGTGAGTTCACTGTCTCTTAATGTAAGAAGAGGAAACACTGTCTCAGATTCTTACAAAAGCAACATTTTTGATAACTTTGTTTCCATATAAAGCAAACATCTCTATCAAAAAACAGTTGGATGTGCAGCTTTTGAACATTTCAAAACTCAACAAACAAACAAGTTGCTCCACTCTTACGGGACCTTTACTCATTACATAACCATTTCTGTTGGCTGCTGCCTTTGTGTGATCCACTGACTCATGGAAAAACTGTAAATGTCAAGTGATCTCTTGTAGCACTGTTAACTTTTTGTCATTTTACCAAAGTACTTCAGTCTGCCTGTGGAGACACCAGGTAGAACTCGACTCTAAAAGTGGACACTTTCTGTAAACCTGCTGCTCCTTAACTCTGAAGTAAAACAGGAAATGAAAGCTTGGAAAAGTAAAATATATATAGATAAAATCTAAAATGTTCAAAAGCTGAGAGCTAAACCAATCAGTTCCACACTGTCCAAATGCTGAATAGCATCTGAAACCAACTCCCCACACCTTTTCAGTGTGACACCTTTTTGGTGCTTCAGTCAGAGCGACTTCTGTTGCCTCTCTTATGCACAACTGAGAGCAACAACATAAATGCAGGGAGAGACTGTCCAAAAGTTAGCGCCATTATGACTATTTGTACAAGTAATTACATTACCTTTCTCTATGAGGCCAGGCCTTTCAATGAGTGTTGCCATTTACAACAGCTAAAATTGATTAGCCCTCAGAGTGTGCTACACAATGAGTTTGAATGACATTGTGTATAAACTAGTTTTTTAGTTTCAACAGGATTCCTACACATTGTCCTTTTCAAAACTGCATAAAAAGTTCCAGACTTTTCTGCAGATAGTTTAGATTATATTTAACATCTGAGTACAAATAGCTAGCCGTTCAGTCCACACACCTGTGCAAAAAGTTGAAGTTTCATTATCATACATCACTGCCCAAAGAGGAAGTAACCTTATTGGCGTTATCGACCCTTTTTTTAGCCTTTTACAAATGATAAACAAAAATGACTTGAAAAATGTCAAGAGTAATTAATTTAGTAATTAGTTATTGGTCATGGATGTCCTGGTTTGGTTCAGTTATAAGGCACTTGGGGCAGAGCTGTTTTGCAGGTGTACAGGCGTAGAGCAGCTCTGCGTAGGAATGTGTGCGTTCAGTTGCACACAATACTTCACGTCACTCTGGCCTGCACACTCACAGTGGTAAACATTTTGGCTGTGCTGGCTACCTGCACCAGACACCATGAAAAACCCTCAGTAGGGTAAATTTATTTTTAAGAGTTCTCAATTTTAGATTTTAGTGAGCAGAATAAGGCAATAGTCTGGAAATATCTGGAAATAAATATGTTTTATACTCTCTTTTCTTTTTTCCCATATTCATCTAGACCTGGAATTTAATGAAATCAAATTCCATACTTTTCTATACTGTTTCAAGCAAACATTTGCCTTCAGCCCTGATGCTAAATTTTTCCAAAAATGCAACACAAAATCCCCTGTTGTTGTAATAAATGACATGAATTTAAAACTGTTGAGAAGGCACAATGGCAAACAAGGCCACATATTACTCTTGACATTCATTTTAAATCCAGGAAGTTTTGAAAAGCTACAGTTTTTCATCTAGATGTAAAATCTTGTGCAACCCACTTTGTTGGCATGTACATCTGATTAGCAGCTTTAATAGGAATGATGAGGATGCCATTTTAGAATACCGTATCCCAAAATACATCCATGGTAGACCTCCTTTCTTTCACTGCTCATCAGCCATGTGGCTGTAACGGTATGGTGCAGCGACCACTTCCACTGTTTGTCACCAACTGTAGATATATATAACACATATAACGAGCATTTAACATTCAGAGAGCAGCGAGTGTTCAGAACTGCAGGAGGAAAAATCTTGCTTTACTATTATTATTTTGTTATATCTATCTGCAGTCAAGGGCAGTAAAACAAACATAAAATGTCAAAATGAATGCATGATCTGCGGATTATCGCTGCCATAAATATCTTTTAAATAGAAGATATGTTCATCTCGAAATGTTTCCATGTCCAATAACGCTGTTTGTAGCAGTGACGGAACTTCAGAGGAATCTGTGCATCCTGGTGAGAGAAAATGTTCCAAATTCACAAACTAAAAATAAAAGGCAGCTAAACTACTTCCAGCTCCAAGTCACCACCAGCAAACACACACACACACACACACACACACACACACACACTTACAGACAGAGAGCCAGAGCCAAAGGGAGCAGAGGGGCCCAGGGAGACAGATTGTCTTTTAATTGGTTGAAAACTGCAGAGCTTTGAGAAGGGCTGAAGGGGAGGATACACACACACTCACAGAAACAAACGCACACACTTGCACACAAAACACACAATGTCCTCTGTGATAGTGAGGAGACGTAGCCGGTCCCTGCTGACTGACTGGTATAATGAGCTGAACCCCGGCCAAAACCTGGAGGTGTGTGTGTGTTTGTGTGTTTCTGTTTGTATTGTATGCGCGAGCGGCAACCTGCTGATATCATCAAACTAAAAGACAGAACGAAGGTTCAGAGATTGAGGGTCAGCAAAGTAAATGTGTGTGTGTTTGTGTGTGTGTGTGTGTGTGTGTGTGAAGGTTTGTTTTGCCGTACCATCACTGTATTTCCACTGTAACTTTTGGCAGCTCAGTGTTTCTTTGCTCTTCAGCCAACATTTACACTGAAGCAGGTTCTCTGAAGACTGATAGTCACAGAGGTAATTTAAAACTAAACATGCTGATAGCTAATATTTGGCCAGAATTCAATAATATTTTGCAATTTGCAATGCCAACTGCATCGTTTCCTTGCATAAAGAAATTGTACATGGCAATACAAACCAGACTTGGATGCACAAGCGTTGAATGTTAACATAAAATTACACCTTTTACCCCTTCAGGTGTTATAAATAATTAAGAGCCAAATCCATGTCTTTAAAATTACAATAAAATTACAAAATTACAGTTGGATGCATTATACACAATACCACTGTGACACCAGGTTTCCAACTGAATAAGGGAAGCAAAATTCAAATTGGAAGATGGCACCAGGGGCTGCTGCTGTGTCTTGAGCTTCTGCTGAACTTTGCTTTTTTGTTTTATTTGTTGCTTATATTTTAACTTCTGCACTATTTCATATCCTACAGTCTCATTTTTTACCTGTGTAATGTATTTTTTATACATATTTAATGAGCATTGTTGGAGAGAGCCTGAGATCTAAGAATTTCATTGCCCACAACTGCTTCTCTGCAATCGCTGTACAATAAATAATCTGAAGTTGTTGTGTGTGTGTGTGTGTGTGTGTTTGTGTGTGTACGCGCGCGCGTGCTACCTCCTGATGGTGCGCAGCAGGGTGGATCTGGCCTCATTGTGGAAGGTGATGATGATGGAAGTTGGAGGAAGATCAGAGTCATAATGAAGAATGGTGCACCTACAAAGAGGGAGAATAATTGAACGTGACATCAGACATCCATTGATCCAATAAAAGGCATATCAGATTTTAAAGTAAAGTTACCACAATTTTAGTGAGTCATACTTCCAACATTTTGAAAAGAAATACATTAAAAAGCAGAATTAAAACTTACTGCTAAGCTTCTTTAGTGGCATTTCTTTTCGTTTTTCACTCTGTTTATAAGCTGCTTGTTTTATGCAACAGTTCCTGTATATATACACTTCACAATAAAATAAATGTGACTGTTTTCTAGAGACTAGAGAGAAAATGTATCCTGAATATAATTTCAACTTTTAAGATGTTGATGCTTATATGACAATATAAATGTCTATCTCAGTTTGAGCAGTTTACGTTTGTAAAGGTAGCTGCACGGAGCTTTCTATGGGGCGTCGAACACAATACGGTGTTGTGCATGGTCAGTAAATTGGCATAAATGCAGGCTCTGTGGTTGAGGGTTTTATAGCTTACTTCCACTCCTTGCTGGTTGGTTTGAGCGGGCACTCAATGTGGCGGACCCTCTGTGTAAACTTGACTAAACTGAGTGGAAGTGGTTAGGGAGAGGGCGATGGTTTGGGAAAGGCCCTATATGTTGTCAAATTAAAGACACTATTTTGCAAATTAGGCATTTTCTGATTGAATGTAGTTGGCAGAAGTTCTGAAATTAAGAATCCAAGATAAAGAACTGTTTTGACATGTGTGTACCACGTGTTAAATGAGCCATGATGCTCTGTGCTGTGTGCGACCAAGTGATCAGACGAGACCTGTTGAAGATGAATTGCAGATAACCAGTGAGAGGCTCATTAAAATACACCACATAACAGTGTATGCGTGTGTGCTGCCTTCGCTGGGTCAGCAGCCTTTTCTTCTGAAAGAGCAGAGGCGCACACACACACACACACACACACACACACATACACACACATACAGTATAATGAGAAGACTGGCCTTTACCTATCAGATTGATGGATTGGTGACATTTTCAAACAGAAACAGGCTGCTTGCTCTCTTCTAGCCTTCATTTTTAAAAACCTCACCTTTCACAAATGTGTGTGTGTGTGTCCATGTAAAAGTTAACACAATGCACTGCACCATTAGCCAGCTTAACGCATAGTTCTCTGCTGCCTAAATCTCTACTCACAATGTGTGTTTCATTATTTGTTCATTGAAGGCACTGACGAGTTAGTGTTAGTGTTAGAAAGTGCCCTGTGTTACACTGCACCAACAGAAAAGTAAAAATACAAAATGTCAAATGTATTTGCACAACATGGGGAAACATGAAATATGAAGCATCATTTCCAAAGGTGAGAGGGCTAAAAGTAGCGAGTTCTGCCATTCAAAAACATAACTATTGTTTTCTCCCTGGAGTCATACAGCACTAAAACAACACTTGTGATCTTGTGACAAACAAAATGAATGTCAAATAATTTTACAAGTTGTAAGATTAATCTTAAACTTAGATGAGCTTGATTTGCTGTTTGTAGGCACAAACACAAAAGTCTTATTTACTTGCAGAAAGGTTTGGAAAGTTACAAACCCACATTTATAATAAGCCACGGACAAAATGTCAGGAAGCTCTTCTCTGTTGCTGCCACACTTTGTGGTTTAAAAAGATAAGATATATATATATATATATATATATATATATATTTCACAGAAAGATTTTAGCTTTTGTAGGTCAGAGGAAAGAAAACCTGTCCTTCCACATCAAAGGACATCAACAAAATGTTTGAACTGGCCAAACGTTTTTGTGATTTCGCCAACCAGAATTCATACATGTAATTTCTTCTTCCACTGCTCGTATCATGTTAGGTTGGTTCTAATAATTCTGTATTAGATTCCCCAACTGCTGAATATGCACTCTAACAGATTTTTGGCTCAGAATATCCAACATTTTATGGCTCAGCTCCTGCAAAAACCCCCAGAGTGTGCAGTCAAAGTGTCCTTGAGCCAAACATTGAACCACCTCCTGTGATTTGCTGTAGGGTTAGAACACAAGCTCAGCTCCTAATTTGTTGTATTAACAGGTCGGCACGCAGGATCAGTCAGTGCACTCGAGCACCCGGCTGTGAAATAATACAATCAGCACCTCATTAACTCGCAATTTGATTTTTTTTAGTTTAGAGGCATGATGATTAAGTGGGGAAACAATATCGGCAAAGCAGATTACAGAATGTAAAAAAAAAAAGAGAAAAGAATCAGAAACAAGTGTATGATTCACGCTCTTACAGCTGTAACGTGCACATTGCAGTGTGGCTGCAAGGAGAGGGTTCAGTGTCCTGCTCAAGGGCATGTTGGCCAGTTTAAGTCGATGTTTGTTGGGCAGCTCTTCCTTCCTTTCTTTGCATAATCTCTTCTTTCATCCTCATCTTTCTCCTCCTGTCTTTCCTTTCGTTTTATATTGCATCCAAATATCCCTGGTGTCATTCTTTTTCTTCTTTCCTTCGTCTACATTTTCCTTGCAACCATCACTTCTTCCAGTCCTTCCCCTCTCTCTCTCTCTCTCTCTCTCTTCCTCCATTTTCTTCTGTCTCTTTACACTCACTCCTTCAGTTTTTGTCTTTCACCTTATCTTTCTTTTCTATCGGTCTATCCATCTATCATGATCAGTGTTGGGCTTGTTACTCTAAAAATGTAATACATTACTCATTGCTTCTTACTCTTACAAAGTAATAATATTACTTTACTTATTACTCCCTGCCAACAGTAATTTGTTACACTACTCGTTATATTAGTTTTCCATTACACCCCATAAAATTGGTAATTGTGTATCTTCCCAAAATTCAGATGTGTCTTTATGTGAATGTCGAGGTAGTCAGCAGTAAGTGTAGCAAAGGCTAGAAACCTTTTTTATACCTGGGGTTTTCTGTTGCCTGAAACCAGTATTTTCCCAAGGTTCTGCCTGAAAGATTGAGAGTCACTCATGGTTTAACATTACATCCACCACATATCCAGCCACAAGCATCATCACTTCTTTGTAGCTGCAACTGTCCACCAGTAAAATCCAGTTGTGGTTGTTTAGCCAGTGTAGGGCTACAGCCGACCTCTGCGGTTGAGAAGGTTCACCTTTGGTAGGGTGTATTTTCTGGAGCTTCACATTGTTGTGCTGTTGGTCACAGTAGCCGAGGTGTTTCAGACCGGAGGTTTGAGAACGTGTATTTTTGTAGTAGAAAGAGTTTTAGTCCGACTACCTGCAGCAGCCGTGTTCTTGTCATCTTTCCTTCTGACAAAATTATAGTAATGGGAATATTTCCAGCTGCTATGGTAAGTGTTTTCAACTAGCTTGCTGCTTTATGACGTGCATGCACAGTACGACAATTACTAAAATTAGTCGACTGATGTGATTGCTGTATTTCAAGTCAGTAGTGATGTGATAACACAAGTAATGAGTTGTTTGGTCTGTGATAACTGTAATATTATCACTGACATCTTATTAGTAAATAGTTACACTATTTGTTAGTGGAAAAAGTAATATGATTGCCCAACACTAATCATGATTCTGACTGTCTTCCTTTCAATTTATTCTTTTCTCTCTTTCTCTTTCATCTTTTTCTTTCCTTTCATCCATCCTTTCTTTCACTTTCCTTATTGTTTTGTCTTTCACCCTCTATTTTGGTCACCTCTCTCACTTCAAATTCCTTGTCTTTGTATTTTCCTTATTCCTATCATACTTTGATAATGGCACAGATTGTGAGTTTTAAACACACACACACACACACACACACACTTTAGAAACCCGAGGTTCTTTAAATTGAAGGCCAGAGCAGGCTGCCAGCAGGCTGTTGTCACTTTGCATTCAGATTTCTTTCTGTCTTTCATTGCTCCCTCCCATCTCCCGTTCTTCTTTGCCTTTCCGTTGTTTCCATCTTTCTCCAAGTGAGAATAGGAATATACACTGTATATATTTGTCATATCATATCCCATCATGCCCCTCTCTGCCTCCTCCATCCCTCTATCTCCTCGTCTCCATCTCTGGTTTTTCTGCAGTTGATTTATTCAGCAGCTCTACCAGAGAGGAACGATGAGAAGATAAAGACGAGCCGCTGCTGCTGTATGTGTGAGTGTGTGTGTGTGTGTGTTTGTGTGTGTGTGAGAGAGAGAAGACCGAACGAGGCAGAGAGACACAGTGACAGACAGGCAGAGAGAGAGACAGACAGAGATGTACAGATAAAAGTTGTGCTGACAGATGACTGATGTTGGAGCTGATATGAACAAGCTTCCATACTCCCTGAGCGCATGTATGTTAGTGTGTGTGTGTGTGTGTGTGTGTGTGTGTGTGTGTGTGTGTGTTAACTTCCTGATACATCAAAGCTCAAGAGAGCACACACACCAGGAAGGAAGGAAACGAGAGGAAATATGGGAGAAGGGAAAAACAGATCAAGAAGAGAATAGGGAAAGCAGGAAAAAGGGAAGACGGGTAAATAATGATGGAGGGAAGAAGAGGAGTCAAAAAAAGGAAGTAAGAGGAGGTTTAAAGATTGAATAGAGAGAAGAGGAGGTGAGAAGAAGAATGGCAGGAAGATAAAAGGGAGGTGAGAGGGTAGGAGCAAATATGAGAAAGGGGAAGAGAAGAGAGATTTGAAGAGGATGTATGAAGGGAAAAGATGCGGAAAAGAGAGAGGTGTGAGGATGAGGAGTAAGGAGAGTGCCATGATGAGACAGGGGTGAGGAAAGAGAAAGAGAGAAGAGGAGTGGCAAAAATTCAGAAGAAAGGGGTAAATAAAGGAGATGGAAGAGGAGAAGAGACATGAACAGGGGGAAAATGTAGGAGAGAAGAGGAGAAAGAAAAAAAGTTCAGGAAAAGAAGAGGCGAGGATGAGAGAAATAGGGATTAGAAAGAGAAGTGTTTGGGGAACGGAAACAAAAAAGGGTAAAAGGAGAGGAGAAAACAAATGCTAGGGAGGAAGGACAAGGAGAAAAAATGTCTGCACAATGAATAAAAGAAAAAAAGACAGTGAGAAAGAATACCGGAGAAGAAAGGTAAATGAAACGAGGGTTAAATGTAGAAAAAGGGAGGAGAATACCAACAAAGAAAAGAGATAAACAAAGAGGAAATGGAAAACAGGTGTGAGATAGGAAGGAAAGAGGAAGTAGAAACATTGAGAGAAGATATCAGCGCTGTCGCCAGAATAAAATGTTGGCACTTTATGTTCCTGCAAACCACAGACAGGTTACATTTGAAGTTTCACATGTATCATATCAACATGTCTAAAGTTACATAGATTACGTGTTTAAGAGCTCAGTTAGGCAAGATGGCTGCTAAGCAGTAGACAACAGGGGCCCACTGTTCGAGACCAAAAAAAGCAGGTATTTTTTTCACAAGGATTCAGGACATTGCCAGCCATGTTTGTAGTGACAAAAGCAACGAAAATTTGAAAACGGAAACATAAATAAATAGAAAGTTTCAGCATATCTGCTACATATGCAATGTAGAAATGTCACATATCCATGCTTTGCAGAGATGAACAATGCTAATATTTATTCTGGCAATTTGGCTTAAGGTGAGGAGATAAAATGACACCAGGAGAAGGAAAAGAGAAAAGTGTCAAAATACATGAAAGAGAGTAGCTATCACTGATCATGTTTCTATCTTCTTGAGTACAACACTACCATAAATACCACAGAGGAATCTGAAGATACAAACAAAAAACAAACACAACTACTCAATGAAAACCAGAGGAGAAACTGCTGTGTCTAATTTTCTGCGGAAAAGCTTCTGCAGAGCGACAAAGATGATTTGCAGAGTTCGCAGAGAGCAGCAGAGATGTGCACCTCCTGAAAAATGTGTCTATGTGGCAGGCACCGCAAACGCTGAAGAAGTCTGACTGGACATCAGGGCCTGAGGGTGGGATTTCCAGAGAAGTACCTCACATCCATTATAAAAACAACTAGAGCATGGAACAGTGGCTAGCGGAGCAAGTTAGACGATATCATTACTTGTATGATCCCTATTCTAAATTTTATTTAAAGCGATCCTGGCTTCTCCCTTTTATCATGCATAGGGAAATAGAGGATTGTTGTGGAGCTCAGTGGAGGTTAAGTTACGCAAACTTCAATAGCAAGTTTTGATCTGTTGTTGTTACATGCTATGTGCAAACCGCTGTAGTGTAAGTTTGGCCCGTGCAAGAGGTGCCCACCACACAGAATGCATAGGTGCATAACCCTGGAAGTATAATTTAGACTTTATCTTTCACTAGTAATCAGAAGCACCTTCAGCATCTCCCAGAATACACAACACTACCTACTTTAAAGCCCATTTCAAAAGTGCATGTCTCCAAACTGCCCACAGGTTGGTAATAGACAGGAAATGAAGATAAGAAGAGGAGATGGAAACATGGAGGAGACAAAGAAGCAAAGAAAAGAAAGAGAAGAGCAAAAGGAGAAAGTGGGAAAGGAAAAGAAGAGGAAAAGATGGTGACAATAAAGGATACTGTAGGAGACGCGAAAGACGAAAAATAAGAGAAGAGAGATGAGTGTTTACTGTATTTCTGTCCAGATGGTGTGAAAATCATTCATATTTGATGAGCAGAGCCATTTGAGGAGTTGATGTTGTTTATCTGTGTGTGTGTGTGTGTGTGTGTGTGTGGTGGCTCATCAAAGTTCATGTGGAGGTGAGATAAACACATGAAAGGAGAGGTCAACACACACGCACAGTCCCTCTCTGCGGGCGGTGCAGCAGACCTGTCAAAGTGTGTGTTCGTGCTACAAAATACTAATGGCCACTGATGTAGCCCTGAGATAGTGTCAGACCTTTTCTCACACACCCACACACACACACACGCAGTACCTCCCTACCTGCAGCCTCTGATTAACACCTCTAAAGCTCTCCTCCCGCTCCGTCCTTCACTTGTTCTGCCTCTCAGCTTTTTTTATTCCCTCTCTCCTCACTTTCTCTCTGTCTCCCTGTGCCCTGCCTCACCCTCTCTCTGTCTCTCAGTTTCCTCTTGTTTTCTTTGTCCAGCTTTGTCTCGCTTGTGGCTGAAAGGCTGGAAACATAAAGACAAAACGACTTGGAGTTAATGTAACTGAGTAGTGAGTTACAGCACTGGTTTGGGAGTAAATTCTCTCACAAAAGAGCTAAATGCTTCCACCTCTACATCAAACCTCTGCCTTAACAAAGGAAAGGTTGTTTGCCATTGCTTTCCAGAATAACCCATAAGAGCAATTCCTGATCCGGAATGTCTATCACCAGGAAACATCAGTTTTAATTGTCTTTTAAAATATGCTATGGTCTGATTCAGTTTTGATAACGTTTATGGAAGTAAAACTGCTTGGTTATGGTTGGTTTTGTGAATTTTCACGGCTGGAAGAAACCAATTGGTAAGAAACAGGATGTGAACAGCTGTTTCCAGTGTCAAGGACAGAAATGATCATTTCATAGCAAAGGCATGACCCGCCCTACTCTGTCTTACTCTGCCTCTGATTGGCTTACAGTATAATTCTTACCCTAACCAATCCTGCTCCTCTGCCTAAACCTAACCAACCCAACCAACCAAGGCAACAAATACTAGCCAATCAGAAAAAGAGTAGGGTGGGTCATGCATTTGCTATCCTAGAAGACACAAATTTGTGTCAAGGGCACATGCTTTATAAAACTAACCATTCACTCCAACCCTCCTTCATGAGAAGTCTTGAGGAACTGCTCTTTTGTTGGACCAAACAACCAATGCAGCAGTTTTTCTGGTGAAGGTTATTCTCTACCAAGCATTGTAAAATCCACAAAAATAATTAGTTTTATAAGTTTAAAGTATATTTTCCAGTTATTTGAAAACGGTGCACATGTTTATTGTCATCTTTGGGGTCACAAAGATTGGATGAAATTTGGAAGATATGGGTGGTTCTACATTTTCAGTCATTTCCGTCCTCTGTGAGGTTATAGCTGTTTTCCTTTGACTTACAATAACTTTGCCAGCCACAAACATTTAAATGATAATTAAAACTATAACTGAGAGAAAAAGCCATTGTGTCAAATGTGATAATGTTGATCTGACTTGCTAGCCTTTGGAAGAGCTGTAGACTTGAGACTGAATTTAACATGAATCACAACAATTAAGACTCTATTTCACTTGATTCCCTGAATATGTGACTTAGCAGCAAAGGCCAGTAGTCTGAAACAGTAAGACTGAACTTAGGCCTACTTGGTATTTGACTCACTAACGACTTGAAAAACAGCTCAGGTCATTAGCATGTGGCTAACAGGATATTGATTTCTTCTCTTTGAATTCAATTTTCTTAATTTCCTGGGTCCTGGTGTCATCCTGTGTATATTTGCAAACTATGCATGAGTAGTGGAATTCACATGCAAAAATAGAAAATGGAAAAGTGCTTACAGTGTGCAAATACAGTACACACTGAAAAGATAATACAAAAAGGCGACTTAGGAAAGTATCACTTTTTTTTTCAATGTGAAAATCTTCAAAATAAACATGTGCAACTGGAAGTAAAATATCATTTTGTTTTTACTTGGCCAGCGTGATATGAAACAATGTCAGTTTAAGCTGGGCAAAGTTGCAGCACGCCTGCTGGAGTAAGATATTTTGGTAAGCTTTTCACCTCTGGCCTTTCTTTCTCTTCCCACTATCTCTGTCTCGCTTCTATTCAGGTGTTCACAGAGGAGAAGATGGCCTAGTTTTGGCTGGTTAGGCAACATCCATTTACATATTTATATATACACACACACACACACGCACGCGCGCGCGCACACACACACACACACACACACTTGCACACACAGCTGGTGAATGAGGGAGCAAGGGATTTCTCTTCTCTTGATTGAGAGAAAGAAAAGAAAAGAAAAAGGAGACAGCGAGGGACAGTTGATAATACCTCATTTCTTCTTTTACTGGAAAATTCCATTAGGAAAATTTCCAAGCCAATGACTCCAATGAATGAATAGCTCAAATGAATAGTTCAGTGGATTCAACAATTTTAATTGAAGCAGGTTAAATCCCCAAAAGGAGAGAAGGAGTGTATGTATTCTGCAAAAGAAAAAAACCTGACCAGGCTTTGCCCTCATATTCTCTGTATTCTGCTGCCAAAGTCAAAGTTTGAGTTTATTTTCTACTTTTATGAAGTCTATCACAATGTCGCTAACTCCCAGAACTCACACGCAGACCCATATAAACAGATTAAGGCACACTGAAACTTCAATTCTCGTTGCACTGCATCTCAGTAGATCTGTTGGATCAACACAAAAATCTAATTACTGCGTTAAAACAAGACTATGCAAGTTTTATATGATGACATAACAAACTTTCTCTTACAAATAAAAAGTTGAATTCATAAGCAAGAAAGCACACCTCAGTTAATTCAGTTCAATACACTCAGTGGTTTTGCTTATACAGCCTTACTTGGTCTGGTACAAGGTTTTTTTTCTGGCTCTAAAAAGTAAAGCGAACGCAGAGGGGCTTTAAACCTGCACTCTTTCTAATGGCCAGCAGGGGGCGCCCCAACTTTATTACCTTAATAAACATTTTGATAATGAGTTTATGGTTTCAAGTCTTCTTAAATACAACATAATGTTCATTTTTTAAATTATGGTCCTGTCTGGTAAAACAGACAATAAAGCAGGGTATGCTTTAGGGAATGACTATTTTTGTGATTGAATAATCATTACGACATTGGTGTCCTCTGGTTCTCTCGTTCAAATATGGTCACTTTTGGCTACAAAAACACAGGATGGCGACAGCCAAAATGCCAAACTCAAGGCTTCAGAACGTCAAAATGGTAGTCCAAAAACAACTGGGTGACATGATCACAGTGGCTACATCCACTTCTTTCAACAAGTCTATAATCTGATATTTTCATTAGTGCTTGATGGCTAACGTATGCAAATGTGAGCAAACTTCAGATATTGCTGTGTGACTGCCATTACTTTGACTCTTCACCACTTACAGTACTGTTACAGTATACTGTAGCATGTACCATTATCAAATAACTCTCACTTGGCCACTGTTCCGCAAATGCTATATGGTGTCACTTTAACTTTCCACCAGATCTTACTGAAATCAATTAACAGAGGCTGTCCTCACCAGAAACATGTCAGCTCTGGTCATGGTTCAAACACTTTAACAAACCACAATCATAAAGGCTACAGAGCAGAAGATGTGTATATGAGCTGTATAGGGAAGCAAAATAACATAGTTTGCTGCTTAGGTATGAGGAGTTGTCTTACAAACAGGCAGAATGAATGACTAAAAATAAAACTTCCTCAGGGACGTAGTGTGATATGGAAATATTCCATGAATATGTGATAGATGCAGCGTTAGATAACTAGAAAAATATTTTTGTACAGTATATGCAGTACATAAATAACATATGAGATGCATGGTAAATGAGTACAGGAAGAAAAATCTAAATATTACTGCTTATTCAAGAGAAATTATAAGAGTGAAGAAGAGGAAACCCTATCTGGGTGGTGTGCCATTTCTCTCAATACTCTATGTGGTGTGCTGTACATCGCCTGAGACTACACTTACTTTATGTTTAAATGACTGTAAAGAGGTAATTATTTCCATGTGTTTAAAAGACGGGATTGCCGTCCTGTCTAAAATATTGGTTGTATTGCCCTTTACAGGACAACTGATGGACAACACTGCTGTCAGTTCAACTTTGACTCCTTCTGTGTGATCCTCTGAAGCATTTCCTCAAAATCAATTCTACTCAGCACCTGATGTGTGTTCTTTGTAGCTGCTACAGGCTCAGTAGAGATGTAAGGCATAGACCTGCTTGCTAACCCTGATACAGGAGAAAGAAGTGTCTGACAGAACAGTGCCAAAAACAGATTGCAACTTTAGAAAACCCTAAAACCTACAGTACACTGTACAGTACAAACAACGCTGCAACTCTGAACTTTTAAAACACACCTTTAAACGTAACATAATAGGTCATCATAATAGGTCATCCAATAAAATCCATTTGAGAATTAGAAGAAGATTTCATATGAGCATTTTTGATTTATGGTTTAGGCTTGGTGACATTTAGGTACGAGTACTTATTAAACCTCTTCCACTCTGAGGATGCCGTCACCCTTGGCCAACATTACTGTCTTTCAGAGATTTAAAACGACAAGACCTAAGGAATCCATCGGGGCCAACCATGTCATGCTAGCTTAACAGGAAGGGGGTTAAATAACTCTCCATGTTAGGCTAAATTTTAGCAAGTGAAAAACTGGCAAGGCCATTTTCACAGGGGTCCCGTGATCTCTCACCTCAAGATATCTGAATGAAAACAGATTCTCTGGGTACCCACAAGTCTCCCCTTTACTGACATACCCACTTTATGCTAGTTTCTAGTGATAGTTTTTTCAATATCTATTTATCTAATATTAATTATACTTATTATTAAAAAATATGTAATATCTATCTCCCTAACCAGTGTTAGAATTACATGGATTGGGTATGTTAACCATTTCATTGTAGTGAGACCATCTCAACGGGGGCAGAGCACTTGCCACGGCAAGCGAACACGCCGTCTGCTGTCTTTTTGACTTGACCAATGGACTTTACTACAAGCCAACTGGATGTAGAAACAGGTGACGTCGTCAGCGATTTGACCAGCTGAGTTGCAGGTGACACCATCAGCCGCAATGTCTCTGCAACGTTCTAAAATGGTTTTGTCTCGTGGCAAATCTTTGGTCTGAATTGGACTTTAATGTGGCATTTGAGAGGGATTTTTGACCATCTAATCAATTCCAGTGGTCAAAATCTTAAATCACATCTTCACAATCTTAAATCTTAAATTTAGCACCAAAACTGTAACAAATGGTATCAACTGAAACTGAATGCACCCATTTGTGAGAAATAATGGAGCATGGAATAGCCATCATACACTTCCATTATAACGTTCTAAGCCCCCATACACTCTAAACTTTCAAAGTTTGAATAGGCGTCTAATCAAAACACAATGTTTATTATATATTCAGAACTACAAAAACTTGACACAGTGTTGAGCTCAAATTAATCTTCAGCTCCCAGCTTTCAGATGATGTTTACATGTATACCACTTCCACGTGGAAGTGGTATACATGTAAACTGTTGAAATTGAAGAGCGAAGTGGTATACATGTAAACTGTTGAAACTGAAGAGCGAACAAGGAGAGACAGGGAGCAGCAACAGGCAGAGGAACATGTCCGAATCCAGCTAAAGGTAAACACATACGTTAATTTCTCCTTTCTGTAATGTTGTCGGATAATTATACTAACAATCCAAGCCTATCTGTGTAAAAAAAATGCACTTTTAGTGGACGTATTTTGACATTGTTTGACGCTGTCTGAGTGCCCTATTTATTTAATATAGCGTGTGTCCACGGGCTGCAGGCAGGTCAGCCCGAGCTTCATACTGGAGAAATGTCAAATATTGAACATCCTATCACTCATTTAGACAAAAGTAGTTCGGAAAGTAGGGCCCAGGCTGAAAAAAACATTAGTTCCCCGTAAACTGTTGGTAGCACTCAGTTTGTGTAAACCTGACCATCGACCCTGATGTCCTAGCAATGCCATGCTACTTTCGTACCAAGTGAAATTGCTTGTCAGGAAAGTTTAAGGTCCCTGATTTGAACTGAATTCAACTGATCTGTATGACTTTTGTGGTAGAACAGTTTCTCAAACTGACATTAATGCCAACTATACAGTTTGCTAAAAAGTATAACCTGAGCCACCGGTTTGTCAAACTTGTGTAATCTAACCCAGTCGTTAAGTTAGGCCAGTGAGGGTACAACAAAGAACAAACCCGAGGAAGCTATTTCATTCAAAATCAGAGTACAGCACTTTCTTTAAAATGATTTAGACTCTTACTTGCTGACACTCGCACATCAGGATTTAGACAATGATGGTAAAGTTGTCAGAAAAGTCATCAGAAGTGTCATGGCTTTTAAAAAGTAGGAGATCTCATTTTGGATGCTTCATTATCATCACTCTACAACTGTCCTGCTGCATTATCACAACAGTTAAATATTCTTTCTGATGTGAGCTAAATTAGGCCAAGTAAACAGATTTGACTGCAGACTCTGATCTGATCCTTTTAAAAGGATTTCACCAAGAGACACCCTGTATGTTGTTTTTTGTTTCTGTGAGTGTCGTCATTTTATGCCTTTGTTGTTCAAATAAAAATATGAAACTTAAAATGAATAAATGAATAAAATGTTTAGGTGACATTATGCAGTCAGCAAATCACACATGGAATCAAACGCTCCAAATTAGTTCAGGATTTGTTTTATTTCCATCGTGATCTTTTTTAAAACTTTTCTTTTTGTTTTGACAGTATGCCATAAAGCAACTAAATTTAGCTGAGGAGGGGGCGTGATTGTCACACATACTGCAAATCCTAGCGAAGACTAAAGAGGGAGAACATCATCCAAACCAACTCCAACACCCACTGTCAGATTAAAAAGAGAACGCTGTCACCCAGGAGGGCTCGTTTAGGTCGCTCCAACAGGCAAACCTGAGAGAGACGATGATCCCCACGGCGAGAGTGCTAAAAACGACTTAAAGAGTAGACGCATGATGGCTTCAGAGCCAAGCAAAACTTGAGGACTAGTTGTTATTAGTGGAGTTAAGAAAGGGAAAGGGGAGTGTCAGAGATGAATAAAGGCAGAGATTTTCAGTTACGACAGAAGATAGGATGCTTTTTTATTTTAACAACTCCCGGGGCTCCTCTGGTTCCTTGTTAGTGCTGCTGCGATCCCCCAGCGGAGCGAGAGAGGCTTGTGTTTTCCAGAGTTTTCTGACTGTTTAAAAAACATGAGGCTGGAACTGCTGGGAGAGATGCTTCACCCCTGTGCTACTTATATATTCATGCTTTACAGTTCCACAACTCTGACTGCCTCTGACTCTATGTGTGTGCAGCATCAGTGTTTATGCATAGGTATTCATACTTGTGAGAATACATATTTCATGAATTTGGGTTGGTGCATGTTGTCATATATATACACATATTGTGAGTGGTGGCGCACTTTTTAGTGGGTCTATATGTGAAGGTAAGTTTGTATATGTGGAGGTGTTTAATTGATATAATTGATGCATGCAGTGTTGAAACAAAAGATGTCTAAATTATCCAAACACTGAAGAACATGAAATTACCTGTTGTATCATATGTTGTATGCATATACAACCTGCACCATCTCTGACGCTACAGGTATTTTTGGCGGTTTAATTGGCCGAAGACACAAAGGCGCTAAACCAGTCTCTCTGCGATCTCTTATTTTCTCTTCCACCTCTTGTGGGATCTAGTTAGCCGTCTTTCTTTTCTTTCTGTTTCATATTGTTATGTAAGTAAAGCTCTTTGAAGAAACTTTGCAGACAGACAGCACACATGAGTGGGTATCTGTGCCATGAAAGGAATCCCATGAGAACATTCTTCACTGGGATTTTGGCAACCGGTTTAAAGCAGAGCCAAGCTGCTGTATCAAATGAATACCTGTGATACTAATATGGTGATATAGTGAAGTAGATGCTTTTAATGTGTGCGGTATTTTATCTATACTACATTATTTTTGTACCTGCTGCTGTGAAGCTTCAAATTCCCTGTGTGGAGGAGAGAATGTGCATCTTATGAAGTTACCGTTGCAACTTAACATCTGTTATTAAGTAAAGTGTGCTACTATCCCTTCTACAACTGATACTCATGTTACTTACTACAACTACTGCAATTACTTTCCTACTACTACAGCTATTTATACAAATTCTAAAACAACTACAAGCACAACTACTGCTTCTAGAACTGCAGCTACTGCTAAGGCTACTTTCATTACTTCAATACCCAGTAGTATTTGTATCTGTTTTTTGAGAATGTGTGACAGCCCTCTATGGCTACTGCTACAAGAAATATTATGACTACTGCTACTACTACTGCTTTTAACACCACTGCCAATACATTACCACTGCTGCTGCTTCAATCACGACTAATACAGCTTTTGTACTAACACTAAATAGCCTGCTACGACTATCACTACAACTACTACAGATACCAGTGCTTTTACGGGGTGTAAGAAAATACTGATTCACTTCAGTATCATGATGCTATGTTTTATGATACTGTATCAATTTTAAAAACAACTGATTTCAAAGAATCTAGCGCTGTACCCGAAAATTATGTCAGTTCAACTAGATTTGGCTGTTCAATATGTATATTTAATATAATATAGTAAACAAGCCAAGTTAGCCCTCTGAGCTAATGCCTTCTATCTACGCTAAAGACTCATGGGAAATGCTAAACAACTTTTTTTTGCCGACTCTAGTTTTCAAACAAAAGCTAGAGACTATATTGTATTAAGCTGCAGTGAGCTGTATATTCACCACTTCTAGGCAGAAGGTAGAAGATAATGTTATCACTGAGCATAACTGGGCAAAGCTTCTCTTCCTCTGGGCAGCTGCATCCGTTTCACTTGGACTCACCCTGAATCTGGGTGCGCAGCAGCCTGTACCGGAAAGCAGAGCAGCATGAAAGCGAGGAGTGCTCACTCTGCAGCTAAATCTGGGGACCTAAACAAACAAACAAAGAAAATTTGCTCAATTTGAAGGAATCTCAGCCTGAGGGGTTTCTGACTGATGATCTGAATCTTCGAGTTTCAGAAACCAGCAAGCTTTTTTATTTGATATCCTTTTTACTGAAAAGACAAATGTTAATTATTTTGTTCAGATTGCACAAAAAGTAGTGGTATGATGTTTGATGTTACAGGGACTGTGATAAATACAAATGCTCCGCTCCGTATGTAGACATAACGGGTGATTCTAAGGTAGCGAAAACACAAAGATTCTTACTTCCAGGTGATGATAAACTAATGAAAACACAGTCATGAATATTATATTTCATTTCTGCCAATAGATGCTCCTAAATCCTACACTGGACCTTTAAAACACACACTGCACAACTAACACTACCAATGCTAGTACTACTACTCTTACTACGGGTGCAGCTGATACCAGTTCTACAAATACTCCTTCACAGTACAACTATTACTTCTACTAAATTAATAACAACATGGTATTAAGGCTACTACTGCTACCGGGTATACCACTGCTATTATTCACAAATGCACTACTGTGTACCGACATTCCTGCAGAGGGGTTGCTCAAGTATTCCAAGTTCTGGTGACAAAGTCTTTCTATATTCATGACAGGAACAAATGTAATTGGAAATTTCCACAGTACATGATCCTGTTTGTTAATGATAGAGCATGATTGATTGTTTGCTTTTGTTTTGTGTGCGCATTTGAGAGAGAACAGGACAGGGAAGAAGAACAAGAGCGAGAGCAGGGCATTAAAAGAGATAAGAAGTGACTGAACGAGTGAGTGCACAACACTAATGCTAACGGTACTATTGCTAATAACAATAATAATACCATAATGTCCCCGTTCACACACCCACCGTGTCCTTCCTTCTCTTTCTTTCCACCTCGTAATTCTTCCTTCCTTCCCTCTCACTGTCGCTGCACCTCCCCTCTGTCAATACCTTTGTCTCTGTCTGTCTCCTTTCATCCTGTCATGTCAGTGCAAGGAGAAACCAGGATCCAAACTCAGACAAGGCTTTGAACAATAAAGCAGATGAAAGATCTGTCACTGAGAACGACAGAAAGAAAGAGGGAGTGTGTTCTGTTCTCTCCCTCTCTCTGTTTCACACCATTGTCTCTATTTCTGTCTCCGTATCAGCTGAATGGACTTCAGAGAGTCAATTTTGGGAGTTGGACGAAGAGAAAGATGGGTTGACAGCGGGTGGAGAGAATGGGAATGACAGCAAAGGGAGATGAGAAAATGAAAGGCAGAAAAAGAGGAAGAGGAGGAGAATGATGAACTTGAATAAATCACATACAGGGGAGTGAGTCAGTCGGAGGGATAGAACACCAGAAAAAGAGAGTAAAAGGAGACAGGCAATGAAACAAAAGGAAAAACAACTGTGATATCATTTCATAATCACAGCTTAAATACCTTCACAGGACAGGAGTAAATGCTGGATGTTTGGCTTGTTTGTCATTTTAGTGCTTTATTTACTGAATAGTAACCAGTGCAGAATTCTTTTTTGTTGTTCTCAAATGTCTAAAAAAATCTTCAGTATTATCATTCTGGGAGTGGTAGTCATTGTAATAATCTAGTTCTCAACATGTATTTTTACAGAGTGAACTGACATCTGTGAAGCTTACGCTTTACAGCTGGATATTACCATATTGTCAAAATGTCCTCTGTACTGCTCTCATTTAACAACATTAAAATGTTTAGTTTCTTGTCTCACCAATCTATTTCTGAGCTGTTAAAACAATGCAGTTCAGACTCGGGTCATGAGACATCTCTGCAGGCTACCTTCTTGCAAGAACAAAGTGGAAGGTGACAGTTTTTCAGGTGAGATCAACATGCCAGGTTGAGCCTGACGCGGAGCAGCAGCCTGCCATTTTTGTTGCCTGTGCACTCTTTTGTGCAGAGGAGTGAAGAAAAAAAAGTGCCAGAAACTGAATTTGGAGAAGAGCGCCTGGGAGGTTCAGACATTACAGGTTTACTGCAACGAGGGCTGGAAGAAAACTTTGAAGCCCCACCTGTTCTATGTGTGTTGTTCATTGTTTATACTGGGTATGGTAATGCGCACATGCAGCTACAGCAGGAGACTCAAGAGTATCACATCTGTCAACACGTTTGTGGCTCGCCTTGTTAGTGCTGAGTCGAGCACATTTAAGAGTAAACATGCATTAGCATTCAGTCATGCTGTGATAGAGGATAAACTCAGTCCCTACTTCCAGTGTTAGGGGGCGCAGGTGCTACTCCATATTTACAGCACGTAATGAAAACAAAGTTTCTTATTCTGTGGAAAAATGCAGCAAACCATAACGACATGAAGTTACATATTCAGTGCAACGAGTCAGATTCATCTGTATGGTAATCTTGAACTTTTCTTGTCCTGTATAGACAGCTTCTGACACCTGTCTTCCTGTCTTTTTGCTGCTGTTGCTGCATCAACATGAACTCTAGATACAATTCTGACAGGATGACTCACTGAACTTCACCAGCCTGGAGACAAGGCCTGGGTATGAGGAACTGGTCTTGAAACAGATACGATTTATAGTGTTTTCATTCTTCCTGGAGCCATAGGTGCATCAACGTATAAATACATAGTTCAATGCCTCTCAAAGGTCTGTATAGGACAAAGCATCTTTGCTGCAGCATGTTATAAAAACACAGCAGATTGAGGCAAGAGTCACCACCATTTACCGTATCTTTTCTGTCATCATCCCATCATTTATTTTAAAAAGCTGAAACATATCCCTGTGATTTTCTGTCTATACTCTGCTCTAAACGTGAATCTTATACTGCGCTGGGCAGTAAAAGTTAAACACACTGACATTCAACAACTACAGCTCCCATGAGTTTTTGACATTATGCTGACAGCGGTGGGATAATGGGGCTTGTGGGATATGCTGTTGTTAAATGTTTTCTTAACCACCTTGCCCCAAATATGTGTAACAATATTTTTGGATGTTGCATTTCAAAAAGTAGGGGTCATGTTATATCATCACTCCCAACTTGTCAAATATAGCAGCTTAGTCAGTGGCCCTTATGCTTAAAACTATGACACTAGGTAGCCCTCTAGCATCAGTTTTGGACTTGACATTTTCTGTGTCAATTTTCACTCGTTACACGCTACAATTTCTGTCAAAATATACTTCCATCTTCACAGGAAAAGTAGGTTTTTCCACCAAAACTACTCAGGGTTTAGGCAATAAAACCACTTGTTTAGGTTTAGAAAAACCATCAAGGTTTGGGTAAAAATACTTAAGATTGTTAATGAATATGGTGCTTGATGAATATGTCATGTGACGTAAACCGGAAACTATGTTATGTGGTTGAAAAAACATAAGTTGACTTTTGGTTTCACACTGGACACAAACACTGGTCTCCTGGGTGAAAGTCCTGTATGTGTTTGACCCATCCACCTCCCATCCTACCACCCTGCTCCAACTTTCTTGCTGTTTCTACTTGTTATTGGATTGGATCACACTGGATGCACACACAAGTTAGCTGAAAGCCCAATGCCTCTTACACAGATGCTGTAAGGTGCCTTGTGTGTCGGTCTGCTGGACAGGCTGCCGTATTTGACATCCTGAGAATGACAAAGGGTTGGTAATATGCCTTTTCTGGTGTGCAGGAGGCTTTGGCTCCAGAGGTAGAGCAGGTCGTCATGGGTCTGCATGTTGAGGTGCCCTTGAGCACCTGAGCCCTTGAGTGTATCCACGTGTGTCAGTGGTTGAACGAGAGGCACATTATAAAGCGCTTTGTCTGGCAAGCTACTAAGGGGCTATATAAATGCAGTCCATTTACCATGTCTTTACTGCATTAATGAACAACTGGCCGTATCATCTGACCCAAGAATTACCACCATAATAAGGAACCCAAAAAGACAGTCTGAAAAATGTTACTTGCTGCAGAACACTATGCCGACTCCTTTCAAAAGACAGACAAGTATATGAGTGTGTGACAAAGCTAATGTGAGATGTACATTATACTTAAACTGAAGTATTTCCTGTGTTACTTTTATGAGAGAAAGGCTTAAAGGATGAGGACAACTTTAGAACATCATAAAATTGGACCAATGCATTTTTATTTTTAAGTTTGACAATATGTTCAAGTTTAGTTTAGTAGTATCAGATACCGTCCATTTATCTTAGAGTACGGAGAGAAACCCTCAGCAACATGTTTTAATATTTAAAGACTAATAAAAGAAACGTGAACCCACTGAGTCATGAAAGCTAGTGAAATAAACGCCTTCACTTTAATGTTTATGACTCCATACATATAGATGAAGTTATAAAAACCATTACATATTTCAATATTTCAAACATTTTTACCCCATATGTTTGCAAATGTGATGGCTGCCAGCAGCCTGACAATTTCCTCCTCTCAACTCCTGCTCACATTACAGTATACGGAGGAGAGACTGTCAGCATCCATATATTCTATTACTGTGCTCATGTGTGTGTGTCAGTTCTGACATAGCTGCAACTCTTAAGTCAGTTTGCTTCACACAGGCAGGAAACCATCACTCACTCTCTAGCCCCAGGTCGGACACACACACACACACACACACACACACACACTCTTACCCGCATACAGTAGTAGATGAATGTTTGGAGGCAGGTTTTCCACATGGAGGGTTCTGTACAATGGATTTGTGGTCACTCTCCATCACACAAACACACACAAAATGCATGAGGAGACACACACAAAGTATATTGATGCAAAAAAAGTACACACACAGACACAGACACAAACACACACACACACACACACACAGAGCGACGACAGTGTGTGTAGGTTCTGCTGGGTGATGAATGAAGCAATATTTTAGTCTAAACCAGCATCCCACCACAGATGGTGGTATAGAGAAATGCTTATACATTACACACACACACGACGGCACACACACATTCACACACTAATTTCCTCTCTTTTTCCCTCTCCCTCTCTCTCAAACACACACATACACACACAACATGCTATGAAAACCCCATCTGTCAGAGTGCGACAGGGTCTGGAACAGAGAAGAATCACCTGTCTTACTACTACACACACATACTCACTTGTGAATATGCCCATTAATGCACATCTATATGCAGACACAGACACACAGAAAACATGGTCTCTCACACACACACACACACACACACACACACACATGCAAACAGACAGACGGACACACTCATTAAACTCTGCAGAGGGTGTTGTGTTGTTTCATTGTGTTAGACGAAAGCCCAGAGGGTAAGAATCTCAGTGCCAGGCAAGTATTAGCAGTACCTCACACACACAAACACACACACACACACACACACACACACACACACACACACACAAAATTACGCAGATAAACACAGGCATACAAGCTAAGACACACGGGTAAACAGGATCAGACACACACCTTTACATTCTCACACAAACACACCTACAACTACACACTGACAAGTACGTTCACACACACACACACATGCAAAGACAGACACACACTGTCGGCTTAACAGCCTGTGTGATGCCAGGTTGCCTGCAGGTCTGGTAGCAAGGGCCTCTGCTGTCCTAGTTGTTTTCCATCCAAACCTCTCGCTCTCTCTCTCACACAAACACAAACACACACACGCACACACACACACACACACACTGAAAACTGAGGGGTGGGATGTGCAGAAGCAGAAGCACAGACAGCTATTTTAGAATACCAGCATGTTTCATTAATAATTTTCATAAATGACTCTCAGTGAAATGAATTTTTGATAACACATACTCAGCAGCAGCAGCAGCACCAACAAACTACGGGAAAACCGGAGCTTTGACTCCCAACATCTGACCTCGCGGTGGAAGAATCCAGAAAATACATTTTCCTTAATGGAAGAAGAAATAAGAACTCATCATCAACAAACTTAAAGCAGCACAAGACAGGAACTGTATGTCACTAATTAAGCGACTGTCGATTTGTCCACCGAAGACTTAACAGATGCAGTCAATCTTTTTTACGTACTGGATGCGATGAATCAAATCAAAACAAAACAAATATCAGCAGGCAGGTGAATGCTTTGTCCATCTGGCCTCACCACTGGATGCTGCACCTCCTCAAGAACCAAAAGAATAAATCAAGTTTGCAGGTACCACAAGTTAATCACAACTTCAGTCTTGTTGTTTTTTTAGTTTGGGCCATCTGTTCTGTCAGTAATGAGAACATTGTACTCACACAGTTAATTAGTTAAATCTGAGAGCATAGTGACATCACTAAAAAACAGTTTCATTGGTCAAGAAGCAGTCAGACAATTAGACAGATTGTAAAGGAACACCAAAAATATTCCTTATGAGAAAACAAAATCATACAGTGAAATGATTACTCAAACTGTCTGCAAATAGTTTACAGACCAACTATGACAGAGTATAGTGGTATAAGCAATTACCAACATTTTGGGTGCAGTCACTGTCTGTTATATGTACAAATAAGCAAGTTCTGATCAAGAATTTCCGACCCCTTCTGCCTAGACATTGTGGTGTCAGCCTACTTAGGTAGAGTATCAATAATCATGGTATTGCTGTTGGAGACACGGCAGGGATTGATGAGAAAGCACAGACAGCTAGTTCGAGGTTATTTCTGGAAAAATATGCCATGACGTTTCATTATTATATTCCAATCTCTATTGTAAAATTATATCGTTTTCTTGCAGCCCAGTACCAAATGTTCTGCTGCTTGTGGGAAACACTGGGTTAAATAATCTGGCTACCCTGGTTTGTTTGAAACCTGTCTGACTGTGTGACTGGTGGTGCCTCTCGACATGTCAGACTGTTGTAGCAGTGTCATCACAACAACTATTTAAATTATCATAAACAATCGAAATAAAGCTCAGTTCGGACCACAGATTTAAGACGAGATATGTTGAAACAGGCAACTACTTAGGATGCGCCGTTCTGCAACTTTCTAAAAACCTGCCGGTTCGCACCAATGCAACTAGATCAGATGGTTTATCATCTCTATGCGACAACTCTGTGCTTCTGTTCTGTTTTCCAGCTTTTCAGGCTTATTTTGTGGCTGAATATAATTTGTAGCTTCTTAAAATATGAATGAGGGTAGTGATAGTGAGATACTGGCTGCAGTTGAATTTGTGGTAGTGATGAAGTGGCAAAAAAACAAAGAAAACAAGCATCAGATGGGCTATTCATAATAAATACGACACAATAATATAAATAACCAGTATCCATTAATTAGTCAGTGAATGTGTGTGTGGGGGGCATAAGCACAAACAGCGAGCAGCAGCAGATACACCGTCTGACACCGACACTGTGAGGATGGAAACAGAGGACTCAACATTCTAAATCAGTTTTGTTTCATCGCAAATCTTTGGTCTGAACTGGGCTTAACACAAAAACAACACCTAAGTTGTAATAAAATGGGACTTTCCATTACAGAGTTAAAACTTCAAATTAAACTTAAGTTTTAAAACTTTTCCTGCTGTTACTAAAGTATGTAGTTACCTGGTGCACCCATAAATGCTGAAAAAGTAAAGCATAAAGACTGTTGTTATAGAAAACATAATCAGTGCTGTGCTGTGTGTTTTTACCCACTTCAGGTTTGGTGTTTTTTTTTCAAGTCTTGTTTCATTGCAGCAGTTTTTCTTCTTTAGAAATTCATTTCAATAACACATTTTTCACCATTATTTATGTATTTGTTGTTGTACCATTTGCTTCCTGGATGAGCTTTTATGTCATTTGGATCTGTTTTTCATTTTGATCTCTTGCGGCGAGATGCTTTTATGAAACCCTTGGGGAGGCTTTGTGTCTCATTTGCACTGTTTGTACATGATATCCTTTCATCTGTCTTCTTCCCGGCATAGATGCATGTTAGAAGCCATACTTTATAGCAATAACTGCTGTAACTGGTATAAAACTTGTCCAAGAAATTGTTTATGTGCTTTCATTTGGTCCAGTTCCTGTATTTACTGGCCTGTTTCTGCAGTAAGACATGCAAGGTGGAAAATGTACACCAACCATCCAAATATTGCCAAATCTGGTCCAACTGCTTTGGCAGGTAACCAGCCAGGCTGTTCTCTGCTTGATTCAGCACTTTGTCTGCTGAAATACTGAAAGATGTGGGTGGAATTCAGAACCTATTAACTTGACTGGTGGAAAAAAACAAGTCAAGGCTAAGAAAGTTGGGCAAAAGTAAATACAGAAAAACCCTCTGTGGTGGGAAATAAGCTCAAGCTGCCAGGTATACATCCTAGGAAAATTTGACTTTCTTTTCTACCGACTACTATCATTATGAAGTTATTGGAAAATCTGTATTTCTCTCCCAGTGTCACAAAAAATAATCTGAATGCAGCACTCTTGTTGAGTCTCAGATGTTGTTTTACTGTTTATGCAATGTTTGAATAAAATCAAATGCTTTTGCTGATATTTTAGTCTTGATCTGCCCAAGAAAGTGCACATAGTATGCATAAACATGTTCAACAACACCTGGATTCATAGTCTTTCACTATCACAGTATCCTATCCAATAAGACCAGTCTTTCCCTTAACAGCACTACTGGAGCTAGTGGGTGTTAAGTAGCTTTGCTCAAGGACACATTTTTACCACATATTTACCAAAGAAACAGAGGACATTTTGTTATCCTCTGTTGCCGGCAACCAAATGGCAACCTCCAGGGCTGAAAAGTGAAGCCAATGTGGAAGTGCCAAAACAGATCCTTAAATGGCGACTTGAGGCCGGTGCCAAAAGCAACTCAAAGTCCATGAAATCCGATGTTAAAATGCCCAACTTCACAGCAGAAATGAACATGTTTACAGCCTGGTACAAAAAAACAGTTGTGGTCCCTATGGCTAATTTCCCTGTTCATGACAACAGTACGAAGGTGAAGATTAATATAACTCACTCATTTAAATATTACTAAGGCTTACAGTAATGTGTAATTACGGGTGTGGCCACTTTGAGTGACAGGTGGGTGCAAGCTCAGATTGGCCATCGGGCAATTCTAGCAAATGCCAGATGGCCACCAAGGCTACCACCAGGAATGAAAAAGACCTGCCAAAAGCGGTCCACCTGATGTTGGAACAGCTTATCTGCTTAGGGGTTAAAGTAGACTGTTTCCTTATCTAATTTCAGAGGTCAGGCAAGAAATAAAAAAAAAACAAGACAAAGTGGAGTATGCACTGAAAAACAAATTAGATGAATAAAAGAGCTCAAATAAATGAAAAGGTGGGGCAGAAAAGGTCACAGACAAAAAGACAGAGTACTGAAGCAGCAAGCTGATAGAGGTGCAGTAACATTACAGACCAGAGGCAACAAGAGGAGGTCACTGCTCACTGTTGAGAACGAGCAACAAGACAACTTCCCAGCAGATAATACTGCTACTGCTAGGCTAGCTCGTGTAGTGACAGTTAAGTGATTGGTAGCATTAGAGTCGGCCCAGAGGAAAAGTGGCAGGGCCGAATTCTGTTCCCAGTTCGACCCTGGGTGGGTGCTGTTCACTGGCAAGGTGCAGCCACAGTGACAACAATGGCTAGATAACATAACCATGGTGTATAAATGTAGCCATCGCTAATTCAGTGTTCTTTTCAGTTTCTGAAAGTCTATTGTGACATTATGGTCACCTATTAAAGTCTCATTCAGTGTTTGGTTGTACTAAGTGACCCTTTAAGAAGTCTGATGTTCAGTTTTTCCAATAAGTACATTTTGTTTTCATGGTTTTAAGCCTGTTTTTTGGTAGTAACAAATAGCATTAGCATTATAACAGTTAATCATAGCTGTAAAAGCACTGTACTAATTATCTAGCAGCAAGTGTTAGGGTTAGCTCCATCCTCTTGTCCACATATCGTCACTCTTGGCTCCAAATATCCAAGATGGCAACAGCCAAAATGCAAAATTCATGGCAGCTATGTTTATCATTTCATACAGTCTATGTCAGTGGCTCTAATTTGAAAATTCACCCTAAACTGAGTTGATTTCAGAGAGGAAAATCAAAAATAACAACTCACAGGATAGTTTATGATGTCTGGATTAAGCTTTTGAAATGTTTTGAGCAGGGGCGAAAATCCCATTTCATAGTTGGGGGGGGGGGCAAATAAACAGTAAAATTTTAGAGAATAATTCCAGGGAAGGACAAGGAAAAACAGTTGCAGTCTGTCTTTTATACAGCATCTTTTACCACAGTTTAACGCTTTAATCTTCTCTCTATCTCTCACAGGCAGGCATAGGACCTTCCTTAGCACTGGCTGAGTCCACTTGCACATGTCCAGATTTAAAACAAAATGACTGAAATCAAATTAACACGTACACATCGACAACAGTCAGGTGTGCCGTGCTGTCCAAGGTGCTGAGTGTGTCTGGAGCAGAGCAGGTCTCCCCGTGCGCAGTAGTGTGAATACTTATGCTATTAAGTAAACGGAGAAAACATGTCTCTCATTGTTTAATAGCAGCAAAACAATAAGGCTTCATTCATCAAAGACAGAAACTCGGATCTCTCTCCTTCTCTCCCTCTTTTTTCTCTGGCTCAGGTGTGTGGAATGGATCCTTCGTCTCTGGCTGGCTGGGTTAGTTTTTTTTACCGGCAATGAGATCATAACTTTTAAAAATGTTTGAAAGAAAAGTAACCAAAGAAAATGTGAAATACTGAATATTTCGTTTGTTTACTGTTTAGACTATCACTAAACTCTGAGCTTAATCATTAGCTTTTAGCTTAGCAGCACTCGTAATTGAGTAGGCTTTTGAACAATGCAGGAGAAATGTTGCAGAAAGTTTATATTATCAGCCTGGGCCTGGGGCTTGTTGTAACAGTAAATGGGATGTGTTGTAACTAGGGTTGGGAATCTCTCTGTGATAGACGATTCGATACATATCTAGATACACGGGTTACGATACGATTCAAAAACGATATATTTTTAATACAGAACGATTCGATACGATTCGATACAGTGTATGACCGATACGATTCGATACGATTCTATGGTTAACATTTGTTGATGTAGACCTTAATCATACATTATAAAATAAAGAAGCCAATTCTATAAAACTGACATTCTTACAGTATTTTCAAATTTGTAAAAGACCATATCCCCAAGCATTGTTGCTGTATGGCACTGGCAAAAATAAAATAAAAAGACAAACAACAACAAAATCACATGTCAAATGTATTTATTTTTAGACATGTACTAACAAAAGTCTTGCTGAATGAACATCATTTTGTTGGATGGGATCAATATAAAAATGAGAAGAAGTTTTAAACTTTAAGTGAAGTGAACTTTAAGTAAAATTTAAGTGTTTTAAACCCACTTGTGTTGTTTTTATGGTATTGTCTGTGTTTTTGTATGTATCTTATATGGACTTGAGTCTGGAATAAAGTTTATTATAACGCTGTACAATATAAACATTAAGCAGAATAAAATAATAACATGCAATGTAGGGGCAGAATCTGACATCTCCTGTTATTAGTTGATATCATGGACTGTGATGACTAGCAGCTTATCACTGAAAGCATGTCAGACTATTTCTCTGTGTTTGCTACACTCTGTGTTTGTCATTTATAAAAAGATAAATCACTTTTCTATAATACATCACTGATATTTCAATGGAATAAATTACTTATTGACTTATTCATACTTCAAAAACATCATCAATAAGTGATTAACATAGGGGGGATCAAAATAAAATAAATAAATAAAATAGAAATCAACCAGCCACCCTCCTCCCCTGACAAGTAAAGAACAGTCCCTAAAGTGCGGTGAGGTTTGTGGAAATGTGAACGGCTCGTTTCTCCTCTGACATGCCACATACCTGTGTGCTGCTACGGCTCGGCTGTTCAGGTATTTCTGGGCAGTCATGACACCGGCGAAGACTTCTTGGACCGGGCTTCTCGGTCGCCGGTAAGCCATTATCTTGCGCCGCGGAGCACTATGGCCGCTGTATTTGACAGGAATACGTATTTCTGTCTGTCTCTGTGACCCCCGTTCAACCCACAACCGACAGGATTCGCCTTTAGTTTCTGCTGCGGCTTGGCTGCTCCCAGGTTTATCCAACCAGCATTAGCTTCTGTTCCTCATCTCCACCGGTCAAGCTGGCGCTGATGTTTACATCCATTATCGTTAATGCATGCTACGGTCCAGAGCATGCCACCGGCTCTCGTGTTGTTTTAAAGATGCAAACTGTTAAAGCCAGTCAACCGATTGCTAGTCTCACACATTATAGTCTTGCGATACCCGAATCCATGACTCTACAATCGATTCATCTAAGGATTCTTGGCTGACTCGTATTGATTGAGGAGGCTGTTACAGACGCAGCCGTATCTCTCGCTTGTCAAACCGGATATCCGGTCGTATCGGTTAATCGTTCCCAACCCTAGTTATAACGTGTCTGTGTGAGTGTACATCTTACCCCGCGATGCGCGATGTGGGCAGCAGGGTCCAGTATAGCCCCGCCCGTTGGAAAGAGTGTGGGATATACCACTACTAGGAATGGGAGGGGAGGGGGACTAAATCTTTTAAGATTTAAATTGCACATTATTGCGCAATTATAATGAGCACCGCTCAATACATACTACTGCATTGTTCAAAAATTATTAATTGTGTCTCAAATTATTCTAGGGGGGGACAGCTTTACTGCAGAGGGGGTCATGTCCCCCCGTTCCCCCCTGGGATTTCCGCCCCTGGTTTTGAGTCAGTTTAGCCTCAAGCTTGTTAAACTATTTTGGGGATGACTTGGTTAACATGACCCAGTTTACTGTAGTAGAAACATGCCAACCGATCCTCCTCCTCTCTCTTGTTAATGCTAAAGTAGCTGAGGCCTGTTTTAAACTTCATCTGACAGTTTTTAAATAAGTTTTCCTATCAAGTGTCATATATAATAATAATTAACTTTTTTTCCCCACTTTGCTTAATTTTGGTAACTGAATGCCAACTGAACATGGATGTTGTTATCAGCATCACACTGCTTGACATTCACACAGTTCTGCACAGTGAACCCCAGGAGTACAACCAGTCCATTAATGATGCTGGTTGAGTGCCTTGCTCAAGGTTACTGCAGGAAAGGACGTGTTCATTTTTCTCCCGCCCAGCATGTCACATCCAATAAAGCAGGAGATGCCTTGACAATAACTTGTGCAAAATAAAACGACAGGGCTGGTGAGTTATTTTTGAGGAGGAGTGAGGGAGGTAACGACTCGCAGGGGGGTCTGAGGTACCTGAGTGCAACTGCGGATGTTTGAAGTCAAACTCATTTCACCTCCTGGGACGCTCAAGTTAATCTGACCCAGTTTGGTTGGAACATGCCAGTGAGTGATGATACCTTGTGAAAACCAATTAAAAAGCATGGATTCAAAACCAATTTTCACTTCAAATGCTCACGAGTGTCGCATTGTGATAATGATTTAGAAATAATATTTAGCTTTAATTTGTCCAGGGAACATCCACTGAGGCGCAGCCTTTATCAGAAAACTAATTCATTTCACTCAGTAACACACTCTTTACTCCTGAGAGTTGCTACTGTTGACATGAATATCTCTAGCTAAGCTGCAGAGGCTGCAGTGCCTTTCTCAGGGGCACTTCAGCCGTAGTTGAAAGGAAACAGGGAAAAAGTTCTGAAGCCTCTAAAAGTTTTAGAAAAAAGCTTTAAAGGGACAGTACAGCCCAAAGTCAAAAGGCTGTAGAGGTGTCTGCCCGTTCTTGAACATAAAGGACTTTCATGGCACTTGGCTTGTAGAAAAGAAACACTTTCAAAACTCAACAGCAATGTCTCTTTCCAAAAGTCATGTCCCAGTTACTCAAAATAACCCACAAACTATTTTATGAGCAGTTTTATGTAGGAACTATTTACTTTCTACTGGTCTATACCTGCTGAACATCGCTGCGCAGAAGTAAACGTACATCTACTCATGGACCAGAGGCTTCTATTTGTGACAGCGCATGATGTAAACATTAATGGCGTCCTCCTCGGCTGAGCTGTAATGTTAGCTAGCTCAGTATTGCTAAGTGAGCTAGCAGTAGATGCACCCTTCCCTCTGCACAGTGATATCGTTTGCTCACGACAAGGTCTGTGGATTATCTTGAGTAACTTGGTCATGATTTCTGTAAAGAGACATTGCTGTTGAGTTTTTCAAATGTAGTTTTTGGTGCTTTGAGCACCACAAGCTGAGTGTCATGTAGTTCCATTACATTTGAGGAAAGGCAGACATCTCTATGGCCGATATCTCCAACACTTGGATTAATCTGCATTAAAAAAACACATTTGAGATTTCTACCAACAGATAAAAGTAACGCCTGGTCTGCCAAAATGTGCTGAATAACAAAAATATACAGAACAATTTAAAAGCAAACCTTAGGGTAAATATTAGCTGAATAAATGAACACCATAATCCTTGATTTAAACACTACTACAATAAAAAAATTAAGTGTCTTTTGAAAGAGTGCTCTTGAGCAGCATTTTTGAGTGCTGGGTCGCTCGTTATCGACACACTCACAAACACACACACACACACACACACACACACACACACACACACACACACACACAGTGCAGTGTAAAGCAGCGCTTTCTAATATTTCTTGGATCTCCCATCTGTGATTCAGGTCTCGTCTAGTGATGCCTTGCGGCTGAATGTTGCAGGAAGTGATGCTGAAAAAGAGTTGTGTTTCTCCCTCTGGCCTTCTCCTCCTCTCATCTGTCTTACACATACACAAACACACACACACACACACACACACACACACACACACCTCTACTGCTATACTCGTGAGGACAGTGTGTTGACTGCAACCATAACTGTGTACTCAGTTGACAGACGAGTCCTCACAATGGGATACACATAAACACACACACATATAGGGACATACACTTCATGTTAGTCTGAAATTTAAATAGAATTTCCACGAGGATAATTAATTCCACATAATTAACAAAGACATGTAAGAACAGAAAATCTAACACACACACACACACACACACACACACACACACAGTTGGCTGCAGGCTGAGAGCTGTGTGTTGTGATGAGAGTCACAGTGTGACCAGGCCACAGAGCTAAAAGTGGAACACCGCTGACGCTGATCTATGGCTAAACTCTGCAGCTCGCTCCAAAAGACCTGAACCTAATGAAAGTTAATGATATTCTTTACATTCACTGTTAGCTTTGAAAGTGCTTGGATTTTTTTCCTAACTGCAGTACAATCTCTGGTGATTTCTGGTAAGTTTTTCTCAGAAAACACGCAGTCGTAATTTGGGGTTCAGTGTTTTGCTCATGGACTCTGTGGAGAGGAAGAGCTGTGGATTGAACTACTAACCCACTCCACCACAAAAATACGCCCCTTTTGTGTTTCAGCAACCAAAAATAAAAAACTGAAGTCCTCACATGGAAATAATAAAATCTTATATATAATGCATCTGTCATGGTTGATGGTGTTGTTTAACATTATGAATAACTCAGCAATTACTCGTCCAGCTGCTCATTTTCCGGATCATGTTTTCTGTTGTCAAACATGTTACGCATCCGAATGTGCTCACGGTAAGCCTTGGCATGGCTCAGCTGCACTTTGAGATTAATGCTAACATAGCATGTTAGCATGCAAACAGTAAGCATATTTACATGGTAGGCTGGGTTTAGGGCTGGAGGCACAGCTGAGCCTACAGCTGAGACTGACAAAAACAATACAGAGTCTGAGCTTGGCTTGTGCTGTTGTGGTGCTGCATTGCATGTTTGAAAAATACAATATAAAATGCAATTCATGTAAATCTGGCTTCATTTTTTAGGATGAAATGTTGATAAAAAGAAAATAGACATGAATGAAGGTTGTGGCACCTCTGGTCGGTTTGTGATGAACTGCCTGTTGTGATCGCAAAGAAACTAACACCACTTTCAGACACTTTTGGTTGATCCCTGCAGGCCTTTCAAAGCATTTTCACAACAATTGACCCAATTTGAAGAGAGTACTCTGAACTCACAGTTCAAACTGGTACATGCGCTTTTGTGTACGTATTGGTAACTATTCTGTGTGTTTGTATTCATGAAAGTGTGACTGTGTCGTATGTAGCTGGGTCTTTGCACAGATTTTTGTATGTGTTTTCCCCAGTCTCATACCATAGTGGTCACTGTGCTTCTTCACATAGCCAGACATATACACACACTCACTCACTCTCTTACACACACAGACACAGACACACACTCACACATGTCCTCAGTTCTCTTGCAGCCAGCAGGCAGATGACCTTCTCTTCAAAGTGCTGATGTCCTGTTTCCTCCAAACCCCTCAACACTTAGCCAGCAGAGCTCTGCAGAGGAGCCGTCGCTGCTCCTGCTGTTGCTATGAGACAAATGGAAATCGGTCGGGTGAACAGTGCTCCCTTTCCCTCTCTGAAGGTCCAGTAAAATTAAATATTGGTGTGTTGTAAGATAAAGAATCCTTATCCAGACAGAAAGTCTTTGTCAGGGTCTTGTTATTCAAATTAAGCTAATGTGTTGCTGTTTATATTTACAGTTACATCTATTGATATCAGGACTATGCTTAATATGACTATTTGCACAGCTTCCATTTCAATGCACAAAACTGTCAAGCTCTGGCAGCTCATACATGGGCCACTGATTGAAAATGTTTCAGTAAACAAAATGGCACTACATGATTCTCTCTACCAAAAGGTATCATTGTCAGTGTTCAATTGCAGAATATTTAAGACCCCTGCTTAAACTGAGGCTCCAGTGTGTAGATTTAGTGGCATCTAGCCATAAGGTTGCAGAGCTGAAACTTCTCCAGTGTGCCAAGCGTGCAGGAGAAATATTGTGGCTGACACAAAAACATAAAAAACACAAACTGCCCTATCTACAGTAGAACCAGTGTCTGAACTGTTCATTCTGCTGCAGCTGAACTAGCATCCTGCTAACTATTGTACTATATACCTCATTCAGGGGCTGCTGTAGTGCGGTGCCTCCTGTGTTGGGAGAAGTGACCCTGCAGCCATCTTGTTGAGGTGGGGATGTGTGGACAGTTAAATCATTCCACAACCAGAAGCCATGGATTACCAGAACCTTCCAGATAAATGGACAACAATAAAGTAGCAGCCAGTAATGTGAGAAGACACAAAAAGGACTAAACTATAGTGCACAGGTTAAAGTAGCTGATGGGATCACATTTCACTAGAGTTTTACCTTGTATAATTCCATGTGACAAATAAATGATATAAATAAATAGATACATTTTTGTAAACAATATGGCATCACCTTTGCAAAATACTGTCATGCATGTTTCGTTTCACTGTCTTGTTATTTTGTCAGAGTGTTCTGTTTGTTTTTCTAGTGACGACAAGAAGGGATTGTCCACCTGTGGTTAGCCATTTGCCTGATTGCATGTGAACGCAGCATAAATCAAACACACTGCACCTTAAGATTGAAACAGACAAAAGTAGCACCTACCAAAATGTAAAAACACTTGATAAATATAAAAATATATTATTTTTACTCATGTGAAAGTAATTAAGGAAGAACAGCATATTGCATTCAGGCATCATGTATAAAAAATACACAATCTTCCATTATGTTAATTTATTGGTTTAAAATATACTTTGATGTAAAAGTCTGGGTCTAAATACCACAAGTGTAAGTAAGAGTCTGGTTTATAGCAACACTTAATAAATATTATAGAAAATTAAACTGCTTTTAACACCTAAAAACTAAAATCGTCAAAGTAATTAGTAACATCAAAATAGAGTCGAAAGCACAATATTTTCCCCAAGAAATGTTCTTCTCTAAGAGCAAAAAAATGATGGTAGAAATATTTAACCTAAGTACAAAGTGCTCTAATTCATGCTATGCTATTATTACACAACCAGCTAGAGGGTTGAGAGTCTTGATCAGGAACATTTCAGCGGGGTAAGGGACTGCTGAACCCGTCACCTTCAAGGTTCAGGACAATTTTAGCCAGCACACGGCCATCTGGCTGCCAGTTTATAGAGCCATGTGAAGCTATTAGAACCTCCACCTCTGTGTCAGCCAAAGATCGTCTAATCAAATCTGATGGCGAGGAAAAGTGAGTGACAGTATGTGAGAGTGTTAACATGTGTGTGTGTGTGTGTGTGTGTGTGTGTGTGTGTGTGTGCGGTCCTCCAAATTTAGTGGCAGCTATCTGAGGTAAACAGCTGGTGATTGGAGGGGGTACATCCTATTTTGGAGAGCTTCCCAGACACTCATTCACTCACAAAGACACACACACACACACACAGACACACACACACATGCTCTGAGAGAGTGACAGTGAGAACAGAAAAAAAACTCTCCTCGTTCTAATATACTACATGCCTCATCACTTCCCTAAATACACACATACACACTAAATCACACTCTGAACTGTGAACACACACTTCAGCCGAAGCACATGAATAAACAAAGACAAACACAATAACAGGCCACCAGAGTCCACTGTGGCTGCACACACACACTCTGCAATTACAAAAGACTGCCATGTTCCCAAAAACAATATTTATCATTCAAGGCTTTCACTGAGCCTCACAACGACTGTCATATAATACAAAACATGTCATAACACAATACAATACCGCAGCAACATTTCCAGGCTCATACTGAAAGTAAAAATTAGAAGCTGGAGGAATATTTTATCTTCACTGAACGAGACTCGCAATGTCTCCTCAGAGTAACTTTCCCCTTTAGATTTAAAGTCATACTTAACCCAAAATGATGTTAAAAGTTAAAAACAAACAAACACAGTACACAGCGTATATACAGTATATATTGTGCTGCTGAGTCACTGAATAAGCAGTGGTGAAACTTTAAAAGCACATTTTTTATGCAGTCCAGCAGACCAGCAGTTTCCAACCTGGGGCTGCACATGATTTATTGAATCCAAAACCGTATATTCCTAATATGCAAATGTCTCACCATGTTGTTAATCTTGGTGATAAATGCCCTTTTCCTGTGAAATAATAAATGCTCGCAGCCTCTAGGCTTCCTGCTTTTATTATTTGTACAAAAAAAGCAAATTGCAATATTTGGTTTCTGTTCAATGCTTTGTGCAGCCGGTCAGTTCAGCCGTACAGTTGGTCCACCTGTCGTTAAATTAGTCATTAACCAACTCAGCGGGCTCCTTTCTAAAAACAGAAAATAAAACACGACTTCAACCTCATTGATTTTATTGTATTACTGTTGCCATGCCATCACTTAAAATCATCATCAGTCTAGTTTGCCTAATTTCCTTTCGATGTAGCGGAAACACAAACAAGACCAGGCTGAAGGAACTCTTAGCTCTTGCGGTCAAACAGGCCTATTAGTTAAAAACTGGAAGACCGTGTGTTCGGCAGTCTGTTTCAAGATTTTGGGTTAAAACCTCTTAAACATCATGTGAAATTCACCAACATTCACCTGAAATGCAGAACGTAATGCGGGACTAAGGAAGTGAACACAGGCCCTTGTTGGCTTATGCAGGCTATGGGGTGGGAATGGAGGCTCTTAGTGAGGTGTCAATCAAAAGGTCAGGAGTTTTCCACCATTTTGATACAGAGGAGTCAGCATACTTACATGCAATCGGAAGAAGTTATGGATGATGTGGAGAACTCTAAAACTATGTTTGAAACTATGCAATGGCTTGTGCATATCCATGGATGTAATAATGTGTTTGGACTGAATATTTCACTGGGTTTAGATCCTCTGGACCTTTGGGAGTGTATGAGAATTCTGTCAGCACTTTTTTTTTTTTTTTTTTGGCATATCGATTGGTGCATTAAAATCACGCTTCCTTGGTGAGTTATAGCTTAATCGTTTTTTTTTTTCTCTGACAGAAGCGTTTACTGAACATGCTGTGATTGTTGTATCATGACATAGTTTGCATTGATCGAATCTCAAGGAGCACAGCTTTAGAATCACAGGTTGAATCAGTAACAGCAGCTGTTTACCTATCATAATCATCAAATAAAACCTTACAAGGCCCATGGGCAGGCAGATTTCTTAAGGTTTATAGAGATAAAGAAAAGAAGCAATGTTAGGGTGTATTATATATTTGTTTGATGATTTCAGATGCAGCAATTGTGACTTGTTTTGCCGAGAGATGTCACAGAATTTACTGACACCAGACTGTGACCCAGTGTTTGACACAAAAACATTGGTTGCAGCATTCATGCCAATCAAATCCAGGTGATTTGAGTGGCAGCTTTTCCAGTTATGCTTTTCTGGCATCATCCATGGTCTTTTCTTAACCAGAGTAAGTAGCTTTGTTGCCTTAACCTAACTGCTGACTAGAGGCTGACGTTTTTTTGGGAGTCCCACGGGTCACGTGATTCCCGTGGGATTCCCACAGGATGGGAATCAGTTTCACTATTCTTCACGTGATTGGGACGGGATGACAAAAAAAGTAAACGGGAGCGGGCGGGACTGGGATGTATATGCGAGTCGGTTAATTGCACGGTAAATTAAAAGGGATTAATTGCCATATTCATGCGTGTTTGTTTTCCTCGTCTCTCTCCACCAAAGAGACTGGACGGCAAGAGCGTTCACTGCCATGCATCGTCTGGCAGCCAGGTGAGTTGGTTCATTAGCGTAATGAACGGAGGGAAAGCTCTTGTCATCGAGTGTCTTTGTCTCTGTGGGGAAGGCGGGGCTATGGGCTACACACACACACACCGTGCGATCTTCGTGAGGGGGAGACGAGGAGAAGAAAACAGAGAGTTGAGCGTAAGAGAAAAAAATGGAACTTGTTCCTAAACCAAATGCCACGGCCCCTGTGTGGGAGTGTTCTGGATTTAAACCAAATGGCAGAGGGGAGCCCAGTAATTTGGACAAGCCGGTGTGCCGGGTTTGTTCTAAAACCATCTCAACAAAAAGAGTGAAAACGACCAACTTAACCGCACACCTGCTACAACAGTAACATGCTGCTCTAACACTGATGCTTCAGTATTAATAATCTAATGATGTCATATATAATAACATCAGTCAGAGGAACAAACACTGCTTCTACTGCAATACTTTAACTACATTTTTCTCTCTCAGAACTGGTTCTTATGACATGTTGTCTGACCACATCAGAAATCAAATGTGTTTATCATTCTGAACAGCTTCAAGGTGGAGTGAATGTTAAAATAATTAGGCAATAAACATCAAAACACAACGTTTGATGTCATATTTGGGTTTATATTCAACTAAGGTGGGCATTGTGTGATCCATGTACTATAGATTTTTTTTTTTTTTTTTTACTGTAACTGAAACACAACACGGGAGCGGGATGGGACGGGAGTCATTCTTGTGGGATTGGGACAGGACGGGATTTTTTTTTTCCTTTTTCATGGGATTGGGACGGGATGGGATTATTTTTGTGGGAGTGGGACGGGACGGGACTGAAAATCCACTCCCGTGTCACCCTCTACTGCCGACCCCCTCTTACAGCTAACCGCCTCCTGGGATCATTTTAATAACGCCAGAGCCTCTGCCCAAGCGGCAAAATATGACGAGTAGGGATGACGTGGCGTTGTGCATGACATGCAAAAGGATCAGACCCAGATTTCTGGGATCAGGACTGTGAACTAACATGATGTCCCAAAGCACAATGAAACACATAGTTTCCAGTTTGTTTCTGCAGCCCTTACATTGATTAAAAATATGAGCAGCCAGTAAGTCAGTCAGTTCACCAGTCAGCGAGTCAGTTCATTAGCCTTAGAGTGTCTAGATTCACTGTCACACTGCCTGGTCGGAATGAAATGGTTGTTCTGTTGTTAAGGAGCATGCTCATTAGGCATAAAACACACACCCTGACACACACAGAAAACACTCACTCCCAAAAAGAAGCTGCAGTCCCTGTGGACCTATTAGTGCATCCCCTTGTCATCTATCTGGGCTTAAGTTCTCTATTGTTTGTGACAGACCAGACACACACACACACTTACAGATGCTGAGATACAACTATGCAACCGCCCCCTTGACACACGCATGCACAAAAACACACACCCACAGCAAACACTGCGGCACCTGTCAGTGCCCCCTGGGAGCTACATCGGTGTTTAGGGGCAGCCGTTACAGAGGCATATAGGCTAATTAAAACACACTCCTTTCTCAACAGGCTACACACACACACACACACACACACCCACACACATACCAACACACACTACAATCAGAAGAAGGTGTCTGTGAGAGAAGGGGATAGCTGGAGAGGGTGAAAGACAAAAGTGTGTGTATGTGTGTGAGAGAGAGGTAAACCAAGAGAGACAGCAGTAGGTAGCTGAGGGCCACGCCAGGTGGTGGATGTGCCTGTTTGCTTAAATCACAACATGTTGATGTGTGTGTGTGTGTGTGTGTGTGTGTGTGTGTGTGCGCACGGCAGATGGTGCGTGACGACTGTATTGCTCCCAGCAACACAGCTGTCCGAGGCAATACAGCCTGGACACACACCTCTTCATCAAGTTAAATAACGGCTACACACACACAAACATACAAACACACACAGACACACAAAACACACACACCGCAGCCATACAATAATTTTATTTTTAGAGGATTCACCCCCAAAAATTTAGATAACAAAGGCAGGAAACATTAGTTACATTTCCAACCACCTGTTTTTATGCACTTTTTAAATTTGTGAATACAAAGAGTGGAAATGACAACATGTATAAAAGCAAAAATACCACCATAAACGTTAAAGCTTGGCTGAGGTGGAAAAGTTGACATATCAAAAACAGAGAGAATATACCAATTACCAATGGCAACACATTTTGGGAATACACCTTGAGGTTTTGAATGCAACCACTAATTAATTCATTAATTCAATAATTAATTAATTCATATTGATTCTACCAGCGTTTTTAAAAGTTAGCATAAAACTTGTGCAACACTAATGGAAACGTAACTTTATTTGTTGGTAACAGGAGCTTTGGGACACAGACACCGATATACATCAGAAGTGTGGCTGACAGTTCCAGAGACACAGCAGCCGACAGTGACTGAATTCATCTGATGAAGCGAGAGGCATACGGTGCGAGTGCTTACGCTATTAAGTGGGATTATTTACTTGCAGTGTGAATCTCTGTGAATCGTTTAACAGGCGAAGAGGGAGGAAAATGCTCACTGACACGCTCAATAACACACATTAAACATTTCACACCGACACATGAAAAATAAAAACATCACAAGATATTAAACAATCCAACAGCCCTGCTGCCACACAGAGGAGGAGGAGGGAGAGAGGAAGAGCCAGCTGGAAGAACAACAGTGATTATGATAATAATAAGAGGGTGTATTAGTTCACTCTGTGCTGCCCACCTGCTCTCCTTTGACCACAGCTGGTGAGAAAGTATGATTTATTCTATTTTTAATTTTAACATTATGCCGGCATTGTGTGGGAGGGCTGCAGTCAAACCTGTATCGTCCTGTGTAACCAGCTGCTGAACCCACCTATGATTCAGGATCCAGAGGATAAAGTCAAAGTGTCACCATGACACTTTGAAACTACAGCTGATTACCATCTGCAGCTGACCTCATCAACAAGGCCCATCCCACTTAATACACACCATGTTACATTAATGTGAAGTCTCAACATCTGTTCATTTTAAAAAAACAAATATGTTCCCTATTTTTTTTTCTACTTGGTAATACACCTATATTTGATTTCTGATTCTGACTGCTCTGTAGCTATTTCAAACGATTCTCAAGTTCAAGAAGAAATGCAAAAAGTACCTATATTCTGAAGAAAACAAACAACTGGAATTTCAAATTTGATGCCTCAGTATCCTGGTCTGAATTAAGAAACGGAAACATGAAGAAGTTTAACAAATATTTAATTCTATTGTCTGTAAGTTCTCGCAGTGCAGTCTCTCTTTTTCAGTTGTTTGAATCATTATGTGTATGTCACACTACAAGTGTCTGAGCGCACCAGGCCAACGCTCCACCAATTATTTCTTTCCAAGTGAGAAAATAGAATATTTTTACTTTGCATAATGACCTTTAAATTCATATAAATTTTCTGAACTCTGCCTGCACTGCAACTTTTCCTCAGATAGGATGTTTCAAATGCAGCTTCATTTGCTCAACACAAGTGAATGAATGAAATCATTCAAAACACAAACTTGTGTTTATTCACCGATACAGCTCAATGTCACTCTTGGTCCAACCACTACATACATGGTATCACGTAATACTACTGAGCTAGATGTTGGTTGAGTGCCGCATAATGTTATAGAGTCCATCAATTGTTGATGTTGTCGTTGATTTATTGTGATCAGTCACAATTAACTTATGTGTGTTAATTTGCCAGCGTAGGAATAGCATTGCACCCTTGTACACCAAGTCTGGGACTGAACTCTATCCTTCAAGATGACAACACTTGCCCCCACAGAGCAAGGTTTAACAGAGACTACCTCCAAAATTTAGGAGTGGAGAAGATGGAATGGCCTGCCAGCAGTCCTGACCTCAACCCTGACCTCAATCAGGCACCTGATTGTCAGCATCTGCAGGTACCAGAAGCTCAAAACAACAGCAAAAAAAAGCTGTTTGGCAGTGGCAGGGAAGATTTGGCAAATTTTTCAAGGGCGCAACCCACATATTCAGCTCTGCTGCTCATCCCACAAATGCATGTTCCTTACAAATGTGGCACCATTTACAAGGGAAATAAACAGGCTTTCCAACAGTAAAAGGTTTATTGCCAGGAAGCATTGTTACAACAAAGAAATAATCTACCAAACACAATTTTCCTTCCTTTAGTGAAATGCTTCTTCTTCATGTTGATAGCAGTTTAATATATCCCCACTTTATGTTTTAGCCCAGTCCCCCAAAAGCTTTGTGTATTCCTTTAGACTTAGAAAACATTCAGGTTCAGCAGAAGGATTCTCCAATATATTCACTCATTAACACAGTGAGTCTTTTGCTCAGACTTTAAACAAGACAACAGAGCGTTTATTTCAACATGAAGCAAACAGACTTAAACTGATGCAATTAACAGGGAGCAGAGGAGAACAAGTGGAAACAGCAAATGTTGTTGAACCGGGGTTGAGTTATTGTTCTAATGCACATCCCGTCCTGAAAATTTAATTTCCATTTAAACATGAATAGAGTCAAAACTAATCTAATTTAATCTGCCCTCTCCTCTCATTTCCCCCGCCGTCTCTTCTCGTTGCCACCGCTGTCTCCACGGCTCCTCTCCATCCTTTCATATCCTCCTCTCCTCTCCTTTTATCTCCTTTCAACTCTTCACCTCTCTCCTCTGCTTTCATCTCTCTCCCCTCTCCCCTGTTCCTTTGCTTTCCTTCTCCTTTCCCTTTCCTCTTCTTTCCATCTTTCCAATCCTGTCCTCTCCAATTTTTACCTCGATGAGGCCTTTATTAATGAAGTAGAGATTTATAAATAGAGTGATGGAAAGTGAAGCAGAGATATAGATAAAGTCAGTGAGAGAAATGGGAGAGAGGTGGAGAATGAGACAGGGAGGGTGAGAGAGGACGGAAATGAGTGAGGCCGATAGAGAGAAAGAGGGAGAGGTGGCCGTTGGGTTTTTATAATTGGCTGTCTGTGACTCAGGGAGGGTGACTACAGTATCCCCCTGCCTCCACACACACGCACACACGCACACACACACACACACACACACACACACTCTCACACACAGACACACACACATACACACATACACACACTCTCAAAGAGATCACATTTCCTCCTCTTGCCTCCCCTAACATGACATGAAACCAGCTTCTGAAGCCTCGGGGCTCTGAACATTTAAATTATCTCCTATCTCCTCGACTCACTGTGGGCTAAAGATCACAGATTCAGCTTCACAGCAGCAGCACACACTGTCATTTCCTTCTGATTCGCCTAATTAGCGTCGCTAACGACTTCTCCGTACAATGTCCCCATTCTAACCTGCGTATTAATCCATGCAATATTGTGAGTAGCTTATTGATGGAGAGATATCACCGCTGTCGGCTGTGCATAGTGTTTTTACCTGTGTGTATTTACAGTCAACTTTTGAAAAGAACTGTAAGCAGTGTAGCGTAGTAATACTGCAATAATATCATGCAGGTGTATAGTGTCTGTCACACATGAGGTTTTCACCTTGTAACCAATCATAACTTAGTACATTTACTCACTGTACAGGGGGAGGGCTGCTGGCAGGAAGGACCTCAGGTCCTTGTCACAGCAGAGCTGGATCAGTGTTACAGAAAGTGCTCCACTGTTTGATCAGGAGGTCGTAAAGAGAATGTGAGGTGTTGTCATCCTCATCTCCCTCTCACCACTACCTCTATCAGCTCCAGGGTAGTTGTCAGGACAGAGTGTGCCTTTCTGATAAATTTGTTCAGTGTGCTTTGGTCGCTGGCTCTGATGCCACTGCCCCAGCACATTGCAGCACAAAATATTATACTTGCAACAAATGGTAAAAGATCTGCAACAACTTCCTGTATACATTAAAGGAGTTTCACACAAAGTCTGCTCTGTGTTCTCCCGTAAACAGACTTTTTCAGTCAGGTCTGTTGTCAAGGTGAGGTCTTGGATACTTTTATTTGGCCACCTCCACTTTCTCTCCTAGAATGTTGATGGGATCAGTAGGAGTCCTTCTTCTCCTGCAGTGTATGACCATCTCTTTAGTTTTGGTCACGGTTAGGAGGACTCTCTCACTCACTCTGCACCATTCAGCAAAGCTGGCTGCAAGACCTCTGAGTTGAACTGAAAGTTTGAGGTGTATAGGGTGAACAGAATAAGTAACAAAGCGGTTCCCTGCAGTGCTCCTGTGCTGCAGATCATGGTGTCAGACAGCTTCACAGCCACACAGACTGCAGCCTGTCTGTCTGGTATTCAGTAATCAGTAAGGAGATGGTGGAGGCGTCTATCTGCAACCCAGAAAGCTTCTCACTCAGTAGCTGGTGCTGGTAGATGATGGCATCATCAAGTCCAACGTGGGAGCAGTAGGCAAATTGTGGCAGGTCCAGAGGTCCATGATGGGACAAGACCAGCCTTTCCATGATATTCATGACGTGCAATGTCAGTGCAACTGTCATTGAGGACTTGGGAAGACCTCTTCTTCAGCACCCGGACCGGGGCTGATTCAATCTGGACCTGCAGCCTTGCGCTCCCACTCATAAAATAAAGGTTATATGTAATGTAAATATGGTTTTCCTGGTAAGATAAAAAATATGAATGTATCATTTTTGGTGTCTGTATTATTAAGAAACGTGATAAAATTTTAGAAATCTAAAACTGCGTTTTGATTCCAACTATACAAAAAGTCCTAAAGTCCTAAATAAAGGACACAAGGGACCTCATTTTCGTGGTGACCAGTGCCAGTGGGAGAAGTGCAAATAATAAATTGATGATTAATATTCATCAATCTTATCACAATGTTCTGTTATGATTTAGGTGAAAAACATAGGAATTCTGGCTTAAATCTGAAATAAGATGAAAAATCAAACCTTTAATGTAACCTTTCATCATTATTTAAACATGTCAGTCAGAGTTACAGCCAATGAGGTACAACTCAGGTCTACAGGGAGTGACTGAGACAGAGTGATACGGACTTAAAGAGAGGGAGCAGAGGAAAAACTTGTGCTGCACTTTAATGAAACATCCTACGTACATCAGACTCGGTCTGCTAGGTAGCTGCTTCTTAATATTCCCAAGGTTTTCACAGATGTAACTAAAACTGGCTTTTCTTGTAATGGACCCTGGGCAATGGAAGGAAACATCTACAAGGCCTAATTAAACAAGACACACTACCTTCTGCTCGGGACTTTAAGAACCACATTAAAGTCACTTTCACAGGAAGTTGGTGTCATTGTTTCTGATTCTCCCAGACAGAACCCTCCTCTTCCTTTATGTTCAGCTGGGATTGTTATTGATGACACTGCTGTCCTCATTTTGTCTGTATCTTGTGAACTCCCTTGTGAAATAAAGGTTAAAAAAAAGTAATCGATAAAACAGATAGAAACAAAGCAAACAAAAACAAATTCAACTCCCCAGGCAGTGAGAGGGAGGGTGTATATTATGACAGAAAGTTGGTGTTGTTTTGTCAGGGTGGAGCTGCTGTCGCTCTGTGGTCAGACAGAAATGTAGAGATACCATATAGATGTTTAGCCCAGCCATCTCTGTGGGTGGGTGCATACTGTGGTTGATGTGAACTATATTAAAACTGACCAACAAAACTAGCCTGCTGCTTCTGGACAATACAAACTGCACATTTCAGGCATACTGTCAATTAGAAAAAATAAATAAAAACAAAAAAAGACAAATGTCAATAACGTGATCTAACTTTCTACCATGTAAGACTCTGCCTTGTTGATGATTCTTTAACTGTAGCTTTTGCTTGTTTATACAAGGCAGGCACAGCGAAATGTGTGAAATGAACCCCATGAAGGCACACTGTAGCGCGGCATATTAATTGGCATGGTCCGAATCTGTCTTTTTTTGTCCAGTTATTGACACAATCAGGTGATGCTGTCATGTTTGAGATGTTAAGACCACCTCGGAACGTAACAGGCTGTTCTCATGCATTGTTTGTATGTATATGTATGAAAAGTAACACACCAGAATTTGTATATAACTCACGTAATCATAGGGCAGTCATTTGTGCGTAACCCACTTATGTAACCCACAAGAGCATCATTGTAAAACAGAATGCGGCACTGTAATCATTTTATCTTGTATATCCCGTAGTCTTTATCATTTTTGTTTGTCCCATCTGTGTTGTAAAAGCTGAAATCAAACCAAATATTCAGAACAGTCTGGAGCCTGAGGTTTTCCCACAGGAATTATGTTTTACATACATTTATTGTTTCAAAAATTGGCAACCTTTAATATTAACATCTACCACTGTAACCTTACATATATGAAAAAAAGAAAAGAATAATAGCTTCCCTTTAACAGTTTACTGAAACCTTAGAGAGGAGAGAAAATAGTTTCAACTTTTTTTTCCTAGTCTTCCCTGTCCACACTGGACTTACTGGAGTAACTTGGTGGACCCCATGTGATGAAGGGGAGTGTTGCTGTTGCATTCACAGAAAAAAAGTCTATTTAGCCCAAATGGACTGTCCACATTCAAATGATTATCTGTAAATTTGATTAACACATAATGACTCACCATGCTGTGAAGCCAGAGAAGTGTCTGAACTGGCATCAGAAATACTATCAGAGGCCTCATTAATAATTTACACTGCAGCCTCCATAATTCTAGACCCAGAGGAAGAAGAAAAAGAAACCAAACAGATGCTAAGATACTGATTCACATGGGACTTATATTATGAGAAGACTGCTGTGTTTGGGGAAATATGGTCAGTAATTTGTGGTGGAATTTTTAATTCACGGATTAAGGCCATGGCAGATTTGCATTACATTAAAAACACAACCTCTGCAGTTATTAGATATCACTGAAGGACTCCGAGGAGGACTAGTCCCATGTGAGCGGGGTTTTTATTTAGGAGAAGAGGCGCATTTGCTTCCTTTGTTGCTGTAATTATAAAGAAGTGGGTCATGAACAAAACTCTTTACGATCATATGTAAAGAGTCCAAACCACAACCAACCTGAGCAGTTTGGCTGTAGTCTGAACAAATTCAGGTAATCCTTGACGCCAGAACTGCATGTCAAGTTTTGTTACTGAGAGAGCCACAACTCCACAACTTCCCTATATCAAGTCGCAAAGATTGGAAGCTGTGAAATGGCATTTCATTGGGTGCACACCGCACAGCCTTTCTTTTTCAAAGTCACGCTTTTCAACATGCACTGACACAACATCCAAGACTTTTTCTTTTTTACATTCTCAGTTTTTCTCACTCTACTTTTGCTTGGTAAATTCATTTCTTTGGTGAAATTGTTGACAAGGAGATGCTATAAATGGATTGCGGCAGAGCCAGCAGGCATCAGCCGATTCTGTCCTGTAAGACTGTTTTTTTGTAAATTGATTTCCTGATACAGTAACTGCAGATCGTGGTTCAACAGGTGACTGGAGCTGTCCTGAAAACCAAAGACTGAGGAAAAGCTCAGAGTCAGATAAACATCACAGAATGTGTTCATAGTGTTCACTTGTTATGTGTGGGTGTCATGTCAATTTTGTTATGAAGTTGTTTTTGCTTCCTTTTTTTTTTTTTTGGTATATGCTGCGGCATGTCATACGTACTTTGTGTTTGTGCGGGGGCCAATTTTGCAGCAGGATAAGGTGATGACAGCGTACTGGAGATAAATGCAACTCAAAATAACAAGGGACAAAGCTACCAACAGAGTGGCTGTACAATAATAACTCATCGTAGATCAAGCTACTTGCAGAAACTTTAGTGTTCATTTATTGACTGGGATACCACGTCTTCAACGAGGTATACCAAACTGGAATATTTAGTTGGTCAAACTTCTGAGAGGAATGAGTCCTCTCCCAATTTGCCCTTGCACGTTATGTGTTATGGTCTGCATGTTTATAGCTACCCATCGACCTTGTCTTGGCTCTGTAGTGAAAGGGGTTACGCTAACAATCCGTAGCGTTACTTTGTACTGTGTTACTTTGCGTTGCGTTACTTTGCGTTGCGTTACTTTGTGTTGCGTTTCTTTGTATTGTGTTACTTTGTACTGCATTACTTTGCACTTCGTTACTTGGTGTTGCCTTAATGGGGGTTGCATCAATATGGGTGACTTTGCTTTGCGTTACTTAGCGTTGCATTTCTTTATGTTGCATTACTAAACATTGTGTTCATTCACTTGCTGTGAATACATTATATTAAGACTGGAAATGAATAGAAAGAAAGCGAACAAAACCCAACAAAATGAGAAAATCTAAAATGCTAACAGAAGGTAATCATGGCAAAGCTTAACACAAATCAATGCAAAAACTTTTCTGTAAAGATATGACGGGCAAAACAAAAAGCAAACTACAAACTCTATCCCTAACACAAAACATAGTATACAGTATATACATGCAACACCACAGTTTTTGATGTATATGTCTACCTATTGCCTGTTTATCTCCTGCTCTGTGTCTGCCTGCAGCTGAAACAAAACTCTGGCCCAGCGGCGATCTCTGTAATTGATCCCTACACCGGAATAAATGACAGTAATTTTTCCTTTTCACATCTACATCATATTCAACCCTGCAGCATCCAACATGCCCCCTAGCATGTGGAATAATGTGTTCTCTCCCACAGGCATAGACACACACATACTGAGCAGAGAAATAATATCTTCCTGTCCTGAGGACGAGATATTGACTGTTGCACACTGAGCACAGAGTTTCGATTTACACATTTAGAATTTGACGACAGCCGTGTCGGCCATTTGCCTGTCGTTAGCAGCGAAATGCTCATAACTTACAACATAAATAGCTCAACAGGAAATATAAACCACTGAGCACTTTGCTTAGACTAAGAGAGGAAAGGAAAGGGAGAGACAGTGAGAAAGGGGAGTTTGTTTGAGTGCACATTTATGCAATTAAAACATGTTTACTATCACTGAGCAACATTGTTATGAGCAGAAATAGTTTTCTAGTTTTTTCCTCTCTCTGTCTCACATTCATGGCTGTTAGGAAGCAGTAGAAATACAAGAGGGTCATTTGTACTTGTGTGGGATGTTTGTTTTCCCTGTTCTCAGCAGTGCAGCTATTGCAGGTGAGTGTATGTGGGTGCTGACGAGTTGTTTTTGTTTACAATTGTCCTCAGTTTAGTTGTGAGATGTCTTATTAAAGACCAACAAAAGTCCCTCTCACTAACAGACTCCTTGTGCCTGAGAATTGAGCAACAAAAAAAATTAAGTAATGAATTCTTGGGACGATTGCCTTAATGACATCCATCAAGCCCGAATTCATTATAAGGTGCTTTTTAAATGGTTTTAACACACTCACTCACACACACACACACACACACACACACACACACATACACACACACACACACACACACACACACACACACACACGCTCAAAAGTCACACGCACAGAACAGAAGAAGGCAGTTAATAGTAAAGTAATGAAGAGTTACGGCATAAACTCTTTATAAGCCTCTCATCGCTCATAAATCACTTAGAAACCAATTTCATACCAAAGCAGGGAAAAAGAGAGAGGAGGAGGAGGTCTGGATTGAAGAAAAGAATTAGAAAGAAGGCTGGAAGAAAAGATGAGGCAAAAGAAGCATAGCTTGATGCAGAGGGTGGGAGGGAGAAAGGAATGAGGACTTAGTTTGAGTAGGAGTGTGTTTAGAGAGGAGGAGAGGAAGGGGGAGAGTTAAGTCAAGAAAAGGGGGAAGCAGAACTGTTGGGACAAGAAGACAGAGAAAGCAGATCGGAAGGAGGGAAGGTTGGATGAAATGGAAGGAGTGAGTCAAGGATTATGAAAGTGCTTAAGCCACAGAGGAAACACGTATGGAGTTTGAGGAAGGAAGGGTGCAGTGGAGGGAGGTAATTGGACAAAGGGAGAAAACGAGATCTCACAGAAAGAAGAAAAGAAGTGCACAGAGGTGAGGGCATCTTCCTGAAGTGAGAACTAAGGTAGAAGTGCCCTTGAGCAAGGCACTTGACCCACAGCTGTTTGTGTCCAAACAGGAGACAGTCGTTTTGTTGAAGCTCAGTTAAGGTTACAGAACAAATTTTCTATGTTACTCTATTTTAATTAGGGACCTTGGCCGAAAGACGAAGTCCCTCTTGTTTTTGGTGCATTTATTATTATTATTATTATTATTATTATTATTATTATTATTATTCTTTCTCCCGCTTCTTTGAACCGCAATTGGACCCCCTAAACATGCTCGAAAATTCACCAAAATTGGCACGCATGTCAGGACTGGCGAAAAATTTTAGAAAATGAAAAAATTAATCCGAGTGCCAAAATGGCCTCTCTAGCGCCACCTAGTCCTTTAGGCACACTAAAATGGCCGCTGCGGCTTGTAGGAATGACGTAGAAAGATCAAACCAAAACTGGCGTGTTCGTCTCATCAAGACCTACAAATCACACGCCGTAACTACTGACCTAAGTCCAACAGGAAGTGCGGTAATGCCCTTTCAATGTAAGCTGACATTTTTCACAAATTCTGTCTCTCAAAAAATATTTGCTCCTACACCGTTTATCATAACTGCTTCAAACTCGCACACATTACAGCTCTACCCCTGGTGAACATTACTTGTGAAGGACTTTGTCATTACTGGAACGGTTTGGATTTTTTGGCCATGTTTAAGGTGACATGTCACAAAACCTCTTGACAATTTTTGTGCCACATAGACACAGTAAAATGGCTGCTGCAGCCTGTACGAATGCTGTAGAAAAATCAAACCAAAACTGGCTTCTTCATTTCCTCGAGATCTACAAATCACTCATTTACACCACTGACGTAAATCCAACAGGAAATGACTTAGTGCCTCTGGAAGGTGACATGTCACAAAACCTCTTGACAATTTTTGCAACACCTAGACACACTAAAATGGCTATGGCACCCTGTAAGAATGCTGTAGAAACATCAAACCAAAACTGGCTTCTTTGGCTACTCGAAACCTACAAATCACTCATTGACACCACTGACCTAAATCCAACAAGAAATGAGCTAGTGCCTCTGGAAGTTGACATGTCACAAAACCTCGTGACAATTTTTGCACCACCTAGACACACCAAAATGGCTGCTGCGGCCCGTATGAATGGTTTAGACAGATGAAATCAAAAGTGGCTTCTTCATTTCCTCGAGACCTACAAATCACTCATTTACACCAATAACCTAACTCCAACAGGAAATGAGCTAAGGCCTCTTAAGTAACATGAGCAAATATGTCAGCTGTGAGCTAGTCATCATAAACGTGGGACCAAGATTGCATTTTTTATTTTAGAAACATGAAGCCTATCTATGCGTTCAGAACGAGTGTTTCTGTCTTGTGGTATGTTCAGATTGATGATTGGACCTACGATTTGGGATTGAAAGGGAGGAGTTGAAAGCCACCGCCATCTGCCTGCTCTTCAACTTGTCTCTCTGTGTCAGTGGTGGACTTAGGATGTTTGTAGGTCAGGGGTGAAAAGGAAAAAAGGCCACCTACTGCATGACGGGGGGTGGGGGGGGGGGTCATTGATGTGGAAAAAAATCAGTTTACCCCCTAAACCTGCTCAAAAACTCACCAAAATTGGCACGCATGTCAGGACTGGTGAAAACTTTTAGAAAATGAAGTAATTAATCCTCAAAGTTCCAAAATGGGCTGTCTAGCACCACCTAGACACACTAAAATGGCCGCTGCGGCTTGTAGGAATGACGTAGAAAGATCAAACCAAGACTGTGTTGTTCGTCTCATCAAGACCTACAAATCACACGCTCGCCTCTGACCTAAACCCAACAGGAAGTGAGCTATTTGCCCTTCAAGGTAAGATTTCGCCTCAAAAATGCTCTTTCTTCAAAATCCTTAAAAAAACAAATCCTCCTACACTGTTTGAATGAATTATGATTTACCTTCTATATAATAAATGTTGGATGGATTCTTTTTTCTATTTATCACAGTCTGTGATATGTGAATGATAAATAACTGCACCAATTTTGATGCATTATTTTTTTTTTTCAACAAAACTGACACCTTTCCCGTTCAGGACTTTTTTTTGTCCTTGTTGGAAAAACAACAATAAAAATATTAAATATTAATAGTTTTTCTTTTTTTTTTTTTTTTTGCTTAAATCTTTCAACCAACTCGTACTCAAATTATACATACCAAATATTCATTGTGGGTGTATGTATGAGAGAGAGAGAGAGAGAGAGAGAGAGAGAGAGAGAGAGAGAGATTGGAGAAAACAGTAATGTAACCTTGCAGCAACCTACAGCTCATAATTTGCAATTTTTAGCTACACAGTTACACACACACACACACACACACACACACACACACAATTATTTTTTTAGTAGTTATATAGCCACAGCCCCCCGACATCCATATCAACACTAACATAGCATTTATTTTATTTTATTTGCAACAATGTCTTGCAAACCTCAATATGATTATAATATGATTATTGTCCCATAAGTATACTATCAGATATTAATATATACTTATCATATTGTACCACAATAGTCAGAATTATAATTATAATATTATTACTTTCATTAATGTTGTTGTAAGCTATTAACATTATCTTCTGTCCTGCATCTCTCTCTTTCTCTGTCTCCCTTTTTGTCTCATTGTGTCATACATATTACCGTTAATGTATTACGTTGATCTGTTCTGTACATCATCTATTGCACGTCTGTCGTCCTGGAAGAGGGATCCCTCCTCATTTGTTCTTCCTGAGGTTTCTACTGTTTTTTTCCCCTGTTAAAGGGAGTTTTTCCTTATCTGCTGTGAGGGTCCAAAGGACAAAGGGATGTCGTATGCTGTAAAGCCCTGTGGGGCAAATTGTGATTTGTGATATTGGGCTTTATACATAAAATTGATTAACTGATTGATGTCATCAGTAGTTTGGTTTTCAGAAGCCATCAAAGTTCTACTCCCAAGTCATGGGTTCATTGTCAAAAATGACCTTGTGTTCTACTGACATTGCTTGTTTTATCGACATTTGGACTCTTATGGAGAGGCTAATTCACATTGTCTACGTGAGCTGGAGGCCGGTAGCGAGAGGCCGAGGTCCCGCCCAACGCTGCTTGCAGCTTTAATTGATTTTATTTTCCTGTTATTTCGATATGTAACTCTGATGCATATCTTCGCCTTGTGTGATTTAACAGATTTTGCATTTTGACAGACACCAGATGTCATATAAGCACTAATTATTTCTATTATTCACGATCATCACTTCCCAGACAGTCTAACTTTCACAGTTTTCTGGATATTAAAAAGATTTTAGCTAAATCTTTACCACTTTCCCCAGAGGTTACTAATGGTGAGGGCTGTAAACCGTAGAGAAATCAACCAGATGTGCCACCTGTTGCAAATTTAGCATTTGATGTTTTAAAAGAAAACTACATAAAGTGGATGAGGAGCTCCAAAACTTGTCTGATGTGAGTACCTGTGCTGACAGCTTCAGGCGAGTAAAGCGGATCCTCGCCTTAAAATTTATAACTTCATTTCAAAAATTAATCTCATGGGGTCTCCAGCTTAGTATAACACAAAGCAATTTCATTATTCACCCACTGCTACCCCCATGATATTAAGGAGAAAGCACAGTCATGTGAATGGGTGCATAAAATGACATATGCCCCATGCTGGAAATTATGTCTTAAATTATATCTTGATGAGGAAAAAAAAAGTCCAGTCTGAGTTAGACTTTCTAGTCAGTTAAACAGGTGTTTTTCTTGTCGCTCAGGTGGATGTAGAGGTGGGAGTTGTGTGCTGCAGGAGCACAGTGTTGTTGAAACTGAGAGCACTGCTGAACAAAATGTTTAATTCATGGATAGATTTAGTCTCTGCAGTTGGAAAATCCATCACAGGTGGGAGGATGTGCAGCTAAGTGCGAGTTTGATGCTTGTTTGATTTCTGTTGTGCAGCTACTCGGGGTTGAAAGGGCTTTGTGCTGCCTCAACAGTGCAGTTACAAAACATCAGCAGCGACAAAACACAGTGCCTCCATTTAACATATGTCATCTTAATTGTACATACTGTAATTTTACTAGTATGTTGGTCTGTTGTACACATGAAACACTGCATGTCTGTCCATCCTGCACCTTACAGTAGAGATAGTCTTACAGAATAGTTTTCGTTGAACTTGGTTTGTGTACATTTCTAAAGACCAATGTATCACTGCCAAGGTGTCATACCTGTATCTTAACTATGAACAAATGAGACAACACTTCAGTAAGATTAATAGGTCTTTTTACAAAAAGCACTTCACAAATAACACCACCAAAGTGTGTAAACTTCCCCCAAGATGACGGCTGTTATTGTACATGTGTAACGTCAAGAAAAATTTACCTTGGAAGAGAACTTGAAAAATGCCGCACTTTAGCAGATGTACATTTTACTTTATTAAATATCTTGTTACATTCACTTATATGTTCTTGTCTTTTTTTAAATGATGCATATTAACTACCCTATTAGCCACACTGACTGCATTAATATGGAGAATAAGTTTCCACTTTGCCATTACTTTACTTTTGTTAGCACTCACAGTAGCAATTTCAAAAAAGACCTATTTCTCGGGCAACTTGCCTGGTTAATTCAGGGTTAAACATATAACAAAGACAGAGAGAGATATAGCTGAGCAGGCCAAAAGAAAATTTCACTCACACTTACACACACACACACACGCACACACACACACACACACACACACACACACACACACACAGAGTCACAGACTGGAAACGGCTTGGAATAGACCTTGTATTAATCTGCAGGCAGAACCAATGGAGAAGCTCCTGGGAGGCTATTAGCTTTAGGACTATTCAGCGCTCCATTTGGATTAGGCTGCGCTGGGACAGGGATTAAACAAACTCTGCTGCCACATTACAATAGATCCAGCAACCCTCGCTGTACCACTGAGTCACCTTTGCTGCTTCTGTCTTTTGAAAACAGAACAAAGACCTTCAGATGCAGAAGATATATCATACAGTTTTTAATAATACTGTAACTTTTTTCTGGTGCAATGTATTTGTTTTACAGCCCTGTTTGTGCCATCCAGTCCACCCTTGTTTATGTTCTTTACAGTGTTTGATACCATTGCCACTGCAACCGTTAGAGGGGGCTTAATTTTGTATAAATAAACCAACTTGCGGCAAGTCGATGCAGCTGAGGTGAAGTTTTGCAGTAACGACCAGATCAGCAGTGGAGTAGTAACGTTATGTTTTCAAAAAAGCAATACTTTACTTCTAAAATATTACCTCATCTGTTTTTTCTCAGTTTCTTTTGTTACCCTTAATTTCACATTGGCTGTTTGTTGAAATGGGGATGAACAGCGTGTTGATCAGCATATTTTTAAATCCGACTCTGTGAATTTAGAGTTTATTTCAACCAAAGCAGAGCTGGTGATTGTTGGAATAGTGGACTGACTAACTAGATGACTGACAAGACTAACTGAAGAGGCTGTGCTCATGCACTGTTTTCCTATTGCATATCCCCAAAATGATGAGCCAGTAATTCATGCATAACCCACATATTTTGGAAGGCTGTGATCTCATGAGCAATGCACTAACAGGATTAAGTGGTCCAGTTAGAACACAGGCTGGGGTGGTGGATGAGTCACAAAACACAGGACTTTCCCCCAGGAGACTGGTGTTCAGAACCAAGTGAATGTTTAGTGAACTTTGATTCATTTTAAAGGTACAGCCACACAATGTTTCTTTTCCCAAACCTAAACACAGGAATTTTACTTGCCTAGACCTAACCGACCTAACTTTACATTAATTATATAACTTCACGTTAAAGATGTAACGTCATTCGTGGGGCCATCCTTTGTAGGATATCATATGAAACAGTGTATGAGGATATGTTTAACTGAAATGGTTTTGGTGAGTTTTATGTTGTTTCTATCAAGTTTGAATGAAGTGTGTTTTACGATAAGTTAAGAGGGCAATTAAGCTACACTCTTAGTTATTAATAGTTTGGTGAAGAGAAACTTGCATTGGTGTACGGTTCTACTTTTCTGTTTAACAGGGTAAAGGGATGTAATAGTCCAAAACTGAGTCCTCAAACTAGTGAGTGTGACACACTTTACGACCTCACTGACATGTGTGGTCACCACAACAACTAACAACAATCACCATCTTCTTTTGTACTAGACAAATGACCACGACAAACGGTTCAGTGTCCTTTTTATTCATTCTAATTCTATGATGCAACCCAACCAACAGTTATTGGTGATTGATATCCTGTTTTCTAAATTCAGATATTTTGTTATTTTTGTGAAATTACATTTAAAATCTTCCTTGTTTACCTCATTATTAAAGAGCATTTTAAGCAAGTGTAAAGTCATATACAGAACTGTATATTAGCATTTTTATTATAACTGTTTAAACTGTATAAACAGCTGGTGCAACTGGGGGCTTTACATTCATGCTCAAAGGCAAATGGGACAGATGCTTGAAGAAACAGTAAAAACAGATGCTTTGTCAGTTAATATTCAGGATAATAAAAAATAACAACACCAGCTGCCAGATGATACCTTTAACAATAATAACACGCAGCACTGCCTGTAAGAAAACTAATACCAGAGGCAGTAAAACCATTGTGTTGAAGTCCTAACCACACTGAGAACGTCCCTAACTGTGATTAGAGGTCCAGCAATGCGGCTGGTCTGCAGCACCAGAGTGCCCATAATCACAGTTAAGGACATCCCGAGGAGTATTATGGTTTTTTATTCAGCAGTCACCCATGCATGTATGCTGACTGAACCATTTTCTTTAAAGAAGTGCGCATACATTACGGTGGGGGCATCCAGAGCAGCTCACACAAGGTTATTTATTCACGCAGTACAGTAGAGTAGAGCTTTGGACTGGCATTTACATTTTGAGTATTTCAAGGTCCAGATGAGTTTGTTTGTCTTGCCTGAAAGGGTTGCAGCATGACCTTAAACACAAGTGTGCTATTTTACTTCCAAGGACAAGGGGCAGCCATGAAAAATTAGTTTAAGATAGAGAGATAAAGAAAAAAAAAGAGAGGAAAGTTCCGTTTTCCAACATCAAACCGTCTCTTTTATTTGAGCTTCAGCAGTCACTTTGTCTATCAGGCCATCTGCCCAGCAGTCAACACCGGCTCCCTTCATTTACATCCCTTTATCTGCTCGCAGGGAGCACCAGAGAGAAAGAGAGAATAAAAAATGAAAAAGGGGTGAATGAGGGAGAAAAAACAACAATAAAGGGAATGAGAGAGGAGCAGGAATGTAAAGAAAAAATCACTGGGAATCACAGGGAAACATTCAGGGGCTCACTGCTCATTTCCTGTATCATCTTCAGAGGGCAGAGCCCAAAAAAGAAGTGAGCAGCGTTAACATGTAAAAGTCTGTCTCCTTCGCCCTGACAGCCATGCAGGGGTCCGTTTGCTTCACTTGTGTCATTGACACTTTTAAGACAACACCACACAGACATCTGAAGGCATCATTCAGCAAGAACGGTGTCATCACTTTGCCTCACAGCTATGAACACAAGTTGCTCGGCAGTGAGAAAGGGTAGTGAGTTTGACACCAAATAGTTCCCGATGACAGAGAGCAAATGAGAATGGGTCCTTCACCTTCCCTTTGAGCAAGACATTTAACCTACAGATGAAGGCATCACGCAAGTCAAGACGGGTAGCAGAATGCCATTGTAATGGCTTCAAAACTCAAAAACAAGCATTAAATCCTGACCAGGAACATTACAAATTGTCACAGCACAAGCACAGCGCAGGACAGAGGGGCTCTGTAGTGGCTGATTAAAACCACCCATCATTGGTACCCAGTCTACCGAGCATCAGTGATAACTGTGAGGCACGGTGCCGGTGCGGAGCCCGAAGGGGCCTGTTCACACTGCTGCCAATTCAGAAGCATCTGCTGTGCTGCTGTATCACCAGACTACAGGGAAGCTTCTTTCCTCAGGCTGTGAGATTCTTAAACTTATCCGCTGTACTTCACCATGACAATTTTTTTTTTCTTGTGTAGCATAAAAGGACTACAACTTGCATTTTGTGTTGCAACCCTGTGTTATTGAATGACAATAGAAATGCACCTTGAACTTTGATTTTTGGTGTGTTTAAAAGCAAAATTTGCCAGTTTTCAACCAGGTCTGTGTCACTGTGGTATGTGAAGTGAGTGTAAATGAACAGTGTTAAGGTGCCCCATGTGCCGGTAGCACTGATATATCCCTACTGTACCTGTGCCATGAGCAAGAATCCACAGGATGACGCCAAACATGTCATTTCACAGCAGATTTTGATTGGCAGACAGGTGGAGAGTTCCAGGAACTGGAGACATGGGGGGCAACTTCACACCATTCATGTGCACACACTCCCCACATAGCAGTGACACAAATCTGGTTGGAAAACTGGCAAAGTATCCCTTTAATGATAAATTTAACTACAACTATCCCCTCCCTTGAAATGACTGGTTAGAGAAATGATTTGTAACCGAAACCTTATAAGGCGGGGTACGCTACAAGCAGTGAGAGCTGAGAATATTTTACCCAACTAGTTCCGATGTCTTTGAGCAAGGCATGTAGTGCTAAGCTGACTGTGGAAGGCAGCAAAGCCATCAAATTGTAAATTAAACTCCACGATTAAACCAACACTAAATTTTTTTGCCAAGCACTTAAAAACATTTTGTTTTTTATCAAGTCCTTACACCGACCATACTATGAAGGATCATATTTTTTTCAGTGATTTGTACATTTCTGAATTCACTCATTCATGTTCATCCCTGAGCAAAACTAAATACTTCGACCTCCAAATCTGTAACTGTATACTCTGGAATTTAATCAAAACAGAAAAATGTTTCAACTTCAAAAAGAGGTACATACAATTATCACACTTCTACAGCAGTAATAATGTGAATAAAACCGGGAGTTAAAGTGTCAGGGTGAAGCAAAACATCTCTAAAATTCTGAGGCACTGTATCCTCTTTTGCAAAGGTTTCAAAATGGGAACAAATATTAAAAATTCAGTGTGATACATCAGAAGTTGTACTGTATTTATGTGTCACTACATCTTTAGTTTATTGTATTAATTTGTGTTATTTAGTATATTTAGAGTTTTTATTTCCCATGACAGATTAAATGTTTGAAATGACTTTCAAACATGACAGTCTGAGGCAAGACATATTTTCTACAAATGCTTGGATTTTTACCAAAATTACATGCTCCTCTGTGGGCTGAGATGATTTTCAAAACTACTGGGGCAGCTGCAACCTTTTCATCATCAGATATTTAAAAAATGAATAGTGCTCAGGCTGTAAACAAGTTTTTACAAATTCCTAAAAGGCTGAAAGGAGGCTAAAAAGATACATAATCCAGTTACACTAATTTGTATAAAATTTAAAGTATTGTCTGACACATATTCTGCTCTCTTTCTGTCTCTCTCTCTCTCTCCTCAATCACACACACTTTATTACAGTAGTGGACTTGATTAGAGGGAATTAGCGCTCCGCAGCCCTCAGCTAGCAGAGGTTGAAGCTTCTGTCACTGGAGGGCAGATCGATGCTCAGTTAGCTACTGTCAACGCAGCATGTTAACTCTGCACCACCTCACAAAGGCCCACAGCCCTGCACTTCTGTGTAGTCTAAAGATTAAAGGCCACGAGCAGGGATTAACTGTCATATTTAATAAAAATAAACTCACAATCACTGAAAAGCTGCTAAGGTCTTTTGTCAAGGAAGGAGATGAACATGTTAATCATTGGATCCTTTAGCACAATGAAAGGTCATGAGGAGTATTTATCTATTCATGTTATTTCATATGACCACAAATAATGCTCAAAGGACTATTTTATTTTTAATTCAAGCGTCAAATCAAGTGTTAATGAGAAATGCATCTGGAAAAACACTCACCACACCAGTGCTGTGTGGGAAGACCTTACAATGGTCTGATTTACAATTACAATTACGCCAAAGTGTTATGAATAATTTGACCGAAATAAATTAATGTTTAAAATGCTACAGAGAGCACCTGCTGAATCCTGAGTGCAGCTGCCAGTCAGTCTGTCAGTGTCCTGCATGGAGCTACAGTCAGTCTGCTGGCTGCTCCGACCCACCAGGCTGACGGCTATTTTAAGATGCGTCATGCTTTCTGTTGTGTTTGTGTGTGTGTGCGTGTGTGTGTGTGTGTGTGGGTTCTATATTGGGGGAGTGACAGTATGTCTTGTGGTAAGACGAGAAGCTGTTTTCTCTGCCAGCAGAACGTGACCCAGTCTGTCTCTCCACTTAACTACATGTCCTCTCTCTCCCTGTTCAGTTCTAATACACTTTTGCTGGCATGAGGTAATTTGCAGCTAGACATGGCTAACAAGACAAAAATCTCTTGACTGCACTTCGCTTATCTGAAAGTCTCTCACAGTTTGATTTAATTTGCTTAATTTTCCAGAGAGTTGATGTCATTCACCTGAAACCAACAACTGACTCGATGTCAATATATGGAGAAAGTTACTTTATAAGAGTAACTGAAGAATCATAAGAGTTAGCGACCTTAGCTCCACTTGCAGAAAGGTTTCATCTCCATTTTAATTTCAAAGGGCTATTGAATCAAAATGTGAGCAAAGCCTGGACTGATATTTCAGTCAGAAATTGCATCTCAAGAGGGACTACTATATTAAAATGATAACCAAGCATTACTATTGATTAGTTAGGCTAAAACTTAAAGGGACATTTTGTGCATATACTGCTATGTCACCTAGCTCCACTAAGCTAGCCAACGTTGCTGCTCAGCTGAGGACACCATTAATATTTGCATCTAACTGCACACTCTTGTGCTGTGATATGTTTGGTAGGAGTAGTTTGGTAGAAAGAAAATAGTCCCTACATGAAACTGCTCACAACAAGGTCTGTGAATTATCTTAAGTAAGCTGGTTGTGATTTCTAGAAAGAGAGATTGCTGTTGAGCTTTTCAAATGTATATTTTTGGGGCTTTGAGCGCAACAAGTTGATAGCCATCTCATTCCATTATGTTGGAAAGGGGGCAGGAAAAATAAGTATTTTTGATTTTGGGGTGATATGTCCCTTTAAATCAAAATAACAATTTACATAACATAGCTACAAGACATAGATCTAATCTTATATAAGACTAGATATGCGTTCCACATTTGTCTTCAAAACTTGTTGCATGAATGAATGTGTGCACCACATTTCATTAGCAAACCATCCAACAGTTGTTGAAGTATTTCAATAGAAACAAACCTGATCAAACTCATAGTAGCACAAGAGGAAAAGTCAGGGGACCAGCAAAGTCATAGAAATTCATCCACTGAGGATCATGAATGTCTCTATAAAATTTCGCAGCGATACATCCGACCAGAAACCCAACAGGATTATTTTGATATGCAGATGTACTTGTACTTGTAAGATTATGTTGGTTGTATAACTGTGGCTAAAAGGGATATGTCTGCTCTTTAGGCACTTGAAGTATTGATGACTCAGAAATCTGTGACACCGAATGATACATATACTTGTAATAACTTCTTTTAGATTTTTTTCCCAACAGTCTACAGCTTATATTTAGAATATATCCAACCTGACATTATAGCAGCAGCAGCATCAGCAGCAGTAGCAGCAGCGGTGTAACCTCCCTGCTGATGAGAGGAGCTGAGGAGAGACGCTGGATGCTGGTGTTATCTCTCCTCCTCCTCCTCCTCCTCCACCCCCTCCTCCCCTCTCCCCTGTCCCTCGCTCTATTAACCCGAGCTATTTGCATGGACTGTTCCATTAGACGGCTGGACAGCAGAGCAGATGAGACCAGAGAGAGAGGGAGAAAGAGAGAAGAGGCCGAGAGACAGCAGCTGAAAGCATTGCAGGATAATGATACAACACCCGGAGATCCTGACAGAACAATTTCCCCTACCTCTTTCTCTCCATCTTTTTTTTCCATCTCTCTCTCGCTTTCTCTCACACACACACCGTTGTCTGATGAGGCTGTCATGTCAGGAGATCGGCTGATCCATCTCTCCTTCTCTATCTTTCTTTTTCTGTCTGTCTTCCTTCCTGTCTCTCCTCCCTCCATTAAACTTTTATTACTCCCCCTCTCTCTCTTTCCGTCTCTCCGAGCCACTCAGTCCCCTTTCCGTCTAATTCAAAAAATTACAATCCATGAATTTATAGAAGAATGTAATGTGGAGGGAATGGCATTATCACCTCCGGTCAGTGATCCCGGATGAATGGCTTTTATTTCTTTTCTTCTTTTAATCCCCCTCTGAATTATGAACATTGATCCGCCATCTCCAGAAACTAATAGCTTATTATTTTAAGATGTGTTCTGTCTGCATGCTGATCAGTAATAATCAACTCTAATCTTTTCATTAGTCTGGGGTCAAAGGTGAGGACCCATCAGAGGTCACAGTGAAATATAATATGACTGCATCACTGATGTTTGAACAAATATAGATATTTTAAATCACTCTCCTGGTGACATTAATGTTAGTCCGTATTAATGTTGCCTGACCACATCAATAATTTGTATTTAGTCATTAAAAAAACTGACTTGAGTGTTTGCACTGTTGCACATTATAATTTTTGCAGCTACAATAACCAAATTTTCCCACAGAGAGCCCTGAAGTTGAATCAAATCAACATTAATCGGATCTAATTAAATCTAATCTAAACAAGGATGCAGTTCTATCCCACCACTGAATTTCTCTGGGTCTTGTAATCCAGACGGACTTTGCTAATTGTGTTAATCACCATGTTGAACCAAATGGGATTAAATGATGCCACAGCTCTGTCTGGATGGGATTAGTGTTACATGAAAAACATTACCAAAGTAACTATGCACACTGCACATCAGTCATTTTAAGGAGAAACGCAAATGTCATTCATGTATTACTTTAACTCGCCTATAAATCCCTGATCTGGGGGGTTAGGGTTAGGGTTCTGCCCATTAGTAATTTAGTGTACTTATATTTTAGTTTAGCTGAAACAGATTTAAAAAAAAAAAACAATTGAATTTTAATTTTTTAATTTCTTCAATATTATTTTTGAATGGGAAATAATTTGCATGGCCCTGAGGTCAAAACCGAGCAATCAACAGGCTGCTGCAGCTGGACAGCAGCTTATATATAATGCATTTGTTCCACCCTGTCTTTTGCCAAGGCTGATGCACATGTCTTAAGCTTCTCTACAAGCAACAAGTGCCCCAACATCAGTAACCTATAATTTAATGGGGTTAAAGTACTGTATACTGTTTGGTCATTGCTGTGGTAAAACCCTACATCATGATCTCAGAGGTTGTGAATGTATCAAACTAGATGCAGACGGACAGCAGACAGACATGTGCCAAGGACGGTTTGAGCCAGTTCTCCTCCCCGCCTGCCAAATAGCCCTGACCTGCCTGCGTCTGACTGAAACTGAACAGTGTCTGAGTGGGTGCCACTCGTCATCTGAAAGCCCCTCAGAGCTGATTAGAGTAGAACTGTTCGGGCCTCAAATTTCAGCCTGTGCTCCACTTGGCTCGATTCATCCCAGCCCGAGCCCAATACAAAAACATTTTATTTCAAGCTAAACCCAATACAAAGCCACTGAAACAAAATGATCACTGTAGGTAAGTGGCTTTGAAATATATGCCTCCTTATGAGAACAGAAAAGAAATCTCCTTTTTACCTCTCTTGTCACATCTCACTGTGGTCTCAGAGGGTTTTTGTTTGCATTCAAGGGACACAGGCAGAGGCCAAGTTCCAAAAGGCACTGACTCTTAAGGCAGGCCCTTAAATACAGGTGCAAATTAGCTTCTAATAATGAAAATCAGAAGCAGCCTGGTGTATTTAAACTTTTGACCCACTAAAAATCTGTTCTGGTAAATAAAAGCTGAAATACATTTCTTTCTTGACTACTAATTTTGAAATTATCTCTTATGGACATAAAGTAGATACCCTACAGACCTTACAGGTGTACTTAAATATATGGCTTCAACTGTATGGATGAATCTATTCTCTTGTTTCTGTGACCTCTGACCCCCAACTACTCTCCTTAAGTGGCTTATAATGACACTGATCTGGGATATGGAGCGTTCTCTGCTGTTAAACTTTGTTGTTTTTAAAAAACAGCAATGGTTGTGCACCTTAACTTAAAAAAAAACAAAAATAACAAAACCACTGGGAGCCTGAGTGCGCTTGTTTCAACATCCTTGTGTGGGTGTTAACTTGTGTTTGACAAAGTCTTCACGCCCGAATGAGCCACTTAAAAGCCAGTCAGCTAAATGTAATGTAATGCGGGGCGATGTTTCACTCAGCTAGAACATCTATATATTTCACCACGCTCGATTTGAGCTGATGAACGGTCGACATCCGACGTTAGCCGCCACGATGATCCATCTGCATTCTGCGTATTTCTCAGCTGTCATTATTGATCACTTCAGACAAGGAAAACACTCTTTGAACTTTCTCCCCTGTGTGTGTGTGTGTGTGTGTGTGTGTGTATTTTCAAATCTGTATTTTGTGTCTTTATGTACAACATATATGTTGTGCAAATGCCCACACATATTAAATGTGTAGAATTATATGTTTTCCGCTTACTGACCTGGAAAATCTGTTTAAGTCTGACATGTTTAAATCTCTCTGGTCATAATGTCCAGTAAAAATATTTCCATCTGAGAATCTGTGTTGTAACAGTAAGCAAGCGTCTCTCTCTCTCTCTCTCTCTCTCTCTCTCTCTCCACACTGAATCTGTTAAATATAAACCACATAGAATATCAGCTGTGTGCTCGAGATCATACTTTACAAGTAACTACTTAAAAGATGAGAGAAGAGAACTTGCTATCTTCATATGTTTGTACTTTTCAAACAGAAAACACTTTTTAAATTGTGTCATTTACTGGAAGTGACTTACAGTACACACAACAAGTAGGCTGTCATTAGCGGTGGTCATTACCAGAAACTTTCAGCTCCAGTTCGTGGGTGGATTGGCCCTTAGAACGAGCTGGGCTGGTACTGGTTTTTGAAAAACCCTGACCTGTGCATCACTAATGGGCACAGCATTTAGAGGAGGTCAAATTTATTTTGGGATTACAAAATGGGACTACAACAACACACTTTAGGTGCCAGTCCAAATTTGGGCCTTTTTCAGAGCCCTAAAAATTAGTATGACAAATACATTTGGGGCCATTATATAGTGGAGATTTAATGGGTTATTTAATGGTAATCTTGCTTCTTGCTGGGGCACTAAAAAGACTTGTGTCTGTGTGAGCCAGGATCTATACGAGCTGTCCAACTGTGCACTCTGTGCACTTCATCATACTGAGCAGGAAAATATTGCAGTTGTTTGACAAAAGCCGTAAGGGGGAAACAAATTCAGGGGTGAAACACTCTAATCGTTACCAGCCAAGTGAAACAGTCAGGCAGTGTGTGTGTTTTCATATGAAAGCGTGGGCTTTTATAATCACTGCAGGTATGTGTCTGCATGATTGTCTGTCTGTCCATTCAGTGTGTGTGCATGTGTATTACATAGTAACAGGAGGAGAATGGCTTTATAGTCTTGTTTCAATGAGCTGCTCGACTCAGTGTGATGCGGCGATGGCTCAGCTGACCTTGGCTCCGAGGACGCTGTTTCCTGCCCCAGGTAAAGACGACAGGCATGGAGGTTGCATGACATATCTATGTTTAGGATCAAATTGGATCCAGAGATTGCTGGTTTGAACTCTGAGACTAATGGACAGTACACTACAAACTATGATCACCTTTATTATTAACTGTGCAAAAGCTGCATTATATGAGGTAATTTTGTGAAAGTACGCCTGAAAACAAATGCAGGGAATGAGCCAGGGAGAACTAGCTGAACATCTATAGTTTGTTTTGTCACGGCCATGAATCAACTCAACTCCAATACAGTCACGATGTGAGGGAAGCTATTTTTGGGAGCCCCCGGTTCCTGAAATAAAGCCCTTTTCATTTTTCCAACAGACAATGATATGTGACTCACAGTTGGAACACTTCTACGATTTGGATCGGCATGAAATTCTCCTGGTTGAATTGTGAGTCCATAAAATTAACTCCTATGTTAGACAATATCTGGTTCTTCGACAATTAGTGGAGGGCACAAGCCAGGAAAAAACACTTCCCTCCCATTTCGACACTGCTAAACCATCATTAGGACAACACTCCACACAATTATTTATTCTATTTGTTAATGCACAGACATTCTGAGTGGAGGCCAGTCCATCTCCGCCCCTATCTCCAAGAAGGTTTGTGCTCATTGACAGCTGTTTCCCTTTGTTCCAGAGCTCTGTAGGTCATCTGATAATAACAGAGATAAAATCCTGATAAGCATTTTCATTTCCTTTGAGTTGAAAGGTTTTGGCAGTCTGATGTTGACTTCATCTATTGTGAATCTGATTAGCTGGTCATTTCGTGCATGCTGTCACCTGTGTTCATTTTCTCCTTTGTTTACTTCCTCACTTGCACGTTCATTTGTTAATTATTCATCTAATCTAGTTAATCAGTTCATTTAATTATTTACTGACTTATTATTAGTTTATACGTGTGTTCTAGGTTCTGTTTAAACGGTCGATCAGCTTTTGCATTTTTGCATCTTTGCAGCTTCATCAGCTGAAAGTTATTAGTGAACTCTGCACGCTGCTTTGAGAACAGAAGCCCAGCAGCTCCAAACTGCAGTAAAACTCCACATTCAACTCCACACCACAGTGTGTGTGTGTGTGTGTGTGTGTGTGTGTGTGTGTGTGTGTGTGTCTGTCTGTCTGTCTGCGTTTGTGTGTGTAGGTGGGTGTTTACTGCAGAGTTTTACTTGTAATTATCAACAGCTCAGCAGGGGAGACTGGTGTGCTTTTGTGTGCGATTGTGTGCAGGTTTTGAAATGTGTGCGTATGTGTTTGTGCTTGTGCAGTAACCCTGCACTGCACAAGTCCAGACGAGCACAATGTGTGTCTATTTTAACTGAAGACACTTAATGGACACGCTGAGATAATACATGCAGTAATTATAACAATAACAATACTAACAATTATAACAGATGTCAAACAGTGACACAACAAAAGAGGAAGGAAAAACCTCTTCATTCCCCCTTCATAGTAATATAGAAGGTTTTCCCCCTGAATTATATCCAACATAAAAATATAACTTTACACATTTCAACATCAAATAATGACCAAACCCAAATGTTTATCATTCAGCTGGTCAAATTTTTGAGATCTGGTATCTAGAACTACAGTCAATATTGGGGGAATTATATCAAATTGTAGAATTTTGCACTAATGTTTTGGCCCTGATAAAAATATACTCAAACAATAAACTCAAACTTCTCCTGCAGAACAGTTAAGATTATTTTACTATTTGAACATGGAAACATGGAAACATCCCATGATAGCACTTAATAATCTCTTACTGTCTTGTACTTGTAAACATGCTCTTAGTTGTTATTTCCGAAGAGATACACTTAAAGCTGAAGCACTTAATTGAAGCTTTGGACAAAAACTTCAGTTTAATGTATCAGGGATGCACCAATCCAATCCACAATGGCATTAGGACATCGTTAAGATGACTGGGTATCAGGTATGTGTTTGTCATATGTTGTTCCATGTAGCGTGGTGGATTTTTAATCTACTAACACTGGATTGGAATTCAGTATCAAAAGATACCCCGAGTTAAGGTAACAGAATCAGTATATAGACGCAGAAAAACGTAGATCTTTGTATCCCTAAAATGAACGTAATGTGATAATGTAAATCTCACTCATCTCTCTCTTTTCTTTTCTATAAAAGAACATTCTTGGACTCATAAAATAAATAATACTACATAATGCTGCAACACATCCATGGCAAAAATGTAATGAAAACTGGATTTGTATTGCTGGCTCATTTGGATCAGTGTTGAACTCACCGTCTATCTCCCTCTCTTTCCCTCTCTGTTTTCTATCCATATCTGACTTTTAGATTTTTAAAGATGCTAACACACACACACACACACCTGCAGGGATCGGGCAGTATTGACTGTTCCCTGGCTCCAGCTCAATTTAAATATGGCCTGAAGGGCGGAAGATGGAAGAAGACAAAAAACAGAGGGGGAAGAGGAGGAAATAGAAGAGTAGAGAGAGAAAAACACCTGAAAAGAAAGAGAGAATGAAGAAAGGATGAGAGGAAGGATGGTCCAGACTGTCTGGCCACGAAGGGGATCAGTGCTGCTCAATACAAGACACACACACAGAGCAGAAGTGGAAGTAACAGCAATCTTTCTTGTGAGGAGTGGCGGTGACAGGATGGTTGACAGGCACTTACACCAGCCAATCAATGAAGACAGATCAATATGTGACTGGGCCAATCAATGACTGCCACAACCACTGTGAGACACACACATTCATGTATACTGCCATTACACAGCCCCATCTGAAGCCATGTCACGGTAAATGGAACATAAATTTCACATTAAAGTGTGAAATAAGTGCAGTGTGATGATAATTATCCTATGTAGTAGAAATTAATTTATTTTCAATACGGATGTTTTACACTGGTCTACTGTATGGGCCAAGAGGAAGCCATGTTGGATAACGCTGAGTACATATATTGACTGTGACATTCACGAATCCTGCAAGTTGACACAAGGCTCAGTCAGTTGTTGTTAATGAGGGTATGTTTTTCATTTCATACCTCTGTCATGGCTGCACAATATTTTTTAAATGTACTATAAACAGAACATGACTGTATGTTTTTAATCTCAATTCCAGCCTGTGTGAAAATACATATAGAGTTACTGTGTGATACACAAGTAGACTTTTTACATTCAACTAAATGTAACGGATGAAAGGTTGACTTGTGTGAAGATGTTTCCATACAGGGAACAAGGGATCTCTGAACACTTTGCTGAGTACAGAAATCCTTTGAATCATATGAAATGGCCTTCACCCTCACCAAATATCAACCAAATGTATTAACTACAGCTTTTGTTAGCCTGACATCACCAGAGCAAAATTAGTCTGGAACCTCTCTATTTGGATTTCCAAGTGGCTGTAGACCAAAATGTCTGTTGACCCAATTAGAGAGACCACCAACCAATCATAGCATTGAAACGTTTAAAGACGGATCGATGGGCAATATGCAAATGTAAACAGAATACAGTGTGCAGAGATGATCTGTGATGGTGTGGCATCTATATGTCTATAAACGAGTGTTGCTGTTTATTGCCATCTGGTAATATGTATAAACAAGAGGGGGGCCAATGAGGAAGACAGTGCTCTTTCTACAATCATCATCAAAACACCAAATGAGGGAATATGTTAGAAAAATGGCGTTTAGCCCTCCAGTCCAGAGACTTCTATATCAGGAGCACTGAAGCTTGTTCTGGGGGCTTGCGGTGTCTGTGAACTGTGACACCTTACGTTGGCTTTTCTTGTACTTAATCAGCCATCTGTACATTGAAAGTAATACTTTGGTGCAATAGCTGGCTAGAGGATAGGTTTTATCACATACTTGAGATTCTCTAGATCAGTGGTTTCCAAACATATTGGTTTGTCCTCGCCTAAAACAAAGCAACTGTGTGTCTGAGTTGTAACCAGTTCAACCAAAAGGTGACTTTCCTTCCCAGATTAGTTCATTTGAATAACACTTGAAGGCTTGAAGATGTGAAATTATTCAGTAATTCCCAGGAAAAAAGCAAAGTCTGAAAAATGTAAGATAGTTTTGATTATTTTTATACTGTGTTAATAATCCTGTGAACTCTAAGATTGGTCTCACAGTTTGTAAGGAGGGTCCAGACCCCCGGGCCTCACAAATCTAAATGCTAGATATAATCAACACTATCATCAGTATCTATCTTTTGTGTAAGTTTGTGATGAAATTTGGACTTTGGACTGTTCTTGTGAAACCTTTATATTCAACCTGCTTTGTCTATTTCTATTGGGAGGAATAAAACACCAAACAACACAATGTGCGCAGCAGTGCAAAACACAACATCAATAGCTGTGTGAAAGTGTTTCAGGCTGGACTGTTTCTTTAAGTTTCACTATCCATGCCTGAAACATACGAGGGCTTAAAAATTCTGTCTTTAATCTGCCTCCTCCCCTTCTCCTCCATCTCGCCTCCATGACTGAAGTGGATTTAAGAGGTGAAATCAATGAGACATCAGAGCTTCACAAGGATCCACCGTCTCAGTCTATTTCCAGGACCAGCTCTGCCTCCTTTTTCAGACACTCTGTGTGTTTTCTCACAATGTAATTTTCTGTAATTCTCTGCACTCATCAACAAAGCATGTAATACAAAAGAAAAGTGGGAATTTGGAGAAGAGCACTGCAGAAAAGCTGCAAAAAAAGGACAGAATCCAAAAGCACTGAGGCGAAATGAGAGCCAAACAAATCTAATCAGGTATCAGAGCAGATACAGTTGTAACGCCGTCTGCTCAGTGATTGTTTCGACACGCAGTCATCTTGGAGGCAGAGCAGGACGGTTAGCTGAGGCGCTAGCTACGGTAAAGCCGCTTAGCGTCACTGTCACTCTGTGCTGTTGTAGAGCACCGGGGTGCTTCAGAGCTCAGGTTCCACATCAGCAGATTACCCACAATACACCAAGGGGATTTCCTCGCCTCACAGAGAGCTTTCTGCTATGGTTTGTGCTGTTTGTTAAATTCAGTGTAAACAGCGGTAAACGCAACACAAGTCGTCATGTTTTTTCTGACAGAGAAACTTCTTGGACAGGTAAACCAGAGCTCAGGCTCAAGATGAAGACAGTAGATTTTGTCTTAAAAGAGTCCCATATGATCAATACAATGGTAAAATGTGAATGTCTGAAACAGAGGGACACATACCTGAATATTCAGAAAGTCACACAGCTGGATTTAGTCAAATTTAATTGGCTAAAGTAGGAATATTTACTACTAATATAGTATGTTTTTCAGGGGTGCAGATTTCATTTTGCAATTTGAAACAAAATCAATAAAATGTCATGTGTACGGTTTCTAACCTGATGGGGAAAAACATTCCTAGATTTCTCTTAAGAAATAAATTAATTTTTTGGTATGCCCATTTAAACTTCACCAAGTAAAATGCACTGAATTTAAAAATCATTTAAGTTCATAATTCTGAGGGGTTTGAATTAACATGTCTCCACACCTCTAAAACTCTGCCCACATCCCAGGTTTTTCAGCAACTCCAATATGTCTGGTGCCTACTGACAGCTGTTTTCACAGTTGTCATCCTGTTCCAGATACACATAAATAGTGTCAGAAAAACTGCCCCAAAAATGGCGACAAGGGTGGATGAGTTCAACACAGCCAGACAGGTTGTTGTGAATCAACTTACAGCAATAACAACGCTTGAATCTGCAACTTCTGCTTCTGCAGCAATAAAGTTGTTAACTGAAAATGAAGTTGATTTGATGGATACGTCACTCAGTCGCTAATGACTGGGTAAAAAAACACAAGAGTCAAGTTTGTAAAAATCACACTTTATTTTGAAGTACAGTGAATTTCCAGCACAGAATTTTTGTTCTGAAGTGCTTTTTCTGCTGTAGAGTGAGTGACTGATGGACAGCTACTTGACAGAGACAGCAAACTAGCTTTATGACATGACAAAATGCAAGTATGACTCTGAATATATTAAACTGTGTGGACCTTGAACAAATGACTGAGGAGAAATCTGCACTGCATGGCTGGACCAGTTGGGAACCACTAGTCTAGATGACATGTAAGCAATGGCAGAAAAGGTATTCATATCTTTACTAAAGTAAAAGTCGCAATACCTCAAAGTCGAATGACTCAGTACAAGTAACATTCTTGCCATCAAAATCTTACCTTAAAAGAAGTAAGCAGCAAAATGTAAGTATCCAAAATCAAAGTCATCATTAGGCAGCAGAATGTTAATGTGACATAATATTATTGGCTTATTATCACATGTGCTTTAAAAACTACAGTCAGGTAGTCTAAAACAATCTATAATGCATATTTTATAAACTGAGCACCTACGTTGTACAGGGCTGCAACTAATGATTATTTTCATTGTCAACCTATGAATTCTTTTCTCTACTGATCAATTTGTTGTAATATAAAATGTGATATAAGATGACGTCTTCAAATGTCTTGTTTTGCTCACATCCCAAAGATATTCAGTTTACTGACACAGAGGAGTAAGGAAACCAGGGAATATTCACATTTAAGAAGCTGGAAAAGAAAGAAGAAGAAAGAAGTTTGACTTATTTTCTGAAAAAGTACTCAAGACGATAAACTGATTATCAAATTAGCCGGTGATTAATTCAATAGTTTACATCTGATCAATTAATCAAATAATCATTGCACCTGTAATGTCGTATGTAAAACCTTTATCTTCAAAGTAACTGGTGACTCTACAGTAGCTGTCAGATAAATGTAGTGCAGTAAAAAGTATAATATTTCCCTCCTAAATATAGTAGAGTAGAAGTATAAAGTTGCATTATGGCACGTAGCGTTTTCTCTAGGAGAGAAGTGGTTGCAGGGCACTGGGGAATGCCTCCTCCCAGCGCTTCAAAAAAAGACTGTGTTCAATGGGTATTTAATATCACCTAATATTGATTGCAGACCCCTGAATTGTATCAAATCGAAATCGTATCATGGAAGACTTTGTAATATTGGAAAATATTGTATCGTTGTCCAAAGAATCGATACAATATCGTATCGTGATGAAACTGGTGATTTACATCCCTAGTTCCAACCACAACAATACCTTCATATTAATGTTAGCTAGCGTAACATTGCAACAGAGGGTTGACTACACAGTTAACAATAAGCTTACGTGTACGGTGTTCTGCTCCCACAAATGGGCTTTTCTGTCTGTCACTAGTGCCTTTCTGAGAAGTTCAGATATTCACCGAGATGCAATCTCAGCAGCTGCACAAAAAGCATGAGCACTCTGAAAAAAAAGACGCTGGGCACGCATGTGGCAGCATACGCTCTCTCTACACTGTGGGCAACTGAAAAAAAGATGCAAGAGCAAAAGCAATAGGGCAAAAACGCTGTGTGGACACAGGCCCTAAAATTGAAAAACTCATGTTAAGTATAAGTACCTCAAAACTATACTTAAGTAAATGTACTAATTTACATTTTACTACAGCATGTAAGAATTGTTTCCACAGCATATAAATGATTATATTTCAGCATGTTGTCAGAACCTGCCCGAAACTAAAAATACGATCAATGTCAACAGACTGAACTAGTATATTGTTGTCACTTTATTATTCAGTCTGGCATCATGTTTATGTTTGCTTCTTCTGTGTTTGGGAGTTTGTTTTTCCGAAACAAGAAAACAGTTGCAAATGAGCACACCATCAGACCTGTTTAAATCAGTGAAGAAAGTCAGAGATGATGTGGGCGGTTTTCAAACAAATTGGTTGAGACAACAATTTTATGTAATCCAGACGTCTAAAAAAAACTTTCACTTTCCAACCACACTTAGCCTCTAATCTTTAATCTAACCGTCTACACATATATTCAAATGCCAATCACCACATCAGTGTTTACTGGGAAGCTGATAAAGAAATGCAGCGAATGAGGTTTAAAGTTTTTGGAGGTCAAATGTGTTTTCAAATCCTTTTTGCAGAACATCGGTTCACAGCAAATCAAAGCCTCGAGGGTGTTTTATGTTTCCTCCATCTGCTTTTGATACCAGACTCTTTGATCATCCATCACCGGAGCAGGTAATCGAATAAACGAGCATGACAAGGGAAAATAAAACTCATCCAGTGTCAGAGTTCAGATGGTGTTTTTTCTTTGTGTTTTTCGGGGCTCGTGATCTGAGGAGGATGAGGAGCGTCTCAGCGTGGGAGGCACCAAAGCTAATACAGTGATTAATGTTTAGCTGCATGTTGTGATTCATGGAAACATGACTAAGTGGTTGACTGAGTGTGAAAGACGCTGACGCCACTCTATACGCAGACACATACTTCGCATACACAAACACACACCACTCACATGGATGGGGTTATTGAATGAATGCATGATCTAGTTCGTGATAAGTGTTCAAGGATCACTGGGTCACAATGCAATGCAATAATTAGTAACCAACTCAGTGGACCGTCGATTTTTTTCCCCCCTCTACAGCACAGGCCTGTGTCTGGTTGCCGATGGTTACAAGAGGATGCCTCCATTTTGGAGCAGTGACAACAAAGCACTGGAGCGTTATCACATCTCCCGCCCTGGCAAAAACAAAGAAAGTGACAAATGTGTGCAGGGTGGTGTTTTGTTCAGTTGTGCCTCAGAGGAGAGAGAGGTGATAATTTTACACCCTTTTAATGTCACTGCTTCAAACGTGGTGACATTTCTCTCGTGACCAGTGGACGCCTCTGTTGTTTTAGTAAAAAGATGCTTTCTTGTGCTGTGCATGAAAATGCTATGACTAACAATGTGTTTGTTGCTGAGTCCCACTATTGTCTTTATTCAAACATCCCTTAACATGTATTTGATCGATATCTTTATCTTTGATACCTTTCTCCTAAAGTTTATTTGAGACACAAACCGGGATGGAATGTAAATAAGCACATTTACTGCACTTAACTACTGTACTTAAACACAAATTCAAGGTACTTGTACATTACTTCAGTATTTCCATTTTGTGCAACTTTCTATTTCTGCTCCACTACATCTAAGAGATTAATATTGTACTTTTTGCTCCCCGTGTGTCTGATCCTGCTGGTGTCAGAAAAATAACCTGAACATCAGCAAAACTAAGGTGATGATAGTGGATTTTGGAAAGAAGCAGCAAACGCACTCTACCCCCATAATATCAACACGTCCTTGATGAAGAGGGTGGACAGTTTCAAGTACCTTTGTGGTCCACACTGAGGGCCTGACCTGGGTGCTGCATACTGACTCAGTGGTGAGAAAGGCAAGACAGAGACTGTTTTACCTGAGACACCTGAGGAAATTCTGTATTTCCCCTTAAATATTGAGGGATTTTCACTCCTGCACCAACGAGAGCATCCTGGCGGGAAACATCAGAGCCTGGTATGGAAACTGCACCAAACAGGACCACAAGGCCATGCAAAGATCGTTCAGCTGAACACACTACAGGCGCTGCTTCACCCTGCATAAAGGACGTTTACACCAGGCGCTGCAAAAATAAGGCCAGGGCAATCATTAAAGATGTTAGACACCCACATAACAGCCTTTTCTCCCTGCTGAGAGAGGGAAGAAGGTATCAATTACACCAGGCCAGCACTGAGAGGGTCAGAAAGACCTTCTACCCTCAGGCCACAAGGATAACTAACTGAAGACCCTGCCTGTAAGACCCTCCCACCCTTTATATAGACATTTATTTATCATTATTCCACTGTTTTAAAAGCACAAATTGAAGGAACTCACAGATTACCTTTCACTGAAATTGTGTACGTATGATTTCATGTGACGAATAAACTGATTGATTGGATAATGTGATGAGGATGAAGTATTAACTTGAGCAGAGGGAGTTAAAATTAGCACAACCCTAAGTAAAATGCAACATACACATTAACCCAACAGTAATACTGATTGAGTATTTTTACTTTTCATATTCTAAGTGCATCTTACTGATAATACTTACATACTTTTACTAAATTAAGGTTTTTAAAGAATCTGAATACTACTGAATTTAAAGACAGCAAAACAAGGACCTCGGGAAAAAAGACACTTGAGGTGTTTTTCTTATCAAGGCACCTTCAGAGTTTTCTCACTCTGCACTGTATAGAACAGCTTGGTCACCATTTATCTGAGATCGTACAACACTTTGTCTCTTGATGTTCCTTTGTCTTGCATTAGAACATTTTCTTACGCAGTTCTCGTTGCCATATCAACCCATTGTGTAGTACTGTAGGACATGTTTCCTCTCTGTACTGTATCAGCCCATTGTCTTCACGCTTGGATCTAATCCCTGCGGTGGAGCGGCTGTTGGGCTTATAGACTGCCTGTCTGTCGGAGAGCAGACGGAGGGAGGTTCCCCTGTTCACCGAGATAATAGCAGAGCACTGGAGTGGTTTATACACTCACACATACACACACACACACACAAACCAACACACACAGCCTCTCAAGCTCTGCATGTGGCAATTATCTCTCCTCTCAGCAGCTTGTGGCATCTCCCCCATCTCCTCCTCTTCTCCTCCACCTCTCCTTCTCTCCTCTCCCTAATCTCTACTTGACTTTTCTTCCTCATCCTCCTCCTCATCCTCCTCTTTGCTCCCACAACCACCTTCTCTCCTCTATCTCCCCATCTTTCCCTAAGCCGTCTATTGCAATCCTCTCATCTCTTTCCTCACCTCCTCTCTGCTCCCCCTCCTCTGAACTTGAGATTGTGACAGAGCACTCCTCCCATACACAATACCGACCTGAACAGTCTGCCCCCACTTCCCCAAAAAAATAAAAGAAAAAGCTATCCACACCTCCCTGGTCCCCCTTCCCAACTAAAAACAGCACTGTTTTTTTTTCTAACTTTGTAACACACTCACACACAGGAGCAACACGACTGATCGCCTGAGTGAACGGACACTTTGAAGATAAATGTCAAACTCAGACAGACAAAAATATAAGTGGTTTCTGAAAGCACACTTCCTAACTTTGTTTACTTTCTTTTGGCTTTGTAGGTTACTGGAGCCTAGGAATCTAATGTCTATTTGACAATTAAACAACATTAGTTTGACACAGATACACACAGAAGATGTAAATGCTCAGGGGCCTCCCTTTCACTTCAGTACTGTAGTTCTAAGTTTAACCTTTAGTTTAACTTTTTTTTTGTAGCCAGCACCATGTGGTTTTGGTTTCAGTGTCCAGGCATCTGTGGGCCCGTTTGACAAAAAAGGCGCAGGGAGTGACCTACAATTGGATTTACATCAGGGGTACTCAACTAGCTTTCCACAGTTTTCCACTTATGAAAATGACAGGAGACCAGGGGCTGGTTGCAACCACACACAGGTCAGGTGTAGGTAGGGCCATTTCTACAATTTGAGAACATCTGGGGGTTAGCCTGGACTGCTGATGGGGGGTCTGCAGGATCCTCCTGTGGCAATTTTAATTCTGTTTTTAAATAAAAAAAAGCTATATTTTGTTGTTTTTTATGCACTCTGGTGTCTCATTTAAAATTCAAGGAATAAAAAAAAAACAATCCCAGTGTGAATCAGAAAATGGTTGATGGGTCACCCTATTGTAGGGTGGAGGTGGAGTTAAGTATCACTGATCTACATGTTTAAATGTTTCTAGAATTTGTGTTTGTGCTTCCACCGCATACCAAGAAATGCTGGTATTAGGAAAGTCAACCAATCATGGAAATAAAAGTGATGACTTTGCTTGATTGTCTTAAGCAAAAACACAAAAATAAATCAATAAATAACACTATGATAGGGGTGTTTGAATTATATACTTGTTGGAAAGGGATCTTAACATGAAAAAGGGATGTAACAAGCCACAATTATAAACTACAGCTAGATTTCACTCTCACTAGTTTATACTAGGTATAGCCCAGGGACAGAAACCGGATTTAGGTTCTTGTGGTAAAGCCGCAGGCACTGTTCCTGAATTTATAAAAAATGTTCGAGTTAATAAAGCTGAGAAAGTGTTGTTGGTTGCTGCTTCACCAGGAAATGTTTGATTAAATTTATATATTAAAATGTAGGCATATCTTGGGGCGTCGGTAGCGTAGTGGATAGTGCCGGCGCCCCATGTACAGAGGCATCGCCTCGCTGCAGCGGCCGCAGGCTCGAATCCGGCTTGCGGCCCTTTGCTGCATGTCAGTCCCCACTCTCTCTCTGTTTCCCCATTTCACTCTCTGTCCTGTCAATAAAGGCAAAAAGCCCATAAAAATAATCTTTAAAAAAAAAAAAAAGTAGGCATATCTACAGTATAAACTAAAAGTCCAGTGTGTAGTATTTAGGGCATTTATTGGCAGACATGGTATATAACATTTATAAGTTTATAATCACCTGAAGATAAAAATATTTGTGTTTTCATAACCTTGGAATGAGCCATTTATATCTACATATGCAGAGAGTCATCTGTCATGGAGTCTGCAACACTGTTTCTACAGTAGCCCAGAACGGACAAACCAAACACTGGCTCTAGTCTTTTGTGTTTTTGCGTCGGTCACCATAGTTCTCCTACACGCTTGGCACATGGGAAAAGTTTCAGATGGTTGCAACTGAACCTTTAAGCAACATGTGTAAGCAATAAATGTAATATCGGAATATCCTAGGTATTCCTCCTCCCATCTCTAAAGTTTATCAATACATAAATTGTGCCCAAAATCCCAAAGTCATTACACCTGCTTGGCATTTATCCATGTGGAAGTCGTCCAGTTCACCCATAGTCTCTTCCTGTTTTCCAGATTTCTTGCAGCCTGCAGGCTACACTGAGGCCTGCCGTGCATCTTCAGGTCAAAAGCTTGTTTTCTAATCTTTAGGTTATCGTTGCCCCGCTGGGAAAATAACAGACCTGGTGCCTCCTCTCTAAACCTGCTGTGCTTTCTCTACTGGAGCTGTGCTTCAGAGTGGTAATCTACCAGGCTCTCTTGTTTGGTATCTTTATTCTAAGGCAAGGCAAGGTGTTTCTGCAACTACATTACCCAGAGATCACCTGTCAATCACACAGCATCTTTCCTTGAATTTTCTAGTGGCAAGATTTGAGTTTGTCCTGAGTTTGAATGTTTTTCTTTCTACAGATCTTTATCTATATCAAACTAAACTGTAGAATTTAAGAGTTATAATGTGATAATGTGCAGTTTAGAGTTTTAATGTTAAGAGCAAATTCTTGAACTTGGATAAACTGACACTCTCGCACCTTAGTTGGCCACAGACCATCAAAACATCACAGCTTGGTATTAAAAGGGTAAATACACTGTGAATGATTTGGTAATGTGTCTTCATTTTTCCTAATAGAACATTACTACGGCGAGTGAGGGTAATGATTTCAACCTCTGACAGTTCGCAACTGACTTGGCCAACTGACTTCAACAAAATCTGAACTGGGCTTTAAACTTTTGGTAGCCAACTAGAACAACAAAATTAACTGCTACTTCAGTCCACTAGATACTTTTTGCTGTAATGAATATGACTGACGTGAAATGAACAGACTGAAAACTTGATCTCATTAGATAAAACAGATGTTGACAAAGTTTTCCTTTGGGGATATAATTTGCATTTGTTGAAAAAAGGTGATAAATCGCAGTGCATGTTATCGCAATACTCACCATATCCAACAACATTCAGTATCATAATAATATTGTAACATAAGGCCTCTGGTGATTCACACCCCTAATGGAAGGTAGTAGAAGGCTTGTTGCCAATGGCTGGGAATCCAGCTGCAGTCATCACAGGTAATCACAAATCCTCAGTAACACCATAAATTTAAAATGCTCCATTTCCAAATCTCCTCCAACCAGTCCTATCCCTCACTTTTTGTGCCCTTTCTACAAATTTCTGTCATACCACCTTGAATTTCCACCAAACGCTCCCCTTTGGGAATGGAGCCAAAGTGTAGGAAGCACCTTAGTGAGTCTGCAGAAGAAGAGAAGGTGTTTCTAAGAATACAAAACCTCAGAGGCTTCATTTGAGGATTTCACTGCAGTTTTTTTTCCCATCCAAACAGAGTATGGGGTGCTATCATTTCCCCTGCCAAGCGCTCCTGAGATGTACAGCTACACGGTAACTGAGTTAACAGACCACCCGTCCCCACACACATGCACACACACACACACACACACACACACACACACACACACACACACACACACACACACACACACCTTCCTTGCTGTCCTATACGAGATAAATGAGCACTATCAGCCCCCTACCTCCCTGCTAGCAGATTAATGTGTAAGCGTATCCCTGGTTTCCCGCCTCCTACACACACTTCTCACTTTCTCTGTCTCACACACACACACACACACACACACACACACACTTCTCCACCGCCTTATGTCAGCTCAACAGCGAATTTCCCTCCTCCGGAAACACAGCAGATGATACAGGCGGCCGACACATTTAGGCACGTTACCGTACACATGTGAACATGTAGAAACACACACACACACACACACACACACACACACACACACACACACACACACAGTTTGACACGCACAGTGTCAGAAGCTATGATTGAGTCAGACATCATACATCCCATCATCTGCGGGTACATCTTGAAAACGTCACACACATCCACACACACACACACACACACACACACACACACACACACACACACACATAATGATGTACGTGCCAGTTATGCTAACAGATTTTAGCTTCCTACGTGAGTCGTGGAGCCGTACCCTGCTGTGCTCACCACCACCAGCCGCAGCAGCAGCAACCTTCCAGGGCTTAGTCATGTTCAGTGTAACTGCCAAAACAAACAGCCACCCAATTAACGCCCACATGCAGCTTCCTATTAGAGAGCTGGGTCACCACGAGCTGCCTGGTAACCTTTAATCACACAACCACTATCGGCTTTAAGCCACACTGTCACAGCGGGCAAAATGGATGTTCCAGACGGATTTGTTTGTCTTTTGCATTAATCTAACTTTTCTGTACTTTTACAGACAGAACAAACAGTGTCAATGGCACCTCTAAACAAAAGTATGGGGGGTTAAGGAAAGACAATAAAATGAAAAGAGTAACCTAGGCACCTAGAAAAGTACATTAACCCTCTTAGAAGATAAGGATGGTATTTTTTTAAATCGTCAACAAACCCCATTAAAAAACCATAAACAAGAATTTGTTCATCTCTCTCAGTACTTGCTGACTTCCCCATCCTGCCTGTGGAGTTCAGCCCCAAGCCCACTGCCTCCTGCTGCAGATCAAAATCTTTAAAAACTATTTTAAAAAGTCTTTACTGGTTTCCTAAAACAACTGCACACTGTAGTTTTTGTCAAAGAAATAGTGCATTTGTTGGGGACTGTTTTCAGCAGCAGATTAATCCACATTTGGTGCTCCAGTGAGTATTTGTGGCAGCAGGACGGCATCTGTGGGACTGAGTCAAAACAAACTACAGTGTGTGTGTTCAAGGTAATGACGGAACATGTCACCTAGTGCAACAGTGTGACTCACTGATGCGTTTTAATTGGCACAGAGGAAGAAGATAAATCAGGCTTTGATACAGACACAATACCTGTTTGCAGAGACATCCACTGTTGGTAAAATCCACACACTACAGAAGTAGAATAGTTTCATGTGATGTAACAACAAAATGCCTCAAGCATGAACATTTCAATCAATGAAGATATAAGCTAGATATAACAGTGTTTTTTTCCTAATTGAAGAATGTAGAATCAAGACACTAAAAAATACTTAAAATCAAACAAAATGAACACCCCTTTGTGAATGTATTCAATAATTCATCACAGCAAGCACTGATATTCACAGAGTGTTTTTGATATTATAAAAAGGCGTAAAGAAAGATCAAAGTACTTAAATGCCTTGATTGCTGACAGAGAATCATGGAAAGCGTAGTTCAGGAAGATGTGAGTGTGCGTGTGTGCTACACTGGACCTCTCCACGCTTTCCACAAGTGCCTGGAAGTTTTTATCAGCTGAAATGTGTAAGAAGGCGGCTGCTGTCAAAGCAGACGAGCCCCTTATCTTCCTGCTGAGCGTCTTTCCAACAGACAAGGACGGGCGCTCCACTAAGAGGATTTCTATTTTGGTGTTTAATTTAATTTCTTTGCGGACAGCCGGATTGTAATTTGGTGGTTTTTCTATGAAAATGTGTTTGGTTCCATAATCTAAATTTGTTTTAGTGCTGATAGGAGATTAATTATGAGCTCAGAGAGCTGCTGCTGTGTTACTGTTTGACCCTCTGTGTGTGTGTGTGTGTGTGTGTGTGTGTGTACAAAGCAGTTATACCAATCTGTACTGTCATATGTGTGTTCTGATGGGTTTGTTTGCACCTGCTTGCTATTGGAGTTTGGGTTTGTATGTGTTCTGATAAGCTTTATTCCTATGCAGTATACACGGATTGATTCATACATCACATTGTAGAGAGTGTGTGTGATAAACGTTTTCCTCCAGCAGTTGGATTGAACATGCTAGACTGCTTCGCCACACAGGATAGAGTGTTTCCAAACACATCTGACATCTTAAACGTTGATTCAAACAAATGCAGAAAGAGCGGTGTGTGTGTACCTGTAGTGTCGTGTGTCTCTCAGAGCTCGGTTGCTGGGGATGCGTTCGCTCTCTCTCTGGTTGAAGGCGTAAAGGGTGTATGGGTCGTCACCGGGCTTCCAGCGCCGAGCACTCAGGTAACCGCGTTCATCAAAACCCTCCAACATGTCCTCCCACTCTGCATCTGAGATCTGTCAAAAAATAAATAAAGCAGTCAGTTAGTAGTATAATCAATAGTTATTTTCATGTCATCTGTCGGCAGGTTTTTTTTTTTTTGTTATAGTGTTTAATTTGCTTGTTTTATCCAATACCCAAACAGATTTAATTTGCATGATCTACAGTTAACCAAATTTCATCAGGGGCTGTACGATAGATCTCTTTGTATGAGGACCAAAACGTTAACTTGGAGGTCATTTTTCATGATTTCAAAAGAGCAATACACACTATTGTTTTCCATGTAAGCCAACACACTGTGCTCTGACTAAATGCAAATCATTGCAAGGTCACGTACATCACCACACTGGGATACACCAGCTGTGATACTTCAGTAGAGCAGCAGTTATGTCAAATCTGCACATCTTACCTATTGTACCCGACTACATCTTCTAATTTTAATATAAATAATGCAGTTCATTTATATAGCACTTCTCAAAACAAATGCTTTACATGGTTGAACCAGGAACAAAAACATTTCAGGACTGCAATGACATAAAATCAGACAGTTACAACAGTACAAAATTATAATGGAAAAAACCCCAAACTAATATTAAAAATAAAAAACAGCAGCATTAAAGACAGATGAGACATGTTGGAAATAAAAAAAGTGTGCCTGCATTACTCAGAGGTCACACATACATTAACTGCAGGTGCTTGTTACTAGATATCTGTATAATTAAACTAGTATTTTCTCAATACATCTGTTGAATTATTTAGATTTTCTCTGTTCAATTTATCAGTCTGTCAACCACCCGATCAATCATTACGTACAATAATTTAGCAATTAATTAGAGACCCTTTATTGCACAAAGAGCTCCCCAGTGTTCGAGCCAAATGAAACACCTCAGAGCAAAGAGAGTTTCTTGGTTTGAAGCAGTTTTAGGTTTTGTTGACTGACATTTTCTTTGCATCAGTCATCAGACTGGATGACAACTGAATGTGAGATTTAGTCATAAATGTCACATTCTGAGTCTTTGGATTGTAACCTGTGATTATCTACCAAAGATATGCTGAGTGTGTATGCGTGTGTGTGTGTGTGTGTGTGTCCGTGGCGAGGGGCTCTTTAAAAGCATCAGGAGAGCTTTTAGAGGTCATTTTACTAAAAGAAGATTGAGAAGGGTTTTTAAACTTGCTGCTCTTTGGTATTTAACAAGATGAATGTTGGACTTCAGCTTTTCATCGCCGTTGTTCTCTCCTTGTTTTGTGACTAAATGCTGCACTTTGTCTCTCAGCAGCTTTTGCTCCACTGATCTGAGCTGTCCTTGAGGCTTTGCATTGGTTTGTGCTTTCAAGACCCTATTCTTTATTTTCCGATCACAGAAATTTGAGCTCGATAAATACACTAATAAAAGAAAAAAAATTCAAAAGAGGTTATCATAAATCAAATTATATAGATGTATTTTCCTCCTGTGTTTACAGACATTTGAAGGTGTAAGCAAATCCCTAACAGCATTCAAAAACATTAACAACGTAATACTAACTTAAATCAATCAGTTTCAATCCCATGTTTTGAATTTTGCTGGTGCTTTTAGTTCGATCACAAAATGTAACTTTAATGTTTACGTCTGTATGTTATTGCGTTTTTGCACTGCTGCTCAGACTGTAAAGGCTTTTGATGGGGGTTGCAAAAGTTAACCATTCAATACATTCAGCCAATCAATCATTCAATCAGTTCTCCAACCTAATATGCAGCTGGTTCGCTTGGTGCACAGCTGGTGCTGATTATGCAATCACTTTTCACAGTCACATATATTCGCCTTCGTACACCTCTGTTCAGTGCAAGCAGAGGGGCGAAACATTTACATAAAACATTTACTTCTGGTGGCAAAGCAAATCCTCATCTTCACATTGCTTGGAGTTCAACTTTGGTGAACTCTGACCGACAAAGTCACAGCGCAATATGTGGGGCAGGGACATTTCTAGGATTTGAGGACACTGGGGGCTCAGCCCGGACCTCCCCTGGAATTTTTTTAAATAAACAAGCTCTTTTTGGACCCTTTTTATGTATGTACTTTAGGGCTGCCACTAACGATTATTTTCATTGTCGATTAATCTGTCGATTATTTCTTCGATTGGTCGACTAATCATTTCATCGAAAAATGTGTTAAAATGTTGAAAAATGTCGGTCTGTCTCGCCCAAACCCCAAAATTACGTCATCTAATGTCTTGTTTCATACTCACGCCAAAGGGTTTTAGTTCACCGTCACGGGAGAGTGTGTAAAGTTGCCAATATTTGAACGTAAGAAGCTGCAGTAAGAGTACGTTGGGGTACTTTTATAGTACTTTTCTATGAAAAATGACTCAAACCGATTAGTCGACTACTAAAATAGTAACTGATTATTTTAATAGTCGATTAGTCATCGATTAGTCGACTAATCGTGGCAGCCCTAATGTACTTTGAAAACTTTGATTCATCTAATAAATATTATATAATTACAGATTAAGCTACCCAGCAGTATATACTGCATTTAAAATTAGCTCCATCTTTACCAGCTGCAACAAATTTATTACCAGTACATTCTCTTACATGCGATAACGAGGGTTTCAATGCATAACTGAAATGACGTATAATTACATCCAGGGCTCTTTTGAAAAGTATTATTCTTTGGCCTATACTTGATTTTTAAAAATATACAAACAGCCTGCTGAGATCCAGGGATATTCATAAAACATTTGGGGCTGAAGCATCGGACGCCCAGGCCTAAAAACGCCACTGGTGGAGGAGACAAAGATTGTTGCCGTGTTCGCCAACTGTTGGCCATGAAAAATGCAAACTGCCCCACATGAGAGATGCAGCCTGGCTGGCAGTGAGACTGCCATGCAATGTAAGAAAATGGTATATAATGTCTTATTTCACCCCCATTTATTAGCAAGCTAGCTAACATTAGCTTGTGCGCTTGCTTTGTGTTTGTGTCACACCCGGCACTGCCCACATTAGCTGAGCACTTTCTTAAAGCTCAGTATTGTTTTCACACCTGCAGTTTGGTTAATTTGGCCGAGAGCAAAGAAAAAATCGTGCATGTTCTTGGGCTTCATTTACAGTGTGACCATTGCGTCAAACAAAATGATGCCTGAGAGAGACTTGCGCAACTTCCCACAAAAAAGTTGTGATCTATAAATCTAATTTGACGGGAAATGTAAACATCTGTATGCAAACTCTGACCCATGTGTACATAGATATGTGCCATCTAGCAGTGAGGTTGCCGAACTGAAAACTCTCCCATGTGCTAAGCATGTAGCTATTTCTAGGTATCAAAAAGATGATTCTTATTTTCAAGTGACAATAAACTAATGAAAACGTAGCTATGGTTATTATATCCCACTTCTGTCAACAGATGCCCCTCCATCCCACACACTAATTTCACTTTATATCACACGTCACTTATAAATCCATCATCAAACCAGCAGTGTTTCTGATGCTTGTGCTGGTGAGCCTCAACTTTTCTATAAGCTCTTTTCAAAATCAAATTAAGGCGACTTAGATCTCGAATCAAATTCAGCTCAATATTTCATCAGTGCTGTCTCATCATCACATTCCCCCCGGAGTACAAAGGAGAGGGCTGGACTGAACTGACACTCAATTGTGAAGCGCAACATCTGCAGCTGTTGAAATGCCAGAATGATGCCAGGATGTAACAGGTGACAAGATTCAGGAAAGTCTGGCTTTCCTTTACCTGATATTAACATACTGAGTCCCTTCCACCTCAGTCTCAATTAACTGGTCTTACTGATAAAATCAGTTATAGCAATCAAAGATAACATCAAACAGTATGTAAGAATCGAGGAACGTCGAGGAGTGTCACTGGTTTGCAATATCATCAAGTAGGACTTCATATCGGCACATCTTCATCATCTGCACATAAGCATTGTATAAATCAGCCAAGTCTTGAAATAAAGAAAGTGACAGAATTATTACCGTCCATATCCTCATTATGAGTCCCAATCATAATGATCAGCAGCACTGATCAGAACTGAACATTCATAAGGTATTTGACCATTAATGGGACATGAGGCTGATCCACATTTTAAACTGGACTTTCGGCGTTTGTGCACATGTACACTTTTAGTAAGGATTTTACGAACTGTTTTATAAATAAGGCTCCTGGTCTGTTTTGAGTAAATTTTCGTGTATCACACTTGGGAAGTCACTGCCTTGACACTTCCCACAATCAGCAGATGGATTCAGTACTAGTTTAGCTTGGCATCAGACTAAATGAACCCAACCAAATGGGCAAACACACCAGAGTCTGTTTTAGAAACCAAACTCACACAAGGTTTTGGATTCACTGGTTTCAGCTCTCTCTGTAATGTATGAAAATCACATGCAGAGACCTAAAAACATACTTGAGATACAGAAGGTAATCCATCTTGCCTTTAGCTTTTTGTCACTTATCACTCAGTGGTAATGAGCGTGCATTCAATTCATTTTGACATGTGAGTATTGATGGCTGGCAGCTGAACTGCACTGCAGTCATGGTTTTTGCTGTTGGAAAATCAGCCCCAGAGGACAAATGATGAGCACACGTTGATGTTGTGAAAAGAATACTGAGAACTTTTTAGTTTCTTGCATTTAAAGCTGCTCACTGTCAGATGTTGGGGTGTCAATGAGCAGCAGCACACGACAAAAACCTAATTTTGGCAATACAATTAATATAACTAAATGTTCACCATGATGAATATCTGAGCTCAGGCTTTGACATCTCTATAGGGGTTTTTTTTTTTTTTGCTACAGTGAATAAATAGAAATCAGTATGACTGCCTGGAAGGTAGGAAATCAACCTTAAAAATTACAGAATACTTTGGAAAACAGGCTGCAATAATGTAAAACATGCGCAATGTGCAGTTAATGAGCTGAAGCATGCAAAAGCAGCTGTATGGCCCTTTAATATGCAAATCAGAGGCCAAGTTCTCAGTGTGAGCTCCAGTGAAAGTCGGTCCTGCTCCATGTTATTCTGCAGAAGCACCAAAATGATTCTGTTTCCAGCGTCGCACAGGGAGGAAACAACCAACTCTGCACAAACCCCCGCTTCTCCAGAAAGTACAAACGTTATAAAATAAGATGTAAAATGTTAATGTAGCCCATAAATCCTGTTCAGCTCCAAACAGCTGGTGGAGGAAAACACAAGGTGGCAACTACTTTAAAAAAGAAAAAACAAAAGAAAAAAAAAAGCTACAGCTGCACTTTCTGTCTGTCGGAGGTCTGCTGTGAGTGTAGTTTAAAAGAGAGTGTATATCATTTATGAGACAGTACAGATGTCTGTTTGCATGCAGGAAGGAGCGTGTGTGTGTGCGTGTGTATGTGTGTGCGTCAAGCGACCGAGGGAGTAAATGTGTTTGTATCATTTATGAGTGTGTGCTTGTAGGTATCTTTGAGAGGCTGAGGAGAGTGTGTTACAGATGATATGAGAGCGCATGTTCCCGTGTGTGTCTGTGTAATGCATAAGAGAGCGAGAGAGAGGTTGTGTCTTTGAGGGTGAGAGATATGAAGAATGTACATTAGGATTCTCTCTCTCTCTTTTGCCCCATCATAAACATAACACAGGAGCTTCAGCAAAAACCCCGGAGGCCATATTTCTCCCCAACGACCACACACACTGACGTATAGTGGAGATAAATGCTCTCACACACACACGTGGAAACACAACACAGGGTGACAGCGCTGATGATGTGTGTAAGAGAACAACATTTACTGTGGAGCAGCAGTCTGGATGGAGGGATGCGGAAAACGACTGACACTCCTCCTCATCTTTTTCTTCTCTTGTCCTCTTCCTCCTCCTACTTCTTCTTCTCTCCTCATTATTCAGCCATACGACTTGCTGATGCGACACATTGTCTAAATGGGGCCATTAGAGGGCTGGGAGTCAGACTCTTTGTGTGTGTGTGTGTGTGTGTGTGTGTGTGTGCGTGCGTGTGTGTGTGTGTGTGTGCGCGCGTGCGCGTGTGTGTTAGTCTGTGTTGCTAGTTCTTCCCCTGGTGGCTGTAACAACGAAGCATGAAGAACAAGAGGGAGGAGAGAGGAGAACATAGGGACGGAAAAGAGTGAAGCAGAGAACACAGGAGAGGAAGACAAAAGAAGAGGGAGGAAAAGCGGGAGGTGAAGAAACAAGAGAGGAAAAAGGAAATATGGAGGAAGTGAAAGGGTAAGGGGTAAAAGGAGGAAGAACGATGGTAGCGGGAAAAAGGAAAACAAAAGAACAGAATAAAAAATGGATGAAGAGGAAGGAGGACAGAGGAGGAAATAGAGGAATTAGTAGAAAGACAGTAGGAGAGGAGGAAGGATTGGTACACAATTTCACAATTAACTAGTCAACATATTCTCATACAGTTCATATGATATCTGCACACACAATGGTTTGTATGATACTGCGCCCCATGAATGATGTTATTTACTTAATGTAAAGTTGTATAGGTTAGGTTTAGGAGAAGACACATGGTGATAATGCACCTTAAAATAACTCAAAGTTCACTTAGTTTCACTCGGTACTTAACACTGGTCTCCTGGGGGAAAGTCCTTTATTTGTTTGACCATCCACCACCAAAACCTGCCCCCTTACACGGACTTTCACTCTTTATGTTACTGTGTTCTTTACTCATGTCAGCGCGCTGGTTACGAAATTGCAGCCTTCCTGATTACATGGGTTAAATGCAAATTGCTCACTCAAGATTATATGAGTAATATGTGAATTTTGGTGCATTGCTCTTCATAGGTATGTGTACAATGCATCTGAACAGCCTGAACTAGTTTCTTATTAGCATGAAAATTAGTAGCATATTGGATCTTTATTAGTCATTATAAGAGTGGTTCTAAACCAGGGGTCCTGGGACACCCAGGGTTCCTTAAGGGAGTTCCAGGGGGTCCCCAGAAAAATGGGAAATAGATTACTTTTATAATTTAATTCACTTCAAGTGAGCTTAAGTATGTCATAAGAATGACTATTCTGCTCATAGGATTTGCTTCGGCCATGGTTATATCCGCAAGTGTCACTGACAACTGTAGATTTCTTGTTTCAATTATATTTATCAACCAAAATCTTTTTAGATGGAGGTAGAGCTGCAATGATTAATCAATTAATTGATTATTTGGTTACCATTTAATTAATCGCAAATTATTTTGAGAATTGATCATTCGATTTGAGTAATTTTTTAGGGGAATATAAATCAAAATTCTCTGATTCCAGCTTCTTAAATGTGAATATGTTCAGATTTCTTTAGTACTCTATGACAATAAACTGAATATCTTCGTGGACAAAACAAGACATTTGAGCACACTATCTTGGGCTTTGGGAAATATTTTTGGACATTTTCTCAACCAAACAGCGAATCAGCTGATTGAGAAAATAATCAAAAGACCAATCAACAATGAAAATAATCGGTAGTTGCAGCCCTAGATGGGGGTCCCTGAAGCAAAACCTTATTAAATGAGGTCTGATTTAATGCAAGTTAATTTAGGGGTCCTTGACACTGAAAAGGTTGAGAACCGATATAAAGCTCTTATTAATGCCTTATTCTGCATGACCATATTCTACAACTACAAGGCCAAGAGTTTTCCCTCAGTCACCTCCTAATTACTGCTCATTGATAGCAAGTAAGGGGGCTGTTGTACATGGATTACAATTTTAGTATGATTTGCTCTGTATAGGCCTTATGAGGTGGCAGTACTGAAAAAACAGACAGTCTCCCTTAATATTACTAATAAACATGGTCTATTCTTATGTAACAAAACACAAAACTACAAGTCTTACCAGTGTCCAAATAACTCTAAAATAAGTCATATTTAGAATATGTTCCCCATTGCAGAGTGACGTCTTGCCCATAACTAATTATGAATCCATATAGGTTCCCTATTTTAAAGTTGTGTCCTTTTCAAACTAGGGCCAGCATGATTTCAGATTTTCACTTTATGATTCTCATTGCCAAAGAGTTCACGATGACAATATTATCGCAACATCTAAATGAAAAATATATTATGTCAATCCAGTTCACCTATAACTTCGTTAGTTGTTTGTTTTGTCTTCTTCTTTTTTTTGGTAAATGAATTACACTCCAAATACGAGTGTAGAGAGATTAAGAGAGAGTCTGCAACTGTAACTGAACAAAATTGTACAAAAAGAGCAATTTCACAAAATAGATAGTGAAAAGGCAACCCGCTTGCATTGTGTGAGGGAGATACAGTGAGAGCGGAAAGAAATGGAAATGATTGAATAGGCACTGGAATATTTACCATATTATCATATGTGCATTATTAACAGAATATTAATATTTCCTTTTTAAATATCATGGTTATCAGCAATGCAGGTATATTGCAGCAACCCAACTTCACACTAAGTAAATCCATTATAGCACACAACAACTGCAATAAACCGGCTATTCTTCAGTGATGGGTTACACCTTTATAAAAAAAAAAAAATGGAGGTCTATGAAAAGCACAGTTTCTATTCCCATTCAGTGGTAGAAGAACAAAGTCAGCACAAGTAGAAATATCTCCTGTATTAATGGACCACTTCAGAGATTTTCAGAAATATCTATTAAAAATGTACTGCCTTATCCCCCATACAGAAAAGGGGACAGAAAAGGAAGAAATTGGATAGAGAGACATGAAAGAAATAAAGAAACAAAGAAGAGCAGAGGAGGAAATGTAGAAATGAGAGAGGAGAGGTGAGTAAGAGAGAAGAAGAGGGACAGACAGAGGAATAGAGAGGGACAAAATGTGAGACAAAGACAAGATAGGAGGCAAGAAAACAGGGGTTGCTGCAAATGGGAAGAAAGAGAAGAGATGGATAAGTATAAAAAGAAGGAAGTAAAGAAGTAAAGTGGGGGAGAATACAGAACAATAGGATCAAGAGGAATAGATAGAAAATAAAGAAACGGAAGAAAGAAGAGAAAAGATTAAAGAGAAAGAAAGGACATGACAGGAGTTTAAAAGCTGTCAGGGTTAAAAGGAGAGGAGGAGGAGGAAGATAAGGACTGGGAAGGTAAAACGATAAAAAAGAGAGAAGAGAAAAAAAAAGATAAAAATTAAAAGATAAAGACTTCCAGAGTATGAAAAGGAGGACAAGAAAGAAAGGAAGGAAAGATGGAGAGAGCAGATGAGAGGAATAAAGGAAAAATGGCGATGCACTAAACAAAAAGTATGAGAAACAAAATACAGTGAAGATAACATGGGAACTATAGAAAAAGGGAAAAGTGGAGGGAAGAGAAGAAGAAAAAGATGGAATAAAGAAACAAGTGGATGTGACTGAAACAGTTAAAAACGAGCAAGAAAGCAAAAGATGAGGAGGAATGTAGGAAGGAAAGAGGAGAGGAGACAAAAGATTAGGAGAGGACAAAGTTAATAAAGGATTAAAGATATAGAGGAGGGGAGTGACTGAAAAGGAGAAAGACAAAGAGAAACAAGAAGAGATGAAAGAGGAGAAGGACACTGAAGGAAAAATGCAGAGGAGAAAAAAGTGGACAAAGAAAGAGGAGTGCAGTGGAGAGAGGAGACAGAATGAGAAAAGAAGCGAGACAACAAGGGCAGGGTGCGATTAAGCTTGTCTGAATTTCACTCACACACACACCCACCCACCCACCCACACACACACACACACACACACACACACACACACACACACACACACACACACACACACACACACCTGTGGCCTTCTCGCCTCTGTAAGATTTGTTTGCGTCTCGTCTCGCTAGGAGCTCAGGAGAGGCTGCGTTCAAGGTCCTCTGGACTCTATCCTATTTACAAGACTCACACACACACACACACACACACACACTCACACTCACACACACATAGCTTGTCTTCCTAATGCACCGTGGCATCCTCTCAATGCCTCTCACGGCCTCTTACATGAACACAGACATTCAATTAACGAACCTGAGGCACGAAGCGCTGGACAAACAGAGTGTGTGTGTGTGTGTGTGTGTGCGCGCGTGTGCCAAGCCACCAAGGAACCTATTAATTCATCCAGTCGAGACAGACTGATACATTTAGAATCATAATGAGAAAGCTGAAGCCTTCACATACACACACTGTCTCACACACTGTCACTCACACACACACACACACACACACACACAGGTGTCACGGCCATTGCATACTTTTTGACAGCTCACATTGGAGAAAGACAGCACAGGTAAAGAGAGGGAATTGGAGAGAGAAGTATGAAGATCAGTATACTGTGTATTAAAACCTACAGGTCTTGCAAAAGGAAGGTGGGCGGTCTGAATCCCAGACCAGTTTGAAAACTCCAAGCAGACAAACATTCTCCTTCTAGCAAGGCTTAGATTCCTGTACTAGTGGTATTAGTGTTACTACAAGTTATGGTTGGACCTGGTTTAATAGTAAGCCAAACACGAGTACACCGAATTTTACCACTAGGTTACACAGTTGACTTACCGGCCGTACCCGGGTGAAACATAGTAAGACAAAGAGCCCATGAATGCGAGTGTAGCGACTCCAGTCCACTTGGTGGCAATAATGCTTTTTTCCCTGCATTTTTAACTAGTGTTGTCATGATACTGGAATTTCTAATTGATACAATACCTTGAAAAATATCTAAATTTGATACTATGGTAAAAATGAAGTATGGCTTTTCTATTTGTGGTTAGTAGCAGAGAACAGCAGAATGAGAAAGCGCAGCTGGTACCGTTGTATCGACACTGTGGAAAATGAGAAGTGAAACCGTTTCAAATATTCAGTATCAATATGTATTAATACATCAATTCACAATTTTGACAAGACCAGTTTACACGTTGGCTTGTCTATGTTTTTGTTTAAAACACTATGTTAAACATGTTGTGATATTGCTTATTATTAATGCTATACAAGTTGGATTCAGAGAAAGAGGCTATCACTGCCTGATAGTATTGTAAAAAAAGAAATAGAAAGGAATACATGAATATAAATCACCACTTATTGAGAAATTTGAGGCTGTTTCCTCACAACTACTGCCACACACATTCCAATTAAACACAATGGGACACTGGACTTGCACTTTTTGTTTGCATAATCATTAAAATAATAACACAGCCAACAATATAGCCAATACTTTCTGTAAACGTGTGATAACCATATCAAATGTCCATTAACATAAAAGATCGCCTGTCTTTAAAATACTGGCTTCAGTGTCTGTGTCACTGTAGATGCCTGCTGCATGCCCACTCTCTAAACAAGGGAACAACAAAACAAACCCACGGTGCATGCTGTGCCAGTGTCTTGGAGACTGTTGCTAACTTTGGTTGATGCTGGACAGTATTTGCTGAGTTTTTCAAAGCACAGTAACCAAACACTGTTTTAAAGGGGACCTATTAGGCTCATTTCGCCTCATCGGACATCGACCAAATCAACAGCCGCCACCACCTCCAACAGTGTCATGACTCAAGGGGTGGATTTATCTCGCTGCCACTCAGATGTCCCACAATCACAAATAATCCCCCTCTGGTGTCTAAGCGCTAAAGATGTTTGTTAAATCTTATCAGCACACATCATCTGTTAATCTTTCTTTCCTCTTTCTGATGCTTAGTTTGAACTTCAGCAGGTCGTCTTGACCATGTCTACATGCCTGAATGCATCGAGTTGCCGCCACGTGATTGGCTGATTAACTATTTCCGTTAACAAGCAGCTGAACAGGTGTACTTAATAAAGTAGATGGTGAGTGTATATACACAATACAGAAAAGGATAGTAAGTCCCCTTTAATATAATTCAAAATTTAGACAGTAATACTAACAGCTTGGAATTTTACAGTTTGTTATGAAACCAGTGACTGTTTCATCCCTAGCCGCAGGTATCTACTGTAGTACTCCTTAACCTCTTGCATCAACCATAAATCTGACTTACATAGCGAGGATATTAAATGTTAATACTGCAGCATTGATACTTAAAATAGTAGCAACGATCATAATAGTACTACACGGAATAGTAGCATTGGGGATGATGCTCACTGTGTGTCCTAGCACATACTTTATGACTACAGTATCTGTATTCATGTCGCTACCTGTATTAGTAACCAGTATCAACATTAGTGTTCATATATTCAGTGTGTCGCCTGAGTCACACACAGAGAAGCAAAGACCGAAAGAATTACAGAAGAAAGACATCAGGACTGCTGCTAATGAGTACACTGCTCTTTGAAGACATCCGTGTATGTGTGTGAGTGTGTCTGAGGGATGAGAGAGAGTCAGGTTTAGCTATACTTGTGAGGACACATCCAAATGTCTTTCGTCACATCCTCTCTGTCTTTGTGACATAGTGCTTTCAATTGGCCTCTCATTCACTCACACACACAAACACACACACATGTTGATACTGATTTATCAATAAACACCTGCCCTACACTGTCACGGTCTCTTCTTATCTTATTAAAGGCCCTGACACACTAAGCCGACAGTCAGCCATCGCTCAATGTTGGGCCATCAGCGACCGCACCGTTGGCCCTCATCGGATGTTTTGCAGCCCATTCAGCGTGTTCAGTTGGGGCCAGAGATGGTGGAGACTGTCAGTGAATGCAATCACTCTCTGATTGGCAGTTCAGCTCAGTGCAGGAGAAGAGAAACGGAAGTAAGGAGAGCAAACAACAAGCTAAAGTCAAGAGGGAGTGAGACCAAAACAAACTTGTTACATGAGGTACGATTTTTTTTCTTTAGCCATTTAGCTCTTTAGCAGAAACATTTCCTGATGGTTCGTGTTATTGTTCACTGGCGCACAGTAAATATGCTTTGTCAACTTGGAGTGTGTTATTCATCTGCTAAGTGGCTAACTAGCCTCCTGACAGCCTTCCAGTTTCCCTTTTTGAATGGTAAATACAGACTACCCCAATCTGTTTGTGTGGAGACTTATTTCCTCCCACACAGGTGCACAACATACGTGCTGGTTGGCTGTCGGCTGTAGTCTTTGCGGTGCGTTCATATGATACTTTTAAGCCAAGACACAGGAGACATGAGGCAACCCAACAGTCGGCTGTTCTTTGCTACTAACCAAGAAAAAATGCCTGAGTCATGTTGTAGAATATATATTATATATTTTTATGTTTTAATGAAAACATGTCAAATTCTATGGCCTCATTGTCATTGGTATCAGATGTGGTATTGAATATTGATATTGTATCACGGTTAAAAATTCTTGTATCATGACAACACTAACATATACACACAGTGATGGTGGAAAGTTATCATGTAGCACACAGGCCTAACCAGGGGCAATTGGAGTTTAGTGTCTTGCTCAAGGGCACTAAAAGTCAACCTGTTATACCTGCACAAATGATTCATCTCAAATGTGGGTGCTAATGCACAATATTGTGCAACTGTCTCCACATCTGGTGCAGTTGTTAACATTTTTCTTCTGATTTGTTCCCATCTTTATTTTTTGGATGTTGGCCTGTAGTCAAGATTTACTCTGTGTGTGTATTCAGGTGTGTTTTTGTGTACCAACATAACAAAGACGATGAAAGATACAGTGAGAGAACAGGGTGTAGTTTGAGAAAAACAGACATTACAAATCAAGTTTTCAATTTACTGCTGCTCTGCTGTTGTTTCTGATAAACCATACACTACTAAACTCTCACTCTCCTTCTTTCTCAGCGTCTCTTATCCTTAACATGTGCCCCAGAGTCAGATGATGAATTACCCATTACATCCAAGGCATAAATCATGTATGAAGTGTGTGTGTGAGTGTGCGCCCTCTTTATTATCCCCCGTTCACGTGCACCATATGAGCAATGACCTCTCTCTCTCTCACATACATACACATAAACACACATGTCAACCCCTCTATTATATTGTGATGCATCACCTCTGTAACAACTGTAACAAAGCGGCAAAACAAATGTGATATCTCCATTATTTTAGATTTCTTCGTAAATGATCTGTTCACTTTTTCACGGGCAAATTAAACCCGGAGAGTTGGCAGTTATCATATTACGTAAGTAATCCTTCATCTCCTCCAATTTCAAAATTATCTGGCTCACTTTGCAGAGGTGGGATTAATGTAGAAAGGAGATTATAATTTGTTCCCTCCTTTTGTGTTTCATACGCAGTCCTTCTTTTCCTCTTCTCCTCTTTCTTACTTTATTCTTCCTTCAGTGAGTCTTGGTTCTGTAACATGCTGACTTGGTTCAGCTGCCATTTTGGTCTAAAAAAAGAGATTTAGGCCTCAAGAGTATCTCCTCTAGCTGAATAATGCTCAGATACAATAAAGTAAATACGTAAAAGGTGGAATAAAAAAAACATGCTGAAAATGGTGAATATTTTTTCCTGACCTTTGGTCATGCAAAAGAGGCAAAAACCCCTCTCTGCAGCAGTAAGACAAATATATGAATATGCATTATCAGTTCCACATTAAGCATTATGCAGACTGACAGTGAAATCCATAATTCAGAATATCCGACAAAAACAGACAAGAGACAAGCATTAAGGAGATTATACAGGGTAAAGAGACAAAAAAAAAAAAGAAAGAGAACAGAAAAAAGGTGGGATTACTTGCAGGTCAGACACTGCACGAAAACATCCATGTTTAAAAAAAGACTATTTTTCTTCTTTAAATTACTCACAGCACAACGGACGTGATTTACATAGACTCTGTTCTAATCCTGTTATCTCAAGCTTGCCAATTAGTTTTTGTGTCACAACAAGGTTTCAAACTTTTGTTATCTTCAGGTCACGACTAACTATCTTGTTATCCTGTGAAACTGAAAACTGTTTTGTCAGATCGAGACTTTAGATCTTTAGATCAACATCAGAGCGGCTTGGGGTGGCGTCGCCCTTTATAGTCCGTCACACTGAAGAGAAACCAAAGCAGCGGAGGCGCAGTCAGAGGAAACGATTGATCAGCGCTTCACATCCTGCTTTAATCAGGGTGGAACTACACTGAGCGCTTCTATTATAGATAAAATTCAGAGTTCACTTGAATTGACAGCTTTTATATTTTGCTGTCTTGAGATAATGAGATCACTAAACCTTGATCTTGAGAAAATGGAGTTTGACGTGTTTTGGTAATGATAATTAATTTGTAAAAAATACATGCAAATACTAGTTAAGAGAGGGACAGTAAGTTCAAAGGTTTACATGTCTGAAAACATAAGTTCACTCTTTAAACTTTGCATCCATGCCTCATAATGTTTTTAAATAAATAAAACAGATTTTTGTTTTGTTTTAACTTGTTCTACAGGGTTCAGTGTTAATGTTTTTTCCCCACTTGCCCAGTCTACTTGCCCAAAGTAAAATGTATTGCCCCTATACAAATTGGTTTTATTTAAATTTATTTTTATTGTACCTTAAATTAATTGTCATGTTTAATCTTAATGTAAATAAATGAATCAAAACCTGGCTCTTGTTATTGCTCTCCAGTGACCTTTTTGGGAATCCTGACCTGCCTTTGAAAAACAACCTTGTTTTATCCACCTTGCTCTCAAACTTGCAGCAACCTGTACAATACATAGTTGGAGTTTCGCATACATTCTCTGAAGCCACCTAACAAAACTCCTGTTTCCAGGATAACTGAATTGCTCACTTGCACTTAAGTTAAGCTTTGTCTTTACCCATTGCCATTTTCTTGTGCCCAATCAGTACTGAGCATGTGCAACTTTCAACAGAGATGAGAAGAAAGCAGATGGCTCATTTCTTAGCTACTTCCATAATCACCTTCGGAAAAGTAATGTGTTTAATTTTTTGGGGGGCAAATGAATTGCTTGATTAGCTGGTCCAACGCTGACATATTATTTGCCCCAGGCAATCCTTGTTGTTGAGCCCTGACCATAATGCCCAGCAAACAGTTGTTGTTAGCAGGCTCTCCTTTAGCATTTATACATTATGTAAATGTTTCTGATAAGCAATGTCAATTCTGACAGCTATTTTAGATTTTGTCTTAGTCTTGAGATGAATATGCTTATTGGGTTTTAGTCACATTGTTGTCATTTTTAACCTTCATAGTTTTAGTCTGGTTTTAGTGAACAAAAACTCGAAACATTTTAGTAGACAAAGATTCATGACATTTTAGCCAACTTTTAGTCATTGTTTTTTTTTTAGCAACTTTTTTCTACAACTACAACTAATTTCTGCACACTAACAAACTTGCATTTCTCCAGCAGTTTTTGACAGGTTTTTGTGACAATCTATGCACATACTCTTACTGATTATCATTTGAAAAGCTCAACATCTCTCTATTTATAGTCTCAAAAACTTTGACACAAATAACTTACTAACTAACTATGATTTGTACCCAGGTTCATTGTAAACTCTGACTTATCGATCTCACTGTTGAGAAGCAGAAAAATAACTTAATTAAAGCCTGAATTCTCTCTTAATCTTCAACATGTTCGTCTGGAGGTTTAAACTTGATCTGACTGTTTACTTACAGCACAGCTACACTCACCGACAACTGAGCCTCCTACCGGCCTGTCAAACAGCATCAACCCATAAACCTTCTTGAGTCCGAACTGAGGGGAGATCTATGGGGATCTGGGGATGGCTGGTGGCTGCTTGCTCCACTGCCGTTCAGCTGCTAACAAGCAGAGCTAACTGCTAACAGTCACAGATGATTATTTACTACCGAATTACAGCTCATAACTCACAACAACGGCTGATGCTGCTCTGATGTGAGTGTTTTTGCTGGCTAGCAAAACATCCTGGCGCAGACTGTTTACTGGAGTTTGTCAACCTATCACTAATGCAGGATTTGAAAATAATTGCAAGCACAGCTGTTCTCGGCTATCAACGCCCGACTGTCCACCATGAACGTTTTTGTCACGTTTCGTCAACGAAAATGAAACATAGATATTGTCTTAGTTTTTATTATCAAGATCTATTTTTAGCTCATCATCGTCTAGTTTTCATCATGGAAAAAAGGTTGAAAATTCATCAGTTTTTGTTAATGAAGACTGTAACTAGAACCCCTGCAACACCCACTGAAAACATGCTCCCTTTGCACACAGGTGTGTCTTATCAACATGTGCACGAGGAAAGAGTTTTTGTGGCAAAAAACAAAACAAAAAAGGAGTATATTGTTCTGTTTTTCTGCTCAAGACAGCCATTACCTTGTCCTTGGAAATTTCTTGGTGCGAGCTAAATAGATGGTACAATTTTTTTATTTTTTACTATGACAAACCCACCTCACACCAGTCATGTGTGTTTATGATCAATGCCATGAACATACAGATATTGTTTCCCTGTCCTAAAAGTTATAACACCTCAGGCACTTTGTTCATAGGATATTTGCAAAGCTGCTTTTTTTTTCAAATATTTTGAATTTTGCATCTTTTTCATCTACATATAATCAGCTAGCAATCTTGTTCACTTTGTCTTGATCTATTCTTATTCTTCCCAGACTTTTGTTGGCCTATTGCTATAATACTTAAATTTTTGCATTAATATCACCAACAGTTGATCAGCGGAATAGCTTGAAACCGTCCGCAGGAATTTGTATTGTGCCAAGTGTAAATAAGACTTCATCTGCTTCAATTCAAACTTAAAGAAGTGCCGCCCCCAACACACACAGAAAGCATCATGCTGCGGGGCGTCAACCAGAATTCTACTGCACACTCCACTCCGCTAGTTGGCGGTAATGTGACTAGCTGGTTGCCAACCGTCAATTAGAACAAAGACGAGGAAGAAGACGCAGGAAGGGAAAGAAAACACACAACGCAGGACGACCACGACAACCAGACAACGACGGTACCAATGTGAGTTACTACTAATGTGCTACTACGGGAGCTGGGAAGTACAAAATAGGCTTTTCTCTGAAAAAGAAGTGCCGTTTGACGCGTGTTGTATGGTGCCAGTGTGTTTTGGCCTTAAGTTGTTGGAGCTCACAGAGAAGCATGAATTTCCCAAATGTCAACAATGCACTGTGTGGCATAATGCGTCAAATAAGAGGATTGGGTGATACCTGTTGAGAGACATTAACATCATACAGATTATTAAAATCTGTATAAAAATCTGTGTGCTTACGTGCAGAGACAAGGCATTACTCAAAATGTTGCTTTATAGCACTACTGATGGTTAAAAAATCCACAGGGGGGCTTTAAGTGACACAAGTCCATACCAAACACCTACAAAGCCAAACCAGATGGCTGAACTGTGTGTACATGACTGGAATGATGTAAAACAAACAGAGTTTTGATCTCAATGATTTTCTCTGCAGTAACTTGTTAGCATGACAGACTGAAAACAGGAAAAAAAAAATCATGGTTCTGTGCTTGAACACATCGCTGCTCGTCTGAGATTAAAAACCTATGTCATGATCACACCAGCTATAAGGAGTACATTTTCTCTCTCCTCATTTCCTCATTTTCTTTTTCTCCATCACTTCCTCTCCCTACTCATCTCCCCTTCGTCCTCACCTGCATTTCCTGTCTTACTTCCTCCCTCATCTGCCCCTCTTTCTGCCCAGATAACTTGTTTTCCACGGTTATTCTACGCTGCCTTACTCCTCCCTGCTCTGCTATTCCTTCATTTATTTTTACCTCCTCGGCTTTCCTTCCTCCTCTCCTCCTGTGTGAAGTGGTTGCTGTTTGTTTGAAGTCAGGGCTTATTGAGCTCAGGTCTAGAGAGAGCGCTGCTACGTCAATACTACACACACACACACACACACACACACACACACACACACACAGGCAAACACCTTCTTTGCGCTCTCCCTCCCTTCAATGCTGTCTTACACACAAGCACAGGGGAATGCACACACACACTGCTCAGTCATCAATTAAGAGTGTGTATAGATCTCTCCCTGCAGCAGCGGTGCTTGTTTGGTTTCTACATTGTTTTCTGTTCCAGCTCATACATCTCTGTCTATGACACACACACACACACACACACACACACACACAACCACCTAAACACATAGACAGACTTGCGTACCACTACACGATTGGCCTTTTTTACCCCCTCAAACTAAGGTTGTTTTCCTGAAACCTTTTTAAAAAGTCAGGAACTTTAACCCCAAGTGTCCGCAGGAGTGAAGTTTTAGTTTTGGTTTTGGGGACCTAAGAAGTTCTCGCTCCCCTTAAATCAACACTTCTGAGATATGACTGACTGATAGCTCAGGGTCTATCACAGTGAAGTCTGCAAAGAAGGATAACTTGAACATTAAATTTACACAGAGCTGTTTTGCTGAATTCCTGACTGGTCTACAAACAAGGGTAAACAAAGCACAGTGAACATATTATGTATTCACGTAACAGAAAAGTACCCAGGAAAAAAGATTCTCTGTAGGTCATAGTTAATTTGCAGTTTTCATTTCTGCATGTCTCCTTTCAAACATCAGTTCAAACAACACACAGTCGCATAACATTAAAACAAAAAGTACAATGACTCTGTGTTTTGAATTTCTTACCACTAACAGATCAAAATGTGACAACATGGTTTAATTTGTTCACAGCTCTTGAGAAGCTGTGCGAATGCAAAGATGATGCACTAATAACACCCGCACACTGAGTACGTTTTTCTTATTTCACATACTTAAAGCTGCTACAAGGAAATTTTAACTGGATATGCAAAAGTCTCTCATTTCTGCTGATGTCTGTGCGTGACCTAAAACAGCAAATGAGACCATCGGTGTGAAGATAAGCTATTTCTATATAGTGTATATCCATACCTTTAGAAAACTGTCTCCGGGTCCGACCCGGGTCCGACCCAGGTCGCTTCCAGGACGAAACGATTTACAGCACTCAGACAGCACATGTCATCTTACCTAGCTGCTTACATTTATAGTGACTCTTAAAAATAGTCGCTATTCCTCCTCCTCGACCCGACGTCCGCGGGGAGTTAAAATAGCAGCAATCATCGGGTAAAAGTTCTGTGAAAGCACTGGACTCACCAACAGTCAGCCACGTCTCAGTCACAGAGAAAATCCAATCCTCGGGAAGTCAGGAAATCCTTCAGGATAAACGTTTTGTTTGTTAGCGATCTAGCATTAACCAGCCCAATCCTGGCAGGAGCCGGCGGGTCCATGGCGTTAGCTGTCCGGGGAGCCACACACAGAGGCCGCAGGTTGCGCAGATTCACCTCGCACCAGCGGGGATGAGGAGAGCAGGGGCCACGGGGCTAGAACACCTCATCTGGGCCGACGTCAGGTACCAGCTAGGCGTCGACAGGGTCCAGCGAGTGCCGAGAAATAAAGAGGCGAGGCACCGCTCCATACTCAATCCAAGAAGCGCTAGAGCTCATGGGAAATGTAGGCTTCATTCCGGCAAAACACTACCGCTTTTGTCCACAGGGTTGCCAAAATCAACTCAAAATGAAAGTTCCCTGTAGGGGCTTTAATGTAGAGCTGAAATGATACACAGAACAGAAATAGTCCCTGAACAGAAAATCATCTGCAACTATTCTGATTTCTCATGTGTGATTTTTTTTTTTTTTTCAAACAAAAATACCAAAATAACGAGGCAGCCCTATTTCAATGTTAATCTTTCCACCTCTGCACATCTCCTATTCAGCATCCACTCATACAGCGCTGTCACAAAACAGGAAATTACAAAGACTGACAAGATGCCTCTTTGTTATTGTCTCACTGGTTGCACAAATTACGCTCCTTTTTAATTTGTTATTAGTCTGATTTTTCTAATCTTAACATGAAAATCAAAAACAAATGTGCTGTAGGAACTTTTAACTCCCAACAGTCCTGGGGATTATTAGGTGAAAAAAAAACTGTAATCTTCCTCCAAAGAGCACACAGATATATACACACATACTCATATCATATCTCATAGCACAGACACAGAACTCTCCACTGAACCTGAAATCTACCAGCAGTGCAATGAATCATGGGAGCACAGGGACATGAGAGGAATTGGTCTGACAGCAGTTGAGTGGTATGCAGTGTGTGTGTGTGTGTGTGTGTGTGTGTGTGTGTGTGTAGGTGTGTGTGTGTGTGTGTGTGTGTGTGTGTGTGTTTTCTATCTCTATATCTATAGGATTAGGTCAGGGGTTGAAAGCAGAAAACACTTGTCCTCCCCTTAAAAGCAAAGAGATGGTTTTTGCATTGACCCAACATGCATTACTGCCATACACACGTAGTGGAACCCAGTCACTGTGCATTTTGGTTAAATGAAAATATGTCCAAAAGGTTTGTTTCCCTCTAAATTTCACCTTAAATTTTGTACTCATACAGAGGAACACACATATTCATCCAGTTCGGACTCTGGCATACACACACACACAAAAACAGACATTTATCTTCATTTTTCACTATATGATACATGAGAAAGAGAGGAAGGACTCATACAATGTCCAAAATAATATTCAGTAACAGTGATGCAGCATTTTTTCTACCACATTACATTTTTTTTACTAATTGCATATCAATGTCCGACCCAGTAACCAAGGAGAAACTTAATCTATTGATATATTCCAAATACAATCTATCTCACTGTGATGTGTTACTATAACAAGTGCCATGCCAGCCACCAGGCTAATGGGTGCAGTAACTCTACGACATTACAACATATTCAACACGCTTATGAAACCAGCTGTGACAACATTGAAAATGCTGGTATTGTTTTCACCTGTGAGAGTGTGTATGAGTGTGTTTGTGTGCCATCATGGCAAAGGAGACACCTATTGTCACAGGAACTACCACAGAAGCCATTTTCAGTGTTTTGCCAGGTGTCTGTCTGTCAACTGATATTGTCACCACAATAGCATCACAACCTTGCAAGCTGTAGCCATAAAACTTTACAGGTGTGTACTTGAGATCAAAATGAAGCTTGGGTTCAAAGATGCGTGTCGTGGTCGAAGCAAGGGGGTTGAAAGCATGGAAAGGGCCACTGGCCCCCCAACTTAACACCCCTGGCCCAAATTCGTTTTACATCGTGGATCACTGTTGTTTTGCAACTGGAGTGATTCTATCAAAAGATCGTTTCTAAATTTCAGTAAGACTGTTTAGACCACGATAACAGCACTGAGATACCCCACCACTGAATCTGCCACATAACGTTAGCTACAGTAGCCGTATGGGTAGTCGACTCATTTAATAGTAAGTCAGCAAGTTAATGTTACCTTAGCTAACATTACTTGTGGCTATTTCATTATGAAATATCATAACTACTCTTGCTACCGTAGTTCATGTCACCCGTGTTACACACTGTTGGCCTCAGTTGCCCACCACCCTCATGTCTTTGTTTTTCATGTAAATAAAAACCCATTAATTTCTGCCGCTTCCTTTTTTTTTTTAAAGGAAAAGAAAGCACTGCCACAGTCACACCAACAGTTTGTGTTGTTTAAAGTAAAGGGAATCTAACAGTGAAGTTCAAACTGAATGCTCCACAGATATTGAGTGTCATCAATGAATATCTTTTCATCTGAAATGTCACAAGTCACAAGTTTATTAACTGGTGGCAAAAATTCTTCACCATTGCATCACCAAATATAATGTCAATAAATGTGAGTGAATGTAATGTGAATAAAACTTCATTCCATTTCCTCATCAAGATTTCTGCCTGAGTGGTAGTTTAACATGAAGACATCAAATCCCATGATGCCATGTCACTTCCCAGCATCATCAAAGTCTAGAAAGGAAATTAAACACCTAACACATCTAAACCTGCCTCCTTCTCTTAAACAACAGACATACAATCCAGCTAAAGTGCCGTTAAGCAATGGACTGAAGGTGTTGCAGCTCCAGGTAGTGGCTGCTCTGTAGCAGAGCCTGACCTCTGACCTCTGACCCCCCCAGTGGAGGCAGCAGGGCAGAGATGAGGCAGAGTTTCCCCACAAGGATCAAGAGAGGATCACATCGCATATTCATAGTAGAGCCAAGAGCCAAGGATAAAAGCATCCACCAAAAAGCATACAGAGAAAGAGGAGGAGAGTGGTGGAGAGAGGAGGCGATAAACAGGGAGAGAGAGAGAGAGAGAGAGAGAGAGGGAGAGAGAGAGAGACAACGTGTTTATAGGTGTTTACTTCTAAAAATTCTCCTTGAATTTAAAGTATTTTTCTTCGCAGCTCGGCAAGGCTTTCTGTCGCTGTTCAAATGAGCTCAGAACTGTAGAGAAAAACAACCAAGGCTGTTCGTCTTTGTGTGCGTGAGTGTGTGTGTGTGTGTGTGTGTGTGTGTGTGTGTGTGTGTGTGTGTGTGTGTGTGCATGCATATGTATGAGGCGACAGATGGGGTGTAATTTAAACGTTACCTTGTACAGATGCACATTTTACCCTTCACATACATAAGACGCCTCAGACTGAAAACTGATGCTAGAAATACAAACTCAAATACTTTCATAGTCACCATTTAAACACTGAAATGCTGTTATATACTACTGATACACTGCTACTCAGTACTGACAAACTATGAAAATACTGTTATCTATACTACTGAGACAATGTAGTACACCTTACTAAAATACAATAAACAACATTGAAGCTCTACTTATAAAATGTCAGTAGTCACAAGCCACAAAAGACTGATCACCATTATCAAATATTTATCATATATACTATTTCTACGTTACTGGATGTACTATTATTTTGTGTCGGGAAACAAATATGTGCAAAAATATTAACAATTCCATTTATTCTGGCAATATTATAAGCAGTATAATTAACTCTAATGTGAGCAGATATTAAAAAAATAATCACAAAAAGAAAATCCAAACAGCCTCTGCACTGTGCCTGATTTTTGGATACATTCAGTATCAATGATAGTAACTAAAGTATGGTTTATGTTGTAGGCGTGCTGACACGCAATAACTCCAATGACGACACATCTGGTGCCTGTTGGTTAAGATCAGGAAAGGATCTGTGATCATAGTTGAATGATAAAAAAAAATGATCCTGCAGCTTTGTGGCTGGAAAATAGAATTGTGTTATTTTTTTCTTCATGTTGTGGTGCAACAATGCAACTAGTTAATCACCGCCATCCTTAAAACAAACCAGTGTGGCTTTTAAAATTCAAACAAAACTCACGCTTTGACTTGCAGTTTTTGGTGCTTTGTAACCACAGTGTCTGCACGTACAAGGAGATGGAGAATGTGCTGGTATTGAAGACTGAGTACAAACACATACACCCTTCCCTCCATACTTCCGCCCGTTCTCTGTTCTGAATTAATATCACATTACATCCTGCATCGTCACGGTATATTGTAAGCGAATGTAATCAGTGTTTTCAAACTGTCAGGTTACATTTGCTTATGCACAATACTGTACACACGTTTCTGAAAAGCAGGATATTTCCCTGCCTCTCTATAAAATAAAACCACATTAACAATTCAGGTGCTGTTGCTGCCATAGAATATTACTGCTCTCCCTCTCCCTCTCTCTCTCTCTAATCCATACATATATCCCAGTGGACAGCAGACTGGGAAACTGTTTATCCAATCACTGCTGCTCAAAATTCCTCACCTGCTCCCACAAAGTCTACCTTCACTGGTGAATATGAATGTCTATGACTTGGTGTGTGTATGTGTGTTTGTGTGTGTTGTGGTGTGGTGCGGGATGCTTAGCAAACACTGCAGAGCAAGCAGTCTAGAAGCAGAGCAATAATTCACCCTCTGCAAAAGCCATGAATAAAAACAAACTTAAGAGAAGCGACAAAATACAAAATGTGCTCATTCTTCTCCTCTATTTCTCTCTGTCTCCTTCCCTCTCTCCTCCTCTCCCTCTCTCACACACACACACACACACACACACACACTTACACAAATTCTCTCACTTTCTCCTTCACCTTTCCTTGGCATCGAGCGTCCCTTCAAGAAAATCTATTTTCAGAATTTCAACCCAGGTAACTTACAGAAATGAAATAAATATCATGTCAAAACAGCATACACACACACATACACACACACACACACACACAAACACAGTGCACCACTATCAATAGACAAACAGGAGAAGTAATAAAAACTAATAACGACAGAGAAGTATGCCCTCTCTCTGAAAACACACAAACACACACACACACACACACACACACACTTAAGGCTGTAATCGCAACAACACACACAGAGCTTCATTATTAAATGTCCTGACTGCAGCTGTGTATGTGTGTGTTAGAGGTGTGTGCAGAGTTTAGAGCTTTCAATCTAATCCCTTTCTTTATTGGCCTCAACCAGTGGGGCCAGTCGGGGAATACACAATAGTGTGTGTGTGTGTGTGTGTGTGTGTGTGTCTTTGTTGCAGAGGAAGAATGAAAGATTTGAGTTTTCAGAGGGGAGTTGAGCAGGAGGAGGAGGAAGAAGAGGAGGAGGAGGTGGAGGAGGAAGAAGATAGGGGCAGCGCTCATTTAAATCCTCCTGGTAATATTGCTTTCTTCACTCTCTTGGCAAAGAGATTAACTGCTAATGGAGAGGATATGTCTGCTATTAGCCCCAACAACAACAACAGCAGCAGCAATGACAACACCGACAGTAAGGGAGTGCGACGGTGAAGATGACGACTGCAACGACAGCAATACACATACAGAGAGACAACACCATGTTTTCTGGGTATGACAACATGGACCAACATAAGTTTTATAAGGTGCAGCAATCAAATGAGCTTCAGTTCTGAGATCACAAAGGCAGAGGTGAAGACTCAAGTCAGACTTATGGTGCATTCTTTTTGTACTCGGAGGTCAGAAGTCGGAAGTGGGAATGATGTCACCTCCGAGGTGAGAACAGTTTTTGCGTTCTAGTTGACAACAGTGGACAAGTCGGAACAAAACAGGGATGTTACCGTTCTACCGTTGGGCTAGCCGTAGCCACTGTTAGCAATATCAGTTGCTAACAACGCTCTATGTGGCATTTTGCACTATACAGACAGCATAGCAACATGCCCACGCATAAAAATTTAACAGTACTATGAGTATGGCTGACCTAATGTAAAACAAATGAGATAGAATTGCTATAAACAGTACTTTAGCAGAGTGATGTATGTTACCGGCAGCCATCATGACTTCGTAAGTCGGGGTTGATGCGGTTGCTCTGAGTTTCCGAGTTGGAAGTCCGACCTCAGGGTGCATTCGAGTTTAAACTTCCGACTGGGAACTGGGAATTTCCGACCTCAGAGTACAAAATGAACACAGCATCACATAACAAAGATGAAGATTTGATTGAGGTAAAATCCACTTGACTCAAATTGTAGACTTACAAAGTATAAACTTCAGATCGGTGCATTACACATTTTGTATTGAAGCATCTCATTCATCCAGGTAAATGAACAACATGAACCTTCATGGATTCTGAGACTTAACTTGGCTTGTCGTGAGACTTTAAAGGAACAGTTCCAATAATCCCAGAAAGAGTTTTCTATGAGGTACATTAAGGTGAGCGAAAGCAAATCAATGTCTGATTAAAAAATGACAAAAGGTTCTTCCATGAATGGACACAAGTTAAAGTTAAAGTCAAGTCAAAGTCCCACTGATTGTCACACACCTGAGTGTGTGAAATTTGTTCTCCACATTTAACCCATCCTGAGGGAGCGGTGAGCAGCAGCAGTGCCGCGCTGGGGAATCATGTGGTGATCTAGACACTTGGAGCCAATGATGCACAGCCATTTTCAGAATGGTTTTAGACATTTTATGACCTTATCTGCTGGGGGTTTTTTTTGGATTTCATCAAATTCTGCCTTTAACTTTTTGGAGACTCTGCTCTCCTTATTGCCATTCGATAGAGGACCTTTTCTGAGACCATACAGAGCCTCGATAGGAAAATACTGTGTACAATTTATATTGTTTTGGGGTGAACTATTCCTTTTAGGCAAAAATAGTCACATCTAATTCAAGGTTTGACCTGGTAAAATACCAGTGCAACTAAGACAAGTACAGTAAGATGAAGACCAGGCAGGTAACGTCTCCTCATACAACAGTTCGTCGGATATCATACGAACTGCTATATGCGAAAATGTACGCACAGTAGTTGGTACGATATCCTACAAATTAGCTGCCCACGAATGACGTCACGTCCTTGACATTAAGTTTTGTAATTAGCATAAAATTACAAAGGCTAGGTTTAGGAAAAGAATCATGGTGTACCTTAAAATGACCCAAAGTTCACACTGTTCCGAATACCTATCCCCCTCGGGAAAGTCCCATGGGAAAGTCCTGTGTTTTGCAACCCATTCATCACCCCAACAAGACCACTCTGGACCGCTTCCTTCTTTAATCCGATCAGCGCATTGGTCACATGATCTCAGCCTTCCAAAATATGTGGAGCATAGAAATACCCTGAGGCAGGATTGCATAGTACATCTTAATTATTATACCTTTAAATGGAAAGACTTGGTCTTGGATATATACATTATAAATGTACGTGAAAATGTTCAAATGCTACATGGATTTTTTTTCAATATTTGTGCCAATCTGAGTTTTGGTACAGATAGCGAAACACAGAATCCAACCTGAGTCCTATTTAGTTTTAGCTGTCATGTCTATCTATTATAACATTATATGAGGGATTTAATCCAACATTTCAGGAGCACTCATTTTTCAAATCAATAACATGGCTAATCTGGCTGTTTATGACCTGTGCGATCTAAACACCTGTGTCCTTTCCCTGTAGTAATGTCACTATTTCTTCAAATATCAGCAAGGGAAAGTAAAATGTTCTAAGTTAGAAAGATGACCTAAGTCAACACATAACACAAACAACATCCAATGACTTTTTGTTATTTATGTTTTGTGGTATCTACATAGACCATTTCCTGGCACAGCAGATCAAAATGGGATAAAAAACTGACTTAACACACCTGAAAGGCTGCAACTGTGTAAGTTAGAGAATCATGAAGAGTTGTCCTCTCTTGTGTGTTTCACCTCAATACATAAACCCACCATACGGTTTGGTAGCAGTATTGATACTAGCTTGTGCTAACACAGGCAGTAACAGGAGAAGCTGGCTGTAACTGGCACTGAGCGGAGAAATGACACATGGAGCACAAATGACTGGTGACAACGAAAACAGCTTGTTCTCTGTCTGCTTTAAACCAGTTCATTTGCTCCCTGTCGTCTCACTCTTGTTGTTCTTGTTGTGTGTGTTGGCTTTTTCTCCCTCTACTTTTGTCTCTCTTTTCCTCCCCCCTCCACTATATTTCTATATTTTCCTCTTTTTTCGGTGTCTTTTATCATTTTTTCTTTCTCATTTTGGTTCTCATCTTGCATCACGCTCTCCAAGTCTTCATCTTTTCTATTCTCATCTTGTATTCACTTTGTCTCTTAGTTTTCTGTCCTCCCTTTCTGTCACTGCTGTTGTCTCTCATTTCTCTCCCTTTATTTGGCTCTCTCTCGCCATGTTTTTCCATCTTGCTCTCCGCTTTGTGCGCGTTCCCTCTCGTCTCTCAGTTTTTGACTTTCCTCTTTGGCTCCCTCCCTCTCCCTCTCCCCTCTCTCTCTCTCTCTGTTATCTTTCTCCCTCACTCTCTTTATCCTCACTTTACCCTCCGCTCTCTATAAACTAGATTGATGGCTTAATCCTACATGCATCAAGGTGAGAATTACAATTTTCGCACCAGCACGCACACACACACACACACACACACACACACACACACACACACACACACACACTGCAGACAATGACAGACTTATTCACACACTCACTCCCTTTAACTCCCACACACACACAGACACACACTATCCTTTCCTGTCTTTGACTATGGCGACATTCACAAAAGTAACCAGGTTACAGGCAGAAACAGGTTTAAGGGAGGAAATTGGAGAACATGTTTACTTGGCAATAACCAGATATCTTTGCTCCAAACTCCATTTTTTTTAACCATGACAGGCATATTGTAAATTTAACGGTACACACTGGCTACTAAAAGTACCTGTTCCCGCTTGGCTTCCAAGTGTTTGTTCCAACTTTGGTTCAAAGTTTAATAAATATGTATCAGCAATTTGGCTGTATTGAAACAGACCAAAGATTCAACCAAACCGATATGACAATCAAAAAACAATTTTCCTAAGTAACTCTGTCTCTGAATCGCACTGTATGGTACAGATCATAAATTTATCTGTATCATTTTTGCATCAGACTGTGGAGGAAACAGATAACACCATGATCAGTTTATGATCAGTGAAATATGACTCCTGCTACTCTGTGCTGCTGCTGTATGGAGCAGACACTCTCAGTTTATATAAATATATATATAACTGTATAATGTATATAATTGTAGCATCCTTTCTCTGACTAACTATTGATGAAAAAGAAAAAAGAAAAACAACGGAGGGGGCAATGGGAAATGGGAAAGTAATGTAACTGGTGTAGGCCAGAGCACTGTGCAACACTGACTACTGCAGCACGTCTGGAGCTGGCAGTTAGCTTGGTTAGCTTGCTAATGTCTCTGCTTCTCAAGCGTTCCTACAACAGTAGCCTGCAGTACATACAAGCAGTGTATGCGCACCGTCCTCCTCTAAAGGAGTGGTTTCAGTGTAAAACCACATCACACTAATTTCCCTGTTGTAATTAGAGAGAACAGTCACTATTCACATGTCCACAAGAGGTCACTTGTCAGGATAACACACAGGTTATTAAGCTTTTGAACAAACAACCAATGCTGTCATTTATTTGCCGAGGACAGTAGCTTAAACACAGCTACACTGCAGTGCAGTGCTCTGAAATAAAAGGGCTGATATTTTCTACTGTATGAATGTCTGATTGTTATATGCTGTTTATTTTTTAGTCTTATCTATTTCACTTTTACTTTATATCTTGGTACAAGTTTTAGATTAGTTTCAATTTTTTATTTTTTTTTTTTCCTTCAGGATGCACCGCTATGATTTTTCCTTCCATGCATCTGTGCTGCTGCTGCCGGAGCATTCCTTCCCCTGTCTGAGGTCATTATCACGCACATGCACTCTGCTAAAACCCTGTTAGACCTGTTTACTTGACTTCATTACTCAGATATCAGGTTTCTTCAGCGGCCACGTTAACCTGGTTTCTTTTTATCCTTAAACCAAATTAAGGAAGCCAGGTTTCTGAAAAAACTCGGCCACTGTAGAAAGTTGACAGTAAACTGATTTAAACACACGAGAACATGGTCTTTCTTGTGCCCAATCATCATATGAAAATGTTGGCATTCTATGTGTCTGCAAACGTTTCATATGCATCATATCAACGGTTTGAAAGTGACATAGTTCTGAATATATGTATACGAACCGACTGTCATCAGGAGGTCAGTGGGATGGTGGATGACCCGATATCTCGGCAATATGGCTTCCAAGCTGCAGACCACTGCAAACCACTGTTCAAGACCAACAAACGACGGAATTGGGGGTGTTTTTTTTTCTGTTTGTTTGCTTTTTAGAGAGATATTGGTGCCATGTTTAGTGGCAAAAGTGCCATGAGAAGCAAGTGTTTCGAGCCAAAATATGATCTTTTCCTAACCATAACCAAGTGATTTTTGCATCTTAACATAAGCACACATTAACCATAGCTTTGTTGATTCATAAAGTTTTAACATATACACCACATAATAAAATAAATAAATTAAATTAAATAAAATGTTACATATCCGGGGTTTGCAGAAATCTACAATGCCAACATTTACAATGGCGACTGGGTTGCTCCCTTTCTCTCTCTTTCAAACACACACACAAACTGTAGCATAAAGGCATGAATATATAAATATATATAAATAAAATACATAACGTAATTTCAATACATGTGCATTTGTGATTTGATGCTGTTGTGCTAATCTTCAACTGCTTTCAGTCTATGTCCTATGTTTGTGTTTACGTTTAATGTGTGTGTGTGTGTGTGTGTGTGTGTGTGTGTGTGTGTGTGCTTGTAAGGGACCCACACGCAGTACACTTGGATAATTTTGCAGTCAAAGATGCTTGATTATGCCGCATCCTCAACTTTAAAAAATCTCATTTATGCTGATTCTTGCTGTTTTTTCTGAATCGCCTGAATCATTTATAAAGGAGGTAGAGATGAGGAGGGGAAAAAATGCAAAACACACTTTCTTGTGCTTTTGTGAGAAACGTGCTTCTTAATGCTGCAACTGCACGGTGATTGCAAATTGCCCGTCTGTGTATAATATCAGAGCAACTGTTCATTTAGCTGAAAAGCCACAGAGGAGCAAAACAAGAAATCACCGGAGCCTGCGTCTAAAACTCTTCACTTACTTATCTGTCGTCTCCTCAGTGAACACTTCTCTACCATCACAACACTGAGCTCTACGCGTCTGGTAACCTTAGACCTGCAGGCTGCTTCTGCATAATGCTGCATTTACTTTTTACAAGCCTAAACAGGGACAAGAGCTGCAAATTAACTTCAGCTAGATGTATTATATTCTGCACATTGTACTTAACTGTAACATCTCTCTCTGCATCTCTCTCTGTCCCCTTTAAACAAATAAATTGTGAGAGACTGGGGCAGAAAGAGTTTTGGAAGTAAAGCATCAAGATATCTAAATTTTAAGACAGAAAATAGTTTCTTACGAACCTGAGAAAACTAAAATGAAACACATAAGCTCCAATTCTCAAGCTGTATGGAGGTGATGATCATTATTTTTAAAGGTATACTATTCAGGACTGTCTGCTACTGTTTGGAAAAATACTTGCCAGCAAAATGAAAGCCCAGATTCACTTGTTTGGCACTGCACCTCACTATATTTGCATTTTTTCTGTGTTGTGTCCCTTGGATGCCTGCTGCTTACGGTCTGGCACCTGGTCGCTACCTTACAGGTACACACCAGTAAACATCCCAAACACAGAACAAAAAAGTAAAGACAAAAAATCAGGCAGTGGGTTGAGTTTCTGCAGATAAATATACTGCCACATACTTCTAGTGGTTCATAAGAGATGATTATTTCTGCATGAGTCAATACGTTGTTTTTTTAGGAAAAATCCTGCATAGTTAATCTTTAATATTTACAAAGTGGTAAGACAATGCAGGATATAAATAATAGGTGCCAGGTATAAACTTCAGTTTGTTCCATTAGCAGGACAGATATACTCACAAAATGGGGTTTGTCACTTACTAATATACTGAGGAGAAAAGGAAGTACATTCATTATTAAGCTGGTACAATGTTTGGCATTTATCCAAAATTACAACTTGTAAACCTTCCAGAGTTTAACAGCGGTGCCATTCTATCAGCTGCTTGAATCAAACTTCCTGGTAATAAAATCCACCCTAACAAAATGACGAGGACCACATGAATGTTCTGTAGGCCTTTTTCAAGCCTTTTCAGAGTGGGGAAAGCACAAGCGTAATAATTTATCATTTAGGCGTGTCTGTTCCAGGATCCAGGTATTGATCATGTTGGCTCAGTCACTGACATGACTTACAGTGGCAACTTTAAAGCACAGGGCCATCTTTAATGTTATTGTTATCTCCTGTGTTTTTTTCTTCTACGATGAAAAAGGTCTACTTACTCCGGCAAAACAGTGGCTTCTGCTGCAGTAAGAAATGTATTTCCTCAGCCATTTCCGGATCCATTTGCTGCGCCTTATCTGTACTAAAAATACATGTTGAAAAAATTTCAGTAAGATTTTATTTGGCCCTTTGTAAGTAATCCAAGTCAGTAAAGTCCTAACGGCAACATTTCCTTGTCTTTACTTGGATTCCTGCCTTAGTTCTGTTGATTTTGGTGCACAACAGGCACAATATGAATCTGTATCATGAACACATTTCATACAGATCTAGCAACTCCTGCACCAAACAGCTGCAAGGATTTTTTTTTACTGTGAAGCGACTCAGGATGTGTTGAGATGCATTAAATTTGGCTTATCTCTGCAAACTACGGCTGTTCTGCAGAAGGTAACAGCCTCTATGAAATGTCAGGGCTCAAAAATAAAAATGGGCATGGGAGAGTGAAATAAATCAATTTTATTTCTTGTGTTTGACCGAACATTTTATTAATTAAATCACCCTTTCATGACATTTGTAATCTCTGGAAGCCCATAGTCATTTAAATTTAATTTGACCTTTAATATTGCTTTAAAAGGCTGGACTGCTGCCATTTAAGCTCTCCTGTCCAACACAAATTATCACAAAAAAATAAACCCTTAACAATTTCATTTTATCTTGAAAAATTCAGCTAATCTGGCAGGTGATTCTGATTTTACATTCCTCCAAATCGATGTACTCTGGCTGCCACAAGAGCAAAACTGGCAGGTGACTTTTGTGATTTATCAGCCACTGTAGCTGTTGAACCACAGTCGGGTTCATTTCCCCAGCGTGTTTCACAAATGAGGCCCTCTGTGCCAGAGGCCAGTCTAGTTAGCCAACCTGTGGGCCCTGCTGTACAGAGAGCCTCATATAAAACATTATTATTATTATTCCCTCCCTGGGAGCTGGTTATAGCCGCTCTGAAAACTCATTTCCCTCTCCTCTTGTCCATGTGAATACCTCCTGATAGGGAGAGGGACGGAGAAAGGAACAATAACTGCATTTCATATGACGGGGAAATGAATAATTTCAACTGCGTGTGTGCATGCAGTGTGTGTAAATGTGTGCATAAATGTGTGGTGTAGGGTATTGTGTGTGTGTGTGTGTGTGTGAGAGTGTGTGTGTGTGATTGGGCATTGTGATACACAAGGCAAGCACACAGATTGGAGCATCGATCTTGTTTCCTCGAGAAGTGAAAGAGAGAGAGAAACTGAGACAGAAACTAAAAAATGGAAAGAGAGATTCGGTTGCAAAGAAAGTTGCAATAAAGACACAGTCCATGAGTTCAGAAAGTCGTGCTTCGGAATACAGAATCGTATTTTGACAATTCACACTATAACTGTTTTTATGTATGATCTCCCTTAAAGTCCATTTTAGTCATATCCAACTGCACATTGTCACTGACACAGGCTGAAAATCATAGAGGGAAGGAAATGTATAAAAAAAATTTAAAAAAGGAGTGAGATATCAACATAAAACTCTGATTCCCTTTACCGCCCTGTCTCTCATGCACATGCACTATCTCCATAAAGATTGTGGTACACTGTTCACAGTCAAGTCTGATGCTGTAAGTTCATCAGCTCATGATGAAGTAATGGCGAAGGACTGCAAATATTAAGATAAACAGTATTAATGTAGCACTCATTAAGCTTTAGTTTACCAAACATCACACACACACAGACATCACCCGCTGATAAAAGACAGACTACAATAATTATGATCATGCTCAACAGGTAAACAATTCCTGTTATGCTCATTTTTTAGGTTCATGCTTGTATTTTGGGTTTCTAATAGAACATTGTTACATGCTTCATTGTTTAAAAAAAACAACATATTTTACACATGTATTCACTCCCTGAAACACTCCCTATTAGTGCCTGTTTCTTTAAGCCCCTCTCCTGAAAAAGCCCAGTCTACTCCCATTGGCCAGTGTATCCAGGTATCCAAAGTCCCCCTGTCCCACCTTACAGTGGGGCTTGCACACCTCACATGCGCTGAGGATAAGTAATTACCAATCACAGCACAGTAAGTTGGGACTATGTAGAACATGCTTGGGGAAAAAAATCTCTGGGGTCTCTGCACCATTATTGCAGCCACGGGAGTAACTATAACAGAATACAGCAGTGACTACTGTGAAAAAATCACCAACAAAAGCTTCTCCACCAAAATTTTGTCAACTGGACATGTTTCAGCAGGAATATTATCTGAGATCAGGGTAAAATTAACAACATCGGCAACCAAGATTAGCCTACATGTTTCCTGACGTTAGCATGTAGCTACATGTAGCAGTGTGGGCTATATAGCATATCCTAAAGATGACAATATGGATTGATGTTTTCTCTTTGCATCAATGACATTGAATCGTTGATCATTGATATATTTTTGACCAAATACCTTGATAACGATATTGTGACAATATTGTAGGGTTGCCTATTGGTGCTTTCACAAAATATTTACAAAATTACATTTTTGATAAATAATCATCAGTACTGAGGATATAATAACTAAGGAGGTAAAGGCAAATAAAAGAACAGCTAGAACAGTCTGGTAAGTACAGAAAATTACATCACCGTACTGTAATGCAGCCCTTAAAGCCAGAAAAATACACCATTTAAGATATTACTATATCCAAAATGTAAGACAATATCTATGCTTATATCATAATATCAGATAATATCAATATATTGCCCAGCCCTAGGCGCAGTAATACTGTTGTTATGTGGTCACAGTTGTTTGCGTATGGAGTATTTTATGATGACTTTGAACGCAGCTCAACCAATCATACTCAAGGACCAGAGCTATCTGTTTTATAAATAAGAATCTTAGACATTGACATGAAATAGTGCGGAAGTCAGCCTAATATGAGTAAAAACATAAACATAAAATAAAATATAGTTCAGTGATATGCTGGTGTATAGCCGTGATAAAATGAATAACCAAATATAGTCAGGATAAAATAAATAAATACATATGTACAGGTATAAACAGGTCGTAGTAGTAGTAATTACAGTGTGAGTAACTATGGTGTATCGTATTGTAATTCTGATATAGACAGCAATGCTTATGGATCACAAGGTCATGTTCAATAGAAATATTTCTTATGAAGTACCTCACAAACATCTATTTGGGACAAAGGGAAGTTTTTCCACCAGCCTCAAAACTTCAAATGACCTTAAAATGATTCTTTCTGGGTGGATTATAAGCAACATTTTGCTGATTTGACAGGTTTTAAAGGTTACAGGCAGTCTGAGGGGCAGTTAGTTCTATAGCACACAAACCAACAAAACACAACAAACTAACAGTCAGTCTGTGTGTGACTGCAGTCAGCCACAATGTCAGGTGTTAATGAAGCACTAGAGTCGACAATCTGCTGAGACACACAGGCGGTTTTGATGGCAATGCTCTCATCACTTAAAAGGCAAACTCTTGTATAAAATAACTATAATGTCTTAAATTGTGTGATATCTAATATTTTCTGGTCTCCACCGTACAGCACATCCTGCTTGAATGCTTATCAAACACCTGCCCACCTGCCCTGGGACGTTTCACATCCATCTTTAACAAAAAGAGAAAAAGAGAGAGAGTGAGAGAGCCACGCGTACAGAGCGGCAGAGTGTCCTTCAGTATTCAACGAACCAACAGATTGTTTCCTCTCATGTTTGGACTTCTGAAGGCAGAAACTCCATAAAGATCCCCTGCCAACCTGCCTGAGGACACGGGCACACTCCAACCACACTGCTTCAAAGGCTCTCCAAAGGCTCTCTCAGGGTGTGTGAGTGTGCGCGTGTGTTTGTGTGTGTCACTGTGTGCGTGATCTCCCCTCTGTGCAAGAAATACCAATTTTTCTTGTGTGCACATGCAGATGAGGGTGTGATCCTGCATATAAGTGTTTCTGTGTGCGCGTGTGCGTGTGTGTGTGCGTGTGTGCACAAACAGGAGAACCGTTCCTTGTACAGGAAGTAGTCGTGCTAGGTAAACAGGAGTGCAGGCTAATCCTGTGAGAAATGGGAACTCTGCATTAGCATTTGAATAGCGCACAGTGCCACAAGTACTGCTGACAAAACTAACACACATCCTCAGTCATGGCTTAGACTCGCACACAAATACACTGCAAATATTCAGAGCTGGATGAGAAGATTTTTCATAGCAGTCAGAGACATGTAGCTTATATGTACACAGGATTCTTCAGAGAAAAAAAAAACCTATTTGCCGTTTGTTTTTGGCGTGGTTTTTCCACAGGAGGTTTCACATTAACACACCTCTGCACACTTTCACCTGCAAGCTGTCCAACAAAACCACAGGCTACATTTACATGCACATTAATAATATGATTATACTGTAATTAGGCCAATAATGAGGGTAAGAGCCCATGTAAACAACATCTGATTATGTGAAATTATGCATCATCATAGGAACATGCTGGTGTCTGGATGAAAACGTTGCTTTACCAAATTTTATTATCTGTGCTACCGTGCAATTATGATCGAGTTTTCCCAAACCTCAAGGATGAGATCCAAAAAGTGACTAGTTTTAACCTTTTCCAGAAGACCTTTAGAAACTCGGGAGTTTTAAATGCATTTTGGCTGCCTGAACATCAATTTGGGGTTTTGGGTCATAATTCCTGCCATCCAAAAGTTCCTGCTTCAGAATAACCTGATGCATGCGTTGTTTTTAGGTTTATATATTGTTGTCCTTGTTTTAAAGTATTTTATGTGTTCTTATGAAATGTGCTCTGCTTTGTGTTTTAGTTTTAATGTATTTCATGTGTCTTTTGTAGCTGTCACTACAACTGCCCAGGGAACTGCATTTGAAAATTGGCAAAATGGATAAACTGGCACATTTACAGAAATGTCTTTAATTGTGCGCTGTCCCTGTGACTTTCAGCTGTGTAAATAAAAATAAAAGGTGGATTTCACAATGAGCTATCAGGGTGAAGTTTGCCATGCTGAATGTCACTGGTCAAGCACAAGTTGGAAAAAAAACTTGTGTGCAGCATTCGGCAAGCACTGGTTACAAATTCTTAATATTATTCAGCAGACTTCTTAACTAGCAAAAAGTTGTAAAGAATAATGTGATGACTTTGTTGTTGTCTAGGTGCATACAAAGAACAGTGTCTCAAACAAAGCTTTTCAGTCCTTTATGGTTTTAGTTTAACAAATCTGAATGTTCCTTCAGATGTGCTGAAAACAGAACAGAAACAGGAATGCACAGCAGGGACTTTGTAGTTCCTGGGGCTCAATCATTCATAGTATTATTTGGTAAACAAGAGACAGGTGAGCCAGGACCTATCAGGGTGATGTCTCAATGACAAGTTAAACACACAATGGAGACTGCTTGTATAAAGCATATGTCCAAGGTGCAAACAAGTGCTTTCACTAGTTGGGTTTCCATCCATAATGTCGTGCAAATTTTGACCGAATTTTCAGAAAATCAGCAAAAGAAAATGCAAATTTATGTGCTTCTCCATCTACTACTATTATGCAAAATTAGGAGTTGGTTCATCAAGATAAGCAGTCGGTGGCGCTAATTCCCCAATTTGAATCTCTGACTTTCAAGCGAAAGCCCTAGCTTGCAGTGCCTATTCACTGACAACGCGCCATTATTTATTCCCTGTATCAGTTTTCATTGCATTAAGTCGCATTTACCTTTTATCGATTTACCGTTTTTTTTAAAATGCCCCAAAGCGTAAAAGTTTTTTTTGGGATATTTCAAGGGGGGTGGGGGGGACATCTTTTATTCACAAATTGAAAATGTGCATAAAAACAGCAGGATGGAAACAGACACACTTATGTTAGTGTTAGAACTTAAGTAGGTTACATTGGTTGTATTGCTTTCTTTGGGGGAGATAAAACAACCCAAAGGTTGGCATTGTGCAGGTGAGGAGTAGGATAAACAAACCAGACACTGACTTGGACAGCAGATATTGCTCTGCTTATACTTGGGTGTCTGTGAGGGTCCATGCAGACTGTTGACGTGAAGGTACATGACGACACATGTGTGAGCACGTCTGCGTATGCATGCACCCTCACACACAGATGGGCAGATGACGATTTTAGAATTTAAATACTGACACATAAAGTGTATTTCTCCCTTAAGGGAACAGCTAGCAGAGTGCAAATGAAGAAGAACTTCAGGTTTTTACATTTACAGTGTTTTATCCAACCGGCAGTCTCTGAGGCATGAAAATTAAAGCCATGGAAGTGCCAAAAACTGCAGTTCTTTGACTGGGCACTTGAGGTTGGCTCCAGAAGCAAGTCAGCCCCATAGACCTGCTTGATAAAATGTCTAACTTTACATCAGAAATAAAAATGTGACAAAACCTGGTACAAAAAACAGTCTTGCTCTCTACAAGCTGTCTGCTGATTGTGTCCGCAGCTTCTCAGTCAGATCCACCCCTTGTCCCTCCGCAGCACCAGCCTCTCGTCCATGTGTATGTTCACTCTTGGCTCCAAAACAACAAGATGGCAACCACCGAAATGCCGAACTCAAAGATTCAAACAGGAGTCCACGAACCAATGGGTGATCTCACAGTAGCTACATCATTATCTTTACAGTCTATGGTTATATCCCTTTAAATTAAAGATATAAGACTAAGCACCCTTCTTGTTGTTAAGTTCAGCTCGGCACACACACCTTTCATGTTTTTTTTAGAGAAACTTGCTGTTTTGGTTCAAATGTTTCTCTAATTAGAGCTAACTCATGTTTGAATAATGTACCACTGCACCAGAAGGGCCCAATTTAGGTTTCTTTTTTTATGATGGGAACAGACTGTGTGCATGGTAATGATGATACAAGGCGGTCTCTACCTGCTGACAGATCCTACAGTTTTACACTGGGTGTGAAAACCGTAGGATTAAGTTGGCATGTCTGTATCTGGCAAGGGTATTAGGCGAGGTGTTTTACAGCATGTGTGTCCTGACTTGAAAATGATTCTCTCTCTCTCTCTCTCTCTCTCACTCACTCACTCACTCACTCACTCACTCACTCTCACACACACACACACACACACATACACACACACACTGACTGTCCTGCTGAATGAACAGAGATTCTCTCATATTAGCTTGTAGGCTTAAATCTCACAGAACAAGTCCGCACTAGACAAGACAGTGTTTTTTTCTTCTTCTCTTTCCTCTTTTCCTCCTGATCGGCTAAGTGGTTGCAGCTGTTTCTACCCCTTCTACTCAAGTACTTTAATTACATTTCAGATTTCATATTTGAGGCATTTATCTGGTCAACTTACAACGAGAGCAACAGCCGATTAAGCTTCAATGCCTGATTTATGCAGCATTTGAAAAGCACCTCCTACTCGTACAAAATTAAGTCGAGCCTCAAATTGAAGACAAACAGTGGTTCCTCTTAAAGAACTGTTGACGTCTTAAGAGCTTTGTTGATGCATAATTATTACACTTTGCTGACTGGATTCTCTGTTTTTCACAAATACTGACTTTTGCTTATTACTATAAACTTTTGTGCTGATTCAACTAGTGGATGAGATAGATGTTAAGTCATGAGATCACTAATTCAGAGAGGGGTTCCGCCTCTGGGCACAATGAATATCTGTATCAAATTTCACAGTGATCCATCTGATAGTTGTTGAGATACTTCAGTATGGGCCAGAGGCGTGACCAACAGACTGACATTGCCATCTCTAGAAAATTTGACCTCACTACACTGGCATCACAACTTGGCATTTGAGTCCAACTTTCTGATTCAGTATTCACACTTGTTTCAGGGCCAAGCTCAGCTCTATTTAATAACTGGCTGCCAAGACAGGCCTCTGTTCAAGAGTTGGCTGCATGTTTCGGAGCAGTGTAGTGGCAGAATGTCGCTGGTCTGCTCGGTTTTGATCCTTTTAAAATAAGTGTAGCTGTAAAACCTCTGAAATGTGATACATCACACATGAACTCAAACTGTTAGGAAGACACACACATGCTTTTGACTGTAGGCGATCTAACAGTAATGTGTGTTTAAGCTGTTTACTCAGACTCCTCTAAAAGCTTTCATTCAGCCTGCATTTACATTTCAGCCGTTTAACTGACGCTCATATCCAAAATGACTCACATTTGAAAGAACACCAGAGTAAGCTTCCCGTATTACAAGCAACCATGAACAAGGAGCTCAGGGAGGTCAGAGGTCACAATATGCTGCTGATCAATACAACAAATAATCCTGTATATTAGGAAAGTACAAGGAACACAGAAAGCTGAGTGGAGAACTATCAGATTTTCTATGTAAGATTTATGTATTTCTGTTGTCTCTACATAAATACTTGTCACTGTGACACAGACTGCTGAGTCTCAGTGTGTGGCGGGGGAGCTGAATATGCAGCAGCCCTCTCACTCACTCACACACACACACACACACACACAGATGGGCTTTCCATCGAAAAAAAATCTTCTGTCTGGACTCCTTTGAAATATACAGTGAATCTATGCCATTATTAAAGTAGAATAAACTGGGTGGATTGTACCTATAATGTAAAGTGACTCACAAATAAAGCAGTAAATTCTGATAATGGTACAAGTAAGTTTCATTATTCAAATAGGTAGCAGCAGAGCACACTGCTTATCTTCAAGGCTGAGACCTCATACACTGTTTACCATTCTTTCATAATAATTATTTATAGTACTTATGCTATATTTCATGTCCTCTCATCTCACAATCTTTCTACAGAAAAGCATTTCTCAAAACTGTGGGCTGTTCCAGGATTTCTACAGTGTGTGTGTGTGTGTGTGTGTGTGTGTGTGTGTGTGTGTGTGCCGGTAGTTCAATAAAACAAGGTAAGAGAGGCATGATCAATACAATTTATCCCACCAGCCACAGTTAACATGCTGCAGGTCTTTTGCATAACAGACATCCTGCAGTGCACACTGGGTGCAGACACCAAGCCAGGTTGAAAATGAACCCAATTATCTTCAAAAAGGAGCCACAGCAATCTGATCACGATTTTATACTGTGATAGAAGCCCCTGTAGTGGCTGTATGAGCATATTATGGAGATGGCACTTAGAGTATATTCAAAAAGAAATAAAAAGTTGAGTATTGAATCTATCACAATCTATAGAGACACTGCAGACAGGAATATTGTAGGATTAAATATGAATATCCTGTAGGTAAATGCCCACTGATACGAAGATAAAACTGGAGAGAATGAAATATTTAAGTAACGATATTGCAGATTTTCTTTAGTTTTTCCACTGGGAGCGGACAGAAGAAACACGACAGAGAGGGACTTTATCCAACGTAAGTTCTTAGGGTTCGACACTTATGGTGTCTGAATTTAACATTTGCATTTCACAAGGAAATGTATTTTATACACCTCTGCATCACTTACATACTAAGTTGTCACCTTCAAGCATGAAAAAGTCTCCAAATATGAATATCTGCTATCTAAACTACTCATCAGTGCCAACTACAACAATTAAACAAACATAGTGCATTCACTGCTCTGACATTAAACTTTGCATAACTAGTTACATTTTACTGCCAATGTGCTTTTACTCAGTTTCAAATATGGGAGTTTTACTTGTAACTGAGCACAGTTATTTTTTGTTGTTGTATAGTTCCATTCACTAAAGACCTCAAATACTTTATCCAGCACTGACAATCAAACTATCCCTGAGGTTTGAAAGAAAACTACAGAGACATCACAGCCAAGCTAGAAGTCTTTACAGGGATGTAAACGCCATAAAACAACCACTAATGCCACTATAAACTCATCACTGATGCACTTCAGGATATTATGGCTTTACTACAAGAGATAATAGCCTGCAGTGACTGCTGTTTACTCAACACACACGGGGACATCGCTGCATCTTTTCTTTCGGACACACACTCAGTGTCTGTCGCGTACACACAAAGTAGGAGAGGTGGTACTTCACCTGGTTGTACGCTGTCTCTCCGCCTCCCGCTACTCCTCCTCCTCCTCCGCCCCCTGCTCCTGCTCCGGTACCGAGCTCCGGCAGCTTCCTCCGGCTCAGCACCAGCAGGTAAACCAGCGCCCCCAGCCACACCAGCACCGCCACGGCCACCGCCAGCCTCCGACAGAGACGCTTCATTTTCCGGTCAGGAGGAGCCGGCGGCGCCCGCAGCCCGGCTGCTGTCAGAATCCCATTTTTAGAGAAACGAGCAAACAAATAAAACAACCAGACTCAACCGGACAACCCTTACTAACTAACACACACATACAAGTCTGTCCGGTCCCGCTGACGGTAAAACACTGACTACACAGCGCGCGCTCTCTCTTTTTCACTCTCCCTCTCCAACTCACAGAGGCTCGAGCGCTTCTCTGACACGCCTGACAACCGTGCGCGCGTGCATGCGTGCACGTGTGTGTATGTGTGTGTGTGTCTCTGTGACACACAGTGTGTTTCGCTGAGGGAGTCCTGGACCCTCCTGAATGTTTGAATGGGAGAGCATGGAGCTCCACCTGCCGACACACACAACTACTCCAGTAAAGTAGAATAGAACAGAAGAGCCAGAGAGGAAGACAGAAAAGCACAGACAGAGAATAAAAGAATACAAAAGCACATCAACAGAAAATTCATCTGCAACAAATCTCTCTTTTCTTTAGTAAAGACACCAATAATTCACTCATCTTTGGGTATCAGTCCACAAGGAAGGGAATGCTTCCTAACACAACCCCCAAACAGCCATGACATAACAATAAATTTCCAAACAAGGGTTGTTGTGGGAATTTAGATAAAGATAATTAACTTTAAATACAGAGGGTACAGAAGATACAGAGAGAGATACAGAGAGAACAGAAGAGTGAAAATGAGGAAGAATGCACGCTACAAATATAGCTCAATATAGCATTGACATAATACCAGATTAACCTTGCTCCATAGTTTTTGTTTATGTGTTATTTTATTATTACTGCAATGTTACAGCATCGAACCAAACCCTTGTCTTGTGTGTCTTTATGCCCATGGATACTGGGTAAAACCAACCCATTATTGCCAGTATTACCCATTGATTTTTAGTGTGTAGGCCAAGAGAAAAAGGACGATGACAAAGAGGACAAATGCAAAAAAAAAAATGTGCCAAGAAGAAAAATGAGAGAGAGGAGAGAAGGCAGGAGAAAAGAGGAAGAGAGAGGAACTGAGATTATACAAAAAAACGTTAAGAAGAGGGGTGTGGGGGGAAGAGGAGGAGAGAGGAAGGGGACAGATTTCTTTTTCTGTTGCAGTCACATGAACCGACAAGTTGACAAGAAGTTCTCGCACATTTTATCTCAATAAATTATCAAATGCACCACTGGTTCCATCTTTTTGTTATTAATTAAATACTTGGAACAAAAATAAAAATGATCCCTCTTATGAAAGAAGTGAACTGGAGGAGAATCATATTTATTGTCTTAGTGCGCCATCTAGTGTTTGAGAAGAGCATCAGTCCTTTCTCCATCTGTCTCCAGTGAACAGTGAGTGGAGTCATCTTAACCACTTTACTTTATTTGAGTATTTCCATTTTATGATACTTTATTTTATGTCACTATATTCCACAGTTGAAATATTGGTACTGAAGTTTTTGTTTTACTACACTACATTTATTTGACAACAATAGTTTAGAGTCTTTATCAATTCTGATTAATATTACATATAATATATAATATAAAGCTAATATTCAACAATAATTAACTAATAAATAATGACATATTATTATAGATTAAGCTATCTGACAGTATATAAATTAGATCAAATTTGTTTCACCTTTACCAGCTGCAACATTATTATGAGTTATGCTAATATATTAATGCATTATTAATTATATTCCAATAATATGATGCATTATTCTGAAATTAGCAATTCTGCATAGGTAGTTTTACTTTTGTTACTTCAAGTATATTTTGATAACAGAGTATTTCCCATTGTTTCTACTCTGTGGTTTTACTACTTTTATTCAAGTAAAATATACATGTACTTCTTCCACCTTTGCTAGCCATCCACATGTTGTATCTTTTACTACAGTGCGGTACTTCCACTTTCAGTTAAGTAAAAGATGTGAATACTTATTCCACCACTAATGACATTGAAATAAATATGTCTCAAACACTATTACAAAACTCCACATCTCCACAGCACATGGCAAAAAGTAACTCCCGCTCAAATATATACACACCAGTGTACATGCTGCAATGTCAGGCTCAAGAAGATCTACTTACAGAAAAAATGCAAAATGTGTCTCAATATTTTAATAGAGTAGTAGTTTTAGAAACAACTCCGACATCAGTTTTACAAATGGAGAGTTCAAACTGCATTGTTGTAGGTGCAATCTGAAAGCCAAAGGCAGCAATTACAAACACTGAAGTGGATGAAAACTGAGTTTAATTAATACAGAACCTCCAGCACTCGTTCAGATTAAAGGTGAGTCACTTGTGTTTGCGGACAACTTTACCCGTTAATATTAATCAGACTGTAATATACATTTACATCACCCTCCTTGTAAATCCAAGTTAGAGATACCAGAAATTTTTGATGCTGACAGTATCTGCCACTTGGTAAAAATGAACTACAGAACTGTCAACAAACCAGTGGAGAAAGGCTGCTGTTGCTGACAGTTACATTAAAATAAAATCTAATATTAACTCCTATTCAAGCAATTCAATTCATATATTCTCACAGGAGAAATAATGTTTTCATCTGGTTTTGCATGATAAAAAACACTTAAAGTATGTACTAAGGTATATAACTGATTTAAAGATGGCAAGCAATGGGGTTAACCATCTTGGAATATGCAGCCTTACACAGCCAATGCTGCATAAGTTTTTTGTTGCCTTCCCCAGATCTGTGTCTCGTCACAGTCCTGTCTCTACAGATTGTTCCTTCATTCTCATGGCTTTGTTTTTACTCTTATATGCATCATGAGCTGTGAGACCTTACAGACGGGTGTGTGCCTTTCCACATCGTGTCCAATCAATTGAATATACCACAGCTGGACATCAATCAAGGTGTAAAGTCATCTTTTACATTGATCAAGGGAAATGGGATGTATATGAGCTAAATTTAAAGTCACAGCAAAAGGTCTGAATACTTATGTCAATGTGATACTTCAGTTTTTAAAGAATTTTCCTTTGTCATTATGAGATACTGAATTGAGACTTATGTATACCCACTGTATGTACTGATTTGGGAGAAACACAATTTAAGTTTTCTGTACCTTTTAAGGTGACTTTTCAGCAGCTTCATTCTTCAATTTGATCTTCTTTCCCTCTCTGGGTGTTTGAGTTCACCAGGACTGAAGGTTAAGTGGAGAAGCACCCAGCAGAACACTGAGCACTAAAATGGAGATGTGGGGTTTATTCCCTGCAGCAACAAAGGGAAGCCAACAAATAAAATAAAATAAAATAAAATAAAATAAAAGACAAAAGAAGGTGAGTCTTGAACAATGTGACTCATTGTGACACTCATGGACTATATATATTTATTAAAACCTAATGGAAACTATATGACAGTAACAGTGCAATTAGCAAAATGTACTTTAAGAAGGCTAACAGTTGAGCGCTAAAAGCATTTTGTGACTTACAACTGTAGTTTAGCTTATTTTCACTTCTACTTTAATAACATTCACCTTTTTCATATTGCCTTACTTTTTTTCATATCTTATCTTACAGTCTTTATGTATTACATTTTCTTGTTGTTAGAAAGTGCAATATTAATAAATGTACCTTACCTTAAGATAGCCAAATCACATGAACTGCTAATATTGAGATACAACGGACTAACGGTTAGCTAACGTAATTGTCGAACTTTAAGACAAATTTACTAAGTGGTCCAGTATTACAAACGTTTTACTTTCCTTTTAAGCTGTTCAAGGCCGCTGTATTAACTCGGTGAAGACAATTCCTACATGTACAACATTAGCCATTTTGTACAAACACTTTTTTGTTCATATGCTAACGTTAGCTGCTAACCTAGCTTCAACCTGACTAATTAAGCTAAAGCTGCAGGTGTGTGGCCCCGCCCCCTGCAGTTAGCCCAACCAATGAGATGCGTTCTGAGTCTAACACTTCATTTATGACAATGTCCACTTACTAGCCTTCTCTGGAATTTTCTACAGTAATACATGGTCCTCATCCACAGATTGCATTTCTGTTGCAAAGGAGCTGAAGATGTCAGTCCTGTAGCAGGGTCTGTCATTTACTTGAGGCTTTTATTGTTATTTTTACTACTTTCTTCTTGTACTACACAACATATTTCAGATGGAAATACTGGAATACTGGCATTTTACACAATTAAAATTTGTACTACATCGACCGTTAATACCATTTTAATTATGCTTACGTTATTGGTAACAATGATTTGATATCTAACATGGCAATAAAACACCTGCTGTCTAATGAGTACTACTGACACCAAGTACATTTCATAGAAATTTTGGATGCAAGACTTTTACTTATAACATAGTGTTTCTACAGTGCAGTACTTGTACTTTTACTTGAAGGATCTGAATACTTCATCACTACTTTCATCCATGCTGACAACACCGATGAGCTTCATTTCTTATTCCTAATATTGGAAACAGCAGTTTATCAAACAATCAACTCAAGGTCCACTTACTTGCTCTTGAGCTTTCATCCATATTACACAGTCCTCATCATCCTGTTTCAAAAATCAGCTACAAAACTACACACAAATAGTGTTTCTGTATTCTAAATAATTTCTTAATTAGTATTATGGTGAAGCTGATTTGTTTAAAACTGCAACAACTGGGCTAAATGATATCCTCATATGACTTTTTTGGTTCTATATTTAAATAGGAAAAGTTAAGCTTTAAAGGCAACGCTGCAAATTTCATTAACATATTTGGTGGAGACCAAATTAATTTCTCACCCACAAAGCCAGTGAATTAGAGCAATTAAAGCTCATCAGTCAATTTGGTATATCTGCTAAAGCTCCAGACTGTGACCTGTCACTCTGAGTTATTATGCTTTAATGATCATTACACCCTATCATCAGTGTAACAAGTGAATCCTAAAACCTTTTTGGCAAGCGATCTAATACTGAACCTTGTAGGTCTTCTTCCTCTTACACTGGGCAGCCACATAGCATACAAACATATTAACATACATATTATGTATGGAAAAAACAAAACTATGGTGGTTTAAGATCATGATCTACATGCGTTTCTGCTAGACAGATATTTAAGATATTAATAATGAACTCTAAATTACATTCTGGTCATGGTTTGTTTTCAGAAAGAAAACCCCTGTTTATAACAAATGTAAATATGGCAAAAAGAAGCACAGATTAACACACCACATCCTCTAATCCAGTTTATTTTCCTCAGCAGAAAATGGAACACGATAAAATTAAAAGGAGAAAATAGGACAGAATTATGTTCTTGCTTTTTTTTTATACATTTAACTAAATATGCCACTCTATGCTAGGGTGTAAGTAACTCAAACTGATATAAGGTTAAATAATTTTTTTCTCTAAAAGGTACAGAAAGATATTCCATTTCTTCCATTTCTCATTAGCACTCAAAAAAAGGAACAAGTTTTTCAAAATATCAAAATAAGAACCAGCAGCGACATTTCTCCCGAGCTCCCTTTATGCTTCACTGTGTTCTCATTGGAAAAGACAAGAGGGGTGGGGAGAGGTGAGGGGGGAGAACAAACAATAAGTTGTGCATGAGGATTAGCATAGTTAAGTGGTGTCTGGTTATAAGGGCTCTCAACCTGAATCAACTTTTCCAAAGTTAATTTGCAAAAAAAAAAAAAATCTGCTGCTTCACGTTTCCCCAAAATTGAAAAAAAACAAAAACATACAATTCAACATCACCAAACTGCATTTCACATGATGCTGCAAAGTACATTTTATGGAGATTGCGTACCTGTATTGAACAAATCACAACTTGTACTTTTAATGCACCTACAATGTGTGCTGAATGCCAAACAAACAACAAAAAATTTAATTTGAGAAGAAAAAACTTCTGCAACATCACAAACAAAAAAAAGTTGATTTTGGTAGAATAATCCTTTAGAAGAGGAAGAAAGAGAGGTGTGTAACTGAACAATATGCACAGCACAAAGTCCAAGCAGTCAGACTGTGAAGGCTGATTAAGAGCGGGGTTGGAAACAATGCCAAAACAGAAACATATGAGGAAAGGGAAAACCACTCAATTTAAGAATTCACGTTACTTCTGCAGCCAAAACCAGCCGAGGCGTCATTACTGGAGAGCAGTTTGTATCTGTGATGTCAATAGATGTGCAACCTCCACAGGGTCGACACAAGAAATACACAATGGACCTTTAAGAGTCTTAATTTCACATCTGATCTTACACCTGAATTACATAGCAAAACTGGACTGAATTAAACCAATCATGCTTAATTACTTTGCTTAAGTGGAGAGTTAAGAGCTTAACTGTCCAACTTTGGTTTTATTTTTGCTTTCGGTGTATAACATCTCCAAGTTAACCAACTTTTGGTTAATTTCTCAGCCTTAAAACCAATTTTCACTTGTGCTGTGTATCAATATGACATCACTGTGGAACAAAGCTCGTCTCTCTTTGATTTAGTGAAAGCTCACTAGCAGAAATGACGCCCCTGGGTGGCAATCAGTGTATAAAAAGAAAAAGAAATTATAACATTTTAAGATTATCTTTCCCCGATCTGAAAATTAAATGACACCTAGTCCTACCCACAAAACACAAAATAAGAAATAAATTATACAACAGCTTTAAAGGGTAGTACGTAATTTATGCATTCAATTTAGCACTCTCGACTGATCGTCCACAACCACAGAGACACTCAGTAATGAACTTCAGGTATTTGTTTTTCTAAATGAATACATGGCGTTTTGGCGAAGAACTTTCCATTTGAATACAAAAATTCAGTCGCATTCCCCTTTATGTAAAACAACAGTACTACTCAGTAAATTGAAAAAAGGGGGAGGGAACGAGGGAGAAGAGGATCTGCTACACAGAGGATTCATCCAAGTGATTCTTGTCCATTAGTGTGGTTTTTCATTTTTTAATATTTATTTGTATTTTTCTATTTATCAACAGTCCATGTGAGCAGAGGCAGGGATTGGCTGTATTGTCCTCCACGACACCGTGGTTAAGCAGTAAAAACAGAGCTAATCACCATGACGGCCACACAGGAAGAAGAAAAAAAAAAATCAAACCATGACAGCATCCTTGGACTGTCTCATGTTTCCACACTCAAACCTGCACAAATACACTGTTGCTGGTACCATGCACGAGCAAAACACGGTCAGTGATGCTGCACATGGCCCCAAACGTCGGTGGAAGAAAAAAAGAAGAAGAAGAAGAAGAAGAAGAAGAAGAAGAGGAAGGCGGGGTTACAGGTTTGATACTCCAACCCCTTTATGACGACCTGAGGAGTGGTCGTGGGATAGAGCTGGACCCCTCACCCGCGACCGAGAAATGAAAAAAAAAAAAAAGAAACAAAAACTTTATTGAATGAGTATCCAAAACAGATCAGTTCAGCCAAACGCTACAACAGTTCACCTTCCGTTACTTCCTGTACTGAAAAAAAGGAGCGTGAGCAAAGAGGAGGAAACCGTGGCGAGAAACATGTGCATAATGTACGACTAACTGGATCCGTCTCCGCGGTGTCCTTCCTCTGAAGACTTGGGGGGGGGGGGGGGGGGGGGTTGGGTTAAGGCTGTGTGTGTGAACATGCGATACTGAACGTGGCTCCGCAGAACAGCCACCGGGCCCCCTGTGGGCCCCCGAGCGGCCTCGTCCAGAGCCGACTCCAAAGAGACGCTCCACGCAGGAAATCGGGACATCGACAGGGCGGCGTCAAGCTCAGATCCAGAATTGTCGGGTCAGATGCAGGATGTTACAACCGTGCTCCCTCCCCTCCTCCTCTTCTTCCCTCCCCCCCTCCCTCCCTCCCCCTCCCACCCATCACCCCCAGTTGTCATTTCTCCTAGCTCTCCTTCCTCCTCCTCCTCCTCTTTGTAAGCGCCTCATCTCTAACTGGATGGCTGGTCACCACGTGGCCAATCAGGAGCACTCCTCCCCGATGCGTTGGCACGAGCGGCCCACCTTGCGGTCCAGCTTCACCATCTTGAGGACGGCCTCCTCGCGCCCGCGGCCCAGATGGTCGAACAGACAGTCGTGCTGCTCGGGTAGACGGTGGAGCATGCAGAATACATAGCCTGGGAGGAGAACAGAAAGCAAAGTGGTGAGAAAGGAAGTGACCCCTATAAATGTTTGTATGGGAGACAACATGGTGGGCATGTTAAAACGGTATGTGTAAAATGGCCATTATCAGTCTGTTGAACAGTGTGCACAGGCTTTGGGGTCTGTTTTCTCTCGTTTGGTGGATTTGTCAGATGCGTTACCCAATCAGCTGTAATGTGTATAAACCCCACCATATTAAAAGGCAGTGCGCACAACTTTTAACAGCATTATAAAACATTAATATCCTTCCTTTTTCGTTGTAAAATCAGGTAAAAATCTGGTGCTTTTATTTATTTTTATTTTTATGGATCGTGGGTACTGACCACAGCGACAGGAGCCCAGTTCCTGCTGCACCAGCTCTAGTTTGGTTTGGCAGCGATAGCAGCGCCGACGGTTCTTCTGCTTGGGCGTCCCACGGGCCTCCTCGCTGCTCCCCTCCTTCTCGTCTGTCCGTGGCCGTTTCTCCGGCGTCGCCTCACTCTCCGAGCCCGACGCTGAAAGCAAAACGGCAGGGTTAGGAGTCAGCGCGCGCAAAGCGGGGCACGTCAAGCGGAGCTACTGGGGGAAAGAAGGAGAGGGCCAGCTGTACCTGATTCTCGTGGACGTTTTGTGGGTGTGCAGAGTGTGCCTTGGGCTGTTTCTGTGGACGACATGCCTGCAGATGGAAAATGAAAAGATGCGTGAGAAGGGAGGTGAAGCATTGTCTTCCCACACCATGAATCCATGTCATTAGAACAAAATACTGCATGTAGTGATGAACCATCCTTCAAGAATGACAATCATTTGTTTTACTTTAGTGTTATTAAGAGCACAAAGTGACACTTCTATGTTAGTCCCACCTGTCAGTGAAGCCTGCTGACTTCATTTGGTATCAACTGTAAATGTAACCAATATCTGGTATTTCATATTTTAATGTTACCGAATAATATTTGAGAGTTGACTGTTGGGCTTGGCAATATACTACCAAATCGATATAGTGCTATCAGACTAGATATCATCTTACATTTTTGGATATCGTTATATGGTAAATGTTGTCTTTTTCCCGGTTTTAAAGGCTGCATTACAGTAAAGTGATGTAATTTCCTGAACATACCAGACTCTATTAGCTGATCTATTATTTACCATTACCCACTTAGTCATTATATCAACATTACTGATGATTATTTATTAAAAATCAACCCTACAATATCGTCATAGTGTCAGTATTGAGGTATTTCTTATCGCCCAGCCCTAAGTCCTTTTTAGTTCTAGAAACAAAGAAGCAGAGAGCAAAAAAAATATTATCTAACTCAACAACAGCAGAAGTCAATGAATACTGAATACGAACTCAAAAATTATTTAGTCATTCCATCATTAGAGAAAGAATTCTGCTACTTTCCAAAGCAACTTCAACCTTTGGAAAGCCCCATAAAATGACAGAAAGAACACAATAAACATTTCTGCAACAGTCTTTAAATTTATAGTGAATGTGAATGTGAAATGTGAATTCATTGCCTGACATCAGACAGAATTGTCCATCTTCAGTCTCACATTGTGTCCATTAACCGATTACCATGGGGAGGGGATTCAATTTTCCCAAACCAATCACTAGAGTCCAACATATCCTCCTGAATATAATGTAATTTTAAGTCCACACTGATGCGTGACCATGCCAGCATACCTGTTTTGCCATGGTTTTAAAAGCAGGAAGTAACAACGTAAAACAAACTATGATGTCGGGCAATATTGAGAAGACATGTCGACTAAGACCGACCCCAATAGCAGCGCCTATCTTTTCTATAGCATTAGCCATTGTTGTTAAAACTACTGATTCCGGCGCATGGTGTGATAACAGCTTGACAATGGTGTTAGTCCTGTCCGTTGCGCTGATTGGCTAATTGTTAGTCCTGAATTATGACATTGTGACATGAAATTGCCGTTTCATATCACGGTGACGGACAAATCAGTCAACTCGTACTTAGTGGAGTGGACGGATTCCAAGGAATTCTCTTTCCAAATTAGCTTTTTTTTTAAACTTACTTTAAAAAATTAATGCAGACTCAGTAACAGTGACTTTATAAGATGGTCTGCTGTGCAGAAATGTACATAGTTAACATAATGGGTATTCAGATTGGAAAAAAATCAGCTGCTTTCACTGAGAAACATGTTCTCTACTGTCTATTGTTTATTTATCTTGCACTGTATGTGAAGTCCAGTTGTCCCAGTACCATGTGTCACTTTGCACTGGGGGCATTACAGACTGATTCCTCTATCTTTATTGTCATTGTACCACTGCACTGATCTGAAGAAAGAGAAGGCTGCGCAGAAAGGTTTGTACTTGTACAACTGGTCCATCCTCACACACACCACACTACTGATATCAATAAAGAAAACAGTGATGTAGTCTGCAGCTCAGCAATTGTTGGGAGAACTGCGACATGAAATGATTCCCTGAGTTGTACAATGTACTTCACGTGGAATGATGCTTTCTTGTGAGTAGTTGAAGCAGCCCACCACTCTGTGACTGAATGCAATCACAACTTTATCTCCCACTTGTCCGGCTCTATCTCACTCTGTGCGTTCCCACTGGGTTTAAAGACAAAGAATAGACAGTCCATTCGTCACAACAGTGTGCCATGGACAACAGATGCTGTATTTATCAATTCTGTGACATACTTTATTGTAGAATTGCAGCCTGAATGTTTGTCTTTATTTCAGGGCCTTTTTTCATGAGAATATAAAATGGTGTGTTATGAGGGGGTTTTGTTATCCATTATATGATTATCATGAATAAAGAAATGTATAAAAGAGCATGCGTTGGACATCCCATCTCACCTTCCCTCATGCTGGGAAACGTGGGCGAGGGTTCTTCGGTTGACAGCTGCTCGGAGCTAGAGGGCGGCGACGACAATAGGGATTGGCTACTGCTACTGCTCGTCTCGCTACTGAAAACTGGCGATTGGCTACTCCCAGTGCTTTGGATGGGCTTGGAGGTGCAGTCCTCCCCTGGCTGCTTCTTCTGGATGTCTGTGGTCAAGGACAGTCAGTAAAGCAGGCGGAGGGAAAAGTAAAAATAGGATGGGGAAACAGAGAGGGGGAAGAGAAGAAAAGGGGGACAACACAGAAAGTCAAAACACTCAAATCTGGACTGTTTATGGTGTGTAGTGGAGAAATACAGCTGCACATCCCAAACCTCCTCACAGTCTGTAATAACAGGTTACATGAAGCAAGTACACATGTGTAGAAAATAGTGTATTACAGCTACCAGGAAGGCTGAAATTATTGATATTTTTACATAACAAAACTGTACCTTGCAAGACATTTATGTATGAATATATAATTTAACCCAAACTGTTGGTGAATTTTGGTGGCCGGTTCTTTGCCCACAGGACTAAAGACATCTGCCTCTCCACTTACTTTGGGTTTTCCTGTCCATGAAATGATTATGCATTGGATTTTAGTTTCCTAACATGTTTGAGGGTTTCTGAGTGTTGATACTCATCTCTAGCTATCAGGCATGGGACGATATGAAAATTTAATGTCACGATTGCAACGATGCAACATTTTATTGCATCACAGATAGACCATCTTTTTTTTAGTGAACATCTTTTTAGTGAAGAACAAATAATCCAACAATCTTATAAAAACAGGCTTTTCATATCTTTCCATGTCCCAAAACTTGATTAAAAGGAACAGTATGTAAGATTTAAGGAGCAGAAGAACCGTCGGCACTGCTATCGCTGCCAAACCAAACTAGATCTCCTTAAATTCACACTGAGACTTGGTGGCATCTAGCTGAGAGGATTGCAGATTGCAACTAGCTGAAACTTCTCCCAATTGCAATTCCTTATCAGGAGCCGAATCATCTGCAGAGGTCTCTTCCTTTCTTCTACGTCGTCTGGCACATTGAAGACAGGCTGCCAGCCAAATGTCTGCTATATGTGCTCACCTTTCTTCTCTGATAATTAAATGTGTGCCCACCCTTTTTCTGATCCACACATTAAGGAGGTTTTTTACCAGGTGCCGAATTATTCGGAGACGTCTCCTCCTCTCCAAAACAGAACCGTTGATTGAAATTGGTAAAACCACTGAATAGAGAAGTTTCACATTACAAATCAGTGTTTCTCCGACACTGTTTGGCATGTCAGAGACAGCTGTTAGCCCACTACCTACTAATGTGTGATCAACTTCTTTCCTCTCCTAACAGGTCCAGACGTTCAGAAAGCTTTTCCTAAAAGCCATAGTATCGGCAGAGGTTTTTTTAAACCATTAAAAACACTGAATAAAGCAGTTTCACATTAAAAATCTGTGTTTTCCTGCTGCTGCAATACAATCCCCCTAAATCCTACACACTGGAACTTTAAAATCTTTTGTGTTTTGAGGTTGGTGCATACGCAGTCTCATTAATTGTTGGTTGCCCAACAGTCTCTTTGGGTTCTGCTGGACATGGTATTCACCACAATGAAGTTATTGTGAGTTTTAATTATCACAACCTCCAGTAGAACTGTATAATGACCCATCCCTACTACTGTACCATACCAGCGTGAAACTTGATGAGATAGGGATCCATTATAGTAAACCTTTAGCTGCCTAATCTTTAGGTGTCACACATTATGTCACATATCAGTGCAGCTGAGAGCAGTATAGAAAACTCAAGGAAGCTCCAACAACAGTTGACAATTAGCTGCTTTAAGGCATTCAATTCACATTTTTGTTGCATAATCATATTTCTCTCAGCTAATATGGCCATTATGCAAGCAATAGTAATTCCAGCAGAAACAATTAATAGATTAACTGTTCAAATGGTCAATCAATTCTTTGTTTTTTAAACATACAGTACAGGCCAAAAGTTTGGACACACTTTCTCATTCAATGCGTTTTCTTTATTTTCATGACTATTTACATTGTAGATTCTCACTGAAGGCATCAAAACTATGAATGAACACATGTGGAGTTATGTACTTAACAAAAAAAGGTGAAATAACTGAAAACATGTTTTATATTCTAGTTTCTTCAAAATAGCCACCCTTTGCTCTGATTACTGCTTTGCACACTCTTGGCATTCTCTCCATGAGCTTCAAGAGGTAGTCACCTGAAATGGTTTTTCAACAGTCTTGAAGGAGTTCCCAGAGGTGTTTAGCACTTGTTGGCCCCTTTGCCTTCACTCTGCAGTCCAGCTCACCCCAAACCATCTCGATTGGGTTCAGGTCCGGTGACTGTGGAGGCCAGGTCATCTGCCACAGCACTCCATCACTCTCCTTCTTGGTCAAATAGCCCTTACACAGCCTGGAGGTGTGTTTGGGGTCATTGTCCTGTTGAAAAATAAATGATGGTCCAACTAAACGCAAACCGGATGGGATGGCATGTCGCTGCAGGATGCTGTGGTAGCCATGCTGGTTCAGTGTGCCTTCAATTTTGAATAAATCCCCAACAGTGTCACCAGCAAAACACCCCCACACCATCACACCTCCTCCTCCATGCTTCACAGTGGGAACCAGGCATGTGGAATCCATCCGTTCACCTTTTCTGCGTCTCACAAAGACACGGCAGTTGGAACCAAAGATCTCAAATTTGGACTCATCAGACCAAAGCACAGATTTCCACTGGTCTAATGTCCATTCCTTGTGTTTCTTGGCCCAAACAAATCTCCTCTGCTTGTTGCCTCTCCTTAGCAGTGGTTTCCTAGCAGCTATTTGACCATGAAGGCCTGATTCACGCAGTCTCCTCTTAACAGTTGTTCTAGAGATGGGTCTGCTGCTAGAACTCTGTGTGGCATTCATCTGGTCTCTGATCTGAGCTGCTGTTAACTTGCCATTTCTGAGGCTGGTGACTCGGATGAACTTATCCTCAGAAGCAGAGGTGACTCTTGGTCTTCCTTTACTGGGTCGGTCCTCATGTGTGCCAGTTTCGTTGTAGCGCTTGATGGTTTTTGCGACTCCACTTGGGGACGCATTTAAAGTTTTTGCAATCTTCCGGACTGACTGACCTTCATTTCTTAAAGTAATGATGGCCACTCGTTTTTCTTTAGTTAGCTGATTGGTTCTTGCCATAATATGAATTTTAACAGTTGTCCAATAGGGCTGTCGGCTGTGTATTAACCTGACTTCTGCACAACACAACTGATGGTCCCAACCCCATTGATAAAGCAAGAAATTCCACTAATTAACCCTGATAAGGCACACCTGTGAAGTGGAAACCATTTCAGGTGACTACCTCTTGAAGCTCATGGAGAGAATGCCAAGAGTGTGCAAAGCAGTAATCAGAGCAAAGGGTGGCTATTTTGAAGAAACTAGAATATAAAACATGTTTTCAGTTATTTCACCTTTTTTTGTTAAGTACATAACTCCACATGTGTTCATTCATAGTTTTGATGCCTTCAGTGAGAATCTACAATGTAAATAGTCATGAAAATAAAGAAAACGCATTGAATGAGAAGGTGTGTCCAAACTTTTGGCCTGTACTGTATATACCAAATACTCCCTTCTTCTAGCTTCTAGTTATCTTAGTCTCTGACGATAGTAAATATAATATTTCTAGGTTGGACTGATGTTCAGACAAAATAAACAATTTGAAACTGTCCCCTTGAGCTCTGGTAAATTTTGTTGGGCAATGTTCACCATTTCTTTTAGCCCAAAAAGATTTATTGATCAAATGAGAAAGTGCCCAGAAACAAAAAAGGCAGAGTTGGTGCATTTGTTGCAGCCCTCCTGTGCCAAACGCCATCTTTCTCACCGTCTCCCTTCATTTCCTGTCAGCTCTCTACTTTCATCTGAGTAATAAAGACAAATCCAATACCCCAAAAATACCTTTACAATACCTTTTCAAGTTTTAGAAGTTCAAGTCTCACTTACTGTGCCAAACTCAAAAGTTTTCAATACAGTCCCTGCTCTCAGCTGCATAACCACGTGACTACAAATGAACTTTGCCAACTGAAAGGTGATTTGGTGAGAGAAAGACACTATCACCTTGGCGCTGCACCCCTCTCTATACTGATAATCTCAGACGATATCGATCCATGATGATATTGTCTACTCTTTTCCCTCCAGGGAGGGTGAGGGAGGTCAGCCTAGATTTTAGTTTCTCCTCCACATGTGGACTAACCCACTTCTGCTCAGCCTCTATTACTCATGTGTATTGAGTCTATTCTAAGCGTTGCTGCCGTCTGTGATGCCAGACTCAAAGCTGGGCCCTTAGGTCCTCGCTGTCTGCCGTACTCACTGGTTGCCATAGCCACCGACAGGGCTGCAGTGCACCCTCAACCCATCCTCCCAAACCAGACTGGAGGTGTTATTATGAAAACTTAACGCAGAACTTGACATTTTCAAACTTCAGTTGGACATTTATCTTTGTCAGACACGTGTCATGTTGTAGAAACACTAACTTTGCTGAAGTCAGTAACCAGGCTGGTCTGTTTTCCCAAACGCACATCTGATTCTGCCCTTAAAACACAACTACTCTTAACACATTATTGCTGATTATAATCGAATCCTGTCTTCCTTTATAAAAGCCTTTGAACTTAAACGGAACTTTTCCTCAAAATGGTGGATACATCATTTTAGAATCAGACTCTTTTGCTTGTCCTTTTTCCTAAAATTACTTCTTAGCATAGTTAGCATTCCTAGCTGAAATCAGCTGGCACACCTAGCCTCAAGCTGCTGCTAGCTGTGTGTCTGGCTGTAAATGAGAACAGCTCTGCATGCCAAGAAGCAACTTAACAGAAAAAAACAAATGTGGAACTGTTTCCCACGTTAATATGTGACAAGTAACCAGCTGACAGTGTAAGCAATGGGAGACATGATATTCAATACTTTAGAAAAACTGTGTATTAAGAGAAAACTTACCAGCAAAACATTTGGAGCAGAGGTTCATGGTTTTACTGGACCTGAGGACACAGGAGAGAAATTTAATGTCATTAACCACTCCACAAACTTCCGAACTTTTCCACTACTTTCAACAACTGTTTTCTCAATATAAACTTCTTCTAATACAAACCTAAAGTTAAATGTCTGCATTTATAGACAAAGACAAAAGAGATATTAAAAATCAAACAAAACTGCAGCATAATTTTCTGACAAAACATGGCGTGTATAAGACTGTTGTTCCCCCATTGACCAATATCTGTATTGATTTTATGCAACATGGCGAAACACAAATGCTTTAGACAAATGTCGTTCTAAACTGCGGCACTGTCTCCGTAGCAAATATGCGTAGGACCTTACTTATCATAGCACATCATCAACCATGCCATCGCCTTTAATGTTTCATCTTGGCATCTCCTTTTTTGTTTGTCATTTTAGCATTCGGGCCTCTGAGTCAGTAAATTCAAGGCGGTCTGACAGGAAATCTGAGAGGACAGGGAAGCAAATGGCTGTTATGGGGACACTAAAAAAAAAAATCACTTACAGACGGAGCATAAGGTTGTAATAAATTTGATTCTTTTACTGTTTTCAATTGTTATTAACTCTCTGTCAATAGAGTGATTCTTTCAGCACTACTAGCTTCATGCAAGCAGAGACAAAATCGATTCACTAGACAGCAGTGTAGTTATCTTCCACTCCCACGTAACAAATTATCGTTATGCCAGATTCTTGCAAATACACTGCCCTAATATCTAGATATGATAAGCCTAAATTCAATTAGTCGTGAACTGTATCAATAGCATGCTAGCATTAGGCTCAAAGTACAGATGACACAGTGGAGCTAAGTGTGACAAAAGCCAGCTTAAAATGACAAAAAGTAGAGCTTAGTCTGGTGAGAGCTGAGTCAAGTCTGACAATGAAGAGCTGAGCCTAACAAACTGAATATTTGATGCCTAAAATAGCCACTGTATCTTTGAGGTTTGCCGATACTGTAGTCAAAATGCTACTGGCTGTCTTAAGGGCGACGGGGTGGATGTGTAATAGATCTAAGTTAAACAGTCATGGTGCGTGCCAACTATACATGACCATTTGCAAACAGAGATTTGCTCCCATTTTATTGAGTCCTGGTGACTGATTAACTGCACACAGTATGCTGGGATGCATGCAATGTGGACCAAGCTGGCATTGCAACAAGAGGACTTGGCAACTAAAAAATTCAAATGGTGGTCACATCAACACAGCCACTCAAGCTGCAGCACTGGCGACTTTGTGAACAGTTCTGTGTACAACCAGAAGTGCTAAAGTGAGACTAATGATAAATGTATCAGTTATTAATCTATCCATGTAAAAAAATATGCCTTTTGGTGAATGCCTTAGTTACAATAATATTATTCAAGTGGATCAGCCATTTCCAGTTGAATTTGTAAGATATGACAGGAAACAGTCTGGTACTGTTTCTTGTATATAAAATACCCTTGTGTAGAGCTCATACAGAAGTGGGTGGGGGGATTGTAGGATGGACACAAGCGACCAGTTGGTCAGGGCGGATGTGAGTTTAGGCAAATTGGTCATGGTTAGAACCTTGCCTGATAATGCAATCTCACAAATCCTGCTGCCTTGCAAGGTAACGTGATTTGAGCAGTCATGAAGGAGGAAGCTGTACAGGAACCTGTGACGCGTAAAAGAAGCAAATAATCAAATGTGATAAAATACAGTATGGTTATTTTCAACAAATTCTTAATTGAATTGATAGAAAAATTAATGTACTGTAATATATACCATTACCGTGACATAAAATCACATATACGAAGATAGAAGATTCTGGTTTTCTTAGTGGTCAACAGTACCTTTTCCTACAGGTATGTAATGTCTTTCCCTCACCTTCAGGAGTTCTCTTTAATGTCCATACCACCACAATACAACCATTTCTGTCAGCTGTGAGCCCTGTCAATGGTACAGAGGCTGGAACTCCGTAGGGTATTCACATCATTGTTCCTACAGGAGCTATATGACTAATGCAGCAGGACAATCCTGTACAGACTGTTTTTGGCTCCACCAAGGAGGTGAGGTTTTTCAACAGTCATCCATGTGTTATCAAGATATCTAATTATCTATAAATGGATTCCTACGAAATTTGGTAGAAAGACAGGCCTTGGGGAACACAACAATTGATTAGACCTTAGCAATGACTCCAATCTGTCATTATCATACTAGAGATGTAGACTTTATCAAGGTGCTTCTAACACTTTTTAGAAACTATAATGCAATTCACTATAAGAAGAAAGAAAAAAAATCTTTATAAGACATCTTAGTATGAATTTAAAAAGGCTGTGAGGAAAGCTAACACAGTACAAAGACAAGCTAGAAAACAAGAGGAATATTGTAGGACAATTGATAACTAGTTAGGAAACAAATTATGTCACTCAGATACTGAACCTTTCCTCCCTGATGAGTATTAACTTTTATTGCATATCTAAAGCTGACCCACAGCCTTGTCCTGTTAGTGTATCAGTTTGCTATGCCATTTTAATCAGGGTTCATGAGGTAAAAACCAGTCGGAAAGCTGCAGGATCTGATCTAGTATAATCTGCTACCCTGAAATGCTGTGCATATGAACTTCCCCTTACTTTATCTGAGATTTTTATCTGGTCCCTTGCACAGCAGAAGGTCCCAGTCAGCTGTGATTGTGCATATGTCTAAGAAACCTAACCCAAGCTGTGTGAAGGACTACCGACCTGTTGCTTTGTCATCTGTTTTCTTCAAATCTTTGAATTCCTGGTATGTAACCATGTCTCCAGGTTTGTCCTAGAGCCCTATCAGTTTGCATATAGAGCAAACAGGTCTGTGAATGATGCAGTTTCATTGCGCCTTCACTCCATTTTTCAACACGAAGAGACCTCGAACACCTATGTAAATGTTCTGTTTGTCAATTATAGTTCAGATTTTAATATGATTCTCCCTTCTAGGCTGTGTGACAGATGCTTTCATATGGGAGCTGAACAGTCCCTGTGCCACTGGGTGGTCTTCTGAGGAAGCAGGTGGTCGAACTTAACAACAAGCTCTCCAAATCCCTAACCATCAGCACTGAGGCTCCACAGGGGTGTGTACCGTCCCCACTCCTGTACTTGCTGAATGCAAATAACTATTCCCCACTGCCAATGTGTTATGATATTTGAATTCGCTGACAAAACGACAGTGGTGGTTTGTAACTCAAACAACAAGGAAACAGCTTACAGGAGTGGGTCGCACGCATAACACATCGCCAAAACATCACACATGCCCTGCCCATGATCCTGTCCTGCTGGTTGTCCTGTTTAGCACTGTTACTACCTTCTGTGGTGGCTTAAAGGCGAGACCACTCTGTCCCCTCATTCAACGATTGTACCTAATATACAGCACAGCCAGACAGCATAATGGCACAGTTTTCCTGCCATAAACAGGTAGTGTAAAAGGGGCTACCGTCTACCATACCTGGGCACAGTTTACCGATCCATGTCCAAATCCACATGAAAAGGGGATCTTGTGTACAGTTCATCTGTATTCGGGTACAGTACGCATCAGTTGTGAACACTGTACCAAAACACTAAAATGGGCTGTTATTTAATGTGACTACGCAGAGTTTTTAACCCACTATGACACAGTCTCAGTTAAATACTGATGATGCAGCCCGCCACAGACAGACCCTGCAATTGGTGCTATGGTGGGAGGCAGATAGCTCTGAGTCCGACAGAAGCAGCTTCTCCTCTGGCCAGGAGCAGAGCTTCGCCTCACTGCCTAGCCTATCCCTGCTGATGATGGTCCCTGGGGCAGCAGTGTCCATTCTGTTGCACCCTTTTCTACACTGTAGCACAACAAAAATGTCACGTAGATCACGACGCGAGTGTACTCAGGTACAAGAAAATATTACTAATGTGAAAGCTGAGGTGCAGGGGGCAATCATACTTCAGAATGGTACAAATCAATCATACATAATATGAAACGCCCTCAGACGCATTAAGAGAAGAACACCCAGGTTCCATAACAGCACGTAGTCTGGAGCAGTCCGCCTCCATAACATTACAAACACAGCATGGACAGCCACTCAACTGGTTGAATAATTATGCAACAGGGAAGATGTTTTTAATGCACTTGATGCACTTTATCTAGAGGGTCGTTTGATGAGTTGCTAAGTTGCCTATAGAGGCTAGAGTTTTTGTGTGGTGCTATTATGTGTTGGGTCTTGTTTTACCCATTTGTTTTATGCTTTTATGATCATATTATGGGTATGGATACTACCTATCTGTTTTTATTTTGGTTGATATATTATGTGCTTTATGAGTGAGCAATTTTACAGTATTTTTATTTCTTTGTCTTTTTCTAAGTGAGCTTACCAAGATAAATTCCAATCAACCACATCGATATGGCAACTAAGTAATGAATCTTGAATCCCAACACCGCAAACCACAGCCTCAAGAATTGCCAGAGGCTTGAATCAACAGACTCTCTGACATTATGTCAACAAAAACTGAAAGTAAGAGGCTACATGGAGATACCATTTAGTCCTTTATTAGACTGTACAGGTTACTTAATAAACGGGGAACTGGTTGTAATTCCTGACCAATAAAAAATGTGAAGGGCGTTTAGATAATGATGCTCTGCATTCCTTTCACTTCAAAACCTGCCACCTACAGCAAATCAAATTTATCATATTGGCTCTCTGGGAAAAACATACAAATAAAAATGGTACAATGCTACAGCTACTTAATGGTAGTCTGCATGTAGACTGCAATGGAGCGAGCTCAAAAGTTGTTACACTTGGTCTTGCCCATTTTAAACCTCAGCCAAAAAGAAAACCAAAAAAAACAAAAATAAGCATGTTTTTAAAGCTTATTATTCAGCAGTTAAGATTCTGGCTCCTAAGTGAATGATGTCAACTTTCTCTTTTTAACCAATGTGCCATGAAGTCACTTTAATCTTCCTCGTCTCCTTTATCAGGTCCTTCATAAGCACAAGTGGAAAACATGCACATTTCTATCCGTTTTCTTACTGAATTTACTTGTTAATAATTAAGCATTGGCAAAGGTGTTTAGCTAGCTACTAAAAAGGTCCCATCCCTGAACAAATGGTTTGAAAGCAGATAAGATAAAACTTTATTTTTACTATAAGAAACTGCTGAAACAGGTTTAATGACATGTTATTGCAGCTTTCTTTCTATACAAAACAGATGATACTGCATAATGGAACTGAGCACATCCAGTTAATTTTATCATTTAGCTGTCATATACCCACGAGTAGTACCAAGAGGGAGCACAGAGACGAAGTGTCTGCGTTGCCTCTTGAGCAAAGCTAGTGGTCCATTCTGCAAACAAGCTGCATTTGCAGACAATGTAAAGTGAATTTTGAGTGTTTCTGCAGTCTGTGCCTTTTGGCCACAAACTGCCAATGGATGAGCTCCGCAATGGACGTTTGCTGTAACAACAAGAACCAACTGTATTTTTATGTGACGGCTCAGACTGACATTTCTTTCTAGCATTTCCAAATGTTGAATTTTTTTCTCTCTTTCTGCTCTTGTCACTTTACCTTCATGGAGTAATACTAAAAACTAGAGATAACTGTTAACGTTTGTGGCCAACGAAATGGTGTTGTGATAAACTTAGCCCAACCAAAAATCACACATTTTTGATCTATCCTAATGATGTCCCCGTTCATTCAGTATTTTTTGAGGATCTGCTTGAAAAAGAAGGGGATTGACAATTTAGGCAAATTTCAAAATAAGAGTCACAAAAAATAAAAAAACATTTATATAAAGAAATATTTCGGCGGTAAGGCTACTCTGTATCTACATGCAATGCAAAACTAATTTGGAGACTACTATATTTATTTAGCCTATAATCTGGTTTTTAAAAAAATATGAAACAATATTAGAAGCAAAATAAAGACCCTAAATTTACCCCAACCCCCAATCATCCTTGACAGCTAATAATCCAACTAGTGAACTTAATTTTTAGTTATGCTGACAGAAAAAGTGTGGTGTGGTGCTTAAAACGCAACTGGTTCATCAGATAGCAGCATGCGGAGTGGAAAAAAAACAAACATAGATAACGCACAAAACAAGCGTCTAACCTTGAACCCTGGACAAAGATTGAACTGAAGCTGCAAGTATTTTTAATATTTCTCACATTTGCTCAGATAAATTGTTTGATATGAGCCAATTGCTGATATATACACATACTGTCACATGTCAGCTGATATAGAAATGCCAGTACAGTACAGAAATATGGGCCGATATGTTGCTATTACATTTTTTTTTTAATTTTTAAAAAATATCCATGGGCTATACTGGAAATGTACCTTAATAAAATCTCAAACTGATTTTTGATGGACCGTTTAAGTTTCTAATAATTGTCTACTTTGTCTATTGATTCTCATTAACTCACTGATGAAAACAGCTTCCCCTTTAGAGGAGGGACTAGTCAATTTAATCACCTCTTTGACTGGAATTAAAACCTGTACAGTTTCAGTGGGTTTGTGTACACCTAGTCTTAGAGGGGAACAACACCTAAATTCAGAATTCCAATATATCATTTCCGTGGCCTTGGAATGTTCAATCAATATTTGTGAACATGAGCTGCTCTCTCTCAAAGCCAGAAACCAGAGAAGCAAGTCTCAAACTTGTGATGTCATTGGTGCTGCAAAGCTGTCAAAGTTGCTCCAGAGGCAATTAATTGTAGCCTGATTTTGAGGACCCACAGAATGTTTTTTTTCTTTTACACCCAAATTAGTTATATTCTAACATAGTGTTTTTAGCTCTGAAACAGAAAACGTACCCATATACTCCGAAATTTCCCAGGGTGCTCTCGGTGTCATCCCTAACATCTTACACAATCCATTGTCAATGGAGCTGCTCCAGACTTTACACCCTATGACATCACAAATTTGAGTTTTAGCACTCTGGTTTTTGGATTTGGGTGAGTTGTTCACTATTACTAATATTTTTGGACTGACTCAGACCATAGAAATAACATATATGAATTTTTAAAATGGCTGTAGTTCCTCTTTAACATTATTTTAAGGTTTTTGAGACTGACAAGAATTTATACCTTGGAAACATATGGTCATTGTTACCTAAGTACAATTTCATAATACTAAGAATGAGGGGTGGGGGGGAAAAATTGATAAATTATGGTATTGTGAGATTTTTGTGTGGCAATGTCGTATCATCACACAGTGCCAAGTATCGTTTTTTTTTTATCATATGTTATGTTTGTGTTTTATCTTAATATGACAAATACAAACTAAACTTAAGTTAGCCCACTAGAGTAGTATAATCAATTGCTTTTCCAGTCCACTAAATACATTTGCTGCAAAAATAAATGGCTGAAGTGAGATGAAGAGACTGAAAATGACATAATTTACAGTTAAAAAAAAAATATAATAAATTGCAATATATTTTATCGCAATATTCAGCATATCGCAACATATTTAAAATAGTAAAAATATTGTATCATGACTTAAGTATTGTGATCATATTGTACCGTAGATTCTCTGATGACACCCAGCCCTACTAAGAATCAGCATTAGCACTTAATATTTGTCAGACCTCACCTTAAAGGAACCGTGGCACTGCTTTAACCACATAAAAATAGCATTTAGTGCTGGGAGACGCATGTCATTAATACTGCCAGGGTAAGACACTACAATCCATGCTTTCAGAAAAGCTCCAATTTTGAATTTAATACTTCAAAATGCTTAACGTCACGATATTCCGGTATCTATCTACCAGGCCTTGAGTTTCAGTGACATGTGTGAGGAAGCTGTGTGGGACAGGACAGCCAGCAGCAGCCCCAGGCCAGGTGTTATTCCAGGCTGAGGGAAGCAGGGCCGTAAACACACCACACTGCCATTTGTGTCACCTGACATTGACAGGTGGGTTACTGGTTCCAGTTTGCTTACTGGACACCACAATACGAAGGCAACTGGGGGATGGGGCTCGAGGGAGGGGGTCAGTAACCAAATGACAAGTCATATGACAATGTTCTGTAAAGGTAATTCCTTAAAACAGGGGGGTCATTGTCTTACTGGAAGAATGTGACACAATGGTAGTGCGTTGCCAGGCTAAGATGACGAATATTACTGTAATGCAAGCGTTTCAGAGGTTTATAGTGTGACTATGGTGGCTAGAAATGAAATGACAGTAATCTTAATAAACATGTTTTTTTCTGCTGCTTTGAAACAATTAACAGGGCTATAAGGAGAAGCAGTCAGTCATGTTTGAGTGTCGTTGTTAGATCAAATAATGGTTAGATGTAGTCATTTTTCCTATGGGGTAACACAAGAGACATCAGTGAATCACATCCGGTATGCAACACACATCCACCACTTGACAAGACCGAATGTAAAAAAGGGTGTAAAATAACTCCCAAACTGGTTTATCAGTACTCCTCAGTGTGAGGATTTAACCCAAGTAATGTCTTAAACGTTATAAGGCTGCCTTTCTTCGAAGAAATTCAAGAAAACAGGGCAGGTTTAAAAGGAACCTGCTGGCAATAAATCATTTTCTATCTCGGGTACGTCATCTCCTGGTTTACAAATTGCCTTTAAAACACGATAAAACACGACTGAAAATTATAACCGGCGTTTTTAACGACTAAAGTGGGTTTATAGGCTTAGAAAACAGAAGAAATTTAGCTAGTTTTCAAGCTAGGAGGTTTATTTATTAGCCAACTTCCCAACCCCCCACCCTCGGCCTGCACAACAGAACAACAACAATGGGTTTGGACTAGTTGAACCCGTTGAGCATAATTCATCCACGTTTACCTTTCAGTTCAAGATGAAGGGTTAAATTGAGTTTTTATTAGGTTTAACTCTTACCCCCAAAATCCACAGGGACACCGGGGAGGTAGACTCGGAGGTTTGCTTCGTTCACTAGTGTCTCCCATGACTTCCAACAAAAACCGATATGGAAACGCGAGGCTGGGGATGAGTCCGGGGCCTGGTCGTTCAATAAGAAAAACGATCCGACACTCAAGTTAGACAAAAAGATAAATGTCCTCTTTCTTTTAAAGTCCACAAGTCGACGAAAAAAGGTGGCGAGCTCGGCCCTTTTCGGCCACAAAAAAACATCCGTTAAGTCAAACAAAACGGCTCAGTTTGAACTGGAATAATTGAACGGCACTCAAAGCAATCAGCTGGACGTTCGGACGTTACGACCGACAAACGAAAAGAGGGGGGCGCCCCAGTGTTTTACTCGACATGAAAAAGCTTAAAAACACCGCTAACTGTCCACCGAGGCAGATAAAATGCAATTATGGCGATGTTAAGTGCGTGTGACGGTAAAAGAAAAGAAAAAATAAATAGATGGAGTGAGACCTCCCCCTCTCGACTGCTAATGACCACCCCTATTCACACGTCGCTGGTACGAAGTATGCTGGGCCGGAAACGCGTCCATCAAACCAGAAATGTCAATATTGCCCAACGAAATGAAGGCAAAACAGTACCTCAAACTGACGTGTAAATGCTATATTACACGACTTACAGCCAATAATAATTACAAAGTGCATTCAGTGTCGCCGTATTCACGAAACATGAAGACGACATGTGTGAGAGGGTCTGACTAGCTTTCATCAGTGTAATCCGTTTTGCCTGATTACAGTGAAGATTACAGTGAAGACTTAACTCTGATAGATTTGTAATTCAGAGAAAATAACATCAACCATTATGAGTTACATCATATGGTTGAACGGACATGGTATATAATACATACCTTTGTGCAAAAGGAAACCTCTTGGAAGACAGTATGTCATTAACACTAAAATATTGTGTTCAACAAATGCTCATTTACACTCAAGTGTTCAACAGGATCCCTAGATCACTTAAGTATTGTGTATGTATTAGTTAGTTTGTGGTAACTCTAGTGCAATTAATGCAGCATTAATTCACTTTTCTGAGCAGCAAGCTGTAATCACTTTATAAAGCTGAAATGGTGAAGGGTGTAGAAAAGAGCTGACACAAGGCCAGATAAGCATCCATTTGCAGTCGTGTTTCAGACAAATGCAATTATTGCAAGTCCAATATTCACTCCCCTTTTTGCTAAAATTTGTTCTCCACCAACTCCAGAGGGGTATATCTGGCTGTTTAGCTGCTCAGTGCCCCATGTTTACCTACAGTCGCTTATTTCAGGTATTTGGTTTCTGGTACGGGAAAGGCAGCATGCAATGGGTTTATTGGAGGGTTTCTGTTCTCGTAAAACATCTGCCTGCAGCAGCTGGAAACCAAAACAATGGGCTGAAAGATGCTAAAAAGCTCAAAAGAGCAGCACCTCTCAGATTATAAATTCATCTGACCCATCAATGTAAAAATATTGATAACAGTAGATTTAGGTAGAAATTAATTTATGAATATGTGCAATGAAAGCACAAGATAAAGTGAAATGATAAAGGCTTTGAAACTAGATCTTATCCCAGGGCCCTAGGTAATGCAGGTAATGCCTTTAGGCCCCTATTATTTTTTTCTTATTATATTGTGGTGGATCTGGTATTACCTAACAAATTTGCAATTACTCAAATTACCACAAACCTGGAGGCTTCTGGCCCCGAGGCCACATTGTGTAACAACTCTGCCGATGATCAGCGATTAAACAAGACAAAAAGGTATATAAAACATAATTAAAGTGTGAATATTTCCAGATACTGCTCATCAGTAAACTTCCCCACTCAAATAGATGGGTTTGCTCTACTTCACCTCTTGGCTTCTACATTGTTTTTGTCCCATTGCTCTGGTTAAAAACGCTTGGTTGCTGTTCTTACAGTCCAGGACAAACAAGGCAATTATTTGAGACACAGAAAAAAGACCAAAAAATACAACTGAAGCTTCAAAATTAGATGTTTTTAAATGTTTCATGACAGTAAAACAGCTCCTGAGGCAGCATTACACATCAACATTTTCTAAAGAGCTGCCAGGGCATCAGTGCCTAGAGCATGATGAATACATGTTGACTGATTAATCACCACTGTTGGTCTGTAACAAAAGCTCTCGAGACTAAACAGAAGATAGAGATCACTGTATTGCTTGTATCAAAGACCTCCACTGTGATCAACAGTAGCAAGTCAGGCAAGCAGATGGGTGTAACCCCTCACAGCAATGAGCGTTAATAAACAATGTCAGTTGTTTCTGTAATCACATTTTTGACAGGCAATGTACTGAATAAGAGGCAGTGAAATGCAATCACACGTCAATAGTCAAAACTAATATATATATATATATATATACCTCAAGTAAAACTATACACATACATAAAAGGTAGATGGTGGGTGGGGAGTGTGTAATCTACATTACAATGTAACCTGAACAAAGCCCTATGTCAGTTCTCTTGTTAGTTATTAAGGAAGACGTTTTCCAACTATTCAACTATGGGTGCTGTTCTAAAATGTAGATGGGGATGACTAAAGAAGGCTTATAGAAACATCAGTGATTAACCCAGGGTAGTTAGGTACTTCAGGTTATTTAACATCAAATAAAAGGTTTTCTAAAAAGGAGTTTTTCAAGACAAACAACTCAAAAGTGCAACATCAGGACACAAATGAAACAAACAAAGAAACAAAAACAGGAACCATAGCACTGATAGCTTAATTTAAAAACAATCCTCCAAAAACACACAAAGTACAGCTCGAACCTGACAGATCCAAGAGCGAGGAAGTGTTTAAATTACTTTCACAAACAAACAGAACGTTACCAAATCCAGCACTCCAGTACTGTACTTCAGTCAGAAGACCCAAGCTGCAATCTTTATCTCTGTGTACTTGAGTAAAATAAAGTGCCAGTAGCAGCTGCTCATGTATCTACTGTATATAAACTTTCTTCACTGCAGCCCTAGTGCATAACATAATTTGGTCCGAGCCCCTTAGCCCCAATTTTCACAATCTAATTGATATCCCCGATCATTTGTGCTAAGCTATTCAAGTGCTTAAAATTAAGACACTTTATTCAATCTAAGATAAGTTTTAGCAAGGTTTTTTCTTTTTGAGGTATGAATTCAAACTATCAAAAAGTCACACCAGATAAGGACCACAGGTTTTGGTTTTGGGTGTGAAAGCCTGTCAACAAATACTCAACAGTGATTACTTAATATGCAAATTGGATTAAGTGCAAGTTGCATACAAACGCCACAGAATGCAATAGCTCCACAGCTTTGGCAAACCTTTGAAGAATTTGATTCCAAACTTTGAAAAATACTTGACTGCTACTCTGTTAGCTTGATGGTATGAAAAGTGAGTAGTGCCGTTTTAAGACAGCTTCTTAAAAAAATAGCTTGTTACAGGATAAAATCCATCTCTTTTGGAAATATTAACTCGTAAAATTCAAATAGCAACCCCCCCTCCCCAGCACTGGTCTTACTGCTCTTTGGTGGTACAGTATAACCACATTTCAGTGTGTGTGTGTGTGTGTGTGTGTGTGTGTGTGCCTTGTCTTTGGAGAAGTAAAGATTCCACTTTGATGATTTTGAAGGAAAACTTGAGTCTTAGTAGCTAAAAAGTACCTTCACAAAATGTATGAGCCAGTGGATGTGAAACCTAACCTTCTGTTTCAGACCTGGGAAGACTGGAGCCCTAAACGCTGCTGCTACAGATACACCAGTCTCTAATGTTGCACTTATGACAGAAGGACCATGGGTTATGACAATGAGACAATCGCCTTTAGCAGCGTTGTAGCAGTGCAGTTTGGATGATGAAGGCTGTGCAAAATGGCATTCTGAGGTCTCCCTTCCTCTCGACACCTTCCAATGTGAGGGGGCAAGAGGTAGGGGGGCTCTTAATGGTGGGACTGGGAAGAGGATGAGGAAGAGGAAGAGGGCTGGGAGGGCAGCAGGCTGTGTGTGCGTGACGGTCGTTGAGGTCGCGGCTGTGGGGAGGCGGACCCAGAATCGGAGGAGTCCAGGCCAGGGCTGCCTTCATTAACCTCTGTGTCCAGCTGGGCCGGACACTCGAAGTGAACACAATGGAACACCTGGAGAGAGGTCAGAGTCAGACATCAACACACAAAACACTGTTTGCTTGTGGCTTGAAGTTGATCTACTGGTAACAACCTGATAACAGTCAATCCAGCTGGATATTACAGGGTACCCCCAGGGTTTTCCCAGTTAAATTTAAGACTTTTACACACAGCTTAAAATGAAATTGAATACTAGCTTAAATTACTACAGGTTGCAGGATATAATGGAAACCAGTATGGATTTTGATCCATAAAATTTACCAACTGGGCCCTACCAGTGGTGGAAGAAGTACTCAGATCTTTCACTTAGGTAAAAGTAGCAGTGCTACATCATTGACATACTCTGTTACAAGTAAAAGTCCTGCATTCAAAACTGTACTCAAATAATCATAATGTCATTAGAAATCATTATGCAGCATTATTTATTTACTCCTACGAAAGGACAAGAAAACAATTTAACACCTCTGCCAAAATTCAATACATCTAAGACATTATTTTGAGTATATTTAATTCAATGCCTTTTTAATTATCTAAAGATGCCACAGGCACCCTGTATTAAATCTGCTCAAGTACCCAGTCATTTCTGGCTGAGACAAATAAAATTCATTGACTGAGCCAATTAAACCTTGATCCCATGAAAAATGTTAAATTAGGATTTTGTTTCCTATAATATCAAAACAGAAACAGGAAGAAACCTAATGACCAACTGTGTTTTCACCTCATTAGCAGTGTTGTGAGTCCCAACAATACGGATGAAGGAAGCAGCCTGCTTATCAAACTTCAATGTCTGCCATGATCTGTAAGAGAGGGAGGTAAAAAATACATCAAAACAAAAATATGAAACATGTTGTTGTTTCTTTACAAAATGAATGTCTGTTATGATGATACAATCCTGACAGGGCCCTGATTTTATTGTACACTTCAGGGGAACAATTTGTTGACTCTGATGTTAAGTTTGACACCTCCTGTTCCTTAAGGCTTATAGGTTAGCCTACCTACTACAAGAGCAACAGTTACTTAACCATACATCTGCAAAAAATACAGACTTATAGGGAATCTAAACTTATGTATTGAATCGACACCATATCTACGGCATAGGCTCCACGTGAAGTGCACCTCCCTAGAACTGTAACTACACATCGTGGCCACGCAGACCCCATCGGTTTCTGTAAGCTGAAACCTTTTCCCTCAGTGGAAACGAAGCTTTTATTTACTTTTATTACACAGATAAGAAACAATAAATTGTGAAGACAGTAAAGCCTCCACTAAAATAGCATTTTAAGTCTCGTGTGTGATTTATCCTTCAGGGATTTTTACTTCGGGATTTATCCTGGCTTCATATGAACACAGGAAATCTCCGCTCGTTGCTAGGCTAATCTATACAATGTAAAATGCCATAGGCTGGCACTAATAACGTTAGCATGTTGTATTTGCTTGGAAAACGTGTTTAGTATAAGACAATTGTTCTGTCAGTGTTCAGTCAATCTTGTGAGTTGTAATGGAACCAGGTTGTGTGCTGTTACCTTGTAAAATGCCATAGACTTGTGCTAATAACGTTAGCATGTTGTATTTATGGGAAAATGTGTCCAGATAAAGACAAGTGCTTTGTCTGTGAAAGCTGTGAGTTATAGTGAAGCCAATTTGTGTACTTGTATTTGAAATTGTCTCTATTAAGTCATGTTTAATGTGTATTTAGGATGTGTTTTGAATCAACTAAACTTTACAGCACTTCACAGAAACCTCCGCCGTTAACTGAATATATTCGGCTGAATATTGCAAAAAAAACACACATTCAGTATTCGGTGGAATAAGTGAAAAGCAAGGCAGAATAATAGCGGCATGTTTTGATAACGCAATCAAACCGCGCGCGGTGACGGACAGACTAAAATGTCGGCAGTGTGGCGATATTTTACTCCGTCCATCACCATGCTCATATTTGCGACTAAAAATAGTTTTGTGCAGGCAAAATAAATCATTCAGCACACTGTGTGAGTACAGATTTCAACCAGCAGCAGAAACGAAACGGCGAATCCCGCCGGTCGTGGGTTGAACGGGGGTCACAGACACGGACAGGAATACGTATTCCTGTCAAATACGGCGGAGCATGGTAACGGCTTACCGGCGACGGAGAAGTCCAGCTCCAGGTGAATAACTTGTTGTCATGACCGCCCAAAAGTACCTGAACAGCCGAGCCATGGTGGCACACAGTATGTGGCGTATCAGAGGAGAAACGAGCCGTTCACATTTCTCTCTTTTAGTCTTTCAGTGGCAGGTAACGGCCCACAAACCTCACCGCACTTTAGGGACTGTTCTTTACTTATGAAGGGACTTGTCAGGGGAGGAGGGTGGCTGGTTGATTTTTATTTCATTTATTTATTTTATTTTGATCCCCCCTATGTTAATCACTTATTGATGCTGTTTTTGAAGTATGAATAAGTCAATAAGTAATTTATTCCATTGAAATATCATTGATGTATTCTAGAAAAGTGATTTATCTTTTTATAAATGACAAAAGGCACATCTGCCTCATTTTTGCTGTGGTATAGTGATACTACTCAGAACCGTGATACTTTCACTGGTATCGTACCGTGACGATTTTGGTACTGTGACAACACTAATCTGGAGGTGGTTCATCTGTAAAAACTAATGAAAAACTAAAAAACGGCATTCGGTACTCGGTATTCGGCCACAGATTTTCATTTCGGTGCATCCCTAACACCACCGAACAAGTATAAATGCTCGCAATGGGGTAGGGTCTGCCGCACAACCATAAATCGTGCTTAAGTCAACATTAGTTGGAATGTGACCAGGTATTTTTAATCCTGCCCTTTAAGGGAGGTAATTTTCAAACAAGCTGCTCTTTCCTTGGCGAGGAACACAGAGCTCAATGTTCTATTTTAATTCGACAAACTTTCAGAAGAGCACGAGTTCCTGTTGTTTTAAGGTTCATGGTTTCGTGAGATCGTTTAGCAGTAAAAAAAAAAATAAGGTATCAAAGAATGAAGAACAATCCATTAATGCAATTAAGCTATGTGCTATGTGGTGCTAAATCTGCTGTAACTTTGGAGCCCTTTATCAGTGTTTCATTGTCTTCAGCTGAAACATTTTGTTCACAGCCTTCAGTCATTAACACATATAGTGTCAGTTATTCAAGATGTCCACATCCCAGATTGACATATCAATCTGAAACCTGTGTTCAAGGAGTGCAAGCAGCGGGAAAAAGCAGCAGTGTGGTGAGGGAGGTGACAGAGGAGGAAATGGGAGCCTCACCGACATGCCACCCTGGTGCGGTCGACCACCTTTGTCCACTGCTGCTGGTTGGTGGATACTTCAATGTAATAACTGTAGGAGCGCTCATCACAGTCCCACAGCAGCAGCCTGAACAGGTACATGAAGTGATGGAACAATAAACACTATTATGTATTTTGAACCTAACAGTCCTAAAACCAGGTTTTAAAATGGTAATCACAAGATCTTAATGTTATTTCAGACTAGGGCTAGCACGACATCAGGTTTTCACTACACCATTAGCATGGCCAAAATAGTTCACAATGATGATAATATTGCAAAATCTATAGAAACTAAATATGGTAATCATTATTATTACTTTTGATTATTAGTATGATCTACCTCAAGGATCCAATGGAGTAGGGCTGAGCCAGCTGAATGACGATTGCTCCAGAGCCCAGTTGATGACAGGTGTAGCCGGAGTCCCAGTCGTAGTTGCGTGTGTCGCCGTTGAGCAAGGCATTTCTGCTACGGCTCACACCCTCGATGACACTGGCACACGCTGCGATGGTTGCCACATTCTCACCGGGCACTATAGACATTAGGTGCTTGGTTATAAACTTGTTTTTATATAATCTGCACTGTTTTGTTGCATGAAATGGATGACTGACTGCATTTAGCCAGAACAAGTTAAAAATAAATCACACACATTATAATCAATTGACACCAAATCCTCCACCATCATCTTGCTGGGAGACTCTCCTTACTCTTGTCATGTGATAAGTGAATTTTGACTCAGCAGCTGCTCTACAGAGCAGAAACTTTCAGTTTATAATTGTAGCATTAGTTGTCTGAATAAGTATTCATTTATAAAAGCAAAACAAAATCTGGGTCAGTGGGCAAGTAACGTAATCGGTGGATGCCCGAATACCGTGTAATACTGCTAACACCGACTACTTTGGTAAGCCTATTAAAAACACTTCAGATTACATACGTGGTGAAGACACAATTTTTGTTTCTGAAACTTACCCAGAAGTCCGTTCTCTAGGGTAAATGAGCGGTTGGTGAACATGCATTCAAAAGCCACAAGATGGAAGACCTTGTTGACTGTGTTGTGTGTTCCCACAATGCGAATGTACCTGAGACACAAAGAGCAACATCATGACATCATGACCATAGGATTTTTAGCAAATCTGTTGTATTAGAAAGCATTATTTTTAGCTAGGTGTAACTTATAAACTGACTATATATATAAATATATTACAATGTGTTAGTACAACGGTGCAGTGCAGCACCATTACTGCATAATTCAGGGCAAGCGTGAGTCATATCTTCTAACATCCGTTTGGATGTTTACACACTCTTTTCTCAAACAAGGCATGCCCACAACACATTATCTCGAATCTGGAGTGTCATAAACTTCACCTTGATTTGTCTAACAAGGTCAGAACAAGGCTGTATGAACTAAGGAAGCACTAAAATACTGTACTGTAAATGTTTGAAAAAATGCTGTCCTGTGCCAGGCAAGCATCAGTGTGGTTTGTAGACACTGAGAACATAATCCAAATCAACTACAGGCAACAACCTCAGAACACACTGTAATTGCTATGTACACCAGGTTAAGGCAAGTTATGGCAAAGAGCACAGAAGAGCCCTTAGTGCTTGGCAAAAATTACAGTGATTTCTTTAGACTGGTTGTGCCAGACGGCAGAAAACCAAAAGAGGTTCAACTACTTGTGAGTAAACCTGTTTCTTAAATATGAGCGCTTGGTTCTTGAAAATAGGCAGCGTGAACATGCATGCTACAAAGTCAACTTTTTCAGAACAGCTCAGGCAAACGGATAATAACTGTTTGTGTAACTGAACCCGAGAGCCAAATGGTTATATTTGTTTACCTGCAAACTCGTGGTGTGAAGTACAGATCCTGCCAAGAGCGGCAGAGGTACTTTGAATGGTCCACAACACGAACCCAGTCCAGCTCATCCATAGATACCTCGATGTAGTAGGAGTAGGACCTTAAATAATCAAGAATTACAACTGAAATCATTATACAAACTCAATTTGTCATGGTATAAAGTCAGTCTAATGACGTTCATAAGAAGCAAAAACTATAAATGTGTCTTCGGAAATGTGCCAGAATAACCCGAAAAGGAATAAGTACATGTTTAGGTCCTGACACACCAAGCCGAAGGTCAGCTGTAGGTCAGTGTAGTGCCATCTGTGACCATCTGTTGCCCTAGTTTTTGTGTTGTGTCCCACACAGTTTTTTTCCCCAGCCAATTCAACATGTTCAACATGTGACAGACACAGTGACAGGGCTAAGTGTTAGCATCACATGGCTAACATTACCTAACGTTACCTTTGTTATTAATGAGTTTAACAAAAGAGTCAAGCTGTTTTGGTGTCTGTGTGTGTTTGTTGACAGTTTGCTGTTGACATCATGTTCAACATGTTGAATTGGCATCTGAGGCTGTTGAGCCAATCGGTGAATGAATTCACTCTGATTTGCAGTTCAGCTCAGCGCACACACAGTGAAACAGAAGTGAGGAAAGTAAACAAAAAAAAACGAAACAAACTTGTTATTTAAGGTACTTTTTTTTTGTTTGCCATTGAGCTCTTAGCAAAAAAGGTTTATAACTCTATTATCTTCCAAGTGTTATTGTGATTGGCTTTGGACGGTGGTGGCATGTGACTGCGAGTCAACAGGAAGAGGAAATCAACCCGCCAGTCTGTAAACTCTCATCCCGCTACTTCTGTGAGCTAGCCGGGTCGAGGTTTTCAAATGCAAACATCAGTAAACATCAAGATGAAGAAGCACCAGCTGAACTAACATCCTGCTAACCATTGTACAGGCGTTGGAACATAAACTGGACGACCTCTGTGGCCGCATCAGTTTCCGACGGGATATTAGGAACTGTAATCCCCTTTGACTCATTGAAAACTTGGCTAAATCCTGGACGGCGCCATTCAACCAAGAGGCTCTTTTTCTATATGTTGATCTGACAGAGAAGAGAAGAGGCATGTGCTTTACAGTGAATAAGGACTGGTGTGATGGTGGAAATGTGAGGTGCTGTCCTGTTCCTGCTGTGGATCATGGCTATCCACCATTCAGAGACGGCTGCAGTGCGGCGCTGCCCGTGTTCGGAGTTCAGACAATTACAAAGCAGCAGCCAACAATGTAAGAAGACGCAAAAAGGATAATATTACAGTGCACAAGTTAAAGGGGCTGACGGCTCACATTTCACTGGCCTTGTATAATTCCATGTGACTAATACATGATTGATGGATTGACTGGTCTTTCTAGTTCCCTTTTTGAAGGACAAATACAGGCTACAACCACCTACTGCCATGTCAAGTTATTTCCTCTGACACAGGCACAGAACATTCGTGCTGGTTAGCCATTGGCTGTAGTCTTTGTTCTGTATTCAGGTGCAACTTTCTGGCCAAGATGTAGGCGACATGAGGCAACGTAACAGTTGGCCTTCGTTGTCACTACTTCTTTGATGTTGGTTTGGTTTGTACAAGCACATAAGAACTCCTGGACACAAAGAGTCTTGAAGGAGTCCAAAAAATGGGTTCTCATTAGGGCTGGACTGTATGACAAAATTTTCATATCACGGTTTTAAGAAAAAATCATATTGGTTTCACAGTATTTTGCTCAGGTTTGGCCAACTTGACATGCTGCTGTGTTGTGCTATGGCCTATTCAAGTGCCAGAATTTGTTATTTACCTGACAACGCCTGAACGCAACACACGCTCCGCTCCATTAGTGCTGTGCTCGGTTATAATTGTCTCGGACTCGGGACGGGTCGTCTTCGGTCAGAAAAATGTGGCCTGAGCCGTGCTCTAGTGTGCTCACCTGTGTGTGTGTGTGTGTGTGTGTGTGCGCTTTGTCTGTGTGCGTGTGTGTGTGTGGGCGTGTGCGCATCGGGGCCAAACTCTGCCGTGCACGATACAGAGAGCAGAGGAGAATTGTAAACGGCGGTGTGCCGCTGCTAGCTGCATATAGGGGAAACACTGCTCTTTTTAGTATGAGTTCTTCTGGGTCATCGTGTACAGTTGCTTCGCTTTCAGGACTCTCTCCGGCAGCCATTCTCGCCTCTAAACGTTTCTATATGCTCTCACTCTCGCCCGCTCAAGCGTGCCTGTGGTGTGCAGAGGTGAAATGGGTCCCCGCTGAAACACTTTCCCACCGCGCACGTTCCGGACGTTGTTTGGGCTATTCACCGGTATTGCGGTATATGAAAAATTCATATCATAACGAAAATAAATACTGGTTTTCGGTACAAACCGGTATACTGCCCAGCCCTAGTTCTCATAGTGATCATTTTGTAAGTTCAGTGACTGTGTTTTTTCACTGGTGATTCTTTATTTTGGAACAACAGTCTGTCTGACATATTTCAAGAAAACACTGTTACAAACAGACACAGCCCTTGCCAAGACAGTTTGCTGGAGGCAACAAAACTAGACACCAGCACAGTCAGTCAGCTACTTTAACAGTAAATTGAGCTTGATAATGTGATCGAATATTCAATTAAAAAAATATGAAGTATACCACATATGCATAAAGATAAAATTGAAACCCTGATTTACTATTTTGTAACTTCCTTTTGCTATTTTTTCACAGAGTGAAATAAGCCTGTCTTACCGACTGTCTCTGTCCCAGAGGAGCAAGCGGATGTGATTAATGATGGACGACTGGCCGAGTTTGACCTGGATCCCGGCCCGGCCGTCCTCCTCGATGGGATGTCTGGAGAAGCCGTGGTCCAGGTCATAGTTCTGGGTGTCTCCATCCAGCAGCGCTGACTTCAGCTCCCCTTTCACCACCTGAGCTCCATACTTCATGGTGGCAATGTTCTCCTCCGGGACTAAAACCCAAGAAGAAAAAATGTATGTGCATATGAATACACTGAATACACAAGTGATATATAAAAACACAGAAATACACTATATAAAATGTTTGATTTGGTGTTTGAAGTGATTCCTGATAACACCAGTAAACAGATGGAGGAGCAAGAGCACTGACTGAGCATGCCACGGTAGTTAAGGTCCATGTTGCGACTCTCAGAGCGGGTCTTGATGGCATCCAACAGGTCGTCTGGGCTTAGCAGGCCGGACGGTCGCACTACGTTTAGCATCTCCGTCAAAGTCATGAGTGGCAGCCGCACTGCTGCCATCACTTCCTGGGTGTCAGCCCCGTCTTCGTGCTGCCGGCACCAACGACTCAAGGCCAGGAAGATCTCCTTCTCACTAGCAGCGAATGAGTCCCGCCTGACCACAGTTAGCAGAGCAGTCTGCAAACACAGGTACTTTAATTAAACGATTGTTGACGACATTTTGTGGTAACAACTTCTCAGTTAGCTAAACTTAAGTTACATCAAGTGACATCTGCATCCTAAAAGCCTGTGATTTCACACACACCTGCATTTAAGGCCAATCTCTGTTGCACTGTATATAGAGGTAGAGGTATCTCAGATTTATGTAAAACCAAAGGCACACAGGATCATTCTAAGATTTCAAGCCACATTCCACCATTTATAGAGATGTTAATGCTCCTCTACTGTAAGTGTGAACCAGATGCAATACTGATTACAACTCTTCAAACACCATTCTGTAATCCTACCTTGGAGAGCATGAGAAAGCCGTCAGAATTCAGCACTTCGGGACCGTGTCTATCCATATAGGCACAGCAGGCAGCACTGAGCGTGCTCAGAGAGTACAGACTGGCCACGTCAAAAACCAGACAGACGTTGTTGGTGTGCAGGATGGTGCGGAGGAACTCAGAGGTGGAATCCTCCAGGGGCTGGAGGCCGTAGCGATGAGCCAGGCCCAGGAAGTCGAGCAGCACCTCTTCCCGGGCAGAGCTGAGACTGGCCCGGCCGGTGTACAGATAGTGTAGCAGCATAGAAAAGGCCTCGGCCCGTGTCTCTTCTAAACATACCTCCGCCTGGGGTTGGGATTCCTTCATCCCCCCATACAGCAGGGCCCTAAAGAAGCCAGAAGAAGCAAAAAAACTTAAATGTTTGTTTGTTTTTCAGTGCCTTTAAGTCTTCCTACAAAGTTTCTCCATGGAAATTTTAGAAATTCCTATTCCTGTACTCCTATTCTAACACAAATATTATTTATAACTGCTGTCGGTTACACCACTAGATTTGATTGATTCCCTTTGTGGGTCAAAATATGCAGCCCACAGGACCAAACACAACCAATCACAACTTGAAAGAATGCATGTTCACTTTAGTTTGTATACATTGTATACATTTCCTTAGGCTAAAGTCCTAAAATATCCAGTTTACTGTTACATAAGATGAGGAAAATGTACCACCAAAAAAATGAATCAAGGAAATGTCTGACATTTGTGCTTGAACGTGAATTAAACAAGCAATTTAATGTCAAAATTAAACAATGAATCAATTGATTGCTCCGGGTTTGTTTAGGTTTGAGATTGTCAAGATGTGTTAACAAGGATGGGCTTGGGAAAGGATGTGAAGGATTGACAGAAGCAACACAAGTTATGGGCGCCATGGGTTTAGACATCTACACCTACCTGAAGTAGTGACAGCGAGCTGCCAAGATGACCCGATGCGCCGGGAAGCGCTTCCCCTCCACAATGAAGGTAACATCACTGTACTCCTCACCCAGCACAAGGGCTCCCAGCTGCTCCGACAACAGGTGGATGTGGTCGATCTCCGACACGGAGGCCAGTGGACGCAGAGGGTGGCTGTTACTCATGGTCGACGGCTGCCAGAGTCACATCTGACACAGGAGGAAAACATGCAAAACACAGCGTAACGTTAAACTGGGTATTTGGCGAGAAACCGGAGACTCACAACATATAACGTTAGCTAGCTTCATGCTACATGCTAACTGCAATACCATTAAATATAACGGCAGGCTTAAAGAATGTAGTGAGCTAACACTGAGCTACAAAAGCCAGTATTTTCCCGGTGTCTGTTCATATTTCAGTGAAACAACGCAATGAGCAGGTTACACCAGGTAAGACGTTGAGCTTTCTTGTTTACAGCCGCTGTTGTTGCGGACATTTGACACCCGAGCAAACGTTAGCTAGCTAACGTTAGCTCACAGTGCGCTAACGTTGCCCTGTTTTTGTTCAGTATGTGTTTTACACTTACCGAGCAGCTCTTATTGACTCCAATGTTTAATTTAAGATAATTAAAAAATATATAGTCGTGGTATTTTTTCCAATTTACATGAAAATTCAGCACCAAATTTACATTCCTCTCAACAGCACACCGACGGAAACCAATTCTGGGTCAACGGATAGGCACTTCCGGTTCGAGAAACAGTCCTTCAAAATAAAGGTCTCCCGTGTGCAAACCGTATGATAGTGGAAACGAGTGCAGAGAAACACAAGTACTGTGCCTTAATCCATTTAAGCCCACCGGCAACAATAGTTGCCAAAGTGTATGCTTGTCATTTTCCACTTATAAATACATTTCTAAATACTATACATGTTTTGTATATCAATGATATGTGAGTAGACACCTTAGAAAATCATATTGAGAAAAAAAATTAAGTTTCCACATACTTCCTGTCACATGGCGTTGTTGAGTTCCTGACCCAGTTTACTGAGGGCATGGCGACCATAGATGATGGCGACCACAAACCCCCACAAGTAAAGGTGATTTTCATACTATAATAATATTTTTTTTTGTTGACATAAATATATATATATATATATATATATATATATATATATATATATATATATATATATATATATATATATACATACATATACTTAATCATTAAAGTCTCTAGAATCATCCAAACAACATAAATATTGCATTGGATGTATAGTTTTTTCTGTATGCAATCATTTGTCCAAGCGGCAACTATTGTTGCCAGTGGGCACATACCTTGTCAGTAGATAATAATGTTAGCTAACATTACCAACATTACAAAGAGCTAATATTTGGTAACAATACAGTGTTTGATAGTGTTAGCTTTAACATTTGGTAACCAACATTACTAGTGTTTGGTAGCTAGCGCTAGCTAACTAGCTAGCTAGCTATTAGCGCTGCCAATGTTAGCGCTGACTGTGTTGCACTGTGTGGTAGATTAGAAGGACTGAATGATGTCAAATACAGGGAGAACATCTTTAACACTATTGTACATGAACAGGGATATAGAATTGGAATTGTTTGGTAAAAAATATTCATTTCAAATTGCGTTAATTTCACAAAATGGTGGCCCCCAGTGGCCATGGGAGCAAACTCTTTGGTGTTTTCCACAGAGATAAACCAGGAGGATTAGAGAGGTATACTTTAGCAGAGGTTTTGGACATCCTTGATGCAGATGATCCCTCTGCAAAAATCACAAGCATTTCAGTTGTGCCAGAGTCTGAGAATAATGCCCGCGAAACAGACTGTGACAGCGATTTTTCTGATGATGATGATGATGTGACCTGTGATCCCAAACGCCTGCCATCTAGGCTGCTCAAAGGAGACTGCTTTGTGTCTGATGGTGACACGCAACTACCCATCACTGATGATGGACAAGAACCTGAGTAGCTATGTTTCCATCCAAAAGTGATTCGAATCATTGGGAAATGCGCATTAAAAGAAATACAAATCCTGTGTGTTTCCATTAAATGTACGGACTTTGGTGAAAATTACAAACTTGTTTTCCGCAGAACCAAAAACAAAACAAGTCTCGCATTCTTCTTCTTCTACGTTTTCTGGTGGTTGGCAACCAGCTTGTAAATGCATTACTGCCTTATTAATAGTGATGGCAGTGTGACACTGAAGCTTCGATACGTGCTTCAAACCCTGGACTACAAACCACTGCTTCAAAGCTTGCTTTGGTACGGAAAAAATCACGTGACATATGACGTCCGAAGCAGCAATTGCTTCGTTGCCTGAATGAATCACCTGACTGGTTTGCGGTCCAATCAGGTGATTCACTGGCACCGCCTCGTCTCGATTCTGACAGCTGACAGGTTGTGACAGTTTTGAATTTGAGTGCCATAACACTGTTAAAACTGCTCGAAACAATGCACAATTTGTGGGTTGTCGTAGTTGGTGTGTTATTGCTGCTGAGTTGTTGGTATTGCGTTCATTTGTATTGGATCATTATGGAGCCAGCCAGGAAGAGAGGTCGTTCTGACATGTGGGAACACTTCAATCTGATCGCTCCTGATAAGGTAGGTGTGCTTTATGTTTAATAGGTAACGTAGGAAAAGTAAAGTTATAACTTACAACAGTAGCTGTCAGTACAGTACTACTATAGCTACTGTATGCTGTATCTAAAGTCTATATTAAGTAACTTAGCAGTAAAATGATGTATATGATTAGTGTAGCCATTAGGCTATAGCTTTATAGACTCAAATTGCATTTTTATTTACAAATTGCTTTCTCTACAGGTCCGGTGCTTGGTGTGTTCAACTGAACTGAAGTATCATGGGAATACTTCCTCCATGATTAGGCACTTCACTGCCAAGCATGGAGCTACTAACCAGGGGAACACAAATCAAGGTAGGCTATATTATATTATTATTAATTAGACACACTAACACAATATGATATGACTGTATTCCATGACTCATAGACCTGCTTCATTTAAATGCAATTTCACATAAATCCTGATTTTCTTTTATTCATTTTCTTTTTATTTCTTTATGTCTTTATTTATTTGTCTTAGTGGACCGGAAGCGAGAGCTAGATGAGGCTCTTGTCAATATGGTGGTGAAAGACTCGCAGCCTTTTTCCATCGTGGATGACTGTGGCTTCAAGGAGTTTGTGGCATTGCTTGATCCCACATACACTCTTCCATCCAGACGGGCTCTAAAGAACATGGTGGTCCAGAGATATGAGGAGGAGAAGACCAAGGCCAAGGCTGTCATGCAGAAGGTAGAGGCTGTGAGCCTGACTGCTGATATGTGGACCTCCATTAATATGGATGCATATCTAGCAGTGACCAGCCATTATGTGGATGACTCTGTGAAGCTGGCCACAGTGCTTTTGGGAGTGCTGCCTTTCCCTGAAACTCATACAGCTGCTAACATCACTGCTGCAACGAGGTCTCTCATGGAGGAATGGGGCATTGAAGGCAAAGTGACCTCAATTGTGACCGATGCAGGAGCTAATATGGTTGCCTCTGTCAGAATTCTAAATCTAAGACATGCAATTTGCTTTGCGCATGCACTAAATTTAGTGGTGAAGAAGTCACTTGATGCAACTCCTGGCCTAGAAGACCTACGCACAAGGGCACGAAAAGTGGTGAGTTTCTTCAAAACCAGCACAACAGCAAAAGAGAAGCTCAGAGAAGTGCAGGAGCAGATGAATCGTCCAGTGAAGAAGCTGATTCAGGAGGTGGACACACGCTGGAACAGCACCTTCCTCATGCTGCAACGCCTTTTTGAAGAGAGACAGTCAGTGGGAGCAGCTCTTGCGACGCTGAGAACAGACGTGAGACCTCTGTCCTCTGAGGACTACGAAACAGCTACTGCATGCCTGCAATTGCTTGCCCCCTTTTACCAGGCAACAGTAGAACTGTCAGAAGAGAAGAGAGTGTCAGGGTCAAAGGTCATCCCAATGATAAAAATGTTGATGTTGTATTTGTATGACACAATGGGAAAAATAAGCCACAACACCGCTAAAACACTGGGAGAGAACATGGCGTCACTGATGCAAAGCAAGTTCGACACGTCAGAGACCCAAACTGCACTGACCCTGTCAACACTGCTGGATCCAAGATTCAAGACCTTTGGTTTCTACAACCAAGTACAGGCACAGGCAGCAGTGAGACGACTGACAGCAGAATGCTCACAAATAATAAGACACACACAACCTGACACACAAACAGAACAACAGCCCTCCACATCAGCTCAACCAGCACCAGCAAATGTTGGAAATCCATCATCCACAGGTAATGTTATAAATATGAATAGATAAAATGCAGGACAAAATAAGGACTGATGAATACTGTCATGTTTGTCTTTCAGATATTAACCTTTGGGAAATGCTGGACAGAGATGCTTCTGAAGCAAGGAGGGGAAGGAATGCCACAGCAGATGCTACAGTGGAGGTGCAGCGGTACATGACCGATCCACCACTGGAAAGATCAGAAGACCCACTGGCTTACTGGATGAACCATCAAAATGTGTACCCTCATCTGTTTCAGCTCGCAAAACAATTTTTATGCACACCAGCATCATCTGTTCCTTGTGAGCGAGTATTCTCCAAATGTGGAGAAGTTGTGAGCAAAAAAAGAAACCGGCTCAATCCAAATACTGTGGAAAAAATAATGTACCTCAATAAAAATCTTTGAGTGTTCCCCATCACACATAATCACCCCCTGCCATAGTTTCACAAGCACATTTTCACCCCCTGCCATAGTTACAAAAGCACACCCAATCTCTGCCGTATTTTCCCAGCACTCTCTCCTCAGTAACAAAATACACACATCCATCAGTCTTTATTTGTAAATAGAACATATTCAGTCTGGAGTGTGTGCGCATCAATTTTCAAAGCAGACATTTAAATCCAAGGGTGATCAAAGCAAAGATGCTTCAGAACCCAAGTATAGTAGTTTCCCCAACACTGCTCATTGAGGTGTGTGTGTGTGTGTGTGTGTGTGTGTGTGTGTGTGTGTGTGTAATTAAACACCTCCTGTCCACCAACTAGCCTGCCTAATTTGATTGCAGCCTTGCACTTCGCCAGGAGAGGTCACTGTAACTGAAGCTTCGAGTAATGAACCCTTTTTCGAAACAATTGGCTCAAGTGGTTCAGTGCTTCACAAAAGCTTCATTTGCCCATCACTACTTATTAAGGCTAGAAATGTTCTTATTTTGTCCTCCATCCACACAAGTCTTGTGTTGTTGTTTTCCGCAATGTTTTTGCCTTGTCAGTGAACCGGAAACACCGGAAGCAGTTGAGGTGAAAGTGCGCTACGTCAGACTTAATTCGAACATAACTGTTTCCATCCCCTGTTTTGCGAATCAACGTTTTTTTCTTATCAACCAAAACCCGGTTATAGCGAGTGTATTTTAGTTTGTGCGAATCAGGGGATTAATTCGAATTTTGGCGTTTCCAAGTTTTTTGATGACAAAATTCATGAATTAAATTGTTCTCACACTTGTTTTAAATAATAAAAGTCTTTCTCAATAAAGACAGCTGAATTACATGTTGTTTTTTGTGCTCTAATTCACTTTTCACCATTAGAGGGGTAGATACAAGGTATGTGCCCACCGGCAACTATAGTTGCCGAACATTCAAATGAAATTTTCTAGAACAGAGAGCACAAAATGGAGGAAATAACTTTAGAACATGTTCATATGGGACTCAGTTAACATGATTATATGCATAAAAACATTGAGAAAAATTTGGGCACAAATGGGTTAAGTACAGTTCAGAAGCACTTATATAGTACTTGCTATACTTACTTTGTGGAGTGAGATTTTAAAAATCTATAATGAGCATATAAAATACAATTAATTGTTGCACAGTAAATTAACACGCCCAACTCTATACAAAATTGGTAGATTTTGCTCCACCACAACTAACATGGAAGTGTTGCTTACAATATGTTAATGCATCAATAAAATAATCCATTAGTAAAATATATAATAATGTAGCTGTAACTAACATTTTGCCTACATATGTTCTGTTACTTAGGTTAAACTTTTACTTGTAAGTAAATGTCTACTGTTGTTTTAGTGGAGTATGTGGTTTTGCTTCTCTTACTTAAATAAATGATACTTCCTCCCTTACTGCCAAATTTTGTGGTGAGCATGGACTTTTGGCTTTTATTTTATGAACATTTCCGGAGTCTACTTCCTGTGTGGGTTGTTTGCTGCTGTGTTTGCCTGTCTCCAGAGGCTTCTCCCTTCCCCCGCACTGCACTGAGGCTGAGTGCGCACACCTGTGATTCATCGGCAATCAACGGGCTGTTAAGACTGCCACCGTCTCTAGCCTCAGTGCCAGAGTATTCGCTTCTGCACGCAGTGGTATCTCGGCTCCTCTGATCCTCCAGTGAATTAAGTGTCTTGCAAGTTTGATGGTGTTTTTGCTCCTCGTGTGTTAACCCTCGTTCTCCTGCCTTTTTGTTCCAGTGTCTCCCTCCGTGCCTCTCAGCAGCCCACAGCCCAGCACTCTCACCTGGTTTCCTCACTCTGCACCTTGACTCCGGATCTCCTCAGTTCTCTGCACAATTCTGACACAATAAACCTGTTAACCCTCTTCCCTCTGTGTCTGCATTTTGGGTCCTATTCCTCACTGCCATCACAAAATTTAGCCTAAATAACTGGTATGCAAGGGCATAGGTTTTGTTTCAACACTGGTGGAGACACATATGAAACACATTTCTTGTATTCTAGTTAAGTTGTGCCTTTTCTACATTAGTTTATTGTGTAAATGTCTTTAATTTGTCAAAATAAAAGTCCTCTGCTGCTTTCATGTGTCTATAGGGGGCAAAAATGCACATGCTGTAATGACTGAGGGAGATGTGTCCCCTTGCATCCTCTCTGAAATCTACACCTATGCTTGTACACATTAACTCTGTGCTGCAAACTTTTATGGTATTTAACCAATAGGTGGCACTACAGCAGCATTAGGCATTTAACTGACCATTACAGCTCAGTTTTGCACATGAGATCCTTGTGCCAAAACCTAGTTATTCCATGACCTTAACCATTGTGCATCTCTGCTTCTCTTTCCTCTGCTGTTCTTAAACTTTTAAGACTTGCTGCACTTCTTGTTTTTTAAATTGTCTACTTCCTGTGATCAGTATCACTTCCTTATTACTCTCATCCTTTTTAATCTAATTCTTATGTGCACATCTTCATATGATTCAAAGTTACTTTTGGAATTTCCACAATTGTCATTCAACCAGTTGTTTAAACCTCCTTTCAGTTTACTTTGAGTACTTTAATAAAATGAGACATAAATGTTCAGATAATTACATATCAAACAATAACAGATGAAAATATGAAAATAAAGAAAAACAACATGAGAAAACACATAAAATTGCCCAACATGGATACATTATTGCATATAAAATAATTATAGGAAATACATGTAACTGAAACAAAAACATTGCCATATATTTCTATACACTATAAAATAAGACCATGCACTGAGCACAATAAAGTGCACGACAGCTAGTTCATCAAGCAAAATGTGTCATATATTATGCTCATTTACATTTTAAGCAACCACATGTTGAGTTATTACCTCCCTTTTAACATTGCACCACTAGTTAACTACATCTCTTTCTGTACAGGACGTTATTTACAATGATCCACACTGAAAATGATCATTTGAAAATAGATATTAACGGAGATTAGAAAAGACCTGATGACATGAGTTTGTTTTGTTCGATTAGTTGATGGTAGCGTAGAGGCTGTTGGGATCAGCAGAGGAAGCTTTCACAGCGGTATAGGTCACTGCATCGTCATCGTCATCATATTTACTCCGAACCTGACAGGAAACAATACAATGTAAAATACACAACAGGACATGGCACAGTCTAACCCATCACAGTAATGCACTATGACACTATAAAAGATGACAGTGCAAACAGCAATGGCCTACTGAGCACAGGCTCAGGCACCTAAAGTGTCAGGGGATCCCCTGGTGTCTTCACCTGCTAAATGTCCCTGTAATTAACAGGTAGCAACCAGGAAGAGACTCAACATGACCACAAAGAAATGCAAGGAACTACAAAGAGACACACAACTACTCCAATGAGACACAAACCAACTCCAAAGAGAGAAAATGACTTCAAAGAGATGCAAAGGACTTACAGAGACATAAAATGACTATGACGAGACACAATACAACATCAAAGGGAAATAAATAACAAAATGACCTCAAAGAGACATAAAACCACAAAAAATGCTGACAGCTACAAGAGATGCAAAACAGCAACAACAAAAAGAAGCAAAACCAGCACAAAGTCCGTGTCTTGCTGCTACAGGAGAGGTGGTGGGGCCTTTTGCATGTCTGTGCCCAGAGGCCTGTTGTCTTATAATGTGCCCATGTGTGCAGAGAAGCATTAATGAACCATACAATGCAACATACAAGACAGAAGAAGCACAATAAAACACAGCACACAATGTTATACAGTTCAACATATTGTTTTTCTTCACTGACAAACATTACAAGTAAAGCCAATGAGCTCACCTGGGCTTTACTGTTGGTTTTCTTGGTGTAGCTGACGGAGGCGTAGGAAACACCATCTTCAGGATCAGCCTGCACAGAGAAGACAACATTTCAACATTTGAAATTCTATTACTTTAAAGTCACGTTACATATCTTTCAAAATGTCTCAAAATGTTGTCAAACAGTTTTGTGATGGTGGTTTGGCCTCTGGTTTTACATCCCACATGCCACCCATGTTCTCTTCTGCTGTTGTCCAGTTGCATCATTGAACTTCCCTTTTTATCTTTGTTGCACATTCTCACACTCTCGATATAAATATCTCAGAAGACAAACCCATTTCACTGAGTGTTACTTTGTACTGGGTGTGTGATCTCACTGTGCCCTGGCTGGGTTCTGGAGCAGCCTGAGTCACTGCAGGGTTTGAAGTCAGCCCCTGGACAATGAATAATGTCAGTGTGCATGCTGTCAGGTGGTCACAATACAAACAACACATGTGGCATGTATATAATGCATATGTGCAGCTTTCAGCTAATGTGATGGGAGTGTAAAAATATCTTCAAATCTACGACATCAGACTAGTGGATAAATTAAAGTTGCCTTGCATGCAGTCCAATACATCACCACAAATACTCTATGAGGCTTACAATGTTCAATTTTTGTTGACACTGTGCAAGAGTGTCATCAATTAAAGGTTACCTATAGTATCTTTCAACCTGGACCCTATTTTCCCATGTTTTTGTGTCTAAGTGACAAATGGAGACAACACTTCTTCACTCAGTATTGAGTGAGACCGCTGCAGCCAGCAGCAACACGGCATGTGTGCGCCGTCATTAACATCCACTAAAACTTCTTGTTTTTGCCAGTGACAGGCTCAGGCTGTTATTCTAAGTGTCTGACAACGTTATGGAAAGGATCCCTACAGAGGCCAACTTTTTTGTTAAAGAGTAAGATCCTATTTATTTAAACAGACACAGCCCCAACATCGCTATTACCATACCCACCAGACTCCATTTAAATAAACAATAATTTTCGTGTGAATAGAGCCAGCATGTTTTCACATCTGACTGGCTCGATCTAACAGTTTATTTCAACCAAACCTGAGTTCAGTCAGGACCACTTTTGTCAAAGAAAACTTTATTTCCATTTGCAGTATTATATTTGGCGGTATGGCTCTGTTCTGGGGCCCCTCTGCCTTTCCTCTGGCTTATGCAGAAAGCCTCTTCCACGTGCCTTCGTGGAAACCATAAGGCAGAGAAAGCACAACTTTCTGCCCTTCCGTGTGCAAATGAGGAAAGCCTGAGGCAGAGAGAGCAAACCTCCCTGCCCTTCAATGCGCCTACATGGAAAGCCTAAGGCAGGGAGAGCAGTAGCAAAGAACCCTTGGGAACAGAACAGAGCAGCATCAACGACAAACAGAAATGACACTGATAAGTCAGACACAGCATGAAAAGGAGGAGCTGGGGTGGAGGCAGGTTGCAAAGCAGCTTGCAGAGGAAGCAGCAACAGTAGGCAGGTCAGAGCAGTTTAAATAGGGCGCCCTGAATGAGATTTGCCAATTGATTGCATAGAAAGGAATCATGTGATCTATCAGCTGACTCCCTTTCATCAGTCAGCTGCTCCATCAGTTGATTCGGCTGTTTAGGATCAGCTGATGTAGCTTGGATGTGGGCTGAGCTTGACATAGTGTCCTGCCTGAACTAACACTATGCTCAATTTGGCCATTGTTGGAACAGTGAAAAGATGAACTAAGACGTTTTTTGTGAGTTTCATTTTGTTTCTGTTGACTTTCAATGACGTTTCTTTTATAATGATAACATTACTATGTATTGAAATGGACTCTGGTGGGTTAGGCAGTAGCGATTTCAGGCTTGTTTTTGGTTAAACAAAAAGGTTCTTACTCTTTAACAAAAAGGTCAACAACCTGGGAAATAGTGTCCAGGTTGGAAAACACTCAAGTTAACCTGTAATCCCTCTCAATCACTTTCTTTGCTGCTGCAACCACTTAGTTTTAAGACAACACAATGAGTAATGTTTATCTCATCTTCTCATTTCTCAGATAGAGTCAAAGTGTATAGTGAAGATCAGGTTTTAAACTCACAATAGTGTCACTCATCTGTGTTTTGTTCCCTGAAAAGACAAAATATGAGATTAATAAAAGCTTCAACAGAGAAAATCCAGTTTCATTAAAACTTGTTTCTATCTGTTCTCTCACCTTTAGTTCTCCTCCATACGATGATTGCCACAATGAGTATTAAGAGTGCTGCTAAAGCCACAGCCACAATGATGTACACCCACAAGTCTGCAATTTAAAAAAAACTATAAAGATATATAAAAATGTTGAGACACTACCTTGTCGTTTTGATGAAGCATCATTGGTACCTGCTTTTATGCTGTTTCCAGTTGTTTTTGTTGTTGATTCTGTTGTTGCTATTGTTGTGTCCTCACCTGAACAGATGAACACATCTCAACAAACTGTTGTGATGTGATATTAAAACCACAAATCCATAAAATACAGATGTTTTAGGTGACTATGTACATCAGTTTTACGTGACTTTAAATATCTTTCACATTCATGTTCTCACCTGGTTTCTCACCTGAGGATTGAGATCTGAAGGGAAACACCTGCACTCTGTCACCATCAGTCACTGCACATTTAAATAACTTATATCTTGATGTGTAAATGTAGACAGAAGTCAGAAAGGTCACAGAGGCAGAGCAGGGAGACTGTGAGGTCCTCATATGTTGATCATCTTCAGCCACATCTTGACCCTGCCACTTCACTTTGTGTGTACATCGTTCATATGTCCTCACAGAGCAGGTTAACGTCACCTCATCAGCGTTGTTATGTTCAGTCACTGGTGAAGATGGAGATATTTTGAGAGTAAAATTAACTTCATCACTGTAATCATAATTATTGTAATATTTCAGTATATTGTTCTAACAAGACAGTTTGAGCTGAAACATTATGATGGAAATACTCACTGGTAACAACAGACAATTCAACCACAGCATCTTGACCTTGTTGTTTTGCTGATCTGAACTGTCTGCAGCCGTAACGTCCAACATCTTCATCTGTGACCTTCTTTATAACCAGAGAACAGTTTGCTGTAACACTCAGTCTGTCTGATTTAGCTTCTTCAGCAGTCTTCCCAAGATAAACCAGCACTACTGCCCGTGTGCTTCTTGATTCACTGAAGAGCCAGACGGTACTGTCACAGTTATTCTGATCATCTATCACATTTTCACAAGACAAAGTGACATCATCTCCAACTCTAAAAGTGAGGGAGCGGAAAAGCTGTCCTGCTGCTGAGAAGATGAGAGAAAATATGAAGAATAAAGAGAATAAAATAATAAATAAATATATGAATATTAATGTCAGTGTTCAAAGTTTGCATATGTGCCTCATCATTTTCCAAGAGTTCACTAAACTCACTATTCACCATTGATGATATCTATAAATATCTTTTTAGAAATGTTTCCGTCATTCATATATGTTATATGAATACTTACCTGTAAACTGAAGCATCAGCAACAGAAATAAAGATATTTTAATCCATCTGAATTCAGTCATCGTGCCTCTCTGTCTCTCTCTGCTTCTTCTACCTGTAAGTCTCTGAGCAAGCTGCTTCTTAAAGACAAATTTTGTAACTACTTCCTCTAATTACTAAAGTGGCACTTCCTCATCATAACCATCATCCTTCTTTTCTCTCATTGGTCACTTGTTGCCTTCATGTGGGCAGATGACATCAGCTTTTACCTCCCTCACTCATGGCCGACATGAGCTGGTATGAAGCTCACACTGACCTGAAGTATTCTAAATGAACACCAGTGACAGTTTAAAACAGTTTCCTCTCATTCAGCTGTTTAACTCGACTCTCAAAAGTGACTCAGTCAAGATGTTTCTTACTGTTAGTTTGCTTTAATTACTTTTATACCATGAAATAAAAGATAAACTGAACACAGATACAGACACATTAAAGTGCCTGACAGCACATATTAACATGTATTATGAACACTTACATTTCCAGCTGCCATGTAAGGTTGGATTATTGTGCTACTACTTAACCTACTGCGCCCCCTTCTGGACAAAAACCTTTTTACAGCAATGCACTCTGAAAATGCTATGAAGTATATATGTATATGTACATATAAACATATATATCACTTTCACACTGACAAGGGCAAACAATGATCTTTGATTTTTAGATTAAATATATATAAAAATTCCTCACAAAACCCAGTTATAGAACAATGTGCACACATCTCCTGACCAAGAGCCAATCATTTGTTTATCCCATATAAATGTCTTTCTTCCATATCAAGCAACCAGTCAATGTAAAATAACTGTAATGATATGAGCTGTAACTAAACTGTGCTCTCTTATTTGTTTGGTTTGTTGATGGTAGCGTAGAGGTTAGTGAGATCAGCAGAGGCTCCAGCAGAAGAAGAAGAAGCTTTCACGGTGCTGTAGGTCACTGCATCATCTTCATCTTTAAACAAAACCTGGAAAACAAAAGACAAACACATTAATAACACAACATGAAATTACAGAATAGTGCAAGTAAATGCAGCATAATGATATCCAGCACCACATAAACACAACACAATGCTCAGCAATGAAACAACATCAGTATATCACCAGTGTAACCAGTCAGACAGCTCACCTGGGCTTTACTGTTGGTCTTCTTGGTGTAGCTGATGGAGGCGTAGGAAACACCATCTTCAGGATCAGCCTGCACAGAGAAGACAACATAATGGCTGCTCAGTAACATCTGGACTTGAATTCACTCACACCTTTTTGTCAACATTTGAAATTCTGTTACTTTAAAGTCATGTTACATATCTTTCAAAATGTCTCAAAATGTTGTCAAACAGTTTTGTGATGGTGGTTTGGCCTCTGGTTTTACAACCGACATGCCACCCATGTTCTCTTCTGCTGTCGTCCAGTTGCATCATTGAACTTCCCTTTTTATCTTTGTTGCACATTCTCACACTCTCGATATAAATATCTCAGAGGACTAGGGATGTAATGATTACCAATATTACGGTAAATCTGGGTTAATTTTTACACGGTAAGAATGACCGTTTTTGTTTAAATTAATTGCATTATCGCGGTGGATTATCAGGATATGTAATAACAGCCTCATTCAAGTCTCGCGATGCAGGCGCTGGGTGAATGCGTAGCATGTGTAAACACAAAGAATGAAAACATGGCGGAAGGTGGTGATCACGGCACTCAGGACATTTTCCCCCCAACTAAACGCACAAAGTCTGAGGTCTGGGCGTACTTTGGGTTCCTGAAGAATGCCGAGGGACAGCTGGTGGAGGACAACTATCCTGTGTGCAGAACATGCAGAAAGAAAGTTGCTGCGAAGGGTAGCAACACTACAAATCTGCTGGCTCATCTCCGTGAACATCATCCACAGCTTTACAGCCAGTGCAAGTTATGCTATGCAAACGTCAGTTATTGTGTGAGGGACTTCGGTTTTACTAAGATTGTCATAATGTGTAACTCTCGACGTAACGTTATACGGGATATTTAAGCCGTATCTGTCCTCCCAAACGGCGACTAGGTTTTCCGTTTCCGTTTAAGACACTTAGGAGCTAATACTAGCTGAGTAGCTAATAGCCGTATTAGCAGCTATGTTGCTAAGTGTTTCAAAACGAAACTATAATCGAGATATCAAATTTTCCATATCGTTACATCCCTACAGAGGACAAACCCATTTCACTGAGTGTAACTTTGTACTGGGTGTGTGGTGTGTGATCTCACCGTGCCCTGGCTGGGTTCTGGAGCAGCCTGAGTCACTGCAGGGTTTGAAGTCAGCCCCTGGACAATGAACAATGTCAGTGTGCATGCTGTCAGGTGGTCACAATACAAACAACACATGTGGCATGTATATAATGCATATGTGCAGCTTTCAGCTAATGTGATGGGAGTGTAAAAATATCTTCAAATCCACTACACCAGACCAGTGGATAAATTCAGTTTGCTTTAAGATGCAAATTGCTGTTCCCAGCAGTCACTTAGACACAACAACCTGGGAAAATAGCGTCCAGGTTGGAAAATACTCAAGTTCAGGTTTTAAACTCACAATAGTGTCACTCATCTGTGTTTTGTTCCCTGAAAAGACAAAATATGAGATTAATAAAAGCTTCAACAGAGAAAATCCAGTTTCATTAAAACTTGTTTCTATCTGTTCTCTCACCTTTAGTTCTCCTCCATACGATGATTGCCACAATGAGTATTAAGAGTGCTGCTAAAGCCACAGCCACAATGATGTACACCCACGAGTCTGCAAAGATAATAAAAGGCAGTTTGGCTGCAGCTGTCTGTTCTGTTCAAAACCCGGTGGCTTATTACATGTACAATGCTCAAAAAATGAAGGGAACACTTAATGGTCACAGTGTAACACCAAGTCAGTTAAACTACAGGGATATCAATCTGTGCATTTAGGAAGCACAAGTGATTGTGAATCAGTTTCAGCTGCTTTGGTGCAAATGAAAGTGACAACAGGTGCAATGGAGAGACAAAAGCAAGACTACCCCCAAAAAGGGAATGGTTTTACATGTGGTGGTCACAGACAGTTGCTCTCTCCTTATCCTTCCTGACTGATCCTTCTCTAGTTTTGTGTTCTGCTAGTGTTCTTGTCACTACTGGTAGCATGAGGCAGTACCTGCAGCCCAATCAGGGTGCACAGGTAGTCCAGCTCCAGGATGGCACATCCATACGTGCGGTCGCAAGAAGGTTTGCTGTGTCTCCCTGCACAGTCTCAAGCATGGAGGAGATATCAGACGACCAGCCGTTACAGGAGGAGAGCTGGACAGGGCCGTAAGGGGGAAAACAGCCCAGCAGCAGGACCAGTATCTGCTCCTTTGTGTGAGGAGGAACAGGAGGAGCACTGCCAGAGCCCTACAAAATGACCTCCAGCAGGCTACTGGTGCGCATTTTTCTGAGCAAACTGTCAGAAACAGACTCCATGAGGGTGGCTCGAGGGCCTGACGTCCTCTAGTGGGACCTGTACTCACAGCCCAGCACTGTGCAGCTCAACTGGCATATGCCAGAGAACACTAGAAATGGCAGGTCTGCCATCAGCGCCCTGTTCTCTTCACAGATGAGAGCAGGCATACTGAGCACATGTGACAGGCGTGAGAGAGTCTGCAGGCGCCTTGGTGAACGTTATGCTGCCCGTAACATCATCCAGCATGACTGGGTTGGTGGTGGATCAGTGATGGTCTGGGGAGGCATATCCTTGGAGGGTCGCACAGACCTCCATGTCATAGCCAACAGTACCCTGACTGCTGTTAGGTACCAGGATGAGTCAGACCTTACGGTGGTGCAGTGGGCCCTGGGTTCCACCTGGTGCAGGACAATGCTGGGCCTCATGTGACCAGAGTGTGTAGGCAGTACCTGGATGCTGAAGGCATTGATGCCATTGTCTGGCCCTCTCGTTCCCCTGACCTAAATCCAACTGAGCACCTATGGAATGTCATATATCGATGCATCTGACGCCGCCGAGTACCACCACAGACTGTCCAGGAGCTCAGTGATGGCCTGATCCAGGTCTGGGAGGAGATTCCCCAGGACACCATCTGCTGACTCATCAGGAGTTATCAGGAGAGCATACACAGGCACATGGGGGCCATACACACTACTTAGAGGATGTGATAAAATTCACACAAGTTGGATCAGCCTGTGATTTCAATGTTTTACTTGGATTTTTGTTGTGATTTTGAATCCAGCCCTCAGTGGGTTGATGATTTTGGTTTCCACTGACTGTTGTTGTGTCATTTTGTTCTCAACAAATTATACAGTGTACATCAGTAAAGATTTTAAACGTGAATAATTCATTCATCAAGATCTGATGTGTCATTTAAGTGGTCCCTTAATTCTTTTGAGTAGTATAGGTGTTTAAACATTCAACTGATAGTTTTTACCGAATCAAACAATAACTTTTGGTACAAAAACTGCATCCAGTATCAACACAGTCCACAACTAGCTTGACAAAACAAACAACAGGCCCACTTAATAGTTCTTCTAGAATTTCCACCCTCATTTTACAGTTGAGATGTGACTGAAAGCTTCATGAAACACATGAAGATACATAAATAGATGAAGTCACTATCTTTTATTTTTGGTGAAGCATCATCGGTACCTGCTGTTGTGTTGTTTTCAGTTGTTGTTGTTGATTCTGTTGTTGCCGTTGTTGTGTCCTCACCTGAACAGATGAACACAACTCAAACTGTTGTGATGTAATATTAAAACTTCAAATCCATAAAATAAACAAATATTTGAGGTGATTATTCTCATCAGTTTGAAGTGACTTTAAACAGCTCAACATGTTCTCACCTGGTTTCTCACCTGAGGATTGAGATCTGAAGGGAAACACCTGCACTTTGTTAACAGAAGCCACCGCACACGTAAATAACTTATATCTTGATGTGTAAATGTAGAGAGAAGTCAGAAAGGTCACAGAGGCAGAGCAGAGAGACTGTGATGTCTTTATGTCCTTGTTGTCTTTATCCACATCTTGACCCTGAAACAGCCACTTCACTGTGTGTGGACATCGTTCATATGTCCTCACAGAGCAAGTTAATATCACCTCATCAGTGTTTTCCTGTTCAGTCACTGGTGAAGATGGAGATATTGTGAGAGAAAGACAACAAGAGTAAAATGAACTTCATCACTGTAATCATAATTATTGTAATGTTTCAGTATATTGTTCTAACAAGACAGTTTGAGCTGAAAACATTATGATGGAAATACTCACTGGTAACAACAGACAGAATAACTGCAGAGGTTCTTTGCTCTGATGTTAGCTTTCTGCAGGTGTAATGACCAACATCCTCATCTGTGACCTTCTTTATACCCAGAAAACATTTCTCTGTAACACTCAGTCTGTCTAATTTAGCTTTTTCAACAATCTGCCCACCACGAGCCAGAGCTACTGTCGTTGTGCTTCTTGATTTACTGAAGACCCATGTGGTACTGTCACAGTTATCCTGCCCGTCTGTTACATTTTCACAAGTCAGAGTGATGTCATCTCCACCTCTGACAGTAAAAGTGTGGAAAAACTGCCCGGTCACTGCTGCTGAGATGATGAGAGAGAAATACAAAGAAAAAAACAGCAATAATGAAATTTATATTAATGTCAGTGTGAAGATAATTTTAGATACAACAAAAGTTTGCATATGTGCCTCATCATTTTCCAAGAGTTCACTAAACTCACTATTCACCTCTCTGGAAACCAAAAAGACTTCTGAAGGTTATTATGAAGGTTATTTGTGTCCCTACCTGTAAACTGAAGCATCAGTATCAGAAATAAAGACATTTTAATCCCTCTGAATTCAGCCATCGTGCCTCTCTGTCTCTCTCTGCTTCCTCTACCTGTAAGTCTCTGAGCAAGTTGCTTTTGAAAGACAAATTTTGTAACGACTTCCTTCTTTTCTCTCACTGGTCACTTGTTGCCTTCATGTGGGCAGATGACATCAGCTTTTACCTCCCTCACTCATGGCCAACATGAGCTGGTATGAAGCTCACACTGACCTGAAGTATCCTAAATGAACACCAGTGACAGTTTCCATGTATCATCATCCCTTTGACAATAAATGGAAATTGTTCGCTCACTGTCATCATAGTTATTGTAATGTTTTAGTATATTGTTTTAGTATATTGTTCAAACAAGACAGTTTGCTTTAATACTACTGCTTAAGTTATTGTTTTCTGATGTGCCTTCCATTCATATACTGTATGTGATATACAGAATATATTCTTACCTGTAAACTGAAGCAGTGTCACAAGAAAGAAAGACATTTGAATCCGTCTGAACTCAGCCATCATGATTCTGTCTCTCTGCTTCTTCTTTCTCTTGTTCTGATGCTCAAACTGTTTCTAACATAGTGCTTTAGTAGAAAGATGCTGCAGCTACTTCCTGTGATGAGTATGATGTCACTTCCTCAAAGTGACTTGAAAACTATTTTAAATTTATTTCTCTGAATTTGTTACAGACGTCCAAACAGCCAAAAACTGTTACAATTTTTACATTTCATTGAAACCGTCTCATCGGACAGTTAAATGTTTGTGCAGTCAGTGATCCAGTTTAATGCTGCAACAATCAAAGTGTATTAATGCTCATGTTGAGTCTCAAGTTCACACTGTGTCCAGTCCCACAGTGCATTTGTGACACTGACGTGTTTCACCTCCTGAAAAGAAGAAGACGACTGAGGAAGTTGAAGGTGTGAAGATTGTTGGTTAAAATAAATATTTGCAATGATGTGACTTGTTTTCTTTGGATGATGTTTGTTAGAAACCAGACAGGATTCATGGTGATGTTTGACAGCACACATGAACAGACAGGTGAAGAGTCAAACTCCTCGCCCAGCAGAATTTCACTCTTGATGTCTGTGGTGCAATATGGTGACACTGTAGCAGCTGGGAGGGAACACAGATAAGATGATGTGTTATTGGTCTGAGACCTGTTAGTTCCTCATTGTGTCTTTGAAGTTGTTTTCCTGAGAACTGAAGGAGAAGTGATTTGGTGAGAATGTGGTTAACAACAGCAGCAGAGGTCTGGAGGTTTTAGCCTCAGCGCCTCTTTCTGTATTTTGGACTACTAGAAGAGGCCGGACATTCACTTACTATTATGACACTGTTAGTACATGAAAGAGTCACAAGACAAAGTGTAGAATGAAGTGATAAACATTTCTTTATTTTATATTGTTATCAGATATAATAAAGAGCAGACTGTTACTGACTCCATTAAAGCTGAAAACAGAGTCAAACACATTGACATCCCAACAAATATGTTAACAGCAATGCTAAATGAAAGTGAATTTAAATGAGTTCTTCTGCACACAGAGACATGAAAGTGAGCTCAAGCTGCTGGAGCTTCAATAACAGGCAGTAAATCCTAAAATCAGCTCTGAAATCTTCAGCTGGAAGACAATTTAAGGAAGTGAACAAGAGTTAAACGCTCTTTGCTGTTAAATGAAGTTAAAATCCAGCTGCTGTGTTCTGACCTGACTGCAGACAAGAAAAGTTTTTACAGCTGATGGAGGAAAAGACATCAGACTAAAATAACATAATATGTTTCTCTTCCTTTGTTATTTACAGGCTTTAACTGGTCATGTAAAACGTGATGAGTTGATCAGTGGAGTCTGATGGAGGCAGAAGTGTTGGTCAAACTCCATCAGAAGGTCTGATGTTTTCATAGTTCACTGTACCATCATCTTCATCATAACGCACCTGTGACAAACAACACAACACAATCAAAGCCACACTTTCCAATCCCAGTCCCACCTCTGTGATCTGTAGGCGCCCGCTGTCCCACATTTAACACAAGGAAATAAGAAATATCTTGACACCTTAATAAAGGCAGGTTCACAGTTGAGTCAGCAGACCCTGAACGCACCATTAGTCACTGTCTGATCTGATCTTTATCTGACTGGCTGCTGGACTGTTTGCACTGGAGCTAGATTTGATTCTGTACATTATCCAGAGTAACATGGATGTTGTTTCTTGTAATAAAACAAAACTATCTGCATTATTTTAAAGACACTGGAGGTGAAGTGAGAACATACTGTATGATGTGATGTCATTTAGGTGTAGCCGCCCTTTAATCTGGACCTCATCATGTTCAGTTTTTATTGACACTGTGTCAAAGAGGTGTTGATTCAGATCTGTGGTCTCTTTGGAGGCTGTAGTTTGTGTCGCTGTTGTAATGAACTGCATTATATTGTCATGTTTCACTTGTATTTGAATCCACTTCACTTGTCCTGTTTATTGTTGTCTTCTGTCTTCTTCTATCTACAGTTGATAATGAAGAGTGTGTAAAGTAGCAACTGTAAAAACATGACGTTATTTAGTTGTAAAAACTCACAGTGATTTCATCCATCTGTGTTTTCTTCTCAGAAAAGACAAGAGAAAGAGTGGACTTTAGTTTCCACAGTGAAAATCCATGGAAACATTTTATCTGTGAATGTTCTCACCTTTAGTTCTTGTCCACATGTTGACTGCCACAACACCTATTATGAGCACTGATAAACCCACAGACACAATGATGAACCTCAACCACCAGCCTGGAAAGAGAATTAACACATTAAAAACATTTTGGTTGTAGCTTTTACACTTAAAAAGAGGAGAGAGGGAGATTGGAGTTAACCATATAATTTTTATTCACATTTCCTTTCATTAAAATCAATGTGAAAATACAATGTTATTCTTTTTTTAAAGAGATTTTTAAAAGCATTTTAAAAAGAGCAAAAACAGCTTAAACCACATCTCTTTAGACGTGTACATGTATTTTCTCAGTATGGAGACAGAAAGAGACTGACAGGAAGACAGAGAGATTCTAGAGAAAGTTGCATAAAAATATTGCGTCACTACCTTTAGTTGAAGCATCATTGGTTGCAGAAGCTGTCGCGGTCGCAACTGTTGTTGATGCTGTTGTTGTTGCTGTTGTTGTGTCCTCACCTGAACAGATGAACACAACTCAAACTGTTGTGATGTAATATTCAAACTTCAATCCATAAAATAAACAAATATTTGAGGTGATTATTCTCATCAGTTTGAAGTGACTTTAAACAGCTCAACATGTTCTCACCTGGTTTCTCACCTGAGGATTGAGATCTGAAGGGAAACACCTGCACTCTGTCACCATCAGTCACTGCACATGTAAATAACTTATATCTTGATGTGTAAATGTAGAGAGAAGTCAGAAAGGTCACAGAGGCAGAGCAGAGAGACTGTGATGTCTTTATGTCCTTGTTGTCTTTATCCACATCTTGACCCTGAAACAGCCACTTCACTGTGTGTGCACATCGTTCATATGTCCTCACAGAGCAGGTTAATATCACCTCATCAGTGTCCTTCTGTTCAGTCACTGGTAAAGATGGAGATATTGTGAGAGAAAGACAACAAGAGTAAAATGAACTTCATCACTGTAATCATAATTATTGTAATGTTTCAGTATATTGTTCTAACAAGACAGTTTGAGCTGAAAACATTATGATGGAAATACTCACTGGTAACAACAGACAGAATAACTGCAGAGGTTCTTTGCTCTGATGTTAGCTTTCTGCAGGTGTAACATCCAACATCCTCATCTGTAACCTTCTTTATACCCAGAAAACATTTCTCTGTAACACTCAGTCTGTCTAATTTAGCTTTTTCAACAATCTGCCCACCACGAGCCAGAGCTACTGTCGTTGTGCTTCTTGATTTACTGAAGACCCATGTGGTACTGTCACAGTTATCCTGCCCGTCTGTTACATTTTCACAAGACAGAGTGATGTCATCTCCACCTCTGACAGTGAAAGTGTGGAAAAACTGCCCGGTCACTGCTGCTGAGATGATGAGAGAGAAATACAAAGAAAAAAACAGCAATAATGAAATTTATATTAATGTCAGTGTGAAGATAATTTTAGATACAACAAAAGTTTGCATATGTGCCTCATCATTTTCCAAGAGTTCACTAAACTCACTATTCACCTCTCTGGAAACCAAAAAGACTTCTGAAGGTTATTATGAAGGTTATTTGTGTCCCTACCTGTAAACTGAAGCATCAGTATCAGAAATAAAGACATTTTAATCCCTCTGAATTCAGCCATCGTGCCTCTCTGTCTCTCTCTGCTTCCTCTACCTGTAAGTCTCTGAGCAAGTTGCTTTTGAAAGACAAATTTTGTAACGACTTCCTTCTTTTCTCTCACTGGTCACTTGTTGCCTTCATGTGGGCAGATGACATCAGCTTTCACCTCCCTCACTCATGGCCGACATGAGCTGGTATGAAGCTCACACTGACCTGAAGTATTCTAAATGAACACCAGTGACAGTTTCCATGTATCATCATCCCTTTGACAATAAATGGAAATTGTTCGCTCACTGTCATCATAGTTATTGTAATGTTTTAGTATATTGTTCAAACAAGACAGTTTGCAAAGAAAGTCCTTTAATACTACTGCTTAAGTTATTGTTTTCTGATGTGCCTTCCATTCATATACTGTATGTGATATACAGAATATATTCTTACCTGTAAACTGAAGCAGCGTCACAAGAAATAAAGACATTTGAATCTGTCTGAACTCAGCCATCATGATTCTGTCTCTCTGCTTCTTCTTTCTCTTGTTCTGATGCTCAAACTGTTTCTAACATAGTGCTTTAGTAGAGAGACGCTGCAGCTACTTCCTGTGATGAGTATGATGTCACTTCCTCAAAGTGACTTGAAAACTATTTTAAATTTATTTCTCTGAATTTGTTACAGACGTCCAAACAGCCAAAAACTGTTACAATTTTTACATTTCATTGAAACCGTCTCATCGGACAGTTAAATGTTTGTGCAGTCAGTGATCCAGTTTAATGCTGCAACAATCAAAGTGTATTAATGCTCATGTTGAGTCTTAAGTTCACACTGTGTCCAGTCCCACAGTGCATTTGTGACACTGACGTGTTTCACCTCCTGAAAAGAAGAAGACGACTGAGGAAGTTGAAGGTGTGAAGATTGTTGGTTAAAATAAATATTTGCAATGATGTGACTTGTTTTCTTTGGATGATGTTTGTTAGAAACCAGACAGGATTCATGGTGATGTTTGACAGCACACATGAACAGACAGGTGAAGAGTCAAACTCCTCGCCCAGCAGAATTTCACTCTTGATGTCTGTGGTGCAATATGGTGATACTGTAGCAGCTGGGAGGGAACACAGATAAGATGATGTTTTACTGGTCTGAGACCTGTTGGTTCCTCATTGTGTCTTTGAAGTTGTTTTCCTGAGAACTGAAGGAGAAGTGATTTGGTGAGAATGTGGTTAACAACAGCAGCAGAGCTCTGGAGGTTTTAGCCTCAGCGTCTCTTTCTGTATTTTGGACTACTAGAAGAGGCCGGACATTCACTTACTATTATGACACTGTTAGTACATGAAAGAGTCACAAGACAAAGTGTAGAATGAAGTGATAAACATTTCTTTATTTTATATTGTTATCAGATATAATAAAGAACAGACTGTTACTGACTCCATTAAAGCTGAAAACAGAGTCAAACACATTGACATCCCAACAAATATGTTAACAGCAATGCTAAATGAAAGTGGATTTAAATGAGTTCTTCTGCACACAGAGACATGAAAGTGAGCTCAAGCTGCTGGAGCTTCAATAACAGGCAGTAAATCCTAAAATCAGCTCTGAAATCTTCAGCTGGAAGACAATTTAAGGAAGTGAACAAGAGTTAAACGCTCTTTGCTGTTAAATGAAGTTAAAATCCAGCTGCTGCGTTCTGACCTGACTGCAGACAAGAAAAGTTTTTACAGCTGATGGAGGAAAAGACATCAGACTAAAATAACATAATATGTTTCTCTTCCTTTGTTATTTACAGGCTTTAACTGGTCATGTGAAATGTGATGAGTTGATCAGTGGAGTCTGATGGAGGCAGAAGTGTTGGTCAAACTCCATCAGAAGGTCTGATGTTTTCATAGTTCACTGTACCATCATCTTCATCATAACGCACCTGTGACAAACAACACAACACAATCAAAGCCACACTTTCCAATCCCAGTCCCACCTCTGTGATCTGTAGGCGTCCACTGTCCCACATTTAACACAGGAAATAAGAAATATCTTGACACCTTAATAAAGGCAGGTGCAGTCTGAGAAGGAAGGTTTTCACAGTTGAGTCAGCAGACCCTGAACGCACCATTAGTCACTGTCTGATCTGATCTTTATCTGACTGGCTGCTGGATTGTTTGCACTGGAGCTAGATTTGATTCTGTACATTATCCAGAGTAACATGGACGTTGTTTCTTGTAATAAAACAAAACTATCTGCATTATTTTAAAGACACTGGAGGTGAAGTGAGAACATACTGTATGATGTGATTTCATTTAGGTGAAGCCGCCTTTGAATCCGGACCTCATCATGTTCAGTTTTTATTGACACTGTGTCAAAGAGGTGTTGATTCAGATCTGTGGTCTCTTTGGAGGCTGTAGTTTGTGTCGCTGTTGTAATGAACTGCATTATATTGTCATGTTTCACTTGTATTTGAATCCACTTCACTTGTCCTGTTTATTGTTGTCTTCTGTCTTCTTCTATCTACAGTTGATAATGAAGAGTGTGTAAAGCAGCAACTGTAAAAAAATGACATTATTTAGTTGTAAAAACTCACTGATTTCATCCATCTGTGTTTTCTTCTCTGAAAAGACAAGAGAAAGAGTGGACTTTAGTTTCCACAGTGAAAATCCATGGAAACATTTTATCTGTGAATGTTCTCACCTTTAGTTCTTGTCCACATGTTGACTGCCACAACACTTATTATGAGCACTGATAAACCCACAGACACAATGATGAACCTCAACCACCAGCCTGGAAAGAGAAGTAACACATTAAAAACATTTTGGTTGTAGCTTTTACACTTAAAAAGAGGAGAGAGAGAGATTGGAGTTAACCATAAAATTTTTATTCACATTTCCTTTCATTAAAATCAATGCGAAAATACAATGTTATTCTTTTTCTAAAGAGATTTTTAAAAGCATTTTAAAAAGAGCAAAAAACAGCTTAAACCACATCTCATTAGACGTGTACATGTATTTTCTCAGTATGGAGACAGAAGGAGACTGACAGGAAGACAGAGAGATTCTAGAGAAAGTTGCATAAAAATATTGCGTCACTACCTTTAGTTGAAGCATCATTGGTTGCAGAAGCTGTTGCGGTCGCAACTGTTGTTGATGCTGTTGTTGCTCTTGTTGTGTCCTCACCTGAACAGATGAACACAACTCAAACTGTTGTGATGTAATATTCAAACTTCAATCCATAAAATAAACAAATATTTGAGGTGATTATTCTCATCAGTTTGAAGTGACTTTAAACAGCTCAACATGTTCTCACCTGGTTTCTCACCTGAGGATTGAGATCTGAAGGGAAACACCTGCACTCTGTCACCATCAGTCACTGCACATTTAAATAACTTATATCTTGATGTGTAAATGTAGAGAGAAGTCAGAAAGGTCACAGAGGCAGAGCAGAGAGACTGTGATGTCTTTATGTCCTTGTTGTCTTTATCCACATCTTGACCCTGAAACAGCCACTTCACTGTGTGTGGACACTGTTCATATGTCCTCACAGAGCAAGTTAATGTCACCTCATCAGTGTTTTCCTGTTCAGTCACTGGTGAAGATGGAGATATTGTGAGAGACAGACAACAAGAGTAAAATGAACTTCATCACTGTAATCATAATTATTGTAATGTTTCAGTATATTGTTCTAACAAGACAGTTTGAGCTGAAAACATTACGATGGAAATACTCACTGGTAACAACAGACAGATGAACCACAGAGTCTGAAACTTGTGTCTTGATTCATACTGCCGACAGTCATAACGTCCAACGTCCTCATCTGTGACCTTCTTTATAACCAGAGAACAGTTTGCTGTAAAACTCAGTCTGTCTGATTTATCTTTGGCTTCTTCCTGAATTTGCCCAAGCTTAACCAGCTCTACTGCTGCTGTGTCGCTTGAATTACTGAAGAGCCAGCCACCAGCGCCCCAAGGTCAGTTTAATCATGATTTCTGTATCCATGGTTTCCAAGAGTTCACTAAACTCAGTGTTCAAAACAAACAGATTCATCTTAGTTAAATAAAATGTAGCTAATAAAGTACATCCAATAAACCTGTTAGTTATTTGTTGCAATGTGTCTGACACTGAATGTGATATACAGAATATATTCTTACCTGTAAACTGAAGCAGCGTCACAAGAAATAAAGACATTTGAATCCATCTGAATTCAGCCATCATGATTCTGTCTCTCTCTGCTTCCTCTAATTGAATGTCTCTGAACAAGTTGCTTCTTAAAGACAAATGTTGTAACTACTTCCTCTAATTACTAAAGTGTCACTTCCTCATCATAACCATCATCCTTCTTTTCTCTCATTGGTCACTTGTTGCCTTCATGTGGGCAGATGACATCAGCTTTTACCTCCCTCAGTCATGGCCGACATGAGCTGGTATGAAGCTCACACTGACCTGAAGTATCCTAAATGAACACCAGTGACAGTTTCCATGTATCATCATCCCTTTGACAGTAAATGGAAATTGTTCACTCACTGTCATCATAGTTATTGTAATGTTTTAGTATATTGTTCAAACAAGACAGTTTGCAAAGAAAGTCCTTTAATACTACTGCTTAAGTTATTGTTTTCTGATGTGCCTTCCATTCATATACTGTATGTGATATACAGAATATATTCTTACCTGTAAACTGAAGCAGCGTCACAAGAAATAAAGACATTCCCCTTGCCATTCCTGTAAAATTTGCCTAAAATGTCTGTCCAAGGCATACCCAAATTAAATTGAACGCTGTTCTTGAACCGTTTGGAGTATATGGATGGTTTTGGTCTCTGTTGAAAGGAAACACTGAAGTTTTTTCCCAAACTGTTATGAATCACTGTAAGTGCTATTTTCATTGAAGTAGTTTGAGTCTGAACACACTGAAGTAGGTCTTTATTCTCGCCTGAATTTGTTTTGCAAACAGATGCCTGCAGATGAGTGTAGCTGGGACTTTTTAGCAACACAATGGGACAACAACATGAAGCCTTACCTAGTCTGAGATCAAATTTGATAACAATCCTACAGAAAATGAGTATTTTACACGTTTTTCTAATGGTATGTCTAGGCGTTTCCAAAAATGTGCCATTTGGAGACTCCAAAAGGACCCTTGGATAACCATGGTCACATAGCTGGATAAAAGGGCAGAACTCTTGAACGCTTCAACGTACAGTCATGATTTTGGGCTCTAATGAAAGGTGACACTTAGAGGTACCCAATCCCACAATCAGCATCAGTATTGCTGAAAAAAGTTACTGAAGCATAAACTAAAATCTGTGCATATAAAAGAGTCAAAACAAGTGCTGTTATGGAAAAGTGTTTTTTATATGAAATGTAAACATAATAATTAACATTTACACAGCAAACTCACAGCAAACTATTTTCATTATGTTAGAAATATAACATATTATAGGTTGTTAGCAACATGCCATTCATTATAGCAGTCACGACTTGGGACAAAGCACAAAGGCACATCGCAGGAGGAGCATTTTACTGGTGTCTTTGCATGGCAATGCCTGCACTTCAGCCGACCACTGGTGCTGTGCGCAGCGATATGCGCTGGTTTGTGATGTGCTCCGCGTGGAGCAGGAGATGGTACGGGTCTGGCTGTGGAGGAAGCCTCTCCCAGCTCCTTGGCTAGGGTCTCTCTGAACGCCTTTTGGTGCAGAGGTGTCTTTCCTTTACCTTTTGCAATTTCTTTGTGGAGGAGGAAGGCGTTCACAATCGCAATGTCCATGAAATGGTAGAAGAAGGTCTTGTACCATTTCTGGGTCTTGTGGAGGACTTTGTAGTACCCAATCAGGGCGTCAGACAGGTCCACTCCACCCATACACCTGGAACCACATAGAGAAAAAGATACAAAGACATAAGTATATGCAGCACACAAATTATTACATTTCAAAGGGCATCATGTATAGTTGACATAAAAGATAAAGTCCACACACCAGAAGCTGCTCCTTGAAGAATTTATTAGATGTAACGTTTTGGGCTCCTGCCCTTCTTCAGACAATAAATTCTTCAAGGAGCAGCTTCTGATGTGCAGACTTTATTTTTTATGTCATTCTTACTTTTTGGTCCAGCACCCAGCATTAAGTCTTTTGGGATGTGCGTGCTATCTTTACCTGTTCATCATGTATAGTTGAATATACAGTACGTACCGGTTGTACTCCTTCACCGCTGGTGGAATTGAGACGTTCTTCATCTGCCAGTGCCCATCTGCACCTTTGACCCTCCTTTGTACCGTGTCATCGGAATGGGCTGTGTGGAGTGTTGAACACATGAAGACGTCCCTCGTGTCTCGCCACTGGACAAAGAGGAGGGAGTCCTTCCTAATCCAGCGTAGGCTGCCGCGGGGAGATTTTGAGACCAGACTGTTGTTTTTGGCCATTGGGAAGCCAATTCTGTTTGTGCGGATGGTCCCACACGCCCAGACCTTTATTTGAAGGAGGTCACGGAAAAGGGTTGGACTTGTGTAAAAAACATCAACAAAGAGCTTATAGCCAGTGCCCAGCAACTTTATGTCAATAAGCTCCATCACTGAGTCATAACTGAGTCCCTTCCCACTGTTTCCATGGTACTTTCCCTCGTAGACAAAAAAGTCCCACGTGTAACCGTTTCTGGAGTCCGCCAGAACGAAGAGTTTGTATCCCCAGCGAACAGGCTTATGTTTCATATATTGTTTTAGCCCAATGCGGGCTTTGGAGGCAACCATTCGCTCATCGATAGATATTTCCTGGCTAGGATGATAGCTGCTCTTGCAGGCGTCCCTCATCTCCAAGTAGAGTGGCTTTGTTTTGGCGAGACGATCGAAGGCTGGCGTGCCTCTCCTCTGCTCGTTAGCAGCATCATCCACCAAGCTGCTGAGGTGAAGGGACTGACAGATCCTGAGGAACTTCTTTCCAGTCATTATTTGTTTTGGGAATGGGAGGCTGTACAATTTACCCCCTCGCCAGTAATCGGTAAATGCAGTGCATTTTACTATACCCATGTAGATGATCAAAGACATGAAGGCCAACATGTCCTTCACCGTTATATCAATCCACGGGTTGGAGGGTGTTGAATGGTGAGTGGAGCCATAGTCATTCGTGTTTTGGGTAATCGTCTTTATAATAGTGTCTGTGAAAAAAAGCTGGAAAAGCTGCAGGGCTGTGTAAGTGGCTGTACATATGAGCTGAGGTCCAGGTGAACGGATGGGTCTGAAGGTGGGCCGTGGTGGTGTGATATCTGGCTCGTCAACATCATTCCACCTCTCTTCAGGGCTGGTTGACAAACCTGTCTGACTGGTCCTGGCTCCTGCAGCAACGACTCTCCGCCTCCGCCTTCCTCTCCCTGGTCCTCTGCCTCCTGATCTTCTGCTGGGAGTGGTAGAACCTCTCTTTGAAGCTGGGGTAGGTTGCTCCTCTCCTGAGGAACTACTGTCCTGCTCCTCTCTAGGCCGCTTGCCTGCAGGAGAACTATCTGGCTCCCATTCCACATCTGAGTCTTCTTCAGATGGTTGCCTATCATGTGAAAATAAAGAAATAACAGTTAGTTATTGACAAAACTTTCCATCTTTTCTGTATTCTACAGTTTTGCACAGTGAAACACAGAGGGGGGTAGGACACACACACAGACACACACGCACACACACAAATCTGTCAATAAAGTCAAAGTCGTGTCGACAAGTAATTTGATGACGTCATCACATTGACACGGCGGAGGAAAGTGAAGTATCTCCACACATGTGATGTGTGTCTGTCAAGGCCCGAACATACTCGGGCGGAACGTACGCAGAACAGACTGTGCAGAGGTCTATGTGGACTCAAAGCAGACGTCCGCAAGCCCTGTGCACGCAGAGCTCAGATCTTACGACCGCGCGGACTCCGCTCAGCGCACCAGTGACTGCTCGGCATGTATTTTTCACATCGCGGGGATTTTTCACAGACATTTTTACAGGACACTACAACGCGGAAGTGCGCTCGACTATGAAAGCCCGAACGACTGGAGTCTGCTCCGCTTATAGTACGCCCAAGTATGTTCAAGGATAAAGTATCAGTGTAAGCCAATCAGAGGCAGCGATTTAATTCTGTACACAAGCACAGAGAGAGAGAGAGAGAGAGAGAGAGAGAGAGAGAGAGAGAGAGAGAGAGAGAGAGAGAGAGAGAGGGGGAAAAAACACACGACTTGTCGACTCCTCCCGGGGTGTGTCGACTTGTGCCACTGACGTCGACATTTCTGTTAATGCCCTAGTAATAATACAAGATATACGTAATATTATAATATAATGTAATATAAGTTACTTTCCATCTTTTCTGTATTCTAGTTTTGCAGTAGGGGTTGGGGGCCACACACACACACACACACACACACACACACACACAAAACTATAAACAAACTTTGTATTCATTACAGTACTACGTATAACACGTAATATAGTAATAATATAATCATAATAATACAATATATGGGGCATTCTACCGATTTTGTGCAGAGTGCTGTCCCTTAACAAAAAAAAACAACAAAAATGATTGAGTAATTGAGTATTTAGACATAGATATTTACAAAACTTATGTTATGACCTATTTAAACCTATGACATTAAATGAAAAAGTGATAAGCTAAATATATACAAAATCACCATTTATAGGGTACTTTCTATTGGGAAGTAGCTGTCCCCAACCCTGACCTCTAAAATTAAATTCATCTAAATAACACTTAAAACATTTTTCATATTTATTTCAAAAGTGTAACTTAAACCATCTTTGTGATTAAGTTTAAACACAAGCTGAAAGATTTACATGTATTGTGGGATTAATTTTTAAATTAAGAAACTATGCTAAAAAAGTAGTGTCCCTTGTTTTCATGTCACTACTGAAACACAAGAGTTTTAATGCACTGGTTGAGTCTGGATTTTAGCCACACCCCTGAATTTATGAGAAGGGGGGTAGTACTGCACCCCCGTCCCAGATGGCTGCATGATAAGTCGCTGACTCCCATAATTTTTTAAATAAATGTCTTCCAAAGTCTGAAAATCAGTGTGTAACTTTTAAAACTGTCACTACCGAACACGTTCTCTTCAATTATGTAAAAATTTGGGGGGTTTATGCAAAATATTATGTTTTTCTGTGTGAACAACTCTTCAAACATGTGCTTGTTAGCCATGTGACTGCTAGCATTCTTTAGTTATCCTGAAAAATAGCTGGGAATATCACTACCGAAACAGTCACTACCGAAACATATGGTAAAGTTTCGGTAGTGACATGATAATTTTGGTAGTGACAAAATGGAATGGTCAGTAGTTAAACCCCATAATTTTGTGGTCCAAAATCTTGCTATTCTATACTCTACCCTTCTCTACTCTATTCTGCTTTACTCTTTTCTGCTCTGTTCTGCTCTACTATACTCTATACTCTGCTCTAGTATACTCTACTTTGCTCTACTCTACTATACTCTGCACTACTCTGCTCTATCTACTCTATTCTGCTCTACTATACTCTTCTCTACTCTACTCTATTCTGCTCTACTCTACTGTATTCTGCTCTGCTCTGGTCTACTCTACTATATTCTGCTCTACTCTGCTCTGCTATACTCTGCTCTACTTTGCTCTACTCTGCTCTACTCTGCTCTACTCTGCTCTGTTATACTCTGCTCTACTCTGCTATACTCTGCTATGTTCTACTCTGCTCTACTTTGCACTGCTCTGCCACACCCCTATACTCTGCTCTACTATACTCTTCTCTACTCTACTCTACTCTATTCTGCTCTGCTCTACTCTACTCTGCTCTATAATCCACTCGACTCTGCTCTACTCTACTATAGTCTGCTCTACTCTACTCTAGGCTTGGGCGATTGGACGAATACATCGCCAATCGCCCATCGGCTGAGTCCATCACGGTTGGTTTCATTTTATTGTCATTTTATTTTGCTAAATTAATGGTCTGTCTCCACAGAATTCAACTCAGTACATATAGTTCATAATTACTATGTAGAGCAGTGTGTGCGTATTGGAACTGGCAGCTTCACACTGTTTCATTCACAAAACACGTCAGTGATGGCGGAGCTAAAAGTAACGTTAATTCATAAACCATATTTGAGAACTACATCAAAAAAGATGTGCAGTTGTGCACCCTGATCGTTATAGTAGGACAGGTATGTTATCCTTATCTCCCACCTGTTTGCTCATTTAGAGGCTGTGAGCGAATGCGCCATCAGACTCTTTTTAAAATGGTGTCGGACAGTCGTCTTCAGCCTGTCTTTACAGCTTATTACTCAGCAAAGATCTTGAGGTGATTTATTTTTTGTTTAAATGAATAAGAGTATAGCCTATAGGCTGTATGTTTCAGTAAAATTTCAATTCATTAATTTTGATTTTAAAGACCACAGTCAGAGGATAAGGCGCAGGTAAATTTATTCAAACAGAATAAACAGTCGGTTGGTCCACAAAAGTTACACAGTAACAGTAGCCTATAATAACAAATAAGTAAATATAAATGAAGGACATTGGAAAAATAAAGTGCAAAAATCACACAATCACATAAAATCATAATGTTTTGCGCTGTCTTTATAATAATGCTGTTGCGGACGTGGCAAAAAAAACTTAAGCTGTTATAGCTGTTCTAAAAGCCTCTCGTAGGCTTATTGCTTGAATAAATAAATACAAATAATAATAAATATAGGCTAAACGAAGAACAATGGAAAAATAAAGTGCAAAAATCACATAAAATAATAAAGTCCCTTTGCGCTGTCTTTAACTCAAAAACACAGTGTTTTACATGTTTTTGGAGAGGAAAATGAGCATGTTAACCTTATCTGGCTTAAGCAAAGTGCGCATATGGTTAACAATGTTACCAGCTGTGCAAAACACCCTCTCTGACGGCTTGCTTGTTGCCGGTATGCAGATATTTCAGTCCCATGTTGGACATGAGTGGGCTCGCAAAGCACGCTGCATTTTTTTGCTCCATTCATGTGGTGCCAGAAGATCTGAGTTGCCGAGTTGTTTTTCTGACATGAGGTAGCGTTCATGTGAATTATCCCATTCTGAAAGTCATTTTTCGATTTTTTCCGACATCACATGAATGCAATACCCCCCCCCCCCTTTTTTTTCTTTCTCCGCCACAAACACAACTGCTGAATATATCGGCAACCGCCAGCTGATGGGCTGACGGTGGCCGGTTGGAAATTTTTAACATATCGCCCAACCCTACTCTACTCTACTATCCTCTCCTATACTCTGCTTTACTCTGGTCTACTCTATAGTCTGCTCTACTCTTCTCTACTCTATACTGCTCTACTCTACTCTACTCTGTTCTACTCTGTTCTTCTCTGCTCTACTTTACACTCTGCTCTACTCTATTCTGCTCTGTTCTACTCTCATCTACTTTGCTCTACTGTGATATACTCTGATATACTCCGTTCTGCTTTACTCTGCTCTATTCTACTATACTCTACTATACTCTGCTCTACTTTACTCTTCTCTACTCTACTCTACTATGCTCTGCTCTACTCTACTATACTCTGCTCCACTTTACTCTTCTCTACTCTACTCTGCTCTGCTCTACTCTACTATACTCTGCTTCACTCTGCTCTACTCTACTCTGCTCTACTTTACTCTTCTCTACTCTACTCTGTTCTGCTCTACTCTACTCCACTCTGCTCTACTCTACTATACTCTGCTCTGCTCTACTCTACTATACTATACTCTGCTCTACTCTACTATACTCTGCTCTACTTTACTCTTCTCTACTCTACTATGCTCTGCTCTACTCTGTTCTGCTCTACTCTACTATACTATACTCTGCTCTACTCTACTATACTCTGCTCTACTTTACTCTTCTCTACTCTACTCTGTTCTGCTCTACTCTAGTATACTATACTCTACTATACTCTGCTCTACTCTACTCTTCTCTACTCTACTCTGTTCTGCTCTACTCTACTATACTCTGCTCTGCTCTACTCTACTATACTCTGCTCTGCTCTACTCTACTATGCTGTGCTCTACTCTATACTCTGTTCTACTCTACTCTACTCTGGTCTACTCTATAATCTACTCTTCTCTACCCTACCCTACTCTACTCTACTCTTGTCTAGTCTAGTCTGCTCTACTCTATACTATACTCTTCTCTACTCTATTCTGCTCTGTTCTACTCTGCTATATTCTGCTCTACTCTACTCTACTTTGCGCTTCTCTGCTCTGCTCTACTATACTCTGCTCTACTTTGCTCTATTCTACTATACTCTTCTCCACTCTACTCTCCTATGCTCTGCTCTCTCAAAAATTAAATTGTTTTATTGACCACAAAACATTTGTCTTTGTCCATAAGGCATACATTTGAGGAAGTATGCTGCAACCTTAAAAACAGAATAATGGTCACTACCGAAACAGTGTAGTCACTACCAAAACACTGGGTGTTTTGTAAAAAATAAAGTATATTGAGTTATCAACTAAAGTATCATGATGCTAATCGGTTACATTTATGTTCTGTTTCATCCTGTTTCTATTAACTCTGAAATCAATCTGATCAGCGTTATGCATTTTACAAAGAAAGATTGCCTTTAGATTTTGAAGAATCCTATAATTTGAACTTTGAAATTTGTTAGAATAGCCTATTAATTTTTATAGATTTAATTGTGAAAACCTTCAGTCAAAGTTTGTAAAAATTTAAATATTTGGACAAGGGAAGGAACAGGCATAACAGGTTGATATATTTTTTTTTGTATAATATAGACTAATACTATATGTTTTGGTAGTGACAAATTTTGGGAAAGGAAAAACATTCCAAAACAGTCTGAAAATACTATATAAAAATTTACAGTCATTTTACTAGATATGTGACCTTTACATATGGTACATATATATGTATAACGTTATAGGGACAAAGTTTTGGAAATAAAACATACAAAATTTCTAAATATTTCCAGCCTGACTTTGCACACATTCGGTAGAATGTCCCATATACGTAATATTATATTGTAATATAAGTTATAATATGATAAAATACTTACTTGTCAAGAGTAATGTCTTCTCCCCCGAGAAACATTTCCTCTGCAACAGAGTCATCAGAGGAGATTTCACTGTCTTCCTCAGATACCTCTGCCCCTGAGTCATCACTTGCACGCCGAGTGCACAGGTCTGCAGCTTCTTCGTTAATATATTTCGTTTTTAGCACCCTTTTCGCCATTTTTTACTCTCAAAATGCCAAACACCGTCAAACTCCTACCTCTCATTCACTCTTCGCCGCGCTTTGTTCGTCTTCTTCTTCTTCTTCTTCTTCTTCTTCTTTTTCTGTGGGTTTCCGGAAGCGTAGACGCGTCTTGGCGTATTACTGCCCTCCACCGGTTAGGAGCCTCATTGTCTTCACAAAACCAACAGCACTCTATGTTCCATTATACAGCTCTGTGTCGTGCAGAGAGAAATTGTAAGACTGCTTCCGCTGTCCGCTGGTGGTTTTCACTCAGACCAAAGAAAGAATAAAAGGAAAAGGAACTCACTCCTAAGGCTGTTAAAGATTTATAAAGCAAGTCCCTTTGGTCTCTGTATCTGACACACTCTAGAAAAACATGTCTCACAGTTTCAGGTGTTCCACATTCACACAGCCCAGAGGGGTGTTTTCCCACAATATACAGATACTGATTGAGCCCACAATGACCCAACCTTAACCTGCATATTTTGACAGAGTCTTTCCTTGTTCCTACAAAATAAGAAGCCTGAGTCCTAATGTGAGGTAAAATGGAATAAAGGTGTCTCCCCTTGGTCTCCTTCTCCCACATGCCAGATGCTAGACAGATCTATGCCTTCTTTATCTAAGGTACTCTTAGCTAGAGAGTCCACTATTTCATTCCCCTTAACTCCAGCATGACCTGGGACCCAGCAAAACTTAATTTCACAATTGGCATTGTTGTTTATTAAATAGCGATGATGTGAAGGTGATGAAGGAGATTCCGCTGACACTGTCTTGCTTGTATACAGAAAAGGTTTATTACAAGAAGTACAGCATCAAATCAAGCATCTAGATTGCCTGGAGAGGGTTCGAAGCCAATATGAACTGCTCTGAATAACAGCTCCAACTACTCTGCCTATATAGGTCGGTTGTTTTTGTGAACTTTGAGACAAAATGCAACAGAGAGACAGTCTAGATGCAATCAAACCTTTCAACCTAGCTTATCAATCCTTGACCTGGGCCATAATAAAGTCTTTACCTGGGCCCCTTAACTGATCATAAAAGACTCCGGTCATCACATAACATGGCACATCAGATACTACATATTTCCCCCCTTCGAGACTACACAGAGTCTTGAAAATAAAAGAGTAATACATACATACTTGCAGTTGTGATAAAAACAACAGTTCCTCCTACAGTGCTGCCTAAAGCATAACCTTAACAATATAGCAACTTTATGGAGTGCAAGAGCGAAAACCTGTCAGGCAGCTATCTTTCCTAAAATGTCCATCAAACAATCTAGACAGGAAAAATTCTCTCATGGCCCCTCTGCCTTAGGCAACCACATATAGTACTCCAGACCAATTTAAAAAGGAGGAATTTTAACATTTTGTGTAGGAATATGACTTGAACAAATACATGTGGAAACCTCAGTAAATAAAATTAAAAAAAAAGTCCAAATTAAGGCTGGTCGACCCATCGCACCTTCCAGTGGACCTTTCCCTGCCGAGCACCAATATCCCTAAGCACCCGAGAAAAAAGAAAACATCTGAGGTCCCAGTGTACTTACCCCATAGCAGAAACCATCATTCTAAAACAATTAAATTAAAGAGAATGTTATAAAATTTAAGTATTACTCATGCAGTAAAAGAAAACTCAAAAACTAAGTCAGTCTTACTAAGATTATCGCTACCATATAATCATCCTCTATCAATATCACAGATTACAATTTAATAGAACAAAATCCAAAAATATACAGTGGTGGAAAAAAGTTTTCGGACACCCCATGCATTTGTGAAATATTGCATTAAGAATCACTCTTAGGTCTTCAAGTGCAATTTCTTTTAGTACAGTCACAGCCAAAATACTAAATAAATCCTAAAAAAGCCATTAAAAACTTAAAATTGATTGGTTCCATAAAAATGCATAAGAAATTTTGAGTATTGGGTCATTTTGGTACCAGTGATGAAGGTCGTTCTTTTTATTAAAAGACACAATTTTTGTTGCCAAGCTTTGTGTCTACATAAAGCCAGCACATTTGAAAGTTCTTCAGACACAAAAATGGCTAAAACAAGGAACCTAACGCAGGAAACACGCCTGAAGATAAAGATTCTCAGCCAGGAAGGGTACAGCTGCCGCCAGATAGCCAGGAAGTGCAGATGCAGTCCTTCAGCAGTTGGATACACTCTGCAGAAATACAGACGAACCAACAGCTTGGAAGACAAACCAAGATCTGGGCGTCCAAGGGTTTCTTCAGCAAGAAATGACCGCATCCTGATCTGCATGTGCAGGCAAAACCGCCAAATGACATCACAGGAGCTTCAGCAGCAGTGGTCAAACCAAACTGGTGTCCAGTGTTCCACCCGCACTGTACATGGCTGACTTTTAGATCATGGCTTAAGGTCCTACAAGGCTATCAAGAAGCCCCTGATCAATGAGAGACAGAGGTTAGCCCGGCGTCGTTGGGCCCAGGCACACAAGAACTGGACAGCCAGGAATTGGAAGAAGATGATGGTCAGATGAGTCCAGTTTCCAGCTTTATCTTCCTCCTACTAATGTGAGGGTACGCAGAAGGCCAGGCGAAGCATTATCTCCAGCATGTACAGTACCTACTGTCAAGCATGGTGGAGGCAGTATAATGGTTTGGGGATGCATGAATGCTGCTGGTGTTGGTCATCTCACTGTCTGTGATGGCACATTGAACTCTACCAAGTATTGTACCATTCTCGAAACCCACGTGCTCCCTTCTGCGCGTGCACTGTTCCGTCGAGGTAAAAACTGGATGTTTCAACAAGATAATGCCCCTTGCCACACATCCAAGGCCAGTAGAACTTGGCTGCAGGAGCACAGTATCCAGGTCTTAGAGTGGTCAGCTCAATCCCTGGACATGAGCCCCATTGAAAATCTGTGGTGGATTATCAAAAGGTCTGTTTCAAAGCATAAACCAAAGAATTTAGAAGAATTAAAAGCAGTAATTCAAGAAGAATGGGACAAGATTACCCCTCAACAGTGTGAAAGGCTCGTAGGGAACATGCCAGCCAGGATTAGAGCTCTACTACGTGCCAATGGCAGGACTACTAAATATTAATTTGATGATATGATGGTTTATTTATTTTTTGTTCAGTTTTGAACACATTCTCTGTTATTTGTTGACTTTGATACTGACAATGTTGAGAACTGACATATTGAAACTGTCAAGAATTTAGTTTTGTTAGTTTTTCTTGTAAACAATAAACAAAAAAATATAATTTGTATTTGTTTGTATCTGTCTAATGCAGCCACACCTTTTGAAACACAAAAAAAGATTTTTCCACAAATATTTCATGATAATATTTGAGATTGTGTAAAATTTTAAGGGTGTCCAAAAACTTTTTTCCACCACTGTATGTAAGAGAAGACATAAAAATGTATCACACTACAACTCCTCAGCAGCGTTGACTCTCAGTGTAGTGTCGATGGTGTTTTAAATCTGGACATTTTTATCACAATGTCCTTGTTCAGGGCCCTCCAGTCCATTTTATTGTCCATGTTTGAGTGTCTGAATCCCTTCAGAACGTTGGGGTCCCTGAACAACCAACCACCCTCACAGTGGTCTTCCCCCAATATTGTCCAAGGAGGAAAGAAAAGAAAACACCAACCAGTATCTTTGCAAAGACAGCCGATGCAAATTAATTAAAACATCAAATGTAGATTAACACCTTATAAGCAGATGTGAAATTCACAATATCATACTTTCACATTATTCCAAATTATAAGTCACATTTCAATTTTAAGCGCATGGCTCAACACAGAAGGGCAAACTCCTCAGGTCCAGTTTCTGCTGTTTATTTACATCTAAAGGAGAAGGCTCACTCCTTTGAGGACAGCAATGTGAAAATCTTGGACAGAGAGGACAGATGGTTCGAAAGAGGGGTGAAAGAAGAATCTATGTTAAAATAGAGAAACTGTCTCTAAACAGGGGAGGTGGCCTGAGACACCACCTATCCTCCATTTACAATGCGGCCCTTGCTGCTGTACCTAAGAGATTGAACAACAAAGACTGCCCGAAACTAACCTCAAGTGGCTCAAAGAAACACGACAGTCGTTCACTGGTAACCACACATCATGCCTAACGACTGTTGCTCACCAGTGGCCCCACCCACTCCTAACAACCGTCGTTCACTAGTGTGACTCACCTGACCCAAACAATGGTCCAGTGAAACTCCACTAACGAAGTATTGTCTTATGAGGGCGGTGGGTGTACACCTCCACAGAGGTTAAAAACCTGAGTCTTACTCCACTGTTTGTCAGACAAGTGAGGACTAGTCAGACTGATGCGTTGAGAACTGATGAAGCCGCTTGGATAAGAGGCAAAATGTCTTCTAGACAAAATCAAAGTCCAGTTGCCTACGATTTAATTGTTGCCAGAATGGAATTGACCTGGATAAATGAGAATATCCACAGACCAATTTCAATTTCCCCCTTTAATCATACCACTCTATAGTATGAAACTACTAAATAACAAAATAATAGATGTTAAGACTATAATATAATTAGACATTCAAAATGGATATTTCTCCACCAGTCCACCTTCTATCACCACTTCCTTGTCATTGTCTGTGCCAGTCCTATGTAATAATTGTCACAGCTCAGGTTTCTTAGGTTGTTTTTATTCAGTTATGTTGTTTCCTGTTTTACTTTGAAACTCACATCTCTTCTCATTTCAGATCACTTCACTTCCTGCCCCTGTGTTTTCCCTCCCTTTTGATGGCTTCACCTGTGTCTGATTGTCTGTCCCGCCCTGATTAGTCTCACCTGTGCCTTGTTATCCTTCCCCTCACCACAGTATTTAGTGTGTGCCTTGTTTTCTCTCTGTGCCAGTTCGTCTTAGCTCCTTGTGTGTCGACGTTCCAGCTTTTTGATTCCCTGTGCCTCTTTGTTGGTTTTTTGGACTTAGCCTGTTTTTTGACTCTGCCTCTGCCTTGTCCCTTTTTGGATACTTTTGCCTCTACTGATTTCCCTGTGTGTACCTCAACCTATTTTGTCCAGTAAAGACTTTTTACTTACCTGAACTGCCTCTTGAGTCGTGCGTTTGAGTCCTCTCCTGGTTCACCAGTTTTAACAATAATGGCATCTGAACATGATCCCCAGGCATCACAGCTCCAACCCATCTCAATATCATAGCCTTTGCAAAGGTCAATAGCAGCGTACAAAAACAAAACATCACACATAATGATAGAACTGCCAAAATCTGAACCAACACTGCTCCCAACGGTCCGAATTTCTTCTGCAATCAAGCATTCGCAGACCATCCAGATTCTTCCGACGAGCCAAACGCATCCCTTATATTCTTCAATGCATCCATGACACTAGTCATATTGTCAGAACTATCAGGAATCAAAGTATAGCAAGCATCCCCAGTTAAGTTCAAAGCCACACACAGGCCACCTTGCTTGGCCAAAATATAGTCAAGAGCCATGTCATGTTTTAGCAACGTCAGTCTGTGACTCCTTTGAGTATTTGACAAGTATTCAAAACCTCTTATAGTCTCATTTGCAAAACCCTGTAGGATGTAGGTTATATTATCAATGTGATCTGCCAAAAATGTCTCACCATACCATGGAAATAACCCAATACCCCACTTCTCTCCTAGACTTATCCTCCAATGGTAGGACTCCAGATTATGAAATCGTGCCATGTTCCTTTTCTTCCTACTTCCAGAAACAGCATTAGATTGAACCTCATCAGGTACTTTTTCCTTCTGGACAGCAAGAACCTCGTATGGGAGTTTCAGCGTTGCCATGTAACAACATCCTGTCCACCCATACGGTAGAAATATGTATGCCTTATGACCACAAACCCCACCAAATATCCTTGAAATTTCCTATAGTCACGTTTCCAGGCAAAATTTGGTTCTGCACCATCACAGTTCTATTCTGTTTGCAATGTGGTGCATAAAAAGTCACTTCATGCAAGTCATCAATAGCCTCATGTTTACGCTTACCCACATTCATCATATAGTTGTTACAATCTGAGATTCCCATAAACATCCCATGCCCATTATGAGTATCATTTGAACAAAAACAATCTTTAGCCCTCACAGATTTCACTTCCATTGCATCAGGGACCGCTGTCATCATATTTTCATACTGATCAAGTAAATTCACACATGGTAATTCCCTCAACCAAGAACAATTAAGTCTAGGTTTAAACAGATTCACTGACAAAGCCATCACTGTATCTTCTGCTGATTGCTGCTCATACAACAGCCATGATAGTGCATAAGATTGGCATACAGTAGCTAGTGGTTCTGGTACCTGTTTCTAAAATTGAAGGCCATGTGCCTGGTGATGGAACTTTCACCACACATGGACAGTTCATTTTCCTCACCGATCTTACAGAATGAGTTAACTGCTGGAACCATAAGTTCCTTCCTACCCATGGGTCTGCCATTTGTAACACAGAGGAATCAAATCCATATGCCTTCCACTTAGTGTCTCTCTTCTGTAATGCATGGTGATGGTCAGTCATGTCTTCTGATGTCCAATCAAAATCAAAAAACTCATCTTCCACGTCTGAAACAGTCATCTGAGCTGTCAAAGATGAATCTGCATCATTCTCTTTCACCATCTGTTTCTTAAGTTCAAAAATCTCATCACTACTGTTCACACTAAGCTCTATCTTTAACATAGGATTCTGAGTTACATTTACAAATTTCATAGGCATCAGAGATGTTGTCACTGTTCTATTGGTAAAGGTTGCCCTTGTCACAACGTCACTTGTAAAATTTCCAGAAGTGACAAAAGTAGAAGTTGTCACCATCGCTGTTATATCATTTATCCCCTTCAAAGTCGTACCCCAAATAAAACATACTGATTATATTATATCCCATTTCTACCAATACGTCCCCCTAACTCCTACGCACTGGAGCTTTTAATCCATTACTTAGATGTTTATTACTCAATCAATTATTAAGGTTTTTAAACCTGGACTTCCATGACCCTGTCTCAGAAGTATTTTACTGATGTAAATGTGGTAAAGACTTAATGGTAAAGGAAATTTTTTTTTTTTTTTTAATTTAAAACCCGCTTTCAGGGATCTGCATGTTTACTGTTTTACTTTTCTGTATCAGTAAGAATTCTGTTAAACACAGATCTTAAGGTCTTATTCACTTTAAAGTCTGGGTAAAGCTAAATCAGTGATTTCTTTCAAAACACATTACACATGTTAGAAAATGCTTGTTGTAAATGTGAAAAGACTGAGCTGTGTAGTACTGAACTGTGGAGTTAAACTGTTTTTCATCATTTTGGTGTCCAGAATTGTTTGGGTGGGCCTAAGAGCCTGCTCAATGACACACTGGAGGCATCCTGAACATAACCCTCCTTTACTATATAAATACTACTTCACTACCGACATTAGAGCTCATATTATCAATGTTGTTTCCGTTCACCCCCACGTGCTCTCAGAGCTCTTTCAGTCCAATAAATACATGAATAAATATCTCTGTTAAATGCCAGAGTCATATAAACACAAGCTGAACAGCTGTCACTAACAAACCTTTCAGTCTCTCAGACTAAATTGGCTACAGTTACTGCTCGCTCCTGTGGGTGTGAGCCTCGTGCTAACATTAGCTGCTGTTAGCTAGGTAGGTAGGTAGGTACTTTATTAATCCCCTTGAGGAGAAATTTCTTGCTGAACAAGAGGCTGTCATTGTGTAGTGGCATTAGCTCTTTGACTCAGGATGTGTGTCCTGTGCTATCAGACTGTGTGTGCGACTGAGTTAGGTGCCAAAAGAGTCTGTCGCTGCACGGCAGCTCGTTCTTTAGCTCCGGGGTGGAATTTTATTAATTATATGGCACCTAACCCATTCTGACTATCTTCACCCCAGAATTATCTTGATCACCCATCTCTGACTCCTAACTCACCAAAACTGGATAATGTGGGTTCTGCTGATTCATCATGTTTTAATGAACTCTCCAACTGTTTGTACTATGGTCATTCCAGTTATTATTAGTAATAGGCCCCGTTTGAGTGCTCCCCAAGCATGCACTGTTAACAATGACAACTTAGTCAGACCTACTATTCATCGTCAGCCTGCCTATCATCTTCCACCTATCTCTTCCTCTGTTAAACTGTGTCTCTTAAATGTCAGGTCCTTGTCCAACAAGTCCTTCATCTGTCATGATTTCATTCGATCAAATAATATCGATTTCTTTATGATCACCAAGACTTGGCTTAGCCCAGAGGACAATGTTCCTCTTAATGAAACCTCCCCTTCTAATTTCTCTTATTTTATCCTACCAAGACCAGCAAGGAGAGGTGGAGGCCTCACTGTATTCTACAAGAATGTTCATAAATGTTCTCGAATATCCTTTGGAAATTTTACCACCTTTGAAATCTGTAGTTTTGTAATTACCAGTAGAGACCCAGTACTCTGTGTTTTAATTTATAGACCCCCAAAACTGAATTCTGGCTTTATTACTGAATTTTCTGAACTTCTGTCCCTCATCACTCAGCGCTCTGACAATATTATTATACTTGGAGACTTTAACATCCACGTCTGTTGCCCATATTAAGATCCCATTTCTAAAATTAGATCGTTTTTATCTTTCCATGACCTCAACAAAATTGTAAATGCCCTTGTGTCCTCGCACAGACTACTGCAACGCCCTCTACACCTGTCTTAGCCAGAACTGTCTCCACCATCTGCAGTCTAGACCAAAGATCTAACTGTGCCACGTGTACCCCAAACCCTGCCCTTCCACTCGCTGGATCCCTGGACCCATCTGTGAAGATTACTATGTGTTTCCAGTTCATTCATGAGACACATCTGAGCACATGCAGAGGCCCCACTCTTGTCTGTCTCTTCTAAAAAGGTCAGGTTTACATCCCGCTCCTGCATTAACCAGTAAGGCACTGGAACCCAGCTCTTATGAATAGAAATTATTGACTGTTCCAATCCTAGCTTGCCGGCCCACTGATTAACAGTATTAAAAAATGGTTGGCGTTTGGCCCCTCCTCCAGATTCCCATGATCCTAGTAGTATGCACTTAGCTTGACCTGAGCAGCTTCATTTGACCCAGTACTGCAAACCTAGTTTAATTCTCCTTAGAGACAAGGGCATTTCCCCCATTTCTACAAGCAAAGCAGAGATCGGTGAGGTTCTAAAAGCCCCAGAGCAGAGTCTCAGTGCCCTGGCCTGAATCACATCTAATTTGTTAAGCACTGATTTGAAAGCTGATCCATAAATAAAACTCCCATAGTCAATAGCTGATCTTATCATTGCTTGATATATTAAGGACATGACCCCTCTGTCTGCCCCCCAGCCACATTCAGCAAACATTTCTCTAACACTTTAGATATGTGTGCTGCCCACGTCAGTCGTTCATCAAACACACTCCGAGAAATTTAAAAACTTTTACCTTCTCTAAAGGACACCCATATATGCTCAATCCATTATTAGGAAGCTCCCTTTTAAAACCAAAAATCTTTTCCAAATGGTCCCAATCATCCGCAAATAGGGACCGCCCGAACCCCCCTCCAATGTTTTTAAATATGTCATTAATCGTAACATTAAAGAGGACTGGGCTGATGACACTTCCTTGTGGGGTACCATTTTCTATTTCCACTGTCTTAGAGCTTTTCCCCCCAACCCTTACTTGGATCGTTCTTTTCCTCAGAAAATCTTGGATTTCCAATTAAACATCCTACCTCTTACCCCGAGGTCATACAGCTTAAATAACAAACTCTCCTTCCATAAAGAATCATAAGCCTTCTCAATATCTAAAAACACTCCTACAACAACTTCTTTACTCAAATGTCTTCTTGACATCGTATTCCAAAACTGCCACTGACTCCATAGTTGACCTACCAATCCTAAAACCATTCTGATCATCTGTAAGAAGACCCTTTGTTTCCAAGAAATATACCAACCTATTAGTTACCATTCTCTCCATAATTTTGCAGGGCACTGATGTCAGTGCTATAGGTCGATATGAAGATGGGTCAGACCCGTCTTTGCCTGGTTTCAAGATAGGAATTATGACTGCATGTTTCCATTCAGATGGCAATCTGCCCTCATCCCACACTGTATTAAACAAAGCAATTGCATCCCTCATTTCTTTCAGTGTAAAAAAAGTGTTCAAAGGACTAACATTATCGGAACTCCAATCCAACTTCCAGTGGTTAACTAACATAAACTCATTCCTCTTCCTACCTCTCACTTCCCCAAGACTATCAGAGCTATGCACTTCCTGGAAAGACTCCACACACGTCAGCCTTTTCTGTGTTGGTAACTGCCTCCACCTCCTCTTTTTTTTTAACACTGGCATCAATCTTTTTTTGTCACTCCCTGACATCCTATGCACAGCTGACCACAGGTCCCTTACTGGGGTCTCAGGTCCTAATGTTCCACAGAACCTCCTCCAACAGTTTCTTTTTGCATTCTTTATTACTCTCCTTGCTATTGCCCTTGTTTTTTTATATTCTACAGCGTGACTTGCCATTGGGTGCCTTCTTAATTGTCTATACGCTTTATTCCTATTTCTTACGGCTACATCAACACAGCCCTGTGGATACGAGTTAGACTTCGTAAGTATTCAAACATTTCACCTTGCAACTGTTCCAGGGACGGTCCCTCATGGGGACCTCTTAAGTATGGTAGCGGCATGGGCCGGCCCGTAAGCATTTCATGCGGTGTTAGATGCGTGACTCGGCTGGCCTGTGAGCGCATAGACATTAGTGCAAGTGGTAAAGCATCCACCCAGTTAAGCTTATTTCTGCTGTCTGCCACTATCTTGGCTATTTTTGTTTTCAAGATGCCATTTGCCCTTTCTACCGCTCCCTGCGATTGGGGATGGTAAACGCAGCCAAATTTATGTTTGATTCCCAATTGCTTTAGTGTCTCTTGTATGACATTGGACACAAAGTGGCTGCCGTTGTCTGATGATATGGTGTCTGGCATTCCAAATCTCGGGAAAACTTCCTGACACAAAAATTTTGCGACTGTTTTGTGATCTGATTTTGCAGTGGCTTTTGCCTCCACCCACCTACTATATCTACATATGACCACTAAAACGTATCTCAGTCCCCTTACTCTTGACTGTGGTCCCATGTCTACATAGTCCATCATGAGGTGTCTGAATGGTCCGTCTGGGGGTGGTATATGTGCCAATGGGGCCGAAAAAACTTTCCTGATGTTGTATTCTGCGCAAACGTCACATTCATTTAGTACTCTGTCCACCGTGGCTGCCATGAATGGCGACCACCATACTGCTTGCAGTTTCCTTAGGATCTCCCCCCCTGCGCAATGGTCACTACCATGCGCCCAAATTATTGCATGTCTTAGTAGTAAAGTTGGTAGTACAAAGCGGCCATGGGCATCCAGCCAAACTCCATGCAATGGACCCCGTATTGGGCCCGTTTGCGTATTCTTAATAGCTCCCCTTTTTACCCATAAGCGTTTCTCAGCCTCTTCTACTCTATCTTGAGCGGCTATAAGGGAGGGCAAGGATGTGAGATGTTCGCAATCTTGTATGGTTAATATGGGCGCCATTACTGCCCCTATTGCTGCTTGTTTGGCTGCCTCATCTGCAAGATTATTGCCTGTAGCTATCAGTGTGTTGGTCTTTTGGTGGGCTGGACATTTAATGACAGCTAGGGCTGTGGGAAGCGACATGGCTTCTAACAGATCGAGGATGGCAGCTCCATGAGTTACAGGGGTGCCATCAGCTCTGCGAAATCCCCTTTGTTTCCAAATGTTCGCGTGAACATGGCACACGCCATAGGCATACGCAGAGTCCGTGTAGACGTTTAGCGATTTTCCTGCAGCTAATTTACATGCTTCTGTCAACGCTTTTATCTCTGCGAGTTGGGCTGAGCAGGGCTGAGCAAGCTTACGTGCCTGTAGTGTGGCGAAGGCTTGGTCGTCATTTTTGAGCTGAATAATCCCATAGCCTGCATGGCTACCAGTGGCGTCACGAAAACATGAGCCATCCACGAACAATGTGAGGTCGGCAGGAATTGGCTGATTATGCAGGTCCTCTCTAGCCCGCATAAACTTGTCTGTATCGTGAATGCAGTCATGTGGAGTACCTTCTGTTGGCAAAATCAGTTTAGTGGCGGGGTTAATGACGGTGCAGCGCTGAATATTGAGTTCAGGGGCTGACAGGATTACCTCATAGCCCATGCGTCTGGCTTGTGTTAAGACGAATCGTGGACTAGTTAGTAGTGCATGAATTTGGTGGGAAGTATACAGCGTCACAGGATGTCCCATGGTCAGCGATGAAGCTTTCTGGAAGGCAAAGACAGCGGCTGCCAGCCCCTGATAGCAGGGTGGCAGGCCAGCCTCGATGTTGTCCAGTTTAGTACTGTAATACCCCAATGGCTGATTACCTGTGGGTGTGTCTTGCATCAGGACGGCACAGGCAAAGCCTGATTTTTCTGCAACATAGAGATGAAAAGGTTTAGCATAGTTTGGCGTCCCTAAAGCGGGAGCGGACTGCATGTCTATTTTCAGGGTTTGGAACGCACCTTCCGCTTCCTCTGTCCATGTTAACTGTGCTGTGTTATTTGTTTGTCCTGCTGCTCTTATCAGAGCCCTGAGGGGAGCAGTTTTTATAGCATAGTCACAGATCCAAGGTCTGCTGTAGCCTGTCATGCCCAGAAAAGATAACATTTGGCCCACCATTTGCGGTTGAGGGGCCTTAATCACTGCCTCTAACTGGGATGGTGCAATACACCTTTTGTCCCCACAGAGTCTTCTCCCTAAGTACTCTACTGACTGTTGGCAGAACTGTAGTTTAGTTTTACTGACTTTGTGTCCGCCTTTTGCTAAGGCCGTGAGCACTGCAATAGAGTCTTTTTCACATTGTTCTTTTGTAGGACTGCAAATGAGCAGATCATCTACATATTGCAATACTGTGCTTTGCACGTTCAAACTGGCGAGGTCTTGTGTCAACACACGATTAAAGATGGATGGGGAATCCAAATACCCTTGAGCCAACCTGGTATAGGTATATTGTTGATTCTCATACGTAAAGGCGAACAAATACTGAGAATCTGGATGTAGTGGTACGCTGAAGAAAGCTGAACACAAATCAATGACTGTGTACCACTGGGTATCTGGTGGGATGTTGGAAAGCAACATGTGTGGGTCTGGCACAAGTGGTACTTCTCCGTCTACTACCGCGTTAACAGCTCGCAGATCATGGACTAAACGGTAGTCTGGTGAATTTGGTTTCCTGATGGGAAAAATGGGTGTGTTACAGGGGCTTCTAGTTTTTACCAAAACTCCTGCTTCAATCAAGCCTTGGATTGTTGGTCTGATACCGTCAATTGCATGCTGTTTGAGAGGGTACTGTTGCTGATATGGTAAGTTAACGTGTGGTTTTAGCTTAATGTGAACTGGTTGCGCTGATTTTATCAAACCTACATCAGTCTTGTGTGCTGTCCATAACTGAGATGGAACTTTGCTTAGCATCTCTTCATGTTCTGCGGTGACTGCCATTTGCGTGGGTGTGCCTCCATCTACTACCACTTTATCTGCTAAAACCTCATCACCTACTTTGACTGAGATCCTGATGAACTGCTTATCTTTAGAAATGTGAATGTACCTGTTGTTTGTGGGCACCCACTCTTGCACCTGCAGGGCACGCCTGACCATAGGACCGAGATGATGAGACTCATAATCTTTGGCCACTAAAAGCGTGACATGCGGTGTAGACTTTGGTACTTGAAACCATCCAGATAATTCTTCCGGTAGGCGGACAGCCGCTGCCACGCCCTCCGGCCCCAAAAACATGTCTTCACTGGTGATGAGATATGGTTTTTTATTGATCCCTACATCCCAACACTCCTGGTAATCTACATGAGTCTGATCTCTGTCATACATGGGCGTGCAATGCAGCGGCAGAGTGGGGGTATGTGCGGTGTCGTAGTGCATGCGAATCCACCTCTCCCACTCAGTCCATTTCTGTTTAAGGTGTGAGTCTTCTGGTGTCAGCTGAAGCCAGTAGGCCAGGGCTTGCTGTTTGTCTGTGGTACCTTGGGGTAGTTGTGACATCATGCTTTGTGGGGGTTCATCTGGGAAGTCCAGGTACAGTCCATCTTGGGTACACATGATTTTTGCTTTTAATGGGCATAGAATGTCTCTTCCTAGCAAGTTTACTGGGGTATGGGCTGAGTATAGCAAAGGTGCACATATGACTTTGCCTGCAATGAGCATTGGAACGGGCTCCGTTAGCGGTATGATCTGTGATTTCCCAGAGAAGCCTATGGTCTTTATGGATGACTTAGAGAGGGGGAACCCGGAGCCTTCTTTGCCAATGCATGAGTATGTGGCTCCTGTGTCAACCATAAACGGATATTCACGGTCATGGATGACAACAGGTACGATGGGTTCCTCATGTGACTGTAGCGATATAGCTGGTAACATTAGTTCCCCCTCAGGCTCCTCTGGGCACCCCTACCAGGGTTGTGGCTGTTCCATGCTGGGCCAGTTCTGTGCTGGACATTCCCATGGGTTGCTAGGACATTGGGCCCGTATATGGCCTGGTTGACCACACCCCCAGCATTGATTGTCAGGAGGAGCTGGGTTAGCTGCTGGATAGCCTGCTCCTACGTTTGGTGGGCCTGGTGGCTGGTTGGGTGCATCCTGGAAGACATGGTGGTTCCCTGGTATGTAATTTCTGCCTCCTTTCCATCCTCCCCTGAAGTTTGTAGACTGAGCATTTCCTCCAGGTCCCCCACGGCCCCGCCCTCTGGGGGTTCGCTGATCGCCACCACCTCTTGGTATTTGCTGGTAATAATAATGGTGATGTGTGGCGTTGGTAGGGGTGTCTTTCCCTGTTGCGTTGGGGTCAGTGGGGGGTGGCTGCAGAGGTGCTTGGGGCTGGATGGTTGGAGGAGCTGCTTGGGTCGCTGCCACCACGGGAGCTTGGATTTTAGATTTCTCTTTTTCCTTTTTGACCAGCTTGCTCAGTTCTCCCAGCTGCAGCTGGGTCAATTTGTTGACTAGTTGTTTGTCTTCTTCATCCTTTTTCTTTCTGTCTTTTCTGTAGAGCTCAACATGGTGGACGATGTGTTCTGAGAACAGTGGCCAGTCCATTTTCATTAGTCCCACCACATCTTCCAAACGTCACTGTACACTCTCTGGCATGGCCTTCTTAACCATCATTTTGAATAGGCTTTGAGTGGTTTTATTGGCATTCCATGCTTCTCCTGTTTCTTCTTTCCATTTCTTTTGGAAGGTGTGTAGGAACTTAGAGGGACATTCGTCCTCTCCCAGCGTTTCCCCTTCCAACTTGGATGGGTCTCTCTTTGCCGGGTAGTGTTTTCTCAACTGGCGCCACACCTTGGAGCGGTAATGCCCAAAGTTCACATCGTCGCTGTAATTGTTTCCAATTGCCGCTCCCACATTGGCTTCTGTGAATATTTCCTGGGTGGTTTGCTTCCCAGCCACATAGGTGAGCAAAGCTTTAACATCTCCCAAGGCTAGCTGTATTCCAGCTGTTGTTTCTTCTAGAGCCATTATCCATTTATCTGTGCCATCGGTGAGTGCCGGTAGGCGCTCAGCCAGGCCTATCATGTCCATGAAAGGCCAGGGCTCGTACTGCCTTTGTCCATTAGGTTGTGTTATAAGGGGACACATGGTGGTTCTGTTACCTTCCTCATCATACAGATATATGAGATCCTCAGTCTCTCCGAGGACTTTTCCTCCTCTCAATCTCATGCCTCCTTGACTTTGAGCTCTGTTGTCTGTTGGTGGTCGTCTGTTGGTGTCCCGTACCTCTTTGGGCTGTGTTTTGTTCGATTTCATTGTACCTTGGAGAGTCAAGGTGATGTGCTCTGTGGTGGGGCTAGCTTGAGGCTCCTCTGGCTCCTGCTGGAGACCCTCTTCTTTTAACTGCTGTTCTTGTATTGTCTCCAATAGTTGACTCATTTGCTGCAATCTGCCTTCTGTTCTCCGGCTGATCCCTTCCAGCTCTTTGAGCAGCTCCTGTCCTCGGGTGTCGATCAGTGACGCACCTCTGGGAGTGTGTTCTTGGAGACTGTGATCACTTTCATTGTGTGGCTCTCTTTCCGTCGGTGGGTCTGGATATGGTGGCGGGCTAATGGTAGCTGGTCTCTGACGATCTCCTTCCTCACGCATCTGGCGGTTCTTTACCTCCCATTCCAACATCTGTTGCCAGTGCTCGTACCCAAAGGTACTCATAGGCCTGGGTTTCAATTCCTCAATCTTTCCTCTTTTCTTACGCAATTCTATTGTAGGGGAGCCAGATCTCTCTGTGGGGAGGCTCGAGCAACTTTTATGGTGAGCTTTGCTCCCGTTTTTCACCTGCTTCTGTCTCCCTCTGTCTTTGCGCCCCGCAGTTGGTACTTGCCCTTCAGTGGAGCGAGAGCCTTCATCACTGGCGTTGTCTGTCGTCTCTCTAGCAGTAGTTCCGGTGCAGTCACTGCTCCTTCTACTACGGTGTTTGTATATCATTGGAGGCTGTCCAGTTTCACTCTCAGTGAACTCTCCATCCTCCTCGTCACTTGTTGACCCATCGGTGCTCTCCGTTTCTGAGGACGGTTCTGTTTCCAGTCTTAACTTTTTCCTCGGCCCCTGTAGTCCTCTCCTATTGGGTTTCTTGTCATCATTTTTTGTCAGGGTCACTGTGAATCTCCCTTCTAATTGGCTCTCCATTTCCGTAACTTTGGAGCCTCTTAGTGCGTACTGTCCCATTGCTGGCTGTGTTTGCTCCTGTGGGTATGGGGGTGGTGGCGGTATGGGTGGGGGTGGTGCTGTGGGCGTTACTTCTTCCTGTATCTGGTGTTCTTTGTCTCTTTCCTCCAGCTGCACCATTATTCTTGTTCCAGTTTTTCTGAACCATCCTAGCACTTCTCTTTCTTTGGCTCTCTTGTTTTTTAGTTTGTAGCTTGCCTTGGTGTCTCGAGCTTCAATATGTCTTAATTCTGACTCTACTTCATCACAGCATGCCAAATTGAATGTACCATCCATAGGCCAGCGATTCTTCCCGGAGGTTCTTTTGTGCCAGTTGGCCACACAGTGCTGAATGCGCTTGGCTCGACTTGGGTGTTGTTTTATTACCATTTCTATCGGGGTCAGAACCCCTTCTTTCATTTTTCCCTGGTTGGCTCCCATGAAGCCTTGTTTTACCGCACTAGCTCTTGGGATTTCTGGCTGTTCGTCTGTTTCTGTTGTGCGTATTAACACCACTATCTTCCCTACTGTTATGACAGTTTTGTATTTCTTTTCTCTACAAGGGTTGTACTCTAAGTCACAGGACCTGTCTTCTTGGGGTTTCCGTTTACTTAGACACCCAAATTTACCTGTTTCCCACTCAACTTTTCTGGGCATGATGACAATTTGCAGCCGCGGGTTGTATATTTCCCCTCCTGCTGGGCTTTGTATGCGTATTTGGTGCAGAGGAAGTGTGGCTACTGGTGCGTTCTGATAATTGTCACACAGACTCTGTAGTAGCGGATTTAGTGAATAAGGAACCCACAGCCTTCGCAAAATCGCTTCCCACGGGGCCCCTGGATACTCTTCCTTTACTCTCTTTAAATTAACAAATTTAGTGATTTGCCAGAGTTTTTGTTGGATTTCTTGTTCGTCTTGCTAATGCTCAGCCCCTTCACTATCTATGTAGCTTCGTTCTAACCAAAAGTGTGTGCGCACCCCGCTATATTCTGCAGGGCCCTCTGTTAGACAGTGTTCTTCTCCCCAAATTTCATCCTCAATGATTTCCCCTTCTTCCATCTATTTTAGGTGCAGCTGTGAATTATGTTTGCCCTCACCTTTTGACTATTAGTAGTAACTCTATGTGTTTGCCCTATTAATTTCCCTTTAACACAATATTGCAACCGTGCAGCCTGTTTAGTTGGTTTATTCGACAACTTAATTAGATCTCTGTTGCCAACACTTTTCTACATCCACAATTTTACAATTTCCTCTATAGCTTACTATATTTACAACACTATGTTGATGACATGCACAACGACGTCAAGGATTATGTTTACACTATTTTACAGATTACTTTTAGATATATTTACAGTTTTTACACTAATATTGCAACCGTGCAGCCTGTTTAGTTGGTTTATTCGACAACTTAATTAGATCTCTGTTGCCAACACTTTTCTACATCCACAATTTTACAATTTCCTCTATAGCTTACTATATTTACAACACTATGTTGATGACATGCACAACGACGTCAAGGATTATGTTTACACTATTTTACAGATTACTTTTAGATATATTTACAGTTTTTACACTTAGATCGATCAGTTAATTTTTTCTTTTTCTTTTTCCTTTTCCTTAGCTACCTGCCCGTTCAGACCTGTTTTCTGAGGTAGTTCCCCTGCCCTCTTGGCTAAGAGGTCTCCCCTAACCCTATGGGGTCTAGGGGGTAATTGGCCGTTTTTGACTAGTTTTCATTTTACCTTTAAATTTCACCTTAAAAAAACTGTTAACCTTGCCTTGTTTGGTATCATTCTTTTCAGCACAACCTCACCTGTGTGACTTTACAGTTATTTTTTCATTTTGACATACTGTATTAACACACTGGACCTAAAATCACATAAAAAACATAAAATCCAAGTAGGAAAAAGTTAGATTTTTTACTGTGAAAACCACAAACATGTCTAACGAACCATTTGTGTAACTTAGAATAAAAATATAAATTGTAAACTTCAAAAACATATGTCCTAATTTAGCAAACAACAACGTTATATATAACTATTTACATTAAAATGCAAGCAATGCCTCAGGCGTTTTTTGAACAACTATTTACAAAACAATCAGATGTCACACAAATTATTTGTCAAAGGGAAAAATGCCAGCACTCACAAATGTCCTTTTGGTAAATTTAATAAACCAACTTGGGTGGCAGTACCAGAAACACAGACATTTTGACAGAAAGTCTTTTTCACAGAAGAAGACTTTCTGTCAAAATGTCTGTGTTTGTCGCTGTTTTTGGCCATGCACCTTTCTAGGGGATTTATTTTGAGAGTGCTTGCTTTTCTCCTACGTGATTTTACACAAATTATTTGTGCCACTCTGAAAAACAGTTCCTGTCCACCACAACACACTACAGGAGGAGGACACAACAGTAGGACAACAGGAGGAGTGACACACACCGTGTGGCTCTGCTGCCTGAGCAAACGGAGATCCGGACCTGGTGGGCGTGCCCTGCCACACCGTCCGCTCCTCTGTGCGGACCTCCGAGTACCGCTCAATGCGGTCGTTGGAGGCTCATTTTCCTCTCTCCTCTTCCAAAACACACTACACCACACACTAAGTATACACTCCAAACACGCTAAACGTCACAAATCCCAACTCTATCTGTGATCGCAATCGTGGTCTCTCTCGCTGCCGTCACTCCCACAACTTCCCCCTCTTCCCCAGGAACAAATGATGTGTGTTGCCATACAATTTTGTGATTGGTTGACGTGGTGCATTTTTCAACCAATAGGAAAGGGAGTGTCGTTTTTTTTTGTTTTTTTTGCTGTTGCCTTCAGCACTTTCGTCGGGCCGAACGGCCCGCTTTTACCGTTTCTTCCTGCATCAAACGCAGATCAAACGTGACAAAAATATTCAGGAAAATCATGGCGTTTATTATTTATCATAAGTCCGGTTTTATATGGCCTATCAAGACGATTTAAAAAGTGGTACAAAGTTTGAAGTTTGCACTTTCCACACAAAATGAAACTGAGACTCAGCAAGGCTGCGTGTCGCTGCTACGTCGTCTCAAATCGGTCACGTGATTTTGACGCGCCGGCGCGGTTCTGGACCGCAGAGGGCTAAACAGTGGTATCCACAGGAGCTTTTTAACTTCACTTTTTTTAGCTTTCTGCCCGTTCAGTCCCGTTTTGTCTACGGTGACCTCCCCTCCTTCTTGGCTGGGAGGTCACTTTCCTCAAAACAGCGGTATCCACAGAAGCTTTTTAGGCCTTTATTCACTTATTCTTTATAGCAAACCGCCCATGCAGTCCTGATGTCTCCCCTAGACACACCCTCCTTTTATAGGCTTAAAGGTGTACTAGGCAAGCCAACAGTGGTATCCGCGGATTTGCTTAGCATTCCGCCCGCGCAAACCTGCCGGCTGGCTTCAACACCCCCGCCCCTACAGGCTAAAGGGAGTGTTGGCAAGTTTCGGCAGTGGTAACCACGTATATGCTTTTGAGTATCTCTGACTCTTTTCTTCTCTTATTGTGCACTTTTGTCTCTTTAAATACTTTAAATACTCTTACTACCTTATTGCCTGTACCTCATTAGTTATTATTCATCCAACACACACATTCACTCTTTCTGCTCCACGATCACACCTTATTGCAGCAGAGTTACCCGTCTCCAGTGATGTTAGTTGCTTTTTTCGTGATATCTCTTTAATCAGTACATTATATAACTAGGTTCTTTAAGAGAGGAATTTGTCAAATACCTTTGACCTGGGCGGCTCCCAGCACTGCACCCCAGACACATGCGGTTTTAAACAGAAAAAGGCTCTGCTTACCTTATTTGGTGGCGCCACCTGTGTGTCTGACGTACAGCCCAGTGCCCCCGATCTCTGGCTTCGACCTTCCTTGCCTCCTGGCTGGCTGCGCCACTTGAGGTGAATGAAATCGGTGCCTGGAATTGGGCCTGACGGCTCCCGACCTCGTCCTCCTTGTTTCTTCTAAAATGTCTTTTGCTGTCAATTCAGTATCTTAGGTTCGGCTGGCAGATACTCAGAAAAACACTGGAGATAGGCAAAATCTGGTGCAATCGAGTTTATTGTGTTCACAGGCAACAACGCAGACAAACTCACGAGTCAGCCTCCGGAGGACGACTGACAAACTGCTCTCAGTGCTCTAGCTTATATGCTGGTGGAGGTCGAGGAGATCTCCACCCATTTCTGTAGCCCTTCCCATTTCGACCCATTTTTACTGGTAGCAGACTTTTGCCTTTATTCCTGCTCAAGCTGGAATCTGCCACCAGTATTTCCGGGGCCGCCCTCACTCTATTTTTTAAAAACCCATGTGATCTGTGGGGACTCACATGCTACAGCTCCTCGTGACACAATCATTTGAATGTATGTGTGACCTTTATATAAACTCCTAAGTGCATTAAGCAGTACAATCAAGTGAGTGTGCTATCTTCTTCACACAGCACGTGGTAACTTGTATGAGTGTCACTATAAGTTCACAACATCATGTGAGTGTAGGTTAATGCATTATATCATTACACAGCGCGTGGTAGGTTATGTGTGTCAATAAGAGTTCACAGCTGAGATGTCACTAAGAGTTCACCCTGTTATATTGCATATTACACATGAATGCAGGATTAGTTTTTTGCAAACGTCTACACACTAACATAGTTATATAGCTATTTGTATCTCATCCAACTTATATGGTCTAATATCTGATGAGGGTTTTGACTTTTACACTACAAACGCTGTTCTTGAACCATTTGGAGTATATGGATGGTTTTGGTCTCTGTTGAAAGGAAACACTGAAGTTTTTTCCCAAACTATAAGAATCACTGTAAGTGCTACTTTCATTGAAGTAGTTTGAGTCTGAACACACTGAAGTACAGTACAGGCCAAAAGTTTGGACACACCTTCTCATTCAATGCGTTTTCTTTATTTTCATGACTATTTACATTGTAGATTCTCACTGAAGGCATCAAAACTATGAATGAACACATGTGGAGTTATGTACTTAACAAAAAAAGGTGAAATAACTGAAGACATGTTTTATATTCTAGTTTCTTCAAAATAGCCACCCTTTGCTCTGATTACTGCTTTGCACACTCTTGGCATTCTCTCCATGAGCTTCAAGAGGTAGTCACCTGAAATGGTTTCCACTTCACAGGTGTGCCTTATCAGGGTTAATTAGTGGAATTTCTTGCTTTATCAATGGGGTTGGGACCATCAGTTGTGTTGTGCAGAAGTCAGGTTAATACACAGCCGACAGCCCTATTGGACAACTGTTAAAATTCATATTATGGCAAGAACCAATCAGCTAACTAAAGAAAAACGAGTGGCCATCATTACTTTAAGAAATGAAGGTCAGTCAGTCCGGAAAATTGCAAAAACTTTAAATGTGTCCCCAAGTGGAGTTGCAAAAACCATCAAGCGCTACAACGAAACTGGCACACATGAGGACCGACCCAGGAAAGGAAGACCAAGAGTCACCTCTGCTTCTGAGGAGAAGTTCATCCGAGTCACCAGCCTCAGAAATCGCAAGTTAACAGCAGCTCAGATCAGAGACCAGATGAATGCCACACAGAGTTCTAGCAGCAGACCCATCTCTAGAACAACTGTTAAGAGGAGACTGCGCCAATCAGGCCTTCATGGTCAAATAGTTGCTAGGAAACCACTGCTAAGGAGAGGCAACAAGCAGAAGAGATTTGTTTGGGCCAAGAAACACAAGGAATGGACATTAGACCAGTGGAAATCTGTGCTTTGGTCTGATGAGTCCAAATTTGAGATCTTTGGTTCCAACCGCCGTGTCTTTGTGAGACGCAGAAAAGGTGAACGGATGGATTCCACATGCCTGGTCCCCACTGTGAAGCATGGAGGAGGAGGTGTGATGGTGTGGGGGTGTTTTGCTGGTGACACTGTTGGAGATTTATTCAAAATTGAAGGCACACTGAACCAGCATGGCTACCACAGCATCCTGCAGCGACATGCCATCCCATCCGGTTTGCGTTTAGTTGGACAATCATTTATTTTTCAACAGGACAATGACCCCAAACACACCTCCAGGCTGTGTAAGGGCTATTTGACCAAGAAGGAGAGTGATGGAGTGCTGCGGCAGATGACCTGGCCTCCACAGTCACTGGACCTGAACCCAATCGAGATGGTTTGGGGTGAGCTGGACCGCAGAGTGAAGGCAAAGGGGCCAACAAGTGCTAAACACCTCTGGGAACTCCTTCAAGACTGTTGGAAAACCATTTCAGGTGACTACCTCTTGAAGCTCATCGAGAGAATGCCAAGAGTGTGCAAAGCAGTAATCAGAGCAAAGGGTGGCTATTTTGAAGAAACTAGAATATAAAACATGTTTTCAGTTATTTCACCTTTTTTTGTTAAGTACATAACTCCACATGTGTTCATTCATAGTTTTGATGCCTTCAGTGAGAATCTACAATGTAAATAGTCATGAAAATAAAGAAAACGCATTGAATGAGAAGGTGTGTCCAAACTTTTGGCCTGTACTGTAGGTTTTTATTCTCGCCTGAATTTGTTTTGCAAACAGATGCCTGAAAATGAGTGTTGCTGGGACTTTTTAGCAACACAATGGGACAACAACATGAAGCCTTACCTAGTCTGAGATCAAATTTGATAACAATCCTACAGAAAATGAGTATTTTACATGTTTTTCTAATGGTATGTCTAGGTGTTTCCAAAAATGTGCCATTTGGAGACTCCAAAAGGACCCTTGGATAACCATGGTCACATAGCTGGATAAAAGGGCAGAACTCTTGAACGCTTCAACGTACAGTCATGATTTTGGGCTCTAATGAAAGGTGACACTTAGAGGTACCCAATCCCACAATCAGCATCAGTATTGCTGAAAAAAGTTACTGAAGCATAAACTAAAATCTGTGCATATAAAAGAGTCAAAACAAGTGCTGTTATGGAAAAGTGTTTTTTATATGAAATGTAAACATAATACTTAACTTTTACACAGCAAACTCACAGCAAACTATTTTCATTATGTTAGAAATATAACATATTATAGGTTGTTAGCAACATGCCAGTCATTATAGCAGTCACGACTTGGGACAAAGCACAAAGGCACATCGCAGAAGGAGCATTTCACTTGTGTCTTTGCATGGCAATGCCTGCACTTCATCCGACCACTGGAGCTGTGCGCAGAGATATGCACTGGTTTGTGATGTGCTCCGCGTGGAGCGGGTTTGGCTGTGTAGGAAGCCTCTCCCAGCTCCTTGGCTAGGGTCTCTCTGAACGCCTTCTGGTGCAGAGGTGTCTCTCTTTTACCTTTTGCAATTTCTTTGTGGAGGAGGAAGGCGTTCACAATCGCAGTGTCCATGAAATGGTAGAAGAAGGTCTTGTACCACTTCTGGGTCTTGTGGAGGACTTTGTAGTACCCAATCAGGGCGTCAGACAGGTCCACTCCACCCATACACCTTGAACAACATAGAGAAAAACATACAGAGACATAAGTATATGCAGCACACAAATTATTACATTTCAAAGGGCATCATGTATAGTTGACATAAAAGATAAAGTCCACACACCAGAAGCTGCTCCTTGAAGAATTTATTAGATGTAACGTTTTGGGCTCCTGCCCTTCTTCAGACAATAAATTCTTCAAGGAGCAGCTTCTGATGTGCAGACTTTATTTTTTATGTCATTCTCACTTTTTGGTCCAGCACCCAGCATTAAGTCTTTTGGGATGTGCGTGCTATCTTTACCTGTTCATCATGTATAGTTGAATATACAGTACGTACCGGTTGTACTCCTTCACCGCTGGTGGAATTGAGACGTCCTTCATCTGCCAGTGCCCATCTGCACCTTTGACCCTCCTTTGTACCGTGTCATCGGAATGGGCTGTGTGGAGTGTTGAACACATGAAGACGTCCCTCGTGTCTCGCCACTGGACAAAGAGGAGGGAGTCCTTCCTAATCCAGCGTATGCTGCCGCGGGGAGATTTTGAGACCAGACTGTTGTTTTTGGCCGTTGGGAAGCCAATTCTGTTTGTGCGGATGGTCCCACACGCCCAGACCTTTATTTGAAGGAGGTCACGGAAAAGGGTTGGACTTGTGTAAAAAGTGTCAACAAAGAGCTTATAGCCGGTGCCCAGCAACTTTATGTCAATAAGCTCCATCACTGAGTCATAACTGAGTCCTTTCCCACTGTTTCCATGGAACTTTCCCTCATAGACAAAAAAGTCCCACGTGTAACCGTTCCTGGAGTCCGCCAGAACGAAGAGTTTGTATCCCCAGCGAACAGGCTTGCGTTTCATATATTGTTTTAGCCCAATGCGGGCTTTGGAGGCAACCATTCGCTCATCGATAGATATTTCCTGGCTAGGATGATAGTTCCTCCTGCAGGCGTCCCTCATCTCCAAGTAGAGTGGCTTTGTTTTGGCGAGACGATCGAAGGCTGGCGTGCCTCTCCTCTGCTCGTTAGCAGCATCATCCACCAAGCTGCTGAGGTGAAGGGACTGACAGATCCTGAGGAACTTCTTTCCAGTCATTATTTGTTTTGGGAATGGGAGGCTGTACAATTTATCCCCTCGCCAGTAATCGGTAAATGCAGTGCATTTTACTACACCCATGTAGATGATCAAAGACATGAAGGCCAACATGTCCTTCACCGTTATATCAATCCACGGGTTGGAGGGTGTTGAATGGTGAGTGGAGCCATAGTCATTCGTGTTTTGGGTAATTGTCTTTATAATAGTGTCTGTGAAAAAAAGCTGGAAAAGCTGCAGGGCTGTGTAAGTGGCTGTATGTATGAGCTGAGGTCCAGGTGAACGGATGGGTCTGAAGGTGGGCTGTGGTGGTGTGATATCTGGCTCGTCAACATCATTCCACCTCTCTTCAGGGCTGGTTGACAAACCTGTCTGACTGGTCCTGGCTCCTGCAGCAACGACTCTCCGCCTCCGCCTTCCTCTCCCTGGTCCTCTGCCTCCTGATCTTCTGCTGGGAGTGGTAGAACCTCTCTTTGAAGTTGGGGTAGGTTGCTCCTCTCCTGAGGAACTACTGTCCTGCTCCTCTCTAGGCCACTTGCCTGCAGGAGAACTATCTGGCTCCCATTCCACATCTGAGTCTTCTTCAGATGGTTGCCTATCATGTGAAAATAAAGAAATAACAGTTAGTTATTTACAAAACTTTCCATCTTTTCTGTATTATACAGTTTTGCACAGTGAAACACAGAGGGGGGTATGACACACACACACACACACACAGCTCTATATTCATTACAGTATAATATAGTAATAATATAATCATAATAATACAAGATATACGCAATATTATAATATAATGTAATATAAGTTACTTTCCATCTTTTCTGTATTCTAGTTTTGCAGTAGGGGTTGGGGGCCACACACACACACCCCCACACACACACACAACTATAATCAAACTTTGTATTCATTACAGTAATACGTATAATAACACGTAATATAGTAATAATATAATCATAATAACACAATATATACGTAATATTATAATGTAATATAAGTTATAATATGATAAAATACTTACTTGTCAAGAGTAATGTCTTCTCCCCCGAGAAACATTTCCTCTGCAACAGAGTCATCAGAGGAGATTTCACTGTCTTCCTCAGATACCTCTGCCCCTGAGTCATCACTTGCACGCCGAGTGCACAGGTCTGCAGCTTCTCCGTTAATATATTTCGTTTTTAGCACCCTTTTCGCCATTTTTTACTCTCAAACTGCCAAACACCGTCAAACTCCAACCTCTCATTCACTCTTCGCCGCGCTCTTTGTTCGTCGTCGTCTTCTTCTTCTTCTTCTTCTTTTTCTGTGGGTTTCCGGCAGCGTAGACGCGTCTTGGCGTATTACTGCCCTCCACCGGTTAGGAGCCTCATTGTCTTCACAAAACCAACAGCACTCTATGTTCCATTATACAGCTCTGTGTCGTGCAGAGAGAAATTTTAAGACTGCTTCCGCTGTCCGCTGGTGGTTTTCACTCAGACCAAAGAAAGAATAAAAGGAAAAGGAACTCACTCCTAAGACTGTTAAAGATTTATAAAGCAAGTCCCTTTGGTCTCTGTATCTGACACACTCTAGAAAAACATGTCTCACAGTTTCAGGTGTTCCACATTCACACAGCCCAGAGGGGTGTTTTCCCACAATATACAGATACTGATTGAGCCCACAATGACCCAACCTTAACCTGCATATTTTGACAGAGTCTTTCCTTGTTCCTACAAAATAAGAAGCCTGAGTCCTAACGTGAGGTAAAATGGAATAAAGGTGTCTCCCCTTGGTCTCCTTCTCCCACATGCCCTGCCACTCTTTAAGCACCCCCTCCTTGATTTTCCCTTTCAGCTCCTCTCCTCCTAGAGGTATAGACAGATCTATGTCTTCTTTATCCAAGGTACTCTTAGCTAGAGAGTCCACTATTTCATTCCCCTTAAAGGGAAATTTTGGTTTATTTCAACCTGTGTCCTATCGTCCTAAATTTGTTTCAAGTGACTCGTGACATAAAATTAATAGTTAGCATGTTAGCCGTTAGCCTAGATACAACCGGGGCGCATAGTAGCATCAGACCTGTTAAAACATAAGTGAACGGGCAACCTTCAAGTGCAAAGTTAGTCCACTAAACAAGCTTTTTTTCCACAAATCATATATCGTTAGAATAAATGTCAGAGAACATATAGAAAACGACACGTAAACGTGTCGTCTTACCTTACCGGTGTGGTGCCATGTTTGTTTACCATTTAGCTCTGCTTTCCAAAGCACGGCCGAAATATGGCAAGCTCTAGATAAAGCCCAGCTGGATACTACTCCAGGTGGAGGTGTCTCGTCCTCGGTCACATCCAGACCTTGAAAATAAGGCTGCAACCAGTCCCATTCCTTGCAACAGAGGCATTCCTCTTCTGTGGGCACTGGGGCACAGCATTCACAGGTAACAGTACACCACCAATCTCCAGAGCTACGCAGCCTTGCAGCAGCCATTCCTCCTCTCTCGTGCTCTACCTGTTGTGCCTCTCTCTCTCTCTCCTCCTCCATTCTTCAATTTCACGAAGCTCTTCGTCAGTGTATTCTGGGTCAAATAAATAAGGGCGGCCATCAAACTCTGCAAAATCAAATTCCTCCTTCACAAAGTCGAAGTCTGGCAAAAAGTCAGCCATTATTCTATAAATCTTTCATAAAATAAATGAATGAACCTTTCAGGCTACTGTCTGGTTCTGCCTTCCAGCTGTTGCTGCTTGTTCTCGCGAGATTTCAGGCACGGTATGAGATCGCTGCTTGTTCTCGCAATATTTCGGCAGCGCTTTGGGAAGCAGAGCTAAATGGTAAACAAACATGGCACCACACCGGTAAGGTAAGACAACACGTTTACATGTCGTTTTCTATATGTTCTCTGACATTTATCCTAACGATATGAGGCGGTCTTTGTGGAAAAAAAGCTTGTTTAGTGGACTAACTTTGCACTTGAAGTATGCCCATTCAATTACGTTTTAACAGGTCTGATGCTACTATACGCCCTGGCTGTATCTAGGCTAATGGCTAACATGCTAAGTATTATCTTTATGTCACTAGTGACTTGAAACAAATTTAGGACGATAGCAGACAGGTTGAAATAAACCGAAATTTCCCTTAAACTCCAGCATGACCTGGGACCCAGCAGAACTTAACTTCACAATTGGCATTCTCAAGTCTATACACACACACAGAATCTCATAGATAAGGTCAGGCCGCGCTTTTGATTTACCTTCTCTTAAAGCTATAAGTGCAGCTGAGGAACCAGAACATATGAGTGCCCTTTCTGGCTTCACATCCTTGACCCACCACAGGGCCCAGAGAATAGCCAACAGTTCTGTCACATAGACAGAACTGTTGTAACACGCAGGCCAGACCAAAGATCTAACTGTGCCACGTGTACCCCAAACCCTGCCTTTCCACTCGCTGGATCCCTGGACCCATCTGTGAAGATTACTATGTGTTTCCAGTTCATTCATGAGACACATCTGAGCACATGCAGAGGCCCCACTCTTGTCTGTCTCTTCTAAAAAGGTCACATCCCGCTCCTGCATTAACCAGTAAGGCACTGGAGCCCAGCTCTTATGAATAGAAATTATTGACTGTTCCAATCCTAGCTTGCTGGCCCACTGATTAACAGTATTAAAAAATGGTTGGCGTTTGGCCCCTCCTCCAGATTCCCATGATCCTAGTAGTATGCACTTAGCTTGACCTGAGCAGCTTCATTTGACCCAGTACTGCAAACCTAGTTTAATTCTCCTTAGAGACAAGGGCATTTCCCCCATTTCTACAAGCAAAGCAGAGATCGGTGAGGTTCTAAAAGCCCCAGAGCAGAGTCTCAGTGCCCTGGCCTGAATCACATCTAATTTGTTAAGCACTGATTGGAAAGCTGATCCATAAATAAAACTCCCATAATCAATAGCTGATCTTATCATTGCTTGATATATTAGGACATGACCCCTCTGTCTGCCCCCCAGCCACATCCAGCCAAGCTTCTCATGATATTTATCACTTTTTCACATTTCTCTAACACTTTAGATATGTGTGCTGCCCACGTCAGTCGTTCATCAAACCAGACTCCAAGAAATTTAAAAACTTTTACCTTCTCTAAAGGACACCCATATATGCTCAATCCATTATTAGGAAGCTTCCTTTTAAAACCAAAAATCATATATTTAGACTTTGATGCAGAGATCTTAAAGCCCCACTTATCTCCCCATTCCACAAGAGTCCAAGGCCTTTTGAACCTGCTTTAAAATAAACTCGACATTTATACCTCTTTTCCAAATGGCCCAATCATCCGCAAATAGGGACCACCCAAACTCCCCTCTAGTGTTTTTAAAGATGTCATTAATCATAACATTAAAGAGGACTGGGCTGATGACACTTCCTTGTGGGGTACCATTTTCTATTTCCACTGTCTTAGAGCTTTCCCCCCAACCCTTACTTACCTCTTACCCCGAGGTCATACAGCTTAAATAACAAACCCTCCTTCCATAAAGAATCATAAGCCTTCTCAGTATCTAAAAACACTCCTACAACAACTTCTTTACTCAAATGTCTTCTTAACATCGTATTCCAAAACTGCCACTGACTCCATAGTTGACCTACCAATCCTAAAACCATTCTGATCATCTGTAAGAAGACCCTTTGTTTCCAAGAAATATACCAACCTATTAGTTACCATTCTCTCCATAATTTTGCAGGGCACTGATGTCAGTGCTATAGGTCGATATGAAGATGGGTCAGACCCGTCTTTGCCTGGTTTCAAGATAGGAATTATGACTGCATGTTTCCATTCAGATGGCAATCTGCCCTCATCCCACACTGTATTAAACAAAGCTAAAATTTCATGTAGGACTTCCTCCCCCAGATGTTTAAAAAAAGGCATAAGCCAGACCATCTCTTCCTGGGGTAGTATTTGCCTCTAAAGCAATTGCATCCCTCATTTCTTTCAGTGTAAAAAAAGTGTTCAAAGGACTAACATTATCGGAACTCCAATCCAACTTCCAGTGGTTAACTAACATAAACTCATTCCTCTTCCTACCTCTCACTTCCGCAAGACTATCAGAGCTATGCACTTCCTGGAAAGACTCCACGCACGTCAGCCTTTTCTGTGTTGGTAACTGCCTCCACCTCCTCTTTTTTTTTAACACTGGCATCAATCTTTTTTTGTCACTCCCTGACATCCTATGAACAGCTGACCACAGGTGCCTTACTGGGGTCTCAGGTCCTAATGTTCCACAGAACCTCCTCCAACAGTTTCTTTTTGCATTCTTTATTACTCTCCTTGCTATTGCCCTTGTTTTTTTATATTCTACAGCGTGACTTGCCATTGGGTGCCTTCTTAATTGTCTATACGCTTTATTCCTATTTCTTACGGCTACATCACAGTCCTTGTTCCACCAAGGGACCAATACATGGGACTTGGGACTCTGTTTCATGAAGTACACTGGGCTGCCTTATGGATCATTTCACTCAGGGAAGTGTTCCAAGAATCCACTGAGCCATCACTGTCTACTTCACTAACTAACCTTTGGGCTTTCAATTGAAAGCCTTCCCAGTCAGCCCAAGAGAAATTAGACACCCTGATCCTCCACTTCAACTCTCAATTCTATACCAAACCGACCAAGAATTGGAAAATGATCACTGCCCATAGTTTACCTATCTAATACATCCAATTCTCCTACTCTGGCTAAATTAGATGAAGCAAACAATAAGTCAATATGACTACATGTGTTACTTAAAAAATGGAACCTGGTAGGCCTCCTGTCATTTATCACAACCAAATCATTCTTATCTATAAAATCTTCTACCACCACTCCATTGTGATCCCTTTTATTACTGCCCCATAAGGGGTTATGAGCATTATAATCCCCCACCCATATACTAGGACCCTTGATCTGCGCCATTATCCCATCTAAATCAGACAAAATTAAGCGTTCACAGGGATTATACAATTTCACCACAGTTACTGAGCTGCTGCTATTCCACAATTCCACAGCCACACCCTCAAGATTAGTGTACAGCTCAAGCTTTCTATATTGAAGTCCATTTTTAATAAATGTTGCACACCCTCCACCCGATTTATCAGGCCTGTCCTTCCTCAAACACTCATATCCTGGAATTATAAAATCAAGACAGGGCTTCAACCAAGTTTCCTGAATACATATCAGTTCTGGCGTATCTTTAAATGCAGCGACAAACCTCTTCAATTCCTGTCCATTTGCTATCAAGCTCCGAGCATTCCATTGTATAAAACATTAAAATACTAATAACCAGCATCATCCGACCCCACGGGCGACTCACTGACTTCGGACCTCACTCCCTGTGAATTACCCTTCGTTTTCTCAAACATGTACCCGTGTAGTTTCTTTGGTAACTGCTTTGTGTCAAGGAACGTTTGTGCTGCGTCAACAACCAGCTTTATAACGCTTGACCTCGAAGTACAACCTCTAGCCCCCACGAACACATCCACTATGAAAGCTAAGAAAGATTCCCTGCTAAACATCAGAACATCCTGAGGAAAAACTGGCAAGACTGAAGGGGGCGCACTCTGACTCCCCCCCACTAATCTCGCTTCACTCAGAGCACTCGCACGACTGCCTCCCTCATCCCTCCAAACTGCCTTGACTGCTTCAGCGTAAGACATTTTGGACTGTCTGAACCCGTCTAGCTCTGTCAAAGTGCTCACAACCACGAAAAGTTGCAGCGTGATCTCCTCCGCAGATACACCACCTAAAGCCCTCTGCTCTGCACTCTTTAATGTCATGATCCTCGCCATATTTCAAACACTTTCGCTTTCCTCTACAGGCTCCGGCAACATGCCCAAACCTCTGACACTTGAAACACCGCAATAGACCAGACCATAGACCCCGCCCACTCAACTGAGTAGGCTTGCATTACTGGTCTGGCATACTTCAATGAATTTGCGATTTATCTCGTCCAAACGATGGACGGACCAATGAACGCCGGGGGTCTAGCGATTAGCCAATCAGCGCCATGCTGATGTCAAGCTGTACGCCGGTGGGTAACTGGTGAGAATAGCAACAATGGAGAACGCTCCAGATCCTACAGACCACATTAACGATGCTATCGAGGTATTTCGCCACTACTCGCGTTAATGGAGGACCAAATTAAGGAAGCTGCTAAACTGGATTTAACGGCGATGCAGCTGGGCGTGCACAACGACGGAGACATTTTAAACGGGCAATGCTCGCTTGTTTTCGGCACCCCTGAGGCATGGCTACGAATGACGTCAGATTCCGGGTGAGTCGTTGATCTCTGCTGATTGGTTAGGTAAAAATCAAATTCCCTCCCCCTTGTAAATCGCCTTCAATGGAGGCCATGTCAGACTGAAGGTTCTGGGAGCTTCCGTCTGACACTCAGGCTAACACCGCAAAGGAGGTCTTACATACTCTCTTGCTCTATATGCCATGCTACCGATATACACTCTTTCCGGGAGAGCACTGTCTGCAAACGTTAGCAGAACCGCAGGATCGCCTTCACCTTCCTCCCTACGCTTAAATCTCATGACTTCAGTCACTCGACCCCCCTTCACATTTTCCAAAATCTCTTTATCAGTCAGGCACTATGTTATCCGCTGCGTGCACAGACACAACCAACATGCATCTGGTGGAATTTGGAGGTCTGCGTCCCTCTCTGGCCCGGCTTGTGCGTGAGCCATTTCTGCCCGAACGGGACTCGCCGTGATATACGACGTTATTAATACTATTAATTAATTATTAATGATATTTGAATTATCAAATTTAGGTTCGAACTTATAAAAAATATATATATTCGAATATATTTCGAACTTCAAATTTTTTTGACAGCCCTGTCACTGTCTGATCTGATCTTTATCTGACTGGCTGCTGGACTGTTTGCACTGGAGCTAGATTTGATTCTGTACATTATCCAGAGACGTTGTTTCTTGTAATAAAACAAAACTATCTGCATTATTTTAAAGACACTGGAGGTTAAGTGAGAACATACTGTATGATGTGATTTCATTTAGGTGAAGCCGCCCTTTAATCTGGACCTCATCATGTTCAGTTTTTATTGACACTGTGTCAAAGAGGTGTTGATTCAGATCTGTGGTCTCTTTGGAGGCTGTAGTTTGTGTCGCTGTTGTAATGAACTGCATTATATTGTCATGTTTCACTTGTATTTGAATCCACTTCACTTGTCCTGTTTATTGTTGTCTTCTGTCTTCTTCTATCTACAGTTTATAATGAAGAGTGTGTAAAGTAGCAACTGTAAAAACATGACGTTATTTAGTTGTAAAAACTCACAGTGATTTCATCCATCTGTGTTTTCTTCTCAGAAAAGACAAGAGAAAGAGTGGACTTCAGTTTCCACAGTGAAAATCCATGGAAACATTTTATCTGTGAATGTTCTCACCTTTAGTTCTTGTCCACATGTTGACTGCCACAACACTTATTATGAGCACTGATAAACCCACAGACACAATGAAGAACCTCAACCACCAACCTGGAAAGAGAATAAACACAACACTTTATTTGTAGCCTCTAGACTTAAAGGAGGAGAGAGAGAGAGATTGGAGTTAACCATATAATTTTTATTCACATTTCCTTTCATTAAAATCAATACAAAAATACAATGTTATTCTTTTTTAAAGAGATTTTTTTAAAAGCATTTTGAAAAGGGCAAAACAGCTTAAACCACATCTCATTAGACGTGTACATGTATTTTCTCAGTATGGAAACAGAAGGAGACTGACAGGAAGACAGAGAGATTCTAGAGAAAGTTGCATAAAAATATTGCGTCACTACCTTTAGTTGAAGCATCATTGGTTGCAGAAGCTGTTGCGGTCGCAACTGTTGTTGATACTGTTGTTGCTCTTGTTGTGTCCTCACCTGAACAGATGAACACAACTCAAACTGTTGTGATGTAATATTCAAACTTCAAATCCATAAAATAAACAAATATTTGAGGTGATTATTCTCATCAGTTTGAAGTGACTTTAAACAGCAACAACATGTTCTCACCTGGTTTCTCACCTGAGGATTGAGATCTGAAGGGAAACACCTGCACTCTGTCACCATCAGTCACTGCACACTTCAAGAAGTTATATCTTGATGTGTAAATGTAGAGAGAAGTCAGAAAGGTCACAGAGGCAGAGCAGAGAGACTGTGAGGTCCTCATATGTTGATCATCTTCAGCCACATCTTGACCCTGAAACAGCCACTTCACTGTGTGTGTACATCGTTCATATGTCCTCACAGAGCAGGTTAATGTCACCTCATCAGTGTCGTTATGTTCAGTCACTGGTGAAGATGGAGATATTGTGAGAGAAAGACAACAAGAGTAAAATGAACTTCATCACTGTAATCATAATTATTGTAATGTTTCAGTATATTGTTCTAACAAGACAGTTTGAGCTGAAACATTATGATGGAAATACTCACTGGTAACAACAGACAATTCAACCACAGCATCTTGACCTTGTTGTTTTACTGATCTGAACTGTCTGCAGCCGTAACGTCCAACACCTTCATCTGTGACCTTCTTTATAACCAGAGAACAGTTCTCTGTAAAACTCAGTCTGTCTGATTTAGCTTCTTCAACAATCTTCCCAAGATGAACCAGCACTACTGCCTGTGTGCTTCTTGATTCACTGAAGAGCCAGACGGTACTGTCACAGTTATTCTGATCATCTATCACATTTTCACAAGACAAAGTGACATCATCTCCAACTCTAAAAGTGAGGGAGCGGAAAAGCTGTCCTGCTGCTGAGAAGATGAGAGAAAATATAAAGAATAAAGAGAATGAAATAATAAATAAATACATGAATATTAATGTCAGTGTGAAGATAATTTTAGATACAACAAAAGATTGCATATGCGCCTCATCATTTTCCAAGAGTTCACTAAATTCACTATTCACCTCTCTGGAAACCAAAAAGACTTCTGAAGGTTATTATGAAGGTTATTTGTGTCCCTACCTGTAAACTGAAGCATCAGTATCAGAAATAAAGACATTGTAATCCATCTGAATTCAGCCATCGTGCCTCTCTGTCTCTCTCTGCTTCTTCTACTTGTAAGTCTCTAAATGAACTGCTTCTTAAAGACAAATGTTGTAACTACTTCCTCTAATTACTAAAGTGTCACTTCCTCATCATAACCATCATCCTTCTTTTCTCTCATTGGTCACTTGTTGCCTTTATGTGGGCAGATGACATCAGCTTTTACCTCTCTCACTCATGGCCGACATGAGCTGGTATGAAGCTCACACTGACCTGAAGTATCCTAAATGAACACCAGTGACAGTTTCCATGTATCATCATCCCTTTGACAATAAATGGAAATTATTCACTCACTGTAATCAGTTATTGTAATGTTTTAGTATATTGTTCAAACAAGACAGTTTGCAAAGAAAGTCCTTTAATACTACTGCTTAAGTTATTGTTTTCTGATGTGCCTTCCATTCATATACTGTATGTGATACACAGAATATATTCTTACCTGTAAACTGAAGCAGCGTCACAAGAAATAAAGACATTCCCCTTGCCATTCCTGTAAAATTTGCCTAAAATGTCTATCCAAGGCATACCCAAATTAAATTGAACGCTGTTCTTGAACCGTTTGGAGTATATGGATGGTTTTGGTCTCTGTTGAAAGGAAACACTGAAGTTTTTTCCCAAACTATAAGAATCACTGTAAGTGCTACTTTCATTGAAGTAGTTTGAGTCTGAACACACTGAAGTAGGTCTTTATTCTCACCTGAATTTGTTTTGCAAACAGATGCCTGCAAATGAATGTTGCTGGGACTTTTTAGCAACACAATGGGACAACAACATGAAGCCTTACCTAGTCTGAGATCAAATTTGATAACAATCCTACAGAAAATGAGTATTTTACACGTTTTTCTAATGGTATGTCTAGGTGTTTCCAAAAATGTGCCATTTGGAGACTCCAAAAGGACCCTTGGATAACCATGGTCACATAGCTGGATAAAAGGGCAGAACTCTTGAACGCTTCAACGTACAGTCATGATTTTGGGCTAATGAAAGGTGACACTTAGAGGTACCCAATCCCACAATCAGCATCAGTATTGCTGAAAAAAGTTACTGAAGCATAAACTAAAATCTGTGCATATAAAAGAGTCAAAACAAGTGCTGTTATGGAAAAGTGTTTTTTATATGAAATGTAAACATAATACTTAACTTTTACACAGCAAACTCACAGCAAACTATTTTCATTATGTTAGAAATATAACATATTATAGGTTGTTAGCAACATGCCAGTCATTATAGCAGTCACGACTTGGGACAAAGCACAAAGGCACATCGCAGAAGGAGCATTTCACTGGTGTCTTTGCATGGCAATGCCTGCACTTCAGCCGACCACTGGAGCTGTGCGCAGAGATATGCACTGGTTTGTGATGTGCTCCGCGTGGAGCGGGTTTGGCTGTGTAGGAAGCCTCTCCCAGCTCCTTGGCTAGGGTCTCTCTGAACGCCTTCTGGTGCAGAGGTGTCTCTCCTTTACCTTTTGCAATTTCTTTGTGAAGGAGGAAGGCGTTCACAATCGCAGTGTCCATGAAATGGTAGAAGAAGGTCTTGTACCACTTCTGGGTCTTGTGGAGGACTTTGTAGTACCCAATCAGGGCGTCAGACAGGTCCACTCCACCCATACACCTTGAACAACATAGAGAAAAAGATACAAAGACATAAGTATATGCAGCACACAAATTATTACATTTCAAAGGGCATCATGTATAGTTGACATAAAAGATAAAGTCCACACACCAGAAGCTGCTCCTTGAAGAATTTATTAGATGTAACGTTTTGGGCTCCTGCCCTTCTTCAGACAATAAATTCTTCAAGGAGCAGCTTCTGATGTGCAGACTTTGTTTTTTATGTCATTCTCACTTTTTGGTCCAGCACCCAGCATTAAGTCTTTTGGGATGTGCATGCTATCTTTACCTGTTCATCATGTATAGTTGAATATACAGTACGTACCGGTTGTACTCCTTCACCGCTGGTGGAATTGAGACGTCCTTCATCTGCCAGTGCCCATCTGCACCTTTGACCCTCCTTTGTACCGTGTCATCGGAATGGGCTGTGTGGAGTGTTGAACACATGAAGACGTCCCTCGTGTCTCGCCACTGGACAAAGAGGAGGGAGTCCTTCCTAATCCAGCGTAGGCTGCCGCGGGGAGATTTTGAGACCAGACTGTTGTTTTTGGCCGTTGGGAAGCCAATTCTGTTTGTGCGGATGGTCCCACACGCCCAGACCTTTATTTGAAGGAGGTCATGGAAAAGGGTTGGACTTGTGTAAAAAGTGTCAACAAAGAGCTTATAGCCAGTGCCCAGCAACTTTATGTCAATAAGCTCCATCACTGAGTCATAACTGAGTCCTTTCCCACTGTTTCCATGGAACTTTCCCTCATAGACAAAAAAGTCCCACGTGTAACCGTTCCTGGAGTCCGCCAGAACGAAGAGTTTGTATCCCCAGCGAACAGGCTTGCGTTTCATATATTGTTTTAGCCCAATGCGGGCTTTGGAGGCAACCATTCGCTCATCGATAGATATTTCCTGGCTAGGATGATAGTTCCTCCTGCAGGCGTCCCTCATCTCCAAGTAGAGTGGCTTTGTTTTGGCGAGACGATCGAAGGCTGGCGTGCCTCTCCTCTGCTCGTTAGCAGCATCATCCACCAAGCTGCTGAGGTGAAGGGACTGACAGATCCTGAGGAACTTCTTTCCAGTCATTATTTGTTTTGGGAATGGGAGGCTGTACAATTTATCCCCTCGCCAGTAATCGGTAAATGCAGTGCATTTTACTACACCCATGTAGATGATCAAAGACATGAAGGCCAACATGTCCTTCACCGTTATATCAATCCACGGGTTGGAGGGTGTTGAATGGTGAGTGGAGCCATAGTCATTCGTGTTTTGGGTAATTGTCTTTATAATAGTGTCTGTGAAAAAAAGCTGGAAAAGCTGCAGGGCTGTGTAAGTGGCTGTATGTATGAGCTGAGGTCCAGGTGAACGGATGGGTCTGAAGGTGGGCTGTGGTGGTGTGATATCTGGCTCATCAACATCATTCCACCTCTCTTCAGGGCTGGTTGACAAACCTGTCTGACTGGTCCTGGCTCCTGCAGCAACGACTCTCCGCCTCCGCCTTCCTCTCCCTGGTCCTCTGCCTCCTGATCTTCTGCTGGGAGTGGTAGAACCTCTCTTTGAAGTTGGGGTAGGTTGCTCCTCTCCTGAGGAACTACTGTCCTGCTCCTCTCTAGGCCGCTTGCCTGCAGGAGAACTATCTGGCTCCCATTCCACATCTGAGTCTTCTTCAGATGGTTGCCTATCATGTGAAAATAAAGAAATAACAGTTAGTTATTTACAAAACTTTCCATCTTTTCTGTATTATACAGTTTTGCACAGTGAAACACAGAGGGGGGTATGACACACACACACACACACACAGCTCTATATTCATTACAGTATAATATAGTAATAATATAATCATAATAATACAAGATATACGCAATATTATAATATAATGTAATATAAGTTACTTTCCATCTTTGCACACACACACACACACACCCACACACACACACAACTATAAACAAACTTTGTATTCATTACAGTAATACGTATAATAACACGTAATATAGTAATAATATAATCATAATAACACAATATATACGTAATATTATATTGTAATATAAGTTATAATATGATAAAATACTTACTTGTCAAGAGTAATGTCTTCTCCCCCGAGAAACATTTCCTCTGCAACAGAGTCATCAGAGGAGATTTCACTGTCTTCCTCAGATACCTCTGCCCCTGAGTCATCACTTGCACGCCGAGTGCACAGGTCTGCAGCTTCTTCGTTAATATATTTCGTTTTTAGCACCCTTTTCGCCATTTTTTACTCTCAAAATGCCAAACACCGTCAAACTCCTACCTCTCATTCACTCTTCGCCGCGCTCTTTGTTCGTCTTCTTCTTCTTCTTCTTCTTCTTTTTCTGTGGGTTTCCGGCAGCGTAGACGCGTCTTGGCGTATTACTGCCCTCCACCGGTTAGGAGCCTCATTGTCTTCACAAAACCAACAGCACTCTATGTTCCATTATACAGCTCTGTGTCGTGCAGAGAGAAATTGTAAGACTGCTTCCGCTGTCCGCTGGTGGTTTTCACTCAGACCAAAGAAAGAATAAAAGGAAAAGGAACTCACTCCTAAGACTGTTAAAGATTTATAAAGCAAGTCCCTTTGGTCTCTGTATCTGACACACTCTAGAAAAACATGTCTCACAGTTTCAGGTGTTCCACATTCACACAGCCCAGAGGGGTGTTTTCCCACAATATACAGATACTGATTGAGCCCACAATGACCCAACCTTAACCTGCATATTTTGACAGAGTCTTTCCTTGTTCCTACAAAATAAGAAGCCTGAGTCCTAAAGTGAGGTAAAATGGAATAAAGGTGTCTCCCCTTGGTCTCCTTCTCCCACATGCCCTGCCACTCTTTAAGCACCCCCTCCTTGATTTTCCCTTTCAGCTCCTCTCCTCCTAGAGGTATAGACAGATCTATGTCTTCTTTATCCAAGGTACTCTTAGCTAGAGAGTCCACTATTTCATTCCCCTTAAAGGGAAATTTTGGTTTATTTCAACCTGTGTCCTATCGTCCTAAATTTGTTTCAAGTGACTCGTGACATAAAATTAATAGTTAGCATGTTAGCCGTTAGCTTAGATACAACCGGAGCGCATAGTAGCGTCAGACCTGTTAAAACATAAGTGAACGGGCAACCTTCAAGTGCAAAGTTAGTCCACTAAACAAGCTTTTTTTCCACAAAGACCGCCTCATATCGTTAGGATAAATGTCAGAGAACATATAGAAAACGACACGTAAACGTGTCGTCTTACCTTACCGGTGTGGTGCCATGTTTGTTTACCATTTAGCTCTGCTTTCCAAAGCACGGCCGAAATATGACAAGCTCTAGATAAAGCCCAGCTGGATACTACTCCAGGGGGAGGTGTCTCGTCCTCGGTCACATCCAGACCTTGAAAATAAGGCTGCAACCGGTCCTATTCCTTGCAACAGAGGCATTCCTCTTCTGTGGGCACTGGGGCACAGCATTCACAGGTACACCACCAATCTCCAGAGCTACGCAGCCTTGCAGCAGCCATTCCTCCTCTCTCGTGCTCTACCTGTTGTGCCTCTCTCTCTCTCTCCTCCTCCATTCTTCAATTTCACGAAGCTCTTCGTCAGTGTATTCTGGGTCAAATAAATAAGGGCGGCCATCAAACTCTGCAAAATCAAATTCCTCCTTCACAAAGTCGAAGTCTGGCAAAAAGTCAGCCATTATTCTATAAATCTTTCATAAAATAAATGAATGAACCTTTCAGGCTACTGTCTGGTTCTGCCTTCCAGCTGTTGCTGCTTGTTCTCGCGAGATTTCAGGCACGGTATGAGATCGCTGCTTGTTCTCGCAATATTTCGGCAGCGCTTTGGGAAGCAGAGCTAAATGGTAAACCAACATGGCAGCACACCTGTAAGGTAAGACAACACGTTTACATGTCATTTTCTATATGTTCTCTGACATTTATCCTAACGATATGAGGCGGTCTTTGTGGAAAAAAGCTTGTTTAGTGGACTAACTTTGCACTTGAAGTATGCCCATTCAATTACGTTTTAACAGGTCTGACGCTACTATACGCCCTGGCTGTATCTAGGCTAATGGCTAACATGCTAAGTATTATCTTTATGTCACTAGTGACTTGAAACAAATTTAGGACGATAGCAGACAGGTTGAAATAAACCGAAATTTCCCTTAAACTCCAGCATGACCTGGGACCCAGCAGAACTTAACTTCACAATTGGCATTCTCAAGTCTATACAATACACACAGAATCTCATAGATAAGGTCAGGCCGCGCTTTTGATTTACCTTCTCTTAAAGCTATAAGTGCAGCTGAGGAACCAGAACATATGAGCGCCCTTTCTGGCTTCACATCCTCGACCCACCACAGGGCCCAGAGAATAGCCAACAGTTCTGTCACATAGACAGAACTGTTGTAACACGCAGTCTAGACCAAAGATCTAACTGTGCCACGTGTACCCCAAACCCTGCCTTTCCACTCGCTGGATCCCTGGACCCATCTGTGAAGATTACTATGTGTTTCCAGTTCATTCACGAGACACATCTGAGCACATGCAGAGGCCCCACTCTTGTCTGTCTCTTCTAAAAAGGTCAGGTTTACATCCCGCTCCTGCATTACCCAGTAAGGCACTGGAGCCCAGCTCTTATGAATAGAAATTATTGACTGTTCCAATCCTAGCTTGCCGGCCCACTGATTAACAGTATTAAAAAATGGTTGGCGTTTGGCCCCTCCTCCAGATTCCCATGATCCTAGTAGTATGCACTTAGCTTGACCTGAGCAGCTTCATTTGACCCAGTACTGCAAACCTAGTTTAATTCTCCTTAGAGACAAGGGCATTTCCCCCATTTCTACAAGCAAAGCAGAGATCGGTGAGGTTCTAAAAGCCCCAGAGCAGAGTCTCAGTGCCCTGGCCTGAATCACATCTAATTTGTTAAGCAATGATTTGAAAGCTGATCCATAAATAAAACTCCCATAGTCAATAGCTGATCTTATCATTGCTTGATATATTAGGACATGACCCCTCTGTCTGCCCCCCAGCCACATCCAGCCAAGCCTCTCATGATATTTATCACTTTTTTCACATTTCTCTAACACTTTAGATATGTGTGCTGCCCACGTCAGTCGTTCATCAAACCAGACTCCAAGAAATTTAAAAACTTTTACCTTCTCTAAAGGACACCCATATATGCTCAATCCATTATTAGGAAGCTTCCTTTTAAAACCAAAAATCATATATTTAGACTTTGATGCAGAGATCTTAAAGCCCCACTTATCTCCCCATTCCACAACAGAGTCCAAGGCCTTTTGAACCTGCTTTAAAATAAACTCAACATTTATACCTCTTTTCCAAATGGCCCAATCATCCACAAATAGGGACCGCCCAAACTCCCCTCCAATGTTTTTAAAGATGTCATTAATCATAACATTAAACAGGACTGGGCTGATGACACTTCCTTGTGGGGTACCATTTTCTATTTCCACTGTCTTAGAGCTTTCCCCCCCAACCCTTACTTACCTCTTACCCCGAGGTCATACAGCTTAAATAACAAACTCTCCTTCCATAAAGAATCATAAGCCTTCTCAGTATCTAAAAACACTCCTACAACAACTTCTTTATTCACAAATGTCTTCTTGACATCATATTCCAAAACTGCCACTGACTCCATAGTTGACCTACCAATCCTAAAACCATTCTGATCATCTGTAAGAAGACCCTTTGTTTACAAGAAATATACCAACCTATTAGTTACCATTCTCTCCATAATTTTGCAGGGCACTGATGTCAGTGCTAAATGAAGATGGGTCAGACCCATCTTTGCCTGGTTTCAAGATAGGAATTATGACTGCATGTTTCCATTCAGATGGCAATCTGCCCTCATCCCACACTGTATTAAACAAAGCTAAAATTTCATATAGGACTTCCTCCCCCAGATGTTTAAAAAAGGCATAAGGCAGACCATCTCTTCCTGGGGTAGTATTTGCCTCTAAAGCAATTGCATCCCTCATTTCTTTCAGTGTAAAAAAAGTGTTCACAGGACTAACATTGTCGGAACTCCAATCCAACTTCCACTGGTTAACTAACATAAACTCATTCCTCTTCCTACCTCTCACCTCCCCAAGACTATCAGAGCTATGCACTTCCTGGAAAGACTCCACACACATGTCAGCCTTTTCTGTGTTGGTAACTGCCTCCACCTCCCCCTTTTCTTTAAACACTGGCATAGTGTTGTCACGATACCAAAATCTTTGTTTCGGTACCAATACCAATATGAATTTCGATACTTTTCGATACTCTTCGATACTTTTCCTAAGGAAAAGTCCTTTTGGATACAAACCTTTAGAACAATAAATAGTAGGGGTGTAACGGTACCAAAAAAATCATGGTTCAGTAAGTACCTCGGTATGGACGTCACGATTTGGTAACTCAAATGTTCCACCAAGTTTGTGTTGTCTCGTGTTGTCTCCCTTTGCGAGGCAGACTTTCTCTTGTCTTTTTTCACATGCGCCAGCTGTGGATGTTGATACAGGTGTTGTCATACACACCACTTGCACAATCTGTGCTCCAGTAGGAACAAGAAAGGTGTTTGTGTGCATAATTGAGTAAAATAAATTAACTAAATTAATGAATTGAATCAATTTCAAAGTACCGGTATTTTCCAAATGCAGTACAGTACCGTTTGGAATACTCTAGTACCGCAGTACTATTTTAGTACCGGTATACCGTGCAACACTACACTGGCATAGATCTTTTTTTGTCACTCCCTGACATCCTACGCACAGCTGACCACAGGTGCCTTACCCCCAGTAAGGCACCTGTGGTCAGCTGTGCGTAGGATGTCAGGTCCTAATGTTCCACAGAACCTCCTCCAACAGTTTCTTTTTTGCATTCTTTATTACTTTCCTTGCTATTGCCCTTGTTCTTATATATTCTACAGCGTGACTTGCCATTGGGTGCCTTCTTAATTGTCTATACGCTTTATTCCTATTTCTTATGGCTACATCACAGTCCTTGTTCCACCAAGGGACCAATACATGGGACTTGGGACTCTGTTTCATGAAGTACACTGGGCTGCCTTATGGATCATTTCACTCAGGGAAGGATTCCAAGAATCCACTGAGCCATCACTGTCTACTTCACTAACTAACCTTTGGGCTTTCAATGGAAAGCCTTCCCAGTCAGCCCAAGAGAAATTAGACACCCTGATCCTCCACTTCAACTCTCAATTCTCTACCAAACTGACCAAGAATTGGAAAATGATCACTGCCCATAGTTTACCTATCTAATACATCCCATTCTCCTACTCTGGCTAAATTAGATGACGCAAACAATAAGTCAATATGACTACATGTGTTACTTAAAAAATGGAACCTGGTAGGCCTCCTGTCATTTATCACAACCAAATCATTCTTATCTACACTGCCTGGCCAAAAAAAAAGTCACCACCAAAAAAAAAGGTCATACACTCTAATATTTCGTTGGACCGCCTTTAGCTTTGATTACGGCACGCATTCGCTGTGGCATTGTTTCGATAAGCTTCTGCAATGTCACAAGATTTATTTCCATCCAGTGTTGCATTAATTTTTCACCAAGATCTTGCATTGATGATGGTAGAGTCTGACCGCTGCGCACAGCCTTCTCCAGCACATCCCAAAGATTCTCAATGGGGTTAAGGTCTGGACTCTGTGGTGGCCAATCCATGTGTGAAAATGATGTCTCATGCTCCCTGAACCAGTCTTTCACAATTTGAGCCCGATGAATCCTGGCATTGTCATCTTGGAATATGCCCGTGCCATCAGGGAAGAAAAAATCCATTGATGGAATAACCTGGTCATTCAGTATATTCAGGTAGTCAGCTGACCTCATTCTTTGAGCACATACTGTTGCTGAACCTAGACCTGACCAACTGCAGCAACCCCAGATCATAACACTGCCCCCACAGGCTTGTACAGTAGGCACTAGGCATGATGGGTGCATCACTTCATCTGCCTCTCTTCTTACCCTGATGCGCCCATCACTCTGGCACAGGGTAAATCTGGACTCATTAGACCACATGACCTTCTTCCATTGCTCCTGACTCCAATCTTTATGCTCCCTAGCAAATTGAAGCCTTTTTTCCGGTTAGCCTCACTGATTAGTGGTTTTCTTAAGGCTACACAGCTGTTCAGTCCCAATCCCTTGAGTTCCCTTCGCATTGTGCGTGTGGAAATGCTCTTACTTTCACTATTAAACATAGCCCTGAGTTCTACTGTTGTTTTTCTTCGATTTGATCTCACCAAACATTTAAGTGAGCGCCGATCACGATCATTGAGGATTTTTTTCCGGCCACATTTCTTCCTCGAAGACGATGGGTCCCCACTATCCTTCCAGTTTTTAATAATGCATTGGACAGTTCTTAACCCAATTTTAGTAGTTTCTGCAATCTCCTTAGATGTTTTCTCTGCTTGATGCATGCCAATGATTTGACCCTTCTCAAACAGACTAACATCTTTTCCACGACCACGGGATGAGTCTTTCGACATGGTTGTTTAGGAAATGAGAAGCAACTCATTGCACCAGTTGGGGTTAAATAACTTGTTGCCAGCTGAAAGATAATCGCCCATGCAGTAATTATCCAATAGGAGGCTCGTACCTATTTGCTTAGTTAAATCCAGGTGGCGACTTTTTTTTTGGCCAGGCAGTGTATAAAATCTTCTACCACCACTCCATTGTGATCCCTTTAATTACTGCCCCATAAGGGGTTATGAGCCTTATAATCCCCACCCATGTACTAGGACCCTTGATCTGCGCCATTATCCCATCTAAATCAGACAAAATTAAGCGTTCACAGGGATTATACAAATTCACCACAGTTGCTGAGCTGCTGCTATTCCACAATTCCAGAGCCACACCCTCAAGATTAGTGTACAGCTCAAGCTTTCTATACTGAAGTCCATTTTTAATAAATGTTGCACACCCTCCACCCGATTTATCAGGCCTGTCCTTCCTCAAACACTCCCTGTGAATTACCCTTCATTTTCTCAAACATGTACCCGTGTAGTTTCTTTGGTAACTGCTTTGTGTCAAGGAACCTATGTGCTGCATCAACAACCAGCTTTATAACGCTTGACCTCGAAGTACAACCTCTAGCCCCCACGAACACATCCACTATGAAAGCTAAGAAAGATTCCCTGCTGAACATCAGAACATCCTGAGAAAAAACTGGCAAGACTGAAGGGGGGCGCACTCTGACTCCGCCCCACTAATCTTGCTTCACTCAGAGCACTTGCACGACTGCCTCCCTCCTCCCTCCGAACTGCCTTGACTGCTTCAGTGTAAGACATTTTGGACTGATCCCTCACTGTCTGAACCCGTCTAGCTCTGTCAAAGTGCTCACAACCACGAAAAGTTGCAGCGTGATCTCCTCCGCAGATACACCACCTAAAGCCCTCTGCTCTGCACTCTTTAATGTCATGATCCTTGCCACATTTCAAACACTTTTGCTTTCCTCTACAGGCTCTGGAAACATGCTCAAACCTCTGACACTTGAAACACCGCAAAGGAGGTCTTACATACTCTCGCTCTATATGCCATGCTACCGATATACACTCTTTCCGGGAGAGCACTGTCCGCAAACGTTAGCAGAACCGCAAGATTGCCTTCACCTCCCTCCCTCCCTACGCTTAAATCTCATGACTTCAGGCACTCGACCCCCCTTCACATTTTCCAAAATCTCTTTATCAGTCAGGCCGGCGCACACTCCATAAACTACTCCTTTCACTCCCTGAATCTGCCTACGAACCACCTCTACCTTCACACCCACCAGCTTAGTCATCTTCAAAGCTGCCTCATATTGTTTCTGATCCACACAGAAGACTTTAAGATGGCCATCTGACCATACTGTTGCCTGAAATCCCTAACCTAGCTTACTCTCCAGGGAAGATGTTACTTTAAGGGGGTGCAGTGCCTTAAACCCTGTGTCTCCCCTACCCTGACTTGTAACTTTAAACAGGACAGTAAGCTCCTCAGACATGACTTTCCACACCTTACTCTCTCCTGCTCTTGGCATTTCAGTGTCTGGTCTCTCGCTGGAAGCTACTCTTTTCTGCCCAGAATTCCCCTTGCCCCGGCTCCCACCACCCTCATCCCCAACCCCCCTTGCCCCTGAAGCCATAATGGCTGACAAAAGGGTAGCCTACACTGACTCCTTCTATTCCTATCAACTCTACAAAACAAATACCAAAGATAATGAAAGGAAAGAGGCTGCAGTGAAAACCACCCTATCAGCCGCCCAGCCTAGCAGCAGCCGTCAGCCTTTGTTTTCTAAACGGACCTCGATGTGACACTGTGGGCTAACTTCAGACTTCCTCTGCACTCTTTGCGCTTGACGCACAACTCTGTACTTTGTGTTATGCATGCGATTAGCCATTTCAGCTTTGGTTCCGCCTCGTAAAACAGCATATCGCTGTTTTCAGAATTTCATTGGCTATCCACCTTATTCCTAGCCCCCATGATACCTTGCGTGAATTATGGGTGCAACTTCCAGCGTTGAACCGAAACCGGCGATTTCCACTGGTAACAGTTTGTTTACAGTGTTTGTTTCTTCTTTCCAAGAGTAACTGGGGAATAAAACATGGAACACAGCACCTGTTTTTGCTCACACGAGATCATGTGATCATACCTCTGCCATCTCTGACAGCCATCTCAAAGCAACCGAGCACGCCAACAATTAGCTTGCCTTGCTACGTTAAAATATGGTTAGCTTAACATGTCCCGAGCTAGCTTAAGGTAACATCTGCTCCTTCTAAAGATGATTTCTGATTTCTGATGACTTATTAAGAGATACTAACACATTCGGCAAACATTTAACATGATTCAGTATTAACTGTAGCTCCATGTAAAGTGAATAAATGTGATGTTTCCCAGCTGATCCTTCGTGGATATTTACTGGTATAATAATGTGTTTTGGACTAAATACTTCACTGGATTCGTTCGACTGGACCTTTGTGAATGTAACAAGACCATGTTTGTGGAAATACTTTTGACCGGAGGATGACTATGAGGCTTCATTGGTGAGTCATGTCAGCTTTGTAACTGTTTGTTTGTTTGTAGTCTGACAAAGGCGTTGATTGTACCTGCTGTGATGATTATATCTTGAAATGGTTGGCATCAATTTAATCACAAGAATCTTAGCTTTTCAAAGATATGCGGCATGAGTAGCCCATGTAACATACAAGCTGTGTAAATGATGTGGTTTGTGTTCAACGACCCTCTGGGCCTGTGGGCGGGCCGTCGGAGTGGCAAGGCATCTGAATTCAGCCATCGTGCCTCTCTGTCTCTGTCTGCTTCCTCTACCTGTCAGTCTCTAAATAAATTTCTTCTTAAAGACAAATGTTGTACTAAATAAAGTGTCACTTCCTCATCATAACCATCATCTTTCTACTCTCTCATTGGTCACTTGTTGCCTTTATGTGGGCACCTCCCTCACTCATGGCCGACATGAGCTGGTATGAAGCTCACACTGACCTGAAGTATCCTAAATTAACACCAGTGACAGTTTCCATGTATCATCATCCCTTTGACAATAAATGGAAATTGTTCACTCACTGTCATCATAGTTATTGTAATGTTTTAGTATATTGTTCAAACAAGACAGTTTGCAAAGAAAGTCCTTTAATACTACTGAAGTTATTTTTTTCTGATGTGCCTTCCATTCATATACTGTATGTGATATACAGAATATATTCTTACCTGTAAACTGAAGCAGCGTCACAAGAAATAAAGACATTTGAATCCGTCTGAACTCAGCCATCATGATTCTCTGTCTCTCTGCTTCTTCTTTCTCTTGTTCTGATGCTCAAACTGTTTCTAACATAGTGCTTTAGTAGAGAGACGCTGCAGCTACTTCCTGTGATGAGTATGATGTCACTTCCTCAAAGTGACTTTTAGTCTGTTTTAGATTTTTATCTCTGAATTTGTTACAGACGTCCAAACAGCCAAAAACTATTACCCTTATGTTACTATTTTTACATTTTATTGAAACCTTCTCATAGGACAGTTAAATGTTTGTGCAGTCAGTGATCCAGTTTAATGCTGCAACAATCAAAGTGTATTAATGCTCATGTTGAGTCTCAAGTTCACACTGTGTCCAGTCCCACAGTGCATTTGTGAGAACACAGATAAGATGATGTTTTACTGGTCTGAGACCTGTTGGTTCCTCATTGTGTCTTTGAAGTTGTTTTCCTGAGAACTGAAGGAGAAGTGATTTGGTTAGAATGTGGTTAACAACAGCAGCAGAGCTCTGGAGGTTTTAGCCTCAGCGTCTCTTTCTGTATTTCGACACATCTGAGTGATCAGTGAGAACAGAGCTGTTCAACCCAACAGAGGGAAGGTTGGACTACTAGAAGAGGCCGGACATTCACTTACTATTATGACACTGTTAGTACATGAAAGAGTCACAAGACAAAGTGTAGAATGAAGTGATAAACATTTCTTTATTTTATATTGTTATCAGATATAATAAAGAGCAGACTGTTACTGACTCCATTAAAGCTGAAAACAGAGTCAAACACATTGACATCCCAACAAATATGTCAACAGCAATGCTAAATGAAAGTGGATTAAAATGAGTTCTTCTGCACACAGAGACATGAAAGTGAGCTCAAGCTGCTGGAGCTTCAATAACAGGCAGTAAATCCTAAAATCAGCTCTGAAATCTTCAGCTGGAAGACAATTTAAGGAAGTGAACCAAGTGAGTTAAATGCTCTTTGCTGTTAAATGAAGTTAAAATCCAGCTGCTGTGTTCTGACCTGACTGCAGACAAGAAAAGTTTTTACAGCTGATGGAGGAAAAGACATCAGACTAAAATAACATAATAAGCCTCTCTTTTTGTGTTATTGACAGTCTTTAACTGGTCATGTGAAATGTGATGAGTTGATCAGTGGAGTCTGATGGAGGCAGAAGTGTTGGTCAAACTCCATCAGAAGGTCTGATGTTTTCATAGTTCACTGTACCATCATCTTCATCATAACGCACCTGTGACAAACAACACAACACAATCAAAGCCACACTTTCCAATCCCAGTCCCACCTCTGTGATCTGTAGGTGCCCGCTGTCCCACATTTAACACAAGGAAATAAGAAATATCTTGACACCTTAATAAAGGCAGGTGCAGTCTGAGAAGGAGGGTTTTCACAGTTGAGTCAGCAGATGTATACATGTATTTGAAATACGTTTAGTATGGGGACAGAAAGAGACCGACACGAAGACAGAGAGATTTTAGAGAAAGTTGCATAAAAATATTGTGTCACTACCTTTAGTTGAAGCATCATTGGTTGCAGAAGCTGTTGCGGTCGCAACTGTTGTTGATGCTGTTGTTGAAGCTGTTGTTGTGTCCTCACCTGAACAGATGAACACAACTCAAACTGTTGTGATGTAATATTCAAACTTCAAATCCATAAAATAAACAAATATTTGAGGTGATTATTCTCATCAGTTTGAAGTGACTTTAAACAGCTCAACATGTTCTCACCTGGTTTCTCACCTGAGGATTGAGATCTGAAGGGAAACACCTGCACTCTGTCACCATCAGTCACTGCACATGTAAATAACTTATATCTTGATGTGTAAATGTAGAGAGAAGTCAGAAAGGTCACAGAGGCAGAGCAGAGAGACTGTGATGTCTTTATGTCCTTGTTGTCTTTATCCACATCTTGACCCTGAAACAGCCACTTCACTGTGTGTGCACATCGTTCATATGTCCTCACAGAGCAGGTTAATGTCACCTCATCAGTGACCTTCTGTTCAGTCACTGGTGAAGATGGAGATATTGTGAGATTAAAATGAACTTCATCACTGTAATCATAATTATTGTAATGTTTCAGTATATTGTTCTAACAAGACAGTTTGAGCTGAAAACATTATGATGGAAATACTCACTGGTAACAACAGACAGATGAACCACAGCATCTTGACCTTGTTGTTTTGCTGATCTGTACTGTCTGCAGCCGTAACGTCCAACACCTTCGTCTGTGACCTTCTTTATAACCAGAGAACAGTTCTCTGTAACACTCAGTCTGTCTGATTTAGCTTCTTCAGCAGTCTTCCCAAGATGAACCAGCACTACTGCCTGTGTGCTTCTTGATTCACTGAAGAGCCAGACGGTACTGTCACAGTTATTCTGATCATCTATCACATTTTCACAAGACAAAGTGACATCATCTCCTACTCTAAAAGTGAGGGAATGAAAAAGCTGTCCTGCTGCTGAGAAGATGAGAGAAAATATGAAGAATAAAGAGAATGAAATAATAAATAAATATATGAATATTAATGTCAGTGTGAAGATAATTTTAGATACAACAAAAGTTTGCACATGTGCCTCATCATTTTCCAAGACTTCACTAAACACACTATTCACCTCTCTGGAAACCAAACAGACTACTTGTGTCTCTTGGTTAAATGAAGGTTAGATAATGAAGTAACATTAATGATATCTATAAATAGCTTTTTAGAAATGTTTCTGTCATTCATATATGTTTTATGAATACTTACCTGTAAACTGAAGCATCAGCAACAGAAATTAAGACATTTTAATCCATCTGAATTCAGCCATTGTGCCTCTCTGTCTCTCTCTGCTTCTTCTACCTGTAAGTCTCTGAACAAGTTTGTAACTACTTCCTCTAATTACTAAAGTGTCACTTCCTCATCATTACTTTCATCCTTCTTTTCTCTCATTGGTCACTTGTTGCCTTTATGTGGGCAGATGACATCAGCTTTTACCTCCCTCACTCATGGCCGACATGAGCTGGTATGAAGCTCACACTGACCTGAAGTATTCTAAATGAACACCAGTGACAGTTTAAAACAGTTTCCTCTCATTCAGCTGTTTAACTCGACTCTCAAAAGTGACTCAGTCAAGATGTTTCTTACCGTTAGTTTGCTTTAATTACTTTTATACCATGAAATAAAAGATAAACTGAACACAGATACAGACACATTAAAGTGTCTGACAGCACATATTAACATGTATTATGAACACTTACATTTCCAGCTGCCATGTAAGGTTGGATTATTGTGCTACTACTTCACCTACTGCGCCCCCTTCTGGACAAAAACCTTTTTACAGCAATGCACTCTGAAAATGCTATGAAGTATATATGTATATGTACATATAAACATATATATCACTTTCACACTGACAAGGGCAAACAATGATCTTTGATTTTTAGATTAAATATATATAAAAATTCCTCACAAAACCCAGTTATAGAACAATGTGCACACATCTCCTGACCAAGAGCCAATCATTTGTTTATCCCATATAAATGTCTTTCTTCCATATCAAGCAACCAGTCAATGTAAAATAACTGTAACGATATGAGCTGTAACTAAACTGTGCTCTCTTATTTGTTTGGTTTGTTGATGGTAGCGTAGAGGTTAGTGAGATCAGCAGAGGCTCCAGCAGAAGAAGAAGAAGAAGCTTTCACGGTGCTGTAGGTCACTGCATCATCTTCATCTTTAAACAAAACCTGGAAAACAAAAGACAAACACATTTATAACACAACATGAAATTACAGAATAGTTCAAGTAAATGCAACATAACGATATCCAGCACCACATAAACACAACACAATGCTCAGCAATGAAACAACATCAGTATATCACCAGTGTAACCAGTCAGACAGCTCACCTGGGCTTTACTGTTGGTCTTCTTGGTGTAGCTGATGGAGGCGTAGGAAACACCATCTTCAGGATCAGTCTGCACAGAGAAGACAACATAATGGCTGCTCAGTAACATCTGGACTTGAATTCACTCAAACTTTTTTGTTTCAGTCAACATTTTAAATTCCATTACTTTAAAGTCATGTTACATATCTTTCAAAATGTCTCAAAATGTTGTTTTGTGATGGTGGTTTGGCCTCTGGTTTTACATCCCACATGCCACACATGTTCTCTTCTGCTGTCGTCCAGTTGCATCATTGAACTTCCCTTTTTATCTTTGTTGCACATTCTCACACTCTCGATATAAATATCTCAGAGGACAAACCCATTTCACTGAGTGTTACTTTGTACTGGGTGTGTGATCTCACCGTGCCCTGGCTGGGTTCTGGAGCAGCCTGAGTCACTGCAGGGTTTGAAGTCAGCCCCTGGACAATGAACAATGTCAGTGTGCATGCTGTCAGGTGGTCACAATACAAACAACACATGTGGCATGTATATAATGCATATGTGCAGCTTTCAGCTAATGTGATGGGAGTGTAAAAATATCTTCAAATCCACTACACCAGACCAGTGGATAAATTCAATTTCCCTTAAGATACAAATTGCTGTTCCCAGCAGTCACTTAGACACAACAACCTGGGAAAATAGCGTCCAGGTTGGAAAATACTCAAGTTCAGGTTTTAAACTCACAATAGTGTCACTCATCTGTGTTTTGTTCCCTGAAAAGACAAAATATGAGATTAATAAAAGCTTCAACAGAGAAAATCCAGTTTCATTAAAACTTGTTTCTATCTGTTCTCTCACCTTTAGTTCTCCTCCATACGATGATTGCCACAATGAGTATTAAGAGTGCTGCTAAAGCCACAGCCACAATGATGTACACCCACGAGTCTGCAAAGATAATAAAAGGCAGTTTGGCTGCAGCTGTCTGTTCTGTTCAAAACCCGGTGGCTTATTACATGTACAATGCTCAAAAAATGAAGGGAACACTTAATGGTCACAGTGTAACACCAAGTCAGTTAAACTACAGGGATATCAATCTGTGCATTTAGGAAGCACAAATGATTGTGAATCAGTTTCAGCTGCTTTGGTGCAAATGAAAGTGACAACAGGTGCAATGGAGAGACAAAAGCAAGACTACCCCCAAAAAGGGAATGGTTTTACATGTGGTGTCCACAGACAGTTGCTCTTTCCTTATCCTTCCTGACTGATTCTTCTCTAGTTTTGTGTTCTGCTAGTGTCCTTGTCACTACTAGTAGCATGAGGCGGTACCTGCAGCCCAATCAGGGTGCACAGGTAGTCCAGCTCCAGGATGGCACATCCATACATGTGGTCGCAAGAAGGTTTGCTGTGTCTCCCTGCACAGTCTCAAGCATGGAGGAGATATCAGACGACCAGCCGTTACAGGAGGAGAACTGGACAGGGCCGTAAGGGGGAAAACAGCCCAGCAGCAGGACCAGTATCTGCTCCTTTGTGTGAGGAGGAACAGGAGGAGCACTGCCAGAGCCCTACAAAATGACCTCCAGCAGGCTACCGGTGTGCATTTTTCTGAGCAAACTGTCAGAAACAGACTCCATAAGGGTGGCTCGAGGGCCTGACGTCCTCTAGTGGGACCTGTACTCACAGCCCAGCACTGTGCAGCTCAACTGGCATATGCCAGAGAACACTAGAAATGGCAGGTCTGCCATCAGCGCCCTGTTCTCTTCACAGATGAGAGCAGGCATACTGAGCATGTGACAGGCGTGAGAGAGTCTGGAGGCGCCTTGGTGAACGTTATGCTGCCCGTAACATCATCCAGCATGACTGGGTTGGTGGTGGATCAGTGATGGTCTGGGGAGGCATATCCTTGGATGGTCGCACTGACCTCCATGTCATAGCCAACAGTACCCTGACTGCTGTTAGGTACCAGGATGAGTCAGACCTTACGGTGGTGCAGTGGGCCCTGGGTTCCACCTGGTGCAGGACAATGCTGGGCCTCATGTGACCAGAGTGTGTAGGCAGTACCTGGATGCTGAAGGCATTGATGCCATTGTCTGGCCCTCTCGTTCCCCTGACCTAAATCCAACTGAGCACCTATGGAATGTCATATATCGGTGCATCCAACGCCGCCGAGTACCACCACAGACTGTCCAGGAGCTCACTGATGGCCTGATCCAGGTGATGTAATATTCAAACTTCAAATCCATAAAATAAACAAATATTTGAGGTGATTATTCTCATCAGTTTGAAGTGACTTTAAACAGCTCAACATGTTCTCACCTGGTTTCTCACCTGAGGATTGAGATCTGAAGGGAAACACCTGCACTCTGTCACCATCAGTCACTTCACATGTAAATAACTTATATCTTGATGTGTAAATGTAGAGAGAAGTCAGAAAGGTCACAGAGGCAGAGCAGAGAGACTGTGATGTCTTTATGTCCTTGTTGTCTTTATCCACATCTTGACCCTGAAACAGCCACTTCACTGTGTGTCGACATCGTTCATATGTCCTCACAGAGCAGTTTAATGTCACCTCATTAGTGTTGTTATGTTCAGTCACTGGTGAAGATGGAGATATTGTGAGAGAAAGACAACAAGAGTAAAATGAACTTCATCACTGTAATCATAATTATTGTAATGTTTCAGTATGTTGTTCTAACAAGACAGTTTGAGCTGAAAACATTATGATGGAAATACTCGCTGGTAACAACAGACAGATGAACCACAGAGTCTTGATCCTGTTGTTGTCCTGATTCATTAAACTGTCTGCAGGTGTACTGACCAGCATCTTCATCTGTGACCTTCTTTATAACCAGAGAACATTTCTCTGTAACACTCAGTCTGTCTGATTTATCTTTGGCTTCTTTGTGAATCTTCCCATGTGTAACCAGCTCTACTGTTGCTGTGTGTCTTGTATCAGTGAAGAGCCATGTAGCACTGTTACAGTTATCCTGGTCTTCTATCATATCACACGGCAAAGTAACTTCATCTCCAATTCTGACAGTGACAGAGGGCAGATGATTTTCAGCTGCTGCTTTAAGGCAATGGGAGAAAAATAAAAGTTCATGGTCATGGTGGTGATTTTCTCTTTATCTTTATCTTTATTATGTTCACTAAACTCACAGACTTAAGAACAAACAGATCTTAGTTAAATAAAATGTAGCTAATAAAGTACATCCAGTAATACTGATAAAGTTATTTGTTGCAATGTGTCTGACACTGAATGTGATATACAGAATATATTCTTACCTGTAAACTGAAGCAGCGTCACAAGAAATAAAGACATTTGAATCTGTCTGAACTCAGCCATCATGATTCTGTCTCTCTGCTTCTTCTTTCTCTTGTTCTGATGCTCAAACTGTTTCTAACATAGTGCTTTAGTAGAGAGACGCTGCAGCTACTTCCTGTGATGAGTATGATGTCACTTCCTCAAAGTGACTTTTAGTCTGTTTTAGATTTTTATCTCTGAATTTGTTACAGACGTCCAAACAGCCAAAAACTGTTACTATTTTTACATTTCACTGAAACCTTCTCATAGGACAGTTAAATGTTTGTGCAGTCAGTGATCCAGTTTAATGCTGCAACAATCAAAGTGTATTAATGCTCATGTTGAGTCTCAAGTTCACACTGTGTCCAGTCCCACAGTGCATTTGTGAGAACACAGATAAGATGATGTTTTACTGGTCTGAGACCTGTTGGTTCCTCATTGTGTCTTTGAAATTGTTTTTCTGAGAACTGAAGGAGAAGTGATTTGGTGAGAATGTGGTTAACAACAGCAGCAGAGCTCTGGAGGTTTTAGCCTCAGCGTCTCTTTCTGTATTTCGACACATTTGAGTGTTCAGTGAGAACAGAGCTGTTCAACCCAACAGAGGGAAGGTTGGACTACTAGAAGAGGCCGGACATTCACTTACTATTATGACACTGTTAGTACATGAAAGAGTCACAAGACAAAGTGTAGAATGAAGTGATAAACATTTCTTTATTTTATATTGTTATCAGATATAATAAAGAGCAGACTGTTACTGACTCCATTAAAGCTGAAAACAGAGTCAAACATATTGACATCCCAACAAATATGTTAACAGCAATGCTAAATGAAAGTGGATTAAAATGAGTTCTTCTGCACACAGAGACATGAAAGTGAGCTCAAGCTGCTGGAGCTTCAATAACAGGCAGTAAATCCTAAAATCAGCTCTGAAATCTTCAGCTGGAAGCAAGGCTGTCACCATGGAGTCAACATTGGGGGGGGGGGGGGGGGGCAAATCTGCACGCCCCCCAGCCCCCAAACACATACACCCTTACTTCCTGCCATTGAAATTCTAAAGTAAAATATGTACAAATTCACTAACACATTTGCTCCTCTCTTAGGCTACGCTACTCACCTCTATGTCACCACCAGATTGACACACGCTCCCTGTGCTTTCATCCTCCAAATGTTCTCTCTCTCCCTCTGCCTCACTCTCTTTATTCTGACCACACCAAAGTGAACATGGAAGAGATATTATCAGATAACAAGTGGTGTCTCTTGCTCAGATAGCCTACAAACCATTTCTGATCTGAATGACAATAATTCTTATATCAAGAAACACTGACTCATTTTTTGCACTAACGCTCCCATACCGTATAACTAACGCTGCTCATTTTCTCACTGCTCTTAACTTACTTTGCTTCTTTTCTGAGACTGGCCCAAAAAAAGTTGAATGTCTCTGCCACCCTTCCTCTTGCTCATGACGACTCACTGTGAAATTACACATGCATCTGTGCCACACTGAGTGTCCCCCTCAGTGTATATGGTGACTACTGCCCTGGCTGGAAGACAATTTAAGGAAGTGAACAAGAGTTAAACGCTCTTTGCTGTTAAATGAAGTTAAAATCCAGCTGCTGCATTCTGACCTGACTGCAGACAAGAAAAGTTTTTACAGCTGATGGAGGAAAAGACATCAGACTAAAATAACATAATAAGTCTCTCTTTTTGTTGTTGTTATTGACAGTATTTAACTGGTCATGTGAAATGTGATGAGTTGATCAGTGGAGTCTGATGGAGGCAGAAGTGTTGGTCAAACTCCATCAGAAGGTCTGATGTTTTCATAGTTCACTGTACCATCATCTTCATCATAACGCACCTGTGACAAACAACACAACACAATCAAAGCCACACTTTCCAATCCCAGTCCCACCTCTGTGATCTGTAGGCGCCCGCTGTCCCACATTTAACACAAGGAAATAAGAAATATCTTGACACCTTGATAAAGGCAGGTTCACAGTTGAGTCAGCAGACCCTGAACGCACCATTAGTCACTGTCTGATCTGATCTTTATCTGACTGGCTGCTGGACTGTTTGCACTGGAGCTAGATTTGATTCTGTACATTATCCAGAGTAACATGGACGTTGTTTCTTGTAATAAAACAAAACTATCTGCATTATTTTAAAGACACTGGAGGTTAAGTGAGAACATACTGTATGATGTGATTTCATTTAGGTGAAGCCGCCCTTTAATCTGGACCTCATCATGTTCAGTTTTTATTGACACTGTGTCAAAGAGGTGTTGATTCAGATCTGTGGTCTCTTTGGAGGCTGTAGTTTGTGTCGCTGTTGTAATGAACTGCATTATATTGTCATGTTTCACTTGTATTTGAATCCACTTCACTTATCCTGTTTATTGTTGTCTTCTGTCTTCTTCTATCTACAGTTTATAAAGAAGAGTGTGTAAAGTAGCAACTGTAAAAACATGACATTATTTAGTTGTAAAAACTCACAGTGATTTCATCCATCTGTGTTTTCTTCTCTGAAAAGACAAGAGAAAGAGTGGACTTTAGTTTCCACAGTGAAAATCCATGGAAACATTTTATCTGTGAATGTTCTCACCTTTAGTTCTTGTCCACATGTTGACTGCCACAACACTTATTATGAGCACTGATAAACCCACAGACACAATGATGAACCTCAACCACCAACCTGGAAAGAGAATAAACACAACATTTTATTTGTAGCCTCTAGACTTAAAAGAGGAGACAGAGAGATTAGAGTTAACCATATAATTTTTATTCACATTTCCTTTCATTAAAATCAATGCAAAAATACAATGTTATTCTTTTTTAAAGAGATTTTTAAAAGCATTTTGAAAAGAGCAAAAAACAGCTTCAACCAGATCTCTTTAGACGTGTACATGTATTTGAAATACGTTTAGTATGGGGACAGAAAGAGACCGACACAAAGACAGAGAGATTCTAGAGAAAGTTGCATAAAAATATTGGGTCACTACCTTTAGTTGAAGCATCATTGGTTGCAGAAGCTGTTGCGGTCGCAACTGTTGTTGATACTGTTGTTGCTCTTGTTGTGTCCTCACTTGAACAGATGAACACAACTCAATCTGTTGTGATGTAATATTCAAACTTCAATCCACAAAATAAACGAATATTTGAGGTGATTATTCTAATCAGTTTGAAGTGACTTTAAACAGCTCAACATGTTCTCACCTGGTTTCTCACCTGAGGATTGAGATCTGAAGGGAAACACCTGCACTCTGTCACCATCAGTCACTGCACACGTAAATAACTTATATCTTGATGTGTAAATGTAGAGAGAAGTCAGAAAGGTCACAGAGGCAGAGCAGAGAGACTGTGATGTCTTTATGTCCTTGTTGTCTTTATCCACATCTTGACCCTGAAACAGCCACTTCACTGTGTGTGTACATTGTTCATCTGTCCACACAGAGCAGGTTAATGTCACCTCATCAGTGTCCTTCTGTTCAGTCACTGGTGAAGATGGAGATATTGTGAGAGATAGACAACAAGAGTAAAATGAACTTCATCACTGTAATCATAATTATTGTAATGTTTCAGTATATTGTTCTAACAAGACAGTTTGAGCTGAAAACATTATGATGGAAATACTCACTGGTAACAACAGACAGATGAACCACAGCATCTTCACCTTGTTGTTTTGCTGATCTGTACTGTCTGCAGCCGTAACGTCCAACACCTTCACCTTCATAACCAGAGAACAGTTCTCAGCAGTCCCAAGATAAACCAGCACTACTATCCGTATGCTTCTTGATTCACTGAAGAGCCAGACGGTACTGTCACAGTTATTCTGATCATCTATCACATTTTCACAAGACAAAGTGACGTCATCTCCTACTCTAAAAGTGAGGGAGCGGAAAAGCTGTCCTGCTGCTGAGAAGATGAGAGAAAATATGAAGAATAAAGAGAATGAAATAATAAATACATATATGAATATTAATGTCAGTGTGAAGATAATTTTAGATACAACAAAAGTTTGCACATGTGCCTCATCATTTTCCAAGACTTCACTAAACACACTATTCACCTCTCTGGAAACCAAAAAGACTACTTGTGTCTCTTGGTTAAATGAAGGTTAGATAATGAAGTAACATTAATGATATCAAGGCAGTGGCGACTTAATACATCACTTCTTAAAAATGAAAACTTTACCTCCCTTATAAAAAAACAAATTCCTGAATTTTTTGAGGTAAACCTAAATTCTGTATTCTGTGTAGCAACTGTCTGGGAGGCATTTAAGGCGACCTGCAGGGGCTGGTTAATCAGCTTCGCATCCGGGGTGAAAAAGGAACGTGAAGGGGCTAAATCCCAATTAAACAGTAAACTTAAGAGTTTAGAGGAACAGCATATGCTGGACCCATCTAATTTAGATTTGAGAAATACATTACTCGCCACCAGGGCTGACTTGCAAAGGTTAATTCATGAGGAGACAGCATTCGCTCTCTTTCGATTGCGTAGATGTTATTTTGAATCTGGAGACAAAGCAGGGAAAATGTTAGCCCATAGATTAACGTACATAGAAAATAGACAGACTATCCCAGCAATAAGAGATGAGAATGGAACATTACAATGTGATGCTGCCTCAATCAATGAATCTTTTAAAAATTATTACTCTAAACTCTATAGTGCGGAGAGTTGTGTTAACGAGGCTGAAATGGACAGTTTCTTTAAAGGTCTTAACCTGCCAAGGGTCAGTCCAGCTGATAGCAACGCACTTGACGCCCCTCTCACTCAAATAGAAATTAAGACGGCAATTATGAAAATGGCCTCAGGTAAAGCTCCAGGGAATGACGGCTTGGGAATTGAATTTTATAAATGTTTTAAAGAACAGCTTTCTCCATACTTGTTGCTATTATTTAACAAAATACTTGACTCCAAATTTATGCCCCCCACTATGTGTAATGCTATTATTTCTCTGTTACCCAAACCAGGCAAAGACCCAGTTCAGATGAGTAACTATCGTCCCCTAAGTTTGCTTAATTGCGATTATAAGATTCTTGCTAAAATTTTAGCACTCCGTCTGGAGAAGGTAGTTCCGTCCATAATCCACCCAGACCAAGTAGGTTTTATTCCAGGCCGTCTCTCCTCAAACAACATGCGTAGAGTCCTTCAGATTATTTTACATGCTGGTTCTAGTAGCTCTCCAGTCATTGCAGCATCATTAGATGCTGAAAAAGCCTTCGATAAGATACTTTGGCCATATTTATTTTATACATTTAAAAAATTTGGTTTCGGTCTAAAATTTATAAACTGGGTTAAAGCTCTTTATAGCTCTCCACTCTCCTCTGTTAAAATCAATGGTTTAATTTCCGAGCCCTTTGATCTCCAAAGAGGAGTAAGACAGGGCTGCCCTGTCAGTCCCCTGCTCTTCATTATTGCTCTTGAACCATTAGCCTGTGCGATACGTTCCAGTGCTGATATATGTGGTGTGGACTTCTCTGGATATAGTTTTAAATTGAATATGTATGCTAATGATATATTACTCACTTTAAGTAAACCAGCATCCTCTATACCAGCAGTTCTTAAATTGGTTAATTTATTTAGCAGTTTTTCTGGTTACAGGATTAATTGGAACAAAAGTGAGGCTATTCCACTTAACTCTTATACATTTAAATCTGATTTACAGGACGCCCCCTTTCTTTGGAAAACAAATGGAATGAAATACTTGGGCATTACCATAATTTCTCCCATCACTAAAATCTTCAGTCTAAATGGTCCTAGCATTTTTCAGTCCATCAAGAATGATATCATCAGATGGACAGCCCTGCCACTGTCTTTGTGGGGCAGAGTGGAAATATTGAAAATGAATGTCTTACCAAGACTTGCACATATCATCACTTCTATCCCTCTTAAATTTCCCAAAAGCTGGTTCAGAGACATTGAATCCCTCTTCATCCGATTCCTTTGGAATAATAAAAAACCCAGAATTTCGTTCAAGAAACTAACTATACCCAGATCCAAGGGAGGGTTGGGAGTTCCAGATATATATCAGTACTATCTTTCATATAATGCACGGTACCCACTAACCTGGGCTTATAAGTCTGATGCCCTGATAGGCAGTTGGCAATGGTTGGAGGAAACTATCCTTTCATGCAATAAGGCCATATCATTGGCATCCCTATGGTACTGTCCCAATCCCCCACCCCAGCTAGACAACATCATTATCAGGTTGTCTTGCTCTATTGTGAAGCAGCTGCACAGGAGACTTGGTATTGAGGGGCTCTCTCTCCCATCATGTCCTATCTGGTGTAACTCTATTTTATCAACCGGAGGTGGCACCTTAAATAACAAAATCTGGCAGCAACATGGTATACTAACTGTTGGTCAAATCTTTAGTGATACTCTCCTTTCTTTTCAACAAATTAAAAATTTATTTCACATCACAGATTCATCATTTCTAACATATGCACAGATATCATCCGTCATACATAGGAAATGCAAAGAAGGAGCTGCTCCTGCTTCCTGCCCTGATTGGGATGTACTACTGAGGAAGGCAACCCTGTCAAAAGGCACGGTCTCTAACATTTATAGCTCACTGTTTAGACCTGCTCCCAGTGCCTATGCTCCTGTTCAGCTGGCTTGGGAACATGATCTTAATATATCGTTAACACCTTCCCAGTGGAATGATATCTGGAGATCTGCATTGTATACTTCGAAATGTGTGAGATTTAGAATTATACAGTACAAGATTTTATGCAGAGCTTACATCACCACTGCTAAATTATCCAAAATAAATAAGGAATCCCAAGATTCATGCTGGCACAACTGTGGCACTCGAGGGACTCTGCTCCATCTACTGTGGGACTGTCCAGCAGTTAAATCTCTCTGGCTAGACGCTATATCATATATGTCATCACTTTTCAAGGTCAAGTTTCCTATCTGTCCAATAACCTGCCTCCTTGGTAAAAGACCAGTCAACACTCTAGGAGCCACAGTGGACCGGCTTTGGACTCTGGGCTGTCTCACAATTAAAAGACTCATCCTTATGAATTGGAAAGTTTGCAAACCGGGTTGTTTTACCAGAGAGTCATGGCTTGGAGAATTTTTAGATCTCCTGAATATGGAACGGGCAGCATGCTTGCTAAAAGACTTTGATAAAAGTATGGAAGATCACTGGGACATTGTCTATAACAACCTTATGAATTGATTTGTATGTCTTTCTTCTCTTTTATATGAACACTGCATGACACTCTTGCAACCCCCCCCCCCTTTTTTTTTTCTCCCTCCTCTCGTTGTATGTTTTGTCCTGTATGTATGTATGTGTGATTTGTATGTATGTTGTCTTGTTGTAAAATAATAAAAAAAACTCTTAATAGCAAAAAAAAAAACAAAAAAAACATTAATGATATCTATAAATAGCTTTTTAGAAATGTCATTCATATATGTTTTATGAATACTTACCTGTAAACTGAAGCATCAGCAACAGAAATTAAGACATTTTAATCCATCTGAATTCAGCCATTGTGCCTCTCTGTCTCTCTCTGCTTCTTCTACCTGTAAGTCTCTGAACAAGTTTGTAACTACTTCCTCTAATTACTAATGTGTCACTTCCTCATCATTACTTTCATCCTTCTTTTCTCTCATTGGTCACTTGTTGCCTTTATGTGGGCAGATGACATCAGCTTTTACCTCCCTCACTCATGGCCGACATGAGCTGGTATGAAGCTCACACTGACCTGAAGTATTCTAAATGAACACCAGTGACAGTTTAAAACAGTTTCCTCTCATTCAGCTGTTTAACTCGACTCTCAAAAGTGACTCAGTCAAGATGTTTCTTACTGTTAGTTTGCTTTAATTATCTTTTATTTCATGGTATGAAAGTAAACTGAACACAGATACAGACACATTAAAGTGTCTGACAGCACATATTAACATGTATTATGAACACTTACATTTCCAGCTGCCATGTAAGGTTGGATTATTGTGCTACTACTTCACCTACTGCGCCCCCTTCTGGACAAAAACCTTTTTACAGCAATGCACTCTGAAAATGCTATGAAGTATATATGTATATGTACATATAAACATATATATCACTTTCACACTGACAAGGGCAAACAATGATCTTTGATTTTTAGATTAAATATATATAAAAATTCCTCACAAAACCCAGTTATAGAACAATGTGCACACATCTCCTGACCAAGAGCCAATCATTTGTTTATCCCATATAAATGTCTTTCTTCCATATCAAGCAACCAGTCAATGTAAAATAACTGTAACGATATGAGCTGTAACTAAACTGTGCTCTCTTATTTGTTTGGTTTGTTGATGGTAGCGTAGAGGTTAGTGAGATCAGCAGAGGCTCCAGCAGAAGAAGAAGAAGCTTTCACGGTGCTGTAGGTCACTGCATCATCTTCATCTTTAAACAAAACCTGGAAAACAAAAGACAAACACATTAATAACACAACATGAAATTACAGAATAGTTCAAGTAAATGCAACATAATGATATCCAGCACCACATAAACACAACACGATGCTCAGCAATGAAACAACATCAGTATATCACCAGTGTAACCAGTCAGACAGCTCACCTGGGCTTTACTGTTGGTCTTCTTGGTGTAGCTGATGGAGGCGTAGGAAACACCATCTTCAGGATCAGCCTGCACAGAGAAGACAACACAATGGCTGCTCAGTAACATCTGGACTTGAATTCACTCACACCTTTTTGTCAAAGTCAACATTTTAAATTCCATTACTTTAAAGTCATGTTACATATCTTTCAAAATGTCTCAAAATGTTGTTTTGTGATGGTGGTTTGGCCTCTGGTTTTACATCCCACATGCCACACATGTTCTCTTCTGCTGTCGTCCAGTTGCATCATTGAACTTCCCTTTTTATCTTTGTTGCACATTCTCACACTCTTGATATAAATATCTCAGAGGACAAACCCATTTCACTGAGTGTTACTTTGTACTGGGTGTGTGATCTCACCGTGCCCTGGCTGGGTTCTGGAGCAGCCTGAGTCACTGCAGGGTTTGAAGTCAGCCCCTGGACAATGAACAATGTCAGTGTGCATGCTGTCAGGTGGTCACAATACAAACAACACATGTGGCATGTATATAATGCATATGTGCAGCTTTCAGCTAATGTGATGGGAGTGTAAAAATATCTTCAAATCCACTACACCAGACCAGTGGATAAATTCAATTTCCCTTAAGATACAAATTGCTGTTCCCAGCAGTCACTTAGACACAACAACCTGGGAAAATAGCGTCCAGGTTGGAAAATACTCAAGTTCAGGTTTTAAACTCACAATAGTGTCACTCATCTGTGTTTTGTTCCCTGAAAAGACAAAATATGAGATTAATAAAAGCTTCAACAGAGAAAATCCAATTTCATTAAAACTTGTTTCTATCTGTTCTCTCACCTTTAGTTCTCCTCCATACGATGATTGCCACAATGAGTATTAAGAGTGCTGCTAAAGCCACAGCCACAATGATGTACACCCACGAGTCTGCAAAGATAATAAAAGGCAGTTTGGCTGCAGCTGTCTGTTCTGTTCAAAACCCGGTGGCTTATTACATGTACAATGCTCAAAAAATGAAGGGAACACTTAATGGTCACAGTGTAACACCAAGTCAGTTAAACTACAGGGATATCAATCTGTGCATTTAGGAAGCACAAGTGATTGTGAATCAGTTTCAGCTGCTTTGGTGCAAATGAAAGTGACAACAGGTGCAATGGAGAGACAAAAGCAAGACTACCCCCAAAAAGGGAATGGTTTTACATGTGGTGGCCTCAGACAGTTGCTCTCTCCTTATCCTTCCTGACTGATTCTTCTCTAGTTTTGTGTTCTGCTAGTGTCCTTGTCACTACTAGTAGCATGAGGCGGTACCTGCAGCCCAATCAGGGTGCACAGGTAGTCCAGCTTCAGGATGGCACATCCATACATGTGGTTGCAAGAAGGTTTGCTGTGTCTCCCTGCACAGTCATGGAGGACATACCAGGAGACCAGCCGATACACGAGGAGAGCTGGACAGGGCCGTAAGGAGGAAAACAGCCCAGCAGCAGGACCAGTATCTGCTCCTTTGTGTGAGGAGGAACAGGAGGAGCACTGCCAGAGCCCTACAAAATGACCTCCAGCAGGCTACTGGTGCACATTTTTCTGACCAAACTGTCAGAAATCAGGTTGCACAGGTAGTCCAGCTCCAGAATGGCACATCCATACGTGCGGTCGCACTACTACTACATCCACTACTTAGAGGATGTGATAAAATTCACACAAGTTGGATCAGCCTGTGATTTCAGTGTTTTACTTGGATTTTTGTTGTGATTTTGAATCCAGCCCTCAGTGGGTTGATGATTTTGGTTTCCACTGACTGTTGTTGTGTCATTTTGTTCTCAACAAATTATACAGTGTACATCAGTAAAGATTTTCAACTTGAATAATTCATTCATCAAGATCTGATGTGTCATTTAAGTGTTCCCTTAACTCTTTTGATTAGTATAGGTGTTTAAACATTCAAGTGATAGTTTTTACCAAGAATAACTTTTGGGACAAAAACTGCATCCAGTATCAACACAGTCCACAACTAGCTTGACAAAACAAACAACAGGTCCACTTAGTAGTTCTTCTAGAATTTCCACCCTCATTTTACAGTTGAGATGTGACTGAAAGCTTCATGAAACACATGAAAATACATAAATAGATGAAGTCACTACCTTGTGGTTTTGATGAAGGATCACTGGCACCTGCTGTTGTGTTGTTTTCAGCTGTTGTTGATGCTGTTGTTGCTGTTGTTGTGTCCTCACCTGAACAGATGAACACAACTCAAACTGTTGTGATGTAATATTAAAACTTCAAATCCATAAAATAAACAAATATTTGAGGTGATTATTCTCATCAGTTTGAAGTGACTTTAAACAGCTCAACATGTTCTCACCTGGTTTCTCACCTGAGGATTGAGATCTGAAGGGAAACACCTGCACTCTGTCACCATCAGTCACTGCACACTTAAATAACTTATATCTTGATGTGTAAATGTAGACAGAAGTCAGAAAGGTCACAGAGGCAGAGCAGAGAGACTGTGATGTCTTTATGTCCTTGTTGTCTTTATCCACATCTTGACCCTGAAACAGCCACTTCACTGTGTGTGGACATCGTTTATATATCTTCACAGAGCAGGTTAATGTCACCACATCAGTGTCCTTCTGTTCAGTCACTGGTGAAGATGGAGATATTGTGAGAGACAGACAACAAGAGTAAAATGAACTTCATCACTGTAATCATAATTATTGTAATGTTTCAGTATATTGTTCTAACAAGACAGTTTGAGCTGAAAACATTATGATGGAAATACTCACTGGTAACAACAGACAGATGAACATCAGAGTCTGAAACTTGTTTATGTCTTGAATCATACTGCTGACAGTCATAACGTCCAACATCCTCACGTGTGACCTTCTTTATAACCAGAGAACAGTTCTCTGTAAAACTCAGTCTGTCTGATTTAGCTTTAGCTTCTCTGTGAATCTTCCCAAGTGTAATCAGCTCTACTGCTGCTGTGTCGCTTGAATTACTGAAGAGCCATGTAGTACTGTCACAGTTATCCTGATTTTGTATCACATTTGCACACGGCAAAGTGACTTCCTCTCCAACTCTGACAGTGACAGAGGGCAGATGATTTTCAGCTGCTGCTTTAAGACAATGAGAGAAAAATAAAAGTTCAAGGTCAGTTTAATGATTATTTCTGTATCCATGGTTTCCAAGAGTTCACTAAACTCAGTGTTCAAAACAAACAGATTCATCTTAGTTAAATAAAATGTAGCTAATAAAGTACATCCAATAAAACTGATAGTTATTTGTTGCAATGTGTCTGACACTGAATGTGATATACAGAATATATTCTTACCTGTAAACTGAAGCAGCATCACAAGAAATAAAGACATTTGAATCTGTCTGAACTCAGCCATCATGACTCTGTCTCTCTGCTTCTTCTTTCTCTTGTTCTGATGCTCAAACTGTTTCTAACATAGTGCTTTAGTAGAGAGACACTGCAGCTACTTCCTGTGATGATTATGATGTCACTTCCTCAAAGTAACTTTTAGTCTGTTTTAGATTTTCATCTCTGAATTTGTTACAGACGTCCAAACAGCCAAAAAATGTTACTATTTTTACACTTTATTGAAACCTTCTCATAGGACAGTTAAATGTTTGTGCAGTCAGTGATCCAGTTTAATGCTGCAACAATCAAAGTGTATTAATGCTCATGTTGAGTCTCAAGTTCACACTGTGTCCAGTCCCACAGTGCATTTGTGACACTGACATGTTTCACCTCCTGAAAAGAAGAAGACGACTGAGGAAGTTGAAGGTGTGAAGATTGTTGGTTAAAATAAATATTTGCAATGATGCGACTTGTTTTCTTTGGATGATGTTTGTTAGAAAACAGACAGGATTCATGGTGATGTTTGACAGCACACATGAACAGACAGGTGAAGAGTCAAACTCCTCGCCCAGCAGAATTTCACTCTTGATATCTGTGGTGCAATATGGTGACACTGTAGCAGCTGGGAGGGAACACAGATAAGATGATGTTTTACTGGTCTGAGACCTGTTGGTTCCTCATTGTGTCTTTGAAGTTGTTTTCCTGAGAACTGAAGGAGAAGTGATTTGGTGAGAATGTGGTTAACAACAGCAGCAGAGGTCTGGAGGTTTTAGCCTCAGCGTCTCTTTCTGTATTTCGACACATTTGAGTGTTCAGTGAGAACAGAGCTGTTCAACCCAACAGAGGGAAGGTTGGACTACTAGAAGAGGCCAGACATTCATTTACTATTATGACACTGTTAGTACATGAAAGAGTCACAAGACAAAGTGTAGAATGAAGTGATAAACATTTCTTTATTTTATATTGTTATCAGATATAATAAAAGAAGACTAATACTGATTTCATTAATCAAATCAAATCAAATCAAATCAAATCAGGTCATTAATATAGCACAAATATATAGCACTATTAAATGTACACAAATATAGAACAGAATAACACCAGTAAGAACAATTACATACGTTAAAAAAAATACACTAAAACACTACAAACAACCAAAGGCCATTGAAAACGTGTAAGTTTTAAGATTTGTCTTAAAAGATTTGAGAGCATACTGTGTGAGTATATTTATGACTGTGTGCTGAAGGATCTCTTGTGGTTGCGGTGATTCAAAATAGTTGAAAAACCTGTTACATTGTTTTTTTACTATCACTGACTACTGAATCCTCACCCCTTGTAGGGTGCTTTCACACCTGCCCTGTTTGGTTCAGTTCAATCGAACTCAAGTTTGTGTTTGTGCGGTTTGTTTGGGCAGGTGGGAGCACAGCAATCACACTCGGATGCTCACCAAAAAGAACACACCGAGACCTTCTTGAAGAGGTGGTCTCAGTCCAGTTACCTACAAACTCTTGTGTGGTTCCTTTGTGGTGAGAACGTGTTCCGACCTCGATCTGAACCAACTGCAGTCACATTACACATTGTTTGGGTTAAACATGAGCATGTTACAGTCCTGGAGGATTATTAATGTGCACCTCCTCCTGTACTGCCTTAATATGCACATTCAGCACATCCAATGCATCAAAACATTGTTTTCTATTTGGAGCTGCGCCTCGTTTTCAGACTGTATGGTTTGACTAAAATGAACAATGACAGTAATATAGTCCACAATGACCAGCGCTAAAATCAACCTGCGTAGTTGTCCCTCCATTGTGACATTAGAAAGTGTCACATTTATCTTGCAAGTGTACTCTTCTTCAACGTTTTGTTTACTTCCTGGATTTTTCCTGCATGGAAATTCTGACCAATCAAGAGGAGCTTTCTTGCGCAGGCATTTTATCTGGTCTGCTTGTAAATGCTGTCGTGAGAACACAAACCATCTCTAGGCAATTATACAACTTTGTAATAAAATGAGTGCCTGATTCAGACCAAAACAAGGGAACTCTAGGTCTGACAGTACCTTAATTGGCTGCACGTTTTCCACAAATAGGCTTGTTATGTGTTTCACTTGTCTTTATTGTTGTTATTTCCTACTTTGTTGCGCTGTAGCTGACCGAAAAAGTTCATGCTGTTTAAAGTCCAGTTATGAACAACATGGATCAAAGATTTGTGGCTGTGTTTTAGTCATTAACTACAATTACTGCCCCGTGGTTGTATGCCTCCGCTCACTGGTAAAGCTTCTTTTACAGTTTACATCCATGTCTGCAAAAACATGTATGCTTTGCACACATCTTCCCCCCGGCAGCACAGAACATCTATACAGTTAGTACAGTTTAGGCTGGACGCCCAAGATTAATGTCATCAGTTCAGTATCTGACCAAATGTCTCCCCTTCTGTTTCTGAGATATGACGTTAGATATAGCCGGAAAAGTGTTTTATGTTAAATATTATAATGTCACAGTGAAATTGACCTTTGACCTTTGACCCTTTGGATATAAAATGTCATCACTTCTTCGTTTTCTCTTATAACACATTTGTGTGAAGTTTTATTATAATTTATAATAAGATTTATAATAAGATGTGAGGTCAGACTGACCTTGACCTTTGACCTTTCACCACCAAATTCTACTCAGTGTATTTTTTAGTCTAAGTGGAAATTTGTGTCAAATTTGAAGAAATTCCCTCAAGGTGTTGTTGAGATATTGCATTCAAGAGAGTAAGATGGAGTCAAGGTCAAACTGACCTTGACCTTTCACCACCAAAATCTGATCAGTTCACCCTTGAGTCCAGGTGGACATTTCTGCAAAACATGAAGAAATCCCTTCAAGGTGTCAGTGAGATAGCAGGGTCACGAGAGTGAGATGGATGAAGGTCACATTGACCTTGACCTTTGACCTATGACCACCAAAATCACAAGAACGGGACGGACAGACGGACAACCTGATGATAACAGGAAAACTTAATCTGCTCTCTGTCTCTGTCTGAATAGACGAGACTCATATTTCTGGGACGCACTGCATCTGCGGGAATGTGTTTTCCACATGGTGCTAACTGTTGACCTACTGCACCCCCTTCTGGACAAAAAGCTCTTTACATTTAAGAGAATCAGTTATCAATATAAAATAACACAAATAATATGAGCTGTAACTAAACTGAGGCCTCTCATATGTTTGGTTTGATGACGGTGGCATACAGGCTGCTGAGATCAGCAGAGGCCCCAGCAGAAGAAGGAGAAGAAGCTTTCACGGTGCTGTAGGTCACTGCAACATCTTCATTATCATCATCATCATCATCATCATTATCATCTTTACTCAGAAACTTGAAAACATTCAAACAAAACGACACATACACAACAAGAAAATATAGAAAAATGCAAGTAAATGCAACATTATGATCCAGCACCACATAAACACAACACAATGCTCAGCAATGACACAATATCACAAGTGTAGCTGATGGAGGCGCAGGAAACACCATCTTCAGGATCAGCCTGCACAGAGAAGACAACACAATGGCTGCTTACATGAATTCAAACTCTTTCATCTCTTTTTTTCAGTTCAGTTCAGTCCTAGCTGCATCATAACTCCAAGAGTCCCTGTGAGTCTCATACAGACACATTTTAAAGAACAAACACACATAACAGTGAGTGATCTCACCATGTCCTGGCTGGTTTCTGGAGCAGTATGAGTCACTGCAGGGTTTTAGGTGGGTTAACATGTACAATAACTGAAACATGGAGCAGATAATAACAAGGATTGTTAAAATCAATCAATCTGACTGTTAGTTATGATATAATTTCTTCATACATACATCTAATTCCTTTTCACAGTTCAGTATCATACCAGCTCTGTCTGACATCGAGCAAACTCCACATGTGACAGGGGAAAAAGTTAGCCTAACAAACTTGTGAGCTAACAGACTGCGACAAAATAGAAACATTTAATGTCAAATTCAACCTCTGTGGTGGCCTAACTATCAAATCAAAATCAAATCAACTTTATTTATGTGGCACTTTTCATACAACAGTAACATTAAGTGCCTCACAGAGGTTAAAAACAACAAAGATCCAAAACAGAAAACAAAAAGAAAAGAGAAAACCCAACCCTCCCACCCCACATAGAGATACGTAAATATACATATACGCACACACACACACCCACACACAAGCTATCACTAAAGAGACATGGCCTAGCACCGAGGCCCGAGGCAAGGAAAAAGCCACCTCTGGGGGCCGTCCACACTGAGAGGGCCCATGGTCCACAGCCACAGGGAGCGCCGCCATAGAGACACCCCGACCCGGGCAGACATGAGGCCCCACACCGAGGTGCAGTGCCCTACAGCCACCCAGGTCAGAGCGGTCTCCCGACGGCACCCCCATCGGGAGACCAGGAACAACTCTCAGTGTGGTAGACCCCCATGAGGAAACACTGGAGCTAAAAGCTGAGGGACTACAACAGTAAGATAGGATAAAAGGTATAAAAAGAACCAAATAAACAAAAAGCTATTTAGCTCATAAAATTGAGTTAGTAGCTAGGTAAGAATGATCTAAAACAGAGACATAAAATGCATCAAAACTAAAACCTATAGGCTAACTAAAATAACAAAAGGTTAAATGAGATAAGAACGTAAAAAGAGGAAGGGTAAGAATATAAAAAATAAATAAAAAATAGATAATTGATGGATAAATTGGTTATAAGAGGAATTTAAAATAGATAAATAAAGAGATCAGTTAAAAGCCTGATTAAAAAGATGAGTCTTGAGCCTCTTTTTAAAAACATCAACAGTCTCTGCAGCTCTGATGTTCTCCGGCAGGCTGTTCCACAATCGGGGGCCATAATAATTAAATGCCGCCTCCCCGTGTGTTTTAGTTCTAACTTGTGGTATGGTTAAAAGGCCGGTGCCGGAGGACCTCAGGGTCCGCGAGGGTTGATATGGTAAAAGCAGGTCAGATAAATAAGAAGGCCCAAGGCTGTTAAGACATTTAAAAACTAATAAAAGAACCTTAAAATCAATCCTGAAGCACACGAGGAGCCAATGCAGCGATTTTAAAACTGGTGTAATGTGCTCCCGCCCTCTGGTCCTCGTCAGCACTCGTGCAGCTGAATTCTATAATAACTGTAGATTTGAGATACTCTTTTTGGGAAGACCAGACAGCAGGGCATTATAGTAATCTAACCTACAGGAGATAAAAGCACGCATCAGCACCTCCATGCTGGCCTGAGAGAGAAACGGGTGGACACTGGCTATATTCTTAAGGTGGTAGAAACCTGCCTTTGTTATGTTTTTAATATGTGGAATAAAACAGAGCTCAGAGTTAAAAATCACACCCAGATTTTTTTACAGATTGTGTTGGTTTAAAATCCTGTAGTTTTGGTAAAAGTTTCTCTCTCTTGCCTTCAGGACCAATAATTAAAACCTCTGTTTTGTCCTGGTTGAGCTGCGTATCATCAGCATAACTATGAAAGCTGATGCCGTGCCTCCTGATGACATCCCCCAGAGGATTAAAAAGAGTTGGACCTAAAATTGACCCCTGGGGGACCCCACACTTTATCTCATGGGTTCCTGAGGAACATGTATCCATACTTACAAAGAAGTGTCGATCAGTAAGGTAAGAGACGAACCAATTAAAAACAGTACCAGAGAGGCCGACCAGGTGCCTCAGTCTATTTAATAAAATGTGATGTATCGAAGGCGACGGTTAGATCCAGTAGTACCAAGACTGTGAGTTTATGGTTATCTAAATTGCACCTGATGTCGTTTAAAATCTTTAAAAGGGCTGTCTCGGTACTGTGGTTCATCCTAAAACCAGACTGATACTTCTCTAAAGTGTTATTTGTATTTAAAAAATCATTTACTTGGTTAAAAACCAGTTTTTCTAAAATTTTGCTTAAAAACGGTAAGTTGGATACAGGTCGGTAATTATTAAAAATGTTGGGGTCTAAATTGCTCTTCTTCAGAAGGGGCTTCACCACCGCCGTTTTCAAGGAGGCTGGGACGACACCTGTCTGAAGAGAGCAATTCACCATGTACAGTAGCTGTTCCTCAAAGGGACCATAAAATGTTTTAAAAAATGGTGTGGGAATTGGGTCTAAAAGGCAGGTTGTGGGCTTTACTTGTGAGAAAACTCAACCAAGTGTCCTCGCATCAACCAGGGCAAAACTCTCCAGTGTTTCCTCAGGTAAAAGCAATGATCCAGGTGTGTCGACAGTTAAAATCTGTTGCGATAACAGACTGGATCTGATGTCATTGATTTTACTTCTGAAGTGGTCTGCAAAGTCCTCACAAAGGGCATTGGTTGTTGTCTTAGGTGATCTGTTAAAATTACTGTTTGTTAAAATATCTATTGTGGAGAAGAGGAATTTGGGATTGTTTTTATTGTCAGAGATTAGTTTTTTGAAGTGGGATATTCTTGCCTGTTTGACTGCGTTATTGTAGGTTTTGAGTTGTTCACGTAATATTTCGTAGTGAACTGTTAGGTTTGATTTTCTCCATCTTCTCTCAGCACTCCTGCAGTATCTTTTCAGTTGTTTGATTTCCTGATTTCTCCATGGGGTGTAGGTTTTGTTCTAATTGTTTTGATTAAAAGTGGAGCCACTGAGTCCAGCGTTGACTTGAGTTTGTTGTTAAAATTGTCCACAATAAAATCACAGGGTGCTGGTGAAATCTCTGCAGGAGTGCTCTGTAAAATCTGGATAAAATTTGCAGCCACTTCAGAAGTTAGGTAGCGTTTCCTCACTGTTCTCACCGGGGCCTCCTGTTGGTTAAAACTGGTGATGTTAAAAAACACACAAAAGTGGTCAGACACAGCCAGATCCACAACAGAGGACACACCCATGGACAGGCCATAGGTTATGACCAGGTCCAGGGTGTGTCCTCTGCTGTGGGTCGGCTGCGTGATATGTTGTTTAAAATCTAAACAGTTTAAGAGGTTTAAAAATTCTCTGGATACTGGGTTTGAGGTGTTGTCAATGTGTAGATTAAAATCACCAGTTATTAAAATCCTGTTGTAGGTGGAGTGAATGATTGATAATAATTCAGAGAAATCACTGATAAAAGAAGTGGAGTACTGGGGTGGTCTGTAAACCGTTATGCAAAGGATAGGAGGGCTGCTAAAAACAAAGGCATGATGCTCAAATGATGTGTAACTGCTAAAAGAAACTTCATTTGAGGACATTGTGGTTTTTGTTACTGATGCAGTTACGCCTCCTCTTTTACCTCCCCTAATACAATATAAAAAGTTAAAATTTGGTGGGCAGGCCTCGGTGAGAACAACAGGTGCGTCGGTGCCAAGCCACGTCTCTGTAAGGAGAATACTGTCTAGGTTATTGTCTAAAATTAAATCACTTATGATAAAAGATTTGTTTAAAAGGGAGCGCACGTTCAGCACTGCCATTTTAATGTTTGTGCTGAACGTGCGCTCTTCGTGACTTTTCAAATGGTTGTTAAAAACACGGTTAGGTCTAAAAACATTCCTGGGTTTCAACTTTCTAAGTGTAATGATAGTTTTTATGGTGTGAATGTCCTGTGTTTCCGGTTGCAGAGAAGGTGCTACTGAGGGAGAAGTGTGTGTGGTGCAATGTGTAGTGGAGGAGGGTGGAGGTGGGTGAGCAGTGAGTCAGGACGTGGCTGTGGTGCAGGATCGGATGGTCAGGTCAATGTTGACTGATAAAAGCCGTGATCCCTCCTGGTTTGGGTGGAGGCTGTCCCGTTTAAAAAGGTGGGGTCTGTTTAAAAAAGCTATAAAATTGTCCACAAAAGGGATACGTTTGGCCAAGCAGTGTCCCCTCAGCCACAGGTGCAGCTGGCGAAGGCGGCTGGTGGTGACGTCACCATAACGAGGTGGGGGAAGCGGGCCGGAAATAATTAGCCGCTTCCCCGTGTCCAGCAGGCGGTCCACCAGGGAGATGAAGTCCTGCTTGAGGACCTCTGACTGCTGGTTCCTGAGGTCGTTGATACCGGCCTCCAGGACCAGCGTGGAGGAGGAGGCGGAGGAGGAGGAGATGGACGAGCCCCAGAGCCCCTGCCCACCACCGACCAGGGCTCCCTCGTCTAGAGTGGAGTTGAGCTCACCGGTGCTCCTGCTCCACCCTCCGTGATGAAGCGCTGCGGCTCCGCGGGGCGAAGGCAGGAGGTGGAGAGTGCCGATGATTTGGGCTTGGCTCCCTGGCGGTGCCAGCGGGACTCGGCTAGTGCTGGTGTCGGAGTTCCGGTGGTTATGGAGCCGGTCCACGGCAGGGTGGTGTTGTTCGTGGCCATCATGCTCCGGTCACCAGCGCCGGATGCCGTCAGGTGAGCAATATGTTTCGCCTGGGTCGTGGCGACGGTGGTAAAATCCAGGAGGATCTTTTCCCTCTCCTTGAGGTCGGCCTGCAGTCCGGAGATGCTCTCCCTCAGTTTTGACAGGGTTGGGAGGCAGGACTCACACACCGCCAACATACCTGCGGCCTGTGCTGGAGATCTGTTCCCCGGGACACAGTATCAACACACGGAGGTGAGTTAAAATTTTTACCCTCGGTCGTGGGGCCGAAATGTCCAAGGGGACCTTCCCCACTTTTAAGGGGGCAGTCAGTTCAAGTGCCTTACCAAACTACTATCATGTTCAGTCTCACGTTTCTATAGTGCTTTAGTAGAGAGACGCTGCAGCTACTTCCTCAAAGTGACTTTAACACTGTTTTAGATTTTTATCTTTCTGAATTTGTTACAGACGTCCAAACAGCCAAAAACTGTTACAATTTTTACATGTTTTATTTTTGAATTGTCATCTTCTCAGTTTAATGCTGCAACAATCAAAGTGTAAGTTTTGTGTCTCGTCTGTCAATTGTTATATTAACACCTTAACGAAAATATAAATGCAACACTTTTTTGCCTCCATCTTCCACGAGTTGAATTAACAGATCTAAGAAAAATAACACATTTTTACTTGTTTTTTTAATTTTCAAACTGTTTCTCTCATAGGACAGTTATATGTTTCTGCAGTCAGTGATCCAGTTTAATGCTGCAACAATCAAAGTGTATTAATGGTCATGATGAGTCTCAAGTTCACACTGTGTCCAGACCCACAGTGCATTTGTGACACTGACGTGTTTCACCTCCTGAAAAGAAGAAGACGACAACTGAGTAAGTTGAAGGTGTGAAGACTGTTGGTTAAAATAAATGTTTGCAATGATGTGACTTGTTTTCTTTAGATGATATTTGTTAGAAAACAGACAGGATTCATGGTGATGTTTGACAGCACACATGAACAGAGAGGTGACAGACATGGTGCAGTATGATGATACTGTAGCAGCTGATGCTACACTGATGGTTCCTCATTATATCTTTGCTGGGTTTTTTTGTTGTCTGACAACTGAAGCAGAAGTGATTTGGTGAATGTGGTTAACAACAGCAGCAGAGGTCTGGAGGTTTTACCGTCTAATGATGACCAGATAAAAGTCAGAAACACATGAGACTCTTTAGAGCAGACAGTTAACACATTACAAGTTTATTTATTTTTTTCTTTATATCAAGGGTAAGGATTAGGAAACACCTCAATACTGACTATGATTTGGCTTATCTGACATCAGCTGAAAAAAGGGTGTCCACAAACTGAATCCATGCTCCTAAAATGTTATTTTAAGCACAGTGTAGACGCAGACTTCATCTGATATTGTGCTGGTGTGGGACTTAGACTGAACTCCTGAAAATTATAGTTACAAAAATGTCATGTATTTACAATACGTCACAATAACTTGCATAGGTAGTTATATACACAAAATCAATCTCACAAAATACATCATACCCAGAGGGTTTATCGTACACAGGCAATAGGGAGGACCCAAAGAATGACACAACATAGAGCAGGTAATCCTAAATTGTTGGACACATAAACAGATAAACAGGCTAAAAAAGGACATATTATGCTCATTTCTAGGTTGTGTATTTTGTTTTTCTACTCAAACATGATTATGTGCTTTAGCTTCTTGGTTTCTTAACCAATTTGTAACAACCTGAAAGTACCAAAAGTAAAAATGCTCATTGTTTAGGATGGCTCTTTTCAGGATCAGTGGTTTCATCATCTGATTATAATTATTGATGCAATGATGTGTACATCATTTAAATGTTGCAGCTGGGGCTAATTTCAACTAATTTGTACACCGTCAGGTAGCATGGTCAATTATAATACATCATAATTAATTAGATCTGTTCAGGTAACGACATGCAGGGACTGATGAAGCAAAAAGGGACAGAGAGACAGAATAATACATCCTCATGACACATGGGTGACTACATTTACTTAGCAGAAAGCAGTTATCAGTTATATGGTTATAAAAAGGAGATTAGGCAAGCCTTGAAAAAAAGATAAATCATGCAATTGTTATCAAAACAACATGTTGCAATGAATAAATAACATATTATCTCTTTGGTTTGTTGACAGTAGCGTAGAGGTCACTGGGATCAGCAGAGGCTCCAGCAGAAGACGAGGAAGCTTTCACAGTGCTGTAGGTCACTGCATCATCTTCATCATCATCTTTATCCTGGACCTGGGATGCAGCACATACATTACATACACATTAACTCAATTTGGCCTGTAGTGAGTCGAAGTTATTTACAGACAAACTGACATTAGAAGAATTGATCACAAAATGACAGATTTTTGTGATAAATACTGGTTCCCATTCCCAGCTTGTGAAATACTGACACTTGATCAGTTGCTCTCACTGTCTGATATAACAACGCACTGTGGCACCCTTTAAATCTTGCACCTTGATCGGCTTTTAATTACGCATGTACATGATGGCTGTCTTGTGTATCCTGCATCTGTTTGGAATGTTGGTTTTGTATGTCCTCAGAGATTAACACTACGTGTCCGCAAGAAGCAATATGCAACATGTAAGGCTCTTCTCATGCAGCGTTCCTACTAAAAGTAATGCATCACAATTCACATATGACCCACATAATCATGATCCAGTAATGTGTGTATAACCCACATAATTTGGAAGACTGTGATCACATGGAGTTGGTGGATGGGTCAAACAAACACAGGACTTTCCCCCACTGTTCAGGACCATGTGAAACCAAGTGAACTTTGAGTTATTTAAAGGTATGTTGTCACCATGTTTCTTTTCCTAACCCTAACCTACGCAACCTTACTTGCCTAAACCTAACCTACACAACATATGCAAGTATGTGAACAATTAATTCAAACTGCAGCCATTTTTCTATGTGAATGCGTGGTTAAAATCAAGTATATCTACGGCTTTAGCATCTGTATGAGACACACCAGGCCACATCACTGATAGACGCTTAGAGTAACTGACGTAATATAAAGAGCAAGAAAGTCTGTGTCAAGAGTTGGTCTGGGTGGACAGATGTGTCAAATTAACCCAGGACTTTCAAGCAGGAGACAGATGTCCCATGTGAAATCAAAAGTTAACGTTGGTATGCCACATGACATACGTCACGTTAAGTTACATTGGTAACAAGCATGTTTACTGTATTTCAAACCAAACCATGATATTTTTTCTAGAACCCTTTTTACACAGAGCTCACGCTATAGGGCCATGACAAAGTCTTTTTGCCTTTGTATTTTTACACAGAACCAAATGACTGCAGCATGATGCTGTTCCCATGTGTTATTTTAGACAGCATCCCGGCAGCACCAGTTACCTGGGCATTGCTGTTGGTCGTCTTGGAGTAGCTGATGGAGGCGTAGCAGACACCATCTGCAGAATCAGCCTGCACAGAGAAGACAGCATAAGGACGGCTCAGTAACTGGGATTTATATTCTTTCATGTCCTTTGTTTAGTTCAGTTAGCTTAACTAGCTAGTTAGCTATCACACTGCTACAGAATGGATGCATTTATTCTTCAACCTCCATGGTGGTCCAACTATGGAGGAGTGGATTGAGTAGAGCATTATCTACAGGGGAACCAACAAGTGAAGGTGGGTCTACAGAACTGTCATCTGGTATCTTTTAAAGAAGTCTACTAGCATGCAGGATTGAGGTGAAAAGATGACGAGGCACTATGTGCAGGCAGCCAAAAGGCCTATTTCTTTTCAAGAACAATGTTATAAATGCTTTATGAACATGTCAATAAAATCTAATTAAACTGGAATGTGTCTATAACTTTCATATTGCCGTTGGTGACCGTTCAATAAAAGCAAGAGCTCAGCAATAGCCTAAATATACCATGGTCATGGAAAATACTTTGCTCTGCCTGGCTGGCAGCAGGTGTAGGTCAAAATCATATGGCAGGACCCTGATAACACAGATCTGGTCAACAGTTTAACCACCTTCCTTAGTCAGTGGTTTTTGTATGAGTTCAAAGTTTAAGGTGATTTTCAGACAGGAGCCACTATTGCATCAACTTTTTCAACTTGCTGCCACAGCTTACTGTGTGGCCACACCCAAGGAATGGTTTTACAGGTATGAGTTCCCTAACCTGTATTCACATTACAGCAGAAAAACAAGGGTCTTGCACTATGTGTGTGTGTCAGCACCATGATTGATCAGTAACCTGTCCATGGTGTACCCTGCCTCTCTCTCAGTGTCAGCTGGGATTGGCTCTAGTCTCCCCCTCCCCCCATGACCCTCTAAATGCATAAGCATGCACCAGTGATGGATGGGCATCATCATGAGGCTTTAGTCTGTGGTGTTTTGTTTTGTTCACATTGCTATTTTCTTCATTAACATTGTATTTATTTTCCCCCCACGAGGAACCACGTAGTTTCAATACAATGCACTCTGCATTGTTTATATATTGTTTACTGTAAACTCACCATGTTTTCGTCCATTGGCGTTCTCTTACCTGAAAAGACAAAGATCTCGACTTAGGCTTACACAGCAAAAATACTGTTCAATCAAACATCCTTTTTCTCTAAAAGTTTAATGACACCTTTAGCTCTCTTCCATCTGATGAGCACCGCAGCAGTTATGAGCACTGCTGAACCCACTGACGCAATGATGACCCACCACCACCATGTCCAAACTGAAAGAGAATTAAGGTTTGGCGATGATGAGCTTCAGTATACTGTTATGTGTTCTTATACTGCATATTTGATCTCAGACGTGTGTAAACACTCCAAATGAGACTAAGACGCAGACAGACAGAAAAATATGAAATGTGAAGTCACCTTGTTTTGTTGGTGGGTTGTTGGTTGCAGTTGCTGATGTGTTTGTCCCGGCTTTTGTGCTTGTTGCCTTTGTTGTTGTTGTTGTTGTTGTTGTTTTTGATGTGCTTGTTCTTTTGGATGTTGATTTAATTGTCGTTGTTGTCGTTGGTTTAATTGTGGCTGGTTTTGTGTCCTTACCTGGACAAATGAAAAAAAAAAGTAATTACCATTTTCTACCTTACCATATTCAGTGAAAGAATGATGTAATCTGAACACTTAACTTAAAAATGTGAGAACAAAAGGCTGAAAATAAACTGCTGCACTTTCTACAGTAAATATCCACTTCAATTTCTCATCACACACAGTCATAAAGGTCACAGTGACAGAGCAGGTTTATATATTAACATTACTCTCATGCAGCCTCAGTGTGTTTTAACACCATCCATAGAGGTCAAACAGGATTACAGCACATAACATCATTACAAATTAACTTCATCACTGTAATCATAATTATTGTAATGTTTCAGTATATTGTTTAACAAGACATTATGATGTATATACTCACTGTCAACAACAGACAGATCATACACAGTGTCTTCACCGTGTTGTTGTCCTGATCTGAACAGTCTGCAGGTATAAAGACCAGCATCCTCAAGGCTGACCGTCTTTATATTCAGAGAACAGTCAGATGTAACATACAGCTGGTCTGAATTAGCTTTAATCTTCCCGTCTTCAAACAGTGTTGTTGTCTTGTCTGAGTGACTGAAGAGCCAGGTCACACTTTTACATTGCTCATCTATGACTTTTACAAGGCAGCTTGACGCTAACTCCAACTGTGGCATTGAAGGTTGTTAGAGTCTGGACAGTTACTGGTGACACAATGAGAAAGAAACATAAAAAATCAACTTAAATTTGAGTTCGATTTATATGTTAATGGTTAACATGTCTGTAAATGTCCCTTTTCTTTGCTTCAAGACTCTGAACTAAACTCAGCATTCACTCCACTTATCTGCCTGAGTTAATGAAGCTTATTTCATAAAATATTATTAGCAATATTGATGAAGGTAAAATCTGTAATTTGTATTCTCACCTGTAAACTGAGACACCAGTACCAGAAAAAAAAACGTGTAAATCCATCTGAATGCAACCATCATTCTCTCTTTCTGGTTTTCACACTCTGAACTGTCAGAGTCTCTGAGCCTGAGTTTTGCATTGGTTATACAGTACTTCCTGTGATGCGTAAAGTGTGACTTCCTCATAGCAACTTCTTAAGTTTTGTGTCTCCTCTCTCAGTTGTCAGTTTTTCGATTTATGTAGTTGGAGCCTAGAAGCATTTTACTGAATATATAGACCTCGGTGGAAATGTGTCTGTGGCTTCTTCCAAGTACGGCAAAGATGGGCGTCATAAGCCAGGACACTGCTGAAACACACAGAATATGCAGTTTACAATGTCATTTTTAAAATTTGTTTTATTTTACATTGTCATCATTTCATTCTATCGCTCCTCCACAGTGACTCACATTGAACACATAATACCCAGACAATAATCAACAGTTTATATCAACAATATATGAACATAAGAGGTCAGAGGTCACAGCAGCCTGACAAACGTGCCGTCAAACTGCAATGAGCGTGTCGGATGCAGAAATGCAGAGGGGAGATTGTTTTAAAAATACAGAAGAGGAAACTGTCGTTCAGTGTGGTGATAAAGGACTGAAGTGTTTTCAGACTAGCTGTCGGCCTCAGTGTGAAAATCAGTTACAACAGTAGCCGTCTACAGTGACAACACATTCTCACTCCCACCTTGTCACATATCGTCGCTTGGTCATGGACTTTCCAAGTCGACATATGACATGCATGGTAGCCTGGGTGTGTCTATTGTTGACGTTCTGGGATATTATGCCAACATCAGCCTGTTACATGCATTGCCTGTTCTCAAAATGCATTTCTGTTTTCACAGGAAATGTACAGTTTGCATACAGTCTCTTTCAGAATAAACCTACTACATCAGTACAACACCGCAGATCGACATTTTTTTTCCTTCAACAACAAATATACATAGTTACATTTAGCCAACACACACACATGGTTAGGTTTAGGCAACAAAAGCACAAGGTTAGGTTTAGAGAAAAATAAGAGGGTTTGGCTTTACATTTATACTGGAAGTGAACCGGCCTCCTGCGTGAAAGTCCATTATTGTTAGACCAATCCACCAACACTCCTACTCTGACTTTTTGCCCCCTTACCTTACGTTGTTGTCCAGCCACGTTTCCCCCACAATATCAGTCAGCGTTATGCACTCAGGTGCCTGGCTGTGTATCAGACGTGAAAAGATGGATTTTTTTTAATCAGTGTCTGATGAGGAAGTCACTGCCAAAGCACTGGTATTTGATGACTTTGGAATGAGAAAAGGTTGATGGTGACCCAAATCCAGAAATTCTGTCTCCCCTCTTTAAAATCAGAGGTTTTTTCAAGTCCATGAACGCAGGGCACGCGATCCTCCTCTTTTGTTCCCCCTCAGTGGCAGTTTGTGGAGTTTTGAGTAGCGGCGTGGGTAACTGATCAGTCTATCCTATCAGAGCTGATCCGATCAGATCGATGGATGAGAGGAGCAGCTGTTTGTGAGTGAGAGCAAAGTGCATCTGTGTGAAGCAATGATATCCAAATGGTATACTGATTTCAAAAGTGAACCGTCCACCTCCAAAAATGAAAAATCAAAATGTGGCATCAGGTGTTTTAATTGAGGGTGGTACAGTGATGTAGTGGTTAGCACTGTTGCCTAACAGCGAGAGGGTTCCTGGTCCAATCCCATGAGGGAGCCTTTCTGTGCAGAGTTTGCATGTTCTCCCCGTGTCCAGGTACTCCGGCTTCCTCCCACAGTCCAAAGACATGCAGATTGGGGATAGGTTGATTGATGACTGTAAATTGGCCGTAGGTGTGAATGCGAGTGTGAATGGTTGTCTGTCTCTACATGTCAGCCCTGCCGACCTGTCCAGGGTGTACCCCGCATCTCGCCCAATGTCAGCTGGGATAGGCTCCAGTCCCCCCACGACCCTCAAGAGAATAAGCAGTTAGAAAATGGATGGATCCTTTAATTGTGGCTGGTGGATAGTCTCTCAAGGTGACGGTCAGCTTATTTCAGCAATAATCTGACCGTCACCTTGAGAAGTTGCTGCCTCAATCAATCAATCAATCAATCAATCAATCAATCAATCAATCAACCCACCACAGTTTCTTTGCAAAAAGAAGAAGTAGATGACTGAGGAAGTTAAAAATGTACCCTAGTGATTGTTGATTAAGATAAATGTTTGCAACTATACAACTTGTGTTCATTAAATGATGAGATACCGTTACAATTTTTACATGTTATATTTTTGAACTGTCATTTTCTCAGTTTAATGCTGCAACAATCAAGTGTATTAATGCTCATGTTGAGTCAGTCCCACAGTGCATTTGACACTGACGTGTTTCACCTCCTGAAAAGAAGACGATGATGACTGAGGAAGTTGAAGGTGTGAAGATTGGTGGTTAAAATAAATGTTTGCAATGATGCCACTTGTTTCCTTTAGATGTTAGAAACCAGACAGGATTAAAGGTGATGTTTGACAGCACACATGAACAGACAGGTGAAGAGTCAAACTCTTCGCTCAGCAGAATTTCACTCTTGATGTCCGTGGTGCAATATGGTGACACTGTAGCAGCTGGGAGGGAACACAGATAAAATGATGTTTTACTGGTCTGTTGGTTCCTCATTAAGTCTCTGCAGTTGTTTTTATTTGCATTTTTCTGATAACTAAAGCAGAAGTGATTTGGTGAGAAGGTAGGTAACTGCAGCAGCAGAGCTCCAGAGGTTTTACCCTCTAATGATGACCAGATAAAGGCCAGAAACAGAAGTGTTGATCACATTGATAAGTGTCTGACTGAACTGTCTCTTCCACACTGAACTACTGTAACTCAGTTGCTGGCACAAGCTGTTTTCATGCCTGCATGTTTAGGGTCATCAAGACCCCAGCACTGCTCGCAGATAATAACAATGATGATGAGTACAGAATTTATTTTTCAGTTATGAAAATGTCTGCAAAGACACCTCAAATAATGGATGAAGAACTGAAATGCAGCAGTTGAGGCAAACAGAAGTTAATGATTTAGTGACAAAAGTGAATGTACATACATACTAGGTTTAGTAGCAAGTCCAAATAAAAGAAAGTGAGAATCCACAGAATGGCAAACCAGAAAGGGGAAGGAAACAAATGCAGACAGGCAGAGACAGATTTCAGGTCACAGGATTCAGATCACAGAGAAACAGAGGCTTGATGAGTGACATCAGAACTCTAACAAACTGTCCATTGACTGGGGGAAAGAGGCTGGTATATGCACTGCACAGCTGATGAGGAAAGTAGGAACAGGTGTGTAGGTGAGAGGGGATGTCAGGTGACCAAGACTGGTAATAAGGCTGAGGACATCTAGTGGATGGTTCAAGAATCGCAGTCTGAGGGTTGAGAGAAAGGTATATGGCCTGTGCAAAGTGAGCAGGGACACAAGGAGGTCTTTTCATTTCTCTATTTTGTGCTTCCACGTCTCCACTCTCCACCATCCTCCTGCCTGTCGATCTCTCTAGGAGAGAGGAGGCTTGTCAGAGGAGCTATGAGCAAGGATATATAGGTGTGTCCTTTGCAGAAGTCTTTTCAGTACCAATGACATATTAAAGAGACTGAAGCTGTACCACACATCATATTTGATTGATGTCAGTCTAAAATGAGGGCACCAAAGCACAGATGTCTCATTTGGTGAACTGATGTTGCCTCCACTCCTCTCTCCTAGTGTCTCTTCCTTGCCTCCTCTGCTCTTGCATTTCAGATAGGAGGGACTAAAGTCCAGTTCAGACCAAAGATTTGTGACAGGCTGTAACCTGCAACTACTTGCAATACGCTGTTCTACAATGTTCTGAAAAACCTGCCAGTTTACACCAATGTGACCAGACTAGATATTTCCATAGCAACAACTCTCCCCTCTCTGATTTCCAAGCATTTCAGGCTTATAGTATAGCTAAATATAATTTGTAGCTTCTTAAAATATGTGTAAGGACAGTGAGAGTTGCTCAAGTTAAACAAAACCTGAGCTTCAGATGGATCATATTTCAAAAAAATATGTCGCAATAATAACATAACCGGTGCTGATTTATTGTCAGTTTAGACATGGCGTGCCATGCCAAACAGCACTGGAGATGGACCTTCTCTAGAGTGTGTCCAAAAGCCGGGCCGCCTGCCCTCGAGTGGGTAGCAGTGACATCTCGCCGTCCACAGCCAACCCCCAATGACCCCCATCCTCCCCTTCAAACAAGCTGTGTATTGCTAGACCTTACTCACCTCTGTCTGCAGGACAGCAGAGAGGAAGGTGTTTTTAAAAGTCTCTGTGTGTTCAGCTCTTAGTACGTCTGTAGCTTCTAACTGAATCTTTGTAGTGTGGAGTTTAGTTTCTCTCCTGCTTCCTGTTTTCACTTTAGATATCTGCTTTATTTTACTGTTTCATGTTCTGCCATATTAGAAGTTGTGTTAAGCTGCTGCTGGAAAACTCAACATTTCCTTATTTTGCTGCTTGCTTCACAATACAAGTATTACATAACAAAATAACGGGGGACTTTTATTTTTAAGACTATAGGAATTTAAATATGTTTATTACTGAATTAGCGGAACTGTATTAGTGGCTTTACTTCAATTAAGACAAATGTAATAATATTGCAGGGAGGAAGAGTACAAGCAGAAACAGCCACAGTGAGATGCTGATGAAGAGCTGCAGACAACAGGCTCTTCATCAGCATCTCTGCAAACAGCTCACCTCCACCAGGCAAACTTCTTTTTCCTGCCCTGCTGTGGAAAAATGCATGCAGCAAAAATAACAGGGACTTTAGCCATCAGCACTCTGCTTTTAAACGTCACCACCTAAAGCCTAGTTCACATTACACGATTTTCACCATGATTTTGACATCGCAGAGGATCTTGAGAGCCACGTTGGGTCGGAGGTGAGTCGGCAGATAGTCTGCCACGACGAGTCTTCATGTGTTAACAAGTCTACGAGCGAGTCACCCCCTGACTGGGACTGGATATCTGGTATGCTAGAAAACTGGAGAAGTGTGACACTACTGACAAAGAGCATCAGCGAATGAGAAGCGGGATATGTCCCACGTCAGCACGCAGGAGGACGGAAGAAATGTGAAGACAAGATTGCCAGGTCTGCTTATTAGCTGCAGCTTTGGGCGGGGAGTCGCTTCTTTTGGGCTTGTTTCCATAGCCCTGGTTGCTTGTTTCTCTCCCAAGATCTGGCAACACTGACAAGCCGGGAAGCAACAGCAACAATGGCGGCGTCCACAGGATCACAGGGGAGCGCGTTGTGTTTGAACCCAGGCCCTGGAGGCAGATCTGATTCCACACTGGGAAGAATATCCATGCCTTTACGATGTGTCTAAGTTAAAAAACGTAGTTTGGTGACATCACCACGTTATCTGGGGCTCTGTCAGCGAGGGCTCGGTGGAGAAATCTTGTGGTGTGCACACACAGGTCGTAACGCAGTTGGCGAGACTCCCGATGACAGAAACACACGTCGCCAGGTATGAACACTCAAAAGACTATGATAGTCTCTGTGACGCAAAATCGGGGTGAAAATCGTGTAATGTGAACTGGGCTTTAGACAAGCCATCATCAGTTTAAGACACACCTTCAAGAAGGTAGCCCTGCTGTAATGGAAATGCAAATCCCTGTTGTGCTGGGCTGACAGCCCAAACCAAACCAAACCAAGCCAAGCCAAGCCAAGCCAAGCCAAGCCAGCCCATGACTGTTAAAAAGGGGTAATAGAACATTATGAATGTATCCTAACTTACTATGAATGCCCTCATGATGCATTATGTGGTTTTCATAGAAAGTCTTACCTTACATCCTACTTTCTTTCTTTGGACACTTTTATACCAGGACGTTCACAACAAATTGAACAGAGATGCAGCAAGTTTATTGTGGAAAACTCATTTATTTTTAAACAGGACACGAATGTTTAGTTATTACTTGTACTTTTTACATTGTCTTTTCTTACTACAAACACTTTTGGACAACAAGTACTAACAGCAATTAGTCTGGAAATTATAAAAATAAACATAAAATAAAGAAAAGTCATCTTTGTTTAAAAGAAATCCGAATCAGGTTTATTGCCATGTAGGGTTCCACAGGGCTGCCAACTTTTCAAAACCTTGGAGTGAGATTCAGCAGGGCCAACCACAGTTTTGTCGTTTAGGCCTACACATTAATACCTATTAATCATTACCTATTAATATTACAGACAATAATGTTTTAATACTTTATTTTTCTTTTTTTTACCAAATACAACAGGTAACCACAAAACCCTCATTTAACATAATGTGGCCTATTACACGGACATAAATTTATATTAAAAAATAAATGCTGTGTCAATATTAATATAAATTTGTCTCTTGCAACTGTCATGAATCATGTTTCTAATTTGCCTTGTTTTACACCATTTTAGTGTGGTGACTACCACATGAACTCGTAAGTGCAATTCCAATCACATAATTTCAATCACATAAACAAACAATGGCTCAATTCTGCTAAATATGTCCATCAATGAGCATATGCTCAGTTAGCGCCCAAAATTTATGACAGCGGAATTTTTCGCCTATCTCTATCTCTGCCCAGCTGCTTGAAAGGATGGCTGCTACAGCAATAGGCTACTATCTTAATTTAGCCGCTAACATAAAGTACTCTTTGCTGCTAATTTAGCATTTTTGACATTTACAAAACTCTCCACATGCCATTACATGCTCTCACAACACATATAAGAAACTAAATGTAAAGTTGTTGTTTTTTTTAGGTTATTTTTTTTTAGGCTTTTTCACCTTTAATGGATAGGACAGAGTGAAATGGGGAAAGAGAGAATGGGAGGATGACATACACAAAATGGTTGCAGGTCGGAATCAAACCCATGACTGTTGCAACAAGACTCTGTATATGGGCCACTATGCACTACGCTACCCATGCCCCTAGATATAAGATTTAAAAGCTCAGCACTAACTACTTCACAGCACTAGGGTGACCATATTTTGATTTTCAATAAAGAGGACACTCGGCCCAGCCACGACATAGCCTACTTAAATGATACTCGCAGTTTACTCAAAGATGCCTTATAATTTTAATATATTTAAAATCTATATGTATGGATAGAAGATTCAGTTATATTACAAAATAATATCTCTCAAAGACAGAAATTCAGATAGGCCTCTATAGACAGGGGACACATACACACACTAGAGTGTGGCGATCCGAGCCCAACAGTACCCGACGGGTCGGGCCGGGTTTGGTCAGAAATGTAGCTATAAATTGTATTCGGGCTCAGGTCAGATTCGGTCAGCTTTCAGTGAAAATGTAGCGTAAAAATAAATAAAATCCTATTGTCTGTCCAGTTTATTGCTTGGGCACTGTTATTTACGTGACAACACCTGAACATAACACACACAGACACACACTGGCTGTTTGTTTCTACCTCTCCCCTTGCTGGAAGTCTCGGACCTCCCGCCGCCCGCCTCCGCCTTGATTAAACGCTGAAAATAAAATAAAAGAGGGAGACAGGTTTTTCCTATTTTATCTTATTTTGTTTTATTTCTCCCTCTTCTCTCGCTGGAAGCGTCGGACCTCCCGCCTCCCGCTCCCGTCTCAAACACGGAGGTCTCCCTCTCCACTGAGCACCCACGGCGCATGCCCGGCCTGTTAAATAGCCTGTAACCACTGTGTGACACAAACTCAGTGCTTTGGTCATTAAATAATGTCGGGCTCGGTTCGGGTTCGGACAGAAATATGCGGCCCGTGCCGCACTCTAACACACACACACAAACACAAACACACGGAAAACCTGACATTATCATCAGTTTATAAAAAAAACCCCGGACGGGACGTGAAAAGTGGACATGTCCGGGCAAAAGAGGGCGTTTGGTCAGCCTACACAACACACACACATGCCAACATACCTGGAGGTCAGAAATGCAAGACTTGAAATATTTCTTCTTCCCCTTCTTACTACCAGGAGAGCATCATTGGTCATTGTAGGTAAGGTTTTTTTCGAGTGAGAAATGGGAGGTGTGGCATAAGACCGTGGGAAATCAACCAATTGCGTGACTCTCATGGCGAATGCATGAGAGTGGCAACTATGGTTCCACATACAAGGAGTTTGCCTTATATTTTGTATTTTGGTGCATAACAACAATCAAAGAAAGACAAAATACTGAAACAGCCAAGAAAATAGAAAAAATGACAATAAGAATATTTAAAGATATCATCTATTATTATTGATCCAACTTATCTTTAAGTTGCCTTTAAATTCTGCTCTCACACAAGCAGACTTGAGATGACCTTATATCTACACTGCATCTACCTAAGCTAGGTGGCAATGGCTGGTCTAACTGGCTTAATACGGAGTTTCATCTGACTGCCAGTCACAGTCACTGTTTAATTGGTTCCACTAATCTTACCAATACTCACTATTTAGCAACTTCTCTGATATTAGAAACTTTTCCTTGCATGGCTATAAATGATGTCTCTTCACATTTCTACAGAAGAGGGAGCAACTGTGCACACTCAGGCAAAAATACTCAGCTGCAAGACAAAAATCCTGCACTGCAGGGCACAAAGGAGGTCTCCAGCTTTCTATGTACAGGACCCTGAGGAAGATCTTGTAGAGAACAAAGAGGAGCATGGTTTCAACATGAACTTGCGTGAGTGTAAGGGTGCAGGCAAGTCTCCTTAGTCCATCTAAATAACTGATGTATAATTGAGATGGACTCACAACACTGAGAGAGCACAACAGAACCACCCCATCCCCTTTTACCTGTACCTTCACACTGTGCCCTCTGAATCAGGCTACATATCTGTCCTGTATCACCAGCTAACACCACGTTAAGCTACCTAGCAAGTTGCATTCATTGGTAGCAGGCTGCTTGACCCTTTAAACCAAACAAACTTCCTCAGCTTCTTCACCTTCGCAAGCAACAAAGCAACCAACGGACAAACGTCTGCCTACAACATAACCAGCTAGCACCATCAGCTAACAACATGCTAAGCTAGAAAGCCACATTGAAGGGATGTGTAATGTACTGTTACTACTATATTATTATTTTCTGAAGATACACGCGAATGTTTCTGCAAACCTTTGCAAAAAAAGCTATGATGGGTAACAGCATATCTAGTGGACCTGCAAGATTCATCTACTGTTTCAAGGCATGCTCGTTTGCCTACATGCAGCCTGGAGAACTGTGTGTCAGATTTATGTTTGGTTGGCTGGCGGTGGCGTAGAAGATGCTGAAATCAACGAAGGTTCAAGCAGAAAAGGAAGCTTTCACGGTGCTGTAGGTCACTGCATCACCTTCATCGTCACCAACATTTCCTTGAACCTGGGAATAAAAGGGGGACAGCATGACAAATTGACACAGAATCACAATGAGATCTAATGTCCTAACTGCCCACAAGTGACACAATGCAAGGCAGGGCGCCGTTTTGAGCTGAACTTCTGTCAGACGCCCCATGCAGTGCGACAGTCTGATACTCGCATCCAGTTTGGACACAGTGTAACCAGTCAGATAGCTTACCTGGGCTTTGCTGTTGGTCGTCTTGGTGAAACTGACAGAGGTGTAAGAAACACCATCCTCAGGATCAGCCTACACAATGAACACAACATAATGACTGCTCAGTAACATGGATATGTACAGATTGACTATTCTGGTTATATTCTAATCAACTTTTTTCTATTCTGGTCTAGTCCTTATTTTTTTCATAGAGTGCTGTTATCAGCCCATTCAATGGTTGTAACCTATTCTGTAGGTTTTCTTTCACTCTTCTTTGGTTTAGGCACCAAAATGATGTGGTAAGGTTTAGGAAAAAAAGTGTGGTTGGCTTAAATATTGGCTTCACATGGGATCCCAACCTCGGTCTGCTGGGGGAAAATCCTGTGTTTGTGCACCACCACTACGCCCCCTCTCTCCTTAGACCTTTTCGCAGATGGGATGAAGGCACATGCTAGCTCTTTCTGGCAGAAAGTTTCATATAATGGCCTGATAACAGCCAGTCAGCAGTCAAATGTATAAAATGTGATTCATTTTAACACTCACAGTGTTTGTGTCCACTTGCGTTTTGTTTCCTAAAAAGATAGACAGACAAAAGATGGGAGTCAAATTTAGCTTCACGGTGAGAATGCATGTTTATCAGAACATTTAGATCATCAGTGAACGCTCTCACCTTTACTTCTCTTCCATCTGATGAGCACCACAACAAACAACACTGCTAAAACCACGGGCAAAATAATGAACCACCACCAACCTGGAAAGAGAAACTTATCTTAACAACTTTTAGCTGCAGCTTCCTTTTTTAAAAAACATCTACAGGAGCTACAAGAGGAGAGAATGGTACGTGAGTTTTGAAACATATAAATATTATTGTCCTTGTCCTTGAGCTAGAGTATTATTGTCTGTTGATTTGTATTGTCTGTAACTGTTGCTGATGGTTTAGTTGCTGTTGTTGTTGCTGGTGGTTTAGTTGCTGTTGTTGTTGGCTTACTTGTAGATGTTTTTTCATCCTCCCCTGAAATAAGATAACAAAAAAAAGAAAGAAAATATCTTATGTTTACCATCTGCAGTTACTAAATGAAAAAGAGTGACATCATCTTAACACTTCATATTTATAAAATAAAGGTGTTGTTATTTTTCACGTCAGCTCATCAGATTCTCACCTGTTTTCTCGTCTGAGTCCTGATAGATGAACTGCTTAGTATTTCCACTGAAATCATCAGTGACTTCACACTTGAAAAACTCATGATGCTTTGACTCAGAAAGAGAAGTCGTCACACTGGCTGAGCAGTCAGACGGTGACATCATCATATCTTTGTTATCTTTATCCACATACAGCCACTTCACTGTGTGTACACACTCTGGTGACACAGAGCAGGTTAACGTCACCTCATCAGTGTCGTTATGTTCAGTCACTGGTGAAGATGGAGATATTGTGAGAAGACAAGAGTAAAATGAACTTCATCACTGTAATCATAATTATTGTAATGTTTCAGTATATTGTTCTAACAAGACAGTTTGAGCTGAAAACATTATGATGGAAATACTCACTGTCAACAACAGACAGATAAACCTGATTTATTACTGACTGGTGTTGGCAGATGTATTGACCAGCATCCTCAGCTGTGACCTTCTTTATAACCAGAGAGCAGTTTGCTGTAACACTCAGTCTGTCTGATTTTGTGTTTTCATTTATCTTTCCAAATAAAAACAGGTCTTCTGGTAAGTCTTTTGTCCGCGTTCATCCTGATCCTCTCTCACATCGCTACAAGGCAAAGTGACCTCATCTCCAACTCTGACAATGAAGGAGGTGTACTGTCGAAGTGCTGCTGTTGAGAAAATAAGAGAAAAATATGGAAAATAAACTAAAATCAGAGTACTTAATTACATTTTAAGGCATGCGTGTAAAAGCACAGCTTTAAAAAAGTGCCATAGATTATTCAGCAGCATACAGTGAACTGCACTTGTGTTTGCAATGTAAGGCTGCCGAGGGAGGTGAAAGGCTGGGTCCATTGTGTATGAAATAGAGTAGTAGATCCACAGAATAGATATGAATATCATGTCCAAATAATTACAGAACATACAGTCATGAGGACTGGCATGAACATGTTGTCTGAGCAGAGAGATGCAGCGGAGCCACACCTAACAGAGAGCTTAACTTGAAAATGAAGGAAAACAAATGCATTTGTTAAACGGAGGTGAATCCTTACCTGTGAACTGAAGCACTAGTATCAGAAGCAAAGATGTTTTAATCCATCTGAATTTAGCCATCATGCCTCTTATATGTTTTCTCTGCTGTTCTCACACTCTAAACTGGTGCGTCTTTCACAGGAAAGCAGTAGAAATCAGTTGTGGTTAAAGAGTCACTTCCTCATGTGGCAATATAATGTTACTGAAGCTGCTGCAAACAGCAAAGATAAGCTTCTGTCTGTCTTAGTGGTTATAAGACATTTTGGCTTGCTTTTTAATTATTTTTTTTAATGAGAACTGAAGGTGTTTTGATGAGAATGTTGGTAACAACAGCAGCAGAGCTCTGGAAGTTCAAACACAAAGGGTGATCACATTAATAATTACTGTCTGATAAATGTTAAATAACTGCAGGGAAGAGCATTTTGCACACATGTACTGTCCGATCTGTTCTTGTTGTTCTGAAGTAATAAAGTTTGTCACAGGAGATGTCACATTCGTGCTCATCCACACCTAGAAAAGTGGCAGCTGTGTGTGTTTGATGTACTTCCGCTGTAGTTTCTCACGCTTAGCTGTGTACTCACTGAAGAGGCAAGTTTACAGTCACTGCAAGATCCCTTATTATGCTCATATTCAGGTACATACATTTCTACCAGAGGATGTTTACAGGCTTTAATGTTCAAAAAACACATTATTTTTCTCATACCGTCTGCCTGCGTATACATGTGTTCACCCTCTGTTCCGTTTTTCTATCTTTATAGATCGTTTCGCTGGTATCACATTGTTAGGCAACAGCTTGGGTCAGTGTCTGCTTCCTGTCAGCTGATGTCACATACATTGCAAAACATTACAATAAGAAATACAAAAGCAGCCATTTCAAATGTTCATGTTTCAAACAGTCTATGTAGTATGCTTGTGACATCACAAATTCACAGAAATCCTGACGGCTTGTTTACAGTTTCTGAACACAAACTATGTGCATTACTCTGAGGACTAAGTGTTTTGATACCTTCACAGTATTTATATAGCACCTGCTTTATTTTTAAAAAAGACGTGGAAATCTGACTTTTCACAATAGGGGACCTTTAACACTGTCTGAGATGTATTTACATTTATATTACATTACTGTGGGTGGTCATGTATATCTGTCACATGGTGATGTATGTGTCAGAGGATGTATGTGTGGTTAGTCCTGGTGGCGGCACTATTTGTAGGTGGGAGCTCTCTAAGCTTTCACAGGGTGCATGTGTATGTCATTTAATTTGCAGTGTTGAAGGAATTATTTTGACTCCTCCTATATAGCTTTTATAGCTTAATTCTATCTTTTTTATGAACTCTAGATGCACTGAGATTGATAAATCTGCTGATTTATACCATCCTCTGATTCCACCAGTTGAAGAAGCCTCTGGACGAGGAGGGACTACAGCGTGAAGCTGGGAATGGACTGTTCTTTCCTAGGCTAGGCCCTGCATGGACCCTTGTTAACACAGGAACCAGGGCTTGGTGACATTGTCCATGGACTTGGACTCTTTTTTTTTTACTTGTTTTTTTTTAACTGCTTTAACTTGTGTTTTAATACATTATTGTATGATCCACTCTGACAGTTGGGGAATATTAGTGACCCAAATATTCCCCAGTAGCAGTTATTGAAACCTCCCTTTACAGTTACACACCATACTCGAGACACATCCACCATGAGCACCTCTTAAAGAAGCTTCACTGATTGAAAGTCATTTTGGTTGCTTTCTTAATTTGTATTTTGCAGCAGAGGGAGGGTTCACTACTAGAGGAGCGCTGGGTTTTATAGCTTCAAATTTCTTTTGGTAGATTTCTTGGAACATAAAGTTTAAGGTGGAGGAAACTGGTAAATGTTCTATCCTTGTGTAAATCTCTGGAAATGGATGGTTTGACTGGTACCCCCTTTTCCCACCACCATTTTCCATTCTAGTTTGCACATCTAAATGTGAGCATTTTGACCGAAAATAAATGAGTTCAGGACCTAAAAGGTTGGTTCCAAGTTTTCCTTGACCTCAAGTGCAAACTATGATGACATCAGTGGCGTGTCATAATCTACAGGTTGGAAAAGAGGATGGAGTCTTCAGTAATAGTCAGTTTATGCTTGTTTTTTGGATAAAAAATCTGTAATAACAGAACAAAAGTTTGCAGGTGATCAATACAATCGCCATCTTGCTATTACTGTTTACTGCCATTGTGCATAGTGCAATGCCCTCTGTTGATGATGCATCCTTGATTACAATAGTCCCCCTCAAAACTGGTGGAAACGCAGGCTGGTTTGTTAGATAACACCACATTTCCCAGAATCTTGAGTGGAACCAGTTCAAGAACCAGAGCTCATGTGGTGGAATGAGTATGGGTGTACTGCGTCCTTGCATGCATTATCTGAGGATGATTTGTTGTTTTCATTGTGCCCATCTTAAGTCGCTTAAACGATTGATTCTAAAAGTGAAGGTGTATGTGGTTATTCAATCTGTTGAAAGCTGCACAAAGTTGCTGTTTCAACATTTTCAGACCTGTGATTGTCCTTTAACGTTTCTTCTACAGAAAGAGTACCCAAGCCACTACTCATTTATTTTATTACTCACGGTTTTGTCTTAAATTTCCATCTTAGAAAGTGTGATTTAAATGTTGACTGAAACAGCATTCAAATCAAATATGAAGTTACTGTGTCTGTTAAACATTTATCACATTAACAAAGCCAAAACGCTTCCAAAATGCCACTGTTAACAGAAGGTGGGATCATAAACTGACTTTTGTCCTTCCAAAGTCAATTTGAATTTTCACCTTTAATTGTCATAGACATGACACATAACATGTATCCACATAAGCAAGAGTTCACTATCTATTTTCAGCAGATTGTATTATCAGTTATAATTAAGATAACAGTTACTGACTCCATTAAGAACCAAAGCTCATTCATAGCAAACCCACATCAAAGTGAGGTCACGATAAACTACTCATGAAATTCAAATGGATATTGCCCTTAGAAAGTTTCCCTACCTAAATGTACAGCAAGCTTCTTGAAATTAGAAACTAGACATACTGCCCTGTGGATGTATACCAACATGTCCCAGTCAAATTTCTTGCACAGTTTACAACCGTATCTGTGAAAAGAATGCTGAATGCTTCACATATCTTCCCCCCAGCAGCACAGAATCAGCACAGTTTAAAGGTGGGCACCCAACATTAGTGTCAACTCAGTATCTGAACAACTGTCTCCCTTTCTGCTCCTCAGGTGAAATGTTGAGTAATGGCCAAAAACGTTTTTTTTTAATGCATAATATTACGATGTCACAGGGAAGTTGACCTTTGACCTATTGGATATAAAATGTCATCACTTCATCATTATATCCTATTAGACATTTGTGTGAAATTATGTCATAATTAGTGTAAGAATTCTTGTGTTATGGCCAAAAACATGTTTATTGAGGTCACAGTGACCTTGACCTTTGACCACCAAATTCTAATCAGTTTTTTCTTTAGTCCAAGTGGACGTTTATGTCAAATTTGAAATTTGAAGAATTCCCTCAAGGTGCTCCTCAGCATTCAAATAAAATGGAAAAATGACCTTTGACCTATGACTACCAAAATCTAATCTGTTCATTGTTGAGTCCAAGGGGATGGTTGTGCTAAATGTGAAGAAATTCCCTTTAAGGCATTCTTGAGATAATGAATTCATGAGAATGGGATGGACGGACTTACAACCCGAAAACATAATGTCTCTGGCTACGGCTTTTGCCGGGGTGGAGGCATAAAAAAATCAAGGCTTTAATATTTGGCCTCATTAACCAGACCTCATGTAAGACTTCCAGATGAAATTATTAATCATGTTTTGATGTAAAATAATGCTGTGAAGACATGTCTAGCAGTGGACTCATTCCTCTAGTGAGTTGATGTCACTGTAGAAGTTGTTGATCAGTGGAATCTGGCAGAAACAGAAGGGTCTCCATTGCTTTCATATTTTACTGTGCCGTCATGATGCACCTGTGAAACAATGGAACAAATGAATATTGAACTTTGAACCTGATCAGTCCATCATTTTGTTATGATAATTCCCACATCTCCCAGCTGAATGTTGATGTTTGAACGGTCCACAGTTGAGTTTGAAGAACCTGAATGCACCATCAGTTACTGTGTTATCTGCTTTTTACTTGGCTGGCTGCATTGTTGGGCTTCTTACTGAGTTTAAAACTGTGAGACATTCACAGTCCTGTGTCACAGTAGTACGACTTGCAGCTTAAAATGACAACAGTTTTTACAGCTTTTTACTCACAGTGTTGTCATCAGGTGGTCTCTGGTTCCCTGGAAAATAAAGCACAGAGGAACATGTCAGCTCTAAACTTACAGTTTGTGTTCATCAGTCTGAACAAATGTTGGTGTGAATTTTCTCACCTGAAGCTCTGATGAGATGAACAGTAATCACAGTTATAAGGAGGAGTTCAGCCACACGCATCACCAACATGATGTAGTCCAGAGCAGACCAATAAGCTGTACAAACTGTGCAACAGAAAAATAATGTCAGAGAAGAATCAGAATCTAGTTTATTGCCATGTTTCACATCAGGAATTTGCTTTGGTGTATTTGTGCATAACGACAAACAGTAAAAGTCAAGAAATATAAGCAGAATAGAAAAAAGACAATGAGAAAATACTACAAAAAAAATATTTACATTATATTGTTTTAAAATAAAAGAGCTAAAAAGTTATTGGCAACACATCAGTCATGCATAAAGCCATGCTTTGGTGATCCTCTGGTGCCACCAGCAGGTTGATTTTTGATTTTTGGGTTTTAGTAAAATGTCTCAACAAAGGTTTGCCATGAACTTCAGACATTTATGTTCCCCTCTGGGTGAATTGATAACTTTGGTGAGCCCCTTAATTTTCACCTTGTGTCCTCATCAGGTTGAAATTTGTTCAAAAGGTGCATCCAATAATGACAAAACAAACAAATATGGTTAACTCAAGGCCCACTTACTAGTTCTTCCCTGGGCTTTTAACCACATATCACAGTTGAGAAGTGGATGGAAGCTCATCAAAAAAACTAGTAATGGATATTTAGAATATGGTGTTAAAACTTTGAAACATCTCTTTTGTATTTTTTATTACCAATAAAAAAATGAAGGAGGAAACAGAGACGGGGGTCTCGGGGGCGGGTCGTCCAATTTCTGGGGCAGAAGTTGCTGAGGTAGCGAAACAACTCCGAGGCGGCGGAGCCCCGGGGGTGGATGAGATTCGTCCTGGATATCTCAAGGCTCTGGATGTTGTAGGGCTGTCCTGGCTGACACGCCTCTGCAACATTGCGTGGACATCGGGGTCAGTGCCTCTGGAGTGGCAGACCGGGGTGGTGGTCCCCATTTTCAAGAAAGAGGACCAGAGGGTGTGTTCCAACTACAGGGGGATCACACTCCTCAGCCTACCCGGTAAGGTCTACTCCAGGGTGCTGGAGAAGAGGGTCTGGTCGATAGTTGAACCTCAGATTGAGGAGGAGCAATGTGGTTTTTGTCCCGGGCGCGGAACCGTGGACCAGCTCTTTACCCTCGCCAGGGTGCTGGAGGGGGCATGGGAGTTTGCCCAACCAGTCCACATGTGTTTTGTGGATTTGGAGAAGGCTTACGACCGTGTCCCCAGGGGCATCCTGTGGAGGGTGCTCCGGGAGTATGGGGTTGGTGGCCCCTTGCTAAGGGCCATCCAGTCCCTGTACCGAAGGAGCATGAGTCTGGTTCGTGTGGCTGGCAGTAAGTCGGACCTGTTCCCGGTGAGGGTTGGAGTCCACCAGGGCTGCCCTTTGTCACCGGTTCTGTTCATAACTTTTATGGACAGAATTTCAAGGCACAGCCGAGGGGTGGAGGGTGTCAGGTTCGGTGATGGGAGGATCTCGTCCCTGCTTTTTGCGGATGACGTGGTCCTCCTAGCTCCATCGAACAGTGACCTCCAGCTCTCGCTGGGGCGGTTCGCAGCCGAGTGTGAAGCGGCTGGGATGAGAATCAGCACCTCCAAGTCTGAGGCCATGGTCCTCAGCCGGAAAAGGGTGGATTGCCCACTCCAGGTCAGGGGGGAGGTCCTTCCTCAGGTGGAGGAGTTTAAGTATCTCGGGATCTTGTTCACGAGTGAGGGTAGGATGGAGCGGGAGATTGACAGACGGATTGGGGCGGCGTCAGCAGTGATGCAGGCGCTTAACCGGTCCGTTGTGGTGAAGAGGGAGCTTAGCCAGAAAGCGAAGCTCTCAATTTACCGGTCGATCTACGTTCCAACCCTCACATATGGTCACGAGCTCTGGGTAGTGACCGAAAGAATGAGATCGCGAGTACAAGCGGCCGAAATGAGTTTCCTCTGCAGGGTGGCTGGGCTCAGCCTTAGGGATAGGGTGAGGAGCTCGGACATCCGGGAGGGACTCGGAGTAGAGCCGCTGCTCCTCCACATCGAGAGGAGCCAGTTGAGGTGGTTCAGGCATCTGGTAAGGATGCCTTCCGGACGCCTCCCTTGGGAGGTGTTTCAGGTATGTCCAACCGGGAGGAGACCTCGGGGCCGCCCCAGAACACGCTGGAGGGACTACATCGCCCGGCTGGCCTGGGAACGCCTCGGGGTTCCCGCGGAAGAGCTGACGGAAGTGGCTGGGGGAGAGGACTGTCTGGGCTTCTTTGCTGAGGCTGCTGCCCCCACGACCTGGACCCGGATAAGCGGAGGACAACGAGTACGAGTACGAATGAAGGACAAGTTACTGTAACAGAAAGAAAAATCTTCAAACTATTTTTTCACTTTCAAACAGGTGTGTTTGCTTCTGTCTTTGGGGGTGTATGGATGTAAGGAACATTTCAAAACATTGATTTGTTAACAGCATTTCAAAACATTCAACCTTGATGCAACACAAACCAGAAAACCCCAAACTGCACAAAAAAGAGACAAAACATGTCTGTCAGTATCTAAAAGTTATTTTGGCTGCATGTCTTTGCTGACTGTGAATCTAGTGGTCAGACTGAGATCTGACTGAATAAGAAAAAATCTTCACCCACAACCGAGTGTCAGAGAAATGTAGATACAGAGTCACTACCTTGTGGTTTTGGTGAAGGATCATTGGCACCTGCTGTTGTGTTGTTTTCAGTTGTTGTTGCTGATTCTGTGGTTGCTGTTGTTGTGTCCTCACCTGAACAGATGAACACAACTCAAACTGTTGTGATGTAATATTAAAACTTCAAATCCATAAAATAAACAAATATTTGAGGTGATTATTCTCATCAGTTTGAAGTGACTTTAAACAGCTCAACATGTTCTCACCTGGTTTCTCACCTGAGGATTGAGATCTGAAGGGAAACACCTGCACTCTGTCACCATCAGTCACTTCACATGTAAATAACTTATATCTTGATGTGTAAATGTAGAGAGAAGTCAGAAAGGTCACAGAGGCAGAGCAGAGAGACTGTGATGTCTTTATAATTTGGTGGTTTTGAGTGGCATCTTGACCGTGAAACAGCCACTTCACTGTGTGTGTACATCGTTCATATGTCCTCACAGAGCAGTGTAACGTCACCTCATCAGTGTACTCATGTTCAGTCACTGGTGAAGATGGAGATATTGTGAGATTAAAATGAACTTCATCACTGTAATCATAATTATTGTAATGTTTCAGTATATTGTTCTAACAAGACAGTTTGAGCTGAAAACATTATGATGGAAATACTCACTGGTAACAACAGACAGTTCAACCACAGCATCTTGACCTTGTTGTCCTGATTCATCAAACTGTCTGCAGGTGTAACGTCCAACATCCTCACGTGTGACCTTCTTTATAACCAGAGAACAGTTTGCTGTAACACTCAGTCTGTCTGATTTAGCTTTGGCATTTTCACTGATCTGCCCACCACTAACAACCACCACTGTTGCTTTGCTTCTTGAATCAGTGAAGAGCCATGTAACACTGTCACAGTTATCCTGACTGTCCATCGCATTTTCACAAGACAAAGTGACGTCATCTCCAACTCTGGCAGTGAAGGAGAGGAAACCCTGTTCAGTTATTGCTGTTAAGAAAATGAGAGAGACATATAAAGATAAATAACAAATCAGTACCAATGTCAGAGTGAAGATCATTTTAGATACAACAAAAGATTGTTCACTAAACTCACTATTCACCTCGCTGGAAAACAAACAGACCAGACTGTCTTTAGATAAGAAAGTGATACTGATGATAATAATTTATATTTTTTTTAAATGTTTGTTGTCAATACATTTGTTGCATGTGTTCTTACCTGTTAACTGAAGAAGCAGTATCAGAATTAAAGACATTTTAATCCATCTGCATTCAGCCATCCTGAGTTTTTTTCCTGTCCCCTCTCAGCTGTGAACTGTCAGAGTCTCTGAGCTGATGTGTGTGAAAGACAAATGGAGAAACTACCTGCTGTGTTGAGTATTGTGTCACTTCCTCATTGTGACCTTTTTTTAGAACAACTTTTGTATGTTGCTAAATTCATGTTCCTGGTTACTCAGCCTATCATTATTTTTTTAGTCTTCCTGCCAAAGACAGTTTACATTTCAGACAGTTTACTATATTCACATTGATTTACACTACAATAAACTGTATCCATCAGCAACAACAATCATCAGCAGCCTTAGAAGGAACCAACAGTAAAGAGGTCAGGAGTCAGATCACAGCGGCCCTATTAGTAAGCCTGTGGAGGAAAGCGAAGGAGAAAATCCGAGGGGATCAGTAGTTGTAGTTAATGAGGTGGGTGTAGGCTACTTCTAGGCATGTTACTGAGAAGGAGGTGGGTATACGCTTCTATATAGTCCAATGACTTTTTGGCTGATAGGTGGGTATACTGTCAACAGACAGAAAAAGGGGTGGGTATAGTCCATATACTTGTGTACAGTGTACCCTCCACTACAGCACTGGAGGGGATGTTAGTAATGCTTTATCTTACTCTATAATGACAAAAACTCTGTCTGTGTGTCTGTTCCACGTTTTTCTCCTCACTGACTTGGTCAATCCATGTGAAATTTGGCACAGTGGAAGAGGGTCATGGAAGGATGCAAATGAAGCAATATCATTTGGCCAAAGGGGGGCGCTATAGCAACCGATTGAAATTGCAAACTTTGAATGGGCATATCTCATGCCCCGTATGTCGTAGAGACATGAAACTTTGCACAGAGATGCCTCTCCTCATGAGGAACAAATTTGCATCAAGAACCCATAACTTCTGGTATATAGATTTTCTGCCATTTTGAATTTTTTGAAAAAGACTTAAAAAATCGATCTCTTCCTAGGAAGTTTGACCGATCTGCATGAAACCGGGTGAACATAATCTAGGGACCAATATCTAAAGTTCCCTCTTGGCAAAAGTTGGAAAACTTACTAAAACTGAGCTTCTATAAGGCAATGGATATTGCGGAGGGCGTGGCTCATCACATAAAGGTGTATAACATCTGAAGGGTTTCACCAATCATCACGCAACTTTGTAGGCATATGACCTCACATAATCTGAGGGGACCCCTCCATTATTGACCCCATCAAACAAAATGGGGGCGCTAGAGAGCTAATTTCTTATCTCGGCCTAACCGCCATATCGATTTTTACTAAACTTGGTAGATATGTAGAACAGGACGCCTCAAGGTGACTGGAGAAATTTAACTCTAATTGGCAACTAGGTGGCGCTATAACAACAGAAAAAAAATGGCTTAAAAATGGCTAAAATGGGACCAATCACTGTGGCTCCCCCTGTGGCCCAATGTTTTGTTTTTTTTTAATTTTTGGTATGACTAAGTCATGGTATGGTATGCTGTACGTAATCACGGAAACTGTCAGTGTGTCATTCCGTCAGTCAGTCATTCTGTCTGTCCCACGTTTTTCTGCTCACTGACGTGGTCAGTCTATGTGAAACTGCACACAGGCATTGAGGATTGGCATAGGTAGAAGGTGACAAAGCTACCAATGGGTATGGACTAGTTTAACTTTAAATTATTAATGATTTATTTTGTAAAAAATGTAACTTGCTGACAATAACAGTTTCAAATTTGTCCATATTTGTTGAATGACATGCTTACAATTTCACTGTAAGATAATTTGCACTAATATAAAAATGGTTACCTTAGAAGGCTAAGCAGTTAACTGAAACTAACATAGGACTTGTCTCACTCTTTCTATAATTAGTACAAATGACACTGTCCTTTACAGAAACCTTAAAGACTGAGAGCTATCTGACCCTTTTTAGGAAGTTATTAGAAGTTTTAGGACTCATAAGTGTGACTCAGATTTTCCAAAAATAGAGGTGGCAGCAAAAGAGGAAGCTGTGATTCAGTGCACTTTAAGGACATGAGCCACTGATGTGTTTTTGGACAGACTACACCACAGCAGTTGTGTATAATGAGCTAAATTACCTGATAAAGTGTAATCCACCTGAGGCTTTGATTCCCCCTGTGATCTTTCAGATGAGTCCTTTCTGGTTCTGCTTTAAAACAATTGTGTTACCCACTCTGATTCACGACTGTTATCACTACAAAAATGACAACTCTGGTGCTGTTGAAAGCAATTTCATCCTTGGATGGTTCGGGGTCATCGAAACCCCAGCATTGTTCACTGATAGATAATAATGACAATTAGTATAGAACATCCCAGAACTGTGTATGTGACTTCATCATTAAAAGTCCTCATCTAATGATGAACATGTCCAAACAATTTTGGATTTTTACTTATGTGGCCATTTAATGACTCCTAATAGTGACATAATTTACTCATATGAGGGATGAGTCATGGGGTGAGCTCAGTCAGCAGAGGACAGAGAACTGAAATGCAGACTGTCGAGGCAGACGGGAAAAGTTCCATCTATCCATCCATCCATTTTCATCCGCTTATCCAGGGCCGGTCACGGGGGCAGGAGGCCAAGCAAAGCACCCCAGACATTCCTCTCCCCAGCAACACTTTCCAGCTTCTCCTGAGGGACCCCAAGGCGTTCCCAGGCCAGACGAGATATGTAGTCCCTCCAGCATGTTCTGGGTCTGCCCCGGAGCCTCCTACCAATTGGACGTGCCCGGAACACCTCCAGCGAGAGGTGCCCAGGAGGATCCTGATCAGCTGCCCGAGCCACCCCAACTGACCCCTTTCGACATGAAGGAGCAGCGGCTCTACTCCGAGCTCCCTCTGGATGTCCGAGCTCCTCACCCTATCTCTAAGGTGAAGTAAAGTGAAGGTGCAAAGGCTTGCTGGTGTGGTGAGGGGAGCAAATCTGTGTGACTGTGAATCCACTGGCAAACCACAATGAAGCAGGGAAAAGATGCAGACAGGCAGAGACAGATTCCAGGTTACAGGATTCACATTACAGAGTAACAGAGGCTTGAAAACAAGGCATGACCAACATCGCATCTATGACAAGCTGCCTACTGACTGGAGGAAAAGGGTGTGGTGTATGTACTGCAGGGCTGATGAGGAAAGTGGGAACAGGTGTGTAGGTGAGAGGGGATGCCAGGTGACCAAGACTGGCAAGGAAGTCTGAGGACATCTAGTGGACGGTTTGAGGATGGCAGGATTGAAGACACAGGAGAAAACATGTTTTGCCCAGGCAAAACAAATAGTTGTGAAATTTGAGCAGAGATGAGCAGAGATGCAAAAGTTCAAATTATTGCATATCAAACAGGAATAGGTTATTTACAGAAAAAAAAAAGAAAAATAAAAAAATACATGCCTGACAGCAAATTCATAATGGAGAAATCTTTTATTTTAAAATAAGACATGAAAGTTGAGTTATTACTTTTGCTTTTTACATTGTGCTGGTTCATTGAGGCTACTACACACACTTCTGGACAAAAACTACTGGCAGCAATTAATCCTGGACATTATCCTGTAAGTATCTGTAAAAGAAAGAAAAAAAATCATCTATGTTAAAAAAATAGATGTAACACTACTTCATTTAAATTTTTTTTACTCTCTACCTTTGCTGTACGTACCTGGGTAAGAACACAAGGGTCAAATATAAAAGGCTCTTCAAAGTTTTGACTGCATATAGAGAATCAATACAGAATTAACAACAATAAACTTAAAGGGAATAAAGAAATGCGATTATAACGAAGGGTGGGATCACTGATTGTTTTTGTTTCTCCAAAGTTAACACAGATATCCATCTTTTACCGTTAAAGACACAAAACATGAATCCATTGCAACACATAAAAAAAACAATCATTTATTATCAGCAGATCATTTAATCAATTATAATGAAGAAAAACTTACTCTGCAAGACAAGCACACACACAGTGGACTCCAAAGCAACATTGCCATATAAACATGGATTAAATGAGTTATTCTACACATAAAGTAAAGTCATGATGAGCTATTCACAAATTGAAAAGGCAATCAGAAAAATGCAGACCTAAAATCAAATGGATGACGCCCTGAGAAAGTCGTCTGAAGTTGTGTTATTTCAGAACTGATACAGGAAAAAACAAAACGTCCTTAAATGTACAGCAACATTCTTAAAATGAGATAAAATTAATGCTTTAATATCTGGCTGCAAGTGAGAACTGGTTTAACACAACATCAACTTTTTTTCTCCACATCAGTACATTAAACAACACGTCATCTGAGACCTCAAATGATATTAGGATTTATGTTTTCAGCATAAAATAATGCTGCAAAGACATGTTTAACAGTTCTCAGTTGATGTTGGTGTGGAGGGTGTTGATCAGGGGAGTGTGACAGAAACAGAAGGCACTGTGACGTTTTCATAGTTCACTGTGACGTCTTGTCCATTTGCATTACAATTCACCTGTGGAAAACAAATAAGCACTTGAGTTAGACTGAAATAAATAAATGTTGAATTTGAAACTGGAGCAGTCCGTGGACTTTTTAACAGTGAGACGTTACCGCAACATGAACAGTCTCCACCAGCATCTTAACATCATTTACACTGACTGACAGTCCCTGATCCTTCATAGACATTTTTCATTTCACACATCACTTCACTTCAGTTTTTATTCCCAACTCACAGTGTTGTCATCAGGTGGTCTCTGGTTCCCTGGAAAATAAGGCACGGAGGAACATGTCAGCTCTAAACTTACAGTTTGTGTTCATCAGTCTGAACAAATGTTGGTGTGAATTTTCTCACCTGGAGCTCTGAAGAGATGAACAGTAATCACAGTTATAAGGAGGAGTTCAGCCACACGCATCACCAACATGATGTAGTCCAGAGCAGACCAATAAGCTGTACAAACTGTGCAACAGAGGAATAAAGTCAGAGAGGAAAGTTATCAGCAAACGAGCACAAATTCACAATTGCTGCGACCATGTAGGCTATGCCGATGCATCCCCAAATTGCTATGGACTGCCCAACGTGCATTTAAAGGTCCAGTTGGATTTAGGAGGATATATTGGTAGAAGTGGAATTTATTATAAGTAAATTTTCTCTAGTGTATAATTACCTGAAGATAAGAACCAATGTATTTTTGTTACCTTAGAATGAGCCTTTATATCTACATAGGCAGCAGGTTCATGTCTACAGAGATCACCATGTTGCACCTCCATGTTTCTACAGTAGCCCAGAAAGGACAAACCAAACAGACGTCAACGTCAGCCACCATAGTTAGCAGCCCACCTGATATGAGAGTATCGGAAATGTGACAATTACTTTATTCAGTGTTTTTAGCAGTTTTAATCACCGGGTTTGTTTTGGAGAGGAGGAGACCTCTGTGGATAATTTGGCTCCTGGTAAAACCCTCCAGAACCAAGAACACTGACGGAATTCTCACAGGGAGAAGATTCAGCTGGTTGCAATCTGCAATCCTTACTGCTAGACACCACTTTATCTCCCTAAATCTCACAGGTACTAGCCAAAAATTCAAGAGGACATTTCTGTGCTGTGAAAATCAATTAAAAGAAAAATTATTTAAATAAAAGATTAACAAAAACCGCGTGTGTTTCATGTGTTACAAACAGCATTTTGGCTGCCCCTGTCTGTTCTGCTCAAAACCCCGTTGCTAAAGAGAATTAGCATACCTGTGACAGTCAACAGAGTTTAAACATTCATTTGATAGTTTAAATTAAATCAAACTTTTGGCTCAAAAGCAGCATCCAGTAAAAAAAACATTCTGCAACTACTTTTACAAACAAAAAATATCCCTCTCCAGACATGTTTTATTATTGACTACTAATACTAATATTTTGTTGAACATGGTCTTCCAACATAAAATCTGAAAAGGGGCTGGGAGCAGATCTATTCTGTCTCCCTCATTGAGAAATTTGCTTATGGTTAAGTTATCTTTCGCTTTAGGCTATCTGCTTTCTGCTTTCTCCAGCGCTGCTCGTGCTAGCATAGACTCACAAGTCAGTCTTTAGACACTTTGCTTAACTAAAGACTGATGACTTTCTCCCTGATTTTGTGTTTAGATGGGCGGAAACAATTTCAGAGTTTAAAAAAACTCCCTACGTTGCAGAACCAATAGTAAATCTGCAGGGCAGTCCTTAGGTGGCTCGCTGAACTCTTGTGCTTGTAAACATAATCCAACTGCTTTAAAAGTTTTAAACAAAGTCACTGTAAGTCCTTCATTTCCACAATCTTGTGGACTGAGCACACGTTTGATAAAATGGAGTTAAATCTCTCGGCATACATTTTCAAGCTCGGACGAGAAAAGGGGGAGCGCACATTTCCGGGAGGGTGTGTCCTTTTAAAAAATGCAAGAGGCGTTGCTTTGTTGCCGGCCATTTTCTCCGGTGTGTTAAACACACTTAAGAAAGGAGTGTCCCCAGACTATCAGAAGGCGGAGATCTTGGATTGTCTGGTGGTGAGACTAGTGCTAGTATTACTGGTGAAAGAGCATGCTGCCTCAAGATAGCTAACATTAGCGTTACAGGAAACAACAAAGATTGAAGCATACATGTTCAGATGAGGAATCTGTTGTGCCCCAAAACTGGCAACATATATGAACCATATCAGAATGTTAAGTGTAGTTAGCATCTTTTACTGGTGTTGTTTGTTAGCTTGTTAGCTTGCAGGCTAACTGGCAGTGACTGACATCGTGTCAGTGTTAAAATAATATCTGCTACAATGTTTGTTTCTTTTTTGTAGCTAGTGGAAGGAAACTCCAAGTTTACATCCAAAAACTGCACATCTACCATGTTTGCTTTCAAAATGTTTGACTATGCTGATGCTAACTCTGCTCTATGCCAAGACTGCTCTGCACTGGAGGTTTCTATTTTCTTAGTTGGTGTTATGTGAAGTCTGTTGCCCGTCGTAATGTGTTTCCTTTGATAAACAGCAATTGGCCTTCATATCTGTGATGTACCTGATCCTGCTTGAAGCCAATTTTCATAGTGGCCAAACAGTGCAGTTACACCGTTATGTGATGCCCCATGGCCAAAAAAGTATTTTTTCCTTAGATTTACATGGCAAAAGAGACTTCTGTAAATCAGCGGATTTTTTTCCGAGCATCACAGCCCTCCCGAAATGATTCATTTCACTATCAGGATTTGTGGGTCCAATAACATTTGGAAAATCTAGAAACGCTGCGAGCCTGAATAATTTTGTCCCCATTCAAGTTAATGGAGCACTAAACCGGAAGTTGGTACCTGCTTTATGGGCCACAGAGTGCAGAAGCCATGCTGATCATCTTGGTAATTATGTAGACCTATATGGCAGTTGACTATTTTGACTTCATGCACCACGTGAGCGACTTTCATAGGAATGAATGAGGACCCGCCTCCAATGCTGTATCCAGGTCGTATTATACATCTATGGCATAGTTCCCCAGGAAAGCAGCTCAGCCTTGCTTCCAATGTTTATCAGTGACAACTTGCAGTATTCTAGTGAAAAAAATCTCCTATTGTTACCTGCTGTTGTGTTGTTTTCAGTTGTTGTTGCTGATTCTGTTGTTGCTGTTGTTGTGTCCTCACCTGAACAGATGAACACAACTCAAACTGTTGTGATGTAATATTAAAACTTCAAATCCATAAAATAAACAAATATTTGAGGTGATTATTCTCATCAGTTTGAAGTGACTTTAAACAGCTCAACATGTTCTCACCTGGTTTCTCACCTGAGGATTGAGATCTGAAGGGAAACTCCAGCACTTTGTCACCATGAGTCACTGCACATGTAAAAAACTTACAGCTTGATGTGTAAATGTAGACAGAAGTCAGAAAGGTCACAGAGGCATAGCAGAGAGACTGTGATGTCTTTATGTCCTTGTTGTCTTTATCCACATCTTGACCCTGAAACAGCCACTTCACTGTGTGTGTACATTGTTCATCTGTCCACACAGAGCAGGTTAATGTCACCTCATCAGTGTCCTTCTGTTCAGTCACTGGTGAAGATGGAGATATTGTGAGAGACAGACGACAAGAGTAAAATGAACTTCATCACTGTAATCATAATTATTGTAATGTTTCAGTATATTGTTCTAACAAGACAGTTTGAGCTGAAAACATGTTGGAAATACTCACTTCTAAGAACAGACATTTCATACCCACGGAAAAAACTTTGTTGCTCTGATTTGTGGTCCTGTATGCAGATGTAATAACCAGCATCCTCATCTGTGACCTTCTTCATAACCAGAGAACATTTCTCTGTAATATTCAGTCTGTCTGATTTAGCGTTTTCAACAAGCTGCCCACGATTAACCAGCTCTGTTTGTGAGCTTAGTTGTTGACGGAAGAGCCATGTAGTACCGTCACAGTTAACCTGATCATCTGCCTTATTTTCACAAGACAAAGTGACATCATCTCCAGCTCTGACAGTTAAGAAGGGCTGCTGTCCAGTTGCTGCTGCTGATAATATGAGAGAGAAACATAAGGAATAGAGAGAATTAAAAACATGACTATTAAAGTCAAGAGTTCACTAAAGTCCCCATTCACCTGGCTGGAAATCAAACCAACTACTTGGCTGTGTTGATTAAACGAAGGTTTAGTAAGAAAGGAACATTAATGATATTAATAAATCAGCTTTTTTAAAAGAATATTTCTGTTATTTACAGATGATATATGTATCCTTACCTGTAAACTGAAGCACCAGGATGAAAAATAAATTTGTTTTAATCCATCTGAATTCAGCCATCGTGCTGCTTCTGTGTATCTCTGCTGTTCTCACGCTCTAAACTGGTGCATCTTTCACAGGAAAGCAATAGGAATCATTTATGGTCACTTCCTCATGTGGCAATATAATGTTACTGAAGCTGCTGCAAACAGCAAAGATAAGCTTCTGTCTTAGTTATAAGAAATTTTGACTTGCTTTTTTAATTTTTTTTTATGAGAACTGAAGAGTTTTGATGAGAATGTTGGTAACAACAGCAGCAGAGCTCTGGACGTTTGAACACAAAGGCTGATCACATTAATAGTTAGTGTCTGATAGATGTTAAATAACTGCAGGGAAGAGCATTTTGCACACATGTACTGTCCAATCTGTTCTTGTTGTTCTGAAATAATACAGTTTGTCACAGGAGATGTCACATTCGTGCTCATCCACAAAATGGCAGCTGTGTGTGTTTGATGTACTTCCGCTGTAGTTTCTGTCCAAGTCTCTTAACTGGTGCTTCTTATGTAGGGAAGCAGTATCAGCTGTGGCTAAGACGAAGTCACTTACTCATATTCTGTTTTTTTTCTTATAGGTGGAGCATGCCACCTTTTCTCTCTGGAAATTTCGAAACAGCCATCAACAGTAACTTATAGTGAATGCAACTGCAACTAAATGATCCCCTATTCCCTGATCAGCGGCAATATTAGAAGAAATCAACATTAAAGAGGTCAGAGGTCACTGCAGCCTCGTAAAGATCCTGTGAAACTGGATTAAACATGTGGACTGAGAGGTGCTCAGGAGATTTTGCTAAATACACTCACATGATGCATTTGTGACATTGATGTTTTTCGCCTCCTAAGAAGAAGAAGATGACGGAGGAAGTCTAATGTGTAACAGCTGTCGGTTAACAAACATCTTTTGCAATAATTCAACTTGTTTTCTTTAGATGATGTTTGTTAGAAAACAGACAGGATTTATGGTGAGGAGGTGAAGAGTCAAACTCCTCACCCACCAGGATTTCACTCCTGATGTCAGTGGCGCACCAGTCGGATACCTGTTGGCTGTAAAAAGCCTCAACATGATGACATGTGGATGTGCCAGTAAGTGAGCTGTCAGTTCCTTATTCTGTTTAAATTAGCACTAAAAGTTAGTGTTGCATTTTTTTTAGACCTGCAGTTTCCCTTTTGTGTTCCCTCTGAGGCCACCTCACATTTCACACTTTAGTTATGCAGCTATGTTAATTACTTCATATAACTAATCACATCGGATTACTTATTGATAACTTTTCTAAACAATGTTTTAAAGTGGGCAACATACATATAGAATGTCGATTTTGACAGCATTTCCACCGCTGGTAAACAAGCTTTATATTGTACAGTAATGTGAGAGCTCTCTTCTGATTTCAGCAGTAAATACTGTTGAATTTCTAGTAAGGATAGACCGATACATCGGCCGGCCGATACATCGGGCTGATATTTGAGTTTTTTACTTGTATCGGCATCGGCCGATACGCGCGTGGGTTCGCGGATTTATTTTTCCCTGGCACTTTTTTTCATTTGAAAGTATGTGGTTAAGTTGAACAAAGCTGTTGAATCCTACTGTGTACAGTAGTTGTTGTTTTATTTATGCTTCAGCTTAAATATTTGTTTATTTTATAAAGACATTACTGGAAGATTTAAGAGCACTGAACTCTTTTTTTTATTTGAATGTATTATAATAATAATAATAATAATAATAATAATAATAACATTCTACCTGTTCTACCTCAACTTTCCATCTTGTTTTAGTATTTTTTACTGTTCAGTAAATGTTTCTTATTTTAAACTTGAGACCTGTAATATTTGTTATCATTGTGTCATTTTTTTTTTATGTAAACTGAGGGAGCAAAAGCAGTATCGGCCCCAAATATCGGCTCAGGAAAATCGGCAGTCCATAATCAGTCATCGGCTAAGGGTGATGGAAAAAAATCGGTATCGGCATCGGCCCTAAAAAATCCATATCGGTCTATCCCTAATTTCTAGCACTGAGAGACGTTCTTATTATCCGATGACATGGTTGCAGACATGGCAGACTCAAGTTGCTTAGAGCAGTTCACTTTGGTTTGATTGGCAGACAAGACGCACTGTGATTTTTAAACATGAGGACCAATTGAAAACAACGTTCAACATTTAAGTATATGCTGCCAAACTGATGGAACCTGTCGGGATGTGGACACGACTTTGCTGAGTCCAGATGTCTAGAAATATGCCAAAAGAAGGCGTTACTACACAGTGAAAAGACGCAAAGAAACAGTAACTGTAATTTACTTACATATTTTTTCCTCAGTAACTGTGACACATTTACAATAAATAATAATTATGTAACTACATTATGTGTAACTAGTTAGTCCCCAACACTGGTCTCGAACTATAACAACACATTCTCACTCCCAACTTGTCAAATACCAATGCTTGGTCAGTGGTCTACACTATAACGCACAACATCATCACCATCAGTTTGTATGCCCCAGAGCAGGTGCGTCACTACTTTATGATACCTGCGCTGTGTCTTTTAAAAATTACCTTGTGTTTTCACAGGAAATTTCCAGTTTCTGTTCATTACTGACTCTTTCTAAATTACACTTAAACAACACAATATAGTTCTTGAGGTCTCAAAATATATATCCAAGATCCTTGTGATGGTACATCAACTCATAGGTTGGATGACACCTTCGTCATTGCTTGAGAGCGTCTGTTTCGCTTGCACCGGCACTATGCGGTGCACACAGACACAAAAAGGACTATGAAATTTGGCTGCTTTACGGCATACATCATATCCCCCTCCTCTCTTTAGAGTAGCGTAGCCAAACCAAGGTGAACAAAGTGGTTGTCATGGCTGAAGCGACAAAGAAAAGGAAGAAGGTGAAGGTGTTGTCCGAGGAGACAAAGAAAAGAAAACGGCAGAGGAATAAAACAAGAGCTCGAACTAGGATTAATATTGGCCCTGCTTTCACACGCTGGCGAGAGCTGGAAGAGGAGGAGGGATGCCTGACCTGGGCAACCTATAAGGCTACTTTACCTGTTCTGATGACATGATGATTGCGCATTACACGGGCCAGCTTCAGGAAGTTCACCGGTATGGTTGGCTTGTCAACACATGCACGCGCAGAAAGATTTCTGCGAAAGCTGTAACAGACAATACCGTCTTTCGTCTGTAGGGGGACCCCATGAGGTAAAAAGCGCAATCCTACATTGTGTTGCTTTAAGTTTAGACAACAAAAGCACACTACACTGTTACAAACAGGAATCTAGCTGAGGTAGGGAGTTTGTCCCTTCCTTCTCACCAAACCTATGCAGACTTTCTCGCTCTTTTTACTACAGCAGTCGCTTGAAGCATCAAAGAATGCCTCTGCCCTGTGCGTGTCATACCACTGCTAAAGGGTGCCTCCTTATGTCAGTAACTGACGCCAAAAAATCATTGGTATTTGACAAGTTGGGAGTAACTGTGTTTATTATATATATGATTTATTGTCAGTCCATGACTTTGCTACAGCCTGAAATATATCAACAATTATTAGATTAACTTGAAATTTTGAACTGACATTCGTGGTCCCGAGACATTGAGACATTGAGGACAGGTGTGATTCAGGTGCTTCACTCCCTGGGGTATTTAAGCTGCAGGCTGCAAATACTGCTCTCGCTCTCATTCTCCGTATGCTTCTAATCCACAGGCATGGGTCTCCCCGACATGCCGCAGCCTTAAGGCTGGGTTGCACCTCCAGCCTTAAGGCTGGGTTGCACCTCCAGAAAGGCCGAGGAGTGATGCCGGCCTTGTGAATGGCAGCAGTCTGAAGTCAGCCATCAAGTAACAGTTCACATGTGACAACAAAGGACAACTACAGGAGCTGCCAACGTGCTGCAAAAGTGGACCTTGGCCTGCTCTCCTCCTCCCCCTCGGCGAGTGAAGAACTGACTATTCCCCTCTCCCCAGCATTCGATGAACTCGGACTTGCATGTTCCTCTCAGGATGAACTGTAATAACTTTCACGATCCTTTAAGCTTTCATCTAGCACCACCCTCAGGCCAAAGATTTTACTTGGCTGATATCAAATACCTGCAAAACTACTGTCATTCCCATCAGCCTCAGCTGGACTCTGTGTTAGGTACACAGCCAGTTTGTGCAAGTAACAGAAACACAGTGGTGGAAGAAGTCCTCATATATTTTACTTATATTGTCAAAGTAGTACTGCTTTTACAAAATACTCTATTACAAGTAATAATAAAAGTTCATATTAACAGCAAAATTTAAAGTATTTAAGTTAAAGTACTTGTTGGGCAGAATGATCCCTTCTTAAAAAGTATTTATAATATTATGGTGGTGGTGTTGGAGCACATTTTAATTTATTTATATACTGTCGGAAAGTTTGAACGACAGCACAGTTTCATATTTTATAAACGGATCATGTTTTGTTAATAAAATCTTTATCTGTAGAGTAATTAAAGCAGTCAGATAAAAATGACCTAACGTGCAATATTTACCTTTGAGATGCATGGAATTTAGATACTCAAGTAAAACTACTGCAAAATTGTACTTACATACAGTATTTGAGTAAATGTACTTTTCACCACTGGAAATGTGTCCAAATTACACTCGCTTATATCTAGCCTAGAGAGAGACTTCATTCCAGTTTCACTGTGAACTCTGAGGTTTTGTTCAATTATCTCTTAGTTCGCTGGATACTACAATGACATTTGTCCAACAGTTAGACCGTGAGCCAGATGATAGAATAGAATAGAATAGAATAGAATAGAATAGAATAATACTTTATTGTCTACCTTCTATTCTATTCTATTCTATTCTATTCTATTCTATTCTATTCTATCATCTGGCTCATGATAACTGCTAAGATTACTAAAATTATACTGTGAATGTAGGGTAAGTCAGTTACATCTGAGACGTAAATGAAGAGAAGTACTTGGTTTCCAAAATGTCCTTCTCAAATTTATTCGTTACGCACCTATGCAAATAAGAAAAATAGCAAGCTAGCAAAAAAACAGCTTTTATTTTGTTTTAAATCATTTAAAATAAATGTTTTGGGGGTTACTGAGTTAATTATTGCAGGTTTTAAAGATGTGCAGGATGATGTTTTGCAATCGAAAGTTACAACAGCAGCAGAGGTGTGGTTGTTTGTTCCTCTGCTGAAAGGCGGGTACAGATAAAGGCTCTGCTGTGAACATGAGACACCTGCAGGCAGTTTATCTGTATTACCTCCAACACTGAGTTTATGACTGGGATCCTGTGTGTTTGTTTGTCTGTTAGTTGGCACCTGAAAAACCGAGAGATTTTAAAGTGAGCTGGTAAAACGTTAAACAGAACTGACTGTGATTAACAAGTGACCTTACTGCGAAATTTAATTCAAATACCTCAGACTGTATAGCTCTGACACTTTTTACATTTACATTTTAACTGTCATCTTAATCTGAATTTATGTGGTTTGAACTCCCCTCTTTAAAATATAAAAAATACATAAAATAAAAAACTTTATTTTCAAGAAATGTATGCTTTTTTCATGAATCAAAATTTTTTTTTATTTTTTTTTTAATTATTTATTTATTTATTTTTTTATAAACCTTTTCAAGATAAATTTAGACTAAATGTAAGACTGATTTTAAAACAAAAAGTATTTTTCTTATTCAAGCATTGCAGGTAAGCATAAAGGTTGGTTTATATGAGGTCTCACGCAGAGGTAGCTTTCATGTAGTAGGAATATGGTTATTGACGAGAGATTAGTTTATACCCACATTTTGCCAACAGGTAGGAGCAGGTATAGAGTAAAAAGACAGCATCAGGTTGAGTGGTAGATTTAAAAATTTATAACATCAGAAATGTGGACTTTCACAAAGACACTCATTTTGATAAAAAGAAATTAAAAGACAGTGAATGAAATTGGATGTCTGTGGCGATTACAACCTCACAAAGTTAAATTTAAGACTATTTAATGGCTTTTAAGACCTAATATTCAGTTTGAAAAATAAAATCAATCTAAGAAATTTTAAGACTTTTTAAGGACCTACAGACAAAGTGTCAAATTCATTAAGCTTAATTTGGATCTAAAAGTTTAAGTGTAAGAATCTAGCTGCTTTGCCATATTCAGACCCTGGAATTGACTATTCAAAGTCTTAAAACAATAAATCGGATGCTTTTCAATGTAAAATATTTCACAGCTATAAATTCAGTGGCATTTAAATTTTGCAATTAGATGTTAAGTTTCTGATTCTTTATAACTATGATAATTTTTTGCTCCAGTAGAACGAGATTAACACCCAAATAAATTCCAATTGTTACGTCATTCTTGAGATCTCACACCAAACTACATTTACTAAAATGATAATTTAGTGGCAGGACCTCTTTTTCTATCCAAATGTTATCAGAGGGGCGCCTCTAAAGAGTTAGGGATGGTTTTGATGTTTTTATTTGTTTTACTAGATTCCTGTTGTACCCATTTTTGTGTAAAACCACAATTTAACACAATTTTTGTTAGTTTTAAATGGCTAAATAAAATTTTAAAAAATGTCCCTCTGCAGGAAAACATGTTTTGTAGCCATATCTTTTTGTTCTCTATGTCTGTTACATGACAAAAAAAAATTACAAATTCACTTTTTATTAGCTTGTAATAAAACACAGAAGCAACATAAAATAGGGGTAACCAATATTTTAATATAATTTTTAATTTAGATATTAAAGACTTCATAAAATAAACATTTTTTCCCAAATTGTAGCATGGAGATGTGTTGTTAAGCATATTCTGATGACTGGAATGAAATAATCTTAAAACCCTGTAATAAAAGGGGCAGTTTTTGCTACAGTAATACAATTTTCCATTTACGTGACGTCACAGAGGTCAAGAAACAAGATCTAGCAGCTGCCTGCATCCATGGAAACCATTCAAATAAAATAAAAAAAAAACAAAAACACTCGTGTTACATAATCACAAGATCATCTGTGCCACATTACACATACTGCACTCTTGGTAAACATTAACGTGCTTTAAAGTATCTTAAAGAAATGAAAAGGTAAAGAAGAGGTATGTGAAATGAAGTGTGTGAAAACAAGTCCCCTTTAAGAAAAAACATATTATACAGACAGAAGTGAGACTACGTCCACATGAAGCCATACAATCTTTAAAACGCTGTTTACGTGTAAAAACAATGTGCGTCCACACGCGACCATTTTCATGCTGTCCACATTTAAACACCATAACAATATGAACACAGCTTAATCTCTTCTTTTTCTCTTTTCATTCAGCAAACAACAAAACGGTCATCAACGCAAACACCTGGCAAGGAGTGGGACAAACACCAACATCTTTAAACCTGTTTTCTGTCATTTACTGCTCTCTATGATAACCTATTATTATTTAACAGAGCCAAATTCCACATTTAGTTCTTTATTTCTCACAAAGAGTATATAATAATGTGTTCACAAGCACTCCAGTGCCAACTAAGTCATCATTTTATGATTGAAATATGACTGTGGCTACGATTAATGATCATTTTCATTACTGATTAGCCCATTTCACATCATTCTACAAAATGAAAAATTCTTTCCTCTTACAATAGATCCTTAAGTGACACATTGGATGTCTAGTTTTGTGTGACTAGCAGTCCAAAATAAATTTGGAACCAGCAATTGTTTGGGGTTTTTATGCTTAGACAATTATCAGATTACTAAAATGGTCGCAGATAATTTTTCTTGTTGGCCAGTTAATGACTTAATTGACAAGATATCTTCTGTCAAAAAAGTCTGCTGATCACAGACAAATTTACAAGTGACAGAACACTGTCTTTTTAATGTTACTGCCACACACTCCTCAGCTATGTTCAAAGTTCCCCATACACACTAAAAGTAGGGCTGCAACTAACGATTATCTACATTGTCCATTAATCTGACAATTATTCTCTCAATTAATTGATTAGTATTTTGGTTTATAAAGTGTCTCAACGCACGTGATGATGTACTCAAATGTCTCGTTTTGTCCACCACCCAAAGATATTTACTGTATTTTGATAGAGGAGTAATGAAAACAGAAAATAATCACATTCAAGAAACTAAAATCGGTGAATTTTGATGTTTTCTTTCTTCAGAATTTACTCTGATTATTTGAATATCAAATTAGTTGACAACTAATCGATTAAATGATCATCGTTGCAGCTCTACTTAAAACACAAAGCCTTCATTTCAAGATTTTCCCACTCTGATTAGCGTCCTGGAAAAAGCTTTCTTTTTGGTCATGAAAGGCACCGGCTCGGTGTGGACAGATGGCCAGAAACAGAGAAAAAAAATGTTTTAAAAAGTAGTTGGCTTAATGTGAACATACTCTGAGTCAGTGCAATAAAAATAAAAAAGAAAAAGCACTCGGTCTGGATACTGGCTTTCTGCAGCAGCTGGTTATGAGACTTTTCACATTGTCGTCTTCTCCTCAGTTTGCTGAGGCCTCAGCAGCCCCACAGTCCCTGATTCGACGCTTGGCTTTCCACTGGCTGGACCCGTGTTCGGAGAAGGGACAGAACTTCAGCCACCGGCTGAAAAAGTTCTGCTTTGATTTGTGCGCTATCTGAGCCATTTTGAAAGGTGCCCAGCCAGGACCTAGAAGTCCTCTCCTGTGCTCAAAGCTGGCTGGTGATTTCATCAAAGTGGCTGGTCAAGCTTTGGAACAACAGATTTCCCACCCTTCCCGATTTTTCAGTGCAAATCAGCTGGAAAAGTCTTTCTTACGTCCACTGAGCCTCACGCTGAAGGAGCTGTAACAAAGTGCCTCAGTTTGCAGGGGACATTTTTTTCTTTTTTGTTTTTTTTTTGTTTGTTTTTTTTTCTGGAAAAACCTCAGTAACAAAACTAGAATCTCAGTTAAAATAACAAGGAAAAATATACACAAATATATGTTTACAATATATTTTGTACATTTACACAAGCTCTTTAAAAAATCAACGCAAGGCTGCCTTTTGAAAAGTATTCACAAAGAAAGTGCCGTCATCACTTTGCATAATGTAAACATGAGACACTGGTTCTGTTGCTACTGGAGACGACCTCAGCTTCCTACTGCACAATTTCAATCACAAAAACATATTTTCCTCTGCCAGCAAGAAGGCAGAAAATATGAGACACACCTGGCGGACACAGCATTGTCGGTCAGATCTCCAGCAACAACACAATGTCTCCAAAATGTTCACAAATGCAGGCAGCATGTTGAATTATGGGAAATTGTACTACAGCTAATAAAAAAACTCCCTTCATTGTATTGCAATGTGTTAAAGGCCAAACTCAATTTACCTTAATGCCTATTTTCCAATTGTTGGCATTTAAATCCAATCAGATGTGATCATTATTATTATCTTGTACCTTCAGCAGCGACTTTAAGTGAACAGTCATTTGCTCTCGGCTTTGGTTGCTCTGTTGAGGCTCGTTTTCTCCCACCCAGTGACTGGGCGGTTTAGGTAAGACACTCGGCGATGGCGGCTCGCTGAACTTAGCTCCAGCGTAGACCTTCTCGCCATCTTTGAGGTATTCAGGCGCAGCTTCAGCAGGCGGTATGTTCACGATCTTCACGTTGTCCGAGTTGCGGAGGGGTTTTTTCTGCTCCCGGAGTGGAGGCTGGTGGAGAGATGAGGGCTTATTCGGGCTGCTGTTATCTTTTTTCTTTATGGAGTGGGATGCTCCGGGGGTTTGGCCCTGCTTGGGCTTGTGGCTCCGTTTGATCATGTTCTGGGCGACTTGATCATTTCGGGGCAGGTTGCGGGCAGGCTGGCCATCTGGCTGTGTGGCTCCTCGCTCCAATCGGCCACCTTTGTATTTCAGTAGCTAAAAAACAGAAACAAATTTTCTTATTAATCCAGATGTCTGATGAATAATATCGTTCTATGAATGGACAACCTTACATCCTCTTGTTGAGCATGAAAGTTAATTTTTGGCCATGGAAATAGAACAACTCTGATTCCATAAAGTTGGGACACTGTGTAAAATGTAAATAGAAACAGAATTTAATCATTTGCAAATCCTCTTAGACCTATATTCAGTACAAAAACAAGATATTTAATGCTCAAACTGATAAACTTTATTGTTTCTTGTGAATATACACTCATTCTGAATTTGATACTTGCAACATCTTCTAAAAAAGTTGGTACACAAATGCTCAAAAAAAAAAACAAAAAAAAAAACAACAAAACTGTTTGAACAGTCCACAGGTAAACAGGTTAATTGGTAACAGATGACAGTGTCATGATTGTGGAGGGGCATCCTTGAAAGACTTAGTAATTCACAAACAAGGGCAGGGCAACATTCATTGCTTTGTGAAAAGCTGCATGGGCAAACAGGCCAACAGTTGCAGAGTAACATTTCTCAACACACAATTGCAAGAAAGGGATTGCACCATCAACCAATAATATCACCAACAGATTCAGTGCATCTGGAGAAATCTCTGCACGCAAAAGGCAAGGCTGAAAACCAACACCAAATGACCTTTGATCACTCAGACGACACTGACATTAACTGTATAAAAGATATTACTACATGGGCTCAGGAGAACTTCGGAAAACCACTGTCGGTAAACATAGTTCAACACTGCATCTAAAAATGCAAGTTAAGACTGAACCATGCAAAGTGAAAGCCATATATCAACAACATAAACACGCCACGGACCTCTCTGAGCCTGAGCTCATCTGAGATGGACTGACACAAAGTGGAAAAGTGTGCTGTGGTCTGACGAGTCTACATTTGAAATTGTTTTTTTAAAATCATGAACGTCCTGTCCTCTGGGAATAAGAGGCAAAGGCCCATCCAGATTGTTACCAGCGCAAAGTTCAAAGCCAGCATCTGTGATGGTATGCGTGTTAGTGCCCATGGCATCATGGGTAACCTGCACATCTGTGAAGGCACCATGAATGCTGAAAGGTACATGACTGAATTGTCAGGAACGTCCCTGTTTACTTCAGCAAGACAATGAGTCGCATTCTGCATGTTACAACAGTGTGGTGTTGTAGCAAGACAGTGCAGGTACTAGACTGGCCTGCCTGCAGTCCAGACCCGTCTCCCATTGAAAATGTGTGGTGCATTATGAAGCGCAGAACACAAGAGATCCCAGACAACTGAAGCAACTGAACTGAGCAAGTCTTATATCAAGCTAGAATGGGAAAGACTTTCACTTTCAAAAGGTGTCCTGTTATGCACCTATGTGTGTGTTAAAAGAGAAGATGATGTAACACAGTGGTAAACATGCTCCTGTCCCAATTTCTTTGCAGGCATCAAATTCAGAATGAGTCTATATTTACAAAGAACAACAAAGTTAATCAATTCAAACATTAAATATCTTGTCTCTGTACTGCATTCAATTAGATATAGGTCTCAAAAGGATTTGCCATCATTACATTCTGTTTTTATTTATTACATTTTACACTGTGTCCAGACTTTTTTTTTAGGATTGTAGTAGGACAAAAACAACACGTACACACTTATTTTATAGTGAGTGTGGTGGTAGGGCTTTACTGTAAAGCCACCTAAGGGAGTCTGAACAAACATTAGGTTACTACATTATTGTTGAGGTCTACGCAAACACAAAAACGGCCTATACCTTTAAATATTGAATCTGGAACAAGACAAACAAAGGAGGAGCAATTAACTATTCTATTTGTTTTACTTTTACCTGTTTAACTTGTTTGGCAGTTTGTTTTTGTTTTGTGCACAAAGAGAAGGCAGCCACACACACACAGTTTGGGCAAACCGCAAACCAACACCCCAGTTACATCACACCTCCTTCACATAACTCATTTCATGAACTTGTCCTATTAACGTCCATCGGGTATCGCAGTCGATTTAAAATCTTTTCACATGTTCACATCAAGTTCTACAGGAATCTTCTTTCAGTAATTATCAAACATGTATTACAGATGACATGTCCCTGCCTGGCTGTTAAATTAACAAGGTTTAAACGACAAGAACTTTTAATTATGTGATAAAACTGAATTGCAACTAGGGCTGCCACTAACGATTATTTTCATTGTCGACTAATCTGTCGATTATTTCTTTGATTAGTCGACTAATCATTTTATCGAAAAATGTGTTAAAATGTTGAAAAATGTTGGTCTGTCTCACCCAAACCCCAAAATTACGTCATCTAATGTCTTGTTTCCTACTCACGCCAAAGGGTTTTAGTTCACTGTCTTGGGAGAGTGTGTAAAGTTTATAGTACTTTTCTATGAAAAATGACTCAAACCAATTAGTTAACTACTAAAATTATTTTAATAGTCGATTAGTCATCGATTAGTTGACTAATCATGGCAGCCCTAATTGCAACATCATAAGCATATTTGAGTGTTATGAGCCCTGCACTGTTTACATGGGCTTTCTCTCACTTTCATTTCACCGATAATGCTGCAAGCAGGATGCAACCTGAGGCTTTTGAAGCAGCCTGTGAAAGGAGGAAGACAGACTTGCTCACTACATCTCTACTTTCGATTCCTTAGAACAAGGATTACTAACTGCGTCATGTCAAACAGCCTCAGGCACTACAGCAGACTCATGAACAATAATATTTTATTTGTTTGATAGACAGGTATGGTTTATGATGTTATAAAATCATAAAGACTTCACAAAATATGGCAAAAAATAAGAAATACCTGCATGTAAGTGTTACTTTCAGCTATTGAATATTTCCTGGGTTAATAGAGTACTTCTTTTGTTCATAACATGTCAAAAAATGGTGGAAAATGCTCATTTCAATCTGAAATTCAACTAAAAATATACTGCATAACCACCCAGAAAATATTCATATTTGAGAAGAAGTTGTGGCACTTTTGCTTAAAAAGATACTTGATTAATTTGATTGATTAATTGATTAATTGATCATCCAAACAGGTGGCAACTTATTTTTGTATCAATTATTACCACATTTATTTTTCTGTCAGCTCTAAATGGAATATATGTAAACACAGTACAGTATGTTGTGTAATAGCGCGATATCAAGAGAAATACAGAGATATATTGAATTACAATTGATTTCCGGTAATAACTAAAGTGACTGGGTGGTAAACAGAGCTGATCACATAACAGTACTGCAGTGCAGATGATATCAACAATAAACCAGTATAGTTACCTCCTTCTTAGCTCCCTGTTTGAGATGATGGAGGCTCAGCACGGTCTGTGTCCCTGTAGGGTGCTCGGTACCGGGCTGAGCTGCAGGTTTGTGAGCAGATGCAGCAGCGAGAGAGTTGTTGTTGTGGTCAGACAGCCGGATGTTGGGGCTGTTTCTCGGAGGTTTCAGGTGATGCAGCGGCGCCGTCGACCGCAGCTTCCTTCCTCCTTTCTTCAGCAGCGCCTGCCTCGTCTTATTGCCCGTGTTTACCCCATCGCTGCTGGGAATTAACGATATCGGGTTGTTGTTTTCGACGTTGCCGATGTTGGCTTCATCGCTGGGAGTCGGAGATCCGTCCAACATGTCTTTGGACTGGCGAAAACATAAACAGGCTGTGAAATTCCTCCGCGGCTAAGTTGGTTTAGCTAACAACGTCACAAGCTAACGGTTAGCCAACTACGCTTCGGGTAACACACTTTCTTATCGACGAAGAAAGAGTTACTGCACGAATATAACCTTAAATAGTCTCAGAAGTTCCTGAGAGTAAAGTTGTGGGATTTTATTTATTATTTCTGCTGCTAAAAAACGATGGACAACCTTTGTCCCGAGATGGCGTCGGCGTAAGTGCGCTTTGTAAAGCAGAAGTAGCGTTAGCATAAAATTAGCCAAAATGAAACATATGACTTCCGGCGCTCTATTTCAAAATAAGAGGTTTCTTGACGGAGGACAAATGAAACACAGACTGCTGAATATCCACTAGGCTACATTGAATTTCTATTCACCTATACTGTTTTGTTTTAGCATGGGGTCTGTGCAAGGTTATATTAAAAACAGGGAAATAAATAGGCTAATCTACGTGTTTCTGTCTCACAGAGATAAAGGTATTGATATAAAGGTCTTGTTAAGTAGCCTACATTAATTTTGCCATTCAAAATAACCTTTCAGAGATCTCTTGGACGTTTCTACTACTTTCATGTTAAAAAAAAAAAAAAAAAAGTGATACAAATGGACCCCTCAGGAGACATCACTGTAGCTTATTTTCAGGCTTATGTTTGCCCTCAGTTGTGGAGGAGGTTTTCAGACCATAAGAGTAGAACAACCACAATGTAAAAATGCTTTTTCAAAGGAAAAGCCATGTATTCAAATTTGTTCAAAGTAAAGTAGGCCACTCACGGTTTCAGTGCCCTAGGCAAGCTTCCCCTAACCATTTTTTACATAAAATGTCATCACTTCATAATCTTATTCTATCAAACATTTGTAGGAAATTTTGCGATAATTAGCATTTGAATTTTTGTGTTATGGCTGTAAACCTGATCACAGTGACTGTAACCTTTGACCACCAAATTCTAATCAGTTCATTCTTTATACCAAGTGGACGTTTGTGCCAAAGATTAGGAAATGCCCTCAAGATTTTCTTGAGATAATACATTCACAAGAATGAGGCCAGTGGTGTAGTGGAGGGTATACTCAGGTATACGGGGTATACCCACTTCTTTTTCTATCCAGTTACAGTTTACCCACCTATCAGCTAAAAAGCCATTGTAATAGGAGAGTATGGCTATTTCCTCATCGGTAACCTACCTATCTACCTAGTAGTATACCCACCTCATCAACTACCACTACACCACTGTAGTGGTGTAATGCAAGGTCACAGTGACCTTGACCTCTAACCACCAAAATGTAATCAGTTTGTCCTTGAGGCCAAGTGGACCTTTGTCCCAAATTTGAAGAAATTCCTTTAAAATGTCCTTGAGATATCACGTTCATGAGAATGGGATGGTCGGACAACTCAAACAAACATAATGCCTCCAAACATGGCTACTGTCAGCATAGATGCATAAAAAAATACAACTGACTTAAGGTAATATTTTTTAGCTTCTTTACTCCTCTATGACAGTAAAATTAATATCTTTAGGTTGTGGACACTACAAGACTATGGGGCTTTGGGAAACACTGATCAACATTTTTTTTTTTGTTTTTGGACATTTTCGGACATTTGTTGTACCAAACAAGTAAACTATTTTTAAGAAAATAATCGACAGATTAACTGACAATGAAAACAATCATTTGGTAGCTGGCACTGTGAGGCAATTTCATCTGTGATTATGTGTCATGTTTTAAAAGCTGATGAAATGATTGTATGTATTTGCAAAGCTGTCAGATAAATTTAGTGGATTAAAGAGCACAATATAAAATGCAGCAGACTCATAAAGTATAAGTCTTCATTATGTTAGCATACTGTCCATCTCTGGTTACAGCAGCATACTGATAGAGTGGTTGTCACATTTTATACTATTATTTTGTAGACAGATTCCTCCAACTTCCGGATAGTACTCTGTCTAGCTGGACAGCAAAGCGCCACTTCCGGGGATACTGTTTCCAGTAAGGGGCGTTTCAGGCTGCATCCTGTTGGTGACGTTTTATCTTCTAATTGGCTGGCACTTATGAGGCGGAGCACGAGATGAGAGGGAAAAATAGAGAGCTGAAATACTGTACATAGAACTGGAAAACCAGACATAGGTCCCTGCTGTTCACTCTGCACTTTAAATGAAGAAATATAGTAGTAAACATCTTGGTTTTTAAGGCTCTTTTAAGGCTCTCTTATCTGTTTATGAGAGGCACTATACGCTCTGTATGTGAATGCTAGACATGTTTAGATGCTTTAAATCCCCTAGACTTCTCAGGTCACTGGAGGTAATTTTCAATTCATGTGCTCAAAACAATTTTATTAATATTTATTATTGCCTCTATATGCTATGTATGAATACTTTATAAGGAGACATGGTTTCAGCAGCTCTCCTATAATGTCTTTGACAGTTTAGAAATAACCTAATTTATTAATCAAATGTACCAAACATTTGTTGTCTCCAGCTCCTCCATTGTAAGGGTTTGTTGCTTGTGTCTGTTTAAATTATTGTAAATGGAATAATTTGGGATCTTGGATTGGACTTTTGACTATTTTCTAAACTATAAATATCTTAATTTAAAAAAGACAGATGAATCAGTATTGATAAACAATTATTAGTTGCAGCTCAACAGATTTTTGGCTTTATAAAAGCTCCACATAACTGAACTCAGCCTTCCTTTGCTAAAGTATACCTTGTAAATATTGTTGCTTATTTGTAATAAATGAAAAAATATCCACAGACACTGAACACAGCTTTGGTATCACACAGGTTTACTGTAGAAAATGTGATGCACAAATGAAAACCTTTTGATCCCAACAGACCCCAAACTGACCTTCATGACATTCATTGAAATTCACATCTCTGTGCGTACAGCTACATCTACATTCATCCCTCTTTTTAGAACCAGGATGAACCTGTTCAACAAACACTGTCAATAAACAGGTGGACGGGTACGTTTCGTACAGTACGTCTTGTAAGTGCACAAAAGTCTGAAAAACTATTAATCATGAGTGACGCAGGCGCTTTAATCCACTACATAATAATTATTTGGCAAAGAGAACCGAGAAACTTAAAGGCAAATCTGAAACTCACAAGGGAGGACATGTTAAAGGTTTGTATTGGTACAAAAAATAGATATATAAACAATATACAAATACAACAGAAACATCTAAATATCCATCCCTGTGATCGTAGTACATATCATCTGTCACCATGACTGTAGAAGGCAAATCAGAGACATTGAGGGTCCTGGAGGGGGTTGGAGGCGGCGTCAGGGCTCAGGGCTGTGCCTCAGCTTCAGGCTCGTCATAGATGTAGCTGCCGACACCTCCGGTGTTTACACCTGAGAGAGGGCAAGTACATTTAAAGGGTCAGTTCACCAAAATATCATTTCTACATGAAACTAACCAGCCATGCAGATATGTTTAATTCTCTGTATGTCTGCCAGTGTTATAATACATTTAAAAAGTTGTGAGCAGTTTTCATTGACACTAACTTCTACAGCTGAAATAGCACAGGAAAGCCTAATTAACAATATGACTGCTGTTGAGCTGCAGAGGAAGCCTAGTTATATTTAAGGAGGGGCTTTGTGGCTTTGTTTGGGCGGCGTAAGAGCAAGAGACAGATCGTATTAAAATAATAGTGAAGGTCTAGTGTGCAGGTGTTACTGGTGAGGGATGGGTGTGCCCTTCTTTTCTGTTTCCTGTGCTTCTCTTTTGTGTCCCACCATAGGTTCTGCCCTCCCCCCTGCTTGCTGTGACGAGTGGTTGGGTACACTGCTGTCTAATCACTCATCAAGGACATGTAGGTTTAAAAGCCTGGAGAAATTAACAGTCAGAGCTAGGGGGATAATTTGGCATCTTAGGTGCTGTGTGGTAGTTGCAGTTTTACAATACTCTGTACCAGAGTCGGTGATTGTCACTCCCATTTGGGGGGAGGATGTGGAAACCTTTGGTTGAGTCATTAATTTAAAATCATTTAACTGCTAATCGCTAATGTAGAATCACTTTCTTTGACTTTTTGTACACCTTTATTTCTTTGTTTTTTTGTAAATAATCCCTAACTTTTCTTTAAACATCCATTTCTGCTTTTCTTTGTCCTTCCCCACCCCTTGTTTCACTTATTAGCCCTTTTTAGATAGGAATTGTGCAAATTTGCAGGAAAGCCCAATCAGTCTTCTTTCAGCATTGGCAGTATAAAAACAAAATGGGGGAGTGCAGCAAAATGCCACCTACCTATTTTGTTTATACAGAATGTGCCTTTTTTGGGGCAATGGGGGGCGTGAGCAAGTAACAAAACGTGTAGCTCAGCGTGTGACGTAAATAGCGACTGGTCAGTCCTTCGGCAATTCTCTCGTAAGTCGGCCCGTTCTTTACCCGTCATCTGATGGTTAATGGCCTCTTCGTTTGCGAGGACAAGGAGGGCGCGCAATTCCTTGTCTCCCCAGTTGTTCATCTTTACAGTGTCTGTCAGGTTTGTGTTTCCCTCTTGCTATTAGCTGCTCGCTAATTCCTGCTATCAGCTGTTTCCTGTTTATCCACCGCCAGTGGCTCGCACATGCGGCATCATCAACAGCTCCTCCCACAAGTCATCAACAGCCCTTCTCGTTGCGGAAGGCCGCCTCGGTCTGTTTAAACTAAAAGGGTTCCGCCAATATGACTACACTACGAGGCGTTAAATTGGGCACCTTGGATCAACTCGCCAATCCAGCTCTGTGTGTCTAAATGCTCGCAGGTTGCTGGCAAAACGGCCCAACACTCGTGGAAAATCTGGCAGTGTAAAAGGGGCTACTGTTACCCCTGAGCCTGACTGGGTAACATAATAGTGGCATCAAGTGGTGAGGTGGCAAATTGCAACCAACTAAAACTTCCCTCATGTGCCAAGCTTGCACTACTGTGGTCCATTCATGGCTACTGTAGAAACAACATGTCAGACCCCAGAGAAGACGGACCCACTCTGTATGTAGATATATAAACGGCTCATTCTAAGGCAACAGAAAAACAACAATTCTTATTTTCAAATTCTCACTATAGAGACTGCATCACTTCTTTTCCTCCTAAAAAAAGAGCCACAGTTTTATGGAGTGTAAAGCGACTAATGACCTTGTTAACTTGGAATGGCTATACAGGATTATACAGGTTCAGTTATAGAATCAGGGAGAGCACTAAGGTCACAATAACAGTTTCTTTCTCTCCTCATGTACCTCTTGTGTTTTTAACTGAGCTTCTGACACTTTAAGGCCACAAAAACTTCGGCGTCACCCACCAAGGTTTGAGTCAACAATACGGCTGCTTCTGATGAATATTTGTAGATCTAAAATGAACCTCTGCAGACAGTTGTTAGGGGACACTGTGATTGTTTTCTCTTTAAGCATCAGCCCACCACTCTGCTGCTGCCCAGTGTTTCTGAGTTCATACCTTTGGGCCCAAACAGCACAGCGTAGCACGGTTTGTGGCAGTACGGCTGTCCATCATGCTGCAACAGAAAGAAAAGAATTCTTCCGTATGAGGACCCATTTTTATATGATGAAAAACCATCGGAAACATCAGGAAACATCCAGCAGTGTGAGTGTGAGTTGAGTCCCTCACCTCCGCGTGGCTCCCAGGAGCCAGAGTCTTACTGCATCTCTCACAGCGCAGACAGGGCCGGTGCCAGTTCTTCCCGAGAGAGGACACCTTTTCAGCTGCACACACATGCACACACACATACCACCATGGAGATAGTCACTATGGAAACCAGCCACCTTAGTCACATGGACACATTCCAACACTCATATAGTACATGCAAACACAGATATGGAGACAATCTGCTTACCGAAATAAACCGTCTTGTTGCATCTGGGGCAAATGTTGGGTCCTCCAGAGAAAGATGAGAAGCTTGCAGCTGAAAAAGACACACTGAATTGGAATATTTTTCCCCCCAACACCTGCAATCTCTGTTATCCCCCTGTAGCTATTTTTATCTCGCTGTTTGTCACACATCTTCAAATTTTCACTTTGACTGAAACAGCTTTTATCTTCATCATCCCTTCACTAGTTTCTTTTTCAGTGTGATTTCATGTTATTCACTAAAATCTGACCCCCATATCTCCATATGTTAATCATCTTTGCAACATAAGTGATCTAAACTACACCTCAAACCAGCAGAGAGGATACTGTTTGAGCAGACGTTTAATTTCCCTTCCCAGCATATGACAGTTTTCTATTTTTGCTCCACATATTTCTCACCCTTCACTGGTCCCCGTGCGGGGGCTTTTCTCTCCTCTGGTTTGGCATTTGTTTCCATGGAGACGGCAGCAGGGGCTTCGTTGACAGGAGCGTCGTACACGTAGGAACCAGCTCCTCCGATGTTCACTCCTAAAACGCATGCAAACATTAAATTTATGAACCTGCAAACGACCCAAATGTTCTTTTTTTAGTGTAAACAAGAACAAACTGCACCTTTTGGACCGAAGAGGGCAGCGTAGCAGGGCTTGTGGCAATAAGGCGTCCCATCATGCTGTAAAACACAAGACGAAGGGACAGTAAGCAGAGGCAGCCACTTCCAGTTTCTCACTGCTCTGAACCAAAGTGGAACAGTTTAGTTTAACACATTTTTGTATTCAGTCTGTTTGGATTCACATAACACCAGATAACAAATGAACCAAGACTTGTTCACAGACGTTTATAAGCCTTGTCTGCTCTGTTATTTTCAAAGCAATTCATAATGCATGACTAGAGATCTAAATATGAGCATCAGTCCCTTCCCTTCTGTGGTCTGTTTACCCTCGCTACATTTTTTTTATTCTCTCTAAAAGGCATTTCCCTGGAAAATGACACAGTGAGCTCTTTTTGATAACTATGTGTTGTTTCAAGCAAACAAGGACTAATGTGTCTTTTTCAGGAAAATGTCTTCCATTAGCTTGACTTCCATGTACGACCCCTTTCAGTGATATAATCAACAACAATGCTTGCTTCATCTAAACTACTGACCCTTTGTCTTTCAGACGTTGCCGTCCTTTATGACGATGTTCTGTAATGGCTTTATTCAGATGTCTGGACCGTGAAGGGTCATCCACACAGGAGGCGTTTCAGCCATGTTTTTCAATCCTTTTCTTTTTTTTCACTCATGCTAGATGTGTTCACAGATCTTTTATTCACTGCTGTCACGGACTAAATTAGTTGCTTTAGGCAGTAGAGTGCCTCACTGGCGACTGAAAGCACCGTTGTCAGCTCAGCTGTGAGTCACAGTACTTTACTTCCTCATTAAAAGCTTATTAAAAGACTGTGAAAGCCACAGAAACAATCACAGTCATGAAAAGGCTTCTAAGGTATTAAAGAGAAGCTATGCACATTTTCAAAATTCATATGTGTTATCTTTACAGTCTTAAGCCGACTCTGACTACAGGAGTTTTATATTCTAACCGATTTAAAGAGGCAACAGATAGCATCTTTTCCTAAATATATCATAATGAAAATAATGTGGGTTGCACAGGGTAGTGGCCACAGTAAAATCTGACTATCAGCGTTTACATAGGTTACTTAGTGGCTCTGCAATCTTTGCAATAAGCTTCTGCCAACAGTGCCAGCATTTTGCGGAAAAAAATCTGTTTTACCGCATGAAACGCGTCATGTATTGTGAAACTGGTCGGTCAGCCAATCAGGGACTGGAGCTGGTCCTTATGAGGAGTTAGGCATGACATAGTTGAGTCACAAGCTCAATGGCAGATGGACAAAGTTTGGAGACAAGTGAAAAACGGCCTAGCAAAAGAAAACGAGCTCCTCTGTCTGAGGAGGCAAAGAGGAGAGGGATAAAAGAAGAGAAAAAACAAGAGTAAACCTCAGTCAGGCGTTCAAGAGATGGAGGGAGTTCCGTGACCAAAGAGGCTTTAACACCAATGTCCAGCTAGCTTTCTTTTTAATGGATCAGTAAGTAACACGGCTAAATGTTAGCTAGACGAGAAATGACTGTACTGTACTGTACTGGCTGCTAGTTAATTCCTAGCTGGCCAGCATCGCAAATCGCCGCAACCAGGGACCGGGTAGCGAGTGTTGGTCGGCTGACATCCTCGTTGCCATCCCTCGGACAGTGATACCCCCCTCCCTTCCTTCTGTTCTCTTCTCACGGAGGCAGCTATCGACGGACATCGCCCAGCTAAGTTACGCCCAGCTAAGTGAACACTGCTTTGTTTCCTATTCAGTTTGAGCTCCAACCGGCCGCATCGTTTCCATACGGTAACGTTTATTCTAGAATCTGGACTGTTTACATGTGCATATTGGTATAATTCTACTGTGTCTACTGTTGTTTGTACTGATACCGTACATATTGGTATCATTTACTGTGAGTTGTTTGTACTGGTACTGTGCATTCTGGTATAATTATTTGCATTACTATTTGTTTTTTCTTCAGATAAATCTGATAATTGATGCTCGGTCTCTTTACTCATTTATCCACACACCTTCTCATTCTACATATACATAGAGGTATACCGGTGGCTTTACAGCCTACATTTTATTTAGAGTGTCTAATAGAGTCATATTATTGATTATCTCTGATCCCCACGGTCAATTTGGTTGTTGCAACAGTGCGATGCAACACCACTGACGCTAGGTGGTGCCAAGCTAAAAAAAAACAAATCCTATCTGTTGCCTCTTCAAAATCAGGTTGCATGATATAGGGAGAAACTTCACAGACGTTCTTCTCTCTCAAATCAAACATGCAACTGTCATCAGTAGTAAGCTAGCTAATGTTAGCTTCAAGGGCTAGAATGTTTACCCTTGCTTGGCAACACCATCAGCTGCTCCGTACTGATGTAATCATAACCATCATCACCAGATTTTAAATGCTACATATCAAACATGTTTAAAATTATCAAGGCCCGGACGAGTCTGCAAACAGTCCGGGAGGTTTAAGACTGTTTCTGTTAACCTTAAACAACTGTTCTGAATACACTCGGTGTGAAGAGATCTTCAAAGTCAGTCACTTGTTTGACCTTTGACCACAGAGAATGTAACCTCAATAGGAAGAACATGTGGTTGCTTCGTGGTCAGACATGCACAGTCATTGTGATGACTTTTTTTGCAGAAGTCTCAGGTGGTAAGAAAATGACCATGTAAGTTTGACCACAATGAAACCCTGAACTTCCTGCTGAGGTTTCGTCAGAGGCCAGATAAAGTAATATCTCGTCACATAAAGTGTATTTAAAACAGCTACAGCCTGTAACTGCAAGTAGTTTAACTATTTAGATGATCTTTCCATCACCACTTCATCATCAGTCAAAAAAGTTTATTTTAAAGTAGAATTAAAGCACTTAAAATTGACAATCCTGAGTCACTACACCTTTATGATGACACAAAAATGTGGGAAAACATATTAGCTTCAAACATATTCTATTGTCACGCTTCTTAAATTGCTCTAGAGTAAAGCATCATCTTACAATATACTCATCAATTCTCCAGTTTGGCGCCTCCTCCTGTACACTTCCTCTCACTTCCTCTTACCTCAGCGTGGCCTCCTGGATTCAACGTCTTGTTGCAGCGCTCACATTTCAGACAGAACTTGTGCCAGTCTTTCCCTAAAGATGACACCTTCTCCGCTGTAGAAGAAGAGACAACAATTAGGAGCCTGCGTCATAAAACGAAGGCATTACATGTCCAGATTTATGGCATTTCTGAGATGTTAACCCCTTCATAATGTCTAGGAAGATCAAGATAAGATGAATGGACCAGGTACGCAGCCCTTCTTGCAATCCATCTACACTATGGCATCAAACAAGCTGTATTTAATATCAGATATGAAGGTGGTCAAGTTAAAATGTGACTTTATTAACACATGAATAAACCTTTTTATAGTCAGCCACAGGTCTTACATATTTAGAGGACTTGACATGATGGGGAAAGCTCTAGTATCAGTACGTACAGTCCAACAGCTTGTTTGTTTCTGACACAAAACTGTATTGTAAATTATATCAGAGCAGTTTGTTCCATGATACTGGGGACTGCTGCAGTTAATTAAAGAGATAGAAGACACCTGGGAGACTCGGGTGTTTATATCAGCCTAAAGCACATTCTTTCCACTAGGGACAAGTAGGACAGTAGAGTGACACAGAGAGATTCATCTTTTTATGTCTGGGTCTTATTAATTCAGACTTTTTATAAAGCCACTGGAAGTTTCCCCATCCCTCTGACTCTAATGACACTTCTGCTTTAATGCAAACCTTAACATGATGAAAGCTACATGCCAGATCCTTATCCCATCCTAAAACTATTTCTAGATTAACCTAAAAATCAAGTCTTCAAAATAAGTCAAAAACCAAGTCTTCAGAATAAAATCGGTAGTGTTTCACTGATACAACTCCTTCAAAGGAGCTGTATGCAACACTCAGAGCATATCAGAGTCCTTTTTAAACAGAGGTCGTGCTATAGGGCCGCTACAAAGTCCCTCCTCTGTGCCCCCTTTGCATTTTTACACAGGACCAAACAACAGCGGCCTTATACTTCTCCAGTGTGTGATTTTAGACAGCATGCCGGCATCATGGATGCAAAAGAGGACATGTAACACAGCAGCATCGGCCTCTGGTGTGACATTTATCGTAAGCGCTGGCAGCACTATATCAATAATAACAACGGCATTAACATGGCAATAACAATCATTTATGGTCCCCATTATATGGCGGCTGATCTTGTCCTCTGCTCAGAGTGTAAGGAGCACCCAGACTAATTTTTTTCCCAATTTATGGGCATTTTTGGCTGCTATTCTTCTCCTTTGAGTTAGCCACTAACAACTACTTTTTAAATCTCCTGTGGTGGGTTGGACGTGTAACGCATAACACAACACATAACACGTGCTGCCCATGATCCTGTCCTGCCAGCTCTCCTGCTGTTACTACCTCCAATGCCGCCTTAAAGGAAACATAACTCTGCCCCCCACTCTAAAATTATACCTTTTATACAGAACCACAAAGTGGCGTAACAGCATGAAATTCCCATCTTGATGAGGCAGTGTAAAACGAGGTTACGACTCAGAGTGTGGGGTGGAATTGTCTTTTTACGGTTCTTAACATGGAGGTGGCTGAGCTGGCAGCTAGCAGCTAACAGTGCTAACTCCATAAACAGTGCCAAACAATGGCTACCAAGTGTTAACCAAGGGGAAGCAGAGGGTGGGCCCTATGATTCACAACAACGCCGTCCCAATATCAGAGGTTACAGCTGTATGGGCTCCGTGCAAAGCGGCAGCAATGAGCTAGCCAGTGGGATTCACATGCACATGCATGCGCAGCCAGACCTGATAATCACAACAAACCACAGAGGAGCTGTATTACAACACACACAGAGGGAGCATGATGCCATTACTCCACCATAGCTTTACATAGCAAATGGTTTGCTGCTATAATACTACTTTTTAATTCCACTCCACTACAATTCAGAGGCAAATATTGCCCTTTTTACTCCACGTCAATAATTTGATAGCTTTATCTTTACTTTCAAGTTTCAGTTTATAAGCCAAAATATTAAAAAAAAAATATATACATATATATATATATATATATATATATATATACACACATATATATATTATTATTATATGTTAAAATATGGCTTTACAAGCTGCAGATTATAAAGTTAGACTGTATCAAAATTAGATCCACCTTTACCAGCCGCAGCATTGAAGTGATGAACACATTAATGCATCAATAGTTATAATATATGATATGGTCAAATATGCCTATAGTATATCTGCCATGGGACATTTCTGCACGGTGGTCCAGTGGTTAGCATTGTCGCCTCACAGCAAGAGGGTTCCTGGTTCGATACCATGGTGGCTGATCCCTTCTGTGCGGAGTTTGCATGTTCTCCCTGTGTCAGCGTGGGTTATCTCCGGGTACTCCGGCTTCCTCCCACAGTCCAAAGACATGCAGGTTAATTGGTGACTCTAAATTGGCTGTAGGTGTGAATGTGAGTGTGAATGGTTGTCTGTCTCTATGTGTCAGCCCTGTGATAGTCTGGTGACCTGTCCAGGGTGTACCCAGCCTCTCGCCCAACATCAGCTGGGATAGGCTCCAGCCCTCACTTCTACCCCTAACAGGTTAAGTGGTTACTGAAAATGAATGAATGAATATGGCCTAATATGTATCTGAAATGTGACATTTCTGCAAGATGAGTACTTCCATTTGGTACCTCAAGTAAAGTTTGATGCTGATAGTTTTGTACTTACACGACGGACAGAAGGACGGACAGAGGGAGGGTCACTAACAGTCCCAGAATATCTCAGCAGATACACTGCGGCCCTGATACAACATGACACTTCCTGTTTAGACTCGCTGGCCAGCCTGTCACTGTGATATGTGACAGTAAGTCACCTTGGCACAAAGCAAGTACTTTGCATTGATGGCGGGGGACATGTGTGCCAAACAAGTGTACAGTAGTGTGCCCTTATCATTTATACTCACAGTCGTGTGTGTTACTCCTTCTTGTCTTGTCTTGTCTTAGTTTTATTTATTTATTTCCTTTTAGGTTTGTGTGTTTGTTTTTTTGTTTTTTCCCCCTTTTTTCCTTCCATACAAATTCCTTGTTTCAATGACATGCTGACGATACATTTGTGTGGAAAAAGACTTGATGGATACTGACAACTCTGAAGCTTAAAATCTCAAAATAGACCAAATGACCGAGCTAAAATGTATAAAATGCATCTCCACCTCAATAAATTCCCCACGCAGCCACAAAACAACAACTACACTGCCAGAGGAAACACATTTCTTTGACATTTACTGCAGAGCTTCAAGCGGGAACAAGAGAGAACAGCAGTTTGGTTGAACCTGCAGGGTGCGGTTTCGCTGCCATTCTCCAGAGAAAGGAAGATGAAAGAACAAAAAGAAAATCAATCCATGTCACCCATGAGCAATCAATAAATTATTTACAATGCCATGTGGTGTTGCTCCAAAATGAAAAGAAGCTGACAGACAAGAAAGATGATATCACCCCTTTTTCTCATGTAAAACTCGAAAATGATCTCGCAAACAGTCTGGGAAAAGCCAGGTCATTTAAAGGTGGACTTCAGTGTAAAGATGGTGATTTGTCATAGGCTGGCAGATAACATAGTTTAGGCTGATGACCACATGCACACAGGAAAGGACTGTTAATGGCTCCCTGTAATCTTATCCAAAGATAATGAACCACTTACAGCCCAGTCTGGGCTGCGTCAAAGCACAGTGGTTACCAGTTTGAATCTGGGACTCACAATCTGTGACGTTTTTAAACATTTTTGAGAGAAACTGTCACATTCATTTCACATCCAAACCGCTAAAAAAGGAGAAACTGAGGCAAACTGAGGCAGCGCAGACCAGACGTCAGATAATTACAGTAGGAGGGTTATTAGATCAGGATGTTAGCTGCTCTGGCAGGACTTCACTGTGACATTCAGGTTCCTGCATGTCTGTAATGTTTTGCTGCAGAACTAAAATACTCCTGTTGGGTCTTGAGGCTTTGTGTCTTGGGTTTTTATCTTTTCACTTTTGCCATTTCACTTTATTTTATCCCCTGGTGTTATATGATCACTGTGTTTTTATTCTGCTTTTTGTTTTTATCTTCTGTTTTTCTGTAAAGCACTTTGCGACCTTGTTAAGACAGTGCTATATAAATAAAGTTTATGACTATTATCCTTATTTTCTATTGCAGCGTAGAGGTGTGCCTGTATTGTACTTCATACCAGGCCACAGTATACTGGCTTACTGTGCTAAATTACCTAGTCTTTCTGCTAGAGAAGCCAGTTTGCATTAAGGCAAACATGGTGTGGGGTAATTGTACTGTGTTGCAGCTCTGATAGTAGGGTTTCATGAGGGTTTGATGAATGTTTTGATATAACAGTTTACTGTGATATATTTGGCCACGTAAATCTGATGCTGGCACATCCCTGTTGTACTGGTGTCTTCGCTATAAGACTGATTATAATAAAATCCTCATATTTACATTTTTATAGTCCACAGTCTCAGCTCTAAATGAAGCATAATAGAGTTGAGTGATGTGACAGTATATACCATCCAATAATATGTTTTCATTAACTTTGTCATACCGCTTATATCATGGTAGCTGTACTTTCATATCTTTAGTTTGCGAATAATGTTGCAAATGAATAAGTAAGACTGCTTTATGGCAATACTGAATTTATTTCATAGGACTTATTTTATTGTTATTTACTATATCGTGACACACACTAGCAATACTAACACCCAAAATGACCGTTTGTGTAGCACTTACTCATCCCATGTTATGTTGAAGTCTAAAGAAAACTATTTTTCCTCCACAGTGAATGAAGAATCCAAAAATAGAAAAAGCAAAACTATGTCAAAACATCGGTTTACATACTGTCACACAACTTCCAAGGCTCATTTATCCAGTTGTCTGCTCAGTACTTCCCAAACATGTGCATTTTCACTGACACGTTACTATTTAAAACACTTCCGCATACAAGCAGAGCGAATGGCAAAGTGCATTCCATTGAGTTGCTTGGTGCGCTACTCGTCCGTGCATGAGACTGGTAATGCTGAAGTGTTAAATACTATGGTTTTAGCGCAATGCTTGTGTTTTGGAGGTACTGAGCACACAACTGGATAAATGAGACTTGTTTTATACTGGATAAGTTGTTTGAGAGTTTGTAAATGGGTGTTTTGACATAGTTTTGCTGTTGTTGAACACGGACCCCCTTCACTCCAATTATCAAGAATGTTCTGTTTTTTGGATTCTTCGTTCACCATGGAGGAATGGAGGAAAAAAGTTTTCTTCACGAACGTATCACAGGGTGAGTGACTGATTTACAAATGATCCTTTTGTGGGTGAAGTGCTCCTTTAACAAAACTATACACACTAGAATATGGGTTTTATCCTTACTTAATATTAATTTATATTTCATCTAAATGTTTTGCAATGGGAAATCTGAATACTATTTTATGTGAAACAAACAACAGAAATCAATAGGACACAATGGGATACATTTTCACCATGTGATTCTGAATACTTCAGTATGACGTGTTATCACCATACTAATATTCATAACCATATTGCCAAGCCCCATCTGAAATAAAAACCATGCACATTTTCTTTTAAAAAGATGCAGTGACTTATAAGATAGATATATTTTCTGCAGTATTCCTGGATGCTTCTTGATTATTTTCTTTTTAAATGGGCTTATATTATATTCATGAAAAAATATAATAAGAAAACGATTTTACAGAATGAAACCCCTTTTTTGTCAATGAGTACACGTCACCTCAGATCTTCTATGAGCTCTGAAGCTGCATGGCAAATAATAAATACATTCTCACTGTAAACAAACATCATGCATCAACAAATATTAAGAATAAGATAATAAGACTTAAAGAATATATTTTCAAAATAAACCCCACAGATGGTTAACACTCCTACTAGCAGTCAAAGCCCTCGACTCTGACAATAACCTCGACGCTGGGCGCTTACACAGAAAACATCCACCTACCGAAATACACCGTCTTGTCGCATTTTGGACATTTTGACGCCATGTTCCGTGTGAACAAAGGGATGGAGTAGTTTTCAGTTGGTGCACCGGCGCTCTGACCGTCTGCCTGTGTGCCTGCCGTCTGTCTGCAGCTCCAGCGGCAGGAGACACACCTCAGGATGATGGGGATGGTGATGATGATGATGTGAAAGATTGACGCTCACATCCTCCCATAGATTCCTCTGTCTCATTTACATAATCCCGCCCCTAGGATGACATCATGCAGTCATCATGTACTGCAGACAGGCTAGTAGAGGAAATATAAAATTGTACATTTATGTAAAAAAAAAAAAATGTATTTTTTCATCAATATTTAGTTGTTGTTGGTTTTTTTAATCTTTTTAAATCTTTATTGTGGTGAAAGGTGGTTTATATTGGTAATATTTCTCATCTCCTATCAGAGATATTGAGATAGAGATTGGTAGATTTTTCATGCAAAATGCTGTCATAATTTTTTAATAAATAATAAATAATAAAATGCACAGCAAAAAGTAGCTCAAGAATTCAACCAGTTAAAATTCTGCCTTCATCTTTATGCAACATACGATGATCTCATAATACAAAATAAATAAATAGTAATATTACATAATAAATGCTTTGCTTTTACAGGCCTACTTTTAACATTTTGATTAATTTTCCTTATTAATGTTAGTCCAATATTCACTCTTCCTTTAGCTCTGTTTGGTCCACTCCTGCGTCTAACTGTATCTGTTTGCTGCAGGATGTTGTGCAGGCGTTGTTCGGTTGGGTTTATAATTTATTTACACCTAGAACAGCTGTGTGCTGCGGCTGGAGACACCACCGAAAAAGCTGTGGGCACCAAAACCAAAACACATGGACATGGACTGAAAGATGCTAAAACGGCACAGTCAGAGCTGAGGGGAACAGCGAAGTATGATAATTCTCTGTGAGTTTATGACATAGACTGTATAATAAAGATGGACAACATGACAACTTCCCAAAAGTGAAACTATCATTTAAGGTCATTCTTATCTCGCTGATGTTTGTTTTTCTGGTAAGTTTGTTTTAAATTAGTTATTTAATACTAAAAAAAGGGGGGTTGACATCACGATTGACAGCTGTGTGTGCCAATCAGTGTCCATCCATCCATCCATCCATCCATCCATCCATCTTCTCCACTTGTCTTGGCCGGGTCACGGCAACAGGCCAGTCAAAGCACCACAGGCGTTCCTCTCCCCAGCGACACTTTCCAGCACCTCCTGGGGGAACCCGGTGTGTTCCCAGGCCAGACGAAATATGTAATCCCTCCTGCATGTTCTGGGTCTGCCCCAGGGCCTCCTACCAGTTGGACATGCCCAGAACACCTCTAATGGGAGGAACCCACGAAACATCTTGATCATAATCATAATATTCTGCAAATGCTGGTTCCAAGGGTGAGAACAGAACTTGGCAAAAATGCTTTTAAATATGCTGCTCCTTCATCCTGGAGTAATTTACAGAAGGATCTGAGACTGGCAGAGCCGATCACTGTGGGGGAGTTTAAGTCAATTTTAAAGGGTCTGGAAATTAGCTCTGTTAGTCAATGTGACTGTTCCTAATTCATTTTAGAAACTGTACTCACGTCATATTTGCTCTTGTCCTAAACCTTTTATTCCATGTTAATTGCATACTGTGGTTTTTATTTATTTGTTGTGTGTGACAGTTGTAAATGTCTCTTTGCCTTGTTGTAACTTGTAAGAACGTTTTATGCTGCCCTCTTGGTCAGGTCACTCTGAAAAAGAGATTTTTAATCTCAGTGAGGCTTTGACCTGGTTAAATAAAGTATACATATAATTCTGAGCCCAGTCATCCCACAGAGGCAACTAATTTTGGCTGCTTGTATCCACAATCTCATTCTTTCGGTCACTACGCGGAGCTCATGACCATAGGTGAGGGTTGGAACATAGATGGACCAGTAAATCGAAAGCTTCACCTTTCGGCTCAACTCCCTCTTCACCACGACAGTCCATGGTGGTGCATCACTGCAGACACAGCACCAATTCACCAATCTATCCCATGCTCCATTCTACCCTCGCTCGTGAACAAGACGCCGAGATACTTAACTCCCTTGCTTGAAATTCCTCAGAGAGTCACCACCTTTACATGGTGGAGGGACTTGTGTTTCCCCGTGATCCTGTGTTGTCCGGGGCTAATAGCCCCTGGTCTCCCAAGGCAAAGTGGTCCCAGGGGAGGGACCAGACTAAGAGCAAACAAGACCTTGATGATTCGGCAAAATTTGGACATTGAGAACCTCGCACAGTATGGGGACACCAGGGCCCCCCCAGAGCCAGACCTGGGGGCTAGCTTGCAGTTGAGCTTCTGGTGGCCGGGCATTGGGGCATGGGGCCCAGTTGGGCTCAGCTCAAGTAAGTCACATGGAGCCACCACCCTGTGGGTTGGGTGCATTGTGTGCTTGGCAGCAGGAACGGGCAGGGCCCTGAGCGTATCGATCCCTGGCATCGCAGACTGGCTCTGTGGCCAGTCGGTGTGCTTGTGATCAATGGTGGTCCTCGCGGTGTGGCAGGTGTTTGGGCAGGAACTCAACATGGCGGAGATCACTACTGCAAGGAGTCTGGCTCTTAATGATGTCACCAGTGCAAGATGGCAGCGGATGTATCTGGGATATTTTGGCTTCATTGTTGTGCAGTGGGAGGAAGTGGAGACGCATAATTCATCTCTATATACAGTTTGTGGGTCATCGCGACGAATGGAACAAACTTTCCTACATTGTCATTTGATCAGTGTTTATTATAAAAATATTGATTATAGCCACTTTAACTCAGAATTATGTTGTCCTGTTGATGGCAGAATGTCATGTTGCGCTGTCTTATTATGGACACCTATTGTCCCAAAAGAAGAATTGCTAATGGTCTTAGTGCCACTCTGACTTTCAGTTTCACTAACTGGTGTTCCCAAAATGTAAAATAAAAAATCTAAATCTGGCAGCCAGATTGGAGTAAACTCTATAACACAAAAAAACAACAACATATTTTTGTTAGTTAAGAAGGGACCTCCTGATGTCCTCAAATGGACTTCCTGGAGCACAGAGGTCCCACATCAGTGAAGATGTCTCATTTGTGACCTATATTTAAATGTATTATCCTCTGCAGACATGGGTCGTTACAAGTGCCTCTATTTTGGAAATGTGAATAATAGTAAATCCTAGCAATGCTGACTCCCCTGCATTCATCAGTGTCACCCGTCAGCTCTGTTTGTGTCCTGTGTGTGGTTGTTAGGTTACACTGCCGGACAGCACAGCTCTTCACAGGGAATGTTAAGTGAAGGTCTGCAGCTCCCAGGAGACCTGCTCTGTATGTTCTTGGCACAGACCTAAAAGACAAGCTGACATAAGGTGGCCTTTTTTTGTGGAATTTAGAGTAAAATATACATTTAAAATGTAAACATAGATTTTTTTTAAGACCATAAATTGGTGGCTTAAGATGTTCGCCTGTGTGTGAAGATGCATATGATCATTTTTCCTCTCCCTTTTCTAAATATTTGATTTAACCAGTGAAAGATCCCCAAATGCTGCAATGAGACAAAACAGATTCAATGCAAAACATGAAACAGATGAAGAATTCAAACAGTGGATCTCCCAAACCCACAGCCACACTGCTACATTACTGCCCAAACATACTATAACTAACCCTTAAAGAAATGGTGTAACTATTTTAGGAAATACCAGTTACACATAACCCCCTTCTTGGTTTTTGAACAAATTAAACACACCAGATACCATTTAATTAATGAATGCTAGATGCTGATTTAGGTACTGATGGGTTTACTGTTTCCCTTTGTGTTCAGTCTTTGTGCTAAGCTAACCGGCTGCTAGCTGCATAGGTGGATTGCAGTATTAGACAGTGGGCCAGATATGCCAAAGGCTCCACTGGCTTTCCTTATACAGGAGCGAGACACATGGATTTTGTGTGTGGTCATTTTGTGTCTCTTTGTTTCTCTTTGCAGTCGATTTGTGTCTTTTTGTTGTGGTTTTGTGTCTCTTTGTATGTGATTTGTGTATTTCTGTTGTGGTTTTGTGTCTCTTTGTAATCATTTTGTGTCTCTTCATTACTGTTTTGTGTCTGTAGTCACTTTGTGTCTCTTTATTATTGTTTTAATGTCTCTTTCTAGTCATTTTGTGTCTCTTTGTAGTTGTTTTGCACCTTAAAGTAGGTTTTAGTGTCTGTTTGCAGTTCCTGAACATTGTGTTTTTTGTGTCCCTGTCATTTTGATCCTCTTCCTGGTTGCTACGTATTAATTTGAGTCACATTTAGCAGGTTCAGGGCTAACATATTGGGCCTTTGGCCCCAGTAAGCTCCTTCGGCAATCCATCCATCGCTGGCTGTAGCTTCATACTTAGCCTACGGACTTAAGAGTTGCGTAAATGGCTGTGTTTAATATTTTAACATGCTCTTTAGTGCGCTAAAACAGTATGCTACACTTTTTGTATGTCCAAAACCGTAGTATGAAACGACTAGTACATGAATGGCATACTTTTTCCAGTGAATTATTACAGTATGTAAATACGGCACTCGACAGTGGCATACATATCCCACAGTGCAACACGGTAGATGACAACGTTCACAACAGAGTTTCCATTTGGCTGGGCGTAATTTATGTTTAAAATATTTTTTAAATTACCAGTAGAGCTGAGGTTGGCATGGGTTACCATAGTTACACGTCTACAACTGGTAGGGAGGCTCTCAGGAAGTGGCAGTAATAACAGCCTAGTGCGTCTGAGAAGATACATACTACTTTCATGTGATACTCAACAAATGTGTGGTTTCTTAAGGCCCCTAAAATTTCAGTTTGAAATGTGCTTTAGGGTCACCTACAATATAAATACTTAAAAAATAATTAGCAGTTAATTACATGATCACATACTAATTGCCACTGGTTGGATCAAACAACCAACTGGTTGTCTTTGGTCCTGGACCCCAGGTTAGTTGCTGTACTGGTTACCAGAGAAATTCATGAACAGGACCCTGAGGTGGATATAAGGAGACATTGGGCAGTGGCTTTGTGCCAGACTTTCTTTTCTATTAAGTCTCCTAGGCCAACAAGTGCATGCTGTATTTTTATATGAGATAAACACACATAAACAGATTGAGCAAAGATGGAAACAGTGGCAATTCTTTTTCCACAGTTAGTGCACTTGGTCTTGAGCCATCAAGGGCCTGGGAATGCAGTAATCTTAAAATAAACACATCCAGATTGTGTCTCTATGTAATTTTGGCACAGACGTCAGCTGTGACTGGATGTATTGGGCTGTAGAGGGGTCTGCTCCCAAACTGCTTCTGTCTCATATCTGCCTCAGAGATTTTTCCGCCTTCACATTTATCTGTCTTGTCAGAATTTTGTGTTTAACAGTGCGTTCCTCTCTTTCCTCAAAAGATGGGAACATTCTGTCTAGTATCGACAAATCACATGCATGTATACAACAACAATACATTTGTGAATGTATCCAAAGCCTGCTCTTATTCCTCTGTGCCTGAAGTTTCAGTGCTGTCCAAACACTATTAAAACCACATCAGTGAACCACACTGCACTGGGTGACATATTCCTTCATTATCACAGACACACACACTGTAGTTTGTCTTTAAGGTGAGATTTTAAGGTGTGGTTCGTCAACCCTGTCTCTTAGTAATAATCACAAACAACTAATTTGCTGCAGCAAATGTGTTCTGAAGGAAACGTAAAGTCGACGGGATTAGTTGACAAAGTAGGATTTATCCTCAGGGAGAGCTGAAAACAGTTGTTCCTTTAGTTGTTAAGATGTTTTGGTCAGGACTGAAGCGGTGGACTGACTAACTGAGACTGCCAACCGTAGAGCGAGCTCAACAACTGTTGGATAGATGGCATGACATTATGTACAGACATTTATTGTCCCCAGAGGACGAATTCTCCTGATCTTTGTGAGCACTTTATTTTTCTTTTTACGTCACCAGCAGTTTAAAAATTACAGAGCTGCTACATCAGGACTGTAGTCTGTAGTTTTGTTTGACAATATTTTTTTTGTCATTTTGTCTGTCTTCTGCCAATTAAATCAATGCACACTGCTCTAAGCAACCTGAGTCTGCCCTTCCTACGTCCAGTCAATCACGCAAAGATGGCTGGTCATCTTGTTCTACAGGAACCCCTTTCAATGCTGGAAATACTAATGTTTTTCTCCTGAAATCACAAAAAGGCTCTAAGACTACTGTGCACTGTAAAGCTTTTATTAACCAGCTGTGAAAATGCTCTGAACATTGAAATGCTTGATTAGATTAGGGATCAATGGCCAACTTGTATTCAGTCTAAAAGGGGAATAATCATCTAAGTTTGTTAATATGTGTAAAATATTAACAATCACGCAGGTTAGAAGACGTGAACAACAGCACTCACTGTCTCAACCAGCTGTTAGTACAATATACAATGCACAAATAACCACAGAGGACTGCTCTATTACAAATCACAAATGTTTACTGAGACAATAATTGATCGATGAATCAAAACTGAACTGAATAAAGCAGTTTCACATTTAAGAAAGATCAATGTTTCTGTGATGCTATTTGGCTCATCAGAGACGGGCTATTGTGTGCTCACCTTTTTCTCTGGTAACACAAGATGAAGACTTTCAGGTTTTTATTAGGAGCCAAATTAGTCGTAGCAGTCTCCTCCTTTTCAACACAAATGGATCGGGTAATTTAAACCAGTAAAAACGCTGAATAAAGCAGTTTTGTGTTAAAAGAAATCAGTGTTTTTCAGTCACTGCTCGTCGCGGAGGGGATGCTAACTACGTTGGCCAATGCGAAAACACAAATGGCCCTATCTAGAGTCACTGTGTGGTTTGTCCATTCTGGGCTACTAATCTGTAGAATCATGGTGGTGTAACATGATTATACATATTTACTAGCCTGGAAATCCAGACTCAAATCTAGAAAGATTTTGAGTCTGGCCCTCACCGATACACCCTTCCTACCCAAAGGGCAGCACTAACTGAAGCATATTAAATGCCGCTGCACACAATTGGATAGCACGATAGCCAATCGGAGCAGAAAAACAAGGTGATGTATTCATTGCACTAAGCCCCATTTGTTTGTCGACCAGTGGGGCTAACTGATACGTTATGCTTTTGCCGTATCCCGTCGGCAAACTAGCAAAAACGTCCTTCCTGAAAGCAAAGGCTTCTAGGGCAGTCTTCTGTTCCTCTCTCAAGGAAAAAAATAAGTGTAGTTAGCTTAGCGTTTCTTCCAAAGCTAAATTGAATGGACGCGGTCCTTCGGCAGCTACCATCTTGGCTGTTTACTTTTTGACTCGTATGGCGCAGTGCTGTCCTCATCATGTTACGCCCGCCCAGAGTCCGCCTCTGTCAGATAGACTGATCTGATTGGTCCGATGGCGATTCAGCTGGCTCTGCTCGTTGGGGATCTTCGTGCAGAGCAAATTCGAATTTGCTAGGGGCGGGGCATCTGGATTTCCAGGTTACACATTTACTATATCATATTCCAATTCCGCCATCCCCTAAATCCTACACACTGGACCTTTAATTAATTTTCTCAAACTTTATAAAGCTTCTTCAGACCCTCAGAAGACATTTGCTGTGCATTACTTAACTGACCTATAGATGTGAAATTGTTGGAGTGCCCCTCAAATTTAAAAATCCTTTCACCCTCTAAATCACACTAAAATGTCAAGAAACATTCAATCAAACATTAGCCAGGACCTTTGCGAAATGACATCACCTGTAACGCAACATAAATTTAAAATCTTTTATTAGTTTCATATGAAGTGAAGATGAACTGATTCACCAGTATTCAGGCCAGGTCTGTGCTACGAGAATTCATGTGACATTTTGACTTGTACTATACACAGTTGTGTTTTACAGTGACGAGACTCTTCTGTTTTCCTTTCTTTGATTGCTAGGGTACCATTTCCAAAACATAATTGATGATCTTCAGGGGCACATAACCCCAGAGTTGCTGCTGGCAGATCAGACCAACAGTAAGCCTAACTTGTCTGAGAAAGGACCTCATATTAATGTTAAAAAAAAAACCCTCATAAAGTGAAATTTTCATGTCATGGGACCTTTAAAAACTGATCCTCACACACACAAATACCAGAGCATACTATCAGGAGTGTTATTTTTTAGTACTGTGCTGCTGCTTCTGTCTAGTGGTCACAGGACAAACTGCAACTTTTGGCAATAAAACACTGTTATCCACACAGACAGAGGTCAAAGTTGTGTGTTTTATAGCTCTTTTAATCCTCAGTGCAACTTGATGGCTTTATATCTTTGCTGTAGGAGCTGGGATAAACCGACAACACACACAGAAATCCTTGAAATCCAACATGCTAATCGTCTGTTGTACTTACAATGTGATTTGGTGGGTTGTTGTAGAAAAATAGGGGTATGGTAGTTTTTGAAATGAGCTTGTGACTTTGTATCTTTCAGGTTGGTCTGCGGCACAGTCCAATGGATCAGCAGTTTATAGCCATGTCTCCTACCCAGGCAACTTCACCCACAGAGGTAACTATGATGTCTGCATGGACATACACAGCTTTTAAATGAAACACTACAATGATCAATAATTATAAATTAACATTTTATTTCTGTGTTTGTCTTTAGATATGTCCTACTTTGTCTTTGCCCCAACTCAACTTCCGACAGTCTCCTTGAATATGCAAAAGGATCCTGATGAGAAAGCTTTTTGAAATGGTGAGAGAGAGCACACATACACAAGTTGTATATGCTCTAACAAGCTTTTAGATAATTGAAACACATGCATGTTAACGCTTTTTCTTTTTGACTTTCTTGTAGCTTTTCTTCATGCAGCTGTTGGTGATACAGCAGGTAACATTAACACGACTTGAATCACACAGACAAGTGTTCAGAAATAGAAACACATTGAAACAATGTTCAACAAGGTATCATGGAAATATTTGCCTATTTAAATCTGTTTTTACCACTAAAACATTAGTTATTAACTCATTAACATTCATTTCATCGTGCTCTCCTTCCACACTGGTCTGACTCGGCTCAGCAAACACTGCTGCAGAGGTACTGGCACACTCCCTGTCCTGCTGCACATGTGTGCCAGGCTCCTGGGCTGTTGCACCCTTTTGCCCCCCTTCACTTTGTCCCTGACCCCCATCCTCTGCCCCCTGAGCAGACCTAGCCTCTGACTCCCATCCTCTGCACCCTCTGCACCCTGAGCAGACCCAGCCTCTTACCCAAACCCTCTGCACCCTGAGGAAAACCCAGCCTCCGACTTGTGAGCTTTTCCTGGACAGCTACATATCACGTGTTGTCACTGTTTTACTGTTATATCTGATATTTTGGATTAATATCACTGCTGCAGATGTTAAGGTTGTGCTAATTTTAACTCCTTTATGTACTGTTAGGTAATTTAATCTACAGCATCATATTCTGTAAGATCATCATATGTTTGTAGCCTGGTTGTCCTGTGAGAACCATGTTTCTTTAAAAAGTCAACTTTTCATGGTGTCAGAAAAACAGCCCTGTTTTCAGCTTTGGGACGATGCATTGTACAGCTGATCCAAGAGGGTTTTAAAGAGTTTATTTAGCTTAAGAGGCAGGAGAATGTTCTCAACACACAAAGGAACAACTGAGCATGCTTTGTTTTAAATCAAACATGCAGCACATGAGTTCAGTCTGCTGGGGCAGTTTCAGCAGCATACAGTATGTTATTCATGGTTTTGGAGTAAGATGGTCAACAGTCACATATGTGTGTATGTTTGGGTGTTTACATAGTCTTGGCTATGCAGTACAGTGTGAGTGGACAGCAGAGAGCTCCACATGCTGTGAAGGATCTTTGGCACCAGTCTGTGGTGAGAAATGGAAAAAGTGTTGTGTTTGAAATCTAAAAAAGCTGAGGAAGAGAATTTCCTGCAGTATTTAATTTGGCCAAACAGTTTTTCTGCCTGTAGACTGATAAAGACTAAAAACACCAAATACATAAAGACCCATCCCACTCACAAGGTGATAACCATACACTAATCATTTATTCATTAAAGCATAACATGGCTAATCAAATTCACTCAGCAAAAAGCAATATTCAATGAAATGGTATAACAAAACAAACAAGATTCAATGTTACAAAACCTGCATTGTGCCCATGCAGGGACACAGCACTAAGAATACAGTATATATATCCAATATGTCTGCTTCCTTTTTATACACTCTCCACCTCTAGAGGGAGCCTCAACTCCCTCAATGTGTCATAGAGCTGCTGCTGCTGCTGCTGCTGTGTTCTCACTTTGCTACAGTTAAACCAAGCAAATGCATGACATGACCAACTGAGATCATGCTTATTATAATTCTGCTCACTTAAAATTCTGAATCTATGATCCAAACAATCCTGCAGTTGTTATAAAAACATGTTGCATTTAATAAGTAACATCTTATTTGGTTGGTTTGTTGATGGTAGCGTAGAGGTTTCTGGGATCAGCAGAGGCTCCAGCAGAGGAAGAAGAAGGAGCTTTCACAGTGCTGAAGGTCACTGCATCACCTTCATCATCATCATCATCATCATCATCATCAACACGGACCTGGAGGGAAAAAGAACAACTCATAAATGACTCACACATAAACTTAACACAACTTCCTGATGTTGCTGCCATCAAACAACTGTAGTTGCAGCAGCTTTTATCTGCTGATTAGATGATGAAATATCTTGTGTGTGAAGTTGACATGTTGGTCTGATGGTGGCGCTACTGCACAGGAAAGGTAACAGAGTCTCCAACAAACACCAGCATTTATCATCTGGTGACCATGAACACTCACAGCAAATGTCATGTCATCCTGGCCTTTAGTTTTGGACTGACATCAGAATAATTCATCATAAATCTATATGGACTTTAATGTTAAAATCAGTAACATCACCAGTATAAGCAGTCATACAGCTGACCTTGGCTTTATGGCCTGTGTTCTTGGTGTAGCTGATGGAGGTGTAGGAAACATCAGCTTCAGGATCAGCCTGCACAGAGGAGACAACATAATGACTGTTCAGTAACATGTAACATACTGACTCACTCTTACACTTAATTAATTTAATTCAATTCTAGTTGCATCACAGTTCCTTCTTCTTCTTCAGAGAAGAAACATACAAACATAACCTGTATATGAGTGTAGCTTTGTACTGGGTGTAGTGTGTGATCTCACTGTGTCCTGACTGGTTTATAGACCACATGTTTAACCTCAGTCATCAGTGCTGTATTGTAGGTAGCTGGACTTGCATTTCTTGAAAATGTTTCACCTCTCATCCAGAAGCTTCTTCAGTTCTAAATGACCGGCGGGGAGATGCAGGCTTTAAACTCTGTGTGGGTGGGAACCCTTGCAAAGTCGTTGGGGCCACATGTGAGTCATTAAGGTTACAATTTGAGTCACTGACCAACCTGGCCATCATGTGTATCGTTAGGATCAGTTGGGACCAGATGTGAATGGGTGTGAAGTCGTCTAGGGAGGTATCCCAAGACTGCATTGTAGGTGGGTGATAAGTGGTGTGATAAGAGGCCACCTCCTCTGTTTAACGATTGACGTTCCAGATCGATGTAGATGGCTTCTTTTACGCCTTTTTCAAACCATGGCCAAGGGACTGAACTTTGCCGTAACACCAGAACTGATACCGGTGGTAGAGATTATCACAGCAACAGAGTCAGCCATCAGAAACAACACGCTGGCAGACACAGAGGCAGACATCTGATATTAAAGGTATCAGTCACTCTTGCTAGAGTAAAAGCACCACCTTCCAACCTAACCATTGAAGAAAGGAAGGCCCTGGCATCACTGAGGAAAGACTGGAAAATCACCATCTTGCCTGCAGACAAAGGGAGATGCACAGTGGTGCTGAGGACAGTGGACTATGATTCCAAAATCACTACTCTGCTCAGCGACACAGAGACATACGAAACACTGAAACGTGATTCTACCAGTAGCTTCAAAAAGAAGGTCATAGATTATCTACAAAAACTGGAAAAGGACAAAGTCATTGACAGACCGCTGTATTATCGACTGTTCCCCAGTGAGGCCATCCCATGCATCTATGGACTTCCCAAGATACACAAGGAAGGAGCACCACTAAGCTCTTAGTTCCATCATCAGCATCATCAACTCAGTCATGTACAACATCTCCAAACACCTAGCTATGATCCTGATGGTAACACTCCACAACATGTAAATAACTCTCAGGATTTTACCAACAAGACCAGAGAGATAACACTGGACTCTGACGAAACTATGGTATCATACGACGTCACTTCACTTTTTACTTGCATTCCCACCAAAGAAGCAATTGAGATAGTGAGGAAACGTCGGCTACAAAGCACGGCTGTGCTATGGGCTCACTGGTGTCCCCTATCGTGGCCAATCTTTACATGGAAGATTTGGAGAAGAGAGCTCTGACCATCTTTACAGGAGCAGCTTCTAGCCTCCGGTTCAGATATGTGGATGACACCTGGGTCAAAATCAAAACCAAGGAAGTGGAAACCTTCATGAAACACATTAATACATTCGACCCCAACATCAGTCTCACATGGGAGGATGTCAGAGGAGACAGTCTACCATTCTTAGACTGTGCAGTACACAATGAGGAGGACATGAACCTAAATATTGAGGTGTACTGAAAACCTACTCACATGGACCAACCTGCTGTTCGACTCTCACCACCCACTGGAGCACAAGTTGGGAGTCGTGAGGACACTGAGTCATGGGGCTGAAAACATGCCCACCAGGACAGAGGGGAAGGTCAAGGAACAGAAACACATTGGGGAAGCACTTAAAACCTGTGGCTACCCAACTGGGCCTTTGCCAAAACCTCTAAAAGACCCAGAGCAGACAGAGAGGAAGAGACACAAGAATGAAACAACGTTGTCATTCCTTATGTCACAGGAGTATCTGAGAAACTCAGGAGGATTTTCAACAAACACCACATCCCTGTGCACTTTAAACCCAGTAACACTCTTAGACAGGAACTTGTCCACCCCAAGGACAAAGCACCCAGACATAAGCAGAGCAATGTAGTGCAGCCAGGAATGCACAGATTTGTACATTGGGGAAACAAAACAACCACTCCACAAGCGCATGGCACAGCACAGCAGAGCCAGCTCCACGGGTCAAGACTCAGCTGTCCATTTACATCTAAAGGAGAATAGACACTCTTTTGAGGACAGCAATGTGCACATCTTGGCCAGGGAAGGCAGATGGTTTGAAAGAGGCATAAAAGAAGTCATCTACGTCAAACCGGAATGACCATTGTTAAACAGAGGAGGTGGCCTCCGTTACCACATATCACCCACCTACAATACAGTCTTGGGATCCCTCCCTAGACGACTTCACACCCATTAACATCTGGTCCCACCTGACCCTAACAATACACATGATGGCCAGGTGGGTCAACGACTCACATTGTGACCTTAACAACTTTGAAACTACTGTAGGAGCTCACATGTGGCCCCAACAACTCTGCAAGTGTTCCCACCCACACAGAGTTTAAAGCCTGCAACTCTGCACCCACCAGTCATTTTGAACTGAAGAAGCTTCTTTGATGAAAGGCGAAACATCTTCAAGAAGTGCGAGCAAGTCCAGTTGCCTATGATATAGCACTTATGATTACCATGACCTGGATGACTGACACTCTTCACCAACAAGTCATCTTCATCAACGTGTGCATTGTATCTGTGTAGGTTTCATGAATGGCCAAACATCTGCAACATCTGTGCAATGTAATCCAATACAACAGTCCCACAACAAATACTGCCAATGTAAGACTTAGTCGAGAACTACACAGTTAATAGTGAATAGCCACAAACCACAAACCCTGCTTAGATTTATTAACAGTTGTATAGGAAGTTTAATTATTCACTTTTAAAACTCACCATGTTTTCATCCATCTGTGTTTTGTTCCCTGAAAAGACAAAAAAAAGGTCAACTTCAACTTTCACAGTGAAAATTCAGAGTTCAGTATTGTATATTAATATTTCTTCTGTGAATGTTCTCACCTTTAGTTTTCTTTAGTTTTCTGATGACAGCCACAGTGATTATTATAAGTGCTGCTAAACCCACAGCCGCAACGATGAACACCCACTGACCTGGAAATAGAGGTGAGAAGTCTTCAGTGTACTCTGCGTTTTTTTTTTTTTTTTGATGATGATGATGATGAGCTATTTGTTAGTGTGTTCTTGTGCCTGTGTGTGTGTGTTAGTATCTCTTAGATCTGAATGAACAAAGTGTATTTTGACTGCATGTCTATTCTAACTGTCAATTGTTGCATCATGACCTTAATGAATACAATAACAAAATGCAAGAACTGTACACTTTATCAAAAACTTCTGCATAAAACAAATGACAGAGAATGATGAAATATTAAAACCTCAGATTGAAACATTTTGTGTGATTATTCACATCAGTTTGAAATGATTTTAAACAGCTCATCATGTTCTCACCTGGTTTCTCACCTGAGGACTGAGGAGGGCTGAAGGTGAACTGATGAACTTCTTTAGTGTAACCATCTGTCACTTCACATTTCAATAACTCAGAATACTTCAACTTCTGATTATAGTCAGATGTTGTAAATGTCACAGAGGCTGAACATGTACTCTGTGATGTCTCCAAGTCATTCTGATTACTCTCATACAGCCACTTCACTGTGTGTGGACACTGTTCATATGTCCACACAGAGCAGTCCAAGATGACCCGATCAGTGTCGTTATGTTCAGTCACTGGTGAAGATGGAGATATTGTGAGAGAAAGACAACAAGAGTAAAATTAACTTCATCACTGTAATCATAATTATTATAATGTTTCAGTATCTTGTTCTAACAAGACAGTTTGAGCTGAAAACATTATGACGGAAATACTCACTGTCAACAACAGACAGATGAACATCAGAGTCTGAAACTTGTCGTCCTGATCTGAACTGTCTGCAGGTGTAACGTCCAACATCCTCACGTGTGACCTTCTTTATAACCAGAGAACATTTTGCTGTAACACTCAGTCTGTCTGATTTAGCTTCAGATTCTCTGTCAATCTTCCCATGTTCAAACAGCGTCACTGTGTTTCTTTGAGCACTAAATAACCATGTAGCACTGTCACAGTTATCCTGATCATGTGTCACATTTTCACAAGACAAAGTGACTTCATCTCCAACTAAGGAATATTTCTCAGTTGCTGCTGCTGAAAAAGAGAGAAATGAAGAAAGAGTTCACTAAACTCACCACGTTACAAACAAAACTTGGAAGAATACTTAATAAAGTACTATTAATAATATCAATACAGTTTTGTAATGTCTCTTCAGTTAATGTGTGTTATATCCTTACCTGTAAACTTAAACAGCAGCATCAGAAATAAAGACATTATAATCCATCTGAATTCAGCCATCATGTTTCTCTCTTGGTCTCACGCTCTCAACTGTCAAAGTCTCTAACCTGCTGCTTCTTAAAAATGAACACACAGCATCTACTTCCTGTGATGATTAACTTCCTCATACTGCCTTCAGTCTGTGTCTTCTCTCCTCTGTTTGCTGTTGAATTCATGTGTGATATTAACTTGTATACTATCTGAATTTCTTGTGAACACAGAGTGAAAATCTTTTAATTTTGATACATTTTGCCAACTTTCTAATCTACACTGATTCACAGTGATGGCAACAGTAGATAAGGTCTTGATCAGCAATAGATCAGACCAAGCACCGAGCCCCTTCTCTCTCTCTCTCTCCTTTGCTAACATTCATGTCCTGTTACTGCATCTCGCTAACTCGGCTCCACTACACGTCACTAACTCAACTTCAAGAATACACATTTTGTGCTCCACTGTTGAACTATAGTGTAGACAGAGGTGGCTGAAGGTGTTGGACATCAATACTTCACCTGTGGTTTGCAGGTTTTTAATGCTACATGCTCACTGTGTCACTGTGAACAGGTTTGAGGAAGTATAAATGTGGCTGCAGGGACAGAGAGGCCGAATGTGACACTGCAGAGACGTTGTTGGACGTTGAAGAAGTGTACCTGTGGTCTGGAGGTTTTTCATATGCTCACTGTGTCTCTATAAGGGCATTGCAGAAAGGGTTAATGTGGCTGCAGGGACAGAGAAACATGATGCAGACGACTAGTTGAACATTTAAGATATTTGAAATGTATTTGCATTCATATTCACAGTTGGTCAAGTCACAGTAGGTGGTCTGGTGCATCCAAAATGTCTGAAAGTAGCATTCTCAGGTCACTTTGGGTTCACTTTTATCTGTATTTAGACACATGTCTGTGTTAGTATATGAAAGAATCACTAAACAAAGTGTAGAATTAAGTGGTGAGCATTTGTGTGCAGGTTATATTGTTATATAAAAATAGAGAATAAATAAAGAGAAGGCTGTCAGTGTTTTTAACCTGACTGGCTGCTACATGGGTGGCATAGTAGTGTAGTGGTAAGAGATCGAACCAGCAAGAGTTGCTGGTTCGATCCATGGAGGGAGCCTGGCAAGAGGGCTCTCTCCTCTGTGCAGAGTTTGTATGTTCTCATCTTCTCCAGGTACTCCAGCTTCCTCCCACAGTCCAAAGGATAGGTTGGGGATAGGTTAATGGGTGACTGTAAGTGTGAATGGTTGTCTGTCTCTGTGTGTTAGCGGGGTGTACCCTGCCTCTCACCCAATGTCAGCTGGGAAAGGCTCCAGCCCCTCCGTGACCCTAAAGGGGATAAGTGGTTACGAAAATGGGTGAATGGATGGATGCTGGACCTGAACGCTTCACTGTTTGGCTTCTTACTGAGTTTAAAACAGTGAGACATTCACAGTCCTGCATCACAGTAACATGAACAGTCTCCACCAGCATCTTAACATCATTTACACTGACTGACAGTCCCTGATCATTCATAGACATTTTTCATTTCACACGTCACTTCACTTCAGTTTATATTTTCATCTCATTATACTTTGAATCAAAAAGAAAAGTCTCAAGAAGCCACAGTGACCCCAGCAGTCAGGGGCTGATGTCTTCATGTCTCTGTCTTTACCCACATACAGCCACTTCACTGTGTGTCTACACACTCCATATGTCCACACAGAGCAGTTTAAGAGAAAAGCCTTCGTAATCCCATACATCTCCAAAAGCAACCCAATCCTTCATTTTGACATAATATTTATATTCTAATGGTACTCGTGCTCTAACCAGACTCTTGAAAGCTAGTAAAGAATCACACCTCTGCCCTCTTTCCATTTTGTCTTTCCTACTTAAACAAATTGCCAACTTTGCTTGACCCAAAAGAGAGTTCAGTAGGTGACCCTTTTTCTCCTTTTTTTCTCATAGTAAAAAGAAAAGAGAAGTCTACAATAATGCTCTGTAATTTCATCAACAGATTTGCTGGGGGTTCGACCACAGCCAGGTGGTGACACAAAGTGGAGGCCACCAGATTTTTAATGATAAGGGTACGCCCTCTGTAGGACATCTGGGGTACAAGCCAATGCCATTTCTTAAGCCCTCCTTCCATCCTTTCTACAAGACCCTCCCAGTTTTTGTAAACCTCTAAATGGTCACTTAAGTGAACACCTAAATATTTGATCTCATTTTTCCCCCACTTAAGACCATCAAGTAGCCGAGGCTCATTTCCTCACCATTTACCTGCTAACAAAGCAGAACACTTATTCCAGTTTACTTTTGATAATCTGTGATGTGTATTCATTTTTGGACATCACTATCACTATCATCTGTTACAGACACCATAATGTCATCTGCATATGTAGAGAGGCGAAAAGGTGAAAAGTTGTCTCTAATTTTTATCCCTCTTAACTCTTTCCTGATCTGACATAACATTGGTTCTATGGCTAAGGAGTAAAGCATGCCAGACATTACACAACCTTGCTGAATACCCCTGTTAATGTAATAGTTTAAATAAAGGTAATATATTAATCTGCAATAAGTTTAAATCCTGTTGAAGTTAAAAAGCTCATATAGGTAAAAGAAACAATTCATAAAAAAGGGCTGAGATGTGATTAAAAAAACCCATAAAGTCACTATAAATATGAGTTAAAAAACAGTAAATGTGAAGAGTTAAAAAATGGTTTAAAAACTGTAAACTCATCAGATGTTTAAGAAGGGGTTAAAATATTACATAATCTCTTATTCATTTCATTGTTTGTTTTATTTGTTACAGTTAAAAACTAAGCTATAATAATCTCTGTCTTCCACTAAGGAGGTCTAGATCTGTCAGAATCGGGGATCGACTATTTTTGTCTGCGCCCTCATACAAGGGATATCGCGCGCAATGTTTGCCTCACTTCACTAAAGCTCTGGTTGAGGAAACACCGCATCACTTATGTGATTATTTATCCCTGTTTTCCAGGTATGTGGTCGATATTGTGAACTGTGAAACTGTTTCTGATAAATTTATAAGACGTTTTGACTGTGAGGAGAACATTTATATGATGCTTGAGTAAGTTAAAACTGTTTACTGGGTATTTAAAAGTAAGTACCAGCGAGCGAGACTGCCGCCATCTTGTATAAATACACCAAGTGTCTTCATTGTTTACGTGTGTAAATGCACAAAAGTGAATGTATTTTGCACAGTTTATATCCTGTTTATGTAGTTACTTGATTTGTTCAAGTTTATTTGTTTAATTAGCAACTTTTGTATAAGAAAAGGGTGTGAGTTCACTAAGCTACTTTTCATCAGATTTACTGAGGAGAATGAACTAATAGGGAAAATGTGAATTACGTTTGAGGAATGCTGTATTTTATTTTATTTATCATTTAGATTCAGTTGTTGTATAATGCAATTTGTGTATTAAAAGACTGCAGGTTTAGATTGTTAAATTAATGTGCAGTTTAAAACATAAGTGGCATTAATCACATTATTTGAGCTTTAAACATACTTATACAGTATATGCAGATGTATTTTTGTGCAGATGTACTCTGTTTCAATGAAGGTATTGTTGTAAAATATGATTTGCCTCACTTCACTAAAGCTCTGGTTGAGGAAACACTGCATCACTTGTGTGATTATTTATCCCTGTTTTCCAGAGTGCAACATTAACCATAAAAGAAGCACTTGAACCACCATTAACTCTAACTTTGATTGTGTGATCCCTCTAGTGACATTGAAATTGTATCGATTACAAAACTGTTGAATTAGTTTAATTCCAAGATCTCACCATGGCTGAAGGGACGCAAACTGAGATTTTCTGAACTTCCATTGTTTCCCAAAAAAAAAACAAAAAAAAAAACCCAACCTGAAACATCCTCTAAAGTGACCATCGTGTATCAAAACAGTATCAAAGTGCCAATATGCACTCTGAGGTTTCACCCCATAATAAAGACATTTCCTACTGACACAAAGTGATCTCATAAACCTACTGGACACAAGAAGCAAGATCCCAGACCCAGCCTCTGACTGACATGCAGCAAATGGTTGCAAGCCGGAGCTGAACATGCGACCGCTGCAGCGAGGCATTGCCTCTGTACATGGGGCACCAGCACTATCCACTATGCTACCAACGCCCCTACTAGGTGCCCTTCTTGCCTGCAGCCAAAACACTTCATTGTCTCTGTCGCTGCTAAAATTGTCGAAACCATCAACTATAATGTCATTACAACATTTAGCTCATCTTTGTCATGTACACTTATCTCCCAGATGAAACAACATGCTTTAATTTGGCTGATTTACAACCTGACAGAAGCATTTTCACTGCGGACACAATCTGACCATGACGTGACAGCTCCCTCTCCAACACCTCGTCACTGATAAAGGGTGGCAGGTTAGACAGGATGATCTTTTTTGCTGGATTCAAGAGGGGGAAACTGTTACATGTGTGTTTCTCAGAGCTATTCAGAGCTGCTCATTATTATTATTATTATTATTATTGTTATTTATTGCTGTTTCTTGTATTTTTGTACTTATTTTGCATGACTAGTTTTTTAGTTTTTAAGTTTAAATTTTGAAATCTTTAATCTGACTCTTTCCCCTTGACTGCTGTAACACTGGAATTTCTCAATTATGGGATCAATAAAGGTGTATCTTATCTTATTCCTCACTCCACAACAGTGTTGACTTTAACAGTGGATTTCAGAAAGATAACAACTGCACTGTTCATCCTGAACGCTGCCTTCAAACTTCCACAACCAACAACCTCCCTGACCACCAAAGCCATATATCTTCATGCTAAACATCATCACGTTAATGTAAATCTACTCAGATAGGATCTTTGACACCAGTCTGTGGTGAGAAATGGAAAAAGTGTTGTTTGAAATCTAAAAAAGCTGAGGAAGAGAATTTCCTGCAGTATTTAATTTGCCCGAACAGTTTTTCTGCCTGTAGACTGATAAAGACTAAAAACACCAAACACATAAAGACCCATCCCACTCACAAGGTGATAACCATACACTAATCATTTATTCATTAAAGCATAACATGGCTAATCAAATTCACTCAGCAAAAAGCAATATTCAGTGAAATGGTATAACAAAACAAACAAGATTCAATGTTACAAAACCTGCATTGTGCCCATGCAGGGACACAGCACTAAGAATACAGTATATATATCCAATATGTCTGCTTCCTTTTTATACACTCTCCACCTCTAGAGGGAGCCTCAACTCCCTCAATGTGTCATAGAGCTGCTGCTGCTGCTGCTGCTGCTGTGTTCTCACTTTGCTACAGTTAAGCCAAGCAAATGCATGACATGACCAACTGAGATCATGCTTATTATAATTCTGCTCACTTAAATTTCTGAATCTATGATCCAAACAATCCTGCAGTTGTTATAAAAACATGTTGCATTTAATAAGTAACATCTTATTTGGTTGGTTTGTTGATGGTAGCGTAGAGGTTTCTGGGATCAGCAGAGGCTCCAGCAGAAGAAGAGGAGGGAGCTTTCACAGTGCTGTAGGTCACTGCATCACCTTCATCATCATCATCATCATCATCATCAACACAGACCTGGAGGGAAAAAGTACAACTCATAAATGACTCACATAAACTTAACACAACTTCCTGATGTTGCTGCCATCAAACAACTGTAGTTGCAGCAGCTTTTATCTGCTGATTAGATGATGAAATATCTTGTGTGTGAAGTTGACATGTTGGTCTGATGGTGGCGCTACTGCACAGGAAAGGTAACAGAGTCTCCAACAAACACCAGCATTTATCATCTGGTGACCATGAACACTCACAGCAAATGTCATGTCATCCTGGCCTTTAGTTTTGGACTGACATCAGAATAATTCATCATAAATCTATATGGACTTTAATGTTAAAATCAGTAACATCACCAGTATAAGCAGTCATACAGCTGACCTTGGCTTTATGGCCTGTGTTCTTGGTGTAGCTGATGGAGGCGTAGGAAACATCAGCTTCAGGATCAGCCTGCACAGAGGAGACAACATAATGACTGCTCAGTAACATGTAACATACTGACTCACTCTTACACTTAATTAATTTGATAAAATTCTAGTTGCATCAGTTCCTTCTTCTTCTTCTTCTTCTTCTTCTTCTTCTTCTTCTTCTTCAGAGAAGAAATGCAAACATAACCTGTATATGTAGCTTTGTACTGGGTGTAGTGTGTGATCTCACTGTGTCCTGACTGGTTTATAGACCACCATTACAGGCCAATTTCAAAACTGCCATACATGTCAAAAATTGTAGAAAAAGTTGTAGCAGAGGAACTTACAATGTTTTTAGAGAATCACGAGGTCTTTGACATATTTCGGTCTGGTTTCTGCACCAAGTACTCCAGAAACTACAGAAACTGCACCACTTAAAGTCTCCAGTGACATTTTGATGTCAGCTGATTCTGGTGAATACACTGTTCTGGTTTTACAAGACTTTTCATCAGCCTTTGACACTGTTGATCATAATAATATGATAAATAGACTCCATGATCTGGTTGGATTGTCTGGCCTGGTGTTAAAGTGGTTTTCCTCTTACCTTTCTGACAGAAGTTTCAGTGTTTTGCAAATCAGATTATGTCTGAAACCACAGGGCTGTCATGTGGGGTACCTCAGGGTTCTGTCCTGGGACCTATTCTGTTCCTCTCGTATTTACTTCCTCTTAGACAGATAATCAGACAGTTCAACAATGTATCTTACCATCTCTATGCTGATGACATCCAGCTGTACTGCTCATTCAAGGCCACTGAGTCCCATAAGCTGTCTTCCTTATTTAACTGCCTGACTAACATCAAACAGTGGTTAAGTGACAACTATCTGCAGCTGAACTCAGACAAGACAGAAACATTAATTATCGCCCCAGAAAGCAGTATTCCCGAGATTAAGCAGCATATTGGTGCTCCAGGCTCGTCTGTCCTGCCAAAGCTCAGGAACCTAGGTGCTATTTTTGATTCAGCGATGTCCTTGGAGCATCATTCCAAACAGCTAACACAAAACTGCTTCTTCCAACTGAGGAACATTAAAGTTTGAGCATGTACTTTTAAAACTCACCATGTTTTCATCCATCTGTGTTTTGTTCCCTGAAAACAAAAACAACAACAACAACAGAGTTGACTTTAGCTTCAACAGTGAAAATCCAGGTTTATCAAACTTCTTCAATTATTAAGGTTTTTCCTGTGAATGTTCTCACCTTTAGTTCTTTTGCATCTGATGACAGCCACAGTGATTATTATTATAAGTGCTGCTAAACCCACAGCCGCAACGATGAACTTCCACCAATCTGCAAAGAGAAGTTAGAAGTGTCTGAAGTCTGAGGTTTTTTGATGATAAGCTAATTGTTAGTGTCCTTGGGCTGTCTCTGTATGTCTAATATCTACATTAACAAAGAGTCTGTCAGCATCTGTAAAATATATTTTTAATGTCTCTTTTAACTGTAAATGTGGTTCTGTTGTTCAGTCACCTTGTTTTGTCTGATTGTTTTCAGATTTCAGATTCCATTTATTTCCTGTTGTAGATGGTGATTCAATTGTTGCTGATGATATTGTAGTTGTTGTAGTTGTTGCATCATGACCTTAATGAATACAATAGAAAGTAGAAACAAAATGAAGATAGATAGTGTTAAATTAGTTAAGGGTTTTTGTTTTTTTTTTAAATAATAACCAATTTGTTTGTGTGTTTTTGTGCTGTATTTACATCTCTAATATCTGAATGAACAAAGTTTATATCAAAACTCTTTCTTTCTGTGTGTACTTCTCTTCACTCACCTTGTTTTAGTTGATCATTGTTGTTTTCAGATGCGGTGTTGTTTGTACCTTCTGATGTGCTCCTTTTCACTGATGTCCATTTATTTCCTGTTGTCGATGGTGATTCAGTTGTTGATATTGTAGCTGCTGTTGCTGCATCATGACCTTAATGAATACAATAACAAAATGCAAGAACTGTACACTTTATCAAAAACTTCTGCATAAAACAAATGACAAAGAATGATGAAATATTAAAACCTCAGATTGAAACATTTTGTGTGATTATTCACATCAGTTTGAAATGATTTTAAACAGCTCATCATGTTCTCACCTGGTTTCTCACCTGAGGACTGAGGAGGGCTGAAGGTGAACTGATGAACTTCTTTAGTGTGACCATCTGTCACTTCACATTTCAATAACGCAGAATACTTCAACTTCTGATTATAGTCAGATGTTGTAAATGTCACAGAGGCTACACACGTACTCTGTGATGTCTCCAAGTCATTCTTATTACCCTCATACAACCACTTCACTGTGTGGGTACATATGTGTCCATATATCCACACAGAGCAGAAGAAGATGACCCGATCAGTGTCCTGACGTTCAGTCACTGGTGAAGATGGAGATATTGTGAGAGAAAGACAACGAGTAAAATGAACTTCATCACTGTAATCATAATTATTGTAATGTTTCAGTATATTGTTCTAACAAGACAGTTTGAGCTGAAAACATTATGATGGAAATACTCACTGTCAACAACAGACACATCAACCAGAGAGTCTGAAACTTGTCGTCCTGATCTGAACTGTCTGCAGCTGTAACGTCCAACATCCTGACATGTGACCTTCTTTATAACCAGAGAACAGTTTGCTGTAACACTCAGTCTGTCTGATTTATCTTCATCTTCTCTGTGAATCTTCCCGTGTTCAAACAGCTTCACTGTGTTTCCTCCATCACTAAATAACCATGTAGCACTGTCACAGTTATCCTGATCATGTTTCACATTTTCACAAGACAAAGTGACTTCATCTCCAACTAAGGAATATTTCTCAGTTGCTGCTGCTGAAAAAGAGAGAAATGAAGAAAGAGTTCACTAAACTCACCACGTTACAAACAAAACTTGGAAGAATACTTAATAAAGTACTATTAATAATATCAATACAGTTTTGTAATGTCTCTTCAGTTAATGTGTGTTATATCCTTACCTGTAAACTTAAACAGCAGCATCAGAAATAAAGACATTATAATCCATCTGAATTCAGCCATCATGTTTCTCTCTTGGTCTCACGCTCTCAACTGTCAAAGTCTCTAACCTGCTGCTTCTTAAAAATGAACACAGCATCTACTTCCTGTGATGATTAACTTCCTCATACTGCCTTCAGTCTGTGTCTTCTCTCCTCTGTTTGCTGTTGAATTCATGTGTGATATTAACTTGTATTAAGTTTGATGCATTTTGCTGACTTTCTAATCTACACTGATTGACAGTGATGACAACAGTAGACAAGGGGTGTAAAGGGTGAGAGGGTCACTGATGTATGACGGGGCAGTTTTGAACACCACAGGTAACCAGTGCAATAAAGCATGAATAGGGGAAATGTGTGTACATGTTTGAGTTCTTGTAAGAAGTCTCGCTGCAGTATTTTGGACAAGTTTAGAAACCAGACAGGATTCATGGTGATGTTTGACAGCACACATGAACAGACAGGTGAAGAGTCAAACTCCTCGCCCAGCAGAATTTCACTCTTGATGTCTGTGTTGCAATATGGTGACACTGTAGCAGCTGGGAGGGAACACAGATAAAATGATGTTTTACTGGTCTGAGACCTGTTGGTTCCTCATTGTGTCTTTGAAGTTGTTTTCCTGAGAACTGAAGGAGAAGTGTTTTGGTGAGAATGTGGTTAAGTAAAACCCAAAAATAGCAAATAGAGCAAAAAAAATTGTCCAAAGCCCAGAAAAACAGTTGTATATGTATTTTTTCTGATAAAATACAGCCACAGTTTCAAATACTGCTACTGAAAGGGCTTGAAATACCACAACAAGAAATCATTTAATCATTCAGAATTACTCAAATCTGGTCTAAACAGAAAAAAACACATTTAGAAATTGTAAATCATCAAATACATTATATTTCTAGTAGTAATAAGTAAGTATTTTACCATATGTGAACATTTGAGAAGTGCATTGTCCCCATGTAATGTGCAAGGTGTATGTGCTATTTTGACTCCCATCCTCACCCAACTCTGTAAAATTATAACAAAGACATAACAAGCTGAAAATCTAATTTGATGCATACATTCAACAATGATTTAGTATTTTCCTGTTCTAGACATTCTAATAATCACAACAACAAAAAACAATATTTCAGGGATTTTACTTACTTTAGTGTTGATATATCCAGTTCAGTAAAACAGAGAGATGTGCATCCAGGAAAGTTCATGGCCTGATGGCCAGACCTATTTACACATTTACCATCCAATGGCATTGCAAGGCTAAACAATAGGACCTAATGACTATGTAAATATGGTCTTTAAAAAAACATTTTTAGGTTTCTTTTTGGGACAGCTAAAAGTGATGTTGTAATTTTACAACAGTGGGCCTTACAGGCTTAAACAACAGCAGCAGAGATCTGGAGGTATTACCATGCTATATTCTCACTGTGTCACTGTGAACAGGTCTGAGAAAGTGGAAATGTGTAGAATACTTGAAAAAGAGAAGTCTCGAGAAGCCACAGTGACTGACAAAAATTACTATGAGAGCAGAAAGAACAAAAAGTGAACAGCTGAGCAGAGACAAGTTTGTAGTGTGGAGAGAGTGTTATCTTGTCATTTTGGATGTTTGTATATGTTATGTAGACAAATGTTAGAGCCCAGTGCAAACAAACAGAGGTGTTCAACCTGGCTGAGAGAAAGTTTACTATGAGAGCAGAGAGAACAAAACAGTGGACAGCTGAGCAGAGGCAAGTTTGTGGTGTGTCTTTGTTTTTGAGAGAGAGAGAGAGAGACAGAGAGAGAGGGAGAGAGAGAGACAGAGAGACAGAGAGAGTTTTAAACACCCATTAATTGAGATAAAATTCTTTTACATTTACAACAGTTGGCAACAAAGACAGTCACAGACTACAACACAGATCAGAAGATAAATAAGTCCACTTCAGTTAAAGCAACACATCTGAAAAAGTAATATCCAGGAAAGCCTTAATTCCATATATGTCCAAATGCATCCTCTCCAGTAGCTGAGAGGTAGTCTGAGGCAGCTAAGAGGTAGTCTGAGAGGTAGTCTGTAGTCTGAAGCAGCTGAGAGGTAGTCTGAGGCAGCTGAGAGATAGTCTGAAGCAGCTGAGAGGTAGATTGAGGCAGCTGAGAGGCAGTCTGCCATCAGCCAAACTGTGACTTATCACCTCCTGCGGATCCTCCCCTGATGTGGACCAAAAGGCTTTGTAAAAATACCTGACGGAAGCATTTTCAACATTATGAAAACTTTTGATGTTGTTGTTGTTTTTCATCTTAGATCCATCTCCATCCTCTGACCCATCCTCTGTGCCCACTGTCCCCTCTGTGTCTGCTACAACCTCAGCTCAACCTGCTAAGTTAACAACAAAACAGCCTTTGTAATTTTATTTTATTTATAAACCATTTTTGTTACCTGGTTTCAGGTGCCACTGTTCATTTACATCATTATTTAAGTATTTGTTTGATTTTTTTTTAAATTTTATTTAATACTGTCTGTTTTTGTACATTTGCTGTTGCAGTTTATTAAAAAAAAAAAAAATATAAAGCTGATTGTGTTTACAGTAAAGACTGGTTTATTTTGTTACTTTTAGTTGGCCTAGATGACATTTGGTATCCCACTTAGTACTATATCACTTTGAATATTAAGAGCAAATCGACCCCAGGCTGCTCTTGTAGCTGAATTTGCTACCATTTCAGATTAAAAACCATAGATGGGTAAAACATGCCAGGCTGCTCTTTGAGGTTTTACGTATTGATTCTCTGTGTGACCAGTAGGGGGGGTTGCTGACTTTGCCAAATATTAATTGAAAGATTTTTCTGCAAGTTTGAAAATCTGTTGTCTACTTCCATGGCCTTAATCACTGTGGATTACAATCTAACTACAACAAAAAGTTCCCACCTCTAGTTTTACAAGTGATGACCGAGTAGAACATGAAATAACTTATAGTAGGTGTGTGAATGATCAATAATCAGTATTATTGGCAGTAATAGAGGGCCCCAAAATCAAATTTTGCTTAGGGCACCATGAAGACTTGGGCCGGCCCTGGGTGGTGCACTGGGACTTGATTTCCAGATAAATGTAGACACTAATATCATTTTTTCATCACTCCACCTTCTCTGTCTTTTTCTTCTTTCTATCCTCACAGTATATCTATTTTAACTATGTTCTTTATGCTACTTCTTTCAAACATTCAGTTTCAGCAGCATACAGTGTGTTATTCATGGTTTTGGAGTAAGATGGTCAACAATCACATATGTGTGTATGTTTGGGTGTTTACATAGTTTTGGCTATGCAGTACAGTGTGAGTGGACAGCAGAGAGCTCCACATGTTGTGAAGGATCTTTGGCGCCACTCTGTGGTGAGAAATGGAAAAAGTGTTGTGTTTGAAATGTAAAAAAGCTGAGCAGGAGAATTTCCTGCAGTATTTAATTTGGCCAAACAGTTTTTCTGCCTGTAGACTGATAAAGACTAAAAACACCAAACACATAAAGATCCATCCCACTCACAAGGTGATAACCATACACTAATCATTTATTCATTAAAGCATAACATGGCTAATCAAATTCACTCAGCAAAAAGCAATATTCAATGAAATGGTATAACAAAACAAACAAGATTCAATGTTACAAAACCTGCATTGTGCCCATGCAGGGACACAGCACTAAGAATACAGTATATACATCCAATATGTCTGCTTCCTTTTTATACACTCTCCACCTCTAGAGGGAGCTTCAACTCCCTCAATGTGTCATAGAGCTGCTGCTGCTGCTGCTGTGTTCTCACTTTGCTACAGTTAAGCCAAGCAAATGCATGACATGACCAACTGAGATCATGCTTATTATAATTCTGCTCACTTAAAATTCTGAATTTATGATCCAAACAATCCTGCAGTTGTTATAAAAACATGTTGCATTTAATAAGTAACATCTTATTTGGTTGGTTTGTTGATGGTAACGTAGAGGTTTCTGGGATGAGCAGAGGCTCCAGCAGAAGAAGAGGAGGGAGCTTTCACAGTGCTGTAGGTCACTGCATCACCTTCACCATCATCATCATCATCATCATCATCATCATCAACACGGACCTGGAGGGAAAAAGTACAACTCATAAATGACTCACACATAAACTTAACACAACTTCCTGATGTTGCTGCCATCAAACAACTGTAGTTGCAGCAGCTTTTATCTGCTGATTAGATGATGAAATATCTTGTGTGTGAAGTTGACATGTTGGTCTGATGGTGGCGCTACTGCACAGGAAAGGTAACAGAGTCTCCAACAAACACCAGCATTTATCATCTGGTGACCATGAACACTCACAGCAAATGTCATGTCATCCTGGCCTTTAGTTTTGGACTGACATCAGAATAATTCATCATAAATCTATATGGACTTTAATGTTAAAATCAGTAACATCACCAGTATAACCAGTCATACAGCTGACCTTGGCTTTATGGCCTGTGTTCTTGGTGTAGCTGATGGAGGCGTAGGAAACATCAGCTTCAGGATCAGCCTGCACAGAGGAGACAACATAATGACTGCTCAGTAACATGTAACATACTGACTCACTCTTACGCTTAATTAATTTTTTTCAATTCTAGTTGCATCACAGTTCCTTCTTCTTCTTCAGAGAAGAAATACAAACATAACTTGTATATGAGTGTAGCTTTGTACTGGGTGTAGTGTGTGATCTCACTGTGTCCTGACTGGTTTATAGACCACATTGAGTCACTGCAGTGTTTAACCTCAGTCTCTTCAAATACACTTTAGTAACACACAGTTCAGGTCCTGAACAAACCATAAACCCTGCTTCCATTTATGTATCAAAGCACTATATTAAAGTTTGAGCATTTACTTTTAAAACTCACCATGTTTTCCTCCATCTGTGTTTTGTTCCCTGAAAACAAAAACAACAACAAAGAGTTGACTTTAGCTTCAACAGTGAAAATCCAGGTTTATCAGACTTCATTTATTAAAGTTTTTCCTGTGAACGTTCTCACCTTTAGTTCTCTTGCATCTGATGACAGCCACAGTGATAATTATAAGTGCTGCTAAACCCACAACCACAACGATGAACTTCCACCAATCTGCAAAGAGAAGTTAGAAGTGTCTGAAGTCTGAGGGTTTTTGATGATAAGCTGATTGTTAGTGTCCTTGGGCTGTCTCTGTATGTCTAATATCTACATTAACAAAGAGTCTGTCAGCATCTGTAAAATATATTTTTAATGTCTCTTTTAACTGTAGATGTGGCTCTGTTGTTCAGTCACCTTGTTTTGTCTGATTGTTTTCAGATGCTGTGTTGTTTGTCATTTCTGATGTGCTCATTGTCATTGATGTCCATTTATTTCCTGTTGTCGATGGTGATTCAGTTGTTGTTGATGATGTAGTTGTTGATGTTGATTTTGTAGTTGTTTTTGTTGTTGTTGTTGTTGTTGCTGATGTTGTTGTTGTTGCATCATGACCTTAATGAATACAATAACAAAATGCAAGAACTGTACACTTTATCAAAAACTTCTGCATAAAACAAATGACAAAGAATGATGAAATATTAAAACCTCAGATTGAAACATTTTGTGTGATTATTCACATCAGTTTGAAATGATTTTAAACAGCTCATCATGTTCTCACCTGGTTTCTCACCTGAGGACTGAGGAGGGCTGAAGGTGAACTGATGAACTTCTTTAGTGTGACCATCTGTCACTTCACATTTCAATAACTCAGAATACTTCAACTTCTGATTATAGTCAGATGTTGTAAATGTCACAGAGGCTGAACATGTACTCTGTGATGTCTCCAAGTCATTCTGATTACCCTCATACAACCACTTCACTGTGTGTGGACACTGTTCATATGTCCACACAGAGCAGAAGAAGATGACCCAATCAGTGTCCTGACGTTCAGTCACTGGTGAAGATGGAGATATTGTGAGAGAAAGACAACAAGAGTAAAATGAACTTCATCACTGTAATCATAATTATTGTAATGTTTCAGTATCTTGTTCTAACAAGACAGTTTGAGCTGAAAACATTATGATGGAAATACTCACTGGTAACAACAGACAGATGAACCTGAGAGTCTGAAACTTGTCGTCCTGATCTGAACTGTCTGCAGCTGTAACGTCCAACATCCTCATGTGTGACCTTCTTTATAACCAGAGAACAGTTTGCTGTAACACTCAGTCTGTCTGATTTAGCTTCAGCTTCTCTGTGAATCTTCCCGTGTTCAAACAGAGTCACCGTGTTTCCTCCATCACTAAATAACCATGTAGCACTGTCACAGTTATCCTGATCATGTGTCACATTTTCACAAGACAAAGTGACTTCATCTCCAACTAAGGAATATTTCTCAATTGCTGCTGCTGAAAAAGAGAGAAATGAAGAAAGAGTTCACTAAACTCACCACGTTACAAACAAAACTTGGAAGAATACTTAATAAAGTACTATTAATAATATCAATACAGTTTTGTAATGTCTCTTCAGTTAATGTGTGTTATATCCTTACCTGTAAACTTAAACAGCAGCATCAGAAATAAAGACATTATAATCCATCTGAATTCAGCCATCATGTTTCTCTCTTGGTCTCACGCTCTCAACTGTCAAAGTCTCTAACCTGCTGCTTCTTAAAATGAACACAGCATCTACTTCCTGTGATGATTAACTTCCTCACAGATAACACATATAAATGATGTTTTCCTGGTCTGAGACCTGTTGGTATATTTGCAGGTGTTTTTCTGAGAACTGAAGGAGAAGTATTTTGGTGAGAATGTGGTTAACACCAGCAGCAGAGCTCTGGAGGTTTTACCCTCTGATGATGACCTCATAGACATCAGACACACAAACTGTTGAGTGTCTGATTGAACTGTCTTTAATCGCCTGAAGGTAGAGCACCAACTCCAAACAATCCCAGAACATTTATATGTTATTTAGACAAATGTTAGACGATTCAGATTTGTATTTCTATTTAGTCACAGTATGTGGTCATGTACATCCAAAACTTATGACAGCAGCATTGTCAGGTCCCTTTGGGTTCATTTATATCTGTATTTAGACACATTTGAGTGCTCATGTTAGCACATGAAGGAATCAAGAAACACAGTGTTGGAATTAGTGCCAAACATTTCTTTGTTTGCAGCTTATATTGTTATCAGATATAAAAAGGGTTGACTGTTACTAACTCTATTAAGGCTGAAAAACCCACTCAAACACATTCACATCACATTCTCTGATGAGTTGATGCTGATATGAAGTTGTTGATCAGTGGAGTCTGACAGAGACAAAAGGGTCTCCAATGTTTTCATAGGTCACCACACCTTCATCATCAGTTACCTGTGAAACACAATACAAACACTCTGACACACTTAAACTGACAACTTTCACATCACTGACTACAGAAGCTCAGTGATGGCACATCAGAAGAAAACTGATCAGTATCAGGTAATAACATGAAAAGTTTATTGTTATAACATGATGTTTTTCATGTTTGACAGGATATTTTCATGTTATTACATCATCAAACACAAGAAATATTTCTTTGTATAACAATAAACTATTTATCACATATTAACATGAAAGCTTCATGTTACAGCATGGTCACTTATCACCTTATAAGCTGAAACGTTTCATATTATAACATGATAATTCAACATTTTGTTCAAATGAGAAACTTGATCTGAGCAGGGGATGAGCAAATGCATCCAAAAAATATCCATAATATCCCCACAATATATGCAGCCTAACTATGCTGTGTGTTGATGAATCTATGGCGCTGTCTGTGGTGCTGAAGAGGCAGAGCAGAGAGACTGTGATGGCGTTATGTCCTTGTTGTCTTTAACCACATCTTGACCGTGAAACAGCCACTTCACTGTGTGTCGACATCGTTCATATGTCCTCACAGAGCAGGTTAATGTCACCTCATCAGTGTTGTTATCTTCAGTCACTGGTGAAGATGGAGATATTGTGAGAGAATGTGAGAAAGACTTAAAATATTTGTGTTATTTACAGATGATATATGTATCCTTACCTGTAAACTGAAGCACCAGGATGAAAAATAAATATGTTTTAATCCATCTGAATTCTGCCATCGTGCTGCTTCTGTGTATCTCTGCTGTTCTAACTGTCCAAGTCTCTAAACCAGTGCTAATTATAGAACCTGTGGTTAAGATGGAGTCACTTCCTCATAGTGTTTTTTTCTGTAGGTGGAGCATGTCAACTTTTCATCTGTGTAAATTCCTCCTGAGGAAGGAGAAATGCTTCAAGGAAACACATAAGCCCTTAGCTTGTAATATATGTTTTAATATAAAGAATATATATTTCTTTCACAGTAGTAATTTAGGTGTTTAATGGGACTGGGGCCCAAAACTGCTGCCATGGGCTGAGCTCAGGCCTTGGACAGAAACTGTGCAGGTTCATGTTGGTCTGGGCCTGATTTTTTGGGTCCAATTAGATCTGTAACCTACGTAACGTTACATTAAGTATGTAATTTGATGGCATCCAACTATGATTCTTGTCCTAAATCTAACCTACATAACTTTACGTTACTAAACTGACCCTGCGTACTTGGTATTGGCACTCAATCACTGGGCCTCAATTTGTGAGATACAATACGAACATTGTATGAGGATACATTGTGTGCATCCACCATGAATCTGAGTTATTGCATTTCTCTGCATTCTTCTTGTCATTATAGATACATGTATTTAATTTAGACAAATGTTAGAGCCCAGTGCAAACAGAGGTGTTAGACCCAATGTATCTGCTCATGCATACATAAATACACTCAAATTTACAAATGCACACATAATGTATAAACACATGGTCTGCAAAAACAAATATATGCACACACACACATGCAGCTACTATCTGAGCCTGGTTAGTTTGCAGAAGTGTCACTGACCTGCAGGTTGAGAGGAAGTGTTGCAGGACTGATTCTGACATCATCATCTCATTTTTAACATACTGACAATGGAAACACTACCAGTGGCTAACACTTGTGTAGGTGTGACATTACTCAGTTCAGCTCATCAGAAACACATCAGTTGCAAGTTGAAGCTAATTTGGATGACGTTGAGCTTGAAGTTGTTTCTCTGAGAACTGAAGGAGAAGTGTTTTGGTGAGAATGTGGTTAACACCAGCAGCAGAGGTCTGGAGGTTTTAGCCTCTAATGATGATCAGATCAGAAACACATGAGGCTCACAGGAACAGACAGTCCAGACAAAGAGACACTTATCAAAATGTGTTATAAACTACTTTAACCCCTGGAAAGTTTGGGGTCACTGAGACTCGCTGCAACAAACAGTGAAAACACTGATGAGTGTCCTGACTGAAGTGTATTTAACTGTCAAGTATCAACCCTCCACAATATGAAGCAGCAGGTCTGTTCATGTTGTTGAGACAAAAATACACATTTTGTGCTCCACTGTTCAGCTAAACAGTGAGGACAGAGGTGGCTGGGTGTGTTTGACATCAATACTTCAACTGTGGTTTGCAAGTATTTAATGCTATATGCTCACTGTGTCTCTGTGAACAGGTTTGACGAAGTGGGAATGTGGCTGCAGGGACAGAGAGGCAGAATGTGACACTGCAGAGACGACTACTTGGACGTTTAAGATGTGTGAAATGTACCTGTGGTTTGGAGGTTTTTCATTTGCTCACTGTGTCTCTGTGAACATGAACAAGGAAGTGGGAATGTGTAGAATACTTAAAAAAGTGAAATCTCAAGAAGCCACAGTGACCCCAGCAGTCAGGGGCTGATGTCTTCATGTCTCTGTCTTTACCCACATACAGCCACTTCACTGTGTGTCTACACACTCCATATGTCCACACAGAGCAGTTTAAGGTCACCTCATCAGCTACAGAGTCATATTACAGCTACAGTAAGAGGTCAGTGAGGAATGAGGAAATGGAGAGAGAGCTGCAAAGCACACTATAAAACTGAATATTAACACTTTTGATATTTGCAATTTACATTATCATCAGTCATAACAAAGACAAGATTGTTACAAATTCCATTAAGACTCAAAGCTCATCAATCACACACTGTAGTCTGATATGTTTAAATGAAAGACAATCAAAATCACTTCCTCTGTACACTGAGTGATAAAAGTGATGCAAATCTGCTGCAGCTTAAAAAACAACCAGTAAATCTTAAACTCACAGATAGATGTTGCAACAGGAGCCAATTTAGATTCAAGAACACATTCAGCTTTATTGTTCCTGCACAGAGTAAAAGTACTGAGTAATGCAGTCATCTAACCAGAAGTGCAGTAGTATATATAAAGCAGTGGGGGTTTCTGTGAATACACTAAGTTATATACAGTATGAACATGTGCAGCAGTTACAGTAGGCAGAGCAGGTATAAGTATAATATACACAGTGCAGGTGTTCAGTTCATGAAATGCTGATAGAAAGACATTATGTACAGAATAAACAGTTGGAGGTATGACATGAGTACTGTGTATAGACTATAAATACAGTATGGACATAAGTATAAACATATATGGGAAAGTTAAAGCATTAATTAAAGATGTTCAATTAGAAAATAAACAAGTATATTAAGATATCTGTCATGTTAGATGAAGTTAAGGTTCTGGACTCACAGGGGGCTTCTTAATGTGAGATCAGATCAAGACTTGAGTATCTTTGTCCAAGTCAAACTAAAATATAAACAGCTTGGCACAGAAAACACATTCAGTCATCAGAAATCTTAAAATGATCTTATGATTCTATTGTTATCTACTTATGTAAAATATGATGAGATGATATTTAACAGCAGTGGACTCTGTGGTGAGTTGATGTTGTTGATCAGTGGAGTCAGACAGAGGCAGAGGTGTCTCTGACATTTTCATAGTCCATCGTACCTTCATCTTCATCTTCCTCAATGTGCTCCTGTGAAAATGGAGCAAATCAGTGTTGGAACACAGAGCAGCTCCAGAGGAACAGCTGGGGTTTAGTGCCTTGCTCAAGAGAACCAGAGTGATGGTTACTGGAGCTGATGACCAGGAGGGAGTTAGCTCAAGATTTACTTTAAACTGTAATTTATTAATTTAAGATGAACCATCACCTTATCATGGTGGAGGAGTTTGAGTGCCCTAACGACCCTAGGAGCTATGCTGTCGGGGGCATTTTGCCCCTGGTAGGGTTTCCCATGGCAGATTGGTTCTGGGTGAAGGGTCAGACAAAGAACGGTTCAAAAGACCCTTCATGATGGACATCAACAAGAACTTGTGTACCCGGCCTGGAGGGTTACCGGGGCCCCGTCCTGGAGCCAGGCCTGGGGTTGGGGCCCATGAGCGCCTGGTGGCCGGGCCTTCGCCCATGGGGTCCGGCCGGGCCCAGCCCGAACCGGCTACATGGGCTCGTCCCCCTGCAGGCCCTCCACCTGCAGAGGGATCCAGAAGGGATCGGTACTTTGTGGATCGGGCAGCAGACCAAGGCGGGGGCCTTGGCGGTCCGATCCTCAGCTAAGGAAGTTGGCTCTTGGGACATGGAATGTCACCTCTCTGGCGGGGAAGGAGCCGGAGCTTGTGGAAGAGGTTGAGCGCTACCAGCTAGATATAGTCGGCCTCACCTCGACACATAGTTCCTGCTCTGGAACCCAAGTCCTTGAGAGGGGTTGGACTCTCTCCTTTGCTGGAGTTGCTCCAGGTGAGAGGCGGAGGGCCGGGGTGGGCTTTCTGATAGCCCCCAGACTCTCTGCCTGCACGTTGGGGTTCACCCCAGTAAACGAAAAGGTTGCTTCCCTGCAACTTCGGGTTGGGGAATGGGTCCTGACTGTTGTCTGAGCTTATGTGCCGAACAACAGTTCAGATTACCCACCCTTTTTGGAGTCCCTGGGACAGGTGCTGGACAGAGCCCCGACCGGGGACTCCACTGTTCTACTGGGGGACTTCAACACTCATGTGGGCAATGACAGTAGGACCTGGAGAAGCGTGATTGGGAGGAATGGCCTGCCCGATCTGAACCTGAGTGGTGTTCAGTTATTGGACTTCTGTGCGGGTCGCAGTTTGGCCATGACGAACACCATGTTCAAACAAAAGGATGTCCATCGGTGTACACCAGTTGCAGCGGTAATCCCCGAACCCGCTGGTGGACACCAGAAGTGAGGGGAGCCGTCAGGCTGAAGAAGGAGGCCTACAGGGCATGGTTGGTATGTGGATCTCCGGAGGCAGCTGGCGGGTACCGGCGGGCCAAGCGGAGCACAGCAGTGGCAGTCGCAGAGGCAAAAACTCGGGCGTGGGAGGACTTCGGTGAGGCCATGGAGAAAGACTATCAATCGGCTCCATAGAGGTTCTGGCAAACTGTCCAGTGCCTCAGGGTGGGAAGGCGGCAACTTGCTCACACTGTTTACAGTGGGGGCGGGGAGCTGCTGATGTCAACTGGGGACATTGCCGGGCGGTGGAAGGAATACTTTGAGGAGCTCCTCAATCCCACCAACACGTATTCCAGTGAGGAAACAGAGCCAGGGGTCTCAGGGCAGGTCATCCAATTTCTGGGGCAGAAGTCACCGAGGTAGTGAAGCAGTGCCTCTGGAGCGGTAGACCGGCGTGGTGGTCCCCATCTTCAAGAAAGGGGACCAGAGGGTGTGTTCCAACTACAGGGGGATCACACAGGGGGATAGTTGAACCTCAGATTGAGGAGGAGCAATGTGGTTTTCGTCCCCGACGCGGAACCGTGGACCAGCTCTTTACCCTCGCCAGGGTGCTGGAGGGGGCATGGGAGTTTGCCCAACCAGTCCACATGTGTTTTGTGGATTTGGAGAAGGCTTACGACCGTGTCCCCAGGGGCATCCTGTGGGGGGTGCTCCGGGAGTATGGGGTTGGTGGCCCCTTGCTAAGGGCCATCCAGTCCCTGTACAGAAGGAGCGCGAGTCTGGTCCATGTGGCCGGCAGTAAGTCTGACCTGTTTCCAGTGAGAGTTGGACTCCACCAGGGCTGCCCTTTGTCACCGGTTCTGTTCATAACTTTCATGGACAGAATTTCTAGGCGCAACCGAGTGGTGAAGGGTGTCAGGTTCGGTGACGGGAGGATGTCGTCCCTGTTTTTTGTGGATGACGTGGTCCTCCTAGCTCCATTGAACAGTGACCTCCAGCTCTCGCTGGGACGGTTCGCAGCTGATTGTGAAGCGGCTGGGATGAGAATCAGCACCTCCAAGTCTGAGACCGTGGTCCTCAGCCGGAAAAGGGTGGATTGCCCACTCAAGGTCGGGGGGGAGGTCCTGCCTCAGGTGGAGGAGTTTAAGTATTTCGGGATCTTGTTCACGAGTGAGGGTAGGATGGAGTGGGAGATTGACAGGCGGATTGGGGCGGCGTCAGCAGTGATGCAGGCGCTTAACTGGTCCGTTGTCGTGAAAAGGGAGCTTAGCCAGAAAGCGAAGCTCTCGATTTACCGCTCGATCTACGTTCCAACCCTCAACTATGGTCACGAGCTCTGGGTAGTGACCGAAAGAACGAGATCGCGAGTACAAGTGGCCGAAATGAGTTTCCTCCGCAGGGTGGCTGGGCTCAGCCTTAGAGATAGGGTGAGGAGCTTGGACATCCGGGAGGGAGTAGAGCCGCTGCTCCTCCACATCGAGAGGAGCCAGTTGAGGTGGTTCGGGCATCTGGAAAGGATGCCTTCCGGCCGCCTCCCTTGGGAGGTGTTTCGGGCATGTCCAACCGGGAGGAGACATCGGGGCCGCCCCAGGACACGCTGGAGGGATTACATCGCCCGACTGGCCTGGGAACGCCTCAGGATTCCCTCGGAAGAGCTGATGGAAGTGGCTAGGGAGAGGACAGTCTGGGCTTCTTTGCTGAGGCTGCTGCCCCCGTGACCCGGACCCAGATAAGCGGAGGACGACGAGTACAGACGATTAAGATGAACGCACATTGATCATAGTTTAATCAGCTGACGACCCTCCACTGTCAACCAACTGACTGCTGAGGTTGGGACATTTCAAACTGAACACAGTTCACAGTTGATTCAGCAGAACCTGAACACACATTTGATTATTCAGTTTTAAAACTCACCATGTTTTCATCCATCTGTGTTTTGTTCCCTGAAAAGACAAAAAAGTGTCAACTTTAGCTTCAACAGTGAAAATTCAGGTTCATCAAAACTTCATAAAAGTTTCATGTGTGAATGTTCTCACCTTTAGTTCTTGTCCATACGTTGACTGTGACAACACTTATTATGAGCGCTGCTAAACCCACAGACACAACAATGAACCTCCACCAGCCTGGAAAGAGAAGATAGAATTGTTAAAGTAGTTGAGTTGTTTTTTGTTTTTTTTGTTTCTTTTTTAGATAATAACAATTTGTTAGTGTGTTTTCGTGCTGTCTTTACATCTCTAATACCTATGGAAGCCCATTTCCACCACTTGATGGAAAAAATAAGATCTAATAACTCAAAATAATGAGATACTAAGTCAAAATAATGAGATACCAATTCCAATAATGAGATGAATGAGTACAGTTACAGCCTTCGACAATCCATATTCTTCATCTCTCAGTCACGATGGATAACATCATTGAGGGATACTAACTCAAAACAATGAGGTAATAACTCATGTACATCGGATATGCCACACACTACACTTTGATGTGACGTATGGGGTATGTTTGGCTGCTTAAGTAGTCTACAAATTACAAAATGTGGTAAAATAGTGTTGATTTTAAGTGTTCTGTTTGGCTAAGACATAAAGTTAATTATACAACAGTTAGTTCTGACCAAGTAATTTGACTGGACGAGAGGCATTCCGTGAGTGCTGATATAGAGTATAACATCACTGGGACTTGTAACAGTAAAATCACTCGGCTCACAGGTGTTATAAATATAAACACAACTGTTAATTAACCGACTGTCACACTCCCTACATTGACACAAACTGACACTAGCGTTACACCAAGAAGATGGATATTTTCCCCAAAATTACATTTGAATTAAATTATGAGTGGTCGTCAGGAGAGGACGAGGAAAAGGAAAGCCAGGGCTTTTCTGTGCAGACCTCCAGGTGTGTTTGTGTAACATCAGCCGACCTCAACAAACTGGAGAGGAGCAAAAATTAAGCGAACACGGTCAGGAATTATCAATGATCATCTGATGAGGTTTGTATGGAAGCGACTCGTGACCAGTATTTAAATTAAAATGCATTTGCAGAAATGCTTTTTCATTTTAAGAATGTGTCTGCATTATTTGACTCATAAGTAAAAATAATAATCAATCAACCTATTTGCATTTTCATTTTCTTCTTCAAGACTGCACATTTTATGCCATAATCAAAAAGAAAACAAAGAGGACATTGCTATTTTGCTTTCGTGGTCTGCCCCGCAAAATAGTGCCCATAATTCAAAAACCATTTGGCAATCTGAGCGGCGCAGGAGAGTGACGTCAGTAGCCGCTCTTCTTCAGCTCCGTGCTGACCGTGCTACCCATCGAATACGGTAGGGGGCGGCGTGCACATTTGATATATGGATGCATCACAGATCACGGCACTCCCTGAGATTGTGCAAACACTGTTAGAATTAGCTGCCCAGGTGGATTCTAATATTATATCTGAGTTATTCTGACTTAGTATCTCATTATTTTGATTTAGTAAGTCATTATTTTGAGTTAGTATCTCATTATTTCGACTTAATATCTCTTTATTTTGACTTAGTATGTCATTATTTCGACTTAGTATCTCATTATTTTGACTTAGTAAGTCATTATTTTGACTTAGTATCTCATTATTTTGACTTAGTAAGTCATTATTTTGAGATAGTATCTCATTATTTTTTGACTTAGTATCTCATTATTTTGACTTAGTAAGTCATTATTTTGAGATAGTATCTCATTATTTTTGACTTAGTATCTCATTTTGAGATAGTATCTCATTATTTCGAGTTAGTAAGTCATTATTTTGAGTTATCAGATCTTATTTTTTTCCATCAAGTGGCGGAAATGGGCTTCCATAAATACCTGAATGAACAAAGTTTACATCAAAACTTTTTCTTTCTGTATGTACTTCTCTTCACTGAGCTTGTTTTATTCGATTGTTGTTGTTTTCAGATGCTGTGTTTGTACCTTCTGATGTGCTCCTTTTCACTGATGTCCATTTATTTCCTGTTGTCGATGGTGATTCAGTTGTTGTTGATGATATTGTAGCTGTTGTTGCTGCATCATGACCTTAATGAATACAATAACAAAATGCAAGAACTGTACACTTTATCAAAAACTTCTGCATGAAACAAATGACAAAGAATCATGAAATATTAAAACCTCAGATTGAAACATTTTGTGTGATTATTCACATCAGTTTGAAATGATTGACTTAGTATCTAATTATTTTGACTTAGTCATTATTTTGACTTAGTATCTCATTATTTTGGCTTAGTATCTCTTTATTTTGACTTAGTAAGTCATTATTTTGACTTAGTATCTCTTTATTTTGACTTAGTATCTTATTATTTTGACTTAGTAAGTCATTATTTTGACTTAGTATCTCATTAATTTGATTTAGTATCTCATTATTTTGATTTAGTAAGTCATTATTTTGACTTAGTATCTCTTTATTTTGACTTAGTATCTTATTATTTTGATTTAGTAAGTCATTATTTTGACTTAGTATCTCATTATTTTGACTTAGTAAGTCATTATTGTGACTTAGTATCTCATTATTTTGACTTAGTAAGTCATTATTTTGAGTGAGTATCTCATTATTTTTGATTTATTAAGTCATTATTTTGACTTAGTATCTCATTATTTTGATTTAGTAAGTTATTATTTTGACTTAGTATCTCTTTATTTTGACTTAGTATCTTATTATTTTGACTTAGTATCTCATTATTTTTGATTTATTAAGTCATTATTTTGACTTAGTATCTCATTATTTTGATTTAGTAAGTCATTATTTTGACTTAGTAAGTCATTATTTTGAGTGAGTATCTCATTATTTTGATTTATTAAGTCATTATTTTTGACTTAGTATCTCATTATTTTGATTTAGTAAGTCATTATTTTGACTTAGTATCTCTTTATTTTGACTTAGTATCTCATTATTTTGAATTAGTATCTCATTATTTTGACTTAGTAAGTCATTATTGTGACTTAGTATCTCATTATTTTGACTTAGTAAGTCATTATTTTGAGTTAGTATCTCATTATTTTGATTTAGTAAGTCATTATTTTGACTTAGTATCTCATTATTTTTTTGATTTAGTAAGTCATTATTTTGACTTAGTATCTCTTTATTTTGACTTAGTATCTTATTATTTTGACTTAGTATCTCATTATTTTGAGTTAGTATCTCATTATTTTGAGTTAGTATCTCATTTTGATTTAGTAAGTCATTATTTTCACTTAGTATCTCATTATTTTGATTTAGTAAGTCATTATTTTGACTTAGTATCTCTTTATTTTGACTTAGTATCTTATTATTTTGAGTTAGTATCTCATTATTTTGAGTGAGTATCTCATTATTTTGATTTAGTAAGTCATTATTTTGACTTAGTATCTCATTATTTTGACTTAGTAAGTCATTATTGTGACTTAGTATCTCATTATTTTGACTTAGTAAGTCATTATTTTGAGTGAGTATCTCATTATTTTTGATTTATTAAGTCATTATTTTGACTTAGTATCTCATTATTTTGATTTAGTAAGTTATTATTTTGACTTAGTATCTCTTTATTTTGACTTAGTATCTTATTATTTTGACTTAGTATCTCATTATTTTTGATTTATTAAGTCATTATTTTGACTTAGTATCTCATTATTTTGATTTAGTAAGTCATTATTTTGACTTAGTAAGTCATTATTTTGAGTGAGTATCTCATTATTTTGATTTATTAAGTCATTATTTTTGACTTAGTATCTCATTATTTTGATTTAGTAAGTCATTATTTTGACTTAGTATCTCTTTATTTTGACTTAGTATCTCATTATTTTGAATTAGTATCTCATTATTTTGACTTAGTAAGTCATTATTGTGACTTAGTATCTCATTATTTTGACTTAGTAAGTCATTATTTTGAGTTAGTATCTCATTATTTTGATTTAGTAAGTCATTATTTTGACTTAGTATCTCATTATTTTTTTGATTTAGTAAGTCATTATTTTGACTTAGTATCTCTTTATTTTGACTTAGTATCTTATTATTTTGACTTAGTATCTCATTATTTTGAGTTAGTATCTCATTATTTTGAGTTAGTATCTCATTTTGATTTAGTAAGTCATTATTTTCACTTAGTATCTCATTATTTTGATTTAGTAAGTCATTATTTTGACTTAGTATCTCTTTATTTTGACTTAGTATCTTATTATTTTGAGTTAGTATCTCATTATTTTGAGTGAGTATCTCATTATTTTGATTTAGTAAGTCATTATTTTGACTTAGTATCTCATTATTTTGACTTAGTAAGTCATTATTTTATTTATTTATTTTTTTCCATCAAGTGGCGGAAATGGGCTTTCATAAATACCTGAATGAACAAAGTTTACATCAAAACTTTTTTTCTTTCTGTATGTACTTCTCTTCACTGAACTTGTTTTATTTGATCGTTGTTGTTTTCAGATGCTGTGTTTGTACCTTCTGATGTGCTCCTTTTCACTGATGTCCATTTATTTCCTGTTGTCGATGGTGATTCAGTTGTTGTAGATGATATTGTAGCTGTTGTTGCTGCATCATGACCTTAATGAATACAATAACAAAATGCAAGAACTGTACACTTTATCAAAAATTTCTGCATAAAACAAATGACAAAGAATGATGAAATATTAAAACCTCAGATTGAAACATTTTGTGTGATTATTCACATCAGTTTGAAATGATTTTAAACAGCTCATCATGTTCTCACCTGGTTTCTCACCTGAGGACTGAGGAGGGCTGAAGGTGAACTGATGAACTTCTTTAGTGTGACCATCTGTCACTTCACATTTCAGTAACTCAGAATACTTCAACTTCTGATTATAGTCAGATGTTGTAAATGTCACAGAGGCTGAACATGTACTCTGTGATGTCTCCAAGTCATTCTGATTACTCTCATACAACCACTTCACTGTGTGGGTACATATGTGTCCATATATCCACACAGAGCAGAAGAAGATGACCCGATCAGTGTCCTGACGTTCAGTCACTGGTGAAGATGGAGATATTGTGAGAGAAAGACAACAAGAGTAAAATGAACTTCATCACTGTAATCATAATTATTGTAATGTTTCAGTATATTGTTCTAACAAGACAGTTTGAGCTGAAAACATTATGATGGAAATACTCACTGGTAACAACAGACAGATAAACCTGAGAGTCTGAAACTTGTCGTCCTGATCTGAACTGTCTGCAGGTGTAACGTCCAACATCCTCACGTGTGACCTTCTTTATAACCAGAGAACAGTTTGCTGTAACACTCAGTCTGTCTGATTTAGCTTCAGCTTCTCTGTGAATCTTCCCGTGTTCAAACAGTGTCACTGTGTTTCCTCCATCGCTAAATAACCATGTAGCACTGTCACAGTTATCCTGATCATGTGTCACATTTTCACAAGACAAAGTGACTTCATCTCCAACTAAGGAATATTTCTCAATTGCTGCTGCTGAAAAAGAGAGAAATGAAGAAAGAGTTCACTAAACTCACCACGTTACAAACAAAACTTGGAAGAATACTTAATAAAGTACTATTAATAATATCAATACAGTTTTGTAATGTCTCTTCAGTTAATGTGTGTTATATCCTTACCTGTAAACTTAAACAGCAGCATCAGAAATAAAGACATTATAATCCATCTGAATTCAGCCATCATGTTTCTCTCTTGGTCTCACGCTCTCAACTGTCAAAGTCTCTAACCTGCTGCTTCTTAAAATGAACACAGCATCTACTTCCTGTGATGATTAACTTCCTCACAGATAACACATATAAATGATGTTTTACTGGTCTGAGACCTGTTGGTATATTTGCAGGTGTTTTTCTGAGAACTGAAGGAGAAGTATTTTGGTGAGAATGTGGTTAACACCAGCAGCAGAGCTCTGGAGGTTTTACCCTCTGATGATGACCTCATAGACATCAGACACACAAACTGTTGAGTGTCTGATTGAACTGTCTTTAATCGCCTGAAGGTAGAGCACCAACTCCAAACAATCCCAGAACATTTATATGTTATTTAGACAAATGTTAGACGATTCAGATTTGTATTTCTATTTAGTCACAGTATGTGGTCATCTACATCCAAAACTTATGACAGCAGCATTGTCAGGTCCCTTTGGGTTCATTTATATCTGTATTTAGACACATTTGAGTGCTCATGTTAGCACATGAAGGAATCAAGAAACACAGTGTTGGAATTAGTGCCAAACATTTCTTTGTTTGCAGCTTATATTGTTATCAGATATAAAAAGGGTTGACTGTTACTAACTCTATTAAGGCTGAAAAACCCACTCAAACACATTCACATCACATTCTCTGATGAGTTGATGCTGATATGAAGTTGTTGATCAGTGGAGTCTGACAGAGACAACATGGTCTCCAATGTTTTCATAGGTCACCACACCTTCATCATCAGTTACCTGTGAAACACAATACAAACACTCTGACACACTTAAACTGACAACTTTCACATCACTGACTACAGAAGCTCAGTGATGGCACATCAGAAGAAAACTGATCAGTATCAGGTAATAACATGAAAAGTTTATTGTTATAACATGATGTTTTTCATGTTTGACAGGATATTTTCATGTTATTACATCATCAAACACTCCACGTCCTAACAAGAAATATTTCTTCTTCTAACAATAAACTTTTTATCACAATTTAACATGAAAGCTTCATGTTACAGCATGGTCACTTATCACCTAATAAACTGAAATATTTCATAGTATAACATGATAATTCAACATTTTGTTCAAATGAGAAACTTGATCTGAGCAGGGGATGAGCAAATGCATCCAAAAATATCCATAATATCCCCACAATATATGTAGCCTAACTATGCTGTGTGTTGATGAATCTATGGCGCTGTCTGTGGTGCTGAAGAGGCAGAGCAGAGAGACTGTGATGTCTTTATGTCCTTGTTGTCTTTAACCACATCTTGACCCTGAAACAGCCACTTCACTGTGTGTGTGTGTGTGTGTGTGTGTGTGTGTGTGTGTGTGTGTGTATGTGTGGCGGCGCAGCAGGGGGTGTCGACAGATCCAGCTTGGCGCAGTGACAGTTTCGTGCCAAAAGGCTTCGCCTCTGATGTGCACCTGTGATGTGGCACCTGTGCTCTCCCTGTTGCTGTAAAGGTTCTGACCTTCATCACCGGGTCCTTCCAGCACACCGTGGCCGCGGTGGCGGGGATCAGTCAGAGAGCTGTCAGTTCGGCTATACATGCAGTGACGTCTAGTCTAGTCCGACATGCAGATGAGCACATAATTTTTCCATCCACACCTGAGAGCCAGCTGGAAACGAAGCAAGGTTTCTTGTTGAAACGTGGATTCCCTGGGGTACTGGGAGCAATCGACTGCACACATGTAGCTAGAGTTGCGCGCCCCAGATACCCAAGCCATCGCTTATGTGAACCGTAAGGGAGCACACTCTATTAATATCAAGGTGATTTGTAACTCGAATTGCCTGGTGACACATGTGTATGCTAATTTTCCTGGGTACGCTCATGACTCGTTCATCCTGACGAATTCTGTCATCCCTACAGTCTTTCAGGGGGACCCCCCTCTGGACGGGTGGTTGCTAGGTGACTGAAAACGTGGTTGATAACGCCATACATTACACCCACAACAAGAAGGCAGCATGGTTTTAACCATGTTTTCAGTAGTGCTCAGTCATCGAACGCACTTTTGGCCAGATCAAAATGCGTTTCAGATGTGTGGACCGTTCAGGTGGTTCATTAACATACAGCCCCCAGAAAGTCAGTGCATTCTTCATGGCATGTTGCGTTATACACAACATAGCTACACGCTATGAAGGTCCAGGAAGGGCTGGTCCCATGGCTGCACCCGGGCCCGTCTGGTCTGGCTGCGCGCGGTCTCCTCCTCCTCGTCTTCCTCTTCCTCGTCTTCCTCTTCCTCCTCCTCCTCCTGCGACAAAGCCTGTGGAGCTGACAAGATGATCTCCAGTTTTATGTTGTAAAAGCTTTTTTTTTTTTTTTTAAATAGGCTTATACATTTGCACTTGTAGGGCTATAGGTTTATGTTTTTAGTTTACAGAAGCTGGTTATTGTTGTGTTTGTGTCAAAATAAAGTTTATCAAACGTTTTCACATCTTTGATTTTGTGATTTACCTACATGCCAAAATGATCACAATTCAAAGACAAGTTCATTTTACAGGCAAACATTAGGGCCAGGCCACGGAGCTTGGCACAGCTTTACGCACAGGTGGTTCTGATTTCATCCTTGTTGCGCGTGGTATTTGTGATCTGTGTACACGACTCATTTGTTGCACTGGGTTTAAACATGTCACCAAATATCTTTCTTTGTAGGGAAATATGTTTGTCTTACCTGTCCCAACCTCTATCCCACCAAAGCCCTCGATGCTGACGGAGGACAGCGTGGAGAACGCAATGTCCTCCGCCGAGCTGAGGGGCACGCTGGTGGAGGGGCCGCCCCCTGTTGTCCCTGTCTGTCTCCTGTGCTCAGAGAACTTTTGTTTGGTCCTTCTTCTAACATCATTGAACCGTTTTTTGCACTGGGCAACGGTTCTCAGTGTATCCAGGCAACATTGATTTACAATTGTGGTGACCTCCTCCCAGGCTACCTTTGCATCATCAGCCCGTGGAGGTCTGCTCGCAGTTCCGTATATTCGCACACTGCGAGCAGACCTCCCGGACCAAAACATCAGGTTCCTCCTGGGAGAAGTTTGGCCGTCTGACGCTGCTGCTCTCTTCTGCCATGGCGAATTGAGTAAACTCTCATTACGCCTTCACGCGGCACATTTAAGGGCGAGGAGAGGGGCTCATTTGATTGGTGTGATGTGTGTAAAACTCACTCCACCCCTTCTCTCCTCCCTCTTTCCGACTTGCGCAGGTAGGAGGGACGGAGGTGGGAAAGAGAAGTAGCTGCGCCAGGCGCACGGTGTGCCAAACTTGCAAAATCCACCTGGCCACACCCAGTTGGCGAAGCGCAGGTGCGCTGCGCCTCCGCCCCGCCCGGTCTGCGAAACTAGAGGCCTGTATATCTTTAAAGTTGTTTTTCTGAAGACTGAAGAGAAGTGATTTGGTGAGAATGTGGTTAACACCAGCAGCAGAGGTCTGGAGGTTTTAACCTCTGATGATGATCAGATCAGAAGTTTCTGTGTTTGTCTTTACACATGTACCACTTTGTCTGACTTTCTCTTCCCCCATCCTTTCCTCTCCTCTCCTCTCCTCTTCTTCTCCTCCTCACCTCCTATCTGCTTTCCTCCTATACTTGTCCTCTTGCAGGTCCCTAACCACCTGATATGGTTAGTATTCTTCTATTGGTTTTTCCACTCTTCGTTGAACTTTGTGGCAGACTGGTGGTGAGTCAAAGGAACATTCAGTCATTCATCAGCCATCATCCAGAACACCCAGTAGCCTTAATGTCACATTCTCAAACTGTGCCATTTTTGTTCATTGCAGGAACTCTGAGACTGTCACATGTGCTGTGTCTCAAATCGCGTACTTCTACTTACACTTACTATTTTGAGTGCATAAATGCGTTCACACTGAGAAGTATGGAAAAATGTAGTGCACGAGTACCCGGATGGTGCACTCAAAGCGGACACTTCTCGCCCTCAACGGTCGCCATCTTGGCTAGGTAGTGGAAGGAAAGGGACCACTTTTAAAACTGGAAATAGCGGCCAAGGACTGTGCAACCGTGAACATCGCTGCATTGTATAATACATGTGTTTTTTGCAGAACGCACCACTATACTGTTGTCGGGTATAAGCCAGCAGTATGTTGGGTTAATTTAGCAGTCTGTAATGATTTGGTTCTGCGAACGATAACGCGAATGCTAATGCTAGTTTGCTAACTAGCTAATTGCGTCATTTCCGGTGAGTGCACAACGGCCATGTTTGGTTTGAGACAAGACTACCCTGTCAAAATGTGCGCACTATGCCATGTCATAGTGCACACAGTATACTACATGGAAGTATACTAACGGAAGTATGTGATTTGAGACACACCAATGGTGAGCACACACACTTTCTACAATGACTTTCTGTATGTGTCATTGACATCCTGTTTGATGTTTTGGCTTTGCATTCTCATTGTAGTCTGAATAAAATGAAATCCCAAGCTACAGTGATAAAAGAATTTAAGGTGTGGACTGGCATTTGTTTGAGTGTATTATCCATCAGATCTAAGAGATAAAGATCAGTGTAATTTCTTGTATTTCTCTCAGTCTTCTTCAGTACCTGGTGTGTGATCCTCTGGAAAAAGACACATTGAACTGTCACAAATCACTTTGTCTCCTCTGCTGTAGACAAACAAACTCTGCACTTTAATCTCTTCAGGTGCCTCTGGCTTGGTTTGTGGGTTGATATCTGAATGGAAACTACAGCAACGCTGCTGTGTAGATGTCACTCATCATTGGCCACCCTGTCGCTGTGTTGATGTACGACCATGACTACTATGCCATTTATTATGGGAGCACTGCACATGTTCCCACAGCACACACATAACAAGTCTGAGTCATGTTGGAAACACACACATATAGACCAGCCTGGACAACTCAGTGACTGAATGTGGTGCAAGTTAAGGCAATTTTAATAGAAATCTCTGCTGATATGAACCTGTGTGTGAAAAGCAGCAACAACAGGGAAATTGTTTTTGGCTTGTTGATTTTTGCACTACAGTATGTCAAGAAATGACTCCAACATCATGAGAAGCACTTGCTTGAAAGTGGTATTCAACCTGTTGTAGTCACCCTCCTGCATTAGCAAACCTTGAGATCCACAGTCGCCACCCACTCTTCTGTATCTGTATCTAGCATCAGATGATTCAAGTTCAAATGATCCTGGACCCAAAGTAAAATAGTCTCTGTTCTTAGACTTGATCCTTCATTGTCAGATTCATTTAGAAATATGATTTTATCTTTAGCCGACTTTGCTAAACAAAAGTAAATGTGTGGTGCTGAGGTTTCCTGAAGTGTCTATTAGTGGTTGATGATTCATAGGCTCAAAGATTGGGTGCAATTTCTTAAACTTTAAAAGCACCTCTAAAATGGAAACTGCTTGTTACCAAGCCCTCCTTAAGTTCTGGAAAATGCACACACCTTTGTGTGCAACAAATGTGAACTGCTGCCGATCGAGCACAAGCCAAAGGAGGATCCTGCCTCCACAGAGCTGATGTGAAAATGTAACTTTTTGCCAACGGCAATAAAAAAATGATGACGCCAGATAAACAGTTTCTTTCTACAAACTACAGTAACCAGGCTTAAAAATTGCCATTTAGGATGTCTCCAGGTTTCAAAATTGACCACAGTGAGTTTGTGTGTTTCGTTAAAATAACTGGTATTTTTGTCATTTGCATGTTGTTGTTTGTTGTCATATAAGGCTGGCTGAATGTCATTTTGTTCAAAGTAAAACAGCAGCAGCAGAGGTAATAATGAGTTTCAAACAGCATTTTACTGCCAGAGGTTTTTCCCATATATAAGAAATTCTAAAGAGTCCATTTCTTGGTTTGAACTGATTTAAAAATTGCCAATATGGATGTTGCCATACATTGGTTAGATTTTATGTTATTTTACTTTTGGTTTGCTTTAATCTTCTTTCCAAATACACAACAGCAGTTGACTGACCATGATAAATTGGAGCCTTTTCATTTTAAGATTTATTCTCTTTCTTGATTGATCACATTTGAGGGAAAACACTGTTCTTAAATTATAACACCAGTTATCAAAGAGACTGTGGCATTCCTTATTCAAATTAACAAGTACCTGCTGTGAACAGGGCTGTAATGCAGGGTTACTCATGGTCCCTAAAGTCTCCAAAAGTAGATCAGGAGCCAGAGCCTTCAGCTATCAGGCTCCTCTCCTGTGGAATCATCTTCCTGTTACGGTCCGGGAGGCAGACACCGTCTCCACATTTAAGACTAGACTTAAGACTTTCCTCTTTGATAAAGCTTATAGTTAGGGCCGGCTCAGGCTTGCCCTGTACCAGTCCCTAGTTAGGCTGACTTAGGCCTAGTCTGCCAGAGGACCCCCCTATAATACACCGGGCACCTTCTCTCCTTCTCTCTCTCTCTCTCTCTCTCTCTCATGTCCTGTTACTGCATCTTGCTAACTCTGCCTCTTCTCTGGAGCCTTTGTGCTCCACTGTCTCTCAGGTTAACTCATATCGCAGCGGTGCCTGGATAGTGTGACATGTGTGGTTGTGCTGCTGCCGTGGTCCTGCCTGATACCTCCTGCTGCTGCTGCCATCATTAGTCATACTTCTACTGTTATTATACACATAGAATTAGTGTATACTATCATATATTAATATATACTTTCAACATATTGTAACCCAACAGACGTAATTATTATTATAATATTATTACTTTCAATAATGTTGTTGTAAGCTACTGTCATTACCGTCTGTCCTGCATCTCTCTCTCTCTCTCTCTCTCTCTCTCTCTCTCTCTCTCTGTGTCATTGTGTCATACGGATTACTGTTAATTTATTATGCTGATCTGTTCTGTATGACATCTATTGCACGTCTGTCCGTCCTGGAAGAGGGATCCCTCCTCAGTTGCTCTTCCTGAGGTTTCTACCGTTTTTCTCCCGTTAAAGGGGTTTTTTGGGGAGTTTTTCCTTATCCGCTGTGAGGGTCATAAGGATAGAGGGATGTCGTATGCTGTAAAGCCCTGTGAGGCAAATTGTGATTTGTGATATTGGGCTTTATAAATAAAATTGACTGACTGATTGAAACATACGCTTAAAAAGTTTCATGTAAAAACATGAATTTCCTCAGCTGTATCATATGAAGCCACTTGATTCAAAGTGCTTTAATATTCATGGTGTTTTGAAATGTTTGGGTATTGAAGTATTATTATTAGTTTCAATTCTTGTCTAAATGCAACCTAACCCTTTAAGAGTATAATACCATTTTTTATCAAAAGTGATTTCTAAGTTTTCGTGAGATGAAGATCTTGTCAGCTCTATTTTCTGTCAGACTGACACTTTTGTCCGCAAATGCGACCCTGTCTAAAATCTGTGTAAACCTTATAAACTGAGCAGCGGTGAGCTCATGACATTTGTCTGACCTTTTGATGTTTTAAATAGAGTGAACATCTGAGGATTATTTCTAAAGTTGCACATGTAGCAACGATGTCTTGAGAACTATATTAACTATTGTATCTCAGTGCAGAGAGCTGCTGTCTGGGCAGCTTCTTTGCAAACACTAAACAGTAAAATTACTCAAGTCAGTCAGTGTAAGAAATCAAACTCAAAAAAAAAAAAAATTACAAACTAGTATGACTCAAGTTGTTTTTCCTTCAATTCTGCCTTGCTTTATTTTGTTTTGGTGAGATTTTTTCCCCATTTCCATCTGAGTTTAACATGGAAAGTATCATCCCCACAGCTTTAGATGGGATTATCAAGATTTTTTGTTTGTTTTTAATTCACCTAGAACTTCCTGTTTCCACATTACTGCACTGTGTCTGCATTCGGAATAGGAGTTGAAAATGCTGAGGGTGCTGCTTTAAGTTGAACTGTCTTTTATGAAGTTTTTTTTCTTTTTTCTTTTTGGATGATTGTCCGATGCAACATGTAGTAAAATCAAAAAATGGCAGACCTGCCACTAGAGAGGACTCTGCCTGATCTCCCTCCATTTACAAGCATTGGAGTTGAATACTTTGGACCAATTGAGGTGAAAAGAGGGAGAAGCATGTGTAAACGCTATGGAGTGATTTTTACCTGTTTGTCAAGCAGAGCAGTTCACCTGGAGATGGCGATCTCATTAGACACTGATGCATGCATTAATGCTTTGAGGCGATTTATGAGCAGAAGAGGCCATGTTACTCATATGCTGTCTGACAATGGCACTAATTTTGTTGGATCTGAGAGAGAATTGCGTGAGGCTCTTGCAAAGTTGAATCACAGCAAGATTCAGGGAGCACTGCTTCAACATGGAATCAACTGGAGTTTCAATACACCAGCAGCATCCCATTATGGTGGTGTTTGGGAACGTGTTATTTGGATGATCAGAAAGGTGCTTAATTCTGTTCTGCGTCTACAAACACTGGATGATGATGGACTGTACACAGTTCTTTGTGAAGTTGAGGCCATACTAAATGATCGGCCCATCACTAAGTTATCTGAGGATCCGAATGACCTTGAACCTCTTACACCCAATCACATTCTCCTCCTGAAGGGCAAACCTGCTGTACCACCTGGACTGTTTGTGAAGCAAGATCTGTATGTCAAGCGAAGGTGGAGACAGGTCCAATATCTCTCGGATCTGTTCTGGAAACGATGGGTGCAAGAGTATCTTCCATTGCTTCAGGAGAGGCAGAAATGGAACAAAGAGAGAAGAAGTCTTGTTGCTGGGGACATCGTCTTAGTGGTGGACTCAACAGCTCCTCAAGGCTCTTGGCTGCTCGGTAAAGTGCTGGAAACCTTTCCTGACAAGAATGGTTTTGTGCGATCTGTCCGTCTCAAAACAAAATGCAATATTATGGAAAGACCTGTAACTAAGCTTTGGCTGATGGCAGCCTGTGATGTTTAATTGGTGTTTATGCACTAATATGGTATGTTACGTGCACAACTACCACTCAAGAAGAACATTTGGCTCCTTTTGTTTGTTTGTTTGAATTGTTATGCTTGCACACCATTAACAATTAGGGGCCGGTGTATAGGAGCCAGGTTGTTCATTTTCTGTTTGCTTGTGGGTGTTGTGCATGTTTGAGCCAGTAGGTGGCAGTATCTGTTCAGGCTTGTGGTTTTCTGTCTCTATAGTCAGGTGGGTTAATCAGCGCAGGTGCGCACGCCGGGGAAGCCATACGGTTTTTGACCATGCCATGGCGTGCCAACGCCTCAGGTCAGAGTATTGTTCCTCCTAAGTTATTATTTAAACTTGTTATTATGTATTGAGTATTGGGTAAAACAGTCTATACTTTGCCTTGGCTGTATATAATAAATCAGCACAAAGAAAAGCAAATGTTTGGACATTTTTGCTGTGTTTGTGCACTTACACCAGCACCTATAGCCTAAACTGGCACACATACAAGCCCTTCAGACCAGTATGCGCAGATAGTGACAAAGGAAGCCATTATACATACTATAAACAGAAATCCAAAGTGAAGCAAAAATGAAATGTTTTGGCAATGCAAATCATTTTCATAGCCATTCACTTCAAATTTTTTGTGTCATTTGATAAAGATTATTTATATTTGATGAATATACTTGTCTACATTTCTTTGTATTTTTAAGAGCAAGAACTGGGCCCTTAAATTCCTAAGATGTCTGCCATGTAGTTTTCTTTTTTTGTTTTGTTTTTTAAAGATTATTTTTTGGGGCTTTTTGCCTTTAATGGACAGGGCAGATAGAAATGGGGTGAGAGAGAGAGTGGGGGTTGACATGCAGCAAAGGGTTGCAAGCCAGAGTTGAACCTGCGACCACTGCAGTGAGGCATCACTTCTGGACGTGGGGCGCCGGCACTATCCACTATGCTACCGACGCCCCTGCCATGTAGTTTTCTTAACTGATACCATCACCTTTCAACAACTACAGCATGCATTAACCATGCGGACAGATGAGTCCATAAAAAATTTTATTGTGCAGAGAGCAACACAAGAGAGCACTCGGAACTAAAACTTCCAAAATTATAATAATATTATATTATTAAATGTCATCATGAGTCTACACGCAGGGAAATCTTACAGCTCCACATCAGATCTGGGGAACAGTGCAGGGGGACGATCTTTACTGCTGCAAGACACAAACACACAAATGGACAAGTGTTAAGACAAATGTCTAGAAGTCCAAATATCCACTTTCTAATCTGCTTGTTTGACTCATAGTTGTTATCATGAAGATAAAATATTCCCATATATAATATTACTGTAACATGCAAATGCAATTAGGTGTGTTATGTGTTTGTTTGTTTGTTTGTTTGTTTGTTTGTTTGTGTGTGTGTTTCACCTTGGCTTTCTGGTTCTGGACAGGCAGGTAGAGTTTAAACTCCGCTGGGAGCTCGTCCTCAGAGTACAGTCTGTCTGAGAAATACACTCTCCTTATTCGACAGTTAGCGTGGATCTGAGAGGAAAGCAGGTCAGACATTAGCAACAGAAAGAGGATACAGTGGGGATTCTACAGTCACGCTAGAGTCAGTTGTATCCGGAGACAGCTGGTTCATTGTCCGTCTCTGTTGACTGACCTGTACCCGAAGTGTCTCAATGTAATTGGTCCCGTAGGCCCTCCTGGTGAAGTCTGACAGGTTGAACTGAATCTGGTTCCAGCCATCATCCAGCCTCATAGGCATAGTGCAGATAAACGGATTCACTCGTGTCGTGCTCTGATAGTTACTCGCCCGAAACCGCCGACGAACATTTTTATCATCTAACACCTAGAAGTTGTAAAAGATGGGGAGAAAGTGTGAGTGACCATGAATCCTAACACACACATGTGCTGTATGTTGTGCTCACATATGCATGAGTACATGTTGGTGCCAACAACACATGGAAGGGGGGACTGTATCTGCAGGACTGCCTTCCCTACCTGGACTTCGAAGGTGAAGTACTTCTTGAGATTTTTGATGATCATGACCAGGAAAGGAAGCTTGATGCCCAGTGTCTTCTTTGGGTCTGGGGGACATGTTATATACGTGGTGCTGCAAGGAGTAGAAGAAATAGCAAGATGAGGGGTGCAGGTGACAGTGAGTAGAGCTTCAATGAGCGGAAGATAAAGTTAAACAAACACAAACTCACCTGACATTTGTCCCCTCTACCTCCAACACCGATGAGTGGATGTCATTGTCTGTGATCCTCTTGATGTGACCATTCCTCACCTGTGAAGACACAGACATATTGCTTTTCTTCAAGTTTATATCGAGAACTCAAGCTGTAACTCTCACGTCACAGATATTAGTCCATTGCAGATATATCCATATTGATGTGCAGCAAAGCCAAAGATATGTTTAAGGTAATTTAGAAACAACATTACCATTACATAATGTTTGTTTGCAAACCTGAGAGTTTTTGAGAGTTGTCTACACACATTTTAGGAGTCCTTATCAAAAATCATGTTACCAATTACTTTCAGCTGTTCATATGTATCCATCTCTCAAATATTAACACTGGTATTGGCCTCTTAAATCCTTCATTAGTCAGGCTATAATTAAGATGTGGGAGCAGTCAGTCAGCATGAAGTCAGCAAATATTGTCAGGACTTTCTACATATTAAAAGTGCTGTAAATTAGCTAACCTCAAACTGTCTTAAATAAATTATGACCCTCTTTGTTACTAGTAACTGCTGCTTGGCAAAAGCACCTTTCAGCCCACCTTTTATCCTGCTGTAGTTACATGTTGCATTCTGTGAGAACTAGGAGCTTTCTTAATTCATCATTTTGTGTAAATTGACAACATCATGGTGGTACAAATTTCCATATTTTATCAACGCCGTTGAGAGTTGGCCTAATAATTAAATCTTTATATTTTTTTTTCTATCTAAGTAAACCTCTATCGAGTTCATCTATTTGTCTTTTGCTGTTGCAGGTTTACCCGACGTGTAAAACTGACATGTGTGACGACGTATCCAAAACACACTGCAACAGATATGACAGTTTAAATGTTATTAACCGTTGAGCTCCAACGCTTGCCAGCTTTACCACGGCTAGCTAAGGAAGCTCAATGAGCCTCACAGCACTCAGTCTGAACTGCTGCTCACCTTTTTATCCCATATCTGAAGCGGTTTGCTGCCAATGCTGTACAAAATAGACAAGAATCCGCTTTGAAACGTGTTCTTAAACATCTTCTCTGCTCCTGGTCCACAGTCCTTTTGCAAATGTGTTTACGCCTACATGAAGCTGTTGCTAGCCAACGAGCGTTACGTTTGTTTACAGATTTGTTTCCCGTTTCCAACGCTACCGCTTCCGTGTGGTACAAACTAAACAGTTCCGCTGTCGGAGATTAAAACGTTTCGGTTCGATAAAATTAATATTAGTCGTGTATGATATTGCCAAACCCTTTTTTCCGAGAGCACGTAAAAAGAAAAAGAAAGTAGTGGTAATTTCTTCGTTATTTTGGTGTTGCTAGGGGAACTCAATCTCTTGGCGGTGTTCACGCCGGTTCTTAAATGGTGACGCACCCCGGTCGCCGTGGCAACCAAAAACCTGAGCAATGCGTTCTGTGGGTTTTCTGTTAATGACCTGCTTTATATTAATATTATACTGATATTCAACACATTTAAACTATATATGTTATTAGTGTGGACACTTCTACATCCACACATATATTTCTCAAAACTTTATTCTTATTATTTCAGCACAGTTTCTGCCATTTTTCAATTCATTACTCCTCCTGCATACTTTGTGCTACAGGAACCATTCAACTATCAAAATGTCCGGCTTGTTGTGGACATTTCTACTTTATATTTTCATATTTCTGCTATTTCTACTTTATTGTGATAGAAGCTGTTTTCAACTTTTTTGCCATTCATTTCTATTGGGAAAATCTTCAACTCCTCTTCAGCCCAGTCCACTTTGAATTGCCACTGCTTCCGCATACGTGCAGCTAGAGACTTCATTCAAACTTTAAACAGGTCACAAGAACTTCATCGATACAGCAATAGTTCAGCTCTTTGACATCTATAACCATTCTTTTATAATTGCCAGAGGTGGGAGTAAGTCACACGTGCAAGTCATAAGCAAGTCTCAAATCATAACCTTCAAGTCTCAAGCAAGTCCCAAGTCACTGTGGTGAAAATCAAGCAAGTCAAGTCCTTGCTATAAGCCAAGCAAGTGGAGTCAAGTCATTGCTCAGGTCAAGCAAGTCACACGTCAAATCATACTCACAAACTTATAAAGATAATATAAAACATAAACTGCACCCAGTGGAGGAATGTAAGTAAACACATTTACTCTGAGTCTTTTCTTCTCATGCCATCGTCTACCTCTACTACACTACATATATCTGAGGGCGTTAGTTACTAGTCACTTTACAAATTAAGATTTTGCACTCCAAACACATGAAAATGTGCAAGTGCAGCTGAAACTATGAGTCAGTATTGACAGAAAATAAATTTGCCACTGTCACAATTTCCAGAATTTTTACAAACCAAACATCCATCCACCAATTTTCTAACTGCTTATCCTCTTGAGGGTCGCGGGGGGCTGGAGCCTATTGCAGCTTACATTGGGCGAGAGGCAGGGTACACCCTGAACAGGTCACCAGACTATCACAGGGCTGACATGAAGAGACAGACAACCATTCTCACTCGGATTCACACCTACGGCCAATTTAGAGTCACCAATTAACCTGCATGTCTTTGGACTGTGGGAGGAAACCGGAGTACCTGGAGAAAACCCACAGTGACACAGGGAGAACATGCAAACTCCGCACAGAGGGGCTCCCGCACCCGGGATCGAACCAAAAACCCTCTTGCTATGATGCAACAGTGCTAACCACTACACACCGTGCCGCTTCACAAACCAAACAATCAGTCAAATAATGGAGAAAGTAATCAGCAGATTCATCCATAATAAAAATAATCATTAGTTAATAGTTCAAAATGAGCTCCACTTCAGCCAGCTACAACAGTAAAATCCTATCATTATGAGATCATAGTGGACTGACTGTTCCTGCCTGATGTCCCAACATAAGTCCACTATCTGTGTGTGTGTGTGTGTGTGTGTGTGTGTGTGTGTGACTGTTGTATTATACTGTGGCAGTAACAAAACCTCATCTCAGCTCACGCAGTAGTTTTCCACTCACCCCGCCTATCTACCACACCTACTTGCCAGCCTATCTCCTGTCCACACATTTCCCACTCCTGCTGGTCCACCATACCCTCCTCAACAAGCCAGCTCCACTCACCTGTACCTCATTACTCACTGCCACTATAAAGACCCCAGCATTACAGACACTTGTTGCCAGATTGTTTGGCTGGACCTGCTTCTTAGAAGGTTCTGAACCCCTGTTCACTCTGTGTTTATCAAAGCAGTGCATTTAAGTTCATTCTAAGCTGTCCTGTCTATCATCAGTGCTGCTCAGTCCAACACCCACTCGTCAAAATTTGAAATACCCTATTTTCTGAAACAGGACCTATTATGAGCTTCAAAAGAAAAGCAAATGAGAAGTGGACACACTTGTCTTTTGAAAAGGGAACAAAAAAATGACAATTATTAGAGGAACTGTAAGTTCCTGTGCTTATTTCATCATAACATACAGGGTCAGAAGAAAATGAAGAAGAAATGTAAAGAAACTGACAGCTCATTCACCTCATTGAGGCTTAGTTCTAGTTGGTCCGGCTTGGTTCAGTGTTACACTGTTTTCTGTTATGGTGAGTTCTTCATATGCTTTTATCATGTTGTTTGTTAAATCTCTTAATGAAGCCGTTATTCAAAAGCATTTTCTCTTTCATGTACAAAAAACAAACAAAAAAACATCCAAGTTAAGTAATCAGCAAGTGACGCCTACTTTTCATCATAAAAACAGAAGTATTTCTATATGAGGAAACAGTCGTTCATCAGACGCTGACAGAGAGAGAGCAGAATGTCTGGTTTCAGGTGGACTCAAATGTCTTCATTCCTTATGCTGCTTCATTTGACAGGTGAGACAATATTTTAAAGTGTAACACAGTAGATATGACATTTAGTTAACCCTCATGTTTTTTAGAACGCTGTGGTTGGTTTGTCCTTGCTTAAATTTCACGCTGTGAATAGTTGTGCTCTTATTTCTCAGTCACTTCTTTCACAGCTATAAATGGACAGTACTCTGCCTTCATTGTCAGAGACGGAGATGATGTCACTTTGCCTTGTGAAAATGTGACACACAACCAGAATGAATGTGAAAATACAAACTGGCTCTTCAGTGGTGCCGGAAACACACCATCGGTGGAGCTGGTTAACCTTGGACGGATTGTTGAAAACGCCAAATCAGAGCGACTGAGTGTTACAGCAGACTGTTCTCTGGTTATAAAGAAGGTCACACATGAGGATGTTGGACGTTACAGCTGCAGACAGTTCAGATCAGGACGACAACATGGTGAAGATGCTCAGGTTTATCTGTCTGTTGTTACCAGTGAGTATTTCCATCATAATGTTTTCAGCTCAAACTGTCTTGTTAGAACAATATACTGAAACATTACAATAATTATGATTACAGTGATGAAGTTCATTTTACTCTTGTTGTCTTTCTCTCACAATATCTCCATCTTCACCAGTGGAGGAAGATAAGGACAACGATAACGTGACACTCTCCTGCTCTGTGTCAACATACGGATGGTGTACACAGAGAATGAACTGGCTGTTTAACAGTAACGATATCAGAGATGTAAAGACGTCACAGTCTTACTGCGCGTCCAGTCTTACCTTTATGAACTCTCCCGACACTGACACATCAAGTTATGGATTGTTTGTGTGTGAAACAGTTGATATTTTCACTGGGAGAGTGAAGCAGTTCACCTTCAGCCGCCAGTCCTCAGGTGAGATGAGATGTTTAAACTCTCATTTTATTTAAACGTTTATATCTTTCTCTTTTAGTCACTGCAAATGTACATGAGGTTGATACCTTGCATTATTGTATTTGTTCAGGTGAAGCTGCAACAACAATGGGAACAATTGAAAACGGCACAAAAGCAGACGACACAAGATCACCACAAGGTAGTGATTGAACATGTAGCATACAATGGCATGCAAAAGTTTGGGCACCCATAGTCACAATTTCATTTACTGTGAGTAGTTAAGTAAGTAGAATAGAAACCGATCTCAAAAAGGCATTAAATTAAAGATGGAGCATGCATTTCAACATTTTAAGCAAGCTTCGTGTATTATTTTTGTTTTGTACTATTTGAAAGTGAAAAAAGGAAAGGAGCACCATGCAAACGTTTGGGCACCCTGAGACATTTAAGCTCTGAGACAACTTTTAACAGGGTCTCAGACCATAGTTAGCTTGTTGGGCTTTGGTTTGTTAACAGTCATTGTTAGGAAAGGCCAGCTAATGCAAATTTCAGTCCCTTGTCCCAACAATCAGCAACCATGGGCTCCTCTGAACAGCTGCCTAACACTCTGAGAACTAATATAACTGATGTCCCCAAAGCAGGAGAAGGTTAGCAGAAGATAGCAGAAGTGTTTTTAGCTAGCTGTTTCCTTAGTTTGTGGTGTAATTAAGAAATGGCGGTTAATAGGAACTGTAGTGGTCAAGTTAAGGTCTGAAAGACCAAGAAAACTTTCCGAGAGAGCTGCTCGTAGGATTGTTAGACAGGCAAATCAAAACCTGTTTGACTGCAAAAGACCTGCAGGAAGATCTATCAGACTCTGGAGCGGTGGTGCACTGTTCTACTGTGCAGTGACACCTGTACAAATATGACCTTCGTGGAAGAAAACCTTTCCTGTGTCCTCACCATAAAATTCAGCATCAGAAGTTTGCAGAGGAACATTTAAATAAGCCTGATGCTTTTTGGAAACCAGTCCTGTGGACTGATGAAGTTAGAATAGAACTTTTTGGATGCAATGAGCAAAGGTATGTGAAAGGGTGCAGAATTTTGTGAAAAGAGCATTTGTCTGACTGTTAAACACTGGGGTTATTCAATCGTGCTTTGGGCTTGTGCTGCAGCCAGTGGCACGGGGAACACTTCACAGGTAGAGGGAAAAATGTATTCAGGTAAATTTCAGCAAACTCTGGAGACAAACATCACACCATCTGAAAAAAGCTGAAGATGAAGAGAGGATGGCTTCTACAATAGGACAATGATCCTAAACACAAGTGAAAGGTTTTGCCATGGCCGCCACAGTCCCCCGACATAAACCTCATTAAAAGTCTGTAGATAGACCTCAAAAGAGCAATACATGCAAGACTGTCCAAGAATCTCGCAGAGCTAGAAACCTTTTGCAGGAAGAATGGGTGAAAATCCTCCAAACAAGAACTAAAACACTCTTAGCTGGCTACAAAATGTGTTTAGAAGTAAGCACTGACCATGCAGGGTGCCCAAACTTCTGCTTCAGGTCCCTTTTCCTTTTTTGTTATTTTAAAATTAAAAAGCAATCTTGCTTAAAATAATAAAGAAATGTGTTATCTTTAACTTTTTGCCTTTTGGAAATCAGGTCATCTTTTACTCACTTAGCTAGTCACAGTAAATCATCATTTTGATGCCCAAACTTTTGCATGCAACTGTAACTCTATAAACTCTCTCTGTGTGCTTTGAAAGTATCAAAGTCTCCTAATGATGCATTACTAATGGATGCCACTTTAGCACCAACATAAATTGTTTTGTTTATTAATGTCTTTATTTATTTTTAAAGGAATATTTCAATACTTTTTTAAAAAGCACAGCTTCAGGGTTTCAAAGAGAACAGAAAGCTGCAACTAAAATGTTTTTATTATCTTTTCAGACTGGTGGAGATACACCATTGTGTGTGTGTGTTTAGCAGCACTGATAATAACTGTTGTGGCTGTTAACATACGGACAAAAACTAAAGGTGAGAGTATCCAGTGGTTAAACTTTAAGACAGGGGTTTCAATATATCTGGATTTTCCCTGTGGAAGCTTAAGTCAGCTCTTTGTCTTTTCAGGGAACAAAACACAAATGGGTGAAAATCAGGTGAGTTTTAAAACTAACAATTATTTGTGATTCTTTAGTTGAAGCTTAATACGATAATCGTAAATGCCCGCTGGCTGATGAGAAACTCTCTTTTATTGTAAAGCAAATAAAACTGTGAACAGACAACCCACCAACTGTTATCTATTAATTAAAGGTTGGTAGACACAGATTGGTGCACCAAAATAGAGTCCTGTCAACTTCAAACCAGTAAGAAGAGAACATAGAAAACATACCGAAAACCGTGTGCTCATGTAACATCCCATCACTCATCATTAGCAGCTGAGTGAAAAAATACATTTTCAGGTCCTTTAAGCGAGGTGAATGATACTATTACAAAATAGTTTTAAGGATTATGTGAAGGTTTATCATCAGTGTTTTCATCAGTGTCTACCACACTTATAATATTGGTTAAGTGTTAACATGCTAACATTTGCTAATTAACACGAAGTACAGCTGAGGCTGGGAGGATTGTTGGTAGTCAGCCCAGTCACCAGATGAAAACATCTGCATTATACATTTATGCAAACCACTAACAACTCACATACGTATCATATCAACGATTCCAAAATGACCTAATGTATAAGCTGACTTTTGTTATTGGGAGGTGGAGTGGATGGTGAATAGCATGCTCCCTAGGTGATGATGTTTAGGCGTTTTCCAGTGCCAGCCTTTCCAACACATTTTCAATTCGACCTTGTCACTTATTGACATTTGGTCATGGACTTTCCACATCCAGATACGATGTGCAAGGTACCCTGAGTGTGTTGGATGTTGACATTCTGTGACGCCGACTCAGGTTCTGTATGTTAAACACACAACGTCGGTACAACATCTTGAATTGAAGTTTTTTTCCTTCAGCAACGAACGCACATGGTTGGGTTTAGGCAACAAAATCACCTGGTTAGATTTAGGAAAACAACAGGGTTTGGCTTTAGAATCTTACAGGACACTGCTCACCCGGGTGAAAGTCAGCATTTGTTGGACCCATCCACTACCGCTCCGTCAGCCTGCCAAAGTTGAACTTTTGCTGCCTTAACTTTACTTTTTTTACCGCCGGATTTCCCCATGACGCTGCCGGGCTCCATTAAACTATTACAGCGACTGGCCGCATATCATGCTAGTGTTGAAGGATGGCTTTTTTTGTCCGTGTCTGATGCTGCAAGTCACTGCCCAAGCACCGGATTTCGACAAATTCAGAGTGAGACTGGGTTGACTTTCATGGTGTTTTTTTCAGCATTTGTGGTACCAAGACATTGTGATTTCAAGACTTTGTGGCATTTTCCAGCCGTGTTTGAGCCACTGAACCTGGGTGTTTTTCACTGACAGATCGCAGTGTTTCCCAGTGGAACTTTTCACTGACCTGACCCTACTTTACTTGCAGCTTTTGTGCTTTGAGTGAAAACATTAGCATTCTCTGACCAAATTTTTGTGCCTAAACCTAACCAGGCCTTTACCACAGCGTTATTGAGACACATAAACTTTTAATGTATCTGCTACAAAATAAAGTACAAATACTACGTTTCTGAGGTTTTTACAAAAACAGTCAACAAAAATATTTTTTTCATGATTGGGTTGCAGTAGTTTTGCATGGATTTGTTCATAAACTAAAGGATTGAACATATTCAAATTCTGACCTGAGGAAATTTCAGGGCATCATCAGTCCTCTGGGGAGCATGAATATCTGTACAACGTTTCATGGCAAAACATCCCACTGTTGTTAAGATATTTTAGTCGGGACCAAAGTGCTGGATGGACCAATCAACATCACTGGCACATCACAAATGAGTTGTGTTAAAACCTCTGAACAAAGTAATATAAACTTAAGATAAAGAGGACAGCACAACCAGAGCAGAACTACTGATGTGTTTTGAAAATCTGACAGGACACTGTTTGATGAACTATTTACTATATTAGCATTCACATTACACACACACACACACACACACACACACACACACACACTTCCAATGAAAAACAAAACAAAACAAAATGGCTCCAATCACTGAGGTTCCCTTGAGCAAAGTACTACAGTAAAAACCTCAGGTGTTTCTTTGGAGCTCCTGACTCAGAATCTCAAATATGTTGTGTTATTTTTTCTTCACAGGTACACAACATTGAAAATGATGGTACAGTTATCTATGAAAATCTGGGAGACCTTGATGCCTCTGTCAGACTCCACTGATCAAAATGGACTGCTTTATATTGTGCTCTTTTTTTGACCAAGTACAGACACTGGCTTGCAGCAAGCGTTTTAGCCTAGCTTCATTTTGGTATGCTGGCAAGTTTCTCACAGAATTAATGTTAGCAACAGCTGATATGACCTGAAGCCTGCGGCAGGGCCAAGAAGGCAACGACCCTAACTCTTAAGCCTTGTAAAGCCCTGGCCTCATGAACTGACTGAACAGAGCTCAAACATCCAGGCCACACTTGCATACATCTGCATGTAATACAAGCAGCAAACTTTATTGGATGATGGAAGTGGTGATCAGCATCTCAGCTAAGGAGGAAAGACTTTATAGGCAGGTGTCATGAAGTGTCAACACATTCTCACTCTGACCAAACGTCACATATCGACGTTTAGGTCGTGGACTACCCACATTGAGATACGATGTGCAAGGTACCCTGGCTGTGTTGGTTGTTGATGTTCTGGGACACCATGCCTAGCTCTGCCTGTTACATTGTAGGACAGACACCTCCCTTTTGGACTTGTTTGGACAGATCAACGAGAGACCACTGGAGGTTCAAATGTTTAGTACTCAACCCCGGAATCACCCCCAGTCTCGACAAACACTTCTTTCAGCCATCCTTAGGCCAAAAAGAGGTAAAAAGTTCACTTGAGATCCCCCCAAAGTTTCAGATGTCTCTTAAAAGGATCCACCCTGGGGGCAACTCACTTGATTAACACCCAGCTAGGGTCTTAAGACAATGCCTCTTTTCTCAACCACATCCTGTCCATTTCTGTCACCCCGGGGAATCACATCCCTCCCCTCTCTCAAAGTTTCTGTGGTAACGAACTTGGCATGTCTGTGGGAAGTAAAATTATACTTTTTGTCCATGTTGTAATGTTGTAAATGTGCATAATCGTTTTTTGTTAGTTGAATGATGTTTTTATTTTTAATCTTGTAAAACAAAATATAAGGAAATTGCGATTTTAGATTTTTAATCCCTCATTTAACATGGAGCCATACTGCCATCTTGTGACGTTAGTCAAAGTGGGTTTTCTCAAGGAGCCCCATATTATATAAGTTAAAATATAGTTGGGTTTATTAATCAACTTGTTTTCATGAATATGTGCTTCTTCATTTTGTTTTCTTTCATTATATATTAAAACTATAGGTTAGTCTAGAGTGTGTGTAACAGTTTATACGTGCACTTTGCTGATACACGCGGTCTAATAATTGCATTAACTTTAAATGGATGTTAAGAACCGATTTTGACCATAATGGGAAGAGTATGTGTCTATCGCGCATAACATGTTAAAGTATATGATCTCGTATAATAGAAGCATTAAGTTTCCTCCAAAATAGAATAATAAGCCTGTTTACAACTAAGAGCCCGCTTTGACAAACCTGCCCACTTTTGCGGGATAAAAACAAGTGGCCTCTGTGCTTCTCGCTCTTCGTTTTTTTGTCTCATCTTCCCTTTTTTCACTTCTCATCTTCTCTACTCTTCTTTTTCTTTCTTTTGTTTCTCTTGTTGTTACGTTTTTCTTACGCTCTTAAACTCAGTTCAATGTAACTCTTTCTTGCTCACAGTCGAAGTATTTTAAACTTTTAAGTTTTACTTATCCAGTTTTTCTTTTACCTCCAGTGCCTTCAGTAACATACTTTAAGTGCGATTTCGACATCCTTATGCGCGTTAATAGTAACTTTGATAACAAGATGGAACAGCCAACAAGATTGTTTTCAACTTTATTATAAGTGAGTAATCATAACAAAGTAGACAAGCGCCTGTTCGATCGGCCTCTTCACACCAGATTCATCGGAGCCAGCAGGTGCCAGCCGCTTGTCACAGTGGTTCTGTTGCCAAACCCAGAGACTTTCTGCAGCTTAAGAGAACCAACGTTTGAAGGTCACCCAAGGGATGCCGCCGTCAGGCTCAACCACTCCTCCACCACTGTGTTCCAGCCAGTTTCATTCTGCTGGGAAGTGCGGGAGCTGCCAAGTGACAGTCTGGGGGCCCTCGGAAAGAAACGTCCGCCTGAATCAACGCTGCTAAGAAAGTAGGAAAATAATTTCTCTAACTCCAGGCCGCCGCTGTGTGGTAAGAGAGTGATGTCGAATAGGAAGCTTAATTATTCTGGTTGTTAGTAGTTAGATTTCCTTAGGTAAATGGTTTTGCGCATCCCTGCGTTCCCAATTTATCTATAGCCACATACTCTCACTATTGCCAAACTAAATAACTCACACGAGTGTTACCTCTCATGTTGATTTTGTGTTATTTCATATCATTATCTTTTGCTATTCATTGACTCAGTTGTTACACATTTAGCTTAAATAAATCTGCATTTATCGTCAAGTCTTTGTCTGTTTATATCTCTTTTTAGCAGGAACTAAGATCCCTGTATGGAGAATTCATAACCCAGATACTGAGATTGATTCATTATTGATAAGCGGCTGTAATCGTCTTTGCCTATGACCGAATCACAGCCGTGGCAATATACAGTACAACATCACACCCTCGAGTGTGATATTGCTTAATTATCCACATTCCACACCTTTGGTCTACCAACGCAAATGTTTTCCTGTATATCTCTGTGTGTTCCTGCTGGAACAATGTCACCTGCGCATTAATGTGTTAAAAATGATCAGGCAGCATTCCTCGTTAGTATAGTGGACAGTATCTTCGCCTGTCAATGTGTCAACAACATAAATGAAGCAATGTGGTGCTACAGAGATGCCCAGGCCAGAAATCATATTCCAGATGAAAGGAAACATGCTTGTTTGATACAGGCCCCAGGAAAAATGCCATCAGCATTATTTTTATATTCTCTCAGTGAAGATGTAATACAAAGATTACCACTCACACTAAAATTGTGACTTTTATCTATCTGTAAAAATAATCGCAATATTTTGCATACCGTGCAGCTCTAATTAAACATACAGGGAGTACAGTTCAAGCTGTTATGTTAATACAAAAAACAGTGGGAAAAAAGTGATGGTTGAGTGTGTTTGACATCAAAACTTCATCTGTAGTTTGGAGGTTTTTTTCATGCTTTATGCTCACTGTGTCACTGTGAACAGGTTTGAGGAAATGGGAATGTGGCTGCAGGGACAGAGAGGCAGAATGTGACACTGCAGAGACGACTAGCTGGACGTTTAAGATGTGTGAAATGTTTCTCATATGCTCACTGTGTCACTGTGAATGTTTGAGGAAGTGGTAATGTGTAGAAAACAGAAGTACTGTACAAAGAAGCCACAGTGACCCCAGCAGTCAGGGGCTGATGTCTTCATGTCTCTGTCTTTACCCACATACAGCCACTTCACTGTGTGTCTACACACTCCATATGTCCACACAGAGCAGTTTAAGGTCACCTCATCAGCTATGGAGTCATATTACAGCTACAGTAAGAGCTCATGTACATCCAACATGAACACTTCTGTACACAACCTGAGTTTCTACACTTCTCTGTGTTTTCTTGTCATTTTGGATGTTTGTATATGTTATGTAGACAAATGTTAGAGCCCTGTGCAAACAAACAGAGGTGTTCAGCCTGACTGAGAGAAAGTTTACTATGAGAGAGAGAGAGAGAGAGAGAGAGAGAGAGAGAGAGAGAGAGAGAGAGAGAAAGCATCCAAAAGCATTCCAGTCCTTCATTTTGACATAATATTTATATTCTAATGGACCTCGTGCTCTAACCAGGCTCTTGAAAGCTAGTAAAGAATTACACCTCTGCCCTCTTTCCATTTTGTCTTTCCTACTTAAAGGAAAGGCGACCCCTTTTCTCCTTTTTCCCATAGTAAAAAGAAAAGAGAAGTCTACAATAATGCTCTGTAATTTTATCAACAGATTTGCTGGGGGTTCGACCACAGCCAGGTGGTGACACAAAGTGGAGGCCACCAGATTTTTAATGATAAGGGTACGCCCTCTGTACATGTCTGGGGTACAAGCCAATGCCATTTCTTAAGCCCTCCTTCCATCCTTTCTACAAGACCCTCCCAGTTTTTATAAACCTCTAAATGGTCACTTAGGTGAACACCTAAATATTTGATCTCATTCTTCCACCACTTAAAACCATCAGGTAGCTGAGGCTCATTTCCTCACCATTTACCTGCTAACAAAGCAGCACACTTATTCCAGTTTACTTTTGAGGATGAGATTTTTCTAAAACAATCTGTGATGTGCATTAACTTTTGGACATAACTATAATCTGTCACAGACACCATAATGTCATCTGCATATGCAGAGAGGTGAGAAGGTGAAAAGTTGTCTCTAATTTTTATCCCTCTTAACTCTTTCCTGATCTGACATAACATTGGTTCTATGGCTAAGGAGTAAAGCATGACAGACATTACACCACCTTGCTGACTATCCCTGTTAACCATAAAAGAAGCACTTGAACCACCATTAACTTTTTGTTTTTTTTTAAAGATATTTTTTGGGGCATTTTGGCCTTTAATGTATAGGACAGACAAGCATGAAAGGGGGAGAGAGAGGGATTGACATGCAGCAAAGGGCCACAGGCTGGAGTCGAACCTGGGCCGCTGTGGCAACAGCCTTGTAAATGGGGTGCCTGCTCTACCACTAAGCCACTGACGCCCCAAACCACCATTAACTTTAACTTTGATTGTGGTATCCCTCTTGAAATTGTATCAATTACAAAACTGTTGAATTAGTTTATTTCCAAGATCCCACCATTGCTGAAGGGACACAAACTGAGATTTTCTGAATTTCCATTGTTTCCAGAAAAAAATTGAAACATCTTCTAAAGTGACCATCATGTATCAAAACAGTTTTAACCCTATGGGCCCGAACGACGCAAAGTGTGTCCAAATTCACACCTGTTCTTCTCTATGATTTTCTCATCACAGCAAGGAGACACAAATATCATGTGAAAGCGCAGGATGGGAGCTTTCCGATGATACCAAAACATCATTGTGCTGTCATCCCATCATGCTATAAATACAGATTAATTGTCTACAAAATAAAAACCTGACGAATTTCCTTACAATCCATTATACAGATCTTGTCACTTCATATAGTGAGGAATAATATTATTACTATTTTTCTATTATCTTAGATGTAAATATTGCATGTTTCTTTCAGATAAAACACATTTTTGACTTGTGAATGAGTCAGTGGAATTTCTTGCAATAATGAAAAAATACTGGCAATCATGTCCGCCTGGCACAAACCACATGTTTTGGACAGCTGTGAAGTGACAGAATGTCCCACCATAATGGTTCTTATATTGCCAGATTCCAGAGAGTCTCCTCTCTTCATATATGGCAGAATATGTCTTCTTCCAACTTGCTATGGTGAGATACATGTAAAAATGTAAGAATTTAGTAACACAGATTATTTTTCATTGATATAAAATTTAATATAAAATACAGGCACATAGAAGGAAATCTGAATAGCCCAGACTGTCCTGAAAAAACACAAGATATAGCATGTGCATGTAGCCTTTATAATGACTGTGATATGAGCTTAAAAGTAAGGGCAGTAAAATAACCCCAAAAAAGGCCTAGGGCCCAAGAGCCAGTATGCACTCTGAGGTTTCACCCCATAATAAAGACATTTCCTCCTAACAAACAGTGATAATAATAATAATAATAATAATAATAATAATGATAATAAACTTTATTTATATAGCACCTTTCATACAGGGAGGTGCAGCTCAAAGTGCTTTACAACAAAATAAAAACAGACAAATACAAAAAAAAAAAAAAAAGTGCAAATCCTGCACAATGAAACTAAGAACAATATAATATGTAAAAGATAAAAGTAAAACAACGGAATGCATGGAAGCAGATAAAAAATGTGAAGGATGGGGATCAAAACCAGGGAATAGTGACAGTTAGTGATCTCATAAACCTATGGACACAAGAAGCAAGATCCAGCCTCTGACTCCCATCCTCTGCACCCTCTGCACCCTGAGCAGACCCAGCCTCTGACTCACATCCTCTGCACCCTCAGCAGACCCAGCCTCTGACTCCCATCCTCTGCACCCTTAGCAGACCCAGCCTCTGACTCCCATCCTCTGCACCCTTAGCAGACCCAGCCTCTGACTCCCTCCCTCTGCACCCTCTGTACCCTCAGCAGACCCAGCCTCTGACTCCCATCCTCTGCACCCTTAGCAGACCCAGCCTCTGACTCCCTCCCTCTGCACCCTCTGCACCCTGAGCAGACCCAGGCTCTGACTCCCATCCTCTGCACCCTCTGCACCCTGAGCAGACCCAGCCTCTGACTTCCGAACTTTTCCTGGACAGCTACGCACTAGGTGCCCTTCTTGACTGCAACCAAAACACTTCATTGTCTCTGTCGCTGCTAAAATTGTGAAAACCATCAACTTTAAATGCCATTACAACATTTAGCTCATCATTGTCATTCCTTAGAATCATGTACACTTATCGCCTAAATGAAACAACATGCTTTAATTTGGCTGATTTACAACCTGACAGAAGCATTTTCACTGCGGACACAATCTGACCATGACGTGACAGCTCCCTCTCCAACACCTCGTCACTGATAAAGGGTGGCACAGGAAAACTGTTACATGCGTGTTTCTCAGAGCTATTCCTCATTCAACATCAGCGTTGACTTTATCAGTCGAGTTCAGAAAGATTACAACTGAACTGTTCATCCTGGATGCTGTCTTCAAACTTTCACATCCAACAACCTCCCTGACCACCAAAACCATATATCTTCATGCTAAACATTGTGATGTTAAAGTAAATCTACTAAGATAATCAAGATCTTCTAATATGAATTGGTATATGAGCTAGTGTGTGTTCTCTGACAGATATTGTTCTGGTGGAAACTGAATTTTACTTCACCACCAATACTTCACACACGTCAGGTGCTTGTGCATTTTACCCAGCGGTGGGAGAAGTATTCAGGTCCTTCATTTCAGTAACAGTAGTACCTCACTGTAAAAATACTTCACTTAAAAGTCCTGCATTCAAAACCTTATTTAAGTAAAAGTATATTCAAAAATCTACTTAAAGGAACAACTGAGCATGCTTTGTTTTAAATCAAATATGCAGCACATGAGTTCAGTCTGCTGGGGCAGTTTCAGCAGCATACAGTATGTCATTCATGGTTTTGGAGTAAGATGGTCAACAATCACATATGTGTGTATGTTTGGGTGTTTACATAGTTTTGGCTATGCAGTACAGTGTAAGTGGACAGCAGAGAGCTCCACATGCTGTGAAGGATCTCACTCTGTGGTGACAAATGGAAAAAGTGTTGTGTTTGAAATGTAAAAAAGCTGAGGAGGAGAATTTCTTGCAGTATTTAATTTGGCCAAACAGTTTTTCTGCCTGTAGACTGATAAAGACTATAAACACCAAACACATAAAGATCCATCCCACTCACAAGGTGATAACCATACACTAATCATTTATTCATTAAAGCATAACATGGCTAATCAAATTCACTCAGCAAAAAGCAATATTCAATGAAATGGTATAACAGTACTACTACTACTGTACTGTATATAACTTAGTGTATTCATATAAACCCTCTAATGTGTATTTTATATATTCTATAATACTACTAGACTTCTGGTTAGATGCTAAACTGCATTACGTTGTCTCAGGTTGTATACAGAAGTGTTCATGCTGGATGTACATGACCTCTTACTGTAGCTGTAATATGACTCCATAGCCGATGAGGTGACCTTCAGTGTGGGTTTAGAAAGAGTCAATCCACTACAGAAGCACTAGTTAGGGTAAGTAATGATATTGAAAAAGCATTAAACATGAAAGAAACAATGGTAATTGTATTTTTCGACATAGAAAAAGCATATGATTCAATGTGGAGGGAAGGTTTACTTATTAAGTTAAATCAAATGGGCATTAATGGAAGAATGTATAATTGGATAATGAGCTTTCTGTCAGACAGGAGAATAAGAGTGAAAGTTGGGGCAGAACTTTCAAAAGAGTTTAAAGTGGAAAACGGTACCCCACAAGGGAGTGCAATTAGCCCAGTGTTGTTCAACATAATGATAAATGATATTTTTACAAATGTAGAAGGAGGTATTAGATCAGCTTTGTATGCCGATGATGGGGCCATCTGGATGAGAGGGAGAAATGTTTCTCATGTGATGGAAAAAATAAAGAGAGCAGTTGAGGAAGTAGAGAGATGGTCATATCAATGGGGCTTTAAGATGTCAGTAAATAAGTCCTGCTATATGATGATCACAAGTAAGAGAAAGATTGAGGTGGAGAATATAACAATGTATGGTCAGCCATTAGAAAGGGTGGCTGAATTTAAGTATCTGGGCCTATGGCTTGACAGTAAATATTCATGGAAAAAACAAATTGAGTTAATGGAAACTAAATGTAAAAAAGTCATTAATTTGCTGAAAGCTGTGGCTGGATGTGACTGGGGGGCAGACAAACTCTTCTCTGGCTCTTCTTGACATGTATAGGGCACTCATGAGGTCAATACTTGACTATGGATGCATAGTGTATGGTGCAGCAGCTCAAACATCATTACATAGATTGGACAGATTACAGTACAGAGCATTACGTGTATGCACGGGAGACTACCCCCATTAATGCTCTGTTAATAGAAGCAGGAGAGATGCCTCTGGAGTTACGGAGAGAAAGGGTATCATTAGCTTATTGGATCAAGCTTAAAGGAAGTGGGGCAAAGAATCCAGCTGCACAAGTTCTACAAAGGTGCTGGGAATATTCCAGGTTTCAGAGGAAAGGGTTTGGGTGGACAGGAAATGAATGGGCTAAAAAGTATGGGATAGATAATTTAGAATTCACACAGCCCAGTCCAGTCAGTATGGTCCCTCCATGGATCTACCCTGAAGCAAAGGTGGACATGAATGTTTGTAATATGAAGAAAGAATGGCAACTGAGTGAAGTGGGTGAAAGAACTAGCGAATACCTAAGAACTAGGTATTACAACTACCTCAAAATATTTACAGATGGATCTAAGAACACAAAGGAGTGTGTGGGAGCAGGGGTGTACATACCATTATTTGGAGTGAACATTTCAAAACGGCTGTCAGACCACTTGTCAGTATTCACAGCAGAAATGGTGGCTGCAATTATCAGTCTACAGTGGGTGGAGGAGGTCAGACCAGATAGGGTGGTGATATGTACAGATTCAGTTGCTATTTTGGAAAGCCTACAGTCAAAAAGCATAATCAGGGAAGATTTGTTCATTGAAGTACAGCACAGTTTGTTCAGACTTCACAGGGGTGGAATTGAGGTACAGTTCTGCTGGGTGCCAGCTCATACAGGGGTGAAGGGAAATGAGGTAGCTGATAACCTAGCAAAAGAACATAACAATCACAATACCTTATGGAAAAGGAGAGGGTAAAAAAATGATAAGGGCGATAGGCAAGGAAATTTGGCAGAAAAGATGGGAAGATGATCAGAAAGGAAGAAAATATCACAACATACAAAAATCGGTTATAACAAAAATCTTTAAAGAAAGGAACAGAAGAGAAGAAATCATCATGATGAGGCTTCGAGTTGGTCATACTGGTCTGAATGACACAATGAATTTAATTGGGAAAAAGAATACTGACAAGTGTGAGAGATGTGGTGTTAAGGAAAATGTGGAACATATTTTAATACACTGTCTAAAGTATGCTTCAGAGAGAGAGAGGCTACAGAGGAAAGTCAGAGCAGCGCAGCAGGACTGGAGTATGGCTGGAATTCTAGGAACTGAAGGGGAAAGAGAAAAGATCCAAGTTGTAAGGAAAGCATTATTCAGCTTTCTGAAAGAGACCCAGTTGATGGGTAGAATCTAGAGGTGGGGATATGACGCTACACACTCTTGTACAGTAGGTGGCGGTATGCACCTGAACGTTGCTTGCGATCCGCCATTAAACGAAAGAAAAAGAAGAAGAACTGGTGAGGATAGCAATAATGGTGACCGCTACAGATCCTACAGACCACATTAACGATGCTATCGAGGTATTTCGCCACTACTCGCGTTAATGGAGGACCAAATTAAGGAAGCTGCTAAACTGAATTTAACGGTGATGCAGCTGGGCGTGCACGACGACGGAGACATTTTAAACGGGCAATGCTCGCTTGTTTTCGGCACCCCCGATGCATGGATACTAATGACGTCAGATTCCAGGTGAGTCGTTGATCTCTGCTGATTGGTTAGGTAAAAATCAAATTCCCTCCCCCTTGTAAATCGCCTTCAATGGAGGCCATGTCAGACTGAAGGTTCTGAGAGCTTCAGTCTGACACTCAGGCTACAAAATGTGTATTCTTGAAGCCGAGATAGTGACATGTGGTAGAGCCGAGATGCAGTAACAGGACATGAATGTTAGCAAAGGAGAGAGAGAGAGAGAAGGGGCTCGGTGCTTGGTCTGATCTATTGCTGATCAAGAACTTGTCTACTGTAGCCATCACTGTGAATCAGTGTAGATTAGAAAGTTGGCAAAATGTATCAAAATTAAAAGATATTCACTCTGTGTTCACAAGAAATTCAGGTAGTATACAAGTTAATATCACACTGCGCCTCGCCTGGAAAGTAGACAAGAGCAGACGGCCGCAGCGGGGGGCGGTGACAAAAAACCGCAGTGAAGTCGGACAGTTTCCCGACAGTTTCCAGCAGCCTTCAGTCCGTACAGGAAGTCACAGACACACTAACATCCTGTCTGGAATGATGTCAGTTCATTAAAAAAGTGATCAGACCCATTTATCAGTTTGTTTTCACCATCAGTCACACAACATGTTTTGTGTTCACAGAATAAACCTTCAGGTCAGACAAATACAATCTTAATCTCTAGAATTCAACAAAAATGAGTAGTTTATCTAAAACGTCATCTTGTTGAGTCGACATCTGAACCAATCAGCTGTTAGATCAGGTGAGAGCCAGGCGGTGCAGTCGGTGGAGAGCAACTGCAGCGCCTGGCTCTAAAAACTGCGACTGCCTCGCTCTCGCGGCTTTATCGCCGTCCACTTTTGTAATACGTCAGAGCAAGTCGGGATGAAGTCGGACACAAAACTAACCGGCATGCATTGTGGGCCGATCGCCTGTGATCGAATCTGCGCAGGACTGGCTCATCCCGAACAAACCTAGTCTGAGGAGTTAATCATCACAGGAATTAGATGCTGTGTTCATTTTTAAGAAGCAGCAGGTTAGAGACTTTGACAGTTGAGAGCGTACAAAATACTGAAGCAAGACTTCTTACAAGAACTCAAACATGTACACACATTTCCCCTATTCATGCTTTATTGCACTGGTTACCTGTGGTGTTCAAAACTGCCCCGTCATACATCAGTGACCCTCTCACCCTTTACACCCCTTGTCTACTGTTGTCATCACTGTCAATCAGTGTAGATTAGAAAGTCAGCAAAATGCATCAAACTTAATACAAGTTAATATCACACATGAATTCAACAGCAAACAGAGGAGAGAAGACACAGACTGAAGGCAGTATGAGGAAGTTAATCATCACAGGAAGTAGATGCTGTGTCCATTTTAAGAAGCAGCAGGTTAGAGACTTTGACAGTTGAGAGCGTGAGACCAAGAGAGAAACATGATGGCTGAATTCAGATGGATTATAATGTCTTTATTTCTGATGCTGCTGTTTAAGTTTACAGGTAAGGATATAACACACATTAACTGAAGAGACATTACAAAACTGTATTGATATTATTAATAGTACTTTATTAAGTATTCTTCCAAGTTTTGTTTGTAACATGGTGAGTTTAGTGAACTCTTTCTTCATTTCTCTCTTTTTCAGCAGCAGCAACTGAGAAATATTCCTTAGTTGGAGATGAAGTCACTTTGTCTTGTGAAAATGTGACACATGATCAGGATAACTGTGACAGTGCTACATGGTTATTTAGTGCTGGAGGAAACACAGTGACGCTGTTTGAACACGGGAAGATTCACAGAGAAGCTGAAGCTAAATCAGACAGACTGAGTGTTACAGCAAAATGTTCTCTGGTTATAAAGAAGGTCACACGTGAGGATGTTGGACGTTACACCTGCAGACAGTTCAGATCAGGACGACAAGTTTCAGACTCTCAGGTTTATCTGTCTGTTGTTACCAGTGAGTATTTCCATCATAATGTTTTCAGCTCAAACTGTCTTGTTAGAACAATATACTGAAACATTACAATAATTATGATTACAGTGATGAAGTTCATTTTGCTCTTGTTGTACAGTTCTTGCATTTTATTATTGTATTCATTAAGGTCATGATGCAACAGAAGGTACAAACAACACAACATCTGAAAACAACAATAATCAAATAAATCAAGGTGACTGAACAACAGATCCACATTTTCAGATAGAAAGGAGTTTCAACAGACAACTTGTTAATTCAAAGAGATTTAAAGACACACAGACACAAGAACCTGCTGATAATTAGCTCATCATCACAAACTCAACTAATGTAACACTCCTATCTTCTCTTTCCAGGCTGGTGGAGGTTCATTGTTGTGTCTGTGGGTTTAGCAGCGCTCATAATAAGTGTTGTCACAGTCAACATATGGACAAGAACTAAAGGTGAGAACATTCACACATGAAACTTTTATCAAAAACAAGTTTTGATGAACCTGAATTTTCACTGTTGAAGCTAAAGTCGACACTTTTTTTGTCTTTTCAGGGAACAAAACACAGATGGTTGAAAACATGGTGAGTTTTAAAACTGAATAATCAAATGTGTGTTCAGGTTCTGCTGAATCAACTGTGAACTGTGTTCAGTTTGAAATGTCCCAACCTCAGCAGTCAGTTGGTTGACAGTGGAGGGTCGTCAGCTGATTAAACTATGATCAATGTGTGTTCATCTTAATTCAGTAAATTACAGTTTAAAGAAAATCTTGAGCTAACTCCCTCCTGGTCATCTGCTCCAGTAACCAGCACTCTGGTTCTCTTGAGCAAGGCACTCAACCCCAGCTGTTCCTCTGGAGCTGCTCTGTGTTTCAACACTGATTTGCTCCATTTTCACAGGAGCACATTGAGGAAGATGAAGATGAAGGCACAGTGAACTATGAAAATGTCAGAGACCCCTCTGCCTCTGTGTGACTCCACTGATCAACAACATCAACTCACCACAGAGTCCACTGCTGTTAAATATCATCTCATCATATTTTACATAAGTAGATAACAATAGAATCATAAGATCATTTTAAGATTTCTGATGACTGAATGTGTTTTCTGTGCCAAGCTGTTTATATTTTAGTTTGACTTGGACAAAGATACTCAAGTCTTGATCTGATCTCACATTAAGAAGCCCCCTGTGAGTCCAGAACCTTAACTTCATCTAACATGACAGATATCTTAATATACTTGTTTATTTTCTAATTGAACATCTTTAATTAATGCTTTAACTTTCCCATATATGTTTATTTCATGAACTGAACACCTGCACTGTGTATATTATACTTATACCTGCTCTGCCTACTGTAACTGCTGCACATGTTCATACTGTATATAACTTAGTGTATTCACAGACACCTCCACTGCTTTATATACTACTGCACTTCTGGTTAGATGACTGCATTACATGTTCTCAGTACTTTTATTCTGTGCAGGAACAATAAAGCTGAATGTGTTCTTGAATCTAAATTGGCTCCTGTTGCAACATCTAACTGTGAGTTTAAGATTTACTGGTTGTTTTTTAAGCTGCAGCAGATTTGCATCACTTTTATTACTCAGTGTACAGAGGAAGTGATTTTGATTGTCTTTCATTTAAACATATCAGACTACAGTGTGTGTTTGATGAGCTTTGAGCCTTAATGGAATTTGTAACAATCCTGTCTTTGTTATGACTGATGATAATGTAAATTGCAAATATCAAAATTGTTAATATTCAGTTTTATAGTGTGCTTTGTAGCTCTCTCTCCATTTCCTCATTCCTCACTGACCTCTTACTGTAGCTGTAATATGACTCTGTAGCTGATGAGGTGACCTTAAACTGCTCTGTGTGGACATATGGAGTGTGTAGACACACAGTGAAGTGGCTGTATGTGGGTAAAGACAGAGACATGAAGACATCAGCCCCTGACTGCTGGGGTCACTGTGGCTTCTTTGTACTTCACTTTTTTAAGTATTCTACACATTCCCACTTCCTTGTTCATGTTCACAGAGACACAGTGAGCAGAACAGTGGAGCACAAAATGTGTATTTTATGAACACATATCCCCTCATTCTTGCCTCATTGCACTGGTTACCTGTGTGGTGTTCATCCCATGTTAGTGTTTGGAGGCTATATCCTTGAAATCACAATTATGATGGTTAATTATATGAATAAAATTCACAGTTCCTACACAGTGAGAGCCTTTTGGTGAGATGCCACAGATCGATTGACAATGTGTTGCAAAAGTAGAGCGATGAGGAAGAGACAGACAACAGTCTTACCACTGCAATGACCTCAGCTTCATCCAAATTAGCTTCAACTTGCAGCTGATGTGTTTCTGATGAACTGAACTGAGTAATGTCACACCTACACAAGTGTTAGCCACTGGTAGTGTTTCCATTGTCAGTATGTTAAAAATGAGATGATGATGTCAGAATCAGTCCTGCAACACTTCCTCTCAACCTGCAGGTCAGTGACACTTCTGCAAACTAACCAGGCTCAGATAGTAGCTGCATGTGTGTGTGTGCATATATGTGTTTTTGCAGACCATGTGCTTATACATTATGTGTGCATTTGTAAATTTGAGTGTATTTATGTATGCATATGCAGATACATTGGGTCTAACACTTCTGTTTGCACTGGGCTCTAACATTTGTCTAAATTAAATACATGTATCTATAATGACAAGAAGAATGCAGAGAAATGCAATAACTCAGATTCATGGTAGATGCACACAATGTATCCTCATACAATGTTCGTATTATATCTCACAAATTGGCGCCCAGTGATTTAGTGCCAATACCAAGTACGTAGGGTCGGTTTAGGACAAGAATCATGGTTTGATGCCATCAAATGACATATTTAATGTAATGCTTCAAAGGTTAGCCCTGAGCCCAACCCATGGCAGCAGTTTTGGGCCCTACTGCTGTGAAAACACACATATCATGTTCAGTGCCGTGTTCAGCAAGGGAAGAGACCTGGGAATATTGTCAGGGGGTGGAAAGAGCCCTTTGAAGAACTCCTGAACCTGACCAACACACCCTCTGGGGATGAGGCAGAGTTTGAAGACTTGGGGCAAGCCTCGCCCATATCCCTGGCACAGTTATCTGAGGTAGGTAAGCAGCTCCTCAGCCCCAAGGTACCAAGTGTGGATGAGATTTGCCCTGTGATGCTGAAGGCTCTGGAAAATTGTTGTGCTGTGTGGGGTGGTGTTTCCTTTTTTTTAAAAAGGGGAAGGGTGTGCTCCTCTTATAGAGGTATTGAACTGCTCAGCCTCCCTGGCATAAGCTTTCCCAGTAAAGGAGGTGCTGGCCAGTTGCTGAACTTCAGATCCAGATACAGAAGTGGCAATGCGGAGTCAGTCCTGATCGTGGAAGCATGGTATCATGGCAGTTTGCCCATCCAGTCTACATGTTGGGGTCTTTTGTGTTTTTCCCCTTGTCAGCAGTTCTCTCTGTGAACAAACGTGTTTCCACCAAGTTTTGAGCTTTTCACACAGGTGCTGGGCTCAATGCACCTGAATGCTTAACTGCAATTGTTTCAGATGCCACATGACATGTTAATTTTTGAAAGGCATAACCTTCATATTCAGTGTGTGTGTTGTGGACTTGGAGAGGGCCTACGACCGTGTCCCCTGGAGAGTGCTGTGAGTTAGCCTGTGGGAGTACGTGGCACTGCTATGAGCAATCCTGTCCTGATATAAGCGGTGTGAGAGCTCTGTCCGTATTCTCGAAGGAAGCCAAACATGTTTTCTGTGGGCGCCGTCATGTTTGTCCCTTGTCAGCAGTTCTCTCTGTGAACAAACAAACGTGTTTCTGCCCAGTTTTGAGCTGGGGACCTTTCACATGTGAGGTGAACGTGATGACCACCACACTATGGAAATTGATGGAAAGATTACTTACACATGTGCCGGCGTCAATGCACCTTCAGTCGCTGAGGTACAGAAGTCTACAAGTTAAGGCTGAAGAGCATAACCTTCACATTCATTGTGATATTACTTTGAGTAGTAGAAACTGAACTGAAAGTGAAACTAATCTGTGCTTTGTTTAAAGCCAGACAAGCCAATATGAAGGTTGTTAGTGAAAATGCATGCGTTTGGGGAGCACTGAGCATACGACTGGATAAATAAGACTTGGATTATACTGCACCAGTCGTGTGAGAGTTTGTAAATGGATGTTTTGATATAGTTTTGCTATTCTTAAAGTGGTCCCAAGTAAATTTATGAATCAGTATGTTAACGTGGAGGCATGTGAAAAATATTCAAGGAAGACGTATACCTTAAATACAATATAGATCAGTCACTATATACAGTATAGACAGCAGGATAAATATGTAGGGGTATGTGAGAGCTTAAGTGGTACAGGTGAGTATACGCACAGTAGTGTGGCAGTGGGAAGTAAGAATGAGCTTGCAGCCATTGAGTGGTATTATTCAATTAAAATGAAATCTATTTTGTTCAGTTCACCTGATTTACATGTGTTTGGAGTGTGGGAGGAAACCGGAGTACCCGAAGAAAACCCACACAGTCACAGGGAGAACATGCTTACCTCACAGACAGGAAGAGGGCCAGGAGCTCCTGCTGTGAGGCCCCAGTGCTAACCACTGGGCCACCGTGCTGCCCTCAGAAGATCTGTGATAGTTTTTCTACAGCACAACTCCTGAGAATCATGCTGAACAAAATAGGGATGCACAATAATACTGGCACATCAAACACACAGAAGGGCTCCCCGACCCCGGGGTTCGAGTTCCAACCCCAGGATCAAACCGGGAACCCTCTTGCTGTGAGGTGACGAAGATAACCACTGCACCACCGCTATTTTCCACAGTGAATGAATATTACATACTCTGAAAAGCATTGTCTTTTATGTCTCCATCTGCTGGTGGGCCATTAGGATAAAAGCATGCATGTATAATATGATATTAATTTCACTAAGGAAATGAATATCATATTAATTTGATCACTGAAATTAGACGGGGATCAAAGTGAATGTATCAATATCAGCCAAATGTGTTGTTATATATTAGTATATCCGCAAAAAATCTGATATCGTGCATCCCTAATAAAAAACTTTGACAGAGCTTCACTTACCTTCACCTTCTATATCCTTGTTGATCGTGCAGCAGCAGCAGAATGTCTTCCTCATCCACGAGAAGAAATGCCGCACACAGTTCTTCTTCTTCTTCTTTTGGGTCGAGGTGTCACCTGAAAATCAAAGGACATTACACATTTCAAGCGACTTTCAAATAAACAAATCAGAAACTAGAGGAAGTGGTGGTGGCGTTCTCACATTCCCGCTGTTGTCAAGACATCAGTTGAGACCAGAGGAAGTCACCTCACCTGACTGACCTCTCCTCATCTTCCATCTGCAGATGTTTTCGGCAGCAGCAGGCTGGACCAGGATCACACCTGATGGAAGGACGGTGGGAGATGATGCTGGACGGTGGTGGTCTGGATGGATGCTGGTCCAGGCACTTCTTGACTTTTCCATGTGAGTCTTCAAACTAAACACAAACACACACAGTCAGTGCATTATTCTGATTGTTGTCATAACATCATTCGAGACCAGAGGAAGTCACCTCACCTGACTGCACTCTCCTCGTCTTCCATCTGCAGCGTGTTCTCTGGTGCGGCAGGCTGTACCAGGATCACACCTGATGTTGAGGGAAATGATGATGGACTGTGGTGGAGAAGAAAATGAGGAGAGGAGCTGAACAAATTGAGGGGAGGAGAGCAAAGGAAAGGCAAATTAATCACTGATTGAATTGTAAAAAATAAAAACATGACCAACAAGGTTGGCATCAGCACAACACACACTTACTGGGAGCTGTGGTGGCCATTAGCGATGAATGGATGAGTGAGGACCTCAATGGAAGAGATCCTTTCAGTTTCATCCGTTGGGTTGCGGAACTAATTGGTCTTATGTGCTGATGGCGGGTGCAGTATTGCATGTCACATTCTGGTTTAGGAAAATCAGACCTTAGCAACAGGAACGCTTCTTTTCTCTTCTTGTCTAGATGCTAATGCTAATAACCTCCTAAAACCACAGGGTTTCACCTGGATACGTGTAGTTTTGCAGGATGTAGGCGTGCATGGCTTGGGGAGCTCTGTGACCGTCTCAGCCGTCTCACCCTGTGCACTGACTGCACGTTCATACTTCGCATTATAACCTGTGTACACATTTGTAAGACTGCAAAACAAAAATCCTGAATTATGATGAAAGTGAGAAGTTGGACTGAGTGTTAAAGTATGGGCTAGATTTATTTCTAAAGCTTTGAAAATTAGACAGACTAGACTGAATACTACAAAATTATGAAGGCATACAGAATATACTATTGATGTTTTCCTATAGTTTGTATATTTCGTCTCACACAGATATATATATATATATATATATATATATATATATATATATATATATAAACTCATAATCTACCTTGTAAGGCTGTTTGTGCATGATGCCAGATACTACACTGATATCAGAACACAGAGACCCCTCCATATGAGTAGATTTTTGTTGATGGACATAATTCAGTCCATCTAAATGTCAATATTTTTTTTTAGCTCTTTTTAGTTGCGTATGTTCTTTAGTGTAACCTATGATGGTCAATTTGAGAATTTATCAGCAGTCAGGTAAAAGTAAGGGAAGTCTGTTGTTGGCTGCGGCTGCAGCTGTGACAGCAGCACAACGAGCAGAAATCAAAGTATATCTTTTTAAATTAATGATCACAAAACAAATAGAATTAATCACCCTTGTTTGACGTTACATTGAAGTCTGCTGTAGGTTTAATCTTGGGGTTAAGGCCAATATTAGGTCAATAAACATTTTTTAGGTGACAGTTTTGCAAGCCTATCCATGAAAGCTCATGAAAGCATACAAGAGTCAAGTGGTTACTATTTTGGCCGGGTGAGTAAATGTGCTTGTGTCAAACTGTCTTTTATATTTCAGTTCTGAACATGGATGCATCACTGCCAGGCTAATGTTAGTTGCTAATATTAGCTACCTTTAGCTCCTATTTTCTATCTACTAGGTCAACCGTTTCCAGACTGGACAGTGCACCCATGTATGACGTCATATGCAAAGAAGTTATCGTTGTGTGCGCTCTAAGTTGCTAGCTAAACTAGCTTTTAAAGACGTCCAGCTGGTCCTTCAGGAGGAGAACATACAGCAGAATTTGATCTATTAAAAATACAGTGGAGAGCACACAGAGTCTCTGTGAATGACTTACTAATTCATACTCCGTTTCTCCTGGGAACAGTAAGTCACCGTGGACCAAGGCAGCCATCACAATACCCAATGACCACATATCAATGGCCTGAGAGAATGGAAGGCCCAAAATAATTTTTGGAGCTCTGAATGTAGAAGAAAAGCATCACAGTGTCATATTTCAAGGATTTACAGCACATGGAGGGAACATCTTTTAAACTAAATCAACAGTAAGTATGGGCATGAAGCTACTTTCTTTTGGTGAAAGTGATAAACTACAAACTCACTCCAGTATGACAGTAATCATCAGTGAGCTTATAGACCTTACTTGAAGAAAGTAATTTGTAGACTTTGGCCAGGCATGGCTTTAGACGTTGGTATTGCCAAGCCAAAGTCTTTGAGCTTGACTCTGAAGGGTCATGTCTGGTGATCCACCAGCATGATATTGTCCAGTTTGATATCTGTGTGGATCACTCCGATGCCTTTCAGTGCCTTGAGCGCTTTGGCCAGCTGCAATCACAAGGTCAGAGATACAGTTCGGAGAACGCACCACAGTTTAAAGTGTTCAGGGCGGTGCTGTTGATTGGACAGGGCTGTGTTCGTACCTGTGGGATGATGGTGCTGACGTCACTCAAACGCATCGGGGCACCGTTGGTCTTCCACATGTAGTCGTACAAGCTGATGTCTAACATCTCAAAAACTAGTGCCCTTCCATGGCTCGTGTTGAGGCAGCAAAAGAACTTGATGATATTTTGCTGATCCAAGTTGAGACGCTTCAACCTTTTTAACATGGAAATCTGGAGACAGGACGAATGTTACGGTGACAGTTAATATGTTTACATGTTTAAAAGTCAGAGGAAATTGTGTTGGAGATTTATGGGACAATATTTAAACTAAACTTAATAATCCTTTGCTCTTTACAACACAGAACTGGCTAAATACAAAATGTGCCATATATATACGTATATACAGTACAGGCCAAAAGTTTGGACACACCTTCTCATTCAATGCGTTTTCTTTATTTTCATGACTATTTACATTGTAGATTCTCACTGAAGGCATCAAAACTATGAATGAACACATGTGGAGTTATGTACTTAACAAAAAAAGGTGAAATAACTGAAAACATGTTTTATATTCTAGTTTCTTCAAAATAGCCACCCTTTGCTCTGATTACTGCTTTGCACACTCTTGGCATTCTCTCCATGAGCTTCAAGAGGTAGTCACCTGAAATGGTTTCCACTTCACAGGTGTGCCTTATCAGGGTTAATTAGTGGAATTTCTTGCTTTATCAATGGGGTTGGGACCATCAGTTGTGTTGTGCCGAAGTCAGGTTAATACACAGCCGACAGCCCTATTGGACAACTGTTAAAATTCATATTATGGCAAGAACCAATCAGCTAACTAAAGAAAAACGAGTGGCCATCATTACTTTAAGAAATGAAGGTCAGTCAGTCCGGAAAATTGCAAAAACTTTAAATGTGTCCCCAAGTGGAGTCGCAAAAACCATCAAGCGCTACAACCAAACTGGCACACATGAGGACCGACCCAGGAAAGGAAGACCAAGAGTCACCTCTGCTTCTGAGGATAAGTTCATCCGAGTCACCAGCCTCAGAAATCGCAAGTTAACAGCAGCTCAGATCAGAGACCAGATGAATGCAACACAGAGTTCTAGCTGCAGACCCATCTCTAGAACAACTGTTAAGAGGAGACTGCGCGAATCAGGCCTTCATGGTCAAATAGCTGCTAGGAAACCACTGCTAAGGAGAGGCAACAAGCAGAAGAGATTTGTTTGGGCCAAGAAACACAAGGAATGGACATTAGACCAGTGGAAATCTGTGCTTTGGTCTGATGAGTCCAAATTTGAGATCTTTGGTTCCAACCGCCGTGTCTTTGTGAGACGCAGAAAAGGTGAACGGATGGATTCCACATGCCTGGTTCCCACTGTGAAGCATGGAGGAGGAGGGGTGATGGTGTGGGGGTGTTTTGCTGGTGACACTGTTGGGGATTTATTCAAAATTGAAGGCACACTGAACCAGCATGGCTACCACAGCATCCTGCAGCGACATGCCATCCCATCCGGTTTGCGTTTAGTTGGACGATCATTTATTTTTCAACAGGACAGTGACCCCAAACACACCTCCAGGCTGTGTAAGGGCTATTTGACCAAGAAGGAGAGTGATGGAGTGCTGCGGTAGATGACCTGGCCTCCACAGTCACCGGACCTGAACCCAATCGAGATGGTTTGGGGTGAGCTGGACCGCAGAGTGAAGGCAAAGGGGCCAACAAGTGCTAAACACCTCTGGGAACTCCTTCAAGACTGTTGGAAAACCATTTCAGGTGACTACCTCTTGAAGCTCATGGAGAGAATGCCAAGAGTGTGCAAAGCAGTAATCAGAGCAAAGGGTGGCTATTTTGAAGAAACTAGAATATAAAACATGTTTTCAGTTATTTCACCTTTTTTTGTTAAGTACATAACTCCACATGTGTTCATTCATAGTTTTGATGCCTTCAGTGAGAATCTACAATGTAAATAGTCATGAAAATAAAGAAAACGCATTGAATGAGAAGGTGTGTCCAAACTTTTGGCCTGTACTGTACATGTACCACCATATATACAATCTCTGTTTCACAGCTGTGAACGTCAAAATCAACAAAGTGTCTTACCTCCCCAGGGAGACATTCTGAATATTTGGGAATCTTCACAGCTACGGTTTGTTTGGTGTCCTTTTTCCAACATTTCAACACCGTCCAGTAGCCGCCCTCCCCCAGAACCTTTAGGGATGTGTTGTTGCTGGGGAGCTTGAAGGCGTCATAGCTGGGGAGTGGTGATGTGTCAGATTTACCGTCTGCCATTTTGTTTTCTCACCATCAGCCTCTTCCAAAAGTGCCATGTGGTTCTACAGCAATTACCAGTCCCATTTACACCTAATGTTAGCAGTAGCAGCCATCAGCATGCAATCAACATTACAATAGAGCTAACATCACAATTAAGCTAGCAAAAACGTGACTATCACAAATAACTGCAAATCCTACATTTTACATGACATAAAGCTGCAGTCACATTGCACACAATGTCCACAGTTGACTACTCACGGTTTTCATGCACGCACAACACTTTAGGAAACTTTCAGCACTCCTGATGGCTGTGAAAGGCCGTCTGTGTCTCCGTGATTAAGATGAGAAACGGAAGCAGCAGTGGGCGGGGACAGACAGCTAGGAGTGCAACGTGATTGGTTGACTGTGATAACTGACTGACAGCTGTGTTAACAAATAGAGAACTGCAAACCAAAAACAAGAGATAACATGAGGTAGATTGGCCTTTTTAACACACACACTACACTCAGTACAAAGCTACACTCATATACAAGTTATGTTTGTATTTCTTCTCTGAAGAAGAAGAAGGAACTGTGATGCAACTAGAATTGAATTAAATTAATTAAGTGTAAGAGTGAGTCAGTATGTTACATGTTACTGAGCAGTCATTATGTTGTCTCCTCTGTGCAGGCTGATCCTGAAGCTGATGTTTCCCTCCGCCTCCATCAGCTACACCAAGAACACAGGCCATAAAGCCAAGGTCAGCTGTATGACTGGTTATACTGGTGATGTTACTGATTTTAACATTAAAGTCCATATAGATTTATGATGAATTATTCTGATGTCAGTCCAAAACTAAAGGCCAGGATGACATGACATTTGCTGTGAGTGTTCATGGTCACCAGATGATAAATGCTGGTGTTTGTTGGAGACTCTGTTACCTTTCCTGTGCAGTAGCGCCACCATCAGACCAACATGTCAACTTCACACACAAGATATTTCATAATCTAATCAGCAGATAAAAGCTGCTGCAGCTACAGTAGTTTGATGGCAGCAACATCAGGAAGTTGTGTTAAGTTTATGTGTGTGTCATTTATGAGTTGTTCTTTTTCCCTCCAGGTCTGTGTTGTTGATGATGATGATGGTGAAGGTGATGCAGTGACCTACAGCACTGTGAAAGCTCCCTCCTCTTCTTCTGCTGGAGCCTCTGCTGATCCCAGAAACCTCTACGCTACCATCAACAAACCAACCAAATAAGATGTTACTTATTAAATGCAACATGTTTTTATAATAACTGCAGGATTGTTTGGATCATAGATTCAGAATTTTAAGTGAGCAGAATTATAATAAGCATGATCTCAGTTGGTCATGTCATGCATTTGCTTGGCTTAACTGTAGCAAAGTGAGAACACAGCAGCAGCAGCAGCAGCAGCTCTATGACACATTGAGGGAGTTGAGGCTCCCTCTAGAGGTGGAGAGTGTATAAAAAGGAAGCAGACATATTGGATATATATACTGTATTCTTAGTGCTGTGTCCCTGCATGGGCACAATGCAGGTTTTGTAACATTGAATCTTGTTTGTTTTGTTATACCATTTCATTGAATATTGCTTTTTGCTGAGTGAATTTGATTAGCCATGTTATGCTTTAATGAATAAATGATTAGTGTATGGTTATCACCTTGTGAGTGGGATGGATCTTTATGTGTTTGGTGTTTATAGTCTTTATCAGTCTACAGGCAGAAAAACTGTTTGGCCAAATTAAATACTGCAGGAAATTCTCCTCCTCAGCTTTTTTACATTTCAAACACAACACTTTTTCCATTTCTCACCACAGAGTGGCGCCAAAGATCCTTCACAGCATGTGGCGCTCTCTGCTGTCCACTCACACTGTATTGCATAGCCAAAACTATGTAAACACCCAAACATACACACATATGTGATTGTTGACCATCTTACTCCAAAACCATGAATGACATACTGTATGCTGCTGAAACTGCCCCAGCAGACTGAACTTATGTGCTGCATATTTGATTTAAAACAAAGCATGCTCAGTGCTCATGCACACTTCTTGTTCTCTCTGCTCTCATAGTAAACTTTCTCTCAGTCAGGCTGAACACCTCTGTTTGTTTGCACTGGGCTCTAACATTTGTCTACATAACATATGAATGAATCCAAAATGACAAGAGAATACAGAGAAGTGTAGAAACTCAGGTTGTGTACAGAAGTGTTCATGTTGGATGTACATATTTTCATGTGAGAAGCTCAGCAGTTATAACAGGTTTATTTTCCAGGGAACCAGATGACAACACTGTGAGCTGGAAATATAAACTGAAGTGAACTGAGGTGTAAAATGAAAAATGTCTATGAATGATCAGGGACTGTCAGTCAGTGTAGATGATGTTAAGATGCTGGTGGAGACTGTTCATGTTAATGTAATCACTGTGTCAGAATAATTTGAGGCTGTTGTATCTGTATAGTTGTATGTTAGGACCACGCTGTCCATGGAAGTGAAACAGAGTGGGAGGAGACTGATAGACAGACTGAACATGTCACTGAGATCAGTTCATGGTTGTACAGAGACAGAGATGCTATTTCAGCACCACAGACAGCGCCATAGATTCATCAACACACAGCACAGTCAGGCTACATATATTGTGGGGATATTATGGATATTTGTGGATGCATTTGCTCATCCCCCGCTCAGATCAAGTTTCTTATTGAACAAAATGTTACATTTCAACTTCATATCAGCATCAACTCATCAGAGAAACGAGTCCAGTTACATGACATCACATTAATATGAGTGGTTGAGGCCTTTAGAAAACAATGCAAACTAGCAGTCAGTGGTGGACAGAGTATCAAATCATTATCAAATCAAGTCCTACAATCTAAATGTAAGTGATGACTTAGATCCGCTTCAACCTTCCATCAGCAGAGTGATCACACTAACAATGACAACACTTTCACAGTCAGCAGTTCATTTCATTTCCACTGGGTGTCCACACCTTGCAGGCTCACAGAAGGGTGTGTCTCTGACAACCAATCATGCATCATACCTACACCACACCTTCTCACTATGATAACATTTTCTGTCCCTTCCTTGCTCAGAGTTGCCCTGAGAACATTCCTAAATCACTCCCGAGCCAGGACTCCTTACTAAAAGGTTTTTAGGCCAAGTTAGGAGCTCTGTCAGAGTATTCTGAGAATGTCTGTGAATACGGCCCCTGGTCTTTGTTATTGCTAATGATAGGGTCAATTAAATAAAGGTACATGACAAATTATATTCAAAACTTATATTGAGTTTTACAGTGTGCTTTGTAGCTCTGTCTTCATTTCCAGCACACAGACCACACTACAAACTTGCCTCTGCTCAGCTGTCCACTTTTTGTTCTCTCTGCTCTCATAGTAAACTTTCTCTCAGTCAGGCTGAACACCTCTGTTTGTTTGCACTGGGCTCTAACATTTGTCTACATAACATATACAAACATCCAAAATGACAAGAAAACACAGAGAAGTGCAATAACTCAGGTTGTGTACAGAAGTGTTCATGCTGGATGTACATGAGCTCTTACTGTAGCTGTAATATGACTCCATAGCCGATGAGGTGACCTTAAACTGCTCTGTGTGGACATATGGAGTGTGTAGACACACAGTGAAGTGGCTGTATGTGGGTAAAGATGGAGACATGAAGACATCAGCCCCTGACCGCTGGGGTCACTGTGGCTTCTTGAGACTTCTCTTTTTCAAGTATTCTACACATTCCCACTTCCTTGTTCATGTTCACAGAGACACAGTGAGGATATAGCAGGGTAAAACCTCCAGAGCTCTGCTGCTGGTGTTAACCACTTTCTCACCAAATCACTTCTCCTTCAGTTCTCCGAAAAACAACTTCAAAGATACAATGAGGAACCAACAGGTCTCAGACCAGTAAAACATCATCTTATCTGTGCTATCTGTGATGACGTTAATCATCACAGGAAGTAGATGCTGTGTTCATTTTAAGAAGCAGCAGGTTAGAGACTTTGACAGTTGAGAGCGTGAGACCAAGAGAGAAACATGATGGCTGAATTCAGATGGATTATAATGTCTTTATTTCTGATGCTGCTGTTTAAGTTTACAGGTAAGGATATAACACACATTAACTGAAGAGACATTACAAAACTGTATTGATATTATTAATAGTACTTTATTAAGTATTCTTCCAAGTTTTGTTTGTAACGTGGTGAGTTTAGTGAACTCTGTCTTCATTTCTCTCTTTTTCAGCAGCAGCAATTGAGAAATATTCCTTAGTTGGAGATGAAGTCACTTTGTCTTGTGAAAATGTGACACATGATCAGGATAACTGTGACAGTGCTACATGGTTATTTAGTGATGGAGGAAACACAGTGAAGCTGTTTGAACACAGGAAGATTCACAGAGAAGCTGAAGCTAAATCAGACAGACTGAGTGTTACAGCAAACTGTTCTCTGGTTATAAAGAAGGTCACACGTGAGGATGTTGGACGTTACAGCTGCAGACAGTTCAGATCAGGACGACAAGTTTCAGACTCTCAGGTTGATCTGTCTGTTGTTGACAGTGAGTATTTCCATCATAATGTTTTCAGCTCAAACTGTCTTGTTAGAACAATATACTGAAACATTACAATAATTATGATTACAGTGATGAAGTTCATTTTACTCTTGTTGTCTTTCTCTCACAATATCTCCATCTTCACCAGTGACTGAACGTCAGGACACTGATCGGGTCATCTTCTTCTGCTCTGTGTGGATATATGGACACATATGTACCCACACAGTGAAGTGGTTGTATGAGAGTAATCAGAATGACTTGGAGACATCACAGAGTACGTGTGTAGCCTCTGTGACATTTACAACATCTGACTATAATCAGAAGTTGAAGTATTCTGCGTTATTGAAATGTGAAGTGACAGATGGTCACACTAAAGAAGTTCATCAGTTCACCTTCAGCCCTCCTCAGTCCTCAGGTGAGAAACCAGGTGAGAACATGATGAGCTGTTTAAAATCATTTCAAACTGATGTGAATAATCACACAAAATGTTTCAATCTGAGGTTTTAATATTTCATCATTCTTTGTCATTTGTTTTATGCAGAAGTTTTTGATAAAGTGTACAGTTCTTGCATTTTGTTATTGTATTCATTAAGGTCATAACGCAGCAACAGCAGCTACAATATCAACTGAATCACCATCGACAACAGGAAATAAATGGACATCAGTGAAAAGGAGCACATCAGAAGGTACAAACAACACAGCATCTGAAAACAACAATAATTAAATAAATCAAGGTGACTGAACAAAACAGAACCACATTTTCAGATAGAAAGGAGTTTCAACAGACAACTTGTTAATTCAAAGAGATTTAAAGACACACAGACACAAGAACCTGCTGATAATTAGCTCATCATCACAAACTCAACTAATGTAACACTCCTATCTTCTCTTTCCAGGCTGGTGGAGGTTCATTGTTGTGTCTGTGGGTTTAGCAGCGCTCATAATAAGTGTTGTCACAGTCAACATATGGACAAGAACTAAAGGTGAGAACATTCACACATGAAACTTTTATCAACAACAAGTTTTGATGAACCTGAATTTTCACTGTTGAAGCTTAAGTCGACTCTTTTTTTGTCTTTTCAGGGAACAAAACACAGATGGATGAAAACATGGTGAGTTTTAAAACTGAATAATCAAATGTGTGTTCAGGTTCTGCTGAATCAACTGTGAACTGTGTTCAGTTTGAAATGTCCCAACCTCAGCAGTCAGTTGGTTGACAGTGGAGGGTCGTCAGCTGATTAAACTATGATCAATGTGTGTTCATCTTAATTCAGTAAATTACAGTTTAAAGTAAATCTTGAGCTGACTCCCTCCTGGTCACATTCCCTGAGTCAGTTTGTGATAAATGGCGGCTGTCACAAATGAACAGTTGAGTGTAGATGAACAATAAAAGCAGTGCATGTGTGGTTAATGTGGAGGTGGTGGAGGTGTAAACCAAGAGGACATAATGCAGGGTGGATGTCAGCTGTAGGAAGAGAGAGACAGGAGAGACAAGAGAGGCCCAGGTGAGGTCAGTCAGCTGACGTCCCTCCACTGTCAACCCACTGACTACTGAGGTCGGCCAGGAGAGACTTCAAGACAGTGGGAGGGGTGTCACAACATCAGGAAAATGTGGGGAGTTTGCTTTTAGACACTATAAGCACATCAGGGAGTGACTCTTTAAATTTAGGATTATTCTGGATTTCCTTGTGCTAAATGTGAAGCAGTGGAAGTCTAAAAATCAGAGAAGTGGGATTGTGACTAAACCCCAGCTGTTCCTCTTGAGCTGCTCTGTGTTTCAACACTGATTTGCTCCATTTTCACAGGAGCACATTGAGGAAGATGAAGATGAAGGTACGGTGAACTATGAAAATGTCAGAGACCCCTCTGCCTCTGTCTGACTCCACTGATCAACAACATCAACTCACCACAGAGTCCACTGCTGTTAAATATCATCATCATATTTTACATAAGTAGATAACAATAGAATCATAAGATCATTTTAAGATTTCTGATGACTGAATGTGTTTTCTGTGCCAAGCTGTTTATATTTTAGTTTGACTTGGACAAAGATACTCAAGTCTTGATCTGATCTCACATTAAGAAGCCCCCTGTGAGTCCAGAACATTAACTTCATCTAACGTGACAGATATCTTAATATACTTGTTTATTTTCTAATTGAACATCTTTAATTAATGCTTTAACTTTCCCATATATGTTTATACTTATGTCCATACTGTATTTATAGTCTATACACAGTACTCATGTCATACCTCCAACTGTTTATTCTATATATAATGTCTTTGTATCAGCATTTCATGAACTGAACACCTGCACTGTGTTTATTATACTTATACCTGCTCTGCCTACTGTAACTGCTGCACATGTTCATACTGTATATAACTTAGTGTATTCACAGAAACCCCCACTGCTTTATATATACTACTGCACTTCTGGTTAGATGACTGCATTACATGTTCTCAGTACTTTTACTCTGTGCAGGAACAATAAAGCTGAATGTGTTCTTGAATCTAAATTGGCTCCTGTTGCAACATCTGTCTGTGAGTTTAAGATTTACTGGTTGATTTTGAAGCTGCAGCAGATTTGCATCACTTTTATCACTCAGTGTACAGAGGAAGTGATTTTGATTGTCTTTTAAACATATCAGACTACAGTGTGTGATTGATGAGCTTTGAGCCTTAATGGAATTTGTAACAATCTTGTCTTTGATATGACTGATGATAATGTAAATTGCAAATATCAGAAGTGTTAATATTCAGTTTTATAGTGTGCTTTGCAGCTCTCTCTCCATTTCCTCATTCCTCACTGACCTCTTACTGTAGCTGTAATATGACTCTGTAGCTGATGAGGTGACCTTAAACTGCTCTGTGTGGACATATGGAGTGTGTAGACACACAGTGAAGTGGCTGTATGTGGGTAAAGACAGAGACATGAAGACATCAGCCCCTGACTGCTGGGGTCACTGTGGCTTCTTGAGACTTCACTTTTTCAAGTATTCTACACATTCCCACTTCCTTGTTCATGTTCACAGAGACACAGTGAGCATATGAAAAACCTCCAAACCACAGGTACATTTCACACATCTTTAATGTCCAACTAGTCGTCTCTGCAGTGTCACATTCTGCCTGTTTGGAAGCTATATCCTTAAAATCACAATTATGATGGTTAATTATATGAATAAAATTCACAGTTCCTACACAGTGAGAGCCTTTTGGTGAGATGCCACAGATCGATTGACAATGTGTTGCAAAAGTAGAGCGATGAGGAAGACAGACAGTCTTACCACTACGATGACCTCAGCTTCATCAAAATTAGCTTCAACTTGCAACTGATGTGTTTCTGATGAACTGAACTGAGTAATGTCACACCTACACAAGTGTTAGCCACTGGTAGTGTTTCCATTGTCAGTATGTTAAAAATGAGATGATAATGTCAGAATCAGTCCTGCAACACTTCCTCTCAACCTGCAGGTCAGTGACACTTCTGCAAACTAACCAGGCTCAGATAGTAGCTGCATGTGTGTGTGTGCGCATATGTGTTTTTGCAGACCACGTGCTTATACATTATGTGTGCATTTGTAAATTTGAGTGTATTTATGTATGCATGTGCAGATACGTTACTAAACTGAATCTTTGATGCTGCACTTACTGTAGGTTAAAGTATGATAAGACATACTGGGGCTGTCTCCCTGCACAGGTGAGTACCCAAATTGAAACGGGTGTGTTTGTGGACCCAAATGCAGTACCAGGCTCGCAGGAACAGTTGGTAATGACTTTTATTAGCACCACAGCAAACAGGGAATGCAGCAGGCAGAATAAACACAGAATAAAGTTCGTTCTTCGGGCAAGTTGCCCTCACACAGTCTCTGAGACTCAGATGAGGGAAAGAGATCAAGCTTACGGCAGCCAAAGGTGGCGAGGCAGACGCACCGTAGGCTGAAGCGCCGGCTGATCGTGCTGAGAAGCCGACGAGGAGTGAGCTGAGGCGAGGTCGGGAGCCGGTGGGGGGGTCGTAGCTAGAAGAGCCGTCAGCGAAGGCAGAAGCACCGTTGAGGAGCAGGCAGGAGGGTAGACGAGGCCGGGCAGAGGAGTCGAGACCAGACGAGCAGGCAGAAACCAGAGACGCTGAAGCAAAGCACGAGGTCGGGGACAGAAGGCAGGTGAGTTTACTGGGAGGCAGACGAGGAGAGCAGGTCGGGGACATGCAGAGTTGGCACCAGGAGTTCAGGCAGGAGAAGAACGCTGGAGAGTCTCGCATAATGCTAAAGAACAATCTGGCAGTGAGTGAAGGTGCTGGAGAGGCTTATATGCAGGGCTGGTTGATGAGCTGCAGCTGTGTAGGCAGGTGAGCAGAGTTGGGCTGATGAGGTGGGCGCGGCTGGCAGGTAGAGTGAAGCAGAGGGAGGGGGAGTGGAAAAACACTGCAGCAGAGTGGCAGGAGAGGACTGAGAGACAGGGATTGTGACACAAATACTAACAAGCAGTCACAGCTAACGAGGGCATGAGCTCTCTGACTGAACACAGGTGCTGGCACTTTCCTCTACTGCCTTCCTCGTCCTAATAAACTTAAAGATTCACATTTAAAACAGCCAGAAAATCATGCCAAGAAAACATAAAAACACCTCCCTACATGGATTTTATGTTTTGAGACATTTCTTTAATATTGCATATGCCATATACAGTTTTACAACGTGTTTTGTTGTTCTCGCTCTTTCTCTCCAACACACACACAACACAGACAACAAGCTTGCCTCTGCTCAGCTCACCACTTTTTCCTTCCTCACCTCTCACAGTACACCTTCCCCCTGTTGGGTCTAACACCTCTGTTTGCACTGGGCTCTAACATGTGTCCACATTAAATACATGTATCTATAAATTCAGGCCCAACCTACATGAACCTGCACAGTGTCTGTCCAAGGCCTGAGCCCGACCCATGGCAGCAGTTTTGGGCCCCTGTCCAATTAAAAACCTGAATTACTACAGTGAAAGAAATACACTATATATTATATTTATATCATAACAACATTAAGTACAAGCTAAGGGCTGATCTTTTTCCTCGCACCACTTCTCCTTCTTCTTGTCCTCATTTCAAGAGTCCATCCTCTCGTGCACGACAGGTTCAGCAGAGCAGGCTGCGCCCCTCTGTTTGTCTAGTGCGTGCAGCAATTCATGGCGATGTGGCACACAGATGATGCTCACTGCTCTTCTCTGCATGTTACGCACATCACTCCACTGCTGGGGAGGCAGAAAGAAACACTGCCAACCAAGTCCCCTTGCAGCTCCTCTCTCTTTTTTTCATTTTCTGTCCCAGGACACCGACTCGATTCATCTCGAGGGCAATCAAAAGAAATTACAGCCCAGCTCAGCCCAGCCTGGCATCATCCTGGTGGGTAAGATCAAGCCCAATCAGGCTCAGGTAGAAAATCAGAGCTCTAATGTAGGTTAGGTTTAAAAAAGAAAAACGGTTGGGTGTTGTGTACTTAACGTAATGTGATGATGTACCTTAAAATAACTCAAAGTTCACCTGCTTTCTCACGGGTCACAAACACCTGTCTGCTGATGAAGTGTTGTGTGCTTGTTTGACCCATCCACCAATTTGCCTCCTTATGCTGACTTTTGCTCTTTATACTTTTTGTGTGAACTGCTGTGTAAAATGAAAAATGTCTATGAATGATCAGGGACTGTCAGTCAGTGTAAATGATGTTAAGATGCTGGTGGAGACTGTTCATGTTAATGTTTCACTGTGCCAGAATAATTTGAGGCTGTTGTATCTGTATAGTTGTATGTTAGGACCACGCTGTCCATGGAAGTGAAACAGAGTGGGAGGAGACTGATAGACAGACTGAACATGTCACTGAGATCAGTTCATGGTTGTACAGAGACAGAGATGCTATTTCAGCACCACAGACAGCGCCATAGATTCATCAACACACAGCATAGTTAGGCTACATATATTGTGGGGATATTATGGATATTTGTGGATGCATTTGCTCATCCCCCGCTCAGATCAAGTTTCTTATTGAACAAAATGTTAAATTATCATGTTATAATATGAAACGTTTTATGTTATAACAAGATAAATAGTTTGTTGTAATAACAATAAAAGTTTCTTGTTGGGACGTGGAGTGTTTGATGATGTAATAACATGAAAATATCCTGTCAAACATGAAAAACATCTTGTTATAACAACAAACTTTTCATGTTATTACCTGATACTGATCAGTTTTCTTCTGATGTGCCATCACTGAGCTTCTGTAGTCAGTGATGTGAAAGTTGTCAGTTTAAGTGTGTCAGAGTGTTTGTATTGTGTTTCACAGGTAACTGATGATGAAGGTGTGGTGACCTATGAAAACATTGGAGACCCTTTTGTCTCTGTCAGACTCCACTGATCAACAACTTCATATCAGCATCAACTCATCAGAGAATGTGATGTGAATGTGTTTGAGTGGGTTTTCAGCCTTAATAGAGTTAGTAACAGTCAACCCTTTTTATATCTGATAACAATATAAGCTGCAAACAAAGAAATGTTTAGCACTAATTCCAACACTGTGTTTCTTGATTCCATCATGTGCTAACATGAGCACTCAAATGTGTCTAAATACAGATATAAATGAACCCAAAGGGACCTGACAATGCTGCTGTCGTAAGTTTTGGATGTAGATGACCACATACTGTGACTAAATAGAAATACAAATCTGAATTGTCTAACATTTGTCTAAATAACATATAAATGTTCTGGAATTGTTTGGAGTTGGTGCTCTACCTTCAGGCGATTAAAGACAGTTCAATCAGACACTCATCAGTTTGTGTTTCCGATGTCTATGAGGTCATCATCAGAGGGTAAAACCTCCAGAGCTCTGCTGCTGGTGTTAACCACATTCTCACCAAAATAGTTCTCCTTCAGTTCTCAGAAAAACACCTGCAAATATATCAACAGGTCTCAGACCAGGAAAAACATCATTTATATGTGTTATCTGTGAGGAAGTTAATCATCACAGGAAGTAGATGCTGTGTGTTCATTTTAAGAAGCAGCAGGTTAGAGACTTTGACAGTTGAGAGCGTGAGACCAAGAGAGAAACATGATGGCTGAATTCAGATGGATTATAATGTCTTTATTTCTGATGCTGCTGTTTAAGTTTACAGGTAAGGATATAACACACATTAACTGAAGAGACATTACAAAACTGTATTGATATTATTAATAGTACTTTATTAAGTATTCTTCCAAGTTTTGTTTGTAACGTGGTGAGTTTAGTGAACTCTTTCTTCATTTCTCTCTTTTTCAGCAGCAGCAACTGAGAAATATTCCTTAGTTGGAGATGAAGTCACTTTGTCTTGTGAAAATGTGACACATGATCAGGATAACTGTGACAGTGCTGCATGGTTATTTAGTGATCGAAGAAACACAGTGACGCTGTTTGAACACGGGAAGATTCACAGAGAAGCTGAAGCTAAATCAGACAGACTGAGTGTTACAGCAAACTGTTCTCTGGTTATAAAGAAGGTCACACATGAGGATGTTGGACGTTACAGCTGCAGACAGTTCAGATCAGGACAACTAGTTTCAGACTCTCAGGTTCATCTGTCTGTTGTTACCAGTGAGTATTTCCATCATAATGTTTTCAGCTCAAACTGTCTTGTTAGAACAATATACTGAAACATTACAATAATTATGATTACAGTGATGAAGTTCATTTTATTCTTGTTGTCTTTCTCTCACAATATCTCCATCTTCACCAGTGACTGAACGTCAGGACACTGATCGGGTCATCTTCTTCTGCTCTGTGTGGATATATGGACACATATGTACCCACACAGTGAAGTGGTTGTATGAGGGTAATCAGAATGACTTGGAGACATCACAGAGTACATGTTCAGCCTCTGTGACATTTACAACATCTGACTATAATCAGAAGTTGAAGTATTCTGAGTTATTGAAATGTGAAGTGACAGATGGTCACACTAAAGAAGTTCATCAGTTCACCTTCAGCCCTCCTCAGTCCTCAGGTGAGAAACCAGGTGAGAACATGATGAGCTGTTTAAAATCATTTCAAACTGATGTGAATAATCACACAAAATGTTTCAATCTGAGGTTTTAATGTTTCATCATTCTTTGTCATTTGTTTTATGCAGAAGGTTTGTCTATTTGCTATTGTATTCATTAAGGTCATGATGCAACAACAGGAGCTACAATATCTACAACAACAATGGAATCACCATCGGCAACAGGAAATAAATGGACATCAGTGACAATGAGCACATCAGAAGTGACAAACAACAGAGCATCTGAAAACAACAATAATCAAACAAAACAAGGTGACTGAACAAAACTACACACAGAAAGAAAGAGTTTTAATAGAAGCTTTGTTCATTCAGATATGAGAGATGTTAAGACAGCACAAGAACACACTAACAAAAGGGTCATAATTAAAAAAAACAAACAAAACCCAACTAATGTAAAACTCCTATCTTCTCTTTCCAGGCTGGTGGAGGTTCATTGTTGTGTCTGTGGGTTTAGCAGCGCTCATAATAAGTGTTGTCACAGTCAACATATGGACAAGAACTAAAGGTGAGAACATTCACACATGAAACTTTAATCAATCAGTCAATCAAACTTTATTTGTATAGCACTTTTCATACATTAAAAATGTAGCACAAAGTGCTTCACAGAATTAAAACATACAACAAAAATATTTCATACATACTGACCCCCCCCCAGCTGAGGAAAGAACCACCTATAGAGAGCTCATCCACACTGAGAGGTGTCACAGCCTACGGCCACAGGGAGCGCCGCCACAGAGACCACCCGGACCCAGATAGACTAGGGTGGACTCCACACATGGTGCAGAGCCTCCCAGTACTCTGGACCTGAGGGATCTCCAGGACGACATCCCCGCGGGCAGACCGGGCACACCTCTCAGTGTGGAGGCCCACCATGAGGAAACACTGGAGCTAAAAACTAAAAGACTAAAAGGCCATATGATAAGATAAAACAAGTATGAGATAAAATAATAATAAATAAATAAATGATTTAGAAACTTAATAATAATGAAATGCATACAGATTAAAAATAAATCATTTAAAAGCATTAGAAATTAAAATAACATATAATATAAGAATTAAAAGAGTTAAAGAAATCAGTTAAAAGCCAAACTAAAAAGGTGAGTCTTGAGTCTCCTCTTAAAATCATCGACAGTCTCTGCAGTCCTGATGCTCTCCGGCAGGCTGTTCCATAAGTGAGGGCCATAATGGCTGAATGCAGCCTCCCCGTGGGTTTTTGTTCTCACTTATAGAACAATTAAAAGGCCGGTGCCGGAGGACCTCTGGATCCGCGAGGGTTGATATGATAAAAGCAGGTCAGATAAATAAGATGGCCCAAGGCCGTTAAGACATTTAAAAACTAATAAAAGAACCTTAAAATCGATCCTGAAACACACGGAGAGCCAATGCAGCAATTTTAAAACTGGTGTAATGTGCGCCTACCCTCTGGTCCTCGTTAGCACTCGTGCGGCTGAGTTTTGAAGTAACTGCAGGTTAGAGATGGTCTTTTTGGGAAGACCAGAGAGCAGGGTATTACAGTAATCTAAACGACAAGAGATAAAAGCATACATCAGCACCTCCGTGTTAGCCTGAGAGAGAAACGGGCGGACTCTGGCTATATTCTTAAGATGATAAAAACCTATCTTTATTACATTTTTTATGTGTGGAATAAAACTAAGCTCAGAGTCAAAAATGACGCCCAGGTTCTTTACACATTGTGAAGGTTTAAAATCTTGTAGTTTTGGTAAAAGTTTCTCTCTCTTGTCTTCAGGACCAATAACTAAGACCTCTGTTTTGTCCTGGTTGAGCTGTAGGAAATTCACTGCCATCCATGACTTGATATCTAAAATACAGTTTAAAAGGGTATCAATTGGCCCTGTGTCATCAGGAGACACAGTGATGTACAACTGTGTGTCATCTGCGTAACTGTGGAAGCTGATGCCGTGCTTCCTGATGACATCCCCAAGGGGAAGCATATATAGATTAAAAAGAAATGGACCTAAAATTGACCCTTGGGGCACCCCACATCTAATTTCATGCGTTCTGGAGGAACATGTATCCATACTTACAAAGAAACAACAATCTGTGAGATAAGAGCTGAACCAGTTAAAAACAGTACCAGAGAGGCCCACCAGGTTTCTGAGTCTGTTTAATAAAATGTGGTGATCTACTGTATCAAAGGCGGTGCTTAGATCCAGTAGTACCAAGACTGTGAGTTTTTGTGAATCTGCATTAAACTTGATATCATTTAAAATCTTTAAAAGGGCTGTCTCTGTACTGTGGTTCATCCTAAAACCAGATTGATATTTCTCCAAAATATTGTTTCCTTTTAAAAAATCATTTACTTGGTTAAAAACCAGTTTTTCCAAAATCTTACTTAAAAACGGTAAGTTGGATACAGGTCGGTAATTATTAAAAATGTTGGGATCTAAATTACTCTTCTTCAGAAGGGGCTTCACCACCGCCGTTTTGAAGGCAGCAGGGAAGACACCCGTCTGAAGAGAGTAATTTTATATTTAAAATCTGTTCCTCAAAGAATCCATAAAATGTCTTTAAAAGTGATGTGGGAATCGGATCTAAAAGGCAGGTTGTTGGGTTTACCTGGGAGAAAACTCGACCAAGTGTAATTGCATCAACCAGGGCAAAACTCTCCAGTGTTTCCTCAAGTAAAAGCAATGATCCAGGTGTGTTAAAAATTACATTCTGTTGGTATAAAAGACTGGACCTGATATCAACGATTTTACTTCTGAAGTGGTCTGCAAAGTCCTCGCAGAGGGCATCTGTTGAAATCTTGGCTGTTTTTTTAAAATTGGTGCTAGTTAAAAGATCGAAGGTGGAGAACAGGAATTTGGGGTTGTTTTTATTATCTGTAATGAGTTTTGAAAAGTGGGATATTCTTGCCTGTTTGACTGTATTATTGTAGGTTTTGAGTTGTTCACGTAATATTTCGTAATGAATAGTCAGTTTTGTTTTTCTCCACCTCCTCTCTGCACTCCTGCATTTTCTTGTCAACTTTTTGATATCATCATTTCTCCACGGGGGTGTAGGTTTTGTTTTTATTGTCTTTGTTAAAAGTGGAGCCACTTAGTCAAGTGTTGACTTTAATTTAATGTTAAAATTGTCCACAATAAAATCACAGGGTGCTGGTAAAATCTCTGCAGGAGTGCTCTGTAAAATCTGGATAAAATTTGCAGCCAATTCAGAAGTTAGGTAGCGTTTCCTCACTGTTCTCACCGGGGCCTCCTGATGGCTAAAACTGGTGATGTTAAAATACACACAGTAGTGGTCAGACACAGCCAGGTCAACAACAGAGGACACACCCATGGACAGGCCATAGGTTATGACCAGGTCCAGGGTGTGTCCTCTGCTGTGGGTCAGCTGTGTGACGTGCTGTTTAAAATCCATGCAGGTTAAAAGGTTTAAAAATTCTCTGGACATTGTGTCAGAGATGTTATCAACATGTAGATTAAAATCACCAGTTATTAAAATTCTATTGTACGTGGTGTGTATGATTGATAATAACTCTGAGAATTCACTGATAAAAGAGGTAGAATGGTGGGGTGGTCTGTAAACTGTGATACAAAGAATAGGAGGACTGCTAAAAACAAAGGCATGATGCTCAAATGATGTGTAACTGTTAAAAGAAACTTCATTTGAGAGCAGTGTGCTTTTGGTTAGATGCAGTTCCGCCTCCTTTTTTACCCCCCAAGTAGAGAATAAAAAGTTAAAATTTGTTGGGCAGGCCTCGGTGAGAACAACTGGTGCGTCAGTGCCAAGCCATGTTTCTGTTAAAAGAATACTGTCAATATTATTCTCTAAAATCAGGTCATTTATAATAAAAGTTTTATTTAAAAGAGAGCGCACGTTCAGCACGGCCAAGTTAATGTTCCTGCCGAACGTGCGCTCATCATCACCTGTGCGATGTATAGAAGTGGGGTGCAGGATGTTATTGTCATGAGGATTGCTGTGTGGACGGGGTGCTCTGTACCTTATGATGGTCTCTGTCGGGAATGTTTCTGGTGAGAGTGTTGGTGACAAATGAGACCGGTAGGGGGAGCTGGCAGGGGGAACAGTACTCAGTGCCACTACTGATGCAGGTGGAGGTAGAGTTTCCGTGGAGGGGGCGTGTGATGTCAACAGTCAGTCATGAGGTGAATGAACAACAAGTTTTGATGAACCTGAATTTTCACTGTTGAAGCTAAAGTCGACTCTTTTTTTGTCTTTTCAGGGAACAAAACACAGATGGATGAAAACATGGTGAGTTTTAAAACTGAATAATCAAATGTGTGTTCAGGTTCTGCTGAATCAACTGTGAACTGTGTTCAGTTTGAAATGTCCCAACCTCAGCAGTCAGTTGGTTGACAGTGGAGGGTCGTCAGCTGATTAAACTATGATCAATGTGTGTTCATCTTAATTCAGTAAATTACAGTTTAAAGTAAATCTTGAGCTGACTCCCTCCTGGTCACATTCCCTGAGTCAGTTTGTGATAAATGGCGGCTGTCACAAATGAACAGTTGAGTGTAGATGAACAATAAAAGAAGTGCATGTGTGGTTAATGTGGAGGTGGTGGAGGTGTAAACCAAGAGGACATAATGCAGGGTGGATGTCAGCTGTAGGAAGAGAGAGACAGGAGAGACAAGAGAGGCCCAGGTGAGGTCAGTCAGCTGACGTCCCTCCACTGTCAACCCACTGACTACTGAGGTCGGCCAGGAGAGACTTCAAGACAGTGGGAGGGGCGTCACAACATCAGGAAAATGTGGGGAGTTTGCTTTTAGACACTATAAGCACATCAGGGAGTAACTCTTTAAATTTAGGATTATTCTGGATTTCCTTGTGCTAAATGTGAAGCAGTGGAAGTCTAAAAATCAGAGAAGTGGGATTGAAACTAAACCCCAGCTGTTCCTCTGGAGCTGCTCTGTGTTTCAACACTGATTTGCTCCATTTTCACAGGAGCACATTGAGGAAGATGAAGATGAAGGTACGGTGAACTATGAAAATGTCAGAGACACCTCTGCCTCTGTATGACTCCACTGATCAACAACATCAACTCACCACAGAGTCCACTGCTGTTAAATATCATCTCATCATATTTTACATAAGTAGATAACAATAGAATCATAAGATCAGTTTAAGATTTCTGATGACTGAATGTGTTGATCTGATCTCACATTAAGAAGCCCCCTGTGAGTCCAGAACCTTAACTTCATCTAACATGACAGATATCTTAATATACTTGTTTATTTTCTAATTGAACATCTTTAATTAATGCTTTAACTTTCCCATATATGTTTATACTTATGTTCATACTGTATTTATAGTCTATACACAGTAATCATGTCATAACTCCAACTGTTTATTCTGTACATAATGTCTTTCTATCAGCATTTCATGAACTGAACACCTGCACTGTGTTTATTATACTTATACCTGCTCTGCCTACTGTAACTGCTGCACATGTTCATACTGTATATAACTTAGTGTATTCACAGAAACCCCCACTGCTTTATATATACTACTGCACTTCTGGTTAGATGACTGCATTACATGTTCTCAGTACTTTTACTCTGTGCAGGAACAATAAAGCTGAATGTGTTCTTGAATCTAAATTGGCTCCTGTTGCAACATCTATCTGTGAGTTTAAGATTTACTGGTTGATTTTGAAGCTGCAGCAGATTTGCATCACTTTTATCACTCAGTGTACAGAGGAAGTGATTTTGATTGTCTTTTATTTAAACATATCAGACTACAGTGTGTGATTGATGGGTCTAACACCTCTGTTTGCACTGGGCTCTAACATGTGTCCACATTAAATACATGTATCTATAAATTCAGGCCCAACCTACATGAACCTGCACAGTGTCTGTCCAAGGCCTGAGCCCGACCCATGGCAGCAGTTTTGGGCCCCTGTCCAATTAAAAACCTGAATTACTACAGTGAAAGAAATACACTATATATTATATTTATATCATAACAACATTAAGTACAAGCTAAGGGCTGATCTTTTTCCTCGCACCACTTCTCCTTCTTCTTGTCCTCATTTCAAGAGTCCATCCTCTCGTGCACGACAGGTTCAGCAGAGCAGGCTGCGCCCCTCTGTTTGTCTAGTGCGTGCAGCAATTCATGGCGATGTGGCACACAGATGATGCTCACTGCTCTTCTCTGCATGTTACGCACATCACTCCACTGCTGGGGAGGCAGAAAGAAACACTGCCAACCAAGTCCCCTTGCAGCTCCTCTCTCTTTTTTTCATTTTCTGTCCCAGGACACCGACTCGATTCATCTCGAGGGCAATCAAAAGAAATTACAGCCCAGCTCAGCCCAGCCTGGCATCATCCTGGTGGGTAAGATCAAGCCCAATCAGGCTCAGGTAGAAAATCAGAGCTCTAATGTAGGTTAGGTTTAAAAAAGAAAAACGGTTGGGTGTTGTGTACTTAACGTAATGTGATGATGTACCTTAAAATAACTCAAAGTTCACCTGCTTTCTCACGGGTCACAAACACCTGTCTGCTGATGAAGTGTTGTGTGCTTGTTTGACCCATCCACCAATTTGCCTCCTTATGCTGACTTTTGCTCTTTATACTTTTTGTGTGAACTGCTGTGTAAAATGAAAAATGTCTATGAATGATCAGGGACTGTCAGTCAGTGTAAATGATGTTAAGATGCTGGTGGAGACTGTTCATGTTAATGTTTCACTGTGCCAGAATAATTTGAGGCTGTTGTGTCTGTATAGTTGTATGTTAGGACCAGCTCCAGAGGAACTGCTCTGTGTTTCAACACTGATTTGCTCCATTTTCACAGGAGCACATTGAGGAAGATGAAGATGAAGGCACAGTGAACTATGAAAATGTCAGAGACACCTCTGCCTCTGTGTGACTCCACTGATCAACAACATCAACTCACCACAGAGTCCACTGCTGTTAAATATCATCTCATCATATTTTACATAAGTAGATAACAATAGAATAATAAGATCAGTTTAAGATTTCTGATGACTGAATGTGTTTTCTGTGCCAAGCTGTTTATATTTTAGTTTGACTTGGACAAAGATACTCAAGTCTTGATCTGATCTCACATTAAGAAGCCCCCTGTGAGTCCAGAACCTTAACTTCATCTAACATGACAGATATCTTAATATACTTGCTTATTTTCTAATTGAACATCTTTAATTAATGCTTTAACTTTCCCATATATGTTTATACTTATGTCCATACTGTATTTATAGTCTATACACAGTACTCATGTCATACCTCCAACTGTTTATTCTGTATATAATGTCTTTCTATCAGCATTTCATGAACTGAACACCTGCACTGTGTATATTATACTTATACCTGCTCTGCCTACTGTAACTGCTGCACATGTTCATACTGTATATAACTTAGTGTATTCACAGAAACCCCCACTGCTTTATATATACTACTGCACTTCTGGTTAGATGACTGCATTACATGTTCTCAGTACTTTTACTCTGTGCAGGAACAATAAAGCTGAATGTGTTCTTGAATCTAAATTGGCTCCTGTTGCAACATCTATCTGTGAGTTTAAGATTTACTGGTTGTTTTTTAAGCTGCAGCAGATTTGCATCACTTTTATCACTCAGTGTACAGAGGAAGCGATTTTGGTTGTCTTTCATTTAAACATATCAGACTACAGTGTGTGTTTGATGAGCTTTGAGCCTTAATGGAATTTGTAACAATCTTGTCTTTGATATGACTGATGATAATGTAAATTGCAAATATCAAAAGTGTTAATATTCAGTTTTATAGTGTGCTTTGCAGCTCTCTCTCCATTTCCTCATTCCTCACTGACCTCTTACTGTAGCTGTAATATGACTCCATAGCTGATGAGGTGACCTTAAACTGCTCTGTGTGGACATATGGAGTGTGTAGACACACAGTGAAGTGGCTGTATGTGGGTAAAGACAGAGACATGAAGACATCAGCCCCTGACTGCTGGGGTCACTGTGGCTTCTTGAGATTTCACTTTTTTAAGTATTCTACACATTCCCACTTCCTTGTTCATGTTCACAGAGACACAGTGAGCAAATGAAAAACCTCCAAACCACAGGTACATTTCACACATCTTAAACGTCCAACTAGTCGTCTCTGCAGTGTCACATTCTGCCTCTCTGTCCCTGCAGCCACATTACCACTTCCTCCTGTTCACAGAGACACAGTGAGCATATAGCATTAAATACCTCCAAACCACAGCTGAAGTATTGATGTCCAACACACTCAGCCACCTCTGTCCTCACTGTTTAGCTGAACAGTGGAGCACAAAATGTGTATTTTATGAACACATATCCCCTCATTCTTGCCTCATTGCACTGGTTACCTGTGTGGTGTTCATCCCATGTTACTGTTTGGAAGCTATATCCTTGAAATCACAATTATGATGATTAATTATATGAATAAAATTCACAGTTCCTAGCCACTAGTAGTGTTTCCATTGTCAGTATGTTAAAAATGAGATGATAATGTCAGAATCAGTCCTGCAACACTTCCTCTCAACCTGCAGGTCAGTGACACTTCTGCAAACTAACCAGGCTCAGATAGTAGCTGCATGTGTGTGTGTGCATATATTTGTTTTTGCAGACCATGTGCTTATACATTATGTGTGCATTTGTAAATTTGAGTGTATTTATGTATGCATGAGCAGATACATTGGGTCTAACACCTCTGTTTGCACTGGGCTCTAACATTTGTCTAAATTAAATACATGTATCTATAATGACAAGAAGAATGCAGAGAAAAGCAATAACTCAGATTCATGATAGATGCACACAATGTATCCTCATACAATGTTCGTATTGTATCTCACAAATTGGCGCCCAGTGATTTAGTGCCAATACCAAGTACGTAGGGTCGGTTTAGGACAAGAATCATAGTTTGATGCCATCAAATGACTTACTTAATATAATGTTACAAAGGTTAGCCCTGAGCCCAGCCCATGGCAGCAGTTTTGGGCCCTACTGCTGTGAAAACACACATATCATATATTATATCTCCTTCTTCTCTTCCTTATTTCAATAGTCCAGAGTCAAGTTTTCTACCAGCTGCTGATTATTCCCCAAGAAACACGAGACAACAGCAGCGGCTGTTACCATACAGGTAAACGGAGGGTTCACTATTACTAGCAACTCGTATTAGGAAATGATTTCTCCATGAAATGTGATAGTCCTTCCACGTGTTGCTTTCAGGGGAGCTACAGAGAAGGACTCTGGGTTGTTCGTCTCAAGGAAGTTCCAGCAAAACCATTACACGATTCAGGGGGGAAGCAGGTCTTGACCCTGGCTGTGTTCAGCAAGGGAAGAGACCTGAGAATATTGTCAGGGGGTGGAAAGAGCCCTTTGAAGAACTCCTGAACCTGACCAACACACCCTCTGGGGATGAGGCAGAGTTTGAAGACTTGGGGGAAGCCTCGCCCATATCCCTGGCACAGTTATCTGAAGCAGCTCCTCAGCACCAAGGTACCAAGTGTGGATGAGATTTGCCCTGTGATGCTGAAGGCTCTGGAAAATTGTTGGGCTGTGTGGGGTGGTGTTTCCTTTTTTTTTTTTTAAAGGGGGAAGGGTGCGCTCCTCTTATAGAGGCATTGAACTGCTCAGCCTCCCTGGCATAAGCTTTCCCAGTAAAGGAGGTGCTGGCCAGTTGCTGAACTTCAGATCCAGATACAGAAGTGGCAATGCGGAGTCAGTCCTGATCGTGGAAGCATGGTATCATGGCAGTTTGCCCATCCAGTCTACATGTTGGGGTTGTGTGTTTTTCCCCTTGTCAGCAGTTCTCTCCGTGAACAAACAAACGTGTTTCCGCCCAGTTTTGAGCTGGGGACCTTTCGCATGTGAGGTGAACGTGATGACCACCACACTACGGAAACTGATGGAAATGCACCTTCAGTCGCTGAGGTACAGAAGTCTACAAGTTAAGGCTGAAGAGCATAACCTTCACATTCATTGTGATATTACTTTGAGTAGTAGAAACTGAACTGAAAGTGAAACTAATCTGTGCTTTGTTTAAAGCCAGACAAGCCAATACGAAGGTTGTTAGTGAAAATGCAGAAAAATGAGTTTGACTGGATAAATAAAACTTGGATTATACTGCACCAGTCGTGTGAGAGTTTGTAAATGGATGTTTTGATATAGTTTTGCTATTCTTAAAGTGGTCCCAAGTAAATTTATGAATCAGTATGTTAACGTGGAGGCATGTGAAAAATATTCAAGAAAGCACGGTGTGTCCAACAAATGGTTATTATGTGAGTGTCGTATACCTTAAATACAATATAGATCAGTCACTATATACAGTATAGACAGTAGGATAAATATGTAGGGGTATGTGAGAGCTGATGTGGTACAGGTGAGTGTACGCACAGTAGTGTGGCAGTAGGAAGTAAGAATGAGCTTGCAGCCATTGAGTGGTATTTCTCAATTAAAATGAAATTGATATTGTTCAGTTCACCTGATTTACATGTGTTTGGAGTGGGAGGAAACCGGAGTACCCGGAGAAAACCCTCGCAGTCACAGGGAGAACATACTTACCTTACAGACAGGAAGAGGGCCAGGAGCTCCTGCTGTGAGGCCCCAGTGCTAACCACTGGGCCACCGTGCTGCCCTCAGAAGATCTGTGATAGTTTTTCTACAGCACAACTCCTGAGAATCATGCTGAACAAAATAGGGATGCACAATAATACTGGCACATCTTGCAACCACTGGGCCACCGTGCTGCCCTCAGAAGATTTGTGATAGTTTTTCTACAGCACAACTCCTGAGAATCACGCTGAACAAAATAGGGATGCACAATAATACTGGCACATCAAACACACAGAAGGGCTCCCCGACCCCGGGGTTCGAGTTCCAACCCCAGGATCAAACCGGGAACCCTCTTGCTGTGAGGTGACGAAAATAACCACTGCACCACCGCTATTTTCCACAGTGAATGAATATTACATACTCTGAAAAGCATTGTCTTTTATGTCTCCATCTGCTGGTGGGCCATTAGGATAAAAGCATGCATGTATAATATGATATTAATTTCACTAAGGAAATGAATATCATATTAATTTGATCACTGAAATTAGGCGGGGATCAAAGTGAATGTATCAATATCAGCCAAATGTGTTGTTATATATCACTATATCGGCAAAAAATCCGATATTGTGCATCCCTAATAAAAAACTTTGACAGAGCTTCACTTACCTTCACCTTCTATATCCTTGTTGATCGTGCAGCAGCAGCAGAATGTCTTCCTCATCCACGAGAAGAAATGCCGCACACAGTTCTTCTTCTTCTTCTTCTTTTGGGTCGAGGTGTCATCTGAAAATCAAAGGACATTACACATTTCAAGCGACTTTCAAATAAACAAATCAGAAACTAGAGGAAGTGGTGGTGGCGTTCTCACATTCCCGCTGTTGTCAAGACATCAGTTGAGACCAGAGGAAGTCATCTCACCTGACTGACCTCTCCTCATCTTCCATCTGCAGCATGTTTTGGGCTGCAGCAGGCTGGACCAGGATCACACCTGATGGAAGGACGGTGGGAGATGATGCTGGACGGTGGTGGTCTGGATGGATGCTGGTCCAGGCACTTCTTGACTTTTCCATGTGAGTCTTCAAACTAAACAAAAACACACACAGTTAGTGCATTATTCTGATTGTTGTCATAACATCATTCGAGACCAGAGGAAGTCACCTCACCTGACTGCACTCTCCTCGTCTTCCATCTGCAGTGTGTTCTCTGGTGCGGCAGGCTGTACCAGGATCACACCTGATGTTGAGGGAAATGATGATGGACTGTGGTGGAGAAGAAAATGAGGAGGGGAGCTGAACAAATTGAGGGGAGGAGAGCAAAGGAAAGGCAAATAAATCACTGATTGAATTGTAAAAACTAAAAACATGACCAACAAGGTTGGCATCAGCACAACACACACTTACTGGGAGCTGTGGTGGCCATTAGCGATGAATGGATGAGTGAGGACCTCAACGGAAGAGATCCTTTCAGTTTCATCCGTTGGGTTGCGGAACTAATTGGTCTTATGTGCTGATGGCGGGTGCAGTATTGCATGTCACATTCTGGTTTAGGAAAATCAGACCTTAGCAACAGGAACGCTTCTTTTCTCTTCTTGTCTAGATGCTAATGCTAATAACCTCCTAAAACCACAGGGTTTCACCTGGATACGTGTAGTTTTGCAGGATGTAGGCGTGCATGGCTTGGGGAGCTCTGTGACCGTCTCAGCCGTCTCACCCTGTGCACTGACTGCACGTTCATACTTCGCATGATAACCTGTGTACACATTTGTAAGACTGCAAAACAAAAATCCTGAATTATGATGAAAGTGAGAAGTTGGACTGAGTGTTAAAGTATGGGCTAGATTTATTTCTAAAGCTTTGAAAATTAGACAGACTAGACTGAATACTACAAAATTATGAAGGCATACAGAATATACTATTGATGTTTTCCTATAGTTTGTATATTTCGTCTCACACAGATATATATATATATATATATAAACTCATAATCTACCTTGTAAGGCTGTTTGTGCATGATGCCAGATACTACACTGATATCAGAACACAGAGACCCCTCCATATGAGTAGATTTTTGTTGATGGACATAATTCAGTCCATCTAAATGTCAATATTTTTTTTTAGCTCTTTTTAGTTGCGTATGTTCTTTAGTGTAACCTATGATGGTCAATTTGAGAATTTATCAGCAGTCAGGTAAAAGTAAGGGAAGTCTGTTGTTGGCTGCGGCTGCAGCTGTGACAGCAGCACAACGAGCAGAAATCAAAGTATATCTTTTTAAATTAATGATCACAAAACAAATAGAATTAATCACCCTTGTTTGACGTTACATTGAAGTCTGCTGTAGGTTTAATCTTGGGGTTAAGGCCAATATTAGGTCAATAAACATTTTTTTAGGTGACAGTTTTGCAAGCCTATCCATGAAAGCTCATGAAAGCATACAAGAGTCAAGTGGTTACTATTTTGGCCGGGTGAGTAAATGTGCTTGTGTCAAACTGTCTTTTATATTTCAGTTCTGAACATGGATGCATCACTGCCAGGCTAATGTTAGTTGCTAATATTAGCTACCTTTAGCTCCTATTTTCTATCTACTAGGTCAACCATTTCCAGACTGGACAGTGCACCCATGTATGACGTCATATGCAAAGAAGTTATCGTTGTGTGCGCTCTAAGTTGCTAGCTAAACTAGCTTTTAAAGACGTCCAGCTGGTCCTTCAGGAGGAGAACATACAGCAGAATTTGATCTATTAAAAATACAGTGGAGAGCACACAGAGTCTCTGTGAATGACTTACTAATTCATACTCCGTTTCTCCTGGGAACAGTAAGTCACCGTGGACCAAGGCAGCCATCACAATACCCAATGACCACATATCAATGGCCTGAGAGAATGGAAGGCCCAAAATAATTTTTGGAGCTCTGAATGTGGAAGAAAAGCATCACAGTGTCATATTTCAAGGATTTACAGCACATGGAGGGAACATCTTTTAAACTAAATCAACAGTAAGTATGGGCATGAAGCTACTTTCTTTTGGTGAAAGTGATAAACTACAAACTCACTCCAGTATGATAGTAATCATCAGTGAGCTTATAGACCTTACCTGAAGAAAGTAATTTGTAGACTTTGGCCAGGCATGGCTTTAGACGTTGGTATTGCCAAGCCAAAGTCTTTGAGCTTGACTCTGAAGGGTCATGTCTGGTGATCCACCAGCATGATGTTGTCCAGTTTGATATCTGTGTGGATCACTCCGATGCCTTTCAGTGCCTTGAGCGCTTTGGCCAGCTGCAATCACAAGGTCAGAGATACAGTTCGGAGAACGCACCACAGTTTAAAGTGTTCAGGGCGGTGCTGTTGATTGGACAGGGCTGTGTTCGTACCTGTGGGATGATGGTGCTGACGTCACTCAAACGCATCGGGGCACCGTTGGTCTTCCACATGTAGTCGTACAAGCTGATGTCTAACATCTCAAAAACTAGTGCCCTTCCATGGCTCGTGTTGAGGCAGCAAAAGAACTTGACGATATTTTGCTGATCCAAGTTGAGGCGCTTCAACCTTTTTAACATGGAAATCTGGAGACAGGACGAATGTTATGGTGACAGTTAATGTGTTTACATGTTTAAAAGTCAGAGGAAATTGTGTTGGAGATTTATGGGACAATATTTAAACTAAACTTAATAATCCTTTGCTCTTTACTACACAGAACTGGCTAAATACAAAATGTGCCATATATATACGTATATACATGTACCACCATATATACAATCTCTGTTTCACAGCTGTGAACGTCAAAATCAACAAAGTGTCTTACCTCCCCAGGGAGACATTCTGAATATTTGGGGATCTTCACAGCTACGGTTTGTTTGGTGTCCTTTTTCCAACATTTCAACACCGTCCAGTAGCCGCCCTCCCCCAGAACCTTTAGGGATGTGTAGTTGCTGGGGAGCTTGAAGGCGTCATAGCTGGGGAGTGGTGATGTGTCAGATTTACCGTCTGCCATTTTGTTTTCTCACCATCAGCCTCTGAGACACTGAGGCCTGCAGACAGTATAAAGTGATCATACCTGTGCCACCTCTGACAGCCATCTCAAAGCATTTGTTGTTTTCGTTTTTAACTGAGCACGTTAGCAGTTAGCTTTCCTTGCCTTATGTGTGGACATATGGAGTGTGTAGACTAGACACACAGTGAAGTGGCTGTATGTGGGTAAAGACAGAGACATGAAGACATCAGCCCCTGACCACTGGGGTCACTGTGGCTTCTTGAGACTTCTCTTTTTGATTCAAAGCATCTTGAGTCAGTCTCGTGTCAACTGACTGATATTTTCATGTGAGAAGCTCAGCAGTTATAACAGGTTTATGTTCCAGGGAACCAGAGACCACCTGATGACAACACTGTGAGCTGGAAATATAAACTGAAGTGAAGTGACGTGTGAAATGAAATATGTCTATGAATGATCGGGGACTGTCAGTCAGTGTAAAAGATGTTAAGATGCTGGTGGAGACTGTTCATGTTACTGTGATGCAGGACTGTGAATGTCTCACTGTTTTAAACTCAGTAAGAAGCCAAACAGTGAAGCGTTCAGGTCCAGCAGCCAGTCAGGTCAAACTCAGATCAGACAGTAACTGATGGTGTGTTCAGGTGCTGTCAGAGTATTTATTTCCTTGCTTTTTGGAGCTTTATGGAGTCAGTAACAGTCTTCTGTTTATTATATCTGACAACAATATAACCTGCAAACAAACATTCACCACTTAGTTCTACACTTTGTTTTGGGATTCCTTTAATGTACTAACACAGCACTGACATGTGTCTAAATACAGATAGAAATGAACCCAAAGCGACCTGAGAATGCTACTTGAGACATCTTGGGTGCCCATGACCACCTACTGTGACTTAATATGAATGTAAATACATCTTTACACATCTTAAACGTCCAACTAGTCGTCTCTGCATTGTGTTTCTCTGTCCCTGCAGCCACATTAACACTTCCTCAAACATGTTCACAGAGACACAGTGAGCATATGAAAAACCTCCAAACCACAGGTACATTTCACACAAATTTCATGCCCAACTAGTCGTCTCTGCAGTGTCACATTCTGCCTCTCTGTCCCTGTAGCCACATTAACACTTCCTCAAACCTGTTCACAGTGACACAGTGAGCATACAGCATGAAAAAACCCTCATCAGTGTTTTAACTGTTTGTTGCAGCTAGTTTCAGTGACCCCAAACCTTCCAGGGGTTAAAGTAGTTTCTTAGTTTTTTGATAAGTGCTTTTTGTCCAAATAAAGTGTGGACTGTCTGTTCCTGTGAGCCTCATGTGTTTCCCATCTGATCATTGTTAGAGGCTAAAACCTCCAGACCTCTGCTGCTGTTGTTAACCACATTCTCACCACACCACTTCTCCTTCAGTTCTCAGGAAAACAACTTCAAAGACACAATGAGGAACCAACAGGTCTCAGACCAGTAAAACATCATTTTATCTGTGTTCCCTCCCAGCTGCTACAGTGTCACCATATTGCACCACAGACATCAAGAGTGAAATTCTGCTGAGCGAGGAGTTTGACTCTTCACCTGTCTGTTCATGTGTGCTGTCAAACAACACCATGAATCCTGTCTGTTTTCTAACAAACATCATCCAAAGAAAACAAGTTGTGTTATTGAAAACATACATCTTAACAATCTTCACATGTTCAACTTGCTCTGATCTATTACTAATCAAGACCTTCTCTACTGTAGCCATCATTGTGAATCAGTGCAGATTAGAAGGTCAGCATAATGTATCAAAGTTAAAAGTTTTTCACTCTGTGTCCGCAAGAAATTCAGAGAGAATACAAGTTAATATCACGCATGAATTCAACAGCAAACAGAGGAGAGAAGACACAGACTGAAGGCAGTATGAGGAAGTTAATCATCACAGGAAGTAGATGCTGTGTTCATTTTAAGAAGCAGCAGGTTAGAGACTTTGACAGTTGAGAGCGTGAGACCAAGAGAGAAACATGATGGCTGAATTCAGATGGATTATAATGTCTTTATTTCTGATGCTGCTGTTTAAGTTTACAGGTAAGGATATAACACACATTAACTGAAGAGACATTACAAAACTGTATTGATATTATTAATAGTACTTTATTAAGTATTCTTCCAAGTTTTGTTTGTAACGTGGTGAGTTTAGTGAACTCTTTCTTCATTTCTCTCTTTTTCAGCAGCAGCAACGGAGAAATATTCCTTAGTTGGAGATGAAGTCACTTTGTCTTGTGAAAATGTGAAACATGATCAGGATAACTGTGACAGTGCTACATGGTTATTTAGTGATGGAGGAAACACAGTGAAGCTGTTTGAACATGGGAAGATTCACAGAGAAGCTGAAGCTAAATCAGACAGACTGAGTGTTTCAGACTCTCTGGTTGATGTGTCTGTTGTTGACAGTGAGTATTTCCATCATAATGTTTTCAGCTCAAACTGTCTTGTTAGAACAATATACTGAAACATTACAATAATTATGATTACAGTGATGAAGTTCATTTTACTCTTGTTGTCTTTCTCTCACAATATCTCCATCTTCACCAGTGACTGAATTTAAGGACAGTGATCGGGTCATCTTGTACTGCTCTGTGTGGACATATGAACAGTGTCCACACACAGTGAAGTGGTTGTATGAGAGTAATCAAAATGACTTGGAGACATCACAGAGTACATGTGTAGCCTCTGTGACATTTACAACATCTGACTATAATCAGAAGTTGAAGTATTATGAGTTATTGAAATGTGAAGTGACAGATGGTCACACTAAAGAAGTTCATCAGTTCACCTTCAGCCCTCCTCAGTCCTCAGGTGAGAAACCAGGTGAGAACATGATGAGCTGTTTAAAATCATTTCAAACTGATGTGAATAATCACACAAAATGTTTCAATCTGAGGTTTTAATATTTCATCATTCTTTGTCATTTGTTTTATGCAGAAGTTTTTGATAAAGTGTACAGTTCTTGCATTTTGTTATTGTATTCATTAAGGTCATAATGCAGCAACAGCAGCTACAAAATCATCAACAACTGAATTACGACTGACAACAGCATCAGTGAAAATGAACACAACACAGGAGACAAACAACACGGCAACTGCAAACAACAAACAAGGTGACTGAACAAAACAGAACCACATTTACAGTTAGAAAAGACATGCAGTCAAAACGCACGTTGTTCATTCAGATATATATTGACACACACAGGCACAAGAACACAGACAAAAATACCTCATCATCAAAATACCTCAGACTATATGTAGCACTTCTCTTTCTAGATTGGTGGAAGTTCATCGTTGCGGCTGTGGGTTTAGCAGCACTTATAATAATCACTGTGGCTGTCATCAGATGCAAGAGAACTAAAGGTGAGAACATTCATAGATCAAAATTTTAGAAACACAAACAAATCTGGACTTTCACTGTGGAAGCTGAAGTCGGGTCTTTTTCTTTCTTTCTTTCTTTTTACAGGGAACAAAACACAGATGGATGAAAACATGGTGAGTTTTAAAACTGAATAATTAAACTTTGATACAAATTTACAAAGTGTCACAGTTGGTGACACTTTGTAAATTGAAGCAGGGTTTGTGGTTTCTGGTTATTCATTACTAATTGTGTAGTTCTAAACCAAGTTTTACATTGGAGGTATTTGTTGTGGGACAGTTGAATTGGGTTACATTGCACAGATGTTGAACATACAGTGTAGACAATGCATGTCAGAGCACAGAATTGCATGTGTTGTGAATTAAATAAGCTTTAAAGTGAGTCACTATAGATCCATTGGTAGCACTTTATTTTACAGTACGCTAATTAGACGCTAATTAGACGTAATAAGCCGTATTTTGTATCAAATTAGAAAAAACTACACCTAATATAATCTTTATTAGACAGTAAAATAGACAACATTGCTCTAAGAAGACGTAACAATCCGTAGTTTGTACCAAATTAGGTAGAAATATGTTCGCAATTTAGACACTGAAGAAAAACAATTATGTCCTAATAAGAGCTAGCAAGACGTACTTTGTAACAAATTAGACAAAAACTAACACAATTATATCCTAATTAAGACTAACAAGACGTACTTTGCAACAAATTAGACAAAAACAAGAGGTAATTATATTTTATTAGATATTAAACAAACACATTTATACCTTAATAAGAGCAAACAAGACGTACTTTGCAACAAATTAGACAAAAACTAGAGGTAATTATATTTTAATAGATATTAAACAAACACAATTATATCCTAATAAGAGCAAACAAGACATACTTTGCAACAAATTAGACAAAAACAAGAGGTAATTATATTTTATTAGATATTAAACAAACACATTTATACCTTAATAAGAGCAAACAAGACATACTTTGCAACAAATTAGACAAAAACTAGAGGTAATTATATTTTAATAGATATTAAACAAACACAATTATATCCTAATAAGAGCAAACAAGATGTACTTTGCAACAAATTAGACAAAAACAAGAGGTAAAATATTTTATTAGACAATGAACACCAACAAATCCCTTGTTGCCTGGATGGCTCATTCTCTGGAGCAAATGGAGCTATATATTGATGCAGACAGTGTGCTCAAGTGCATGGCTTACAGATTGCTTATGCATTGCTAGCGCTTTTTGTCTTCCAACTTGTTGTTATTTATTAAATACAACATGTTTTTATAACAACTGCAGGATTGTTTGGATCATAGATTCAGAATTTTGTGTGAGCAGAATTATAATAAGCATGATCTCAGTTGGTCATGTCATGCATTTGCTTGGCTTAACTGTAGCAAAGTGAGAACACAGCAGCAGCAGCAGCAGCAGCAGCTCTATGACACATTGAGGGAGTTGAGGCTCCCTCTAGAGGTGGAGAGTGTATAAAAAGGAAGCAGACATATTGGATATATATACTGTATTCTTAGTGCTGTGTCCCTGCATGGGCACAATGCAGGTTTTGTAACATTGAATCTTGTTTGTTTTGTTATACCATTTCATTGAATATTGCTTTTTGCTGAGTGAATTTGATTAGCCATGTTATGCTTTAATGAATAAATGATTAGTGTATGGTTATCACCTTGTGAGTGGGACGGGTCTTTATGTGTTTGGTGTTTATAGTCTTTATCAGTCTACAGGCAGAAAAACTGTTTGGCCAAATTAAATACTGCAGGAAATTCTCTTCCTCAGCTTTTTTACATTTCAAACACAACACTTTTTCCATTTCTCACCACAGAGTGGCGCCAAAGATCCTTCACAGCATGTGGAGCTCTCTGCTGTCCACTCACACTGTATTGCATAGCCAAAACTATGTAAACACCCAAACATACACACATATGTGATTGTTGACCATCTTACTCCAAAACCATGAATGACATACTGTATGCTGCTGAAACTGAATGTTTGAAAGAAGTAGCATAAAGAACATAGTTAAAATAGATATACTGTGAGGATACAGAAGAAAAAGACAGAGAAGGTGGAGTGATGAAAAAATGATATTAGTGTCTACATTTATCTGGAAATCAAGTCCCAGTGCACCACTGGGTGTATCTCAGAACTGAAACTACCTGATACATGAAGTGAGTAAAGTGCACAATATTCCTCTCTGATATGGGAAAACAGTGCTGAAATGTAACTAAGTACATTTACTCAGTGTGGGTGTACGTCTTCACCAAAGGTTTGCTTTCTGTATTATTCACTGGTGGCTTACACAATTTCGTACTATTCATAAAAGTTTGCTCAAGCACAGTTGAGGGTTCACAGGGCAGGGGGGGTGATCAGTGCTCTTTGCAGCAGCAGCCGGTGTGTGGCTGGATGTCATGGCTGGCAGGGGTAACAACAGGGCTGAGGATTTTAGAAACCTCTCCCGGTGGCATGGTGACAAAGAACCGGTCGGCATGGCATGCTTGGTGGAGATGTGTAGTTTGGCGGTAGGGGAGGTTGTTGGGTGTGAAAGTTTGAAGGCAGCGTTCAGGATGAACAGCGCAGTTGTAACCTTTCTGACCTTGACTGATAGGCCTCTAGTTTCGCAGACCGGTCGTGTGGCCAGGTGGATTTTGCAAGTTTGGCACACCGTGCGCGGTGGCGCAGCTACTCCTCTTTCCCACCTCCGTCCCTCCTACCTGCGCAAGTCAGAAAGAGGGAGGAGAGAAGGCGTAACGAGAGTTTACTCAATTCGCCATGGCAGAAGAGAGCAGCAGCATCAGACAGCCAAACTTCTCCCAGGAGGAAACTGATGTTTTGGTCCGGGAGGTCCAAGCTTGCAGTGTTCGAATATACGGAACTGCGAGCAGACATCCACGGGCTGATGATAATGTAGGGATGACAGAATTCGCCAGGATGAACGAGTCATGAGCGTACCCAGGAAAATTAGCATACACATGTGTCACCAGGCAATTCGAGTCACAAATCACCTGGATATTAATGGAGTGTGCTCCCTTACGGTTCACATAAGCGATGGCTTGGGTATCTGGGGTGCGCAACTCTAGCTACATGTGTGCAGTCGATTGCTCCCAGTACCCCAGGGAATCCACATTTCAACAAGAAACCTCGCTTCGTTTCCAGCTGGCTCTCAGGTGTGGATGGAAAAATTATGTGCTCATTTGCATGTCGGACTAGACTAGACGTCACTGCATGTATAGCCGAACTGACAGCTCTCTGACTGATCCCCGCCACCGCGGCCACGGTGTGCTGGAAGGACCCGGTGGCGAAGGTCAGAGTCACTGTCACCTTTACAGCAACAGGGAGAGCACAGGTGCCACCGGGGTGCGCATCAGAAGCCACGATGCGTGTCACCACTTGGACCACCTCGCGGGGTAGATGTAATTTGTTCCTGTGTAATGAAAAAGAGTACGACATGAAATGACAATTACACTGGACATGGAGGTATTCCAGTCATTATTTGTGTGGCCCACCTGCATTCCAGCTCTGTCATGCCCAAATAGGATGTGCTTTGACGGTACACCCTCTCTGCGTAAGTCCTCCTCCTCCTCCTCCTCCTCCTCGCAATAATGTACGCCATCTTTGTAGATCACATAAAGCAAGAACATTTTAACATTTGTATAGGCAATCACATGAAGCACGTAAACCCTTAAGACACCGAACATAACTTACAATTTGTTGACAGCGTTTCTCTCGTGCGTGCACACTCTCTCTTTCTCTCTCGCAGTCTCACTCTGTTTCTTTTCTTTTGACTTTTCTAAGATGACAGATGCTGAATATATACTCCCTATCTGATGCTGTGGCTGTTTGTGGTTGGCTGAGAGGGATGTGAACTCATTAGTTTGCAGGCTGTGTTAATCAAATCAGGTTGGGTTTCCATTACGCGTGCCAAACGTGCCAAACGGTGCCAATCCCCTTTGATCTGACATCAGATGTGACGGGACAGTCGATATAGAGATACATTTATGTGCTGACTGCAGATAGTTGCATTGACAGTGGTTTTTGTGGGTATTTATTGCATTGTTATTACACGGCTCTATTAAATGCTGTATTCTGATTGGTCAGTCGTGGCATTCAGCAGTCTGATATTAATGTGTAATGACCGTTGCTAGTAGCAACGGTCATTACACAGTTGCTATGTAGCCCAGCATTGCTAGGGACGCTGCCCTGCAACACTGCAGCTGTCAAACAACTTCCGAGGGAAAAAACAAACAGAAATGGCTGATTTTAACATTTCTTTTAACTTATTTGGAGAGTAGGTACAAGGATTTAGAGGAATGGGATGCCGCTGAAGAAAAAGAAATGGAGAAGGAAAGAAAAAAATCAAGCGAAAAACGGCACAAGGAACTGACACCTGAAGAGCTTCAAGTGGCAGAAGAGGAGAAAGATGAGATAAATACAAAAAAGACAACAAAATGGGCTACTGTACTATACTTTACTGTACTGCTATTACTATACTGATGGACTTTACTTACTCTGCCAAAAACAAAAGAACACGGATTTGAATACGCACTCGGCAGTCATGCTTAATGACATTTTACGCGAGTTTAATGCCTTGGTTCAGTCCACTAAACCTGGGTGTGTACAAAACCTTCACCAAAAGTTGTTGAATCCGGTCGGTTTTAATGCACTTCACAGAGGCAGACAACATTATTTATTTAACTGATAATAGAATAGAATAATAGCTGCGCATCGGGTTTCTATTTCCCTGTCGGGAGTTATTTTCCCAGTATTCACCGGCTCATTATACATTATCCCTTATTTAATGTGCCTGATATTCTGGAAACCTGCCTGTGAGGTTTTGGTGACGTGTGCGCACTGTCCGCCGGTCAGCCAAACTTCCACTACACCGGCTGCACTCCGCCTGCGCTGACAGTAGATGTGGTTTCAGCTGGCGCGCTTTTAGCATACCTTTAGGTGAAGCCTTTTGGCACAAAACTGTCACTGCGCCAAGCTGGATCTGTCGACACCTCCCCCTGCTGCACCGCCACACCCATCTCAGCGCACCTCAGTCTGCCAAACTACCAAACTGAGCGCGCCTCGGGTTGCGCTGCTCGAAACTAGCTCTGCGCGGGGTTCGCCACCCTGTGCCGCGCCGGGAAAGTAGAGGCCATAAAGTCAACACTGTTGTTGAATGAGGAATAGCTCTGAGAAACTCTTGAATCCAGTAAAAAAGATCATCCTGTCTAATCTGCCACCCTTTATCAGTGAGAAGGTGTTGGAGAGGGAGCTGTCACGCCATGGTCAGATTGTGTCCGCATGTCCACTAAGGAATGACAACGATGAACTAAATGTTATGATGAAATTTAAAGTTGATGGTTTTGACAATTTTAGCAGCGACAGAGACAATGAAGTATTTTGGTTGCAGGCAAGAAGGGCACCTAGTGCATAGCTGTCCAGGAAAAGCTCGGGAGTCAGAGGCTGGGTCTGCTCATGGTGCAGAGGGCAGAGGGTGCAGAGGATGGGAGTCAGAGGCCGGTTCTGCTCAGGGTGCAGAGGGTGCAGAGGATGGGAGCCAGAGGCCGGTTCTGCTCAGGGTGCAGAGGGTGCAGAGGATGGGAGTCAGAGGCTGGGTCTGGGTCTACACATATGTAGATGTTGCTTCTTGTGTCCAGTAGGTTTATGAGATCACTGTGTGTCAGTAGGAAATGTCTTTATTATGGGGTGAAACCTCAGAGTGCATATTGGCACTTTAATGCTGTTTTGATACATGATGGTCACTTTAGAAGATGTTTCCATTTTTTTGGAAACAATGGAAGTTCAGAAAATCTCAGTTTGCGTCCCTTCAGCAATAGTGGGATCTTGGAAATAAATTCAACAGTTTTGTAATCAATACAATTTCAATATCACTAGAGGGATCACACAATAAAAGTTAAAGTTAATGGTGGTTTTACATAAGTGCTTCTTTTACGGTTAACAGGGGTATTCAGCAAGGTTGTGTAATGTCTGGCATGCTTTACTCCTTAGCCATAGAACCAATGTTATGTCAGATCAGGAAAGAGTTAAGAGGGATAAAAATTAGAGACAACTTTTCACCTTCTCACCTCTCTGCATATGCAGATGACATTATGGTGTCTGTAACAGATTATAGTGATGTCCAAAAATAAATACACATCACAGATTATCAAAAGTAAACTGGAATTATAGCTGCTGCGCAGCGATGGGTCGGGTCCGGGCATTTTTAGGCAATTCTGAGCAACAAGCAGAAGAATTGGAAGACATTTAGTAATTTAGCAACACAATCTGCCTTTGGCATCAGCTGAGGCTTGAATTCACAGCCTCTGAGACTAAGAATCAATTTCTATCTCACTGAGCTAATTAGTCAGTGACAATTCATGTGTAGCTTCACAAATTGACTAAGCCAGACGTGCAGGTTTAGCAGCCGTCCATGCATGGAAAAGCAGATTTCAAACCACTGTAAAAAATTCAGTTATTGAAACAAAAATCTGAAAATACACATATTGCATCTAGACAGCATGGAGATGTTGGTAATTTATTTTAACAATGATTGATTTGCTTCATAAGTGAAAAACTGATGTTTAACTAGTTGAGCTATGTGCAAAGTGAGAAGCCTCAGATGGTTTCACATATTGAAGTACTGACACTGGATCTTTGTGCAAAGTTTGGTTTATTTTCAAGCATGAGAAGGCAGATTTTCTAGCAGAAAAAAGACTTGAAGATGCTGCACAGTGATCAGTCACGCTCAGGCAATTTTTTTTTTATATACAGTACAGGCCAAAAGTTTGGACACACCTTCTCATTCAATGCGTTTTCTTTATTTTCATGACTATTTATATTGTAGATTCTCACTGAAGGCATCAAAACTATGAATGAACACGTGGAGTTATGTACTTAACAAAAAAAGGTGAAATAACTGAAAACATGTTTTATATTCTAGTTTCTTCAAAATAGCCACCCTTTGCTCTGATTACTGCTTTGCACACTCTTGGCATTCTCTCCATGAGCTTCAAGAGGTAGTCACCTGAAATGGTTTCCACTTCACAGGTGTGCCTTATCAGGGTTAATTAGTGGAATTTCTTGCTTTATCAATGGGGTTGGGACCATCAGTTGTGTTGTGCAGAAGTCAGGTTAATACACAGCCGACAGCCCTATTGGACAACTGTTAAAATTCATATTATGGCAAGAACCAATCAGCTAACTAACGAAAAACGAGTGGCCATCATTACTTTAAGAAATGAAGGTCAGTCAGTCCGGAAAATTGCAAAAACTTTAAATGTGTCCCCAAGTGGAGTCGCAAAAACCATCAAGCGCTACAACGAAACTGGCACACATGAGGACCGACCCAGGAAAGGAAGACCAAGAGTCACCTCTGCTTCTGAGGATAAGTTCATCCGAGTCACCGGCCTCAGAAATCGCAAGTTAACAGCAGCTCAGATCAGAGACCAGATGAAAGCCACACAGACTTCTAGCAGCAGACCCATCTCTAGAACAACTGTTAGAGGAGACTGCGCCAATCAGGCCTTCATGGTCAAATAGCTGCTAGGAAACCACTGCTAAGGAGAGGCAACAAGCAGAAGAGATTTGTTTGGGCCAAGAAACACAAGGAATGGACATTAGACCAGTGGAAATCTGTGCTTTAGTCTGATGAGTCCAAATTTGAGATCTTTGGTTCCAACCGCCGTGTCTTTGTGAGACGCAGAAAAGGTGAACGGATGGATACCACATGCCTGGTTCCCACTGTGAAGCATGGAGGAGGAGGTGTGATGGTGTGGGGGTGTTTTGCTGGTGACACTGTTGGGGATTTATTCAAAATTGAAGGCACACTGAACCAGCATGGCTACCACAGCATCCTGCAGCGACATGCCATCCCATCCGGTTTGCGTTTAGTTGGACGATCATTTATTTTTCAACAGGACAATGACCCCAAACACACCTCCAGGCTGTGTAAGGGCTATTTGACCAAGAAGGAGAGTGATGGAGTGCTGCGGCAGATGACCTGGCCTCCACAGTCACCGGACCTGAACCCAATCGAGATGGTTTGGGGTGAGCTGGACCGCAGAGTGAAGGCAAAGGGGCCAACAAGTGCTAAACACCTCTGGGAACTCCTTCAAGACTGTTGGAAAACCATTTCAGGTGAGAGTGTGCAAAGCAGTAATCAGAGCAAAGGGTGGCTATTTTGAAGAAACTAGAATATAAAACATGTTTTCAGTTATTTCACCTTTTTTTGTTAAGTACATAACTCCACATGTGTTCATTCATAGTTTTGATGCCTTCAGTGAGAATCTACAATGTAAATAGTCATGAAAATAAAGAAAACGCATTGAATGAGAAGGTGTGTCCAAACTTTTGGCCTGTACTGTATATATTTTTGGGGTTTTTTTTTTTTTTTGCCTTTAATGGACAGGACAGTTAAGTGCGAAAGGGGGAGAGAGAGAGAGAGAGGGGATGACATGCAGCAAAGGGCCACAGACTGGACTCGAACCCCGGCCACTGCGGCAACAGCCCTGTACATGGGGCGCCTGCTCTACCACTAAGCCACCGACGCCCCACACTCAGGCAACTTTAAGCAATAAGCTGAAGCACAAGAAGATGATTACATTACAATGTGGATTCTGCACCAGTTGAAGCTCGAATCCGCAACCTCTGGAACCTAAGACGGTCATCTACCTCTCTGAGCTAATTGGCAAGTAGCAACTCAACAGTGGCTTCACAAATTGAGTAAGCCATTCACTGTTGTGTAGGAAAGCAGCCATCTGTGCATGGAAAGGCAGATTTGAAACCACTGTAAAAAATTCAGTTATTAAGACTCTGAATCTGAAAAAAGTTTTCACCCATGGGAAGTATGATTTCCTTGAAAGAAGAAGGAGAAGAAGAAGAAGAAGAAGAAGAAGAAGAAAGAAGAAGAAGAATAACTAGGATTACAATAGTGTCCTTGCAGCTTAGCAGCCCGGACCCTAATAAGTGTACTGCTTTGTTAGCAGGTAAATGGTGAGGAAATGAGCCTAGGCTACCTGATGGTTTTAAGTGGAGGAAGAATGGGATCAAATATTTAGGTGTTCACCTAGGTGACAATTTAGAGGTTATAAAAACTGGGAGGATCTTGTAGAAAGGATGGAAGGAAGCAGAGATGGGGACTCGAGTCATTGTGACTTGGACTCGAGTCGACTTGAGTCGCTGTTTTGATCAATCAATCAATCAATCTTTATTTATAAAGCACTTTTCATACAAAAAATGTAGCACAAAGTGCTTTACATGGTTAGAAGAAATGCCCCTCCCATCCACCCCCCAGCCACCCACACCCCCACAGACACACCCACCCAGCCACCCACACCCACCCACACACCCACAAACACAGTCATGATGTAGACATAAAAACATGTGGCAGAGCGTAGAGCAACCAGGTGAGGAAACAATACCGCAGGGAGCCGTCTGCACTGGGAGCTGGTCACAGCCTGTGGCCACCAGGACACCAACACGGAGTCCACCTCAACATGGGCAGATAGAGGGGCCCACACCACCGCCAAGAAGGCAGAATGCAGCAGGGTCCGGCAGGCCATTCCACAGACGGGGGCCATAACAGTGGAAAGATGCCTCCCCTTGAGCACGTGTTCTAACTTTGGGAATGATCAAGAGGCCAGTGCTGGAGGACCTCAGGGTCCGCAAGGGTTTGTAGCATATAAGCAATTCTGTAAGATAAGAAGGCCCAAGACCATTAAGACATTTAAAAACCATTAAAAGAACCTTAAAATCAATCCTGAAACACACGGGGAGCCAATGCAGTGATTCTAAAACACACGGTTAAGGGTTACACGGTGTAATGTGGGCCCGCCTTCTGGTCTTCGTCAGCACACGTGCAGCAGAGTTTTGTAAAAGTTGTAGGCCTGAGATACTTTTTTTGGGAAGACCAGAAAGCAGGGCATTACAGTAATCAATACGACTAGAGATAAAAGCATGCATTAGCGTCTCCATGTTAGTTCGAGAGAGAAACGGGCGGACTCTGGCTATGTTTTTTAGATGATAAAAGCCTGTTTTTGTTACATGCTTAATGTGTGGAATAAAAGTAAGCTCAGAGTCAAAAATAACGCCCAGGTTTTTAACTTGAATTGATGGATTTAAGGACAATGCCTGTAGTTTGGATAAAAGTTTCTCTCTCTGAGCCTCAGGACCGATGAGTAAAACTTCAGTTTTGTCCTGGTTGAGCTGTAAAAAGTTTTCTGCCATCCAGGATTTGATGTCCAAGATACAGTTAAAAAGGGCATCAATTGGCCCTGTGTCATCAGGAGACATGGAGATGTACAGTTGTGTATCATCAGCGTAACTGTGGAAGTTAATACCATGTCTCCTGATGACACAACCAAGAGGCAGCATGTACAAATTAAAAAGTACGGGACCTAAAATTGAGCCTTGGGGTACACGGGTCCATGTCATTGGTTCGACAGCCCATTGGTTCGACATCCCATTAGTCCGACTGTCCGCGGTGCTGAACGGCTCACGGCGGGCATATGGTGCGCCATGACCAGCTTGAGGCGGAGCAGGCTCACGGCTTATGTGTTTGCCACTTTCTTTTTCATTTTAACCCACACCATGATCTTTTCCTGACCCTAACCAAGTGGTTTTTGTGCCTAAACCTAACCAGACCTTAACCACAGGACGTCATGATGATTTCGGAACAGACTTCGGAACAATGAGTTTAATATGGTCGGAACAATGGGATGTCGAACCAATGGGCTGTCGAACCAATGGGCAGTTCCTGGGGTACACCACATTTAATTTCATGGATCTCTGAAGAGCATGTATCCATACTTACCAAGAATTTTCTATCTGTGAGATCAGAAGTGAACCACTTAAGAACAGTGCCAGAGAGGCCGACCAGCTGTTGGAGTCTGTTTAAAAGAATAGGGTGATCTACTGTGTCGAAGGCAGCGCTTAGATCCAGTAGCACCAGGACTGATAACTTGCGTGAGTCCAAGTTACACCTGAGATCGTTAACGATCTTCAGCAGGGCTGTCTCTGTACTGTGATTCTTCCTAAATCCAGATTGGTATTTATCAAACATGTTGTTATTATTTAAAAAATCATTAAGCTGAATAAAAACAGTTTTCTCTAAAATTTTACTTAAAAATGGTAAGTTGCATACCGGTCTGTAGTTGTTAAGAACATTAGGATCTAAATTGTTCTTCTTCAAAAGGGGTCTCACCACTGCTGTTTTAAAGGCATCGGGGAAAGTACCCATTTGAAGAGAAGAATTCACAATGTTTAAAAGCTCATCTTCGAAGAATCCATAAAATGTTTTAAAAAGTGATGTAGGAATTGGGTCTAAAAGACAGGTTGTTGGTTTCACTTGGAAGAAAGCTCTACCAAGCGTCTCAGCATCAACCAGAGCAAAACTGTCCAGGGCTTCCTCAGGTAAAAACAAGCATTCAGATGTGTTAAGAACTGTATTTTGATGGGATAAAATATCAGATCTGATGCCATCAACTTTACCTCTAAAGTGGACTGCAAAGTCTTCACAAAGGGAATCTGTTGAAGTGCTTTGGAACTTGTTAAAATCAGGGTTGATTAAAAGGTCGATGGTGGAGAAGAGGACTCTGGGATTATTTTTATGATTATTGATTATATTGGCAAAGTAAGTGTTTCTTGCATGTCTGAGTGCATTATTGTAAATTTTAATTTGCTCATGGAATATTTGGTAGTTAATTTTTCATTTGTTTTTCCTCCATCTCCTTTCTGCTATCCTGCAATTTCTTTTCAGTTTTTTGATTTCTTCATTTCTCCGCAACCTCTGGAACCTAAGACGGTCATCTACCGCTCTGAGCTAATTGGCAAGTAGCAACTCAACAGTGGCTTCACAAATTGAGTAAGCCATTCACTGTTGTGTAGGAAAGCAGCCATCTGTGCATGGAAAGGCAGATTTGAAACCACTGTAAAAAATTCAGTTATTAAGACTCTGAATCTGAAAAAAGTTTTCACCCATAGGAAGTATGATTTCCTTGGAAGAAGAAGGAGAAGAAGAAGAAGAAGAAGAAGAAAGAAGAAGAAGAATAACTAGGATTACAATAGTGTCCTTGCAGCTTAGCAGCCCGGACCCTAATAAGTGTACTGCTTTGTTAGCAGGTAAATGGTGAGGAAATGAGCCTAGGCTACCTGATGGTTTTAAATGGAGGAAGAATGGGATCAAATATTTAGGTGTTCACCTAGGTGACAATTTAGAGGTTATAAAAACTGGGAGGATCTTGTAGAAAGGATGGAAGGAAGCAGAGATGGGGACTCGAGTCATTGTGACTTGGACTTGAGTCGACTTGAGTCGCTGTTTTGATCAATCAATCAATCAATCTTTATTTATAAAGCACTTTTCATACAAAAAATGTAGCACAAAGTGCTTTACATGGTTAGAAGAAATGCCCCTCCCATCCACCCCCCAGCCACCCACACCCCCACAGACACACCCACCCAGCCACCCACACCCACCCACACACCCACAAACACAGTCATGATGTAGACATAAAAACATGTGGCAGAGCGTAGAGCAACCAGGTGAGGAAACAATACCGCAGGGAGCCGTCTGCACTGGGAGCTGGTCACAGCCCGTGGCCACCAGGACACCAACACGGAGTCCACCTCAACATGGGCAGATAGAGGGGCCCACACCACCGCCAAGAAGGCAGAATGCAGCAGGGTCCGGCAGGCCATTCCACAGACGGGGGCCATAACAGTGGAAAGATGCCTCCCCTTGAGCACGTGTTCTAACTTTGGGAATGATCAAGAGGCCAGTGCTGGAGGACCTCAGGGTCCGCAAGGGTTTGTAGCGTATAAGCAATTCTGTAAGATAAGAAGGCCCAAGACCATTAAGACATTTAAAAACCATTAAAAGAACCTTAAAATCAATCCTGAAACACACGGGGAGCCAATGCAGTGATTCTAAAACACACGGTTAAGGGTTACACGGTGTAATGTGGGCCCGCCTTCTGGTCTTCGTCAGCACACGTGCAGCAGAGTTTTGTAAAAGTTGTAGGCCTGAGATACTTTTTTTGGGAAGACCAGAAAGCAGGGCATTACAGTAATCAATACGACTAGAGATAAAAGCATGCATTAGCGTCTCCATGTTAGTTCGAGAGAGAAACAGGCAGACTCTGGCTATGTTTTTTAGATGATAAAAGCCTGTTTTTGTTACATGCTTAATGTGTGGAATAAAAGTAAGCTCAGAGTCAAAAATAACGCCCAGGTTTTTAACTTGAATTGATGGATTTAAGGACAATGCCTGTAGTTTGGATAAAAGTTTCTCTCTCTGAGCCTCAGGACCGATGAGTAAAACTTCAGTTTTGTCCTGGTTGAGCTGTAAAAAGTTTTCTGCCATCCAGGATTTGATGTCCAAGATACAGTTAAAAAGGGCATCAATTGGCCCTGTGTCATCAGGAGACATGGAGATGTACAGTTGTGTATCATCAGCGTAACTGTGGAAGTTAATACCATGTCTCCTGATGACACAACCAAGAGGCAGCATGTACAAATTAAAAAGTACGGGACCTAAAATTGAGCCTTGGGGTACACGGGTCCATGTCATTGGTTCGACAGCCCATTGGTTCGACATCCCATTAGTCCGACTGTCCGCGGTGCTGAACGGCTCACGGCGGGCATATGGTGCGCCATGACCAGCTTGAGGCGGAGCAGGCTCACGGCTTATGTGTTTGCCACTTTCTTTTTCATTTTAACCCACACCATGATCTTTTCCTGACCCTAACCAAGTGGTTTTTGTGCCTAAACCTAACCAGACCTTAACCACAGGGCATCATGATGATTTCGGAATGGACTTTGGAACAATGGGTTTAATATGGTCGGAACAATGGGATGTCAGACTAATGGGCTGTCGAACCAATGGGCAGTTCCTCTTAAGACAGCCCATAATCAGTTAATTGGAACATCTGGATGTGCGTAAAACGTATAACATAGCCTATGTTTTGCGGTACTTCCTCTGGCCTCGTTTGAAGACAGATGTGTCGCGTTTTATTACATTGTGTCTAGGGATGTACCGAATATTCGGTAACCGAATATATTCGGCCGAATATTGCAAAAAAACACACATTCGGTATTCGGTGAATAAGTTAAAAGCAAGGCCGAATAATAGCGGCGTTTTGATGACGCAATTAAACGGCGTGCCGTGACGGGCGGAATAAAATGTCGGCAGTGTGGCGATCCGCCCGTCACGGCACTCGCATTTGCGACTAAAAATAGTTTTGAGCAAGCAAAATAGGCTTAAATCATTCAGCACGCTGTGCGAGCAGCCTACAGATTTCAACCAGCAGCAGAAACGAAAGGCGAATCCCACCGATTGTGGGTTGAACGGGGGTCACAGACACAGACAGTAATGTATTCCTGTCAAATACGGCGGCCATCGGCTTACCGGGCGACTGAGAAGTCGGTTCCAATAATATCCTCTTCTTGGTGTCATGACTGCCCAGAAGTACCTGAACAGCTGAGCCAGCCGAACACAGGTATGTGACGTGTCAGAGGAGAAACGAGCTGTTCACATTTCTCTCTTTCCGGCAGTAACGGCCCACAAACCTCACCATACTTTAGGGACTGTTCATTACTTATGAAGGGACTGTCAGGGGAGGAGGGTGGCTGGTTGATTCTTATTTTATTTATTTATTTTATTTTGATCCCCCCTATGTTAATCACTTATTGATGCTGTTTTTGAAGTATGAATAAGTCAATAAGTAATTTATTCCATTGAAATATCATTGATGTGTTATAGAAAAGTGATTTATCTTTTTATAAATGACAAAAGGCACATCTGCCTCATTTTCGTTGTGGTATCATGATACTACTCAGAACCATGATATTTTTATTGGTATCGCACAGTGGGTCCCAATATTCGGCTTGGGCTTGGGCTTCAGCCACAAATTTTCATTTCGGTGCATCCCTAATCGTGTCATACCTGCATTAAACCCGCTTCTAAACCCCTCTCGGCAGTGGCAGCAGCCAAGAGCCAGTGTTTTTCGGGGGGGGGGGTGATATGATTTCATTTCAGCACCAGATGAAAGCTTGTTGTGTGGCCGGTTGAAAAATACTGAAACATTGCGTAATATGGAGTCTTTCTTGTGTCATTTGTCCGCAGATAGAAGCGCTGAGTTGTCTGCCCTTATTTACAGCTTTCCAGGTTTGTTTGGTGATACACCCAGCCAAACTAACCTAAGCGTAATAAGAGCATGACATAGATGTGGGTAATGCGCAGTCCATCTGACAGCATTTTTACCATGTGTCTGAAGAGAAACGCAAAATAATGGATGCTGAAATTCAGTATATGATTGAAAATGACATTGTAGAACCTTCCTCCTCCAGCTGGGTTTCCCTGTGTTTGCTTGTTGAGAAGTCTGACAAATGTCCTAGGTTTTGTACAGATTATCGCAAGACAAATGCTGTTACTAAACCTGATGCTTATCCTTTGCCGTGCTATGAGGACTGTGGAGATCAGGTTGGGTCTGCGAAGTTTGTCAGCAAATTTGACCTTTTAAAGGGTTATTGGCAGGTCCCACTGAACATTCCAGCGGTTGATGAACATGGTGGTTTCAGGGTTGGAAGGTTGTGCAGTGTATTTAGACAATGTAGTTATTTACAGCAGCACGTGGGAAGAACATCTGGCTTGTTTGACCGTCTGTGTAATGCACATCTTACAGAAAACTTGGCCGAGTGTGAGTTTGCCAAGGCTACTGTCACTTACCTTGGTAAAGCTGTGGGACAGGGGAAGGTGTGTGCAGTCCAGGCTAAAGTGAGTGCAATAGAGAAATATCCCGTTCCCACCACCAAAAAAAGAACCTTGCAGCGGTTTCTTGGGTTAGTCGGGTACTATCACAGCTTTTGTAGAAATTTCTCCACTGTGGTAGCTCCCCTGACTGACTTAGTGAAAGGAAGTGCCCGTTTTGTCTGGTCAGCAGGCTTTTGATAATGTTAAATCACCTTTGTGCTCCTCTCCTGTTCTCGCAGCTCCTTGTATGGAACAACCGTTCAAACTTCATGTTGATGCCATCGATGTGGGGGCGGGAGCGGTGTTGCTCCAATCAGACGGTAATGTTGTTTATCGTCCTGTGAGTTTCTTCTCAAAAAAGTTTAACTCTTTTCAGTTAAATCATTCAGTCATCGAGAAGGAGACTCTTGCACTTGTCTGGGCGTTACAGCATTTCAATGTTTATGTTGGTTCTAGTGACCCTCATATATACGGATCACAACCCCATCACATTTCTGCTTACTGTACATTGCTCAAACCGCAGGCTGATGCGTCGGATGTTGTTTTTGCTGCCCTATAGTTTAGACATCCGCCACATCACAGGCTCGGATAATGTTGTGGCCGATGCCTTATCTAGAGCTCCTAGCTCCTAAGTATTGTATTGTCTGACTGTGTAGTTAACCCCTCTGGTCTTTCTATGTCTCTCTTGTCTCTCTCTCTCTTGCTTCTTCAGGTGCTGAAGTTGCTGAGTGGGTAAGGTAGGGTCTGAGTAGCTAGTTGAGGGAACTTCCAAAACGGTCAGTATGGATTTTGATAGCCTGTAGCATTTGTAAGTGTAGTGCTATCTGTGTTTTTAAAACTTGCAAATTAAAAGGGAAAAAAAAATCTAGTTCTGTTCTTTATAGTTGAATAATTTTGTAAGCAGCCTAATTGTTGTTGTTGGTGTTCCTACTGGAACCCCTTTTTTAAGGGGGGGAGTGTGACGACCCCTCCATGCCACTAGGTGTGCCGGCTTGCTGGTTTGCTTCTACTTTCTTTTTCAGGTCTGATTGTGAGGCGAGGCCATCTTTGGTTGATGCGCTACCCCTGGGCCCGGTGTAGTGCGTCTATAAAAGCATCTCCTCATTCAGATGTCTCTCTCTCTCTTCCATCCTGCACATGCGTCCGTGTGGGCACCGCGGCATGGCTACTTGGCTTTTCTTTTCATTTTTGCATCCACACACCCTCACTCATCCACTCATGCTACACTACTGATTACTGACACTGATCTTTATGCTTATGTTTTATCAATAAATTTCAATTATTTTGCATCGAACCCTCGTCTCTACTCCATTTTTGTTGCAGTCTACAAGCGGGCTGTAACACTGTAAAGCAGGACCAGGAATGTCTCACTGTTTTAGCTTCAGTAAGAAGCGTTCAGGTCCAGCAGCCAGTCAAAACAAACATTCACCACTTAATTCTACACTTTGTTTTGTGATTCCCTCATGTACGAACACAACACTGACGTGTGTCTAAATACAGATGTAAGTGACCTGATGGTACTTACAGACAATTTGAATGCCCATGACCACCTACTGTGACTTAATATGAATGTAAATACATTTCACACATCTTAAACGTTCAACTAGTCGTCTCTGCATTGTGTTTCTCGGCCACATTTCCACTTGCTGAAATGCGTTCACAGAGACACAGTGAAATGAAAAAACCCCAAACCACAGGTACATTTCACACATCTTAGATGTCAAGCTAGTCGTCTCTGCAGTGTCACATTCTGCCTCTCTGTCTCTGCAGCCACATTTCCACTTCCTTAAACCTGTTCACAGTAACACAGCGAGAATGTAGCATTAAAAACTTGCAAACCACAGCTGAAGTATTGATGTCAAACACACTCAGCCACCTCTGTCCTCACTGTTTAATGGAGAAATTGAGCACAAAATGTGTATTTTTGTCTCAACAACATGAGCAGACTTTTTGCTTCATATTATGGAGGCCTGATGCTCGACAGCTAAATACACTTCAGTCAGGACGCTCATCAGTGTTTGTTGCAGCGAGTCTCAGTGACCCCAAACCTTCCAGGGGTTAAAGTAGTTTTCAACATAATTTGATAAGTGCCTTTTTGTCTGAATAAAGTCTGGACTGTATGTTCTTGTGAGCCTCATGTTTTTTTGAACTGATCATCGTTAGAGGCTAAAACCTCCAGATCTCTGCTGCTGGTGTTAACCACATTCTCACCAAATCACTTCTCCTTCAGTTCTCAGCAAAACAACTTCAAAGACACAATGAGGAACCAACAGGTCTCAGACCAGTGAAACATCATCTTATCTGTGTTCCCTCCCAGCTGCTACAGTATCACCATATTGTACCACAGACATCGAGTGAAATTCTGGTGGGCGAGGAGTTTGACTCTTCACCTGTCTGTTCATGTGTGCTGTCAAACATCACCATGAATCCTTTCTGGTTTCTAAACTTGTCCAAAATACTGCAGCGAGACTTCTTACAAGAACTCAAACATGTACACACATTTCCCCTACTCTTGCCTCATTGCGCTGGTTACCTGTGGTGTTCACAATTGATTTAAACATTTTATTGCAATTGTTTTCAAATCATCAATTGCCCTACAGACTTACAGACTATTGTTCTTTTTTTCCTGGACCACGACGTGCCCTCGCTCATGGCAGGAGCAAAACCTGGGGACCAGAAAAGTAAGTATGCCAAACATAAGGTCTGCAACTAACTTTACAGCAACATGGAGAACCAAGTTGAGTTAGCACCCCAACTTCTAACTCTGCAAGGACACCGAGTGAGCAGCTTCTTTGGATTTGTAACTTCAGAATAAGGACACAGCAAAGACTGCAGCTGGAACCACAGCTCATTCCAGCTTTCCCGTTCTCCCTAACAAAAGTAGCATGCCTCAAACCAACTCTTTCCTCCATCCATTCAAGGATTGGTAATGTAACAACTTGGCCATAGCATTATTATAGTTGTACAAGCTAACCATGACTATTTAACTTTGCCAATTGTGATAACAGAGAAGACACAGACTAAAGGCAGTATGCGGAAGTTCATTATTGCAGGAAGTAGATGCTGTATTCGTTTTTAAGAAGCAGCAGGTTAGAGACTTTGACAGTTGAGAGCGTGAGACCAAGAGAGAAACATGATGGCTGAATTCAGATGGATTATAATGTCTTTATTTCTGATGCTGCTGTTTAAGTTTACAGGTAAGGATATAACACACATTAACTGAAGAGACATTACAAAACTGTATTGATATTATTAATAGTACTTTATTAAGTATTCTTCCAAGTTTTGTTTGTAACGTGGTGAGTTTAGTGAACTCTTTCTTCATTTCTCTCTTTTTCAGCAGCAGCAACTGAGAAATATTCCTTAGTTGGAGATGAAGTCACTTTGTCTTGTGAAAATGTGACACATGATCAGGATAACTGTGACAGTACTGTGTGGTTACTCAGTGATCAAAGAAGCACAGTGCTGCTGTTTGAACTTGGGAGGATTAACAAAGAAGCTGAAGCTAAATCAGACAGACTGAGTGTTACAGCAAACTGTTCTCTGGTTATAAAGAAGGTCACACTTGAGGATGTTGGACGTTACAGCTGCCGACAGATCAGATCAAGACGACAAGTTTCAGGCTCCGTGGTTGATGTGTCTGTTGTTACCAGTGAGTATTTCCATCATAATGTTTTCAGCTCAAACTTTCTTGTTAGAACAATATACTGAAACATTACAATAATTATGATTACTGTGATGAAGTTCATTTTACTCTTGTTGTCTTTCTCTCACAATATCTCCATCTTCACCAGTGACTGAATTTAAGGACAGTGATCGGGTTGTCTTGTACTGCTCTGTGTGGACATATGAACAGTGTCCACACACAGTGAAGTGGTTGTATGAGGGTAATAAGAATGACTTGGAGACATCACAGAGTACATGTTCAGCCTCTGTGACATTTACAACATCTGACTATAATCAGAAGTTGAAGTATTCTGAGTTATTGAAATGTGAAGTGACAGATGGTCACACTAAAGAAGTTCATCAGTTCACCTTCAGCCCTCCTCAGTCCTCAGGTGAGAAACCAGGTGAGAACATGATGAGCTGTTTAACCCCTGTAAAGCCTGAACCATGAAATAATTGCCAGAAAATTCTATTTTTTTGAAACTGGAGTGTTTATTGAACCTTCTGACAAATTTTTGAAAAAAAAAAAGAAAAAAAAAGAAATTAAATATCAATTTGCATATGAGTTTAATTTGTATCATTTTTGCTACATCAGGCATTTTTGTGCAAGTTATTGCTCAAGGTTTGTTTATCTTAAATAAACGAAAACATATTAACCACAACATTTTTAACCCATTAAAGTCTGAGTTTCCTTTAAAATTTTTCTCAAGTAATTTCAAACATACAAAAGAACATTTTTTCCATATTACACAACAACGCCGTACATCGCAGCAATGACAAACCCACCAGTGGAACCGGCATGGTGGAAGCGTAACTTTTCACTTAGTTGGGTTCATTCTTTGGTTGACAACTTCTTGATTTTGCATTGTAGTAGGCCTGAAAACAGTTCCTTGTTCAGGCAAAGATGGACCTTACATTTCTCACAGTAGACTAGGGTGAAGTGATTGCCTGTGCAGTGCTTGCATCTTCATCGGGTTTCCCATGCTGGAAAAGTATCAATGCCATCCTTTCTCACATCAGGGGGCACACTAGAGGTAGGCCTTTAGCGTGGGGGAGGTGGTCCTCCTGCTTCTGGAGAGGATATTGGTCTGCCACACTTGATTTTGCCCTTTCCTGCGCTTGTGCCAACAGCAGTTGCCATCAGCAACTTGAAACCTTTGCAGGGGCATGGGTTTCTGCCTGGGCTTCAATTTCTCCTGGTCTCTTCTGTAGAGCTTCCCTGAACACCTTGAACCCCCACTTGTGAGGTTTTGCTAGCATGTAGATGTGATTTTCCCTTGAAAGGTAGCACGATTTCATCAACAGCGTGACATTCTTCAGGAGGTACACAAAGAAATAGTTTGCATAGTTTTTGTAACCATGGCCTGAGTTTCCAAAGTTTATCATTCTTTGCATTATCAGACACATTGAGGTTGTCCTGGTAGCAAATCAGTGTCAGCAATTTCAAGAATCAATCTTGAGACATCAAATTACGAACTGCGGAGTGCTTTGTCTCCATCTCCCAATAGGCTCGTACATTGGACTTTTCTTCTTCCACTGATACGCTTTCCTTTTCACTTTGCCTCTTGCTGGCTGATTTGTTGCTGTGTCTTGTGTTAGTGTCGAATGTCCTCGACTTGTGCACTTGTCTGGTCCATGCTTTCATCTTGTAAGTCCTTCTCATCACTACTATCTTAGTTTCCCTGCAGTAGGAGTCCATTCCTCATCCTCTTCCTCATCATCACCTTCCTGTAACTGCTCCATGTCACTTGAATTCCCATTCATAATGATCTTCAACACATCTTCAACACTCCATTTTTTGCCATCTAAAAATACACACCAATTAACAAATTATTGTGTATTTTTTCTCTGAATTGTTCAGTTTTAGTTGAAATTAATGAACAAAAGACAATTATTAGCAAGGGAGCCATGGCAACATTCAACTAGTTATCAATTATTATCAGCAGGTTGCATATATAAAAATACAATATAGGTTAGAAATATCTAAATTTCTACACTAAATATATCTAATTATGTCAGTTAAACCTTTAATTAATTTACTTAAATAAGAAAACACGGTTTTTCTATAAATTAAGTTATTAAATATTAAGTTGTTTTACATTGCATCAACCCATAAAATATTCCTATTGAAGTTTCAGTAACAATTTGAAAGTTTTTCTTACCTTAACTTCTTTGAAATTGGCCAAAATATCCTTGAAAAATGACTTGTGGGTCACTGATTGACAGCAGCCATTTTGGATGTCTCAATTGAAGGCCCTCAGGTGTATGAATTACTGATCCCTGGTGGATTATCCGTGCACTGCATGTGTCTGATTGTATACATCAGGTTTTTCAGGGAAAAAAATATCACACTGATAGAGGTCTCAAAAACTGATGTATCAAATATGATAGACTTGGCGATACAATTTCAAACTGATGTGAATAATCACACAAAATGTTTCAATCTGAGGTTTTAATATTTCATCATTCTTTGTCATTTGTTTTATGCAGAAGTTTTTGATAAAGTGTACAGTTCTTGCATTTTGTTATTGTATTCATTAAGGTCATGATGCAACAATTTACAGTTAGAACAGACATGCAGGAAAAATACACTTTGTTCATTCAGATATAAGAGATACTCGCGCGCACACACACACACACACACACACACAGGCACAAGAACACACTAGCAAATAACTCATCATAAAAAAAAACAACACAGAGTACACTGAAGACTTCTAACTTCTCTTTGCAGATTGGTGGAAGTTCATCGTTGCGGCTGTGGGTTTAGCAGCACCTATAATAATAATCACTGTGGCTGTCATCAGATGCAAGAGAACTAAAGCTGAGAACGTTCACAGAAGAAACACTGATATACAATAAGTGTTGATGAACCTGAATTTTCACTGTGAAAGCTGAAGTTGACATTTTTTTTTGTCTTTTCAGGGAACAAAACACAGATGGATGAAAACATGGTGACTTTTAAAACTGAATAATTAAACTTTGATACGACTGTTAATAAATCTAAGCAGGGTTTGTGGTTTGTGGCTATTTAATATTAATCTCTAGTTCTCGACTAAGTCTTACATTGGCAGTATTTGTTGTGGGACTGTTGTATTGGATTACATTGCACAGATGTTGCAGATGTTTGGCCATTCATGGAACCTACACAGATACGATGCACACTTTGCATTACAGAGCAAAGATATAGGTTGTGTTGTGCCCTGGGAACAGGACCTGAACTGTGTTACTAAAGTGTATTTGAAGAGACTGAGGTTAAACACTGCAGTGACTCACTGTGGTCTATAAACCAGTCAGGACACAGTGAGATCACACACTACACCCAGTACAAAGCTACACTCATATACAAGTTATGTTTGTATTTCTTCTCTGAAGAAGAAGAAGGAACTGTGATGCAACTAGAATTGAATTAAATTAATTAAGTGTAAGAGTGAGTCAGTATGTTACATGTTACTGAACAGTCATTATGTTGTCTCCTCTGTGCAGGCTGATCCTGAAGCTGATGTTTCCTACGCCTCCATCAGCTACACCAAGAACACAGGCCATAAAGCCAAGGTCAGCTGTATGACTGGTTATACTGGTGATGTTACTGATTTTAACATTAAAGTCCATATAGATTTATGATGAATTATTCTGATGTCAGTCCAAAACTAAAGGCCAGGATGACATGACATTTGCTGTGAGTGTTCATGGTCACCAGATGATAAATGCTGGTGTTTGTTGGAGACTCTGTTACCTTTCCTGTGCAGTAGCGCCACCATCAGACCAACATGTCAACTTCACACACAAGATATTTCATCATCTAATCAGCAGATAAAAGCTGCTGCTACAGTTGTTTGATGGCAGCAACATCAGGAAGTTGTGTTAAGTTTATGTGTGTGTCATTTATGAGTTGTTCTTTTTCCCTCCAGGTCTGTGTTGTTGATGATGATGATGGTGAAGGTGATGCAGTGACCTACAGCACTGTGAAAACTCCCTCCTCTTCTTCTGCTGGAGCCTCTGCTGATCCCAGAAACCTCTACGCTACCATCAACAAACCAACCAAATAAGATGTTACTTATTAAATGCAACATGTTTTTATAACAACTGCAGGATTGTTTGGATCATAGATTCAGAATTTTAAGTGAGCAGAATTATAATAAGCATGATCTCAGTTGGTCATGTCATGCATTTGCTTGGTTTAACTGTAGCAAAGTGAGAACACAGCAGCAGCAGCAGCAGCTCTATGACACATTGAGGGAGTTGAGGCTCCCTCTAGAGGTGGAGAGTGTATAAAAAGGAAGCAGACATATTGGATATATATACTGTATTCTTAGTGCTGTGTCCCTGCATGGGCACAATGCAGGTTTTGTAACATTGAATCTTGTTTGTTTTGTTATACCATTTCATTGAATATTGCTTTTTGCTGAGTGAATTTGATTAGCCATGTTATGCTTTAATGAATAAATGATTAGTGTATGGTTATCACCTTGTGAGTGGGATGGATCTTTATGTGTTTGGTGTTTTTAGTCTTTATCAGTCTACAGGCAGAAAAACTGTTTGGCCAAATTAAATACTGCAGGAAATTCTCTTCCTCAGCTTTTTTACATTTCAAACACAACACTTTTTCCATTTGTCACCACAGAGTGGCGCCAAAGATCCTTCACAACATGTGGAGCTCTCTGCTGTCCACTCACACTGTACTGCATAGCCAAAACTATGTAAACACCCAAACATACACACATATGTGATTGTTGACCATCTTACTCCAAAACCATGAATGACATACTGTATGCTGCTGAAACTGCCCCAGCAGACTGAACTCATGTGCTGCATATTTGATTTAAAACAAAGCATGCTCAGTGCTCATGCGCACTTCTTGTTCTCTCTGCTCTCATAGTAAACTTTCTCTCAGCCAGGTTGAACACCTCTGTTTGTTTGCACTGGGCTCTAACATTTGTCTACATAACATATGAATGAATCCAAAATGACAAGAGAATACAGAGAAGTGTAGAAACTCAGGTTGTGTACAGAAGTGTTCATGTTGGATGTACATATTTTCATGTGAGAAGCTCAGCAGTTATAACAGGTTTATGTTCCAGGGAACCAGAGACCACCTGATGACAACACTGTGAGCTGGAAATATAAACTGAAGTGAACTGAGGTGTAAAATGAAAAATGTCTATGAATGATCAGGGACTGTCAGTCAGTGTAGATGATGTTAAGATGCTGGTGGAGACTGTTCATGTTAATGTAATCACTGTGTCAGAATAATTTGAGGCTGTTGTATCTGTATAGTTGTATGTTAGGACCACGCTGTCCATGGAAGTGAAACAGAGTGGGAGGAGACTGATAGACAGACTGAACATGTCACTGAGATCAGTTCATGGTTGTACAGAGACAGAGATGCTATTTCAGCACCACAGACAGCGCCATAGATTCATCAACACACAGCACAGTCAGGCTACATATATTGTGGGGATATTATGGATATTTGTGGATGCATTTGCTCATCCCCCGCTCAGATCAAGTTTCTTATTGAACAAAATGTTACATTTCAACTTCATATCAGCATCAACTCATCAGAGAAACGAGTCCAGTTACATGACATCACATTAATATGAGTGGTTGAGGCCTTTAGAAAACAATGCAAACTAGCAGTCAGTGGTGGACAGAGTATCAAATCATTATCAAATCAAGTCCTACAATCTAAATGTAAGTGATGACTTAGATCCGCTTCAACCTTCCATCAGCAGAGTGATCACACTAACAATGACAACACTTTCACAGTCAGCAGTTCATTTCATTTCCACTGGGTGTCCACACCTTGCAGGCTCACAGAAGGGTGTGTCTCTGACAACCAATCATGCATCATACCTACACCACACCTTCTCACTATGATAACATTTTCTGTCCCTTCCTTGCTCAGAGTTGCCCTGAGAACATTCCTAAATCACTCCCAAGCCAGGACTCCTTACTAAAAGGTTTTTAGGCCAAGTTAGGAGCTCTGTCAGAGTATTCTGAGAATGTCTGTGAATACGGACCCTGGTCTTTGTTATTGCTAATGATAGGGTCAATTAAATAAAGGTACATGACAAATTATATTCAAAACTTATATTGAGTTTTACAGTGTGCTTTGTAGCTCTGTCTTCATTTCCAGCACACAGACCACACTACAAACTTGCCTCTGCTCAGCTGTCCACTTGTTGTTCTCTCTGCTCTCAGAGTAAACTTTCTCTCAGTCAGGCTGAACACCTCTGTTTGTTTGCACTGGGCTCTAACATTTGTCTACATAACATATACAAACATCCAAAATGACAAGAAAACACAGAGAAGTGCAATAACTCAGGTTGTGTACAGAAGTGTTCATGCTGGATGTACATGAGCTCTTACTGTAGCTGTAATATGACTCCATAGCTGATGAGGTGACCTTAAACTGCTCTGTGTGGACATATGGAGTGTGTAGACACACAGTGAAGTGGCTGTATGTGGGTAAAGACGGAGACATGAAGACATCAGCCCCTGACCGCTGGGGTCACTGTGGCTTCTTGAGACTTCTCTTTTTCAAGTATTCTACACATTCCCACTTCCTTGTTCATGTTCACAGAGACACAGTGAGGATATAGCAGGGTAAAACCTCCAGAGCTCTGCTGCTGGTGTTAATCACTTTCTCACCAAATCACTTCTCCTTCAGTTCTCCGAAAAACAACTTCAAAGATACAATGAGGAACCAACAGGTCTCAGACCAGTAAAACATCATCTTATCTGTGCTATCTGTGATGACGTTAATCATCACAGGAAGTAGATGCTGTGTTCATTTTAAGAAGCAGCAGGTTAGAGACTTTGACAGTTGAGAGCGTGAGACCAAGAGAGAAACATGATGGCTGAATTCAGATGGATTATAATGTCTTTATTTCTGATGCTGCTGTTTAAGTTTACAGGTAAGGATATAACACACATTAACTGAAGAGACATTACAAAACTGTATTGATATTATTAATAGTACTTTATTAAGTATTCTTCCAAGTTTTGTTTGTAACGTGGTGAGTTTAGTGAACTCCTTCTTCATTTCTCTCTTTTTCAGCAGCAGCAACTGAGAAATATTCCTTAGTTGGAGATGAAGTCACTTTGTCTTGTGAAAATGTGAAACATGATCAGGATAACTGTGACAGTGCTACATGGTTATTTAGTGATGGAGGAAACACAGTGAAGCTGTTTGAACACGGGAAGATTCACAGAGAAGATGAAGATAAATCAGACAGACTGAGTGTTACAGCAAACTGTTCTCTGGTTATAAAGAAGGTCACACTTGAGGATGTTGGACGTTACACCTGCAGACAGTTCAGATCAGGACGACAAGTTTCAGACTCTCTGGTTGATGTGTCTGTTGTTGACAGTGAGTATTTCCATCATAATGTTTTCAGCTCAAACTGTCTTGTTAGAACAATATACTGAAACATTACAATAATTATGATTACAGTGATGAAGTTCATTTTACTCTTGTTGTCTTTCTCTCACAATATCTCCATCTTCACCAGTGACTGAACGTCAGGACACTGATCGGGTCATCTTCTTCTGCTCTGTGTGGATATGGACACATATGTACCCACACAGTGAAGTGGTTGTATGAGGGTAATCAGAATGACTTGGAGACATCACAGAGTACATGTTCAGCCTCTGTGACATTTACAACATCTGACTATAATCAGAAGTTGAAGTATTCTGAGTTATTGAAATGTGAAGTGACAGATGGTCACACTAAAGAAGTTCATCAGTTCACCTTCAGCCCTCCTCAGTCCTCAGGTGAGAAACCAGGTGAGAACATGATGAGCTGTTTAAAATCATTTCAAACTGATGTGAATAATCACACAAAATGTTTCAATCTGAGGTTTTAATATTTCATCATTCTTTGTCATTTGTTTTATGCAGAAGGTTTGTCTATTTGCTATTGTATTCATTAAGGTCATGATGCAACAACAGGAGCTACAATATCTACAACAACAATGGAATCACCATCGACAACAAGAAATAAATGGACATCAGTGACAATGAGCACATCAGAAGTGACAAACAACAGAGCATCTGAAAACAACAATAATCAAACAAAACAAGGTGACTGAACAAAACTACACACAGAAAGAAAGAGTTTTAATAGAAGCTTTGTTCATTCAGATATGAGAGATGTTAAGACAGCACAAGAACACACTAACAAAAAGGTCATAATTAAAAAAAACAAACAAAACCCAACTAATGTAACACTCCTATCTTCTCTTTCCAGGCTGGTGGAGGTTCATTGTTGTGTCTGTGGGTTTAGCAGCGCTCATAATAAGTGTTGTCACAGTCAACATATGGACAAGAACTAAAGGTGAGAACATTCACACATGAAACTTTAATCAATCAATCAATCAAACTTTATTTGTATAGCACTTTTCATACATTAAAAATGTAGCACAAAGTGCTTCACAGAATTAAAACATACAACAAAAATATTTCATACATACTGACCCCCCCCCAGCTGAGGAAAGAACCACCTATAGAGAGCTCATCCACACTGAGAGGTGTCACAGCCTACGGCCACAGGGAGCGCCGCCACAGAGACCACCCGGACCCAGATAGACTAGGGTGGACTCCACACATGGTGCAGAGCCTCCCAGTACTCTGGACCTGAGGGATCTCCAGGACGACATCCCCGCGGGCAGACCGGGCACACCTCTCAGTGTGGAGGCCCACCATGAGGAAACACTGGAGCTAAAAACTAAAAGACTAAAAGGCAATATGATAAGATAAAACAAGTATGAGATAAAATAAATAAATAAATAAATAAATGATTTAGAAACTTAATAATAATGAAATGCATACAGATTAAAAATAAATCATTTAAAAGCATTAGAAATTAAAATAACATATAATATAAGAATTAAAAGAGTTAAAGAAATCAGTTAAAAGCCAAACTAAAAAGGTGAGTCTTGAGTCTCCTCTTAAAATCATCAACAGTCTCTGCAGTCCTGATGCTCTCTGGCAGGCTGTTCCATAAGTGAGGGCCATAATGGCTGAATGCAGCCTCCCCGTGGGTTTTTGTTCTCACTTATAGAACAATTAAAAGGCCGGTGCCGGAGGACCCCTGGATCCGCGAGGGTTGATATGATAAAAGCAGGTCAGATAAATAAGATGGCCCAAGGCCGTTAAGACATTTAAAAACTAATAAAAGAACCTTAAAATCGATCCTGAAACACACGGGGAGCCAATGCAGCAATTTTAAAACTGGTGTAATGTGCGCCTACCCTCTGGTCCTCGTCAGCACTCGTGCGGCTGAGTTTTGAAGTAACTGCAGGTTAGAGATGGTCTTTTTGGGAAGACCAGAGAGCAGGGCATTACAGTAATCTAAACGACAAGAGATAAAAGCATACATCAGCACCTCCGTGTTAGCCTGAGAGAGAAACGGGCGGACTCTGGCTATATTCTTAAGATGATAAAAACCTATCTTTATTACATTTTTTATGTGTGGAATAAAACTAAGCTCAGAGTCAAAAATGACGCCCAGGTTCTTTACACATTGTGAAGGTTTAAAATCTTGTAGTTTTGATAAAAGTTTCTCTCTCTTGTCTTCAGGACCAATAACTAAGACCTCTGTTTTGTCCTGGTTGAGCTGTAGGAAATTCACTGCCATCCATGACTTGATATCTAAAATACAGTTTAAAAGGGTATCAAATGGCCCTGTGTCATCAGGAGACACAGCGATGTACAACTGTGTGTCATCTGCGTAACTGTGGAAGCTGATGCCGTGCTTCCTGATGACATCCCCAAGGGGAAGCATATATAGATTAAAAAGAAATGGACCTAAAATTGACCCTTGGGGCACCCCACATCTAATTTCATGCGTTCTGGAGGAACATGTATCCATACTTACAAAGAAACAACAATCTGTGAGATAAGAGCTGAACCAGTTAAAAACAGTACCGGAGAGGCCCACCAGGTTTCTGAGTCTGTTTAATAAAATGTGGTGATCTACTGTATCAAAGGCGGTGCTTAGATCCAGTAGTACCAAGACTGTGAGTTTTTGTGAATCTGCATTAAACTTGATATCATTTAAAATCTTTAAAAGGGCTGTCTCTGTACTGTGGTTCATCCTAAAACCAGATTGATATTTCTCCAAAATATTGTTTCCTTTTAAAAAATCATTTATTTGGTTAAAAACCAGTTTTTCCAAAATCTTACTTAAAAACGGTAAGTTGGATACAGGTCGGTAATTATTAAAAATGCTGGGATCTAAATTACTCTTCTTCAGAAGGGGCTTCACCACCGCCGTTTTGAAGGCAGCAGGGAAGACACCCGTCTGAAGAGAGTAATTTTATATTTAAAATCTGTTCCTCAAAGAATCCATAAAATGTCTTTAAAAGTGATGTGGGAATCGGATCTAAAAGGCAGGTTGTTGGGTTTACCTGGGAGAAAACTCGACCAAGTGTAATTGCATCAACCAGGGCAAAACTCTCCAGTGTTTCCTCAAGTAAAAGCAATGATCCAGGTGTGTTAAAAATTACATTCTGTTGGTATAAAAGACTGGACCTGATATCAACGATTTTACTTCTGAAGTGGTCTGCAAAGTCCTCGCAGAGGGCATCTGTTGAAATCTTGGCTGTTTTTTTAAAATTGGTGCTAGTTAAAAGATCGAAGGTGGAGAACAGGAATTTAGGGTTGTTTTTATTATCTGTAATGAGTTTTGAAAAGTGGGATATTCTTGCCTGTTTGACTGTATTATTGTAGGTTTTGAGTTGTTCACGTAATATTTCGTAATGAATAGTCAGTTTTGTTTTTTTCCACCTCCTCTCTGCACTCCTGCATTTTCTTGTCAACTTTTTGATATCATCATTTCTCCACGGGGGTGTAGGTTTTGTTTTTATTGTCTTTGTTAAAAGTGGAGCCACTTAGTCAAGTGTTGACTTTAATTTAATGTTAAAATTGTCCACAATAAAATCACAGGGTGCTGGTAAAATCTCTGCAGGAGTGCTCTGTAAAATCTGGATAAAATTTGCAGCCAATTCAGAAGTTAGGTAGCGTTTCCTCACTGTTCTCACCGGGGCCTCCTGTTGGTTAAAACTGGTGATGTTAAAATACACACAGTAGTGGTCAGACACAGCCAGGTCAACAACAGAGGACACACCAGTGGACAGGCCATAGGTTATGACCAGGTCCAGGGTGTGTCCTCTGCTGTGGGTCGGCTGTGTGACGTGCTGTTTAAAATCCATGCAGGTTAAAAGGTTTAAAAATTCTCTGGACATTGTGTCAGAGATGTTATCAACATGTAGATTAAAATCACCAGTTATTAAAATTCTATTGTACGTGGTGTGTATGATTGATAATAACTCTGAGAATTCACTGATAAAAGAGGTAGAATGGTGGGGTGGTCTGTAAACTGTGATACAAAGAATAGGAGGACTGCTAAAAACAAAGGCATGATGCTCAAATGATGTGTAACTGTTAAAAGAAACTTCATTTGAGAGCAGTGTGCTTTTGGTTAGATGCAGTCCCCCCCCCCCCCCCCAGTAGAGAATAAAAAGTTCAAATTTGTTGGGCAGGCCTCGGTGAGAACAACTGGTGCGTCAGTGCCAAGCCATGTTTCTGTTAAAAGAATACTGTCAATATTATTCTCTAAAATCAGGTCATTTATAATAAAAGTTTTATTTAAAAGAGAGCGCACGTTCAGCACGGCCAAGTTAATGTTCCTGCCGAACGTGCGCTTATCATCACCTGTGCGATGTATAGAAGTGGGGTGCAGGATGTTATTGTCACGAGGATTGCTGTGTGGACGGGGTGCTCTGTACCTTATGATGGTCTCTGTCGGGAATGTTTCTGGTGAGAGTGTTGGTGACAAATGAGACCGGTAGGGGGAGCTGGCAGGGGGAACAGTACTCAGTGCCACTACTGATGCAGGTGGAGGTAGAGTTTCCGTGGAGGGGGCGTGTGATGTCAACAGTCAGTCATGAGGTGAATGAGCAACAAGTTTTGATGAACCTGAATTTTCACTGTTGAAGCTAAAGTCGACTCTTTTTTTGTCTTTTCAGGGAACAAAACACAGATGGATGAAAACATGGTGAGTTTTAAAACTGAATAATCAAATGTGTGTTCAGGTTCTGCTGAATCAACTGTGAACTGTGTTCAGTTTGAAATGTCCCAACCTCAGCAGTCAGTTGGTTGACAGTGGAGGGTCGTCAGCTGATTAAACTATGATCAATGTGTGTTCATCTTAATTCAGTAAATTACAGTTTAAAGTAAATCTTGAGCTGACTCCCTCCTGGTCACATTCCCTGAGTCAGTTTGTGATAAATGGCGGCTGTCACAAATGAACAGTTGAGTGTAGATGAACAATGAAAGCAGTGCATGTGTGGTTAATGTGGAGGTGGTGGAGGTGTAAACCAAGAGGACATAATGCAGGGTGGATGTCAGCTGTAGGAAGAGAGAGACAGGAGAGACAAGTGAGGCCCAGGTGAGGTCAGTCAGCTGACGTCCCTCCACTGTCAACCCACTGACTACTGAGGTCGGCCAGGAGAGACTTCAAGACAGTGGGAGGGGCGTCACAACATCAGGAAAATGTGGGGAGTTTGCTTTTAGACACTATAAGCACATCAGGGAGTGACTCTTTAAATTTAGGATTATTCTGGATTTCGTCATGCTAAATGTGAAGCAGTGGAAGTCTAAAAATCAGAGAAGTGGGATTGTGACTAAACCCCAGCTGTTCCTCTGGAGCTGCTCTGTGTTTCAAAACTGATTTGCTCCATTTTCACAGGAGCACATTGAGGACGATAAGGATGAAGGTACAGTGAACTATGAAAACGTCAGAGACCCCTCTGCCTCTGTCTGACTCCACTGATCAACATCAACTCACCACAGAGTCCACTGCTGTTGAATATCATCTCATCATATTTTACATAAGTAGATAACAATAGAATAATAAGATCATTTTAAGATTTCTGATGACTGAATGTGTTTTCTGTGCCAAGCTGTTTATATTTTAGTTTGAGTTGGACAAAGATACTCAAGTCTTGATCTCCAACTGTTTATTCTGTATTTTATTCTGTATATAATGTCTTTCTATCAGCATTTCATGAACTGAACACCTGCACTGTGTTTATTATACTTATACCTGCTCTGCCTACTGTAACTGCTGCACATGTTCATACTGTATATAACTTAGTGTATTCACAGAAACCCCCACTGCTTTATATACTACTGCACTTCTGGTTAGATGACTGCATTACATGTTCTCAGTACTTTTATTCTGTGCAGGAACAATAAAGCTGAATGTGTTCTTGAATCTAAATTGGCTCCTGTTGCAACATCTGTCTGTGAGTTTAAGATTTACTGGTTGTTTTTTAAGCTGCAACAGATTTGCATCACTTTTATCACTCAGTGTACAGAGGAAGTGATTTTGATTGTCTTTTATTTAAACATATCAGACTACAGTGTGTGTTTGATGAGCTTTGAGCCTTAATGGAATTTGTAACAATCTTGTCTTTGATATGACTGATGATAGTGTAAATTGCAAATATCAGAAGTGTTAATATTCAGTTTTATAGTGTGCTTTGTAGCTCTCTCTCCATTTCCTCATTCCTCACTGACCTCTTACTGTAGCTGTAATATGACTCCATAGCTGATGAGGTGACCTTAAACTGCTCTGTGTGGACATATGGAGTGTGTAGACACACAGTGAAGTGGAGCACAAAATGTGTATTTTATGAACACATATCCCCTCATTCTTGCCTCATTGCACTGGTTACCTGTGTGGTGTTCATCCCATGTTAGTGTTTGGAAGCTATATCCTTGAAATCACAATTATGATGGTTAATTATATGAATAAAATTCACAGTTCCTACAGAGTGAGAGCCTTTTGGTGAGATGCCACAGATCGATTCACAATGTGTTGCAAAAGTAGAGCGATGAGGAAGAGACAGACAACAGTCTTACCACTACGATGACCTCAGCTTCATCCAAATTAGCTTCAACTTGCAACTGATGTGTTTCTGATGAACTGAACTGAGTAATGTCACACCTACACAAGTGTTAGCCACTGGTAGTGTTTCCATTGTCAGTATGTTAAAAATGAGATGATGATGTCAGAATCAGTCCTGCAACACTTCCTCTCAACCTGCAGGTCAGTGACACTTCTGCAAACTAACCAGGCTCAGATAGTAGCTGCATGTGTGTGTGTGCATATATGTGTTTTTGCAGACCATGTGTTTATACATTATGTGTGCATTTGTAAATTTGAGTGTATTTATGTATGCATGTGCAGATACATTGGGTCTAACACCTCTGTTTACACTGGGCTCTAACATTTGTCTAAATTAAATACATGTATCTATAATGACAAGAAGAATGCAGAGAAATGCAATAACTGCAATAAATGCACACAACGTATCCTCATACAATGTTCATATTGTATCTCACAAATTGGGGCCCAGTGATTTAGTGCCAATACCAAGTACGTAGGGTCGGTTTAGGACAAGAATCAAAGTTTGATGCCATCAAATGACTTACTTAATATAATGTTACAAAGGTTAGCCCTGAGCCCAGCCCATGGCAGCAGTTTTGGGCCCTACTACTGTGAAAACACACATATCATATATTATATCTCCTTCTTCTCTTCCTTATATCAATAGTCCAGAGTCAAGTTTTCTACCAGCTGCTGATTATTCCCCAAGAAACACAAGACATTACTAACAACTCGTATTAGGAAATGATTTCTCCATGAAATGTGATAGTCCTTCCACGTGTTGCTTTCAGGGGAGCTACAGAGAAGGAAGTTCCAGCAAAACCATTACACGATTCAGGGGGGAAGCAGGTCTTGACCCTGGCTGTGTTCAGCAAGGGAAGAGACCTGGGAATATTGTCAGGGGGTGGAAAGAGCCCTTTGAAGAACTCCTGAACCTGACCAACACACCCTCTGGGGATGAGGCAGAGTTTGAAGACTTGGGGCAAGCCTCGCCCATATCCCTGGCACAGTTATCTGAAGCAGCTCCTCAGCACCAAGGTACCAAGTGTGGATGAGATTTGCCCTGTGATGCTGAAAGCTCTGGACATTGTTGGGCTGTGTGGGGTGGTGTTTCCTTTTTTTAAAAAGGGGAAGGGTGTGCTCCTCTTATAGAGGTATTGAACTGCTCAGCTTGCATAAGCTTTCCCAGTAAAGGAGGTGCTGGCCAGTTGCTGAACTTCAGATCCAGATACAGAAGTGGAAATGCGGAGTCAGTCCTGATCGTGGAAGCATGGTATCATGGCAGTTTGCCCATCCAGTCTGCATGTTGGGGTCTTTTGTGTTTTTCCCCTTGTCAGCAGTTCTCTCTGTAAACAAACAAACAAACAGTTTCAAGCTGGGGACCTTTGGCGTGTGAGGCGAACGTGATAACCACTACACTACGGAAACTGACTAAAAGCCTTTTCACACAGGTGCTGGGCTCAATGCACCTGAATGCCTAACTGCAATTGTTTCAGATGATATGTGACATGTTAATTTTTGACTTGGAGAGATCAGATGAGAGATTTATAACTGGATTCAGTCACAGTTGCTGTGTCATGAATTTGAATGACAGTAAAAGCTGTAGGCATAGGAACCATACATGTCTATTTTATCAGAAACAGTCCTTGATCAAGTATCTAGCTGTTTGCTGAAAAACCTTTATTCTTGCCTGGTTCCAGTCCTACCATTATCAGAGTAAAAACAACAGCAGCAAAAAAAGAAAAAAGACTTCTGCCATTGAGGTGCAGAAGTCTATATGTTTAGGCTGAAAGGCATAACCTTCATATTCAGTGTGTGTGTGTTGTTTACTTGGCAAGGGCCTACAACCGTGTAGCCTGGAGAGTGCTGTGAGTTAGCCTGTGGGAGTAAGAGGCATTGCTATGAGCAATCCTGTCCTGATATAAACAGAGTGAGAGCTCTGTCCGTATTCTCGGAAGGAAGCCAAACATGTTTTCCGTGGGCGCCGTCATGTTTGTCCCTTGTCAGCAGTTCTCACAGACAGGAAGAGGGCCAGGAGCTCCTGCTGTGAGGCCCCAGTGCTAACCACTGGGCCACCGTGCTGCCCTCAGAAGATCTGTGATAGTTTTTCTACAGCACAACTCCTGAGAATCATGCTGAACAAAATAGGGATGCACAATAATACTGGCACATCAAACACACAGAAGGGCTCCCCGACCCCGGGGTTCGAGTTCCAACCCCAGGATCAAACCGGGAACCCTCTTGCTGTGAGGTGACGAAGATAACCACTGCACCACCGCTATTTTCCACAGTGAATGAATATTACATACTCTGAAAAGCATTGTCTTTTATGTCTCCATCTGCTGGTGGGCCATCAGGATAAAAGCATGCATGTATTTGCTTTTTGAAGCTTTATGGAGTCAGTAACAGTCTTCTGCTTATTTTATCTGATAACAATATAACCTGCAAACAAACATTCACCACTTAGTTCTACACTTTTGGGATTCATTTAATGTATTAACATTTAATGTATTAACACAGCACTGACATGTGTCTAAATACAGATAGAAATGAGCCCAAAGTGACCTGAGAATGCTATTTTCAGACATTTTGGGTGCCCATGACCACCTACTGTGACTTAATATGAATGTAAATACATTTCACACATCTTAAACGTCCAACTAGTCGTCTCTGCATTGTGTTTCTCTGTCCCTGCAGCCACATTCCCACTTCCTCAAACATGTTCACAGTGACACAGTGAGCATATGAAAAAACTCCAAACCACACATTTCACAAATCTTTCACACCCAACTAGTCGTCTCTGCATTGTGTTTCTCTGTCCCTGCAGCCACATTAACACTTCCTCAAACATGTTCACAGAGACACAGTGAGCATGTGAAAAACCTCCAAACCACAGGTACATTTCACAAATCTTTCACACCCAACTAGTTGTCTCTGCAGTGTCACATTCTGCCTCTCTGTCCCTGCAGCCACATTTCCACTTCCTCAAACCTGTTCACAGAGACACAGTGAGCATACAGCATGAAAAAACCCTCATCAGTGTTTTCACTGTTTGTTGCAGCTAGTTTCAGTGACCCCAAACCTTCCAGGGGTTAAAGTAGTTTTTTGGAGTGCCTTTTTGTCCAAATAAAGTCTGGACTGTCTGTTCCTGTGAGCCTCATGTGTTTCTGATCCGGTCATCATTAGAGGCTAAAACCTCCAGACCTCTGCTGCTGGTGTTAACCACATTCTCACCACATCACTTCTCCTTCAGTTCTCAGGAAAACAAGTTCAAAGACACAATGAGGAACCAACAGGTCTCAGACCAATAACACATCATCTTATCTGTGTTCCCTCCCAGCTGCTACAGTATCACCATATTGCACCACAGACATCAAGAGTGAAATTCTGGTGGGCGAGGAGTTTGACTCTTCACCTATAATAATAATAATAATAATAATAATACATTTTATTTAAAAAGCGCTTTTCAAAGTTCTCAAAGTCACTTTACAGAGACAGTTCAAACATATCAAATAAAACAACAATTTTCAGCAAAGACATCAAAGACAAAGAGGAATAGTAATGGAAGTGAAAAAACAAGTAAATAAGTAAATGAATAAAAGTAGCTAAACATTAAAAGCAGAACGGAACAGGTGAGTTTTGAGTAGTAATTTGAATGATGGGAGGTCAGTGCAGTCACGGATGTGTTGTGGGAGGGAGTTCCAGAGGGTGGGGGCAGCAACGGAGAAGGCTCTGTCCCCCCAGGTTCTGTGCTTGGTCTTGGGGACGGTGAGAAGGTTGGCATTGGAAGAGCGGAGGCTGCAGGAAGGGGTGTAAGGGTGGAGCAGGTCTGTGAGGTAAGAGGGGGCCTGGTTGTGGAGGGCTTTATGGGTGAGTAGGAGGAGTTTGAAGTGGATGCATTGTGGAACTGGGAGCCAGTGGAGGTTCTGAAGGACAGGGGTGATGTGGTCGCGGGAGCAGGTGTGAGTGAGGAGGCGGGTGGCAGAGTTTTGGATATATTGGAGTTTATTGAGGAGTTTGGAGGTTGTGCCATAAAGGATGCTATTGCAGTAGTCAAGGCGGGATGTAACGAAGGCGTGGATCAGGGCTTTGGCAGCATTGCGAGAGAGTGAGGGGCGGAGGCGAGAAATGTTTTTAAGGTGAAAGAAGGCTGTTTTAGTGACTTGTTTGATATGTTGATCGAAGGAGAGGTTGCTGTCGAAGATGATAGCAATGTTGCGGCAGTGAGGAGAGGGGGACAGGGTGGAGTTGTCGATGGTGAGGTGGAAGTCTTTGGCTGTTTGGGTGAGGGAATTTGGACCAATTAGGATCATGTCTGATTTGTCACAGTTGAGTTTAAGAAAGTTTGCTTGCATCCAGGATTTAATTTCGGAGAGACATTTTGACAGGGTGGAGTGGGTTAAATGGGTGATGGATTTAGTGGAGATGTATAGCTGGATATCGTCAGCGTAGCAGTGAAAACAGAGACCATGACGACGGATGGTTTGACCAAGGGGGAGGTAGAGGATGAAGAGGAGAGGACCAAGCACCGAACCCTGGGGGACGCCTTGGGACAGGGGGGCAGTTGAGGAGGAGCAGTTGTTGATGAAGATGAATTGTTTTCTGTCAGTGAGATAGGAATGTAGCCAGGTGAGGACATTGTCAGTGATGTTGAGGAGGGTTTGCAGGCGGGAGAGCAGGATGGAGTGGTTGATGGTGTCAAAGGCGGCGGTGAGATCAAGTAGGATGAGGATGGAGAGTAGGCCAGAGTCTGAGGAGAGGAGGAGGTCGTTTGCGACTTTAAGGAGGGCAGTTTCGGTGCTGTGTTGTGTGCGGAATCCAGATTGAAATTGTTCAAAGAGGTCATTATTGTTGAGGTGGGGTTTGATTTGTGAGGCAACGACACGTTCAAGGATTTTTGAGAGGAATGGGAGGTTGGAAATGGGCCGGAAATTGCTCATGATGTCAGGGTTGAGACCAGGTTTTTTAATGATGGGGGTGACTGCAGCCAGTTTGAGAGAAGGAGGGGCAGAGGCAGAGCTGTTCATGTGTGCTGTCAAACATCACCATGAATCCTGTCTGGTTTCTAAACTTGTCCAAAATACTGCAGCAAGACTTCTTACAAGAACTCAAACATGTACACACATTTCCCCGATTCATGCTTTATTGCACTGGTTACCTGTGGTGTTCAAAACTGCCCCGTCATACATCAGTGACCCTCTCACCTTGTGTAAAGGGCAAACAGAGGAGAGAAGACACAGACTGAAGGCAGTATGAGGAAGTTAATCATCACAGGAAGTAGATGCTGTGTCCATTTTAAGAAGCAGCAGGTTAGAGACTTTGACAGTTGAGAGCGTGAGACCAAGAGAGAAACATGATGGCTGAATTCAGATGGATTATAATGTCTTTATTTCTGATGCTGCTGTTTAAGTTTACAGGTAAGGATATAACACACATTAACTGAAGAGACATTACAAAACTGTATTGATATTATTAATAGTACTTTATTAAGTATTCTTCCAAGTTTTGTTTGTAACGTGGTGAGTTTAGTGAACTCTTTCTTCATTTCTCTCTTTTTCAGCAGCAGCAACTGAGAAATATTCCTTAGTTGGAGATGAAGTCACTTTGTCTTGTGAAAATGTGAAACATGATCAGGATAACTGTGACAGTGCTACATGGTTATTTAGTGATGGAGGAAACACAGTGAAGCTGTTTGAACATGGGAAGATTCACAGAGAAGCTGAAGCTAAATCAGACAGACTGAGTGTTACAGCAAACTGTTCTCTGGTTATAAAGAAGGTCACACTTGAGGATGTTGGACGTTACACCTGCAGACAGTTCAGATCAGGACGACAAGTTTCAGACTCTCTGGTTGATGTGTCTGTTGTTGACAGTGAGTATTTCCATCATAATGTTTTCAGCTCAAACTGTCTTGTTAGAACAATATACTGAAACATTACAATAATTATGATTACAGTGATGAAGTTCATTTTACTCTTGTTGTCTTTCTCTCACAATATCTCCATCTTCACCAGTGACTGAACGTCAGGACACTGATCGGGTCATCTTCTTCTGCTCTGTGTGGATATATGGACACATATGTACCCACACAGTGAAGTGGTTGTATGAGGGTAATCAGAATGACTTGGAGACATCACAGAGTACATGTGTAGCCTCTGTGACATTTACAACATCTGACTATAATCAGAAGTTGAAGTATTATGAGTTATTAAAATGTGAAGTGACAGATGGTCACACTAAAGAAGTTCATCAGTTCACCTTCAGCCCTCCTCAGTCCTCAGGTGAGAAATCAGGTGAGAACATGATGAGCTGTTTAAAATCATTTCAAACTGATGTGAATAATCACACAAAATGTTTCAATCTGAGGTTTTAATATTTCATCATTCTTTGTCATTTGTTTTATGCAGAAGTTTTTGATAAAGTGTACAGTTCTTGCATTTTGTTATTGTATTCATTAAGGTCATGATGCAACCACAGCAGCTACAACATCAACAACAACTGAATCACCGTTGACAACAGGAAATAAATGGACATCAGTGAAAAGGAGCACATCAGAAGGTGCAAACAACACAGCATCTGAAAACAACGATGATCAACCAAAACAAGGTGAGTGAACAGAAGTACACACAGAAAGAAAGAGTTTTGATATAAACTTTGTTCATTCAGATATTAGAGATGTAAAGACAGCACAAAAACACACAAACAAATTGGTTATTAAAAAAAACTAATTTAACACTTGCTATTGTATTCATTAAGGTCATGATGCAACAACAACAACAACTGAATCACCATCTACAACAGGAAATAAATGGACATCAGTGACAATTAGCACATCAGAAGTGTCAAACAGCAGAGCATCTGAAAACAATCAGACAAAACAAGGTGACTGAACAACAGAGCCACATCTACAGTTAAAAGAGACATTAAAAATATATTTTACAGATGCTGACAGACTCTTTGTTAATGTAGATATTAGACATACAGAGACAGCCCAAGGACACTAACAATCAGCTTATCATCAAAAACCCTCAGACTTCAGACACTTCTAACTTCTCTTTGCAGATTGGTGGAAGTTCATCGTTGCGGCTGTGGGTTTAGCAGCACTTATAATAATCACTGTGGCTGTCATCAGATGCAAGAGAACTAAAGGTGAGAACGTTCACAGGAAAAACTTTAATAAACAAAGAAATTTGATAAACCTGGATTTTCACTGTTGAAGCTAAAGTCAACTCTTTGTTGTTGTTGTTGTTTTTGTTGTCAGGGAACAAAATACAGATGGATGAAAACATGGTGAGTTTTAAAGCAAATGCTCAAACTTTAATATAGTGCTTTTATACATAAATGGAAGCAGGGTTTATGGTTTGTTCAGGACCTGAACTGTGTGTTACTAAAGTGAATTTGAAGAGACTGAGGTTAAACACTGCAGTGACTCAATGTGTAAGTAAGTAAGTAAGTAAACTTTATTTATATAGCACCTTTCAGCAAAACCAAATGCTTGTTTAAATAAAAGAGTCTTCAAATGCTTTTTAAAGTATCAACAGAATTCAAACAATGTAGCAAGAGAGGCAAAGCATTCCACAGTACGGGAGCTACAGCTTGAAAAGATCTGTCACCTTGAGTGCGAGTGGGAGAAACAACTAGCAGCTGTTGGCCTGATGACCTCAGACTGTGGGTAGGAATGTAGGGTTGTATCAAGTCTGTCAGGTAAGAAGGAGCTTGTCCATGCAGCGTTCTAAAAGTAAGAACTAAAATTTTAAAATGAATTCTAAAATGCACTGGTAACCAGTGCAGTGATGCTAAAACAGGAGTGATGTGGACCCTTTTGTTTGTGTGTGTTCAAAGCCTTGTAGCAGAGTTCTGAACAGCCTGGAGATGGTCAAGCTCTTTCTTATTAAATCAGGTAAAAAGACTGTTACAGTAATCTCAACGAGACGAAATAAAGCATGAATGATCATTTCCAGTTCAGCCTTTGACACCAGTGTTGTTATTTTGGAAATGTTCCTTAGCTGGAAGAAGCAGTTTTGTGTTAGCTGTTTGGAATGATGCTCCAAGGACATTGCTGAATCAAAAATAGCACCTAGGTTCCTGAGCTTTGGCAGGACAGACGAGCCTGGAGCACCAATATGCTGCTTAATCTCGGGAATACTGCTTTCTGGGGCGATAATTAATGTTTCTGTCTTGTCTGAGTTCAGCTGCAGATAGTTGTCACTTAACCACTGTTTGATGTTAGTCAGGCAGTTAAATAAGGAAGACAGCTTATGGGACTCAGTGGCCTTGAATGAGCAGTACAGCTGGATGTCATCAGCATAGAGATGGTAAGATACATTGTTGAACTGTCTGATTATCTGTCTAAGAGGAAGTAAATACAAGAGGAACAGAATAGGTCCCAGGACAGAACCCTGAGGTACCCCACATGACAGCCCTGTGGTTTCAGACATAATCTGATTTGCAAAACACTAAAACTTCTGTCAGAAAGGTAAGAGGAAAACCACTTTAACACCAGGCCAGACAATCTGACCAGATCTTGGAGTCTATTTATCATAATATTATGATCAACAGTGTCAAAGGCTGATAAAAGGTCTTGTAAAACCAGAATGGTGTATTCACCAGAATCAGCTGACATCAAAATGTCACTGGAGACTTTAAGCAGTGCAGTTTCTGTAGTTTCTGGAGTACTTGGTGCAGAAACCAGACTGAAATATGTCAAAGACCTCGTGATTCTCTAAAACCATTGTAAGTTCCTCTGCTACAACTTTTCTTTTAAATTTTTGACATGTATGGCAGTTTGGAAATTGGCCTGTAATTGGTGGTCTATAAACCAGTCAGGACACAGTGAGATCACACACTACACCCAGTACAAAGCTACACTCATATACAGGTTATGTTTGTATTTCTTCTCTGAAGAAGAAGAAGAAGAAGAAGAAGAAGAAGAAGGAACTGTGATCCAACTAGAATTTTATCGAATTGAGTGAGTCAGTATGTTACATGTTACTGAGCAGTCATTATGTTGTCTCCTCTGTGTAGGCCGATCCTGAAGCTGATGTTTCCCTCCGCCTCCATCAGCTACACCAAGAACACAGGCCATAAAGCCAAGGTCAGCTGTATGACTGGTTATACTGGTGATGTTACTGATTTTAACATTAAAGTCCATATAGATTTATGATGAATTATTCTGATGTCAGTCCAAAACTAAAGGCCAGGATGACATGACATTTGCTGTGAGTGTTCATGGTCACCAGATGATAAATGCTGGTGTTTGTTGGAGACTCTGTTACCTTTCCTGTGCAGTAGCGCCACCATCAGACCAACATGTCAACTTCACACACAAGATATTTCATAATCTAATCAGCAGGTAAAAGCTGCTGCAGCTACAGTTGTTTGATGGCAGCAACATCAGGAAGCTGTGTTAAGTTTATGTGTAAGTCATTTATGAGTTGTACTTTTTCCGTCCAGGTCCGTGTTGATGATGATGATGATGATGATGATGGTGATGAAGGTGATGCAGTGACCTACAGCACTGTGAAAGCTCCCTCCTCTTCTTCTGCTGGAGCCTCTGCTGATCCCAGAAACCTCTACGCTACCATCAACAAACCAACCAAATAAGATGTTACTTATTAAATGCAACATGTTTTTATAACAACTGCAGGATTGTTTGGATCATAGATTCAGAAATTTAAGTGAGCAGAATTATAATAAGCATGATCTCAGTTGGTCATGTCATGCATTTGCTTGGCTTAACTGTAGCAAAGTGAGAACACAGCAGCAGCAGCAGCAGCAGCAGCAGCTCTATGACACATTGAGGGAGTTGAGGCTCCCTCTAGAGGTGGAGAGTGTATAAAAAGGAAGCAGACATATTGGATGTATATACTGTATTCTTAGTGCTGTGTCCCTGCATGGGCACAATGCAGGTTTTGTAACATTGAATCTTGTTTGTTTTGTTATACCATTTCATTGAATATTGCTTTTTGCTGAGTGAATTTGATTAGCCATGTTATGCTTTAATGAATAAATGATTAGTGTATGGTTATCACCTTGTGAGTGGGATGGATCTTTATGTGTTTGGTGTTTTTAGTCTTTATCAGTCTACAGGCAGAAAAACTGTTTGGCCAAATTAAATACTGCAGGAAATTCTCTTCCTCAGCTTTTTTACATTTCAAACACAACACTTTTTCCATTTCTCACCACAGAGTGGCGCCAAAGATCCTTCACAGCATGTGGAGCTCTCTGCTGTCCACTTACACTGTATTGCATAGCCAAAACTATGTAAACACCCAAACATACACACATATGTGATTGTTGACCATCTTACTCCAAAACCATGAATGACATACTGTATGCTGCTGAAACTGCCCCAGCAGACTGAACTCATGTGCTGCATGTTTGATTTAAAACAAAGCATGCTCAGTTACATATACTGGTCAGTGTGCATCATAAACTTTCTATGACGCTAGCAGTCAGTGGTGGACAGAGTATGAAATCATTAAGTCCTGCAATCTAAATGTTAGATAAGTAAAATTTAACAATAAAAAGTACAGGTATCCAAAGTCACAATGTTTAGCATGAAGATACATGGCTTTGGGGGAAAAAGAAATAAAGGAGGATATTGCTGACAGTATCAGTTGTAACTTGTCTTATATGAGTCATAGGTTGCCTTCCCTCATTGTAAACCTTCAAGCAGATATGACACTAACATACATTTACTTCATGTGAGAAAGCAGAGCCTACACTCTCTCTGTCTCCCTCAGACACACACACACACACACACACACACACACACTTATAGACAGTAATTAGTGTGTGTGTTGAGCATGAAGAAATTGCAGTTTTGGGGGGGGGGGGGGGGGGGGGTTGTTAATGCAGTTTAGGACAAAGGGCTGTCAAACAAAGTGATTCTGCTTCACTGGTGCTCCCCTACAGTACATGACACATTCCCCTCACAAGAAGGCCTTTCTCCAACACAAGGCTATTGTGGGATTAAGATGAGGACATTCATTAAAACATAAATGTGGATTCGCTCCCAATGATCACTGAGTCATTTACCACCAACTCTCTGAAGCCCATTTTCAAACTACAAAGTTTAGGAGGAATTTTGATGTTAAATGTTTCCCTTTGTGGTTTAATTAAAAGTTTTGGTGAAATGCAAATGAATATCTAGGTTTTTGGTCTTCACTCTGTCTTACTTTTAGATTTCTTGAGGTGGAGATATGGCAAGCACCACGCTTTATCTCACCAAACCCAACTGACACCCATGAATGAGAGTAATTACATCATTAGGCATACAAATGGGCTAATTTACCTTTTTTCTCTTTGTCTAGGGGTCCACAAGACCGTGACCCAATTTGGATATCCAATCACAACTCAGAGAAAATCTCCTGAGCCAATGAGCCGCTTGGCGCCACCCACCTACGTGCATAATAATAAGGAGCAGAATAATAACACAAGGGGGGAAACTTGCAAAAGCTGCAGCTTGCTCAGTGTGCTTTGGAGATTACTTTACCTCTCTGAAAACCTTCATCATGGCCGACGCCTTCTGTGCCACTTGGAAACTGGTTGACAGTGAGAACTTTGATGAGTACATGAAAGCACTTGGTGAGCTACAACCTTTTTTTATTTACCTTTATCTCTTTTGTTTAATTTTGCTCATAAATGCTGTAAATCAAGATGGAAAAATATCATCATGTGGGAGTTTTTTGTGCCTATAACAAATGAAATGTTTAGAGTTCGTCATAAAATAGGCCACTAACAGCCGCACTTCACCCCTGTGTCCTGGTCAGGTGTGGGCTTTGCCACCCGGCAGGTTGGTAATGTGACCAAGCCGACTGTGATCATCAGCCAAGAGGGTGACAAGGTGGTGATTCGCACCCAGAGCACCTTCAAAAACACAGAGATCTCCTTCAAGCTTGGAGAGGAGTTTGACGAAACCACTGCTGATGACAGGAACTGCAAAGTAAGTTGACAAAAAACAGATTTCATATAGGTAATTGGGACCAAATTCAATGGTTACATGAAAATTCAAGAACTAGCTTTTATCAGGGGCCAAATATGAGACACCAGGAGTGCTTGAATGGTTCACAAGAAGTCATGGATCTCATTTAATCCAAGATTTCATTATTGCTTCTTGTCTCTCCTCATATGAATTTGAAAAGTATCTTCTCCAAATGCACTTCTAATCAAACTTTGAGTTCCTTTGTTTCTTTTTGTGGGTCAGCGACAGGACTTCTCAAGACGTCCGGAAACAGACAGACCCACATTTGGCAGCGTCTTAATGCACTCATTTTACGCCTCACTTGCAAAAAAACTAAAATTCTCCTCCTTTGTCTTTCAGTCCACGGTGACTATGGAGGGAGACAAGTTGGTCCACGTCCAGAAGTGGGACGGCAAAGAGACCAAGTTTGTCAGAGAAATCAAGGATGGCAAGATGATCATGGTAAGACGAACAGACCCACATTCACACATTTAAGTCCTGTTGTAAAATACATGAATTAAATAGAGTGTATTTACTAGCAAAGTGGAAAGAGACAAATTGTGAAAGATTATTGTGCAGCCATGTGGTCATAAATGCCACTTGGTTAGCTGTGAGAAAGATATAGAGGTGGAAATATCATCATCTGGGACATTTGTCATGCATTGATGGAATATAGCACCAATAAATGCATATTTTTAAAACATTTTTACAATGTTTCAGGAGCGCCATTTTCATTCATCACTTATTCTTGTGTGTTATCTCAAATATAAATAAATATCTTAGGAAAAAATGACAAAAAATCAGGATAAATCTGTAAGATTTCATGATAAACATCGCTTTTTCATGTTGTAGGGGCAATGCACAGCTTGTTAGACATTATTCAGGAAGCATGTATGTGGATAAAACCTCTGCAGGTATTCTCTTTTAAATGAAGGACTTAAAAAACACATATATAGTAACTAATAAGTCATAAAAAGTCACAAAACACACATTTCTGACAGTTCTAATGTCTTTTGAAAGCTTCAGAAATGCAGCAGTCTGTTTGTCTTGTTGTAGTGAATGAGCATGTCTTTCTACACATACACAGCCAAGTTAGCTTGCCTGTATTAAGCAAAGTAAATTACCAAGCAGTCAGCTGCCAAAAGCACCCTCATTAGACCGTCTGCTCAATCACAGCACTGACCTGTTGAACAAAAAGTTGTTTGGTGGTAAAATGATGAATTTGGGAACATTCAATTCCCCGTCATGGTAACTGTCGTCTCTCTCCCGCAGAATTTGACCTTTGAAGATGTCCATGCAGTGCGTAGCTATGAGAAGGCATGAGTGCTCCCACTGGCAGCGTCCCAACCCGGCCAAGAAGTGTTGATTTTATAATTATTATTGACTGTATGCTTCTCTTTGCACTTCATCCTCCTCTGCATGTACACGGCCCGCAGGCTGCGCATGCTTTGTAAGAACTTTTTTTTTATATGAAAAAAACATTTCTGTCGTGATGAATAGATCATTCTTGCAACCCTGTGTGTGGAACATGAAATAAAAAACGCAGAATAAATGTTTGTGTCTTCAGCTTCATCATTCTGTATGGTTGATGAGAGAATAAATAGGCTACTCAGCCAAAAAAAATTGGGTGTAACCCTCAGACACTGAATCTCTATCTGGTCCAAAATTTGACCTCTGACCTTGTAGAAGAGGGGATCTATGGAAGAAGATAAGAGACTTAAAAATTTGAATTTTAACAGCCTCTGAATATTCAGTACTGAAATTTGGACACCATTGAATTAGGGCTGCACGGTATATGCGGTAGACGGTAGAAATGATATAAATTTGGCCCACGGTAGAGATTTGCGCTCTACCGTCCTATCGTCGATGACGTCATCGCACCTGCTTCAGTGTGAAAATGGCTGTGAGCACAGAGACAGCGGAGCAAGAGGAGCTGGTTCACGTCTGTGATTTAGCGTAGCACGTGCAACATGTGTTGCTGGAGAACTTGTGAGTGAGTGAGTTAATGTTTTGTGAACAGCCCCTGACTTCTCAGACTCTTCTAGTGACTTACCGCTCAGAGGGAACTCATTCAGTGTCTCCTCTGGCCTCTCCTCTCTCGCCGTGCGCACACGGGAGTTGGTTTTCGGCAAGAGAGTTTGTCATAAACCTTTGGTAATGTAAACCTATGTGACGCTAGGGGCTCCACAAAAAACTCCATATGTGAATGTGTGATAGTTGTGGTATCATAACAGCCTGTCACAGGTTACAGCGTGATGATTAGAGGAGAAATGGCAGAGCATAAAGGTCCAGGTGGAAAACACACAACTCAATCATTTAGGATTTTGCTAAAAGAAGGAAATTACCTTTTGATATAGATCTCAGGGGACATTTTGCACCATAAAGTACTGGGTTTTAATTTTGAATTTTGAGATCTGCATTCTGCACAATAAATGCTCTAAAAATACATTATATCTTTGCTTTTGTTGTTGTTGTTGTTGTTGTTGTTTTTTTATCAATTTAGCTTTGCTAAGGGACTACAAAACCCATTCAAAAACACTTCTATTATAACTTTTACACTTAAATTTATACCGCGATATATACTGTTACCGTGAAGGGATTCTATTTATACCGTGATATAAATTTTAGGTCATACCGCCCAGCCCTACATTGAATTCATGGCATTGAAATATTATATTTGTTCTGTAATTACCTCTTTGAAATTATCATGTAAAATTTGATTATTTTTTTTCAATGACCACAAATTCAGATTTAAAAAAAAAAGTTTCAGAACTTCAAACATCAGATTCAGGGTGCTCAAGCTTGATTGTTCAGATTTAGATCTAAAAATTTAAGTTGAAAAAATTTAAATAGAACATTGGTCAAATTCGACTGGTCAAAACCTTTAGGCTCGATTGTCTATTCTGTCCTAGATGCTGCTATTTGATTTTTTCTTACTTGAATTTTTAGATCTGAATTCGACCAATCATTTTTTCTCTTTTTTTTTTTTTTAAATTTTTTTTAAACTTGTACTTTTGAAATATTAAAAAAAATAACTTTTGAAATTACAAGAGGTGAATTCGGAAAAAATGCATTTAGATACATTGTTTTCAAAGTAAAATATTTCAATGTTTTCAATGTTCTATTAATTCAATAGTGTTTAAATTTCAATACAAAGTATTCAGTGGCTGTTAAAGTTTAAATACCTATGTCAGTTAAATGCTTTCATAGAAAACTGAAAAAAAAAAAAAAATTCTTAGAGTAAGGCCATAAAGTATCTCTGTGTTATTTACAAAAGAAAATCCGACGTTATTCCCCCCCACAGCTTCAAACCTGGTGACATAATGAAGCCATTTCTGGAACAAAGTTGAAGGTATTGTATCAATGTGCCAAATATTTCCCTCAGCATGAACAGTTTTCTCTGATTACTTCCCTGATGTGAATTTAAGGTCTCAAATGACTCGTCACAGAGAAATGGTAACTGGATGGGCTTGCACTTGGATAGCGCCTCTCTATAGTCTTTCAATCAATCAAAGCACTTTCACACTACTTGTCTCACTCACCCATTCACACACATATTCACACACTGGTGTCTGAGGCTACCATACAAAGTGCCACTTGTTAGCCACTTTTCAAATGCACTCACACACAGATGGAACAGCCGTCAGGAGCAATTTGGGGATCAGTATCTTGCCAAAGGATACTTCGACATGCAGACTGCATAGAACCATCTGTTTTCCAGAGCTTTTACAAAACATTTTTCAAGTACTGCACTTAAAGGATTAGTTGTCTTAAACATAACTTATCACCATGAGGGGACTATGATACAATGGGCCCCTGGGCACAGATATGCAAAAGGCCCCGCCCCCTTTCCTGTAAAGGGGAAGGACACAAAGTCTTTCTGTTGGTTTTGTGTCTCACTGTGGTTGTGTTGAGTCTCTTTGAGGTCATTATGTATCTCTTTAAGATAATTTTGTATCTTTTTGAGGTAATTTTGTGCCCTTACGTCATCATTGTGTGTCTTGTTGTAGTTGTTTTGTCCATTTCTGTAGTTATCATGTGACCCTGCAGTTCCTTTGCATCTCTTTGTGGTCATTTTGAGTCTCTCCCCAGTTGGTACATGTTAATCTAAGTGACAGTTCACAGGTGACGACAAGGGGGGGCCCTGACACTTTGGGCCCCTGGGCCTTGACCTGGTAGACCTGTTCAGCAATCCATCCATGCTTATCATACTCACCTCAGTGGTATCTAGCCATGCTATACTTTGACAGCCCAGGTTTTGAGATATTTAACAGCCACAGCAGTGTCACTCTGGATCAAACACCAACCTCACTCTCAACATTCTTTTTTCATTGAAACAACTTTCTACAAAGAAATAATCCCTTTGAAATCTGCTGACAGAGAAGTCTGCCAAAAAGGCTTTGAGCACCACAAATTAAATTATATTCACCTTCACTGTATAAGGGTGAAAAGAGAAATCTCCAAAATACATATCGGAAAATGTCAGCAAGTGAAACCAAAACTACCTCCGTCCGTACCCCAACAGGTCATTCTGGGTGAGCTGACACGTTAAGTCACAAGATAGATTTGAAGGCCACATGATTATTAAAAGCACAGGAAAGAAAATAACACTTCTGTTGCACAATTGTGTGTGCTTATGTGTGTGTGTGTGTGTGATCATGTGATTTCTTTCTCCTAATTTCTTGTTTTAAAATACTTAGTAGTTTTATCTCTTTAACGGTCTAATAAATCCTTAAAATGAAACAAACGGATAAGGAAAAATGACCTTTTGGTTGAACCTCTTATAGCTCATGTCCACACTGAGCTCACCTGTGATGAGGGACCATACTGGACCCCATGTCAAAGGGACATAAGCCAAAAAGGCTGGGTGGGTGTTTCGTCATTAAGAGCACCATATTAATTTACTATTAGGTAGTGTGCAATCATTACTTCATTTAAAGTAACTTGCAATATTACACAGTAAAAACATTCCTTTAAGTAAAAACCCTGCTATGGAAATGTTAATTAAGTAAAAGTATACATCTGCAAGTGTACTGAAAACATCAAAAATATAAGTACTCTGTGGAGGAAACCATCCCTGTGACTGTTCAGTGTTGTTATAGATAATATTTTTAGATTATATAAGCACTTGGAGCTTATTTTGGTTGCTTAGTTATATTTTTAACAATGCACCTTTTTTTTTAGAAGATCATCATGTGTTTTGTAGGCTATGTAAAGTCCTAATTTGCAACCTACATGTGTCAAATAAATGTGGAAGAGTAAAAAGTAATATTTGGCACTGAATATGAAATCGGTGGAAAGTAGAAGAAAAGGAAAATCACATTTTTAATTTAGTTCCTCCTCCTGAACTCTGAAACAGAGAGTCACGTGACCACTACACTTCCTGTTTATTTCAGAGGAGAATGACCTGCTACAGTCGGCTGCTTTAGTTTATATGTAGGCTAATAACCCGTACAGTAGGTTTCTAACACGACAAACATGGCTCAACTTGTGTGTTTTGTGCTGGTGCTGCTGTGCGGCGCGGCTCCTTTCGCGGCGGCACCCACAGGGAGCAGCTACCTGCCAGGCACAGGTGAGTGGGCTTCCCGCTGATGAGAAGAAGTCAGGTGCAGGACAGTTTATTTCTGATGGCAGTTTGTTTCTGCCTTGTGTCGCAGTTCACATGACTACACAGGCTAAAATGCACAGCGTGAATCAACATTTAGCGGCACGAACGAAGTGAAACGTCTTTTGTAATTCAGCTTTTAAAGTGGATATTTTTCTTAAATTTAGTGTTGCATGGTGGATGTCATATTCGCCGAATTTACCCTAAGACATCCAGGATTTATATTAAATGTTAAATTTTACTCTGAAAGTTATATTTTGTTTGCAGATGATCAGAAACGTATAAATTGGCAGTTTTTTAAACGGGGTTTGGCCTGAAACGACTCCTCAGAGGAGAGGAGAGAAAACATTCGACTTTAATACTAAAAATTGAACCAAGAACACAACAAATGGAAAAAATGTGTAATATATCAGCTCTATAATACACCACATAAAGTGTCTATACATTATGAAATTGTTGTGACACATTTTCAGCCCTCACTTGAATGACTTTGGTCAAAAATAACCCACATTTCCTATTTTTCTCCTTCTTTCTGTATATTAATCTTCCATTCATCCAGGCAGGTTCTGGCACATCACTGACCTCCACCTGGACCCCACCTACAACCTGGCCCCAGACCCCACCAAGGTGTGCTACTCCTCCAAAGGAGCCCCCGCCAAAGACGCCGGCCTGTTTGGAGACTTCCTGTGTGACTCTCCCTACCGCCTTATCCAGTCAGCGTTCACGCACATGGCAACACTCACACAACCAGAGGACTTCATCATATGGACTGGGTCAGTGCACTGATGAGGGCGAATCATAATGATTGATGTTGGCATTTTACTGCTTTTATCTTTGTTTTCTTTGAGAATTTGACTTTAAAGGCTTTGCCATACTTCCTTGATGGAAATGGTCCATCAATGAAAATGGTCAGCAATTTGACAAAACAGCTCATAGAAAACATATTTGTGGCTTTACAGCAGTTTCATATCCTGTTCTCTCACTGCTAACACTGCGTAATGTGTGTTCGTCCTGTACTTTTGTGTGAAACCACTTTGAGGTTTCAGACTTCAAGAATGAGGAAGCTTCTGTGAAGTGCAGTCACTTTGGATGGCTCTCACTTCCTGTTCCTTCTTTTTTTTCTTTCGGCCACACTAAAAACAGAAATGTACGACATCAATGGCCTTTGTTGGTTCAGACATCCATGTTCCCTACAGGATGCATGGTAATTTAACTTTTACGAACCTTTGACTCTTCCCATGGCAGCATCATGAATTCAGATTTTTAAATGTATCCAATATTTTGGTTTATTCCCAAATATCTGCAAAAGTAATGACATTCCCGCCAACCTCAACTTCTTATTCTCATACAGAATTCACCATGTGTGTAATAAACTCACAGTATGTTTACATTATTAACTTATTATCTCCTCTTATCATGCATTTGGTCGTGTGTGCATGAGAGTGTGTGTGTCCGTCAGTCTGTCCTTAGCTTACCTCGCAAACTACTGGACCAATCAGCCTAACGTTTTGTTTGCACCTATTGTGGTTTTGGTGATTCACAGTTGTTTAAAAACCTGTTTTATTAACTGTTTTATATCCTCACTGAATGCTTACTTCTCCTTGCTCCTCTCAATCAGCTGGTAGGGGCTGCAAGTTTCCTGGAGATCTGCTTGGCTAAAACAACAAGCCTGACCTAGTCTGTTGCAGGCCACATTTTGGCCTTCACTGTGGCTCAAAAACTTACATCCATAGAAAAGTTTGGTCTCATTTGGCACCTCAGAAGTTGCAGATTAATTCCATACTCAAAATGTTATGACCCACTAAAGTTAGGCCCAATGCGAGATGAATTTGTCCCTATTTTTTGTTATCTGCACCGCCATCTTGTCTGTAAGGGTGCAGAGAGGGACAATTTTACCTGGTGCAGCTCTCCACAGTCCGACAGGTGCGTCCGTCTGCCATAAGAAAGCAGGCAATGCAGTTAAATGGTTTGTTTTGTTTGTGTCTGCTTGTGCTGAAACCTACAGACAAGGTTAATACAGTTAAAAGTCTATTTATGAACGACATGTATCAAAGAGTTTTGGGTGTGTTTAAGTTATTTTTGATAATACATTCATTTTTATAATTATACAGCAGGCTATCTATATTTCACATGCCTGTTAGCCAGCAAAACTGATCTGCAGCTCAGTCAAAAAATAGACAAGATGTGTGTTTATTAAGTTATGGAACGCTTCTGAAACAAACTGCACCACATTTACTGGAATTACAAGACTTTCAACTGTTAAGAAATTTTTTTGTAAGAATGCCTGACATAAATCTGTACTCCACTGAGTGCACTTATTTTTTTTTTTTTTTTAGCAATTTTTATTACATTTGTGAGCCAGATGTGAGGTAGTTTCATTCTGCTGTGCACTTGCCCTGAATCGTATTATTGACCATAAAGTTAATCTTGAATTTTGAGATTATTTTAACATGTACAAAAATACACAATCTCAGTTCTCTGCGTGTTTTAGTAATCAGCTGGTTACCATAATCAGAGATTGAGAGGGTAGAAGACTGACAGTACATGGTGCATTTAAAGGCAGTGAATAAAGTCCTGAAGCACCAGGCCTTGAAAGATTAGTCCTCCATTCACCATGAGAAGTAGCTTAAATAGCAGCTCTGCATTCTCAGGGAACTGTAACCCAATGTTCACTACACTGTGATACTGACATAGAAAAACTGTAGGCATCAGTCACAGCAGCACTGCCTACATACAGCTCTGTATTAATCAGCAGCTAATCATCTAAGCCAGGAATTCATAGGCTTATTAAACATGCTTAAGAGAACGCCTTGCCACTTAATCCCCTACCCCAGGGAGTCCTTTCTCAAGTTTTAAATTACTGTGCAAGCAGATTTTTGCTTTATTCTATTGTTATTGGGCTTTATAGCACGAGTTTGCCTTTTTACTCAAGGGGGAAATCCATCATGTAAATTGGAATTAACATTATTTCTGGAATATTATACAGTTGAGTAGAGCTTAACAGTGTACAAATATGATTTGATGGTCAGGAAATAAAGTAGTTTTGAGAAATAAGGCTTTTCCTTCATGTCTACTGGCAGTGCTGAATGGTAACTCTTCACTTACTGCAGCTACGTCACATTTAAAGTCGTGTAATTCTCTTTGCTAAAGTAAAAATCAGCTACAGGACATGTTGAGTTTGGTGTTATAGCATGCAAACACTGAGACATTTGCTCAGGCTCTTAGGCTTAAATAATAACTTTGGTTTATTGTTATTTTCCACCAAACATAAGTCTTGAGGTGATCATGCTTTTGGTCATTTTTGTGCATGCATGAGTGTGTGTATCTGTCCGACCACAACTAGTCTCGCAAACTACTGGACCGATCAGCCTTATACTTTGTGTGCACATGTATGACTGTATGCTCAAGAACTTCTCTTGGTTTCTGTGATTTACAGTTGTTGAAAAACCTGTTTTATTGATTCATCACTTACAGCTGACTCCTCACTCCTTTTAACTGGCTTGTAGTTAAGAGGCCGAAAACTAACTGGCTGCTAGTATTCCGGAAGTCAGCTCAGCTTAAAACAACAAGCCTTACTGTCTGTTGCAGGTCACATTTTGGCTGTTGTCATGGCTCAAAAACTGACATCCAAAGAAAAGTTTGGTCTTCTTTCAAACCAGAGCATCTGCAAAATAATTCTATAACCGATATATTATGATCCATTGAAGTAAGGCACAATACAAGATTAGTAAATCCCCTTTTTTCTTATCTCTTATCTCACCATCTTGACTGTAAGGGAACCGGGAGGGACAATTCAACCAAGTGCAGCTCTCCGCGGTCCTGCTGTAACCCGGTTTTAGATCTGTTTGCTGCATGGTTTCATACCACTGCGGGGGTGTTTCAGAAGCAAAGCGTTTTGCCTGACTGATTTTTGTAGACATGCAGATTTTGTTGATTTGGTCATTTTTATTCATATTTGTGCTTTTACCATGAGTAAGTGAGAGGGCTGCGTAGTTAAATGGTTTCTTTTTTTAGTCCAATTTAATCGTGTTTATTGTTGTTATTTCTTACTTTGTTGGGCTGTAGCCTACAGATGAAGTTAATACCGTTAAAAGTGTAGTTGTGAATATTATGGCACACTGATTTGGGGCTGTGGTCTGAATCACACTGCAGCACATCAGCTGGAATTACAAGAATTGTCCAGGGTAGCTGTGATCATCTCGGGTAGCCGAAATGCAGCAACCTGGTGGAGATCTGCACTTTACTGAGTACACTTTTCTACTTACAATCTGGATGGTATAATTATTTTTTCTTCTATCAGTCATAAAACACTGCACTGTAATTGCTGCAAATTGGGAACATAGTGACATTGCTACAACAAAGACACAATCAGACAGGTTGTAACTAGAAATCAGTTTAGATAATCTCGACAGTATTTTAGGATATGAGCAAAAGTGAGCACACCTGAAATGTTGGCGATAATTGTTAAGTGCACAGGAAAACTGTATGCGCACAACTATGATATGTATGGTAGATTCAAATCAAGAACCAATAAACTGATAGTTGGGAGAAAACTCTTATTGTTCATCTTCAGTTTCTCTTGCTGTGTGACCAGATTTAGGCTAAAAAACTACATGCCAGTATAATAACACTAAAAAATAAGACCCCAATTGTAGTAAATTCCTTTAAATAGCACATTTTCGTCACTGTGAGAATTTCAACTTCAATCTGTTCTCGTCAACCAAAAGATTTTGATGGTTGAATAAAACACAAAGTGATGAACTCAGATAGAGTCAGGAAAAGCCAGAAAACAAATGAACTTGTTCCTGGTCTGGATTAATGACATTGGATCTTATTCTCTCTCTCTACCAGTGACAGTCCGCCTCATGTCCATGTTGACGAACTCTCAACGGACACAGTGATCCAGGTGATCAGTAATATGACCCAGACCATCAGACAACACTTCCCCAACCTGACTGTCTTTCCGGCCCTGGGAAACCATGACTACTGGCCACAGGTAACTTCATTTTAAGGTCATTGGATGGCAAGCAGTAGTCGGGTTTCCATCCACTTATTTTTATACGCATTTTCAACAGTTGCGGAAAAAAACTTGAATGGAAACGCCAGAAATTTGAGGGGGTGGAAAAGTCAGCGTATCGATATTAGGAAAATGCGACTTTTGGCAATGGAAACAGATTTAGCGAATAAACAATGACGTAGGCTACCGGATCCTACTTCTACTTCACACACACACCTGTGTGAACTTAGAGAGAGATAATTACTCCAGTGTCAGGTGAGTGTAGGCTATTTCACAACTTACCTGAATAGACTGGACGTGTTGAATACCGCTGCATCATGTGCGCTGCCTGGTGTACCAACACAGACATCACGGCATTATGTAGGCTACGCTGACATTGCTGATATGAGTGTGATGAGAGCTCTCGCAATAGCCAAGAAGTTCCCAAGGAATCTCTCCAACTCGCCGTAGTCATGGATGTGCGGGTAATTGTTTACATCAGTTGTGGACATGAGACACTCTCAATAACATCATCTCAAGGCGGCCTCTTCTTCTACGGCTGTTCTTTTGCATTTTTATTTTTCATGAGAAACGCCACCTACTGCTCGACCTGTTGACTCCCAATACTCGCAAAACAATAATGAATGGAAACGTGCATAAATTCGCATTTTCTTTTGCACATTTTCACAAAATTCGTTTAAAATTTGCGATACATTTGGATGGAAACCCAGTTAGTGTCTCTAGGATGATGTATACGGGACAGGTGATTGTAGGGTGGAGCATAGAGATAAATTGTAACCCTATCATCGTGTAGCAGTATGAAGCTTTTTATTCACTAGTCTTTTACAGTAGAGAAGGTTGGACTCTTGAACAGTTTGAGTCATTTAGGTTTTTGGGTGACATTTTGGGCCAGTGTTAAATTAATGTGCTGTACACTTAATGACGTGGGATGTCAGTAGTGACAGTGGATTATACCAGCTAGCATTTGTCATGAAATGTCAGTATTTGCAAACTGATATCAGTCGAGCCCTGATATTTGGTACTAGATTGTTTAAATATTGAAATAATTGCTCTTTAAAATCATAATTCTCAGAGTTTATTTCATTATAAGTGACTTGTAGCATGTAGCCATGTCACGTGCCACTGCATAGCGGTTTGTTTTCCTGCTCAGGCTAAGTGTTAGTGCATCATTGTTCTTAGGACCAGATGCTGACCACCACTAACGCCATCTACAAAGCTGCTGCCCAGCTGTGGAAACCCTGGCTGCAGACTGAAGCTCTGCTCACACTCTCACAAGGTAACATGTTAAACATCAGCTGCTGGGAGGATGTTTCTGTCACATTATTGCAGCTCAGACCCCACAAACCTGTTGTAATGCAAATTCTTTATATGTTTTAAATTTCCAACAATTACACTCTGTCTGGGCAGGCTTTATTTAGTGCTTTGCTCCGTTACTGCAGGCGGTTTCTACTCCCAACTGGTGAAGCCTGGTTTGCGGTTGCTTAGTCTCAACACTATCCTCTACTACGGCCCCAACAAAGTCACAAGAAACATGACAGACCCTGCTGGACAGTTTGAGTGGCTGGAGAAAACTCTGGAGAAAGCTGCTCAGAGCCAGGAGAAGGTCTGACATTTCCTGACTTAAACCCTGACACTTTGGCTAAAGTTTGCACTTGAAGAGCTGTTACGTAAATGTTTCTTACTTCTTGCTTCAGGTGTACATCATAGCTCATGTACCGGTGGGGTACCTGCCGTTTGTCAGAAACATCACCGCTGTAAGAGAAAGCCACAACGAGAGGCTGGTCTCCATCTTCAGACAGTACAGTGATGTCATCGCAGGGCATTTCTATGGCCACACCCACCGTGACAGCATCATGGTGCTGTTGGACAAACAAGGTGAAGTGCGATTATTGAAGTTGATTGTGAACATATGAGGTTGATCTTGATTTTTTTCCAGCCCATCATAGATGCAACGCTTGAAAAAGGAGATTTAATTTATCATAAATGTCCTTTTCCAGTTACTTCATGCTGTGTCTTTCATTACACTCACAGCATGGGGGTAACCATGCTAAATGATAATATGAAATTTCATCTATGTATTAAAGCAAATCAAGAGGACAGGACAAATAAATAGAAAGCCTTGATATTGATTCTATCAGTAGAAAAACTCTCTATGATGAATTCACTTTTCTTTAAAGCACTGACCTTTTGATGATGAATCACAGATTAGATGAAGATAATATTGGGCTAATTCGCTCATTTCAAAAAGGCTGATAAAATACGATGCTCAGCTCGGCCCTAAAGCTACAGACACTCTATTAGCAGAAGCTGTTTGCATTGCTGAGGTTAGTGTGTGTGAACAAACTTGACACATGGCAGAGATTTACACTATATTTGAATGTTGTTTGGGATGTCCTTATTATGACAACTTGACATTAAGCATGATGACATTACCAGAAGATGGCTTTGTCATGACAATAATAATCATTATGTCAACTTGTCATAAACACAAAAAGAGGTGCATTTCTAGTTAATGTCAAGTTGTTATGACAAAGACAACTTCTGGTAATGTCACTTTGATTAATGTCAAGTTGTCATAATCAAGACAACCCAAACAGTGTCAACTTGTCATTACAAAAACCGAATGACACTTAATGACAGCAGTCATAAACGTTTATGACGTGTACGTAATGTTCATGACAGGTACGTGACCGTGTCATGTCATAGTTATGACAGTGTCATGTCACTCTGATGTTTGTGCAGCTTAGTTATGTCATATTCATGTTATTTTTGTTTTGTTTTGTAGGCAAACCAGTGAATTCTCTCTTTGTCTCACCGGCTGTTACACCAATCAAAGCAGTTTTGGAGCCCTACTCCAACAACCCAGGATTCCGCATATACTTGTACAACCCCAAGGACTACACTCTGTTGGTAAGAAGCTCTGTGCTGCATAACTACATCAATTTGGCATTAAGATGTTTATATTTATCAGAACTAAGGGGCCAAAGCAACCTCAAATTTATAAAAAAAAAAACAGTCCCAAAAGTGCACAAAAATATGGCAGCCATGGCCATGAGGAATTTAAAAGTTGCATGAAAAACATACATATCATAGGTACTTCTCTCAAATGACTATCTCACACAGTAAGCTAATAAAACAACAAAATAAAAGTTTGGTAGGGCTCCAAGTGAGATCCTTGATTTATATTTCACAATAACATTTTAAAAGATAGAAAGTTGGGGGGAAAAACTCAGGTCAATTCAGGTCAAACTAAAAATGTCCTGCGCTGAAATACCTACTCTAACTTTTATCAAAGACAGAAGAAAGAAGTCCCCCTTGATGATTAATCACGGTGTCAATCAGCTCACAAAAACGGTTTCTAGCATTCAAAAAGGCTCAAAAGACTTTTTCTTTCTCCCCCCCCCCCCCACTTTTTGGTGCTTTTCTCTCTCTGAAGGATATCTGGCAGTACTATCTGAATCTGACGGAAGCCAATGAGAAACAAAGATCTGACTGGAGGCTTGAATATATCATGACTGAGGCTTTTGGACTGACTGACCTGCAGCCACAAAGCCTGCTCCAGCTGGGCCTGAGCTTGAGGCTGCCGCAGACCAAAGCCTTCGACATGTACTTCAGTCACTACATGGTCAGCTACAACAGCAGCATCATCTGTGACGGAGACTGTAAGCTTTACCAGGTGTGTGCCGTGCTCTACCTGGACCAGCTGTCCTACTCCAAATGTCTGGCAGGGCGAGAGTGGTAGCGTGAATATGGATCAACAAATGAAGAATTCATCTCAGGGGTCACATTTAGTTTATAACTTTTAATATCATCTTTTTTTTTTTTGGTACTGTGCTGGAGTTATGAAAAGGGAAAAGCATTGCACTGGGTCTGCTACCCCCAAATATTAATCTTAATATTTTTCTTTTACATGATTTTTTTCCCTCTAAGCGAGACCTTTTCTAAGATAATATTGACTGGTATCAAAAATGATCCAGGTGCAATCTGCATTACAAATTGCACAATTCTAGAGTAAATCAGTATTTTAATACGAACAAAAAAACCACTGATACAGTCCCACATTGCATTAAATCTTTTGCCGTGATTGGCTGAGAGTGAAACCCAGATCTGGGTACAAGAAGATAAAGTGCAGGTATTGTACTGGAGAAGTTTCTATACTACTTGGTACTGAGTTATTTCGGTAGATACCTTAAAGGTATCGAGTACCAATGCCCAGCCCTACTAACTCCTCGGGGTCACAGTTTTCTTCTAAAGAGGGGTGGCAGCATAAATGTTGATTAAAATGTAATGTAAAATTCCTGACGGATTTTCCCCAGGAGTCACATTTACTTTTTATATTTTTGAAATGTTGGGGTTTTTTTTTTTTGTTTGTTTTTACTCAAATGCTTGAATCATAAAAAGGGAACTACAACAAACTGTTTCTATCTCCTCAAAATAGAAATTTTTTACTTTATTAGGTGATATTCCAACAAAAATATTACTTTCTGGTATTGACAATGACTGAATCCAGATTATAAATTACACAATATCACAGTAAATTAGTTTAATTTTGAGAAAATACACTAATACAAAGAGTCGTGAAAAGGGAAATGGCACAGAGTGTTGCAAGATATTTATCTTTATACAATTTTACTTTTTTCAAAAGGATGATTTTCCAACTTGGATTTTTACGATTTTTACATTTTGGTAATGGAAAGTTATTCCGATTCAATTCAGACTATGCTGAGCATAAATAAGTAGTAGAAAATACACTGAAGCCAAGCACATGGACATCTGATAGTCTTTGCTGTTTTAAGTGTTCCTTCCCCTTCTCGTCTGCTTCTCAGTTGTATGAGCGGTGTAGACTCTATAAGGGAAATCACTGAAGCATGATCGCTTTTAGCTGTAGCTCACTTTACAAAACACAGTAAGGTGAAGTATTTCATTTGAAATATGTTCCACAGAATGAGTCAAAGCTCCTCAGTCCAACACATAAATTCATTCTCTGTATTCCGTCTTTCACTAATGGATTATACCTAATCTCAGGAATGATCTAATTGCTACCAAAAGTCAAACCATCACTTGAGCTGATGGTGTTGATTAATCATGGGTACTTGCAGGGTTTAAGTTGTGTAAAATGGCAGTTGGAGCATATTTATTTTCCATAATGTAACGTTTCATTATGAGTCTGGTTTAATGACAAGTTGGACTTAAATCTGATCCTTTAGATTTGATTGGGTGTGAAAAATGCCAACCATACTCTCATAGAAATGCACATTTACCAGAGGATAAAAAGGAGAGATTTTGATGTATGGGTACTGAAAAGTTGTTTTATATACATACGGCATGAGCTAACCGAACAAATATTATAAAAGGAAGGAGAGGGGTTAAGAGCTTGTATTTTTTTTTTTTCACTTTTTCTTTAAGATTTGCTCTGACAAATGTTTGCGTAAATGTTGCTATTTCCATAACTTACATTCCACAATATTGCATACAGCAGCAGTCAATCACATCTTTGAAACATGTTTGTTAAATATACAAGTCCAACATGACCCCAAGTATGAAGTGTGTGCAGTAAAATGTACCAGAACTACATTTAATGTGTTAAATCTGTAAGAATGATTAAACTTGTAGCAATTTCCTGTTACAAATCAAACTGTGATGTCAACAGCGCCATTGCATGAAGATGGAAAATAACATGTCACATATCACAGAGAGTGCACATTGATCTAATTTGCTGTTTATTTTTCTACTAAATAAAAACCTTTGTTCAAAGACCTAGTGTGTTTTAACTGCAGGGCTGTGAGAGTTGCTAACCTGAAAGCCAAAGACAAAACTTGTGCAGGCTAGTTTGTCTCTGCAGGGGAGCCAAAGGAACAGCGACTAACCTCATCTGACCCTCTCACTTCAATTTCACTCCCTCCCACCGACAGCCCCCTGATCTTATTCTTCTCCTGTTCAAACTTTCCAGAAACTCCTCTTGTCTCTCAGCCACCACCTCAAGCATTCGGCCCTCTCCTCTTCTCCTCCACCCTCCCGGCTCTTTTGTCCCGTAGCCTCCCCTCCCCAAATGTTGATTACACCTCTCTCTCCCGACCCAAATGACCAAAAGTTGGGCTGCAACAGGAATAGATTTGCCATATTTAGCCATATTTTGCTTCAGTTAGATTTTGGCATATCAAAGCTCGTCGCAGAAGGGGTAGGGCGTCACCTGAGGGGTTGCAGGATAAATCTAAGGGGAATGAGATGGCCAGAAAAGCAGGGAAAACATATTTCCACTTAAGAAAATAGCATATTTTTAGACTTTTTTCTCATGTTCATTGCATTTGTTGTAAAATTCTGGGTAATTGTATCTCTCTTTTATCGCTCTTCAGACCCCTAAAAGTCAATCAAATAAACTAAACTCAAAGTGTCACAATAAAGTGTCACAATCCGAACCCACAGTAAATGCAACATATGCTAAATCTCTTAAAAATCTGCATCTACAGGACATGACTGAGTTTAGAAGAAGTTCCTCGAGCACAGAATCTGTACTTTCCCCTCATGTGCCCCCGTTGCCATTATTATTCCCGAGTAAGCCTGGCCTCCCTCCACTCTGTGCCTGACAAAACGTAACCGTGGAGACAGAGTTGGGGGTGAGCATGACGATGGAGAGGACTCCATCGCCGGGGTAACGGCGGTAGAGCTCCCAGTCCTCTGAATCCATCTCTGAGGTCACTCTTAGCTGCTATTATTTAACCGCTGACCGGGTTCACAATGAAATTATCTCAAGCTTTTTAGCCAAACTCAAACTGCAAGCACTTAAAATGCATGCTGTCGTAGTTGTGATTGAATGACCATGCAGCTTTTGAAAGATACTACCATTGTTCTTTATTTTTATATGTAGGTTGCTGTAAGATACTGCTTATTGTCATGTTTTTACTAGTGACAAAAAGTACAAAAAGGAATGATGGAAAGTAACTAAAGACATTTACACATATACTGTGTTTACTCATATACAGTTTCTGCTATTCTATACTTCAACTCCACTATGTTTCAGAGGCAAATATTGTACTTTTTATTCCACTGTATTTACTTAACTTTAGTTACTATGCAGATTCAGATTAATAATGCAAAGTGTAATCAAACACATCAATTATAATCTATCATTAAGACCAGACAAAGTAAGACTAGAGGAGTAGTAAAAGAGAAACGAGTAGGCTATTTCTATGCCATGGCATTGCTACTCTTACTTAAAGGTATACCATGCAGGATTATTGTTTACTGTCACTCGCGTTTGGTGTTTTGCCTAGTTATATTTGCATTGTTTTAGTGATGTGTCTCTTGGATGTCTGCTGCTTAAGGTCTGACACCTGTTTGCTATGTTTTAATGAAGCCCTGACCTCGCCTTAATGCTCGTGGGGAGCACGGCCAAAAAAGTCTGGAACACAGAAAATAAGAAAGATATGAAAATAAGAAGGGGGATTACCTCTATGAGTCTACACATTGTATATTAGGAAAATCCTGCAATGTATATTTCAAGTAAAATATGTTTGTACTTTTTCCACCATTACAAAATAGTACCCATAACAGAGTTTTTATGGGTACTATTTTGGATGAGAATTTTTATGTTCCACTGTTTTACAGGTTATATTGCATTATATTTATGTGGCTTTTTGCCACTTGATCTACATAAAAATACTCCTTAATTTCAAAGTTGAATCAGATCTCTGCAAAGTGGTCTCAATGAATTACAAATATACAAAATATTTTTTTGAAAAAAATATCACTGGTGTGACCAATTTGCTTCAGGGGTCAACATATTAGTTAAAAAAAATGTGTGGTCAAGGTGTTATAATTCATTGTAGTATAAATACAACTGGTTTTGGAAGGTTTAACCAAATCTGTTTTTGGATAAAAGTCAGCCTGTAACTTCTTACGCAGTTAGTTTTATCATCAAAGTGCTTTAAATAGAAAAATTATTCTTGTATTTAAAATATTTTTACTAATTGTAACGTATATTGCCAACAAAAAAAGTGATTATATTTCAAAACAGTAAAAACTGAGGTGCCAGATCCACCACTACAAAGACCTGTTTCAAACCTTTAAACAGCCTTAATATTTTTCCACATATGGTTCCAAAAGTGCTGGAAAGAAAATCCACATCTTTGTTCATGCAGTTTTGTGAGTGTGTCAGGATCTACACTAAAATTAAATCATCCATCATGTTCCTGAAACCAGTTTATCTTTCTAAAGGTACAGTGGGGTTGTAGATTCACTAACAAAATGAAATACTTCATTACAAATAACCCAAAGTATGGAAGTATTAGCAGCAGGGTACACCTGAGACCTCTTTAAATGAAACTTTTCGTGTCTTCAGAATGAAAAGTTGTGGCTATAAAACTAAGGAGACAGTTTCTGAATACTCAGAGAGAAACATTATTCTAAGCTGGTAGACTGTCTGTCTTCCTAAATGACTGTCTGACTGGCCGTCTCTCCGTTTGGCAGACTGACCCACATGTTCAGGTTTGCATACATTTCTGCTTTTGTTCCAGTTGGCCGGCTGTCTGGCTGACTGTTGGCTGACTGGTGGTGCCCCACAACCAGTTAATCTGAGGATTACTGTCAGGACAGTATAGCCGTCGGACTGCCCTCTCCTGGGGAGCTGGAATCTGTGTGTGTGAGTGTGTGTGTGTGTGTGTGTGTACCATTACCCTTCATGCTTTCAGCTCACCTAATCCCTTCTAGCATCTTCAAATTTTAAACACTGACCCTCTCTTAAGTTTTAATTGCCAGTGGTCGCCCATTTAATTTGTTTCTTTCCTGCAGTTTCATAATATATATGTATTATTTCCTCACTGTCTTTCCATTAATTAAGTCACTGTAAAGAAAGTAAACACTACCCAGCAAGAATGTCTTGATCCTGAGTAAACATCTTTTTACAGCACAACACTTAGCTAATTAGGACCTCTCATGAACCTTTGCTAATTAGATTGAGGCACATCACAGTATTTTTCTACTCTATTTTTCTATTGCCAGTGAGCATTAACTGGTGATTTACAGGTCAAAACATGTCTAGATGTCTATAGTAAACCTACGAAATTTAGTTGAGAACAAACTCTTTTTCTAGATGTCTAGGTTAGATTCAATTGTCTTCAATCCCAAAACCACCCCTACATCCTCGCCCCATTAACTGTGACTCCATTTGAATGTTTGCCATCATAAAGGCTATTCAAAGCTAGTTAGTGTGGGATTGAAATGTAAAATAAAACCTTCCTTATGCCAGCTCATACCATAACCCCACCGCCACCATGGTGCATCCTGTTCACAACATTGGCATTAGCACATCACTTGTGGCGTCTGGCATTTGCCCGTTACAGTGTAAACTTGATTCATTCATTGGATTCATGCCATCGAAGGTGAGCAGTTGCCCACTCAAGTTGGTTATGACGATGAACTGCTGTGAGTTCAAGACCCTGATGAGGGCAAGGAAGATGCTGCTCCCCTGAGATGGTTTTTGGGGGTTTCTTGCACCAGCTGTTTCGATGGCTGGTCTCAAACAATCGTGTAGGTGGAGATGCTGGATTGGAGATCCTGAGCTGGTGTTTACACATTGTCAATGGTCGTTAGGCTGGTTTGATGTACTTCCAAGATCATGAAAACAACATTGGAAACGTCTTATGGTTGTGAGATGAAAATTCAGCTCATGGGCAGCAGCTCTGGTGGATAACCCTGCAGTCAGCATGCTCCCTCAAAACTTTATGGCTTTCAGGAGCCCAATGTAGGTACTGCCTATTGCTCAGAGTCACCAATCATCACTTACCTGCCAAACCACCTGAAATCTTGCCTTGGATTTCCCTTCAGTTTAGAAACCTGCACATAAGGTCTTGAGGGTTGTTGCATTAATGCAGACATCTGCATATGTATGTAGAATCTGTAGCAAAACAGAACCCTTCTGATACAAAAGATTTTTGTATCAGAAGGGTTCTGGTTTCTGTTTATTGTCCAATTAGTATTGATCAGTCACACTTGAACAGCAGGTAAACAGTCCATATGGAGAGCATTGGTCGAAATGCAGTCTCGGAATCTGCTATCGTCTGACGATTTAGCTTTTTTTGTTTATAAACATTAGCCAAAATTACCAGCACACAAAAAAGGATCTCTCGGCTCAGATATCAGCTGGCCGCACCACAACACCTGAAATATTGGCCGTTACTCCAAGAGGCTTGTTGTCAGGAGATCGATGGCGTTACACCAACAAGTTTTGAGCATCTTTTCACCCCACATGCAAGTCAGCAGTGGCCTGTGACCGCAGGTGACCTCCTCCTTCTGGACCTCAGCTAATCCTTCTGTGTAAAACAGCCTTTGTCTGGTCTGGAAGTCTGGAAGTTGTACTAAAAGTGATTAGTGCAGTTTGTTGCTGAGTCGCCATTATAGTCATGTAGGTCTGCTTATGGGTATTATGCAACATTTTCAATTACAAGATCAATTTGACTTCCAGTCATTAAGACTATAATGTTGCTAATCTACTCTGAATTACACATTTAACTGTTTCCCACTTGCAAAACAAAACAAAACACTCCCCTCACCAGCCTGCATCATGTGTGAGCATAACCTGCTAATCACTGTGCAGCTGATCCCATTAAAAGATCTAAGTAAGGCAAAGAAAAGGCTGTATATTATAAAGGTAGATCAAGAACTTCCAAACTGAAAAATTAGGCCGTTGTTGTTAACTATTTTTAATTCTGTTTACATTTGTCTATTACTGTTAAAGCTGAAAACTATTTTTGCAAACACAAAAAGGTAAAGAACTAAATACATATCATTTTGCATGCACTTGAAAGCACTTTATTGTATTTTATTTCACTCCAATCTATATAATTTACCAGCTTTATGTGTTCTTCTAAAGCTCTTTGTAATTTAATTATTATTATTATTTACAGTGACGCTTTCACTGGACACATTTTCAGGTTTACTCTATCTACTATACATTTTACAGTAAAAAAAAGACACTATGCTTTTGCTGTGTAGCAGGTCAGAACCGCTAAACATAAAGCTCCTTTCATAACTCCGGTGTCCCGTGTGATATTCTCTCACACCCAAGTCTCACACAGTCTATAATGGAGAGCGAGAGACAGAGACAGAGGGGTGGGGGGTCTCTTTAGTCTCATGCTTCAGTAGTAATTTGTCAGCGGGCATGAATGGGCTCCTTCATCAGTGAGTGGAGACAGCAACGAGCAATCTGTGTGTGTGTGTGTGTGTGTGTGTGTGTGTGTGTGTGTGTGTACACACTAGTGGGGGTCCGGCCTCAGATTGGAGTTTGCTCTAAGCTTCTTGTAGCCCAGATCGCTCCTTTGTATGGGCCCACCATAGGCAGTTACCCAACAGCCAATCAGACTCCACAGAGCCCATTACTTCACCCTCTAATGGTGGCTGTGTCAAGTTGGACCAATGTCCACCCAAAAAAAAGCTAATTTAAGGCGAGCAGGAAAGCAGGACAAAAAGAAGAAAAGTGTGATTATGTTACTAAAAACTTCACTTTAGGACTCAAAATACAACTTTAAAGGGACCTATTATGCATTTCTTAAATGTTCTGTCATAAATATAATGCTACAGTGTCGGATGCTCACATTAAACGTGGCCAAAACACAACCTGACGTCAGCTCTTGATGGATGTCTTATGGTCATCTGTTCCAGGCACGTTACTGCAGTGTTCTCATTACGTGGCCTACACTGCTACGTGTAGCTACATGCTAACAGCAGGGAAGCTTGTTTGCAACGTTGTCAACTTTTCCCTGATTTTGGATCATACTGTATACCTGCTGGAACATTTCTGGTACTGAAGATTTAGGTTTGGAAGCATTTATTTGTGATTTTCCACTGTAGAAAGTGCCGCCACACTCTGTTACAGTCATTTCCTGGCCGCAAGTCCACTGCTACATGTAGCCACATGCTAACACCAAGGAAACATGTTGTCTTGGTTGCCGTTATCATTCCCAGGCAGCAATGGCGGTGCAGAGACGCAAAGAGCGCAGATGCAGAAGACCCGAAAACGCTGACCTATTGGAGCACATTGGGCTTTGTCGAGACTGGGGCTTAAAGAGACAGGCAGCCTGCTCAGACAGACGGCGAATACAGGTGTATTCAGGCAGACAGTATAAGGAAGATTAGGGTATGGGACAGTGAAGCATGTAAACATGTTCCAGTAGCAACCCAAAATACGAGTATGAGTCTGAAAATTAGCCTAATAGGTCCCCTTTAAATACGTAAATTCTCCTACTCATGGTCCCCAGAGGATTAATCCTCATGCTTTTCTTATGTTGTCTTTTGAATTTTGAGGGGATTTTTTGTTACCTCCTGACCTTTCCTCTAGCTCCTTCATCAGACCAAAATTCCTATTCATACAGAAAAAGTACCCAAGTCTAATGGTTTAATGGTCAAATTCACTGAGCACTGAACCATTCCAGTTTCAGACACTCTGTGAACTTTCTTGTAAAAACAAAAATTGTATTATCTAATTGTCAGATAGCTGAACAAACTAGAATTTTAATTATGCTTTTCCTTGAGTGCCATCCACAGAACTTTATATTTCTACCATTAAGAATAGCTAAATCATATATGTTTGCTTCATCTAACACTGTTATGCAATAACAGCTGAACATAAGTGACCCACCTGCTTCTCTTAAGATTTGCATTTGATATCTTTGGCTAGTATTTGAAATTTACTGGCATCTGTGGGCAGTTTTCTAAATGTTTTGCTAAACTTGTGAAGACCAGGGCAGTTGCAGCAGGTAGAGAAGATCACCCAGTTATCACAGTGTTCACAGAGTTTCCTGTCCACATGTTGAAGTGCCCTTGAGCAAGACATCTGATGAGGCTAGCCAATTAGCCAAAGGTCCTACTGTAGGACAAAACACAAAAATCAGAAAAACTTCAAGGTTTAAATTATTTACAGGCGAAGTCTCAAAACAAAATCGACACCATTAAAGAGCAGAACAGCCAAACATCAAAAGATACATGACTTACTTAACAACCCTCTCTAGAGAACTGCTGTCTAGGAATGTAAAATACTGGTGTGTGTGTGTGTGTGTGTGTGTGTGTGTGTGTGTGTGTGTTGCCTGCATGCGTGCTTCCAGTATGAACGAGCTGGACCGAGGCCAGCTATTGACATCCTGGCTGCACGGTCGAGTCTCCACTTCCAATTAAAATTTCACCCAGAAACAGGGAGTTGTTCATTTCCCACTGGAGTAAAGCTATTGTACGCGCACACAAAGCTCTGCTTATTGTGGTGGTGATGAATTTATGAATGGGCACAAAAGATGGCAGCCAAGAAAAAAAAAGTGTCTCATTATACTAGAGTGTTGTGGGATTTGTCTTTGCGTGTGTGACAGGGTGTTCTGAAACAATGTTGGAGAGGTGGAACATAAAAGTAGCTAAAGAATGGAGCACTGGTTTTCACGTTTTGTTCAGTGATTACTTCCTGCTCACTCATGGGACAAATGAGACCTTCTGGTAAATGGAAAAGTGGTGGCAATGTATTAATATAGATGGGTGCATTGTACACTATCAAGGCCTTGAGAAAGAGGTTCAGTCTTGACATCGAAGATAATAGTTTGACAAAGCAACCTCATTTTAATGTGTTACAGGTTTTTCTGGAACTTTCAATCACATCTCAGATTTGTAATACTCTATGCTGCAGACTTTTTAAAATAATTTTTGTGTGGATTAAACAAACCAGATATAGTCCAACAGACACAAACGTCAACTAGTGAGCTTGCTTGTTGGCAGATTTTAAAATCATACAGACAGAGCCTAACTAACTGTTTTACCTTGATACCAGTCTTTATCCCCTCAGGTTAAGATTCTTCGTGTAATCCTGGACAGTGCATCGTCCTTTAAGGCCCACATCAATAATGTTACTCGCTCTGCATGCTTTCATCTACGAAATATTAATCATCTTCACCTCAGAGTGCTGCTGTCCTCGATCATTCTGTGGTTACATGTCGTATTGATTAGTGCAATTCTGTCCTCTTTGGTCTCCCTCTAAAGTGTCTTCATAAACTCCAGTTCGTCCAGAATTCAAGTGCCCGAATCATTACCAGAACCCCTTCCATAGATCATATCACTCCTGTTCTCCAGCAGCTTCACTGGCTTCCTGTTAAATATCGCATCGACTTCAAGATTCTGCTTCTCGCCTTCAAGGCCCTTCATAACCAAGCCCCTTCCTACCTGTCTGAACTCCTTCATATCTACACACCCTCCCGTACCCTTAGATCCTCTTCTGCAATCCAGCTCACATCACCACCTGCCTGCGTGGCCACCATGGGTTCTAGAGCCTTCATCCATTTTGCCCCCCGCCTCTGGAACTCTCTCCCTTATGATATTCGCAATAACGACTCCCTCTGTACTGTCAAATCCCGTCTGAAAACACACCTTTTCAAGCTAGCATATTCGGTCTGATTTAATGGAGACACACATATGGTGACCTGCACTGATGATGACTGTATAGCTCCTTTTACACTGCCAGATTTTCCGTGAATGTTGGGCCGTTTTGCCGGCAAGCTGCAAGCGTTTAGACACACAGCCAGTTGATCCGAGGTGCCCAATTTTCCGCTTGTAGGGTAGTCATATTGGCGAAACCTTTTTGGTTTAAAAAGAACAAGGCGGCCTTCTGCAACAGGAGGGGCTGTTGATGACTTGTGGGAGGAGCTGTTGATGACGCCGCACGTGCGACCCACTGACGGTGGATAAACAGGAAACAGCTGATAGCAGGAATTAGGGAGCAGCTAGTAGCAAGAGGGAAACGCAAACCTGACAGACACTGTAAAGATGAGCAACTGGGGAGACAAGGAATTGTGTGCCCTCCTTGTCCTCGCAAATGATGACGGTGAAGGACGGGCCGACTTACGAGAGAATCGCTGAATGACTGACTAGCCGTGGCTTCTTTCCCACGTCACTGGTTACGTCACACACTGAGCTACATGTTTTGTTACTTGCTCACGCCCCCCATTGCCCCGAAAAAGGCGCATTCTGTATAAACAAAAGTAGGTAGGCGGCATTTTGCTGCACTCCCCGATTTTTTATTTATTTATTTATTTATTTATTTATTTATACTGAAAAAGACTGATAGGGCATTCATGCAAATTTGCACAACTCCTATCTAAAAAGGGTTTAAGATGATGATTTTATACCCAGTATTTATAATTACGATTTTTTTCTAGACATTTTATTAACTTTTATTGTATATTGCAATTTATTTTGATTGTATGATCTATGGAGACATTGCTGATACCACTAAGCAGACTGTGGTTAAAACATTTACCTTAAGACATTTTGCTCCCTTTTACAAACAATATGCCAATGGACCAACACGTACATGTAAACTAGACATCTAAGAAACTTTAGCCTTTTGTTACAAAGCATCATTGGGCTACTACAAACAAATTTAATAGTCCTACCTTCCATTGTATATGCCTGCCACCTGAGGACACTTGCAGTCTTGAAGAGTGAAGATGTTCCTGTGTGTCCCTCATGAGTGAGCTCAGCATGGGGGAACAGGTGTGACTTAACTGTACTGTAGCTGCAAGACTGGACTCTGTATCACCCATCTGTCATGATGTCCTCCTTCTGAGCCTGTTGGTTTAGGAGTTAGAAGTTGGATGGCAAAGTTCCTTACTTGTCACAGTCCAAAACAACAAATCATCTTTGCATGATTGTCACAGCATGATAAAACTCAACAGCCCTGCTTATAGCTAGTATTAATCAATATATCCAGTATAATGAGTCCAACCCATCTCCAACTGTCTAACGTTAGTGCCTCCAATCTGTTCCTACACATGCCATGATCAACTGAACTAAATTTAGCCCTGTTTTAACCGATATTTCTTGGACACGCCTTTAAACAGCTTTTTGTCTCAAAACGACTTTTACTTAACAAAAGAAGTTCCTTTAAACAAACTTTAAAGAAATACCTCACCTGCAAAATGATCATTTGTATATCAGTTACCACGTTACCATGAATTTGTCGGGAAAACTTTGTTTTTATCTCATGCCTCTACAGTGAAGGGAGAATCCAAAAAATGCGAACATTTTTTTGTGAACTGAAGTAAACAGGGCCCACATTTAATAACAGTAAAACACATGCATCTTTGCTAAATCATTATTTAGAACTCATCAGTATAAACAGTCTCATGCATGGCTGAGTTTTGCTGTTGTTAAACGTGGGCCACCTATACTTTATTTCATGAATGTTTGACTTTTTTTGGATTCTCCACTCACTGTGGAGGGATGCAAGAAAACAAAGTTTTATTCATGAATTTAAGGTAACAGGCGGTAAGTATACTGATAAACAAATTGCCATTTTGTGAGTGAACTATTCTTAAGATTGTCGCTTGTTGCTACAACAGTTTGATTTGCTTGATTTAGAGCCACAATGTGCATCAATCCGTCAAAGCGGGACTTTTTTCACCAAACTTACTGAGCCTAACCCAAATTTTGTCCCTTCTTCTTCGTCTCTTCCCTGAACAGACCGGCCATATTGCAAAGAGATGCGACAAGTAATATTCCTCTGAGGGGAATCCAGGAGGTTAATCTGACTTTTAAAACTTAATCCCTCTGTTCTTTCCTCAATCCATCCATCCCTCTATCCTTCCCTCTATCCAGGACTCCCACAGGATCCTCTAGCCCACCCTGCCACCCCTGCCTGCTCTGTTTGCAGGGTCATTGAGTTTGCCCTCAGAGAGCTTTGTACAGGAAGAGAGGGGTAGAGGGGTGTGGCATGTTGACCAGTGTCTTTGATCACTATGGGGGTTGCAACCCCTTTTATTCCACCTGATCAACACTGTACTGACCTCGTGGTCCGACCCCCAGTGGAGAAACAACTGCATATGGGGCTCAGTGGAGGTGCACTGGGAAAGGTTGTCTTCCCACCTTTTTTCCCTGGACTATGAATCCCTCGTTTAATTAGAATTCCATGTTGACATTGTTTAAATTTTCCCATTTTTGTGACATGTTTCCGGCTGCAACCTAAGTGCCAAGCCAGTCATCAGATGTTATGAAACCATACATCAGCATAAATAGAAAGGATTATCAAATTCCTCATTTAAAAACAATTATTATATCAGCAAATGTTTTATTGTTGTTGTTGCCAGACAGTTTTCTCTTTTATTTTCCCCACCTCTTTACACCAAAACATTTCAAAACTGTGTGTAATGTGTTAAAGGCAACACTGTACAAATAACACATTGCAGTATGAAGACAACAAATGTGTGCAATTTGCAAAATGTAATAATCATATAATCTGTTGCATCAATAGAATTTTTCCACTAGATAATCTTTGTCATTTTGGGTCATTGTCAGTTCAAGTTTCACAAGTTGGTCTATTGACTGTATTATGCTGCCATCTGGTGTTCATTCAGCAGTGTTGCCTGGTTCTGAATTAGTGAGGGATCCTTTCAATTGATTGACTGTCAATGGAGAATAATATCAAAGCTATAAACAGTTGTTCAATTATTACAAGACATAATATTCTGGTAGACAATTTGTTTATAACAGTTGTTTTCCTCCATACAGTCATAAAAAGTAGAATATGACTACATCCATTTTGGAGGGAAAAGTACAGTATTTGCTTTAATTTGGTATGTTTATTTCATTTCTGTTCATAAATATAAAATGTTTAAACTATACATACATTCTACCAGGTTTTGGATATTAAGTCAATCATTTCAGTTCATACATTGCTGTGTAATTATGTTATTTCTTTTTTTGATTACTTTAAATTTAAATAATTATGTGCAACAGCGAAAACAATCAGGTTGCATGATCTTACACATACATTGCACACATAATTACAAAATTACATCATCACAAGTTCTTCATGTTGCTGTCTCTGTCAAAAAATAGTTTTAGGTAAATTGCAGTTATGCCACATTGACCAGCAGAGAGCGTCATCGTGCCTCAAGTGTTTGGTTCTGTATCCTGGCAGACAGAAGACAGTTACAATTTAAGTTTTCAGTTCTCTCTGTGGTGTGTCTGCATGTTCTAGCTGTTCTCTTTATTTCATCCAAAGTCAGATAAATTGAGGTTGAATCTAAATCACCTTTATATTTGCAGGATTTTTTTGCCTACTAAATGTGAGAAGGATCTGTGCACGGTCCCATCGTGCTGGTAGAAGCCTCAGCACCTGGGTACATTAGTAATGTTTAAGACAAGAAAAGAGTAACTGTGCCTTGTTGGCAAAATATATATATGTCATGTTTCCAATGTCCCACCATCACATGTCATAAATCCCCTTTTATACAAACCGTTCCCCATAGCCCTGTGATATAATCTCAAGCACTTTTTTAGCTATAAAAAGAGGTACCAGGGTGCACCTGTCCAGGGCAAACCTGTAAAGGCTAAGTGGTTACAGATAATGGCTGGATGGATGAAATGATTCGCCTTGATTTTTAAAAAAGATCTGAGAAGATTTGGGATTTGCAATCAGTGGCCAGTTTATTAGGTACACCTGGCTGAAACAAAGCAGTCTAATACAACAGTCCTGCATTAAAGAGGAAAAAAATAGGGAGTGCAGCACTGGGTTAAAGTTCTGTGTAGGTAGTTTTGAAAGAATCAGGTGCTCTTCAAGGATGGGGCAAATAGTCACATAAAGTTAAAAAACAACGACTGGCCAGCTCACTCATTGTAAAAGTCCATAGTATGGGCAGGCAATCGGAAAAAATGCATCCAAGGCACTCTGACTTTAGTTAAAAATTCTTTATTAATACATGGATAAACCAACGCATTTCGACTAGAAAGTCCTCATCAGGGTGTGAGTCCTGCATAGAATTCTCCCTTAATGAAGGCTATAATGTGCAATTCTTGTTGTTTTAGAAAGGTTTTGATCCAAATGATACATTTTTAGGATGTAGGTGATGTTGAACTGTACTGCATTATACTGACAGGTGTCTCTGTTATTTTGTTCATCCCATTTAATAAACAAAAATTGAAGTGCAAAACGTTTGGTTTTGCTCCCATTTTGCATTTACAGTTTTAAGTTGAATAGCTAATTCTTTTTTGTACACACAATGGATGCATTTCTCTCAAATTTTGGTAGCATATTAATTAAAATTGATGTTAGTAAGCACTTTTCTTTTTCCAAGATAATCCATCCACCTGACAGAAGTAGCATAATAATAATAAAAGGTCCCTCTAATATGTGCAGTTCTGTCATACAACATAATGCCACATATGTCACAAGTTTCGAGGCACTGGCATGCTGACTGCACAAATGTCCACCAGAGCTGTTGCCGCCGAACTGAATAGAAATTTCACTGCCATTAGCAGTCTCAGATGTTGTTTCTGTGGATCTAGCAGTATATCCAACTGGCCACACAACCACAGACAACATGTAACCACACCAGCCCAGGACCTCCACCTCCAGCGCTGTCACCTGTAAGATCATGTGAGACCAACCATCTGAACAGCTGATGCAACAGCTAGTTTGAGACAATAGGCGACACCAGACATGTCACCCGTTGAGCATGTTTGGGATTCTCTGGACCAGTGTATACGACACTGTGTTCCAATTCCATCCAATACCTTCAGCCATTGAGAAAGAGTGGGCCAACATTTTGCAGGCCACAGCCAACAACCTGATCAACTTTCTGTGGAGGAGATGTGTCATACTGCATGAGGCAAAGGCAAGTGGTGGTCACACTACATACTGACTGATTCTTTGGGTTTCTGTGGTGTTAGTCATATGAAATCCGAATTAATTTCTTTGCTCATTTTAGAGTGGCATTTTATTATGAACAAGGCACACCTGTGTAGTAATCATGCTGTTTAATCAGCACCTTGATATGCCACACCTGTCAGGTGGGTGGATTGTCTTGCAAAAAGGACAAGTGCTCACTTACACAAGTTTAAACCAATTTGCAACCAAAATTAGAGAGAGAAATATATCAATTGAGAACATAAAAAAAGTCTTAGCTCTTTGATTTAAACCTGTGAAAAATGGCAGTAAAAACAAAAGTGTAGTATTATCTACATACATGTAATTGAGCTAAGTAGCAGTGAATAGTAGGTAAGGCCTTTTCTATGTAGGGGAATAAGTAGCAGACAATAAATCAATGACCAAATAAAAAGTATGACACCTCTGAAGGAAGATCCAGGACAGTTTATGTTGTGCTGCAGAGTCAACAGATCCTCAGACTCCCTGAGCCCACTGGACGTCCTCATGTTAACTCCAGTTGTCCAGTTGTCTTTTGTTAATCAGCCATCCAGCCCCTCAGAGACTAAAAGCCAAATCAAAGAAGCACTCCAGACAATGACAGCTGCGCCAATGAAAACCAGAGGTAATTTCCAATGCATGTCCACAATTCACTTAAATCACTCCGACACCGGCCCATCAGAGCTGTGGGCAATTATTGCAACCCCCCTGTCTCCCCTGGGACCCTGTTACTTTCTCTCTAGCCCCCCTGCATTCAGGATATGCCTCTTTCCCCACCCCCACTGCCAAGATATTATCTAATGCTGGTTTTTACCTACAGGCAAAAATGCATAGGCGGCATGACAATATATATACACCAATACATACACCACTACGGGCAGCATGTGTCATTAAATTATTGAGAAACATTAAGGAGAAAAAAAAGAAAATGGCCAGAGCATCATTACGTGCTTGGCTCTGCTCTGTTGTGAGTGGGAGGTCATTATTTCTGTGTTTAATTCAGTGGGAAATTTGCTCACTGACAAATTAATTCAGCATTTAAAGCAATGTGCTCTCTCTGCACTCTAAAAAAATAATTTGTAAGAGCCATTCTTTATTCTGATTTTTTACACTAATTTATTTTTATAAATGTAGCGAATTCATGGATAGATGTTTTAACTGTCACCTCAACATCACCAAACATTTTAAAATAAATATATTTCTCCTTGTGTTTATTTTTTTCATTTCAAGTTTTGCTTCCTATACAATACTTGACATCATAAAAACCATTATATAAAATAAGAATGCCACACAAAAAGTGAGTACTAGCATGGTTACAAAGAAAAGAAGAGCTCCTGGCTACAGGATATTTTGTCCCAGCAAATTCACACCCAGTGAACTCACTTCTTTGATTTGTTTGTTACAAGTTTGTCATATTTATTTGTACACCAAACTGATTTAGTGGACAGCAGTGAAGGTAACTGAGCTGCACGGCACATGTATTGCTCACCACTTAGCCATGGGGAGTGACACAGTGAACTACGAGAGAGATAAGTAGGCGGATACAATAGAAATTAATTCAGCATGTTTAAGTGCAGCTGCCTGGTCACCAGTGAGCAGGTGCCACCCCCACCCGCCTCCATCCATCCATCCATTCCTTCATCTATACGCCCCTCCATTTCATCCATGTAGCTACACTTTGTTTGACATGCTTTAATAAATCATCCTGTTTTATTGTATGAATTATGACCTCGTGGTGCCAGTTCAAGATGATGGTGATGGTGATGGTCCGTCCCTCCATCTCTCCATCTTAAGCTACGAACACTTGGCCCTCCTCTTCCGCTTAATCCCTTCAACAGTTCTTTTGTCATGTTAACCCTCCATCTCCATGCAGAGGCAGACTTGACCATCAGGCAAAAACAACGCCTGTCTTGGGCCCATTCACTAACAGAAATGGACCCCCAAAAGCATATGCTAAAAAAAAATAGAGGAAAAAAAGATTAATGTGCATCTGCAAGAGACAGTCTTTCAGTTGGCTAACACTGAGAGCATTTTAAGGAAATCTTGGGGATTTAATGACCCATAGAGGAATTTAAAAGCTATAATTAAACAGAAATGACTTTCAAGGGATTTTAAAGTCTTTTTTTCGATGTGTTGGACAAAATATCTTTACATTTTTTTATGTTTTGAGGCCAAAATATGAAATCAAACTGAAATATAATTAAAGGATTCAGTACTTTTTTCATAGCAGTGTAAACAAGGCTTTGAAACATCATTTAAAGTGTCATGCATGCAAATAGAATTTACAGAAAATATTATTGAATAATTTAGTTAATATATGAATGAGAAGACATTTTAAAAAAAGTCATATGATATTTTTTTTTGCTGGCCAATCAAAACGTTCTAAGTGGTAGGTTTGTCATTAGTGTTACAGCCTTTAACCTTTATACAGTAAAATAAGGTCAGTGATGTTGATCATCATATCCTAAATATGTAATAAACCTTTTCATCCATTACTCTTTGATCTACAAATCACCAAATCAGGCCTTAATGTTTGCATCTAGTAATCCATTACAGATCATAAACTTTAATTCAGTCCATGTTTCTACAGAGAATATATTAAAACGGTCATGGATCGATTACTGAACAGGCCTATCGGGCACAGGCCCAGTGGTCCAAAGTGTCAGGGGACCCTGTTCACCTGCAAAATGGCACTCAAATTACCAATTACCAACCTCAAAGAGATTCAAAATGACCACAAAGGGGCACAAGAAGACCACAAAGAGATGCAGCGGAACTACAAAGAGACACAAAACAACCACAAAAAGACAAAAAAACACCAAAGAAAACATACATACACCTCAAAAACACAAATATACCTATACACAAATACACTTCAAAGAGACACAAAACACCTACAAACACATTCAGAAAAACGACAGCAACACAAAACGACCACAAAAGACAAAGTCAACCAAAGAAAACACAAATACCCCAAAGAGACACAAAATGACCAAAGAAGACACAAGTATACCTAAAAAAAAAAACACAAAATGACTTCAAAGAGATGGAAAAGAACTACAGAGACACAAAGTGACTACAAAGAAACACATAATGACAAATATATTTCAGAGGGACACAAAACAACTACAAAGAGATGCAAAGGATCTAAAAAGAGACACAAAACAACCGAAAAAGACACAAATATACCTCAAAGAGACACAAAAAACGTCAGGGAGACTCAAAGAGATTGCAAAGAGATTCAAAGGAACTACAAAGAGACACAAAATGACCAAAAATGACACAGATATACCACAAAGAGACACAAAATTACTACCAAGAGATGCAAAAGATCTACAGAAACACAAAGTGACTACAAGGAAACACAAAATGACCAAATACATTGACAAATATACTTCAAAGAGACACAAAACAACTACAAAGAGATGCCAAGGATCTAAAAAGAGACACAAAACAACCAAGAAAGACACAAATATACCTCAAAGAGACACAGAAAGACTTTAAAGAGACTCAAAGAGAATACCAAGAGATTCAAAGGAACTACAAAGAGACACAAAATGACCAAAGAAGACACAAATATACCACAAAGAGACACAAAACAAACAAATAAAGAGGCAAAACCACTGCACAGTCTGTGTCTTGCCCCTGTGTTTGAGAGATGGTGGGGCCTTTTGCATATCTGTGCCCAGGGGCCCATTGTCTCACAATCCGCCCCTGTGAACAATGGGAACAAATGTACTCAACAATCTAAAACTATGTAACATGTAGTTAAAAAAAAATCCACAAAAATGTTGAAAATGAAAATATATAGGATTTAGGAGCTAAAATCTGTAAACACATGGTCCTTTATGGGACAATAGGGAAGGACAAGGGTGTAATTGAGGCCCCCTAATTTTGCCTCAGGCCTCCAGATCCCAGAGTCCACCCCCATCTTCATGCCTCCACCCTTCATCTTATAGCTCTCCTCCCTTCACCCCTGTCCATGTGAGTTGCCTCCCCTCACCTCAGCATCCTCTCTCCACCCCTCCAGCCACTCTCCCCCTTTCCACTTTCGTTTTCTGGCCTCTACAGCTATTCTCCATCCTTCTGCCACCAATTGCCCTCGCTCCCTGCATCCCTTTTCATATCTGTTGCCTTTTCATCTCACACTCCACCCCCTCCTCCCACCACCACCTCCTCCCCTCCCTTTCCCCCCCGCCGGTGGCGTCCATACACCGACCGGAGCACAGACTCTCTTGTTGTCAGTCACTTTCCCAGCGAACAGACGGCGGCAGCAACAGCAGCAGCAGGAGGAGCGGAGACGGTAATCCCCCCCAGTCCACCCCACCCCTTTCCAAAAACCCAGAAACCGGTGGCAAAACCTCGCGGGACACCTGTGCTGCCGGATACCCCCCTTTTTTTCTGGAGGCTTTGTGAAACACGATTTAAGATCTAAATTCACGCCCAAATGTGTGGATGGTGAAGATGAGCAGCAGTGGCGATTAAGACGGGGATGTAGACGCGGAAACAAGCGGCCAAATCTGCCTCGATTGACGGTGACGGAGCGGTCGGCGGCACCACCACCAGCAGCAGCACCAGCAGCATCAGTCGGTCGGCGGATGGAGATGCGTTGTGAAGGCGGAGGGATGATGATGATGATGATGATGATGATGATATAGCAGGTGCTGCAGGGTCGTGCCGCATTGCCTGGCCGCCGCGAGCGACGCCGGGGAGACGGTGATGCTGTCGTCGTCATTGTGTCACAGAAAGAGAGAGAAAGAGAGGAGAGGCTTTGACATGGAGGGAAGCGGCTGTGTGTCGGCTCCGAGCTCAGGCCGCCCGGATCAGCAGGTTGGATGTACCGCCTGAAGCCTGGAGGACCTGAGTCATGATATACATGGTGGAAAAATTACAATAAAGTTGCATTCTTTGTGATGGAATTGAAATGTTTCTGTGCGTAAAAGTGCATGGCCCATATGTTGATAATGCACAGGAGCATCACAGCAGCAGCGTCTGTGCCAGTTCAGGGTGGATTACGTCTACAGAGCAGCAGGCCTCCATCTGAAGTGAGCTTCTGATCAGGGAACCATAAAGAAAAAGCATTTCATACACTTAACCCTGTTGCTGGAGGTAACTATTTATTCTGTTGTTTCACTGGAAGCTGCTGTGCTGTGGTCCCCCGTGGAGGGACAGCTGTTGCAAAAGATGACTCACTTACAGGCTGGCCTCTCTCCAGAGACCCTGGAGAAGGCCAAGGTGGAGCTGAAGGAAAACCCGGAGACTTTACACCAGGACATCCAGGAGGTCCGGGACATGATCATCACCCGGCCGGACATCGGGTTCCTCAGGACAGACGACGCGTTTATCCTCAGATTCCTCCGGGCAAGGAAATTCAACCACTTCGAGGCGTTTCGGCTGCTGGCACAGTATTTTGAGTACCGACAGCAGAACCTGGACATGTTCAAGAATCTGAAAGCGACGGACCCAGGCATCAAACAGGCCCTGAAGGACGGGTTCCCTGGGGTGCTCTCCAATCTGGATAGATACGGCAGGAAAATACTGGTCCTGTTCGCAGCCAACTGGGACCAGAGCAGGTAATAAAGAGGCAGAGGGTTGGGGCTGGTGGCGATGAGGCTGCCAAGTCTGTGCTTAGGTTATCTGATCAGACATATAAAGAGAAACACATAAAGAATAAAGAAGAGGCAGTGTTATAAAGTCCACTATAACTCAGTGGAGTCTGGTTTATGGAGCTGTCCATTCAGCACCACATAATCTATTAGAAAACTACAGGACACTAACCTATCTTTCTTGTTTAATCAGCTGTAGGGCAAAACACACTACATGACCAAAAGTATGTGGACACCCAAACACAGACTATAATCTGCTGTTAAAACTGCCTCTGGTTTTAGTTTTGCCACGAGATGCTGAACCTGGGATTTGCTCCCTTTCAGGCACAAGAGCATTAGTGAGGTCCAACACTGATGCTGGGTGATACAGCCTGGCTCACAGTTGGCTTTCCAGTTCAGCTCAAAGGTGTTGGATGGGGTTGAGGTTAGGGGTCTGTGCAGGCCAGTCAAATTCTTCCATACCAAACAGGGAAAAGACAAGTCAGTTTTATTTATAGCCCAAATCACAAAATTTGCCTCAAATAGCTACCCCACAAAATACCCATTACAGTGGAGATAAGGAGATCTCAGGAAGAGCAAAAGAGGAGGAATACTTCCTCCAGGTCAAAGGTGTTGTATGTCAACAGAAAGAACAACAAATGACAAAATTAAAACCACTTCTTTATGAACCTGGCTTTATTTGCATGGGCATTACCGTGTTGAAATAAACTGTTACCCCAAAGCTGGAAGCACACTATCGTATAAAACACCAGTTACCAACCTGGGGGTCCTGACCCCCACTTGGGTCGCCAAAGCTTCATAGGGGGTCACAAGGCCTTCTTGATTTTAGGGGGTCTAAGAAAACCTAAAAAAACAAACAAACAAACAAAAAAAAAATACAGTAGGCCTATATCTCAGCATTTTATTCATTTTTTGTAGAGAAAACTAAATAAAATGTAGTTTTAAAATTTGAATTATTATTGAATAAAAATAATAAAAAGTATTTAAAACAGACAGAGTATTATATAAAAGTTCATAAAAATATCAGGAAGGCTCATCTCTGATGCAATATTCACAAGTAATCATCTGCTAAAAATCCATCCAAATTGCTTGTTTTACACAAACTTCCTGCCAAAACTGCGTGTAGTATTAGAGTTAATTATACAGTTAATCAGTTGTTCTGTACTGTGAATGTTATGCATTGAGTATACTTTATTGTCAGTTTACTTAATGATAGAAAACAGATCCCTTATGAAAAGAAACTGGGAGCCACTGGTCTAAAAAATGATTGTTTAGGGCCGCATTCAGACTTCTCTTAATAGGAGCTAAGAGATGTAGACTGACCTGTGGAAACAGCCCCAGACAGGTGCACAGGTGACAGCATGCCCACATACTTTTGGACATATACTGCACTTTTTTTTCTGTCAAAGTCATATTGTTTTTTTGAGTAATTTTAACCAATGTTTTCCAACCTTTTGACCTTTTAAACCCTTAAAATGAAGCATTAAACCACCTGTCACATGTTGCATATGCCACTGACTTTAAGTAGTTTCACCAAAGACTGATTTCCCCTCTATAAAAAGTTTTATTTGAATAGTGTTTCGAGGATAAAAGTACCCAGATTCACAAAAAACTCTCACACATTAAGGAAAAGTCAGAAAAATACATTAAATTTGTGTAGCAGTAGCAGCAGACCACCAAGATGAACTGTTGGGCCACTGCACATTCAGACAGTCCACTGCTGATACGTTTCTCTCTCATTAAGTAGCTCCAGTCTGCAGTGACTGGATCAGGGTTGGCTAAGGTTAAAGGTAGAAAAAGGGCCATTAGATAGGGACATGATTTAATTTGGCTTTAATAAAAGGATCGGACCTGGTTAGTGTTTGTGTAACTGGAGTTCTTTGAGATTTTGACCTTTTTGTCACCACATAATTCAGTCCAGAAACATCGGATTATCCAGACAAAGTGCCATTAGGCCTGATTATAGTGTTGTATATCTGATAAAAAAAAATCCCATAGTGCAGCCATCTTACTCTGTTATGACTGATCTAGAAAACAGACACTCCATAGGCTACAACAAAATCATTATGTAATAGGGAACAAAGTCCAATCATACGTGAATTTAATCATTAATGTTACCTCTCTGAACATGCATCAATTTGTAAAATCTCTTTCATGTCATGCTTGTTATTCATCTCATTCTTCCTCTATTCGACAAATTTCAGAAATACTTGTAGAGCTATTCTATGGTCGGTTGGATATCCCTGCTGTAGACTCAGCTTGTGTGTGCAGTTGTTCAGACTTATGTCTACTAAGCTGCCAATTAATCACATTATAAAACATATTTATTATCGCCACAGGGAGGTAAAAGATTTCTTGTTAGAGAACCACATAGAGGGAAAATGAAGAGGGAGACAATATAATGAGGGCAGTAGCAAACATGAAAAAACCTGACTGTTGAACAGGACATCGAAGTAAAAGCCCACGAGGATTCACTGAGGCAGCACGACAGGTAGCAGCAGCAGCCGCCACGGAAAGCAATTATAACGTGCAACTAAAACAACTAGCAGATATTTTTCAGCTTCTATGCAGTCTTCTCGTGACTGTAAATACCTCTGTAATGATTACCTCGGCTAAGGAGGTTATGTTTTCAGTGCAGCTTTTCTGTTTTTCAGCCAGATTACAGAAAAAACTACTGGCCTGATTTTCGTCAAACTTGGTGGAAAGGTGAAGCATGAGTCAGGGAGGAACCCATTATATTTTGGAGCGATCCCAATCATGGGGCGGATACACAAATTCATCTTCACTTTCGTTAACATTGTGAGGAAATTTGGCCTTAGTGGATTCAATGTGATGCATCTTGAAATCCAGTAAAGTTCAATAGTGACAAACAGGCAGGAAGAAGCCAGGACTATGGGCCTTGGTGGAAGTCTACGTTCTTCTAATTCAAGAATAAATTACACTACAATGAAGGTTATCAGTGATTTATACTGACAAACTCTGACTAAAAGATCCTGTTTCCATCTCTTTCAATGACATTTATGATATGAGATCAATTAACGATCCTTGTCAGGGGCTGCAACTAATGGTTACTTTCAGAATTGATTTAACTTTAATTAACCTTTTGTCCTTCCTGTAAAATTAGCCTTAAACGCCCATCCAAGGCAAAGCCAAATTAAACTCAGATCTGTTTATGAACCATTTGGAGCACATGGAGTCTGACGGCTAATTTGAAATGATGCAACAGCTGTCCACAATTTTGTAATTGTTTGTTTGTTGCTGCTGTGACAGAGCCGTTGATTGTACCTGCTGTTGAGATTGTATTTTGAGTCTTTTTTATCGGAAAATATGTTGCATGGGTAATTACTTTAACACAGCAGTTGTGCCTGTTGTTGGGTTGTTGGATTGTTAACAGCTCAGCCCTTTTTAAGAGGTTAATCGGTCGAATTAAAAAAAACAAACAAAATGCTAACGATAGCTTCTCTCAGCCCAAATTAGCATTTTCCATAATGCTTCTTTTGTCCAACCAAACTTCAACTATCTTCAATTTTAGACTATGTATGACAGAGAAAAGCAGAATGTTTGGCATTGTGACTGACACAATTAATTAAACATCAAAATAGTTGATTATTTTTATCGCGTAACCAAAAAATGACTTTTTGAGGCCGATATTTGAGAGTATGAAAAATGTTATTACATTATATTGGCTGACGTAACATAACCACATGGCATAAACAAACGATCTTGATACGGATGTAGCTTTTATTTTTTTTTAATTGTAACTAAAATACATTCTCAATTGGATATTTTACAGTTAAAAGATCAGCACCCTCTGGTGGACAAACTATGCAATGATGAAACTAAATCACCTAAACCTAAATTTGACATTTCTGTGCTGCAGTTTCTAACTCACATACATAACCACTGGCTGATTTACCAGTCTGGCTGTAATTAATTTTTGCCAGTTGACTTAAGTACCTTAATATTCCCTCCAGTTCTCTGGCAAATAAAAAATCCTGTTCCATTTTCCCCAGATACACATTTGTGGACATACTGAGGGCGATCCTGCTGTCCTTGGAATCTATGATAGAAGATCCAGAGCTGCAGGTCAATGGCTTCATCCTCATCATCGACTGGAGTAACTTCACCTTCAAGCAGGCATCCAAACTGACTCCCAGCATGCTGCGGCTGGCCATTGAGGGGCTGCAGGTAAGACGCTCAGCTCTCAGAAGGTTTTGTTGGTGATGGTGTTGTCATGGTTGGTTTAATCTGTGTAAACAAAATTCCGCAAAGGCAAAGGGAAAAAAAAAATAGATTTCAGAGGCGTTCAGGTTTCCATTTGTAGTCTGTTGAGTTGAGTTGACCAATCATGTTTGGGCAGCAGGTAAACAGTCTCTTACAGTGTAAAGAGATGGAAGGTATTAGCTGAAACACAATCGCCGAACCCATCGGCTATTGTCCTATGATGATTCAGCTTTATAGCATATAGCTTTTTTATTTATTTATCTGCATTCATGGCAAATATCTGTTCAGAGATTAGTCGATTAATCACACACAAAGAGGAAGTCTTGGCTCAGATATGCGCTTGCTACACCAGATCTCTTACAGTATTGATTACTGATGCCTCAAGAGGCTTATTGCGATCGGACCAATAGCCGATAACTACAAAAATTGCGGTTGGTTAACAGCTGGGTTTGAAAAATGTTGGACTTTGATACAAGTGTTTGTGGTTTGGTTTTCATTGCCTAAACTGAACCAAACCCTTTTTTTGGAAGTCCCTGACAAACTGTGTATGGTGTTAATGAGGTATAAGGACTAATTGGTAAAACAGTATATAAATTAACAAACATTTTACACATCATAAATATACTGGAGCTAAAGCTAAAGTATTTTTTCTCATTTGTTGAACTGATGCCACACTGCTGTATATTGTACTAGAGCTGAGGGGATTAGTCAGTTACAGTTATCTTGGATGCTACAATGATTTTGATAACCAAATCATTTAATAAAAGGGAAATATAAAACACTCCGCTGGTTTTTGTAATTGTAATTGTAAATTTAATATCAAATTTAATGAAATATCTCTGGGTTTTGGATTGTTGGTTGGTCAAAACAAACAATCTGAAGATGTCACTTTGGGGTTTAGGAGCATGAAAATACAATACAGATTAACTGATCTTGAAAAAAATGTTAGTTGCAGCTCTACTCTATACATTTTCCTAGTATTATCATAGCATCTAGAAATCTGCAGTCTTGACCCTCAGCAGGAGTATTGTATGTTTCCTGTCAGTGCCAGTGGCAGAACAAACCTCCAGCATCCACTCTGCAGTCAAAATGTTCCACTTAAGCACAAGTCAAGCACCGTGGCAAAGCCGTGAGCTTGTTTAAGGGAATAACGACATTTCCATTCTGATTACACACTGCTGGGTGTTTTTCTTACAAGGCTCGTTTGGCAGGTGATGATGCAAAAAAAAAAAAAAAGTGATATTTTAGTGGTTGTCAGTTTGGTTTTCCTTAGTTCTCGCTTCCTCTAATGAGGGTCCAGTTTTTCTCACGTGGCATGTAAAGAACAGAGAGATGAGATGTGACAGTGCTCATTGGAGTTGTATCTGCGACTGGAAGGTTTTTAAAGGCATAATGTGAAAACACATTATTCCTCTGTGTCGTCAGGACACTTTTAACGTTAACTTGAGTTACATGATAAAAGTGTACAGCTGTTCTCTGGTAACAAGCCAAACCCGAGAGGAAATGTCTTGCCTGTTTTGTGTGTGTGTGTGTGTGTGTGTTTGTGTGGATGTTTGTGTCGATGTGGTGGTGTTATTGCTTTCTCAACATCCTTGTGAATCATCTGCCAATTTGTGTTGGGCTCCATTAGTCAAAGTGAAATCTAAGGGGAAGTGTTTCTAGAGGGAAGTGTTGAGTAAGATGCAGTGTGGTCAAAAAGATTATCTGATGTGCTTGTGATGGATGCCAGACTGTCAAAGTTGGATTCCTTGAATTTTACACTGGATTTGAATCCTATATTTCTGTATTAAAGCTGTCAAAATAAGAGTAGGAAATCTTATCACTGAGGGTAAAAGACGGTGATTAGATTTAAGTTTTTTTGTGTGTGTGTGTGTGTGTGTGTATTTCATCTTTAACTTTACATTTAAAGCTCCTTCACAGACACAACAAAAATTTTGTATTCTTTTATTATTATTGGACCTGCATACAACCTGTTTATGGTTGTGAAGAATGTTAAACAATAAAGGTAGATGTTAATTAATTATTACTTATTTAGTACTAAATGAAATGTGAAGTACTAAAAGCAACGATATGCTACAATATGATAAGATACGATACGACACGGTGCAATGCGATGTGATACAAAGCGATGTGATGCGAATCAATGTGCAACGATGTGATGCGATACATTACAGTACAATACGTTACAATACATTACTATACGTTAGGATACTTAATGATACAATACCACATGACACAATACGATATGATGCCTTACGATGTGATGCGAATCGATACAATACGATACATTACAATACGATATAATATGATACAATACAGTACGTTACAATACATTACTATACGTTATGATATTTAATGATACAATACCATATGACACGATACGATATGATGCCTTACTATGTGATACGATACGATACATTACATAATGATAGGATATGATACAATACAGTACGTTACAATACATTACTATACGTTATGATACAATACGACATGACACGATACGATGTGATGCCTTACGATGTGATATGATACGATGCATTACAATACGATAGGATACAATACAATACAGTATGTTACATTACATTACCACACATCATGATAAGTTATGATACAATACGGTGTGGCACGATACAATACAATATGATGTATTACGATACAATGCAATACGTTGCAATACAATATATTTTGTATACCCTTAGGGAAATTTTTCTTTGGCTCAGTGTCACTGCATTTACTACATTTTAAGTGTTCATGTGTATTGTACATACGGTCAAGTGCTGTTACTAATAACCTTAAAACAAAAACACATACCCAAAAAAAAAAAACAGAAAAACATATTGCTAGCACCATGTGTCCGGACATTGAGATCGTTATTTAGGGAATATGGGGAGTCTAGCAAGCTGTTACAGGGCTATATTCACCTATTTAACATTGAGAGGGAACATTTTCACTCTGCAACTCAACCTTCCAGGAGGGTCTGGGGGGAGTTCCCCCTACAAAATACTTTCAGAAACTAAACAGCTAAATTAACCATTTTAGAGCTCTTTAAAACAAAAATCTTAAACCAGGATTTCAAAGTGTTAATGACTGAATGTGATCTTAGGGAGTCCCCAGTATATAATATAATTACTGCATAGACCTGTCACAATGTGTAACCTTTAATTTTTGTGGAAATCAGATGAAATTTAGGCCTTGGTTACAATATTTTTCATCGTGAGCTAAAGGAAAAAGAGCAGGACAATAAATCACAGTAACCAAACCAAACATAAATAAGTGTGAGCAATATACTCTCTTTTCTCTTGTCTTCCACTACACAGTAGGGTTCAAATAAATACTATATTTCTACATAAGGAAGTTCACACTGGACGTGGAAGCGCCGCAATGCGTGCCAGTTTTCCATGGAGTATTGCCAATTCCTTTCGGCACCCATGTTAATCAGTTGGGCTGTTCACACTGGACGTGCCGCAGCGCCGAGCTTTCCTGGCCAGCTCGCAATCTGTAGCGTCCAGCTTTAGAGTCTGGTCTATTTTTTCTGTGAGCATATCTGGCTAGAAAACCTACTGATGACCTATCATGAACGATGTAAAGAATATATTATGTATGATAATGATCTGATTCTTATAAATTATGGAATATGCATACCATGCTAACTTTTTCCACATATTTGTCAGTTGTATCTAAACATACAGTGACAGAGATGAGCAGACGCACACACATAAGCAGACAGTGACAGAGCTCCATGTGTGATTAGGAAAAACCAGAGGAGTTGAATCACTTGCTAGCGGCCCCGGGAAATGCACTTCTGGTGTGAACGGCCAGGCGACTGCTAGTGCAACTGACGTATTGGGGCGCTTCTGTCGTCCAGTGTGAACCTGGCATAAGCAGGATGCTTTGATACTTTTTCTATCTCCTCCACTTTCTGTAAGAATTACTTTTCTTGCAGTGTCAGTGCAGAGTTGAGGTGGTATGTTGGGAAAAATCTTTCACCGTTTTTATAGACTGAGGGAACAAACTGTAGACGCCAGCCAGTGCATCACTGTGACGAGTCCATATATAACACATTTCTGACGGCTCTCCAGACACAGATTAGAGCCTGAATTATTGATGGGAGCTATTAGCTGAGCCCTGAGTCATTCCCAACTGTGCAACCGCTCACACAAATGGTTGCTCATCATTTGGTGCAGAAAACAGCAGGAGGAAGCGTAATAGGGTGATTTGATTTGATTTGACAAATAAAATGCACAAACCACATCAATAAAATCATCAAGGAGAAAATCTAACTTATTTTCCACTGGGTGGGGAACCACATTTCAAGGTGGTAATGATGTTTATTTTCCTTATTGTCAACAAATCACATTTACCAACAAGTGTGTGTCTGAGAGCCTGATATAGCTTCTTCCTCTGTGCCATAGAGCTCCATTGTTGTCCAAAAACTATTAAAGACACATTAGTGAGCCGCACTGTTGCACTGGGTGACATGAACACATACTGTAGTTTATTTTGACTCAGTCCCACATACACCATCCTGCTGCCACATATACTCACTAGAGCACCAAATGTGGATTGATCCGCCGCTGAAAATAGTCCCCAACAAATACATTATTTTCTCGCCTTTCTCATTTATTTTATGAATATATTTTTTACTCCTCAGTGGGCTTGAAGCTGATAAGTCGAGGGACTAATGCATTGTTGGTTTTTATCTTCTCATGGGATTTCTTGGAAGTGTTAAAAATGTTGATTAGTTGAAATATTATAGGCTAAAGCCAGTCTCATCCTTCAAAGATGAATTTCATTTTCATTGTTGTTACATGATTAAAAAATAACAGAGAAAAAGGTCTGTGGCATTCACTTCACTTGCTCAAGAAGCAGAAAATGTACAACTGCCAGAATGCACTGCGCTGTACCGGACCAATAAACACTAGCACTGGTGGCTGACGTAAAGCAAATTTGGCTGCTTTGACACAGGAAATAATATGACAGCCGGCAGGTTACAAACAATCTCAAATTACAGTTAAATTGTAAGCTCAAATATTCTGAAAACATTTTCACCACAGCTTAGTTTTATCTGATATCATTTTCCTCAGCCTCAATTTTTGCCTTGAAAGAAACAGTATGGTGTCCTCCTCCTGTTCACAAGTTCTCGTATTACAGCCAAACAGTGTACTAAAATGTGTTTCTGAAGACATTTTAGACGGGAAATAGACAATACAGTGAGGTAATCGTGGTTTATATTTAATCAGCACTGCCTAGTTTTACCTTTTGATCTGAGTTTGAAAGAGAGGTACGTGGGCCTCTCTCTTGATCCGCTTTCATGCTGTTTGTGCCCACAGGTACATCTGGGCGCTGGTAAGATGGAGTGAAGTTTACCACAGTTCAGCTTACCACATTGTTTATGATACAAAGCTGATTGAAAATCGACTAAGTATCCCTTTAACAATAGCAAGAAATTTTAGCTAGAAATCAAATATATTAAGATTCATGAACACAGATTTAAAATTTAAGACATGGTATGATGTAGAGCTGTGATCAAAACATCGCACAGCTACAGCAAATGTATTAATATATAGTTTTAACCCCAATTAAAAAGCCTAGCATGTTTGGTGGCTGCAAATTAAATATATATATACATACATTGCATTTGTTGCATTGCTGTGAATAAATAAATAAATAAATAAATACATCCAACATTTATGTTTCATCCTGTATACAGTATGCGGGAATAGTAGAGCTTGTGTCATTCCCACACACACAAACACAACCCGAGATCTAAATATTGTTAAACAGCCATAGTGAGTCACTTCAGTCTGAGCAGGTCTGGTTACAAATCTGTTAAACCAGTAAGTGTTTAAAAGCAGCTGAGTCAGACTCACCTGCAGGGCAGTCGGACAGAGTTTCTACTGTACAAGGGTTTGATGTAGTTTGATGGCTGATTTACACCGAGCACATCACTCCGTTAACATCTGTGTGCATCAGCAACTTTATATCTGCTTCAGCTGCTGCTGCTGTCCTTGTTTCTCTTTGTTTCCAGAGATATTTCATCATGCTCAGTGCTGGATTCTATCTGATGTCTAAATGAACTGACGTTGTAACAAATAATAGCAATTACACTGCAAAACATACATTTTTTAAAAAAATATAAGATTACCCACATTGTATTTGTCTTGTATAGCTTTATTGAGATTGTTTTTTCTCACTTGTTTTTTATCAGCTTAAAAATGGTGACAAATTAAGACCTGTTACTTTGAAATAAGTTAATTGTCTATTTGTGCTTGACAATTTTATCTATTCTCAATGAGGCAAAATCAGACTTAAGTATCCTAAAATTGCCGTTTTGCGTTGTAAGAAGCCAAAACCCTTTTTCGTTTTTCTATTTGTCTTCCAGTTCTGCCTGTATTGAGTCATCTCCTTGCCTTCCTTTTGTCTCGTCCTCCATGTTAATGCTGCTCGAACTGCCTCAGTTGTGATTTACTCTTTGTCATGGCAACCCTGACAGTGTGAGTTTTGAGCAAATACAAATAGCATGTAAGCCGCATGCCTTGGGATCCAAATTTGTAGCACAGTATGCTGCATGGAACAAAGCAGAAGGAAGGCTGAGAGTCAGAATCCCTGCTGTTGGCCCCCTAGAGGGTTTGATGGTTATTACACCCCCACATACGCAACTGTTTATTTGTTTGCTGTTGTTTTTTCTTTGGATTATTTTTGGTGCATAGTCAAGTGTATAAGTCAAGATGCAGACAGGAACTGTAGGGGGAGAGATGGGGAGTTGAGTTGAGTCAGTTGAGCCTCAACAGCAGTGACACTCAAATTCCTCCATATGTATTGAACATAGCACTATCTGTTAATGGTTTATCAGCATGATTGCATGGCATTATGCTCATTTGATTATTTTCCATTTTGAGTACAATAATGACATTTAAGTGTGAGTGTGGGGCTGGAAAACAGTTCTTGAGCATGCAAAGGGTTCATCCTCTGGGGAGTGTTAATATTTTTGGTAAATTCCAGAGCCATCAGCTTAATAAATCTTGGTAACTGATTAATCTTGGATTTAAGTCTTGGCCAGACTGCCAGTCTAAATCTATTTTTGGCACATCCAGATTAAACTGATTTTAAAATCTGGACAGCAAAAAACCCACATGAATCCAAGCCACAGTTGTTGGTGGTTTAAAATGTGATTCCAGTTGGATTCCTATGTGTCTCAGTCTGGCCACTCTGGCTGCTCAAATTGGATTTCAAAATGTTTTTTTGTGTGACATCACTGAAGAGGAGCTTTGTTAGCTGAGCTGCGTACACAAGTATGGACTGATGAGAAAAATCTGACGCACTGGACACTATAGAAGTTAAATTTAGGGTTTTGTGATGTTACATACAACATAACCTTCTCTGGAATGTTGCATGAGAGAGACTTACTTAATTTTGCCCAGACGCTAAGGTAGGCTAACCTTCTTGCACCTCTAACAAGGGCTCTGGTGTGATTGTATCCTTTCGGAAGCTATGTAATCCAGCCTTGAACTGCAGTGTCTTTTTGGAGTCTTTGTTAAATATATCCAATATAATAATTCCAACTCTGAATGTTTTCTGAGATAATCTATTTAGCCATTTTTTTCTATGTTGAAAACATGGTTGATTTTATCCTTCATTTCTCAGGCTCTGTGGCTTGGAGCTATGTGGCTAGTTGGAGCTATGTGGCTAGTTACTGACGCCACAGCAACCACATGCAGATAGGTTGGTGCTGTCTGGACACACAATTCCAATCTGATCACTTGCAAATAACAGTGCAGACATTCTGTCTTTAGGATCTGATTTGCCTGCAGTCTGAATGTAGTCTTAGTTTGACTGTGTAGCTAGTGCACAGAAACTCTGAATATTAGAATTCATTCTTTGGGAAGTTAAGTTTTATATCACTACAGTTTCAGTTACGACTTGTAGCTACAACATGTACAGTACTACTGTGATCCTATTAAAACAAGCTCACTACAGTTTATAATTGATCTTTTGACCAAAATTTCTGACATGTCATAAATGTTACAGATCGTCGAAGAACTAGATCTTTGATCACTTACCTAATTGATCAGGGTCGTCACCTCAAACTGCATGTGAAACAAAAGCTGATATGGCAGAAATTAGGGCTGCCCCCTAATAGTCAACCAAACGTTAGTCAACCAGAAAGGTCAGCAAGATTTTATTGGTCGCTTAGTTGCAGAAAAATTTCTATTAGGAGCTGCGCCTTGTCAAAATAAATCCCCAGGTAGGTAAGGAGTTGTACCTGCAGTTATTCCACAGGCTAGTTAATAACATGTCGGGCAGGAAATCTAAAGTGTGTGATCATTTTGAGAAGGTGAAGGACGAACCCAAGGTGATATGTAAACTCATCTTCATATGCCCATTAGCCACTTAGCACAATCATTACTGCTTTGCCGACAGCGTCATTAACAGGCGGCTCGCTCAGTGTGTGACGTGCACTTGTAGATAAAATATAGGCCTATATTAATGAAGGTTCATTAGTACGGTTTTGTATTTCTCTGTAATGTAGCACAGTGTTAACAATGTTACTGATACTATTCTTTCTCACACCTTGAACTCAAACCATTGTGTTGCCCCGCCCGAAATATATGACTAAATTATTGAATTAATATCGTAAACATGCCAGCGACTACTCGACTAATGGCCCTAAATGACGACTATTGGTTGTCTAAATTCTTAGTTGGGGGACAGCCCTTGGGGCTAAAATCCATATTAGTGTCTGCCTGGCTTTGAGAATCATCCTCTGGGGATCATGAATATCTTTGCCAATTTTGTGCACGTGTCAAGTAGCTGTCGAGATACAGAATCCTGCTCTGGATTTCGGTGCTGGACAAATCAACCGACCAGTGTACATTGATGTCTTTATGCTCCTCTGCTAGGAAGGAAAAAAACTGTTTCCTGTAGGTTGTCTCACTGATTTATGTATGAAAACATTGAGACAGTGGAAATCTAATGAGGGAAATATTCAGAACAGGTAGTCCTCCACAGAGCTTTGTGTCCTTAAATTACCCTCTCCATCGTCTTGCCGTTAATGTGCTGCCTGAGACTATATTGTCTGGGCTTTGAGCGCTTATTCCTCTTCGTTACAGCACAGCACTTTCCCCATTCTCCCAGTTGTGTGAAAAGCACATTTCCACTTACATTTCTTTATGCTCTCATACAAGAGATTATATGAAAGTGTGTGGAAACACAGGAGGTGAGACAGTGCGCGGTATGGAATTCAAACCCATCCAGTCATAATCCTCCAGGATTACAATGTTACAGAGGGATTAAAGTTTCAAGTCTGCAAACCCTGCTTTTGGGTTGTTCTTCTCAAAACAATTTCCAAAGTAATGTATAAGAGAACACTATCTGGCAAAGATGTTGTAGCTATTTTAAATATTGAAGCCTTTACATAAAAAAAAGAATGTCAGTGGTGTAGGAGTTAATTTAATGATTATCAGGCAAAATGCACCTAAACATTTGGAATAAAAGGAATAAAAGGAAGAACATGTTATTGTTTTTCATTTTCTTTTATTATTCCTTTCATGAAGAATTTATTGTTTTCATATTTTGGTTGCCCTATGAAAACCACTGGATTGGACTGGATCTCACATTTGGGCCTCCTTTTAATTTAGCAATTTAATTATTTTGTAACCTCCATTTTCTTTTACATTAATTAATCGATTGATTTAATTGACATTTTTATACTTACAGGTTGATTTTGTAGTGTCATTTTTACTGTAAATATACAAGATGTTTGAACATGCTGGAGATGCACTTGAACAGCCTCCTGATAGATGTCTTGTGTCTGAGGTCACTGATGTGAATCACCTCATTAAGATGATCAGTCACAGCCTGACACCATCTGACCTCAGATCAGCTACCTGCCACTCAGTAATTAAAGAGTTGTCCTGAATCTCTGACAGATAAACGGTCTGACAGCGAGTAGACACAACACAGCAGCATCATGCATGTAACCTGCATTTAAAGCTTTTAATGTCTTAATAATGACGACTCTTACATTCTTACATCTGCCTGTCTGTTGGCAGGATTTGGCTCAAATCTGGTGACATGTCGACCTTGACGCAGGAATCAGTAGATTAGGTTTTGTTGGTGATCTGGATATGGGATTTAGTCCATTAGATGTTTTTTTTATAGCCAAACCTCTTAATGTTGCGTTCATGTGCTTGTGGGAAAGTCCAACATATGGGACTTCTTGCTGGGCTGATAATAACAGTTGTTTTCCTGCGCTTTTTGCAAACAGCAGGATAATGAGCTTCAACCTTAATTAGGTAATTAAAGCCAAACAAGTAGCTGCTTAGAGTCAGTCATCGCTGTTATCTAAAACAAAGCTGATGACATCACAGTTACTGAAATGCATTACAAGTCCTTACAGGACTCGACCAGGAGACTCAAGCTGAGTCTAAATTATGTTAAATCTAATTGAGTCTTGTTCAGTTCTGTTGCTTTATTGGAGATCAATATGTATAATCAGCTCTGGTGCATAATGAAAAGCATTTTTTGAGGCAAACAGAAAGTGCACGTTGTGAAGAGAAGGAAAAATGTATTGCTGCTCTTACTGGGAATCGTGCTTCTGCCAAGGATGGTGTTCTCTTTCTATTTTGGTCTGTTGGGGACGGCTGTATTTTGGATTGAGTCTAATTGGCCTCAGATCTAATTGGATCTCTTTTTAATGAAAAGGAATTCATGCACACTGAGTTAAGATCCACAGGTAAGGCTTAATTTATATGTCTGCAGCTGTGCGCCTATGCCTTCTGAGCAGGCTGGCGCAGGCACATCTGGTGCATGCCAGGCATACATAGTACTGGGGCAAATGTGTATAGCATGTAATTTCACACATGCATGTTGGGACTAGAACTATGTGGAAATCACATCTCCCGGCTCTGATGTCCAATCAAACTTCTGCGGTGTCTCGCATGTCATCACATTTTTTCACAAGGTGCGCAACGCTTCTCTGTGGCTCTCTGCAAGCTAAAGGTGTAGACCTGTGAATACCTTTCAAGCTTGGCATGCACTGCACAATTTGAGCCCATTTTAGAAATGTTAATTCCAACTCCCTCTATACGAGTAAATGATGTGTGAGGTAAAGCCAAAGCTCACAATTTTTATTCTCACACTGTGCAGTCCAGTCGTCCTGCCATGACCTGAGTGCTCACACTGTATGTGTAAAATAGTTAATAGAACAGTCTGTCAACGTCCAAGGCTGTGGGCAGGTAGAAATTTGTGTCATAGCAGAGGTACGGCTCAAATTTATGTAGAGACAGATGTCCCAAAAAGATGTTAAAAGTCAAAAGTTAGCAGTACCAGAAAACTAGCTGGTTATGCACTGCAGGATTGATTGATTTAGGATAAAGGCACTGACCTTGCAGAATCGACTCTTGGCTCTGCTTCAACTGTGCCAAAACCTGACGATGGCCGACTAAAATGTCTGACCCATGAGAGATATCCAAATGACCAATGGCCAATGGGGAGCAGTTGATCAGGCCATAGTTGGTCCTCATATCCCCCTACACAGTGCACAGCAAACAAGGCCCAACAAAGATGAAATTTAATCCAATTGTAGAATAAGTGTAGCGGCACAAAAAAATAAATAAATAAATAGAAAATCAAGTAAGAAACAGGCTCAAATTGTACAGTGTATGCCCAACTTTAAACACACCACCTCCAAAACCTGCACTCTTGTTTTCCCCAAATTTATTCTTAATAGGCCTCCTAATAGGCCATAAGATCAACACAACTTCTAAAGTTGTTGTTTTACCATTTGGTGTAATAAAATCTGGTGACTTCATGCAATCTTTCAATAAAAAAGTACAGGAAATTTGATATTTTATATATTTTTGGTAACATTACCTAACTCCAAAAGACAGGGGTGGTCAGTCATGTGTCAAGCAGAGCCAAGAGATAACAGATACTATAGCTTAAATAACTTAGTAATGGTATTGACAAAGAAACTGTATGTAATGTGGATCTGTTGTGTGTTGGTGAAGATTCTCAGTCATGCAGGTCATGGTAATCTTAAGCCTAGTTCACATTACACAATTTTCACCCTGATTTTGCGTCGTGGAGACTATCATAATCTTTTGAGTGTTCAAATCTGGCGATGTGTGTTACTGTCATCGGGAGTCTCGCCAACTGTATTACGACCTGTGTGTGCACACCACAAGATTTCTCCACCGAGCCCTCGCCGACAGAGCCCCTGATAACGCGGTGACGTCACCAAACTACGTTTTTAACTTGGAAACGACACATCGTAGAAGGCATGGATATTCTTCCCAGTGTTGAATCAGATCTACCTCCAGGGCCTGGGTTCAAACACAACGCGCTCCCCGTGATCCTGTGATCCTGCTGCCATTGTTGCTGTTGCTTCCCAGCTTGTCAGTGTTGCCAGATCTTGGGAGAGAAACAAGCAACCAGGGCTATGGAAACAAGCCCAAAAGAAGTGAGTATTATGTGTTTAAATAACTTATTAGACGGATATATATAGAAAGAAAGGCGACGTTTAGAGAGCAAGCCCAAATAAGCAACTCCACTTTAGAAACAAGCCCAAAGTCGGCAAGTGGCAACACTGCGGCTTGTCCTCCTCACATTTCTTCCGTCCTCCTGCGTGCTGACGTGGGACGTATCCCACCTGTCATTGGCTGATGCTCTTTGACAGTCATGTCAGACTTCTCCAGTTTTCTGTCATGCCAGATATCCAGTCCCAGTCACAGACGAGGGGGCGACTTGCTCGTAGGCTTGTTCACACACGAGGACTCGTCGTGGCAGACTATCTGCCGACTCACCTCAGACCCAAGGTGGCTCTCAAGATCCTCTGCGACGTCAAAATTGCGGTGAAAATCATGTAATGTGAACTAAGTGGTATATCGTAGGCAACTGGACTTGCTTGAGTTTCTTGAAGACGTTTCGCCTCTCATCCAAGAGGCTTCTTCAGTTCATGTTCCTCGAAACGTCCTCAAGAAACTCAAGCAAGTCAAGTTGCCTTCGATATAGCACTAAAGATCTGTCATGTCTTACTTGAAGCAGTTTGGATTAGTGTATCCTGCAGCAGTGAGGAAAACATAATTGTGACATGGAAGCATGGTTGGTAATGTGTTGCTGGTCCAGACTGAAATATCTCTACTGTCACTGTATTAATTGTGGTGACATTTGGTACAAACGTAGTGACTTTGTTGATCTCATAATTTTCCATATTTCATGGTTGTTGGTTTTAGAAACTTGTCAGTCTGATATCAGAAAGGTGTGCTGTATTATTCTTTAACACTTCTCCTGTTATAAATATCTAATGTCCTTTCATCTGACATCTTGACCTTTTCTTAGACCTCCAGTTCCTCTGTGCCATCCAAGTGTTAAATAAGAAAGTAAGAAAGAAACTGGACTCATTGATTTGAGGAATATTCTGTAGAAGAAGAATGTCGGCTTCCTTTAAAAAGCTGTACCGGTACAAATGACTCAACATTGATTAAAAAGAGCATCGATAAAGTGGTTAAGTTCAGGCTTCCTTTTCTGGTTTCACTCTCCTCCTCCTCCTCCTCCACCTCCTCCTCCTCCTCTCCCTCTGTCCCCTCTGGCCTCCCCACCCCTTTGACTTTTGTTTTCTTTACCCTCCCCCCTCCCTCTTTCTTTAACAACATCATCATCCTCCCCCTCCCCCTTATCTCTCCCCTCTCTCTCTTTCAATTTAGTCACTCCATTATTGTTCACCATAGACAATACTGGCAGTGCACTTTATATGATGTCATTATCTGGAGAATGGTGGCTTGTGATTCATCTTTTTTTGTTCAAAAATTAACTCAGCAGTAGTACAGACTCACCAGTGTTCATTAATCAATCTACAGAAAGACAATACAGTCCTAAATTAAAAGAAATAGCTACAGGAATCATGCAAAAAAATGTCCCTTCTGCTGTTTATTTTTCACCGTTTTCTCTCGTTGAGCCTAAAAAAAAGCATCATCGTCTTCATCAGCAGCCAGATGCACGATACAGTGTGTTTAGTCGTACTCCCCCCCTCTCCTCCTCCTCTTTCTTCCTCCACCCTCCCCGGCTCCCTCCTGCTACATCCCACCCTCTCTATGTTGCCACGGCAACATGTCGGACTGCCACGCTATCTGCTCTGCCCTCTCCTCCAGATGGGCTCCCTTTTGTTGTGCAGAGACAGAAACACATTTCTCCATCTCGCCGTCTTTTTCTTCCAAGACGCTCACAGACGGGTGCTCGGCTGGTCAGCGGGTGCACCACAAAATACTGTAAACGTATGATGTGTTGTGTTGATTAATGGTGTACTGCTGCTCACTATGTACGCAATACTGTTGCAGAAAATACATCCAGGAACAGAGTTAAGAAAGAGTTCCTTTACATTTAATGGACTTTTTCTTTAGTGCGTCTTAATGTTGTGGGTGTTTTGGATTGATTGGATTGCTAAGGACAAATCCTAATTACCGAGGTGATCACCGAATTTTTGTCTTGCACAACCAGATATCCAGTGAAATCTCAACATCAAAGACATGGATTGGCACAAAATGTTGTACAGATATCCTTAGTTTCCAGAGGATGAATCTAGCTGAGTTTGGAGATCCATCACGTCACACTTTTAATTTTGAATATATTTAACCTTCATTTAAACAAGTAACCTCATTGAGACTCCAGTGTCATTCTCAAGAGAGACCTGGCTAATAATTTGGATTATGATCAAATACCTGCAAAATTAATGACAATCCCATCATCTTGAGCTGTGCTTTGTGTTTAGCGCTAATTAGCAAATGTTAGCATGCTAACACAGTAAACGTAGTTACATTATGCCTGCCACAAATCTGCATGTTAGCGTTACTACTGTGAGAATGCTAGCAATTAGTTAACATCAAACATATGCTTTTACCCTTTTCCATCCTAATTAGAGTGTATACGTGGGGGTTTTTAAACATGGGGAAACCCACTAAAATAGGTGATTGACTCTAACAACCATGGACTTTCACCCAGGAGGCCGGTGTTAGCTTCCTGTATGAATGTAAAGACAAACCCTGTTATTTTTTTCTAAACATAACCACGTGTGTTTGTTGTTGAGGGGGGAAAAAAACGTCAATTCGCTGACATAGTATGTTTATTTTGAAAGAGACTATATGCAAACTGTACATTTCCTGTGAAAATGGAAGTGTATATTGAAAAAACACAATGCATGTAACAGGCTAAAGTTGACATGGCGTTCCAGAACGTCAAGAACAGACGCACCCAGGCTACCTTGTACATGTGGACAGTCCACGACCAAGAGACAATATGCGAAAAGGTCAGAGTTAGAATGTGTTCCCAGGCCCAATGAGATATATTATCCTTCTAGCATGTTCTGGGTCTACCCCGGGGTCACCATTTGGACGTGCCCTGAAAACCTGTAACTTTGTCTTCCAGGAGGCATCCTGATCCCCCTCAACTGGCCTCTTTGTGTTCTTTTTTAATTTGTTATTTATTCAGGCTCTCTTTCAAACTTAGTGCAGAACATTTCGGAGCAATATTCAAGCACTGCATGGACACAGATGGACATAATGTATGGCTGTGCGTCATTGCATCATGCCCAAAAAGGGGAAAAAATTAGCATGTTCACCCACAAGTCATGTTTTGATTACTGCAAATCAGAGTTGGAGCCTTTCCCACTAAAAAAAGAAGCGAGATATTAGTGTGTGCAGTGGGCTGTTCTGTATTTAACCTCTTGTTGTTATGTTTACTGTTGCCCCCAAGTGGCCAAAAAATCAGTTGATGCAGGTTAAAGGTCTAGTGTGCAGGATTTAGTGGCATCTAGTGGTGAGGTTGCAGATTGCAAACAAGTTAAACTTCTCCCATGTGTCAACAGTGTGCCAAGTTGGGAGGCACGATAAATGATAAATCACTCGATAATTGATAATGAAAAAAAAAATCCTTAGATGTACCGTCATTAAAATCAGTTAATGATTATTTGTATAGATTTATCCTTTTGATTTCTTACCCATTTGCCTTTCATTGGTGCACATTTGTCCCCTTACAGAGCCCGACTATCAGCAGATATTTAGACCACATTAACATACACAATACAGCACCAGTCAGTGAGCTCTCTATGGATTTACTCTTCATTAGCATTGTTATGTAACACACACACCCCTCCAGAATAAGTGGGACTCCTGAGAGAATTGTGCCAACGTCTGCAGGAAAATACATGAAATAGATTTTGACCTACTCTTTCTTTTTCAGGCAGCAGCTTGTGTGTAAAAACACTTTAATTCTTTAGAGGTAATCACTGGGAAAATATCGCCTCACTGTCTGGTATCTCGGCGCATTGATTCAAATCTTATGATCCTCCTCCTTTTCAGCATCACCACCATCATCATCACCATGTATAATAAATGATAAAAGCTTTCTAAGCACCATATAATTTTTTATCTCAAGCACTATAATTAAGACAGCAGATTCATTATATGCTTTAAAATGAGAAAATCAGTTAACAGGAAATGAGTTTCAGTGAATCCAGAGTATGTGTTACTTTTACTTCCATCAGGTTTCCTCCCAGTTTACCTGATAATATCAATCACAGTAATTGAAACATACCAACAGCCTATCAGTAGAGTCTCCAAACAGGAAATGGAGTTGTGTTTTGTCTTTACAAACACTGCAGTATTGATTCCCCACCTTTTATCTTCTAACTGCAGTTGGAAAAAAGACAGCTGCTGTCTCTCCCACTTCGATAAAACACATCACATGAGGTTTTGACTGATTTGAGGGTTTGAAGATGGTTTTAAAAAAGAAGCTGCCAACGGCTGATGTTCTCTGCCAATTTTCAAGATCTGCTTGTTTCAGAATTTTGTTTGTTTGTTGAACGTGCCTTCGCCAGAAAACAACAGCAATTGTTCAGACACTTAAAAAAACCTCTTGTGGTTGTGCAAACAATGAGTCTTACAAGCAAGGATGGAAATATGATGCAGTTGTAGTGCTGCAAATTCAGGAATATTGGAATTTTGTTAAGCCTTACCAAGTAGTTTTACTCGCCTAAACGTAAAGAAAAGCCCCTTGTACACTGCCAGATTTTCCGCGAATGTTGGGCCATTTTGCCGGCAAGCTGCGAGCGTTTAGGCACACAGAGTAGGACTGGCAAATTGATCCGAGGTGCCCAATTTTCCGCCTAATAGGGTAAACATATTGGCGGAACCTTTTTGGATTAAACAGAATAAGGCGGCCTTCCGCAACGGGAGGGACTGTTGATGACTTGTGGGAGGAGCTGTTGATGACGCCGCACGTGCGAGCCACTGGCAGTGGATAAACAGGAAACAGCTGATAGCAGGAATTAGCAAGCAGCTAGTAGCAAAAGGGAAACGCAAACCTGACAGACACTGTAAAGATGAGCAACTGGGGAGACAAGGGATTGGCGTGCCCTCCTTGCCCTCGAAGAGGCCATTAATGGGGACGGTGAAGAACGGGCTGACTTACGAGAGAATCACCAAAGGACTGACCAGCCGCGGCTTCCCTCCCACATCAGTGTTTACGTCACACGCTGAGCTACAAATTTTATTACTTGCTCACGCCCCCCATTGCCCTGAAAAAGGCGCATTCTGTATAAACAAAATTAGGTAGGCGGCATTTTGCCACACTCCCCGATTTTGTTTTTATACTGCCAATGCTGAAAAAAGACTGATTGGTCTTTCCTGCAAATTTGCACAACTCTTGTCTAAATAGGGCTTAAGGGATCATTTAAGAAACATGCAGCTGCGCTAACAGCAACTACATTTCTGTGCAACTGCAATTTGTCATTTTTCAGATTTTTGTTTGTACACATTAAACAAACAAGATTAAATGTGTTCATTTGTCAAATTTAGAGGTGTTTGTAGGTGACATAACTTTGTAAAGAGACGTTTCCTCCCATTTCCAGTTTAAAGTGACAGTGCACCCCAAAATCAAAAATGCATATATTTTCCCTTACCCGTAGTGCTACTTATCAGTCTAGATTGTGAGGGTGTGAGTTGCCCAGTGTTAGAGATATCAGCTGTAGAGATGTCCATTGTCCCGCGAACATATTGCAACAACATGGAATTTGTCTTGAAGTGCTCAATGAACCAAAAAAAAAAAAAACTCTTTCTAGAAATCATGACCTGGTTGCTCAAGGTAATCCACAGACCTTGTTGTGAGCAGTTTCTTGCAGGAACTATTTATTTTCTAATGAACTACACCCACCAACCATATCACCGAGCAGTGATAGCAGCTTGCAGTCTCTGCCCTTGCAGACTTTACGTGATGATGGTGAACTCATTGTAGTACATACGACTGAAATGCGCGAGGGCTCAGTCTGCAAGTCCAGAGGGTAAACATTTGGATTCAGCCAAAAGCTGCAGGAGGACGATGTATTTTCAAATCCTCCTTCTTTTTTCTTTTTTGCCTTTTCCAAATTTCTGCCTACCCCAGCTTTAATTAATAAATTAAACAAGATGACATTTTGACTTATCAATGCAGGAAAAGCACAGGTAAAATTGATAGCATTAGCTGGCTCAGTTTCATGCAGGTTCCCATAAGCCCTGGCAGTGTGACATCCCCTGAGTGCAATGCAGCTGTCAATAATGTTATGAATTCCACCTGTGCTTTTCCTGCTATGACATGTCAACATATCTGCTGTGAAAATGCTCCATTGCTGACTAATTTCACGCTCTTATTTCAATATTCAGAGACTTTTTGACTAAATCTTCAAGCAATGTATAATTTTTCCCTCTCAGAAGCTTCAGGACTCATGACGCAGGTGATAAGGCAGGCACGATCAGCCAAGTCTGTCCTCTCTCCCTCCATCGTTCTCCTTCCCTCTGTGTGTTTGGCAGGAAGACAAAATCTGTTGAGCTTCAGCCCACAATCTGGACACTCAGGTCAACTGCACCAAACAGACACACACAGGATAGACTCACAGATCCAGACGAGGGGCAGCAACCTGGCAGTGCTGAGACATCCTGTGATACATTTTTAAAAACCTCATCACTCGTGTTCTCTCGTAAAAATGTGAGCTAGTTTTTGAGACAGACAAACTAAACTTGATGAATTTAATCAGCACTTAACATACCATAAAGCACTGGAGTACAGGATGTGAGTGTTTAGTTGCACGGAGGTTCACCAACGTGACTGTTTGGTAAACACCTATTAATTAAGGCAGAGTAAAGCACTCCACACACACCCCACACACGGACATTTAAATACATTTTGATGTCTCAGGTTCGTTCCTCTGCTTCCCTCCCTCTCAGAGCCCCAGAGTGCAGTTGGCAGTATTTTAATAACTTGCAGAGGCTGCAGTTTAATTGGTGTGACCTTCCCTATCAGTGTGAATCTCTAACAGGAAAGAAACTATAAAGTTACCTTTGATACCTCACACACTGTATGAATGTTTTTCTGTCTCTTTATATGCAACAAACCTGCTGTTTTCTGATGTCAACAGGAAGATAATTAGTATACTTTATTGTTAGAACAGTATTTTTTTCATAAATGTCCCTATCGCCAACACACCTTTCCTTGTCGTCTTTGATTTGATCAGTTCTATTAATGTGAACCTGGCACTATTCACCTGTTTAAATGAGGATGGACTGGAGGAGGGCAACAACAGAAACATTTGTACCAAGATCTTTACAGCCGATGTGAACATTTCGTAGCCTACTTGTATAAGCTCCACCAAGGAGGTTATGTTTTTGTTTCAGTTTGTTTATTCATCGGCCCTGACATTCATGAGACCTCGAGGAAGGGTGCAGCATGGGTCAAGGAAGAACCCACGAAACCTTTGAGTTATTTTTCACTTTCGTTAACACTGTGAGATAGGGCTGTTGGCCTTGGTGGAGGTCTGTGCTCTCCATGTGCCCTTCTAGTTTTGACATAAATTTCAACACTGCTGCTCACATGTTTTACATCATTCATGATGTTGTATAGGCAGGCTCAGAGATGAGCAAAAATATATCCAAAAGAATCCTTTTTTTACGAATTACAAATACTTTCTCATTAAATGTATCAAAATTAAATGGGAAATACTGGTATTAAATAATTGTATTAAAATACAATCAATCAATCAATCAGTTTTATTTATAAAGCCCAATATCACAAATCACAATTTGCCCCACAGGGCTTTACAGCATATGACATCCCTCTGTCCTTTGGACCCTCACAGTGGATAAGGAAAAAATTAATTAAAAAAAAAAACTTTAACAGGGGAAAAAATGGTAGAAACCTCAGGAAGAGCAACTGATGAGGGATCCCTCTTCCAGGACGGACAGACGTGCAATAGATGTCGTACAGAACAGTAACTACAAAGTAACAAACAGTACAAGTAACTTAGAATTTGAAAATACAAAAATATATTCTATACCAGTGGTTCCCAACTTGGATCCATTCTGAATGGACCCCCTGTTTGTAAAAAACACACTTTATTTTGAAGTACAGTCATTTTCCAGCACAGAATGTTTATTAAAGGGTCGTTTCTTTCTGTAGAGTGAGTGGCTAACTGACAGCTACTTGACAGAGACAGCAAACTAGCTCAACGACATGGCCACACACAAGTATGATGCTGAATACAATCAACTGTGTGGACCTTGAACTAATGACTAAGAAAAAGTCTGGACCACATGGCTGGTTAAGTTGGGAACCACTGTTCTATACGAACTTATATTATCACGTTTTAGGCCTTTAGTAGCCTCAATATGGGTCTGACCTTAACCCACCGACACTGAAACAATGAGCTCTGCAAATTTCCTATCTGAAGTGTGATGCTATCTTTGAGGTGGGAGGCCACAAATTCAGTGGTGCATGCTGGGCGGTTTCTGTCAGTCAAAGCGACCAATTATTGACTACAGCCAATTGAAAGGCAGGTGCTTTTTTTGTCAAGAGCAACAGATGTAAGTGCAGTAGAGTGAGTACATTTCTTTGATCTCTGACTTTACAAGCAACCAATCGAATGAGTGCAAAAGACACAAAACAGTGCCATTACAGCGAAGAAAAATAGAAAGTATTATCCTGTGTGTCTCCCCTGACACTGCAGTTCCACAAAGAAAATATCGTAGCTAACAATGATCACATTGCTTAACTGACAGCACATGTCACGTGATGCATTTAGCCAATGACTGTGATCAGGCTACTTGTTGTACAGTTATTTTTTTCTTACACTTTAAACCTTGGAATAAAAATGTGTCTTGTTTAAGCATAAAATGACATATTAGATAATATATTTTAAATATTTCAAATAAACAAATAAAAGCTCTTAAAGGTCCAGTTCGTAACTTTTAGGAAAATAATCATTTTGTCAGATTTGCTGTAACTGTCACTATATTCACACAGCATTGAACGACACAGATAATCTGTAACAAAAAAAAAGATACTCCTCTGCCTACTCTATTGCATTGTAGCATTTTTAATGGCCTTACTGCATGTGAATGAAAACAACCAATCAGAGCCAAGGACTCTCTGACACAGCTGTCAGTCATCTCATCTCTCTGTGAACTGCGGTTAAACTAGGCAGCGCTGATCAAATACGTATCAAGATTCTGTAACCGCATTGCATTGTACATTTTAGTGTACTGTTTAGCTGTAAAATGAGAAAGTTGGTCTGACTGGTGGGGGGTGCTTGGTATTCCATTTAACTGTGTCAAACGCGGCGGTCAAGTCACAAACTTTCTGAAATATGTGAGGTGAGAAATAAGCAACACAGGTATGAAATCTTGATACATATTTGATCAGTGTTGCCAAGTTTGAAAACATGTTTTTCATTCATGAAACAGAAGTCTGAACCTGCTGCAGCTTCATGCGTTTGGCAGAGCTTCACACAGCCATTAAACAGCAAAATGTAATCACTGTGCATTAGTCATTTAATGTATGACAGACAGACAGACAAAACATTCCCTGCAGCGTGTTATAAAATGTTTTAATGTCTTCAATCACTGCAGTCATAATTCTCACAGGCCTTTTATGAAAGCAGGCACTTTGACTTGTTGCGGTAGAAAAAGCTCAGGTGTCACTTATAACATTTATAAAGTTGCGTTCCATTTAAATGCACAACTGGAACCTGAAACTGACACATCTAGATTGAATGCAGCCATCGCCAAGTATAAAACAGCAAACATTTGACTTATGATTTATGGCAGCCTTAATGCGCAGAAATTAAAAGAAGCTTTTGCTTGTGACACTTTTTTCCAGAATGATTCAATAGTAACTGGAATCGATAATGTGTAGAGGAAACCAGTTCTGCCTAATGCAATTAGACTGAACTATCAAACAAAATTCAGCCTCTGTCTCATGATGTTTTAAACACTGCAGGGTGAAGCCAAAGACAGTATTCCAGACAGTAAAGTTATCTGATTAGATAAAACTAGTCCATACCCATTGGTAGCTTTGTCACCTTCTACCTATGCCAATCCTCAATGCCTATGTGCAGTTTCACATAGATTGACCACGTCAGTGAGCAGAAAAACGTGGGACAGACAGAATGACTGACTGACAGTTTCTGTGATTATGTACAGCATACCATACCATGACTTAGTCATACCAAAAATTAGAAAAAAAACAACAACATTGGGCCACAGGGGGAGCCACAGCGATCGGTCGCATTTTAGCAATTTTTAAGCATTTTTCTGTTGTTATAGCGCCACCCAGTTGCCAACCAGAGTTAAATTTCTCCAGTCACCTTGAGGCGTCCTGTTCTACATATCTACCAAGTTTAGTAAAAATCGATATGGCGGTTAGGCCTAGATAAGAAATTAGCTCTCTAGCGCCCCCATTTTGTTTGATGGGGTCAATAATGGAGGGATCCCCTCAGATTATGTGTGGTCATATGCCTACAAAGTTGCGTGGTGATCGGTGAAACCCTTGAGATGTTATACAACTTTATGTGATAGGCCACGCTGTCTGCAATATTCATTGCCTTATAGAAGCTCAGTTTTAGTAAGTTTTCCAACTTTTGCCAAGAGGGAACTTTAGATATTGGTCCCTAGATTATGTTCACCGAGTTTCATGCAGATCGGTCAAACTTCCTAGGAAGAGATCGATTTTAAATGTTTTTTCAAAAATTCAAAATGACAGAAAATCTATATAACTGGAAGTTATGGGTTCTTGAGGCAAATTTGTTCCTCATGAGGAGAGGCATCTCTGTGCAAAGTTTCATGTCTCTACAACATACGGGGCATGAGATATTCATATTCAAAGTTTGCAATTTCAGTCGGTTGCTATAGCGCCCACCTTTGGCCAATTAATGTAATATTGCTTCATTTGCATCCTCCCATGATCCTCTACCACTGTGCCAAATTTCACATGGATTGACCAAGTCAGTGAGGAGAAAAACGTGGAACAGACACACAGACAGAGTTTTCGTCATTATATCGTAAGATATATCAGGATTGGATATAATACAATATAGGCAATATTTAAGGAATATAAACGATGTCAGCATGACTTCAGAGAAAAAAGGAATTGGTTTGATTTGTTAAAAGCTTTGGGAGTACAGACAGAAATGATGTATTGATATAATGTGCAGTAACAGTCGTTTGGAAAAGTAAACTAAAAGGTTCAATTTATCAGTAAATCTGGTTCATCTTGGACATTTTTGTGGATTTTGTGACCAGAGGTGTGGTGGGGCTGAACATTTCAACCCACAGAGACGAGCAAAGGAGCGCCACTTTCTGTTTTCTACATGTCGTAAGATTCACTGATGATTTACCCCCTTTTTTTAACTCAAACATTAGCTCCAGTCAGACGTCTTCTCATAAAGGTGGTCTTTGTAAAGAGCAAGCCAGTAGCAAAGCAATGTTGTCACTCCAGGCTACACTTTACATCCTGAAAAGAAAAAGCACTCGAACGGATTCAGAACTCACTTTTCCCCCCGTTTTTCACTGGAGGACACGTTTACTCATCCTTCTGTGGATGGGAAGTGACAGCAGCAGAGCAGAGCGGAGAGAACTCATCAACCTGATGTGCTGAAGAAAGACGGACACGGAGAGAAAGAAGATGTATGACCGCAACCCCCGACACATATAGAGTGGTAGACGACGCATGTCAGATGTTGTAAGATCAGCTTGCTTGCTAGCGGACTGCTGATAGACTCACGCTGTCCAACACAAATGTTGGATGTTACAGCATTTGTTCTCAAAAAGTGGGATTCAGTTTGCAGCTTTTCAGGTCTTTCTTGTAAAAATATCTCACATCAGGGGACCAAAGATTTATACCAGAAATGTCATTTTTACAATTACCTCCCACTGGTAAGCGGAGACTGACTGCAAGAGCCATGTTCTTTTGTTCCTTATTTAGCTTTTAAACACATTATACTGTATATCTATTATGTATTGTATTTATTCAACATTATTCATTATCATTATTTTTTTCCCTAGCATATCATAAAACAGTGATAAGATATGCCTTTAAACAGGCTGTTTTCATGCACTGTTTGTGCATATACCTATGACATATAATGCACCACAAATTATATCCCACATAATCATGAGCCAGTAGGTCATGTTTAACTCACATTATCATAAAGGCTGCAATCCTGGCACAAATGCACCAACAGGAGTAAAGATGGAAGTAGTACAAAGAGCGAAAGTCCATGTTAGACAGCAGGTTAGGGTGGTGCATTGGTGTTTGAACCATGTGAAACCAAGTGAACTTAAGTGCATAACAGGATGACACCCAACCATGTTTCTTTTCTTTAATCTAACCCCCGAAACTTGGTTTGTCTAAAGCTAACCTACTTTACGTTAAGTGTAATACGTACTGTAATGATGAAATTTGTGGGGCGCTACTTCATTAGATGTCACACAAACCATTATATGAGGATACCTTGGACTAAGATAAGAATAGAAGTAAAAATGGAAACTATAGAATTTTAACAGACCTTCAAATACACTTTTTTAATTTTTTTTTACCAACAGTCTGAAAAAGGGACAGAGATTCAATATGCATTGGTATAACACAGAGAAAAGCACCAAGCATCGTCACACTAAGAATGTCAACACCAGCTTTTGCGCACACTTGGTAGAGAGCTGTTCATACCCTGCCAGCAAACTATTTATTTCAAGAAGGGGAATTTCTTGTAAGAATTAAAGATTATATATCCTCTTATTGACTAGACTAAGACATTTGGATGCAGCTACATGACCAAAATATTGTGTCTTCAAAGCCATAGCATATAGAGTTTTATGTATGTAAACAGTCTTTCAGATAATTCTGATTGAATACTTTTTGTTTATAGAAAAATAAGACAAACTCAGTGAAATTCAGTGCAAAAATTGGTCTGTGTGCTGGTTTTAGCATGCTGTGCAGTCTGCTACAGTGGGGTTGTCTTTTATAGTACCAACACAGTTTTCAGGCCCTGCACATAGTGGGTTTAAAGCTCCACTAGTTAATGACTTTGTGTTAAATTGCATGTGTTACTTACAAAGATAAACTCAGAGAATTTTATGCAGCTCGATGTAGGTTTTTAGCCTCTTTTAGCTCATTGTTTTGGTTTTACGCTGCACTCTTACCGCTTTCATCCAACGTGTTTCCAGATACATCAAGCTTTGATTAACTGACTGTAAGCTTCCTACCCAAGAACAAATGACAGACAAGGTCTAAGTTAAAGATCTAAGAATTTTTTATGTACTAAAATAGATTATGTCTCAAATTTTGGTCACAAATTTGTTAAAATCCAAGTTAGCGAGCACTTCTCCTTTTCTAAGATCATCCATCCACCTGACAGGTGTGGCATATCAAGATGCTGATTAAACAGTATCATTACTACACAGGTGTGCCTTGGGATGGTCATACTTGATGTGCAGTTTTATTACACAACACAATGCCACATATATCGCAAGTTTTGAGGGAGCATGCCATTGGCATGCTATGTCCACCAAAGCTGTTGCCCGTAATAAAAAAAAAAAAAAATAATAATTTCACTATATGTCTCCAGTGTTTTTTCCCTGAATTTGGCAGTACATCCAACTGGCGTCACTCAGTTATGATGATAAACTGCTGTCAGGGAAACACACAGGTGAGGACAATGAGCATGTAGATGAGCTTCCCTGAGACGGTTTCTGCCAGTTTGTGCAGAAATTCTTCAGCTGTCCAAACCACTTATGATGGTGGAGGTCCTGAGCTGGTGTGGATACATGTGGTCTACAGCTGGGAGGCTGGTTGGATGTACTGCCAACTTCAAGAAAACAGCATTTGAAATGTCTCTGGTGGACATACCTGCAGTCAGCATGCCAACAGCACACTCCCTTAAAACTCTGTGGCATTGTGTTGTGTGATCAAACTGCACATTTTAGAGTGACCTTTCATGGTGACCATCCCAAGACACACCTGTGTAGTAATGGTGCTGTTTAATCAGCACCTTGTTATGTCATACATGTCAGGTGAATGGATCATCTTGGAAAAGGAGAAGTGCTCACTGACACAGGTTTTAGAGAGAAATAAATCTATTGAGTGCATGAAAGAGTCATGGACTTACTGAAACCTGTCAGAAATGGGAGCAAAATCAACAGTGTTGTGTTAATGAAACTTTTGTTCAATATAGCCAGTAATGTAGTGGTAGCTGATGAGGTGGGTGAACTGCTGAGCAGATAGGTAGGTTACCAAGGACGAAATGGATATACTCCCCGATATATTCGAATGGCTATTTTTTGGCTGATAGGTGGGTATACTGTAAATGGTCAGAGAAATGAGTATTCTCTCCACTACACCTCTATATATAGCTTGTTTTGGATTCCACCTGACTCCAAGTGGTCAAAAAAATCTTTTTTATTTTACCAAAGAAAAACAAAGATAAGAAAAAAGTCATGTTTGAGTTGCACTTTACATTCCTCTGACAAGCAGAATGACCGGATTAGAAATGTGAACTGAAATTAAATTTGTAAACAAATTCAGGCAGATATCTTTAGTCAACCGATGTTATGTATTCTCATCACCAGTGGAGGATTCAAATTCACAAACGTCTGCGACTATTGTGCCTGCTGGTCTTGCCGTCTGCTGTATATTTTTGACTGGATGGATGATAAAGGCTTACTGAGGGGGCGACGCAGATCTGGTTCCCATCATGTGGTTCCATCCTGCCTGTCGCTGCTGTCACATCTCCCATTTGATAATCTAAATAATAAATGAGCAGCTGGTGACTTGCAGGTTGTCGCTCTGTGCGACCTGATGTTACAACGTCAGCAGGTTCAGCCATTAGAAACACTTTACACACAACAGACCAGCCTCACTCCATCTTCCTCATGTTGTCACGGGAACATTGCCCTGATGGACTGCTCGTTCCCGCCTGCTGCTCAAGTTTTACCTGAGATGGATTAGAGTGTTAAATGGATTTGTTCTTTGTGTTGCAAGAAAATGTGTTTGTTTTATTCTGTTAATTGTCTATTGGAATATATGAATCACTAAGATGGTTGTTTGGCAACGTCAGGTTGTTTGTGTAAATCAGAGCTGGGTTGTTTTTTTAGGGGAAGGTGGAGGCGGGGTATACGCATCAGATGCTGACTCACCTCTCTCAAAGAACAGTTATGACTGAAATCTGAGCTCAGGTCCAATGCCAAATTCAATTCACAAGTAGTACTTAAGTACAATCTTGACATACTTGTACTTTATTTGAGTATTTCCATTTCATGCTACTTTAGAGTTCTACTCCACAACATTTAAAAATTGTACTTTTGACAATGATGGTTAGTTTTTATGTTTTTAAAAAAACAAGGATACGCTCACATGATATGATGCAGTGCTATCTATTCTAATCTATACAGTAGTACACAGAGTATCTAAAATTGGCTCCACATTGATGAACTAAAAATGCTTTATCAAGCAAATTGATGAAAACAAAAAAATACAGTATATACATATGCATAAAATGAAACAGCGCTGAGCAAACGCTGCCTCACTTGGTTAGTTTTTAGCAACCTTAAAAAAAGGCCCACCTAAAAAAATCAATTTCAGTTTAGGTGTACGCTATATTTAGAACATTTTCACCACTTCACTGTGCCAACAGGCAGCCCTCTCCAATGGGAAACTAAAGCCATTATCCAAAAGCCACTAGAAACCATTGGCATTTTACTTAAGCCATAAGCCACCATAACCAGCACCATATCATGGCCTACTTACCAGAAATCCTGAGTGCAGAGCTGATCTTCTTCCAGGAGTTGTTTTGTAGTGTGTATTAGGCCAAAAAAGATGGTCCATGGGGCCAATGTAAAGCTCTGGGTAGCCTTGCACTAAATGATCAACTTCTTCATACTTATCACAGACTGATATTTACATAAGAAGGGAGAGGTATCTGTCCAACATATTCTCACTCCGACCTTGTCACATATTGACATTTTGGTCATGAACTTTCCATGTCCAACTACAACGTGCAAGGTACCCTGGGCGCGTTGATTGTTGATGTTCTGGGACACTATGTCAAGTTCTTTTTTTTCAAGATACACTTGCGTTTTCACAGGAAATATAACGTTTATATACAGTCTCTTTCAAAATAATTGTACTACATCGGTCCAACACTGCAAATTGACGTTTTTTTTCCTTCAGCAACAAACACACATGGTTGGGTTTAGGCAACAAAAGCATGAGGTTAGGTTTAGGAAAAAAGTTTGGCTTTAGAATCTTACAGGATGCTAACACCAGTGAAAGTCAGTGTTTGTTGGACCAATCCATCTACCCTACTGCCCACACCACTCGGACTTTCGCTGTCTTAAGTTTCGTCCTGCCCCATTTCCCCCCTGACATCAACAGGCGCCATAAAACTAAATGTGCATCAAGCTGACAGTGACGGAAGCCTTTTTTCGTTGGTTTCTGACAAAACCAAGTGGCCCAACCGCCGGATTTTGACGACTTCAGAGTGAGACCGTGTTCATCTGTCACTCAGGTGTTTGAGCACACCTGTTGCACAAATTGATTGTTTTGCAGTGCCTGTTGCAAAATGTGTACAGCCCCCTTACACTCCCTCAGTCAGTTAGTGTGTAAAGTAAAGCAGAGAAAATATTCCAACTATAGTGCAAAACTTAAACTGACAATGATTTTTTTAAGGTGCTAAAATATGTTTCACAGCAGTACATTGCCATGCTTCTGTGCCAGTAGATTTGGTTCATCAAAGACACTAGCAAAGCAAAACAGGACATAAAATATGCACAGTAGAAATGTCGGATAGGTCGGACCACTGTGTTTATCTATATATCTTTGAGGGTTACAGTTACATCTGAAAATGACATTATAAATTAACAAGTTAGCTGATTTCACATATTTCCGCAATTTAAATCAATTGTTTACCCCAAAGTGATTATCATTGTTCGTGCAAGGTCACAGCAAATTGGCCTTTACTTCTGTACTACTGGTTAAGTAACATTTTGAATTCAGGACTTTTACTAGTAATGGAGTATTTTTGACTGTAGTATTTCTACGTTTATTTAAATAAAGGATCTGAGTACTTCCTGATGGTTTCTAGAGCCTGACTAATGCTGGATTTTTAAGGCTGATCCAGACACCTGTATTAAAGAGTTGCAAAAATCCCAAAATGACGCAGTAGCCCATCTTAATTTTAGACATGTACTTTTTTGTAAAAGATACCTTAACCTTGGTTTCAAAAGAATTGTGATTAGGCTGTTTAAGATGTGAATGCAGCATAATCCAGCTGTTTTAAGAAAAAACTGAGCCCTTTTTTTTCTTATATGTAACTATACAGTACAGGCCAAAAGTTTGGACGCACCTTCTCATTCAATGCGTTTTCTTTATTTTCATGACTATTTACATTGTAGATTCTCACTGAAGGCATCAAAACTATGAATGAACACATGTGGAGTTATGTACTTAACAAAAAAAGGTGAAATCACTGAAAACATGTTTTATATTCTAGTTTCTTCAAAATAGCCACCCTTTGCTCTGATTACTGCTTTGCACACTCTTGGCATTCTCTCCATGAGCTTCAAGAGGTAGTCACCTGAAATGGTTTCCACTTCACAGGTGTGCCTTATCAGGGTTAATTAGTGGAATTTCTTGCTTTATCAATGGGGTTGGGACCATCAGTTGTGTTGTGCAGAAGTCAGGTTAATACACAGCCGACAGCCCTATTGGACAACTGTTAAAATTCATATTATGGCAAGAACCAATCAGCTAACTAAAGAAAAATGAGTGGCCATCATTACTTTAAGAAATGAAGGTCAGTCAGTCCGGAAAATTGCAAAAACTTTAAATGTGTCCCCAAGTGGAGTCGCAAAAACCATCAAGCGCTACAACGAAACTGGCACACATGAGGACCGACCCAGGAAAGGAAGACCAAGAGTCACCTCTGCTTCTGAGGATAAGTTCATCCGAGTCACCAGCCTCAGAAATCGCAAGTTAACAGCAGCTCAGATCAGAGACCAGATGAATGCCATACAGAGTTCTAGCAGCAGACCCATCTCTAGAACAACTGTTAAGAGGAGACTGCGCGAATCAGGCCTTCATGGTCAAATAGCTGCTAGGAAACCACTGCTAAGGAGAGGCAACAAGCAGAAGAGATTTGTTTGGGCCAAGAAACACAAGGAATGGACATTAGACCAGTGGAAATCTGTGCTTTGGTCTGATGAGTCCAAATTTGAGATCTTTGGTTCCAACTGCCGTGTCTTTGTGAGACGCAGAAAAGGTGAACGGATGGATTCCACATGCCTGGTTCCCACTGTGAAGCATGGAGGAGGAGGTGTGATGGTGTGGGGGTGTTTTGCTGGTGACACTGTTGGGGATTTATTCAAAATTGAAGGCACACTGAACCAGCATGGCTACCACAGCATCCTGCAGCGACATGCCATCCCATCCGGTTTGCGTTTAGTTGGACGATCATTTATTTTTCAACAGGACAATGACCCCAAACACACCTCCAGGCTGTGTAAGGGCTATTTGACCAAGAAGGAGAGTGATGGAGTGCTGCGGCAGATGACCTGGCCTCCACAGTCACCGGACCTGAACCCAATCAAGATGGTTTGGGGTGAGCTGGACCGCAGAGTGAAGGCAAAGGGGCCAACAAGTGCTAAACACCTCTGGGAACTCCTTCAAGACTGTTGGAAAACCATTTCAGGTGACTACCTCTTGAAGCTCATGGAGAGAATGCCAAGAGTGTGCAAAGCAGTAATCAGAGCAAAGGGTGGCTATTTTGAAGAAACTAGAATATAAAACATGTTTTCAGTTATTTCACCTTTTTTTGTTAAGTACATAACTCCACATGTGTTCATTCATAGTTTTGATGCCTTCAGTGAGAATCTACAATGTAAATAGTCATGAAAATAAAGAAAACGCATTGAATGAGAAGGTGTGTCCAAACTTTTGGCCTGTACTGTATATTTGTGAGCTGTTTGCCATTGGGCTTGCTGAGACTCATAAACCTATTTCATGGGATATATTGGCCACAACAAAAGTATTATCATGAAACTAAACTTTTTGAGGGGCTGTGAATTGTCTCACAATCAAATAATTCACTGCCAGAAAATATGGTGCAATAAAATGTCAGATGAATATATGTGATGTTGTGAAATAGCTTGCTGAGAGTTAAATGTGAAGATTAGTACCACTCCGTGTGATGAATGTAGAGCTACAACCAGCAGCTGGTTAGCTTAGCTTAGCTTAGCTAAGACTGGAAACGGAGGAAACAGCTTGCCTGGATCCGTCCAACAATTGGAAAATCCACCCACCAGTACCTCTGAAGCTAACCAATTAAACCTTTACATGTCCTTTGTTTCATCTGTAAAAACCTATTTCCCAATATTTCCAACTATTCAGTCTCTTAGATATTAAATCAGTCCGTTTTAGCAGTAAAAAACATTTTATTTTGTCCTCTGTAGCTTGTACTGATCCTGGTTCAGACCACCAGTCAGTACTGGAATCAAAATGTCAAAAATGCTCAGAGCAAAGCTTGTAGTGTGTGTGTGTGTGTGTGTGTGTGTGTGTGCGGTTATCTGTTGCAGGACACATTGAGTTTCCTTAAAATGGACTCACTGCCTGAGTAGCCAGAGTGCAGCTTTTTAATCCAGACATTTCAGTGAAGAAGCCGCTGTGTCTGCTGACGATTGGCTGACTTCATCTGTTCTTCGCTTCAGCCAATCGAGCGGATGTCGACACGTCACATGTCATTACCGCTGAGCGTCTGTGTGTCTTCGACCAGACACACAGTGTTGAACCTGTAGTGTTGGTGGCAGCCTGTCTGTTTGTGTCCCCTCTGGATCTGAGAGGTTTTATAACACAACAGCAACATATGAGAAACCACACTGATGCTGCGTTCAAGTCATGCGGGACAGAAGGTAGTGATGGAATGATTGTCATGATTAAAAAGCTTTCACACATCAGACAGCCCAAGATGGCAGCTGTCAGTGTTACTACTGACAAGCTTAATTTACACAGTGAGTGAAGGGTTATTATTCAGCTACGGTTGTGTGAGCTTGTCATGTTCAGGGGTGAAAGGAACGATTATGTGTTAGAACAGAGTTATTAATGACTTAATAATGTATTTTCAGATTTTAATTGAAAATCATGATTTTCTCGTATTGTTTCAACAAAAATTTTACCCATATTTTTACCCAAATTGAATATCCACTCATATCCAAAAGTTGCTGTTTCTTGTTGCAACATGACACAAAATGACAGCAGTTTACAGAAACCGGGGTTTGTTTGTAATGAGAAGAGCTCAGAAGTTGCTTCTGGTAGCAGAAAGTGAGGAGACAAATGCTTATTACACAGCCCATTTCCTCAGGACAGTTCAGCTCGAAGAAAATGTTGGCATTCTACTTTTTGCAAACCACAAATTACGTTACATTTGCACATTTCATATGTATCTTAAGTGACGTAGTATATGAGCTGGCTTTGTCATGTGGAGGTGGAGGGACTGGTGTATGGCGTGACACCTCGGCAAAACACTTATACCAAGCTGCAACAAACAACAAAATCAGTTGTGACTTAGCAGGTCATTGCTGTGTTTTCAGCAGCTTGTCAGGCACCAAATGTTGGTGTTTTGGACTAATCCTTTGCCATGTTTCTGCCGCTGCATTTCCTGCCAGGCTCATTTCCCTCCTAACCAGGCAGTTTAAGCCAAAACAAGAAGTATTATTAGCATATCCTCTACATAATATTGTGCAAACGTAATGTATTTGCAGTTTGAAGAAACATTAAAAGCTGCCCCCCTCCCCTCCCCACTGACCCCCTCAATGAAAATAACTGAGGCTGACATTATTTATTTTAAGTAGCTCTGGCACACTCATGTTTTTAAGCCAAGGTAGTGGTATCCTGTGAAACAACCGGCAGATTTTTACCATGCAGAGTCTACACTGTAGCCTATGCACATGGGCTACACCGTTGTGAGCATTTATACTTAAGCAGTGGTCTGTCTTTAGTACTGTTCGGGCGGGATCACTTACATAGGGATGTGGACTAATGTCAGTTTACCACAGGATGTCTGTAGTATAAATGTCTGATTCGCACGGGACAAGAAATCTCTGTAATTCTACCAGAGTTGGGAGTGGTAACTCAGTTTGTGCCCTGATGTCACCTCCCTGTCGGCATGTGCGTGCTACGTTGCTTCCTGTAAGCATCAGCTGAAGGATAATAATAATTAATGATTAGCCCAATATGAAATATTGCCCATGATCAGGTTTGTGTGTACACAACAATTAGCAATATGGATTTATATTAGGCCTACCTAACATGACCAGAATTCTTGTGGCTCTGAAAAGTGCTTTCTTCCCGACCTTTTTGATTGGTCTCCCACGCAGGGCTATGCAATCATTTGGAGAATGTCCACTATCACGACTGCCGACAACACGGAATGCTTCTTCAAGCGCCTCCATCATCGAAAAAAAATGTTAGAAAAAATAGTTGTAAGCGTGGAAAAGTTGTTGTTGAACAGGACGTGATGAAATATTTACATACATTTTTACAGAGGATCGCATTCGCACAGGCTTAACATTACCCGGGGTAATTTCTCCGGACCGTTTTACAGAATGTAAAAGTTGCCGTAATCATTATCCGTAATGATTACAGACATGGCGCGTTCGGACAGTAATAATTACTTTACCCCACGTCTCCACGTTAAACTAATCCCATCCGAATAGGGCTTTTGTCACTCTGCAGTTACACCTCCGAAAGAGTTGGCGGCGGAGGTTTCTGCAAAGTGTTGTAAAGTTTAGTTAATTTAAAACACACCCAAAACACACAGTAAACATGGCTTAATAGAGATAATTTCAAACGTAAGTACACAAATCGGCTTCACTGTAACTCGCAGCGTTCACACATTTTTTCCCCACAAATACAACATGCTAATGTTATTAGCTCAAACCTATGGTATTTTACATTGTCTAAATTAGCCTAGTGGCTAGCGGAGATTTCCTTTACTCATATGAAGCCAGGATAAATCACACACAAGACTTAAAATGCTATTTTAGTGGAGGCTTTACTGTCTTCACAATTTATTGATTCTTATCTGTGCAATAAAAGTAAATAAAAACTTTGTTTCCACTGAGGGAAATGGTTTCAGCCTACAAAAATAGATAGGAGGTCTGCATAGCCGCGATGTGTAGTTACATTTTAGGGAAGGTGCATGTCAGGCTACGGCTTAGGTTACTGCATAGGCTCGGCATTGACGCAGAGCCTACGCTGTAGGTACAGTGTCGATTCGACGCAGAAAATCCGCTGTGGGCATCATTGGTACCAACTATGCCATCATAGCTTGTCAGGAAGGGGCTTACATAACACCCCAAATTTAGGCTAAATTTTGGCGAGGGATCAACTGGCATGGCCATTTTCAAAGAGGTCCCTTGAACGCTCACCTCAAGATATCTGAATGAAAATGTGTTCAGTGGGTAACCACGAGTCTCCCCTAAATATGTTCCCAGTAAATGTTTTGTTCCTTACAAAAAAAGTACTCCTTCAAATTGAAGCTGTATTTGTCTCTTAAAGGAAAATGACAACTACAGCCTGTTTGAGGACAAAAGAATCACCTACTGTAACACATGTATATACAGATACATAACACACTAAAACAGGATTGTTGTGGAACTCAAAATGTGAACTAGACTTGTGTTAGTTTCTGCACATCAGATAATAAGTAACATTAACTGTAAAATAAGAAACTAAAGTATATCAGTATGCAATTCTTTTTCTCTCAACTAGCCTATATACTTTAACAGCAGATTCTCACAAGTTGAGCTCACGCACAGAGTTACATTTACTCACTAAACTCTCAGGATGTGCAGAAGTACTCAAAATGCACTGTAAATATGAGCTCCAAATCATAATAAAACATTAATACTGTACAATATTTCAACTGAATGTCATTTTTAGTGTGTGTTTGATCACAGACTGTAGAACAACGTGAATATAACCCATGCGATGTCATTTGTCTCGGACATTTTAAATCCTGGAATAAGGTTTATTACCATGTCTGCTGTCTTGTCAGTTACACCTGGTAATCAAGATACCGCCGTTTCAGTACAATCTCCTCCTCATAAAACAATGAGACAAAGATTAATTATGAGTCATTAGTGTAATAACTGTAAAATAAAAAAGACCATCACCAACAAGATTGGCAGCGTCCTCACTGCATTTTACATGTTGTGGCTCCAGGTCAGATTTAGAGGAAAATCTGCTGGATAGCTTGGCGTCACAAAGCAGGAGGTGGGCGCCGTTTTTCTACAGCAAAGCAAGCTTTGAAGAGAAAATCATTTCTAACGTGTTTATCCTCTTCAGTGCAGCCACGGGCTCCCAGGAGGGGGAGGTGAGAGATGAAGCAACAGGGTTTATGTGAGATTTTGAGAAAATACATAACGTCTCTGTATATAAACCGATGGTGTGTTTTTTAAAAATGACTCCTCAATGACACACGTCATCCTTTTGGGGTTGATGGTTGATGGATTTTCTTTTCTGTCACCTTTCTCAATTTTTTTCAACCTTTCGCTGTGAGTGAACACGCTCCGCAGTGACCCGCAGTGAGAGGCCAAAAATAAATCCCCACAGTCGCTCATTTGTTTAGGATCGACATTTTGCCAGCGGTCGACAAACATCAGAGAAAATGCTGACGTGGTTTTAAGAGGCTGGTTTCTGGAATTGACCCTTTATATTTACTGAATATTTGAGCTGTTTAATTACAAATTTTCCCCCGTAGTAATTATTTACATTAAATATTTCTTTCAACATGTTTCCTGCCAATTTATATATTATTAATATTATTTTTCATCAGTATATATTCTTTTAACCTGTAATTTTTGTCCCTATTGTAGCTGCTTTTTTTGTTTTGTTTTCAAAACCTTTCTTGTTCACCTATTTAATAATAGTTTTGACTAATGTTCCTGCAGTGTAAGTGTCTTAGCTTGAGATAGGCAGCTATAACAGTGACTTACAGAAAAATATACAGAACAGATGACACAAAATGTACCAAAAATCATAGTTAAATAAATGTGAATAGATATTTCTGAAGCAATAATATATCATTCATCCTAAAATTAACCTAAACGGCATCTTAAAACCAGAGGCGGAGCCCAAGCATATAGGGGGAATCCCAGGGGAGATTTTTTTTTATCGTTTACAGTGCCGCTATATGCACCATTTTTCAGGACAATTGTACGGTGGCCGAGAGAGGTCACACAAACTCCACAACACATGCAAATCCACACAACACACACACACATTAAGGAAACACCCCCAAATTCAGAAAACACATTCATCGATTTGGCAACACATACGCTCCAAAAAAGTTAACGCAATGCAAATGCTCACAACACAGGCAAGAAGCTGAACGCTCCGCAAAAATGAAAACTGCATGGCAAAATGAAAACGACAACTGAAATGTTTCCAGGGGGGCCGTAATCAGTGATGAACTTACTGGTTGTTGACATTTCCAGACTTCCCTCAAGACGCTGGTCAGAAGTTTAACATTTGTTTTAGGTGGAAGACAAGTAAGTGCAAATAACTTGGTCCTTGATAATGTTAGCATTAATAAATTGTTGTCGATTCTGGTCCAAACATCTAAGTTGTTTTTAGCGGCCAAAAGCATGTCCGTGAGTGATTGCGATCCCCCTGGAAACATTTCCGTTGTCGTCTTCAATTTGGCGTGTGTTTTTGTTTTTTGCGGAGCGTTCAGCTTCTTGCCTGTGTTGTGAGCATTTGCATCGCGTTATCTCATTTGCTCGTGTTGTGAGGATTTGCAGCGTATGTGTTGCGAAATCGTTGAATGTGTTTTCTGAATTTAGGGGTGTTTTCTTAATTCGCATGTGTTGCATGGATTTTCGTGCGTTGCGTCTCAGCCACCGTACATTTAAGGTAATAAAATGCCCAAAAATCTGTATATCCTTTGAGAAAAAGGTTGCTGCCAAGGAAAAGTTTATCCTGTAGAGCCTACATCCTATTATATATCTAATTGTTCTCCAAACCTGAGCACAACTTTTGAGAATGACAAATTTTCGTTCCTGCCATATAAAAAGAGGCAAAAATTGTGTTCCCATCCCATACCACATTGCCCGTTCCACCTCAAAATGAGTGAGGCTTATTGGTGATTGCACACACTTCAAGTTTATCTGCTTATCTGCATTCCTTCCTGCTCCTCAACATCTTCCATTCCCTCTGGATCTCCTTTACCTTGCTTTATTCTCTACAGTGTCATCCACCTTTGTTTGAACACTCTCTCCTTACACCTCCTCCATTTTCTTCATCGGGGTGAGAGCAGATCAATCCTTTAGCTTCTGTTTCTTCCTCCTTCAGGCCCTCCGCTGCAGCAGAGGCCCTGTAGCTCATATTCCATTTTCAGTGTTTCATGTATAATGCAGCAGGTCCCTTCATCAAAGTGAAAATGTCTGTCAGAGCAGAGGGCAGGCCAGAGGTTCACAGTCAGATCTGACAGCTGAGAAGGGGGAAGGGTTGTCTGACCACAGTTTAAATAAGTCTCTTTTTTAACAGCGGCACCCACAGAAATTTTTCATAGGGGTGGGCAGAGAAAATCTTTGGCTGTCAGTGTTATCTGCTGCGTATGGACTAACACCTGTACAGCTAACATTTGGAGTTCCACAATAATCCTGTTTTAATGGGTTATGTATACATGTTAGGTGATTCATTGTTCTGCACATTGGCTGGTTGTTCTTTTCTTTGAAATGGCAAATACAGCTTTAATTTGAAGGAGAACATTGCAACAAAACATTTACAAGGAACAAGCCTTCTCAAGTTTAGGGGAGACTCATGGGTACTCATAGAACCCATTTTCATTCAGGTGAGAGTTCAAGGGACTCCTGTGAAAATGGCCATGCCAGTTGTTCCCTTGCCGAAATTTAGCGTAACTTTGGAGCCCCCTTTCCGACAAGTAATGCTGAAATGGTTGGTACCAATGGATGCCTTGGGTTTTCTTATTTCCCAAAACACCACTACCTTCATGCTAAGTTAAAACACAGTCTTTTAAAGACAGTAACGTTGGCCTCTAATTGGCCTACTGTTTTGGTTTTTTACCAGTACTGACAATTTGGAAATATTCTGCACCTACATTCAGTATTTATGAATTGATTCTTGGGTTTCAACATTTTTTTGTTTCATTGTGATGGAAAAAGTGCATTTATATGCATTTATTTTGAAAAAAAGAAAGAAAGAAGAAAACTGCGGAATCAGGTTCAATTGGCTTCCTTTAAAATATTTTTTACATAGTCTTTGGTAAAAATCTTTAAAAAACCAAAAACCTAATCTGTGGAAGATTACGAGTGTTAGTAGAAACACAGGAGGTCCGAAAGTCATCACCATCACTAGGGTTAAAATCCTTTGGGAACCATAAATATTTAGAGAAAAAAAAAAGTTACAATCAAACTTCCAAAAATCAATATTACAAAAATCTGAGCCGAAATTTAATCTCAAGAATAAAATTTGGGCACTGACAATTGATTGACCGTTCCTTGTTTTTCAGTTACTTAAAGAGAGGATTTTCTTCACTGTGCTTATGAGACAAACCTGTTTGGTTTTGTTGGGTTTTATACCCTGGTCCAAAAGAAAAAAGATTTGATTTTAAATATATTTTTTGACAAATAATGTAACTTGCATTGAAGATTGTGTTCTTCCAGCAGGAGGCATTTTGTGAGGGGTGTCCATGTGTAAAATCTGGCTGAAAATCATTTAATCACAGTTGCCCACGTACAGTTTCACATGGTGTGTGTTTGGGATACAGGTCATAGGAAATTGCAGATTAAATAGTCAACTGAACCCATTAAGAAGAGCAATGTATTCAGACAGAGTGTTTGTGAATTTGATAGTATGATTGCAGCCACAGCGATCGGTCCCATTTTAGACATTTTTCTGTTGTTATAGCGCCACCCAGTTGCCAATTAGAGTTAAATTTCTCCAGTCACCTTGAGGCGTCCTGTTCTACATATCTACCAAGTTTAGTAAAAATTGATATGGCGGTTAGGCCTAGATAAGAAATTAGCTCTCTAGCGCCCCCATTTTGTTTGATGGGGTCAATAATGGAGGGGTCCCCTCAGATTATGTGTGGTCATATGCCTACAAAGTTGCGTGGTGATCGGTGAAACCCTTGAGATGTTATACACCTTTATGTGATGAGCCACGCCCTCCGCAATATTCATTGCCTTATAGAAGCTCAGTTTTAGTAAGTTTTCCAACTTTTGCCAAGAGGGAACTTTAGATATTGGTCAAATAGGCAGATTTGTTCCTCATGAAGAGAGGCGTCTCTGTGCAAAGTTTCATGTCTCTATGACATACGGGGCATGAGATATGCCCTTTCAAAGTTTGCAATTTCAATCGGTTGCTATAGCGCCCCCCTTTGGCCAATTGATGTAATATTGCTTCATTCGCATCCTCCCATGATCCTCTACCACTGTGCCAAATTTCACATGGATTGACCAAGTCAGTGAGGAGAAAAACGTGGAACAGACACACAGACAGAGTTTTCGTCATTATATAGTAAGATTGAAAATCTGGCTGATCTCTGTTAAAACTGGTAGAAATCCTGAAGAAGGGTCTTTGTAAAAACATTGATCCCGTGTCCGGCTTTCCATTTCATTTTCTGAATACAGGGAAAGTTGATAATAATACATCTTTTTTATTTGTTAAGCACAAGTGGGAAATTTGGACTAAATCGTGGCAACAAAGGACGGGTCAGAAGGTCATCACTATCTCTTTGGTTGCAGCCTTTTATGAAACATCAATACATTTCCGGCCACATTTTTATAATCATTTGCACACTTGAACTTTTGACCCAAGAGTGGCGCTAAAAGGAACTCACTGTGTCTCCACAATAAAAAGGGTCTGTTTTTCTGAACATGCACAGGATGGGTTCAGCCAGAATGTGACTGTGTACTCAGAGGTGTTTAAAGCATAAGTTGGAAGAACATAGACAGGGTTACAGGCATACAGTGTGTACCATCAAACAGCCTACAAGTGCAGACAGCACTGTTGGTTAAAATTAAACTGTATCTGTTGGGCATGAGATGGAAAAACGTGGCTGAAACACATCCTGTATAGACAAAGTGTGATATTGGAGGAAAGATCTGTAAAAATTCATGAAGGCCTGAACATCTTTAGTTAATGTCACTGAAGCAAAAGAAACCTCACATGCCGAAGTTTATTTAGATGTAGATTTTGCTTGACAGTAGTGCTAGATGCAGGGTGAGGGAGGTCGCCTTAATCCTGTTTGGACTGTGAATATTACAATCACACTTCAAGTAAATATGGCCGTGGATGTCCAGATATATCTTGCTTTGGACCAAAGCGTTGGACAGTCTGGTAGCTGACATCACAAAACCTCTGGCGGCGACTTCAGCCTTGATGACTCATAGCGGTCAAACCCTAATTTACAAACCTGGCCCGACCTCAGAGACTCTCACTGTGTCCGTCTCTCTCACACACACTGCTAACAGTTTCTATATAAACGTCTGCCCCGAGCCTTTTTCATCAGCTGGCTTTGTTATGTCAGAATATAATTTCACCATACTGGACCACAGCCAAATCATGACTCTCTCTCTCTCTCTCTCTCTCTCTCTCTCTCTCTCTCTCTCACACACACACACACACACACACACACACACACTTACAGTGGAGTGTAATTATCATAATTGTGTCCAGTGTTCGAGGAAACACCATGTCAGGCCCAGACTCCACACACTAACCTGTATGAACAAGGACTCATTTCTGTCCGGCATTGTAGCCGCGGTGACTCTAAAATAGACCAGACCATTTCCTATTGACGATGAGATTAGAGCCCATTTACCAAACTAATCTAATGGAAAGGGACAGGAAACTCACTGAGGTAATTATTCATTTGCTGGAACTCAAAGAAGACTGAAAAATAAATCCTCTTGACTGAGAACAGCTCTCTGTAATTTGTGATAAAACAAAGAGAGATTATAAATCTTAGTTTCACGAGACATAATGATTGCAGCTGCCATTAGGACTCTTTATCCTCCCATTAAAACAATGTGTTACATACAGTAGTATATAATGAATTTACATCTGTTTTGTAACACGCTGAGCTCGACATGACAATATTTGTATATTATGTTATTTGTTAAACACTAGGGATGCACATGAGGGATATAACGCTGGCCGATATCGACCAAAGAAAATAAAGAAAGTAATGGGGGCTTAAGGATCTTTTGTTAGATGGCAGTAACGTTAAAGGGGCCCGATAGGCTCATTATCAGGTTCATACTTGTATTTTGGGTTTCTACAAGAACATGCATACATGTTTTAATTTTCAAAACACTCTTAATTGTCCTCATACCATCTGTGCTGGAACCACAGATGTATATTCACCCTCTGCCTTAGACACTTTAGTGCCTGCCCTCCATCCAAAAAAGCCCAGTCTGCTCTGATTGGTCAGCATTTTCAGGTCTTCTGTATCTCTGCACTGTCATTCCAGGGGAATGAATGTAACTGAGTATATCGGCATTTTTACTGTAAAAAATGACTAATAAAAGCTTCTAAACACAACCAGGCTGGAAAGTTATCTGAAATCAGGGAGAAATGTTTCCCCGACATTAGCATGTAGCTACATGTAGCAGTGTGGGCTACGTAATGTAAATACTTGCAGTAGCGCGCCAGGAGCAGATGACCATATAAAGTAATCCGTCACGAGCTGACGTCTCAAAAATAGAAAAAGCATTGGAATTAGAGTATTCAGAACAGTCTGATGCCAATGACTTTTGGTCACAGGCAGGGGCATTGTAGTGGAGGAAAATGGGACTGATTACACAGGACCCCAGTGGGAGGGGTGCCATGAAAAGCCTGGAGTGAAAAGTTTGGTTTTATTTCCACTTTTTTATGTCTAAGTAATTAGTGATTTAGATAAATTAAAACTATAAATCAGTTGAAAGACTGAATTGCGGATAAAAAAAACACTGCTCTCTCACCCCGTAAAGGCGCAAAATGGTTTAGTCCGCCCCTGCACTGGGATTCATCTCTAAACACATCTGGATCCAGTTGAGTGATTACTTAGGCTGCTGGATCACCAACGCACACTGTCATGTCTTTCCCCAAGAAAGGGAAATCTGGGCTCCAAAAAGAAAGGAAAGGCAAAGAAAGCAAACTGACTGAAAAAGTAATATTTCAAAAGGTACATGAGAGAGACATCGAGCAAGAGAAGCAGGGCGGGGAGCCCAGAGAGACTGCTTATGCATAGGGCCCAGAATTTAGTGCTACACCCTTGCTGACAGGGATCAGGGTTTTCCATAAATTTACTTAATTACTAAACCACATTTAATATAAACATCTGACACTATAACATCATATAAAGAGATACTGTATGTGACAGAAAATAAGGAAAACAAGACATGACTCCCTTAAACCATTATCAGCAGTGTAAACAGTTGTTGGCACATCTGTGCTGTCAGCAAGGGTAAAAGACGACCCGTTGTTGTGATCAACATGGAGCAAACATCCACCATTTCACTGTTCTACGTTTACCTCTAAAAAAAAACAAGAAAAAAAAACATGGATCACCTGAATGGGATTATCCTCGTTTGCCTCTATTTACACATATTGCTTTGTGTATTTTTCCAACAGGACAGTTTTCCTGCCAGATTTGGAGGAATCCACTTTGTGAACCAGCCCTGGTACATCCACGCTCTCTACACCGTGATACGACCCTTCCTCAAAGACAAGACCAGGAAGAGGGTGAGGCCATAAGTTATTACATCAAAGCAGCTATAATCGATATCTTTAGATTAACGACTGCTGACTGTTCACTGCCTGCTCAGCAGCAAACAGCAGGCAGACAGTGTTAGAGATGAGCTGGTAAAAAAAATTGGAGCTTTTGGCAGCTAGTAGAGACCAAGAGCAGAGCTAAAAGAGAGTGAATATTGGAATTTCGTTCATCAGTTGGACACAAACATAACTCCAAAGCAATTACCATGTTGCTCATTAACTGCTGGATGTGAACTATTTGCCAGTAAGTTCAACATCTTATCAATTTAAAAGGTGATTTCATGTCAGTGTGTTGAACGCTTATTTCCGCTGCCCCCTAGTGGTCAAAAAATTATTAAAACTTAGGCTCCCCTTTAAGCATTTTAAACCAAGTCATCAACCTTAATTGTCTTACTGTTTCCTTTCCCTTTACAGATCTTCATGCATGGCAACAACCTGAACAGCCTCCATCAGCTGATCCATCCTGAGATCTTGCCGTCGGAGCTCGGTGGGATGATGCCGCCGTACGATATGGGCACATGGGCACGAACGCTGCTGGACCATGCTTACGACGAGGAGACAGACTACTGTCCGGAGTCCTACACCCTGTCAGTACAAGACCTGGAGAGAGACCTGGAGAAAAACCTGTCCCCAAAAACAATGAAGAGGTCAGCTCAACACTTTTAACCTTTTATTACCTACAGTATGTATCAACAGAACATCCATATATTGTCAAACTAATTATGTGATTGTTGCATAATTATTGTAAACAAGTGGGATAATGATGAAGCTGCTGTGTAGATTTTATCACACTGCTTTTCCTTTCTTCTCCACTCCTCCCACTACCTGTTATCTTCTACTGAAGACAAAGAATCAATATTAATTTATTTATTTGACAGCAAAACAATAGCAAAATATAGTTAGGAGCTGTTGTGAGGAATTTCTTCAGGTATTTGCCCAGAGTTGGAATATTAATTAATAAAAGGAAACAATGAAAATAATGAATCGGATACAAACGAAACAGAAAGCTAAATGACAAAATCCTAATAATGAAAATAAAGAAATGATACAGTAAATACTTAAATCTCATATTACAAAATAAAATCAAACTATTATACTGTGTATGTTGTCATATAATTTGACATATTGCTTTTTATTATTTACTGTTATTGTTTATATAATTAGCATTGATTGTCATTTAATATTCTAGTATTTATTAACATTGAATATTAAATATTCACATGGGCCTATAGACTTTTAACACAGTAACAAGCTAATAGCCACTTGATTTTAAAAAATATATATGTATAATATAAAGTAAATCAGTTATTGGCCATCAAAACTTACATTTGTCTGTTGTTAAAAATGCTGTGAGTTTGTTTGACATTTCATGGAGAATCATTCCCCCCTATAGGCCACCACACAGTATGATTCACTGTGACAGTAAATTATCTGACCACGCTGTGACACCAGCTGACTCACTCACTCAAAATCACTTAGACAAACAACACCATGAGCTCAGGGAGCGGACTGTCACTGCAGATCAACACAATCCTGCTGCCAATTATCAATTAGAGGGCACTTATGATTTATCAGTTTTACCTGCCTTATTTAGTACTGTACTTTTTACATTTTTAAGGTACTTGTACTTTATACTTTTGTACTTTTCTGCTACTTTGTGCTCCTATTACACCTATCTCCACGAGGCCTTGCAGCAAATTTTTCTCAGTGGCTACTTGTGATATTCCAGCAAAAGAAATGCCTGCAGCCCAGAGAGCATTTTCCCCACAGATCACGACTGTAAAAGACACGTCTGTAAAACTGTTGACAGGACACCTCGAGCTGCAAACAAGGTCATTTATGAATCTTTCTATTCTTAATTTTTTGGCCATTGTGGTTTTATATTTGTAAAACTTTCCTCAAGCCCAGAAAAGCAGTTTAAAAATCTGTGACATCTTCACAATGTTAAGACCAGCAAGGAGAGACAATACTGCGCATATTCAGTGGGCCGCATACCACAGAAGTAAACCCCAGAGGCTAGAAAACTTTTTTGGCATATGCGCCAGACAAGAAACTCCATTGGAATGAATAGTCTGGTATCTAGTTATTAAAATCCACAATCTCCACACTTCATTTTTACCGCTGTGCTAGCCCTGGAGAATAAAGCAGAAAACAAAAGCTGATGTAAGCAGCAGTGGTGGGCAGAGCAGAATTTATCAAAAGAGTGGTGCAGGAACAACACATTCTCACTCCGACCTCGTCACATATTGAAGTTTAGTCATGGACTTTCCACGTCCAGATACAAAGGTACCACGGGTGCGTTGGTTGTTGACGTTCTTGGACACTGTGTCAAGTTCTGCCTGTTACATGCATTGTCTTCTTTCAAAATACACTTCCATTTTCACAGGAAATTTAACATTTACATACAGTCTCTTTCAAAACAAACACAATACGTCAGTACAACACTGCCAATTGAGGTTTTTTTCCTTCCACAACTAACGCACATGGTCAGGTTTAGGCAACAAATACACATGGTTAGGTTTAGGAAAAAAGAGCAGGATTTGGCTTTAGAATCTAACAGGATGCGAACACCACTTTCCTGGGTGAACGTCGGTTATTGTTGGATTCATCCACCACACCTCCAGCCCGCCCGCTGCGCTTGGACTTTCACCGCCTTAACTTTCGTCCTTGTCCCACCGTGTTTTCCCCTGATGTCCCCGGACGCCATTAAACTATAATGGCAACCAGGCACATACCATGCCGGCTTTAAAGGATGCCATTTTTCATTGGTGTCTGATGCCACAAGTCACTGCCTAAGCACCGGATTTTGATGACTCTGGAGTAAGACCGGGTTGGCAGGAAAGAGTCTTAAAACCCAGATATGAGTTAGCATCTTAGCACTCCCAGTTTCCTTTTCGTAAAGTCAATGGGTTTTTAGTTAGATGCTTGAAATAGGGTCTGTGGTTAACACAAAATTAAGAGACTTTAACATTTTTTTCTATGACATAAAATATGTCAGTAAATACCCGACTCCTGAATTCTAAAGCCTTCATGTTTCTTAAAAAAGATGGTTGCTAACAAGTGGCTAAGTGAGAGCTTCATGATGCCAAACCAGACCGAACACAGCCTTACAGCTTCATATGGTAGCAATGTTAAACCATGTAGTTGTGGTATTAAAGCCTGGTGTTAGCTTTTTACTTCTGGTGGTTGCATTTAAATGTTAAAAATCATAAAAAGTGGTGTTTATTTGTAAAGATTATCTTGCTTAAGTATCATAAACTAGCACAGAGCTTATTTTTTGCAGTAACCCAAAATCCAATGGCTTTTTGTTGAGGGAACCAGGACAATGTTAGCTGCCTTCTTGGCCTACAAAATAATCCCTACACCACTAACTGGGGGAAAAAATAGATCAGCTTCCAGTCCCTACATACTTTACAATGTGTCTGGCGAGGGACTTTAAGTTTATTTTCACGCTAATACAATTGGAGCCGGTCTGACCTGCATCGCAGGTCTGGTCCCAGTTTTTAGAATCTCAGAGGACCTGAAGGACATGCTGGCACTGATCATCTTCTGTTGTGTTCCCATGCAGGTCTCAGTCTGTGGTGGAACCAGGCGTCCTGAAACGACCAGACAAAGTCAAGAGTGAAGAGGACAACATGCAGCCGCTGCTCTCGCTGGACTAATCCACACATTCAATAACAGCTCGAAAGCATAATCAGTATTTACACACACAAACACACTGACTTACCTGTGCACCTACTGTAAGCGACACGCCCGCCCTGAAAACACCTTCCTCCAGAAAACGCTGCTGCTGCTGCTGTTGGATTTGTGTTTGTCTTGAACTTGAGGCAAAATCAAAATGAGCTAACGGGAGGCAGACGAACGAGCCAGACACGAGGCGGACGTTTCCTCGCAAGCAAAGGGCATCCTAAGAGCTACTGATGGTGTTCTATATTTATTTATTTAGTTATTTGTCAAGTGCCAATTCCAAAAAACTGTAAAATAACATCTTTAAACAATCCAGCCCCCTCAGTGTGGAGCAGGGAAGTAGAACAAACATAAAGAGAAAGAGTTGTGAAGGTGCCACATGCGTGTGAAAACAGTGTTTCCTACAGTAGTGTAGTATAAAGGTGAAAAACTGGAGATCATTTCTCAAAGAGGGCTCGGGGCCACAGTTCCCGAGCTGCAGTGTTTTTCTTCTTTGTACAGTAATTTGAAGAAAACAAGAAGTACAGCTCAGGATTAGTGACGATAACGAGCTTGTTCAACCTCCTGGACACAAAACTGGCAGACAGGCAGGCAGGCAGGCACTGGGTTTACTGGGAGCTTACTGGGAGGTTATGGGTGTCTTTCCTGTGAAAATAACGTCTGAACTGAACTCGACCTCGCTCCAGTTATCTCTTGGAAAAGCAAACCCCCCTTTACGCTAAGAGTGGGCTGTAGGATTTTTTTTTCTCCTCCTTTTCTGACCCATATGTTGCAGAGTACAGTATTTCTTCTGCCATTAGGAAAACACTAAGCTGCAGACTCTTTTTAAACAGTGACTCACATCATTACGTTTGGCTGAAGATGACCAAAAGATATATTTTGAGAAGTTAATAGATGTCAAGCCAGACAAATAAATAAACCTAAATTTAATTTTTATAAAAGCAGAGTAAGGAAACCCTGTCCAGTGACCTTGTGACACATTTGTTACTGTATATTTCTGGCAATAATAATCTTACATCTAAAATGGCCGAGCATCACCACAGTATCTGTTCTCAACATGTCAGTATTATAAGATTTCGAGACGCGTTAAAGGACTGCACCGTTTTTCACCATTTTTTGCATGTTTTACTATAAATCTTACTCATGATTTCAGTACATTATTGGTGTTTCATTATGCAGCTAAAAGCTATTTTAATCAGTATTAATATTAGTTTATAATCTTAACTCAAGGTCCACTTATTAGCTTTCTCCTGAGCTTTTACCATATCTAACATTTAACCATTAATTTACAGATTTGATTGAAGATCTCTGTGCTATCATGTGATTAAAAAAAGAAAAGAATTCAGTAATTCACAATTTTGCTTTTTTGTCTTCAGCGTGTTTTTCAGTAACTACATGAGGAAGTGCTCTTTGGCAGCAGACTCTTAAAGGTGCCCTGTGGAGTTCATGGCCACTAGTGGGGCTATGGAGCAATGTTGTTTTAAATGGGTTGTTTGTATCAGAGCATGTGATTCACGCTCCTACCATTAGTTTCACGTCATTCCACAAATCAGCAGTTGCAAAGCTAACACAAAAAGAGGCGTAGTAATGCACCATCAAAGGCAAAGAAGAAGACGGCTAGCTAGCAAACAATGTCGTACGCAGTGCACAACGTAAAAAATTACAAATTATCGGCTTTGCAAATGTTTTACAAGGAAGGTTCAAACCAGGTCCCCAAGAAGTGCGCCGGTATTAAAGCCTATTTGACATAATGGCCAAACCGTGTAACTACAGGTAACTATAACTTTCAAATCTGTCATTGGATGCCATTGGGCCCAAAAGAGGCTTTTTACTACAGAGTTAAGGTCTTTGCACACTGAGTCCGTTTTATCAGATGCATTTTTTCAATCCGTCATCCCAAAAAAAGTCATTACGCACAGAAACCTTTCACACTGATTCTAATGCATTTTAATGTTCTATTTATTTCAGATATTCGCAATACGTGACAAAATGAAAAGACACATTTCCACCTTTGGTTCTCCACACTTGAGTTATTTACCTGGCTGTCGCCACTCCCTCCCTGAATATTACTATCTGACCTATTGAAGGTAGCTATCTGAGTTATGAAATGATTCTGTGCGCCAAACAAGGCTTCTGACGGATGCGAAAAAAAACACAGAAACCTGTTACAAAGATTTTGATTATGGATTATCAGACTCAGTGTGTAAACATGATTCACACAACATGAAGTCGTATTTATTTTTAGACGTGCGCCAATTTCGGATGAAAACAGTTGGACTCAGTGTGCGAAATCAGTGGATAATTTATTTTCAGCATCACAACCCCTGTGAAACAACTCATGTCACTCTCTTAATTTTATCCATTCAGTCTGATGATATTTTGAAAGTCTAGTAGAGCCGCACGATTGAGTCCTTTTATCCCCATTCAAGTTAGCAGAGCGCTAAACAGGAAGTTAGCCACTTGGCCGGCAGAAATCTCCAGTGCACTTGCTCTCTGGGCCCAACGATGCAAAAGTTTCAGATAATTCTACACCTGGGAAGTTGAACTTTTTTGGCCTCATGCGCCACTGAGCAACTTCCATAGGAATGAATAGCCCTCCTTGGACACTGTATCCAGTTCTCTTTATACATCTGTGGTTCAAACAGTGTGTTTTCGGTGAGAAACACTGAATGTAAACATAACTTTTGCATGTTTACGAGAAAACTCCACAGGGCAGCTTTAAGTCTCAAACGTGAGAGCTTCCTGACAGCATGTAAACGCACCAGACCTGCAGAGTAATTTAACTTTTACAAGCTAATAAAGACACACAGTGATAAATGATCTATCTCAGGCAGTACTGAAGTTGGCAGTAGTGTGACCATGACTGGCAGTAAGTGTGCTTAAAGTGATTTGCAGTAAATAGGCTACAGAGATCCTTGTTTAGTTTTATCTCAGAAAAGCGTTATTTTACATATTTAGATTACAGTATTTTATTGTATTTACAGTATTTTATTTACATTCTGCAGTTAGACAAGCTGCTGCTGCTGCAGTGTAGATATTTAAACTGACACAAACACAACACTTCATCTGTTTGTATGCTATGCTGACTTCCCAAAAATACTTCTTCAGATGAAACTGGCACCAGCTGAAGTTGTTTGACATACCGTAGTTCAGGCTCTTCCAAATCAGCAATTCACATACAGGCTTATGTCGAGAAGTGCAAAAGGTATGACAACTGAGTGGCAGACAGGAAGACTGTGACTCTGACTGGCAGAGCAGGGCAGCAGAGGGAAAGCAAGTCAGGCTGGCAAGCAGACAGCCGAGCAGATCGCAGAAAGGCCGGCAGGCAGGAAGTGTGAGGTGGCCGGCTGCAACGAGAGCAGACAGCTGGAATGTTAAACTATCACACCAGCGTACATGACATGTCAACCCCACTTACAACAGCTCAGAGGCTCTACTCGGTGCAGAGTCGAGTTAGACTGCGGCCTCAGTGTGATCTGTCTGGTTCCACCCCGGTAGATAACTATCTGCTGCACGTGCTGGTGATATTTTTATTTAATATGTGATCAGTCAGTCCAGAGAGAGAGCAGACAGTGCCTACAGAAAACAGTCTGGGAAACTGTCTGACTGATTATAATTTTGAATTCTCATTAGTAATTGACCCTTCTCTGAGGCAATGTTCCCGAAGTCACCGTTGCTAAACCTTTCTGTTCTCCCACAGCATATGGGGAGTTTATAATGATAACAGTGTGGGGACCGCCTGTTATACCGACAACAAAACCTCAGTAATCCAAATAGTGTTCCGTTGAACTAAAAGGCCCATTGACTCATAGCCTGTTATCCCAACTCCCTAACCGAAGCACATGGCTAATTATAATGCAAGATGATGTCATTGGACCCTTCTGCTGCCAATTGTTTTTCATAGTGTAGCGAACCATGACCTGCCCTACTCTGCCTCTGAATGACTAATGCTCTTTGCTCCTTGGTTGGGTTGGTTAGGTCTAGGCCTTAGGTCTAGTCTCATAGTATGAGGGTTAGCCAGTCAGGGGCAGAGGTAGGGTGGGTCATGCCTTGACCATAGCAGAAAGAAATATCACACCAGGGCCGACCGATTGCAGGCCATGAATGTTTCTAATTGCAGGGAGAGTTTGTATTTTCAGAACAATAAGCATTTGTTTTCAAGATAATGGGCTGTCAGACAATTGGCTTTAAGTCCAGTGGGTCATTTTCCTGACTATAGGGTTTCCGAACAATGGGTCGACATAACAATGGCGTGGAACCAAGAAGAGCAGATTATTCACTTCAAGTTTGTAGCAATTTTTTAAACAAAGAAGAACAAAACAAGCGTGTCATTTCTAGCCAACGACAACCATCGATTTTGTCGATGATGAAGACTGTTGCTTGATCAGTTGGCTGAAAACTCTTTAGACAACTTTTTGATGGTTCCCCTTATTAAAATTCAAGATGAGAACCCCATAAAAATATGGTTGCATACATGATATTTTGCTAAACGCTGCATATCCCAGATAAAAAGTTGCCATCTTCAGGAGGTGATGATCCATGTGGAACACTTATACCAATGACGAAACTGCAGAGGGAAGGTTAGATAGATGATGGCAACAATGAGCAGTACTGTCACACATCCAGTTCAGGGAGTAGCGAACCCTTTATTAAGTAAGGTAAAACTTAAGCGTGTGTAGCACATCTGGTTTCATGCAACACACCTGAGTTTGCATCCTGTCTCAGACAGATTCCACTAACAAGTAACGTAGACTTTTTTTCCCTTACATTCAGCAAGTTGTTTTAGTTGCCTGACCCTTACCACATATTCAGGAGCTATAATTTTAGGATGTTTAAAACACCTTTAAATTTTTTGAGAATATTACTCCCGAACCGGGTTTTGCAGAATTATCTCGATATGATTGAATTTTCAGAGTATTGACCGCAAAAAGAATCAGCTATCTTCAATCCAAAACTTCATCAGTATCACGTCAACTCAAATGGAACTGTATTAAAACCTGTGTTGCTTCCCTTAAACATCATTAAGATTAACATTTTTGTCAACTCTTACTCATATTTTGTAATAAATGAACAAATGCTGTAACGTTTCAGCCACTTTAGACGATGATCACACATTAGAGAGGTTGTTGTACCCATTTCCGTCAGAAACTTTAGGGGAAATGTAGAACTGCCAGTTTTGTGCACATCAGAGAGACTGTAATAAACTGTGGGTCTAACGTGAAACCAGAAAATGTTCATCAAGTGTTTTAGAATGATTTCCGTGCATTAGTAGATATCTGAGGTATATTTTTCACACTTACAACACGCATACAGACAAAGAGGCCGCAAATTCAGGACTCAGTTGAGCTTTCGCAGCTTCATGTCAGTCGAGGATGTAAAGGGAAAAAACAGATGAGTACCGTAAACAGGGACACACACACACATACACACACAGCCACTGTAGATGCTTCCAGTTGTTAGGATACAAAGTTTACATGAAATAAACATCTGTATACTGCTTGAATATAGCAAAACTGACTCTCACACAGAACATCCTGCAGGTTCACTGGTTATTTTTAAGGTTAAAGTATTAGAGGTTGGTATCAGAGGCTGCTTTGTTCTGTTGTAAAACTTATTGTATGTAGAAAAACTTAAACACAGTAACACACAGGTAAAGATTTACATTTTATTACAAATATACTTTATCGGGTGACGCTTTGCGCTTTGCCACACATTTAAGATTTTTAAAATGTTTTTTTTTTCCTTTGTCAGTATTTTATTAAAGTTGCTATCTACCTTGTTTATTACACAGGTGACAGATTGGTATATGTTGTATGAATTGTAAACAGAATAATGAAGTTAGAATCTGTTTTTTTATTTTCAAGGAATTCAGCATTTCGAATGTTCTTTCCGTGTTGTTGTTACGTCTTTCCTGCTGAGCTTGGATCAAGGTGTTGCTGAATACATTTTTACAAACCTATCGTGACTGATCAGTAGTGACGTATCGATGGCTTTCACATTTTTAAAAGCCACCATGGAAGACGCCTGGAGGTCCTCAGTGATTTTCTAAAATTTTGATTCAACCTTTGCAACAAAAGTGAACACAAATGAATCATTTCTGGGCTGGTTTTGACTGGAAACGCTGCATTTCCGTCACCAATACTTAAGATTTGCATAATGTCAGATCAAAGTGAGCTAACATGGTATTTATTCAGCTAAACAACACTGTCATATTGTCATAGTTTTTCACACCAGCTTACATGATAGCAAATGTAGAGCCTGCATACTGTTTTTCTCCCATGCAAAATAAGGTCTCACAGTGACAGACAGACTGTGGAGAAACATTAAGGGAGCATGATGCTTCCATTTTTATTGACCTGCTTCACTTGTCAAAATGAACACCATACATGAGACACATGCATACGTGCGTAAGAGCCCTGACAGACAAATTTATCTACAGTTTGCAAGTGACAAACATTTGTGTAATATGATGCTGTCACTGTTGCAGTTCACCATGAGCAGTGCTCGCAAATCGCTTTTGTGAGACGGGCCCCGGTCGGCTATTTGGGGCCAGAAAATCCATATTTTCTGTGGTGAGCAAGCTGCGTGATAACCTCAAACACCTACATGTATCTATCAAACCCCCCAAAGACAGCCTGCTTTCAGCCTTAGTAATTTCATTATGTAACAGTGAGTTTGCGTCAACAAAGGCATAAGATGTGAAATTACTTTGGAGACTTCACCTTGAAAAACAGAGAGAATGTGTTGAGTTGAGTTGAGTTTTCCTGTTACTTTCAATATGGTCGGAGTGCTATTGGAGCCAGCACCTAGTGGCATATAGAGGTATTGCATCTGACAGCACTACTACGCTAATTTCTACATTCAGCTATAAGATTGTCACATGGTGTTCCAGTATTGTGCTTAACTTCAGACTAAAAGCAACACAGAAAACCTACGATTGACATACCGACCAACATGGCACACTGATCACTGAAATAAAAGTTACTAACATTCAAACTAAAACACTAAAAGTTACATACGAGACGAGCATTTCTTTAGTCTCCATCTAAATGTAGCACAAATTTAAACCAAATGCAAACAAATGTATGTTTCTTTCCACAATGGTTATGCAAATGTTTGGAGCTGAGCATATTAAAATAAGCAGTTGGTGGCACTAATTAAACTACTGCAGACGAAGACATAATGGAAGTATGGAATTTATATTTATTTTATCTATTTATTTGATGAAGGTTACAGTCTCCTCATTACTCCAGTCCACACAGATCTGTTTTTGTCTTTTGCAATTTTCTTCCATGAGAAAAAAATCACGCCCTTCATGTACATCATTAGTCTGTTTCCATTACATTTTCGCACATTTCAATTTTATTTATACACCAAATTTCCATCTCATCCAAGCGTAAAAACTTATTTGTGTTTTCTCAAGTGATTCTTTTTATCTTTTTTTGTAGTGCACAGATTTAAAATGTGCTTTAAAACAGGTGGTTGGAAACATGTTTTTTGACTGAAACTTTCTCAGCTTCTCCTGTCTGTACTGTAGCTCTAAACATGATATCCTGTCGGTGAGACGAAATTGCTTTGTGTGGGAGAAAAACAGTGAGCAGGAATTACATCTCGTCTTTGATTTGTTTTTGGATGTGCATGCTCTTTAACACATTGACTAAAATACAGTATTTAAAATGTTTACTTTTTTCATGGTATGTTTAGTTATTACTTTAAACAACTACACTCAATATTAAGGAGACTGATGGTGCCAAATATAGTCAGCAGACAGATCAGGACAGAATTTGAACACAATTAAAAAGGTAATCATGACAGATTGGCAGATTGTAGAAGACATTGCCATCAATTATAGTCATGGAAAACATGTGCAGAGACTCCTTTACCTGAGATACATGTGTTGTTTGTCTGGTTCATATATTTGGCACTTAAAGTCTATAAAAAGGGAAAAAGTTGACCTCCATGTCCAGTTTCAGTGATGTCAATGTCCTCTGAGTTTGACAGGCAAAACTAAACCACACTGATTAACATAACTTTTGTTTTTCACATTGACAGATATGTAAAACTGGCACCAATGAACATGCATTCTATAAATCAGTTAGTATTTTAATGTTTACATCAAGAGTTTTGTTCCAAAGAGAGGTAATTAAAAAAGACTCCAGCTCTGCAAATCATTTCTGACAAGGAAAAATTAATTTAATCAGTGTTTTGTTCACAATAGTGCATCATTATGGAATCAAGCTCCATCATAAGCTTTGTTAAAGTACTGCTGTCTGTCTAATGATTTATTTTCTTGGACTAAGATAATTCATTTCTCACTGACTTGGACTGATGTTTGATTTATCTCAGCCAAAGCCACCTCGTCATTACAAACCTAATGTATTGCTTCTTATCATTAAGTATATGTGCTTTGAGGATTTGGACAATGAATGAACTTCTTTGTTTTTTTAAATGATTGATAACTTCCTGAAAATGAATGCATACCTTTCTGTTGGTGATATATTTAATTAATCTTCATATCACTGTTCTTTGATTGTATAGTTACAGTAGGAGCTGTAGGGAGACCAAACTCAAAACTGAATTGTGAAGTTATCATGGAAAGCCAGTATATTATAGGAGCGAAAAAACTGTTCAGTTTAGCAGGTGTTAAATGTATAAATGTCCTCAAAGACAATTTGCTGAAATGCATCATGTAAAACGAGCAAAATAAATATGGACACATGTAGATTTTCTCACATTCCTCTTATTTTTGTGTCTTCAGGTAAGTCTCACCGCTTCAGTTCTTACTGTCCCTTGATAACGATGCAGTGTTTGGCACCAGGGTTTGGACAATTCAGACTGCAGCTGCAGGGAATCAGTCATCAAGACTGTGACCTGTTTCCTGAGTGAAGCAGCAGTAACAGACAACATGAACAGGAACAAAGACATGAGCGTGCTCATTTAGGCTGAAAGCTTCAACACACTCTCCACTGGGTGAGGAAAGCAGATGATGTTCTTGAGGACAGGACAGACTTGTAGCAGCAGCTATGCAGCAAACATTATGTATGTAAAGTACTTCTGACTTCTGGTATTAGAAATGTTGTAGTACAATTGTACAAAATTTCTCAAGACTCAAATTAAAAAGAAATCAAATCACCAATAATCTGCACTTTATTGGATAAAAAAGTGCCCTGTATCTCCAAAGGTTGTTGGCCTATGGGGACTTGGACGCCTGTAAAATGTGCCAACATGAGATATTTGTGTCAGAGCTTGAACATTTTAGCAGCGTCGATAAAGAAAACTGGCAGCGTAGCAAAAATACAAAGGAGAAGCTTCAATCACTGAACTGAAAGTGGAGCATTTTGAAATCAAGGGGCACTTTCTTTTATGATTTAAGTGTAGATCTTCATGGAGGGTAATTCTTTGCTTTCATTATCATAACTATATACTTGAAATATTGAAGCAATTCAGACACTTAAAGCTTCATTCTGAAAGCTCACTCTAACAGAGAGATTCCCAGCAAAGAGGACTCGATAGTGTGGCTGCTGTGATTGTTGTCGACTTAAATCCCTTTTTTTCTGCCTGGGATTTTTTGTTTTAACAAAGTGTGATCTTAAGAGCAAAATCTGCAATAATTAATACAAAAACTAATTTGAACATGGGTTTAATTTATGGGGAGACATGTCCCTGTACCACAAGTACATAATTTGCATTTGCTAATATCTTTTGGAGTGTTGCTGCCCAGAGTGTGGTCATTAGCAGCGTTTTGTGTCACACAATAAGGATAAAGAGGTGGTTGGCACATTGGGGGCACAAAAACATATGGCTTTGAGGATTCAAATCATGTCTCAGGGTCCAGATCAGCTTTTTGTTGTCTCTGTATACAGTATTTAACTGCAACCAGGAGCTCTATGGCTCGGTCAGTCAGTCCACAAATATTTCCCCAACCTTTGGCTGCCGCAGTTTTTGCCCTGAGAGGCGGACATTTGGCGTATAGGTCAAATATGTGTCTGTCTATGTACAGTCACACACAAACAAAATTAACACGGATGGATATTTGCCTCCCGTTCATTTCAGTGCAGAGGCAGATAAAATATTTGATTCCAGCGGCAAAGCAAATTTGCATCTTAACATTGCATGGAGTTCAACATTGGTGGGCTGACGAAATCACAGCATCAACCACTAGCAAAGAAGTGTGAATGGAGACGTTAATTGTTGTGTGTTTAACCAGCTAATATTGTAAGATATTGGCCATGAAACCGGTCCACGTTAGTGATGCTGCCTGGCTGGCAGTGTGTTGGGACACAAACATGGAACGTAAGAAAACAGAAAAAAAATCACATTTGTCAGTATTTATCAAATACAGTATAAAAATATGGACGTAGTCACTGTGACGTCACCCATTGGTTTCTGAGGCGCGGGTTTGAAGCTCAAAGTAGGCGGCTCTGGCCATTGCCATCTTCGCAGTGCCTGACTCTGCCCAACTCCCGGCCAATCAAAAATGGGCAAAGAGGTGGGCCAAATGAAGCTTGGTTGCCCACCTCGCTCGAAGCTGCTAAGTTAGCTAAGGCTAACAAGCTACACGGGATCTGCCCATTGGTTCGACAGCTCATTGGTTCGACAGCCCATTGTTCCGACCATATTAAACTCATTGTTCCGAAGTCCGTTCTGAAATCATCATGACGCCCTGTGGTTAAGGTCTGGTTAGGTTTAGGCACAAAAACCACTTGGTTAGGGTCAGGAAAAGATCATGGTGTGGGTTAAAATGAAAAAGAAAGTGACAAACTCATAAACTGTGAACCTGCTCCGCCTCAAGCCAGTCGCGGCGCACCATATGCCCGCCGCGAGCCGTTCAGCACCGCGGACAGTCGGACTAATGGGATGTCGAATCAGTGGGCTGTCGAACCAATGACATGGACCCAGCTACACTACTTTGGCTAGCCCTGTGGTGTTGGCTGCTCCTGCTGCTGTAAAGTTGAGCATTTCAACATAGGGGTCTATGGGGATTGACAGGCTTTTGGAGCCTGCCTCAAGTGGCCATTCAACGAACTGCAGTTTTTGGCACTTCGGCATTGGCTTCACTCGTCATCCCTGGAGGTTGCTGTTTGGTATTTATTAGCAACCTAACTCACATTAGCTAAGAAGCTAGTTTTCCCTGTGCATCACAACTTTACCCTGAGAGTGTGTGTTTGTGTTCATGCCAATAAAAGGCTGAGTGCAGTAAAAGTTGCCTACGTAACATGACCGCACTTTGTAACAACACACACACAGATAGACAGACATACACACAAAGACACACACACCATTTTGCCACATCCCCTTTCATAACTCATGAAATGATTGTCATATGGAGGCATTATTGGATAAGTGACAAGCATATGTGAGGGTGTGTGTGCATGCGTCATGAATTCATGTGTGTATGTGGTCACGACTACTGTGAAGACACACTTGTTTACTTATTGTAGGGAAATCAGATTAAAAACAGCTGCTTGTGGATGCAGTTAACATTACCATTTCATCCCTATGCTGATAAAAATGTAATCCAGGCAGCAATTATGTGTCTTCCAAACATATCTGGCAAAGTCAGCTCAGTGTGTGTTTGTATCTCGGAGCAGATTATTTATGTCCTCATACAGCAGGTGGGTTTTAATTTGTTATTATCCCAGTATGTGTCCTTTTGTGTCCCCATAACAACAGTCTTTCTCGTATCATTCCAGCTTGAGGGAAACATAAAGAAAGACACAATAATGGCCTTGCAAATTTCTGCAAATATTTATTGAAATGATGACCCACAAAATGCATTTTGGTGAGTGTATTCTACATGTAACCACAGCAGACATCCTCAGTAGAGTCCCTTAAGTGCCTAAAATGTCACTTGTGATATTTAAGTGGCTCCTGAAATGTCTAAAAACAGTGATTGAGTCAGGCTGCTAGCCTTCTCATGTGATTACATCATACACCTCTGCTTTATCATACATGCAACAGGTAGTTTATTCTGTCTCGTTAGGGAACACTGTTAAAATTATTGCCCACATTGAAGTCTGATGATATTCAACAACACAGAAATATCCTCTTTAATTGAAACAAATTACTTTTTTTTTTTTTTTTTTCTGAGCAGACCAGTGTGTGAATTCAATGTCTTTCAGTGTGAGACCTAACGAGGTGATCAATCTCTGGAGTGCAACAAATAAAATAAATATTATCTACAGTCTTTATACAGCTTCTGACTGACTGTTGGTTGATGTGTATTTTACACTGGAGAGTGATGCTTGTGTGAATTACACCATCATGCAAATTACATCAGAACTCGTTAACAAAATAAGTGATTGTTCTAAAAGAACCAAACAACCTCACACCATACTTGTTCAGTGGATAAAAATTCTCCTAAAACAACATTAACAATCGCTCGTCCTCAGCAATTAATCTGCTCTTATTGCAACACATTCATATTTCCCACTGACCTGAAACTAATCCTGTCGAGCCCATTCACAAAAACAAAGCCATGACATTCAGTAACACCTCTGAAAATATTTTAAAATCTTTCATTTCAAAGGTTTTTTAAACTATTACTCTGAAAATGCAGATACTGCATCAAGTGTAAAACTTAAATGCAGTTCCTCTTTGTTCTCCTGGGTTCACACATGGCATAAACCTGGTTTGAAATCCCCTGAATTCTCCTTACAGTAGGGGTTCAGTGTGGTTACCCTCGTTTTACACGTGTACACCATTTTAGTGAGTTAACGAAGCAAACACAGTGAGTTGATTGGAATAGTATCACTCCATTACGCATGTTGGCCTCAAATTAACTTAACAACATATGCTCTACTGCAAATCTTATGCTCAAATCCAATTTATTTATTAGATCATGTTTTATCGTTGCTTGCTGTTTAATTCTCTGAACAGGTCATGTTTCTAAACTGACCTTCATGCTCGAAAAAAAACCCGTCATGTCTGATATGCTAATGTTGCAGTAAATTACCACCAACCGTAAGTAATGGGAATTATGTGAAATGAATTGATATCGCAAAGCATTTATCGCCGCTGTCATTTAAAAGTATTGCCTGTTTTTGAAAGGAAAAGCCCAGCAAGCACCTGAGGAGTTTGAACTTCACTCAGTACCCAGGGAGCGAGAGTTACTCGGGTAACCAGACATTTCCGAGGTAAGCATGTCCCAAAATGTTAGCTTCAATACATCAACTTTAAAAGGTTTAAAGCTGAAGTTTATCTGCGTTGTGTTTCGTCCTCGTGGACCTGCTCCTCAAAACAACCTTGCTCTACAGCACCACTAGTGGTCAAAAACTCCATAGAAAACCTTTAATGCCAAGTAGTGCGTCTGAGCTGATCAAAGTATTGATTTTTAGAGCATTACACTGTGATATATGGGAAAATACTGACCAACAAATATGGGAAACTCAGGTCGAAATGTTTCTGCAGAAAAATAGATCAACAAATGGTTGAAACTACTAAAAAATCAAAGTGAAACATACTGATAAGTGATGTTTTTTTGCTTCAAGTGTACATGCTGTACCCATTCACAACTGCTGCAGTGCAGTAACAACATGCAGGGAAAAAAAAACGCACTCTTAACATCATTACACAAACATATGTACCTATATTTCAAACGTGATCACAGATGGAGTCAAGGGTAAACCCCGTGCTGTGAAACTTGTATACAGCCTAGTGACATTAGATTAGATGTAAAAACATAATTACAGCAGACAGCTGCAGCTGCATGGTGTTATTACTGTCTGTTAATATCATGCAGCTGCAGTGCAACTGACGTTTCAGGGCCTCCAGAGCAGCTATCTACTCACTGCATCCCCCCACTGGAATAGGTTTCATTTTAAGAATAATTCCTGTATAAACAAACACACCTGAAGTGCACAGCAATGCCAGGTGTGTTTTAAATGCCACTCCAACAACCACATACTCACAGTGGGTCGCCACTGTAAAAGGTTGTCAGATCTCATTTGGCCATGAAACATGAGGACTCTTCACACTTACATTTTCAGGCCTGTTGACCTAAACCCTGCAGGGGCAACAAAAAGCAGCCCAGGGCTAGCTTAACCTCATTTCACACTTGGACTCATTAACCCAGAGTTTACATCAAGCCTCAGGTTAAATATTCACACTCAAAAATCAGTACGCTAACAGCAAACAGCTAGGTGAGATTGCTTTGGTTCCAACCCGGATTCACACCAGTGACTTAAAAGATGCATTCAGAGTGAGCACGAAGCATTTTCCCCCACTTTATTGCGCAATTAGTTGCCTTGAATACCCATTGACAAACTCTACGGGCTGTTGCTGTTAGCTTGGTAGCAACATTACCATAACAGGAACTCCAGTTCTCTCTTATTTTCCCCTCAGTTTGTCTTATTGTCTCTGCAGCTGAGTCACACAGCTGCAGGATAAGTGCACATTTTTTGCTCGAATGGAAGCATTTCAGCATTTGCGTTACTTAGACTGAATCTGCAACTCTTCACATCCACTCACATCTTTCCACTGATTTTGTTTGCATTTGCATTGCTTCTGAAATCAGCTTTGGGCTCAGTCTGAACACACCTTAAGACTTTATAGGGGACAACCCTGAAAAAGGTGTGGATAGACCTGCAATACAGTTAGGATTAGTCGGTCCACAAGGCGTTAATCTGTAAGTCACCACTACAATAGGGCAAGTGCCTCACACTGCAAACCACTGAGGAATTAATTTTGCAGCTTAGGAACTGTAAGTGTGAATAAACTGTTTGGGGCGAACACCACAGCAGGCCCTGGACTAATATGGGTCTTATCCCAGGATTAAGCCCAGTGTGAGACACCCTTTTGGTTCTTTGTAGTCAAGGTTTTCATTCAGTAAGACAGCAGCAAATTGCCGATAATGCTCAGCAACAGTTTTGCAGCGACAACAAGGCAGCGTTGTTGTGAAGGTGCAAAACCAGAGCAAGTGAGGTAACTGAAAATATGACAATGTATCAGGCTTTGTTAATAAGCTGATGGTTAACATGACATTTATCCACTGTAGCAGACATCACAGCGTCTCATTAGTTGGTCACATCAAAGTCGTCCTGTGCAGACTCCCTGTCTCTGAACAAGCTGATTCCATCAACTGCACTTCATTCGTAAGAACAAAGCTGGCTTGTCACCAAGGACCAATTCAGGTTTAAAGACTGGGAAATAGAAATAAATGGCATTTTATAAAACTAAAAGTATTCAAGCATTAAATGAGTATTAGTATTATAAGAGGGGACCATGTATTGTAAACTTCAAGCCCTTATTTGCACCTGTTTGAAGTTAAGAACATTTTTAAATGAGCAACCTTTTAATACAAACATGTCAGTGTCTGGGAATGAAAAACATCCAACAAATACATTAAACGTGTCGAAACATCTCTTTAAACTAAAGTGTTGTGCCTTTAATTTAAATCAAGCATGTTGTACATAATGAGCTCACCTTCCTCTTCACTCCTGTATGATATCAGGTCATCTGAGAAGAAAATGTCTCATCTTTATTAATCACTCGGCAACATTTAACATGTTGATGAGGCTCGCGATCAGAGACAAGGAGGCTGCTTGGATCAAATGTGGGAGCTCCTGGGGTTTGACCCTCCAATCATTTGCATGCTAATCTGTTGCAGATGAAGCGAAGCAGCAAAAAACACCTGGTTGTGTTACAGTACGCAAGATTTAAATCTGTGATTAAAAACAAGAGGATGCAAGCTGTTGATAACGGCTCTCAAAGTAAAAAAAAAAACCAAAACAACTAAAAATATGTGACATGTCTTTCAAGTAATATTTAATCCCATTCAAAATCCAAAAACAAAATGGTAGATTTTCTTTTTGTTGCTTTTTTTTTTTTAAGTTTCCTGATTTATTTTTTTGTAATATTTGATGCAAAATACTGCCTCAGATTGTATTTATTAATAATTTTGTTTGAGTATTATCAGTTTTTTTCTTGTATATTTTAAAACAGAATAAATATGTGCTTTTTTACTGTTAACAATTGTTTGTCAGTGCAAATGCCTTAAATTATAAATATTAAATTTAACAAAATATGGTACCATGGAAACCTTATTTTAAAGTAGACTGAAAAAGTAAACTAATATAAACAACATGCTAAAGATGTTTATGTTTATTTCAGCCTAAATTACTAATATAATCCTTATGTACATTATACATAGTTATGAATATTTATACAATGCTTCCTTGATTGGAGATTTGTGACATTGTAAGGCACAAGCAAAGCGTGACGGTGACAACTATCAGCTGTGAGGAAAATGGGGAATATCATCAGAAACCCCAGGAGCTCAACCACATAGAGAGAAAATATGTACATAAATAAATTAAAGACAAAATCATTCTGTCCACTCTTAACTGTGTCTGTTTTTTCCTCAGGATTTAAGAATTCCACAGATTTAAAATGTCTCCCCCTGCTGGACTGGGAGATGTAGTGCTATCAGAAATGAGGTGAGAGTTCAGGTTGTCCTATTGTCCCGCCGCCCTTGCTGCTCTCTGCTGCTGCTCCATCATGGACCTGATTGCAGGGGTAATCATGGCGGGGGACATGGGCGGGGTGAAAGGTCGCAAGGGGTACTGTGCATTTTTACCAGGGACGTAAATGCACTGGAAGTATCTCTGGCCTGTGAAGACAGCAAGATGAGATGGATAGATGATTGATAAGGGCATGGTTTGGATTGAAAAAAAAGTATATAGGGAGAGAAATAGAGTTAATAGATTAGGTTAATAGATAAAACCTTTCAATATGGACTCCTGAACAGGTCTGTTTTTAATGCAAACTGTCATCAGTAGGCTATTACAATAAGCAAGCTGAGCCTGAAACTGAAACTGAGATGATCACAATTTATCCATACCTCTGGGAGTTCCTGGTTCCCACAAGGAAATACAACTATTCATTATTTAAAGAAAAGAATATCTAACATGTTCTCACTCCCAACTGGTAAAATGGCCAATGGCCCTATACTTCAAACTATGGCGCTCTAAGTACCCCTATAGCGTCAGTTTTGGACTCTCTGGGACATGGACGCATAATTTGTGCTTGTTACAAGCATAGTGTATTTTCAAAAAAAGATCAGTGTCACAAGAAATGTAGGTTTTGTCACCAAAACTACTTCAGGTTTAGGCAACAAAACTATTTGATTATGTGCAAAAAAATCACCAGAAGAAATGTTTGCATTGAAGGTTTTTTGAAATTCGTGTTACATACTAAGTGACATTTGCACATTATTTTGTTGCGGATATATACGAACTTTACGTTTCTCAACAACGCTGTGGTGAAGGTTTGGTTCGGTTCAGGCTCAAAACCATCAAAAACACCAGTGAAATACCAGCCTGTTCTCTTTTCAGAGACACTGAAAACCTGCCGCTTTGACAGCTGTTTCGGCATCACACACCTGGCGCAAAAGGCCACCTCTTGCTGCGCTATGATACGTGGACGGGCGGTGTCAGTTCTTAACACAGCCGGACAATACCTGTCACAGTGGTATCATGCTGCTAGACGGTATCAGATTGAAATGCTGCCAGTAATGACTAATATAAGAAGCGAGAAAGTCCCCATAGGGTGGGTGGGACCAACAAACCCTGGACTTTCACCCAGGAGCCTGGTGTTAGCTTCCCATGTGAATGTAGAGAGAAACCATGATGTTTTTTTCTAAACCTAACTACATGCTTTTGTTGACATGCCGGCGTTGGTAGTGGCATCCTGGGATGTCAACAACAGATGCAGAAGGATGCCTAGCCTGTAATACTTAGACGTAAAAGGCTACTGACAAAGCGGCAATATGTAATGACTTGGGATGAGGAGGTGATGCAAATGAGCCCAGGTTCAATTACAGAAACACTGCTGGGAATGACAACAGGCTGGAATATCACCATGAAATGTAACTTATAGACCGAACAATGAAACACCCATGTGCTTCCCAGTAGGTTATGGTCCTTTAAAACTGTTTAGCTGAAGACCTTTGTTGCCTGTCACACCATCCTTCACCTCTCTCCTTATTACCTGGCTGTCTCTATAGTGTCAGTTACCTGTGCAGGCAAAGAGGCAAAAAAACAAAACAAAACAAAAAAACATACTTCAAAGTATGTTCCATTTGGATAAAGGTATGCAAAAGCTTTAAGAGGAAACCTCTATTTATTTGTGTAAGTTTCATCAGAAAGTCACAGTTAGTCAAAACAGTCTGATGAAATTTCAGCAACTCCTACCTGGTTTCTTCTTTTCTGTAATGTTTTCTTCAGTCTGGGATTCTTCTGCAAGAAATAGGATAAAATGCATAGTTATATTGTTGGTATGTGTGTGTGAGTCTGTGTAAGAGAGACAGAAGACACAGGATGAGTGTCTGCATGCATATGAGTAGGAAAATGAGGAGAAAGAGCCTGGGAAAGGAAAAAAAGGTTCATTCAGAAGACACACTGTGATGTTCTTTTGTGGTCTTGTGCTCTTTCATTCTTCTGTTAAAGTCCGGCTGAAATTAAATTGCATTTTTGCTAAAAAATCAGCACACTCAGCACACAAACAGTCTTTGATATTTCTTTTAATGTGTGGGTAGTTATTTTGTGCCAACCGTCATGAACAAACAGAAAACATTTCAATGCTGTTTTTCTGCAATGCCGTATTTTGATGTTCTCCCAAGGGCATAAAGTTTGATTATTCCAGTGGTACCCATAGATGGAATGTACAAGCAGTTCTGAGTTTCTCAGTTTTTGGATTTTTCGTTCACAGTGGAGGCATGAAAAATAAAGTAAGCAACCCAATTTAAAAGAAAGGCAGAAAATTAAACCTATAAATTAAAGTTTGGATCAGAGTAATCAACCTAATTTGATCACACACTAAGAAACAAGAAATACTATATGAGTAGGAAAGTGTAGAGTCACACGGGGCAGTGGGGACGAGATGGGGTGGGGGTGCTGAACCTCCACTGGGTGACTCAATAATAACAGAACACTAATACCCCAATTTAATGGGTTTTGCTTCATGGGTTTAATCAGTCCAGCTAAGTATTATTGTTGCCATATTCATCAAAGGCCATAATCTCTTCCAGTGACTCAAGGCAGCTCAAAAGGCTGGTAATCTCGTCTCAATCAGCTCATCTCATTAAATTCTAATCGCTTATGTTCCTAATGTCATTAAAGCAAATTTGTATTGAGTCAACCAGTGGGAAGATGGTGGAAATTAACTGGATACCTTAAGCTTTACGGGGCGCTCTTTTTCCTTTGTCTATGAACAACAAGCATATGGAATAAAACATGTAAACAAGGGCTACTTTGGGTCTGTGCTGGTTCTCAGTCACCCAGGTGAATTACTGGAAGTACTTTCTCTGTTCATGCAAGAGGCTTTATCAGGTCTGTTGACTGGTGGGAAAACAGCAAACATACATTCATATTTGCCACATACTCTCCTGTCATTTCAGATCCAGCCACTCCCTTCTGCCCTGCACTAACCCTTTTTCCTCCATTCCCATCACCTGACCCTCCCTGCCCACCTGCACACCTGTTTCCCATTTCCACTCATTCCCTGCCAATTTCTCTGCTGACACCCGGGCTTTCAAGTCTTTTGTTCTGCATACTATACCTGGTTCTGACCCTTGCCTGTTTTTGACATATATAAATGTGAACTTTTATTTCAACCTGCCTGTCTTTGAGTCGGGCTTCAGGGTTCAAGCCTGTCACCTGTGACCCAAAGAGCTGCTGCCATCATTCGAGTCAGACAACCCGTGATGACTCTTATTAGGACATTGTGTTTTGTTGCATCACATAAATCCCAGCATACCTCTTCAGAACATCAACCAGACTGAGTACACACCTGTGTAATGTCAGGTTCAGGTTCAGACCACATGATATCAGCCTGATAATAACCTGGCCTGATACACATAGGGCGTCGCAGGGAGCAAAAACAGGCATCTGGCACAACAATTGATCATTTTCTCCCATGTAGTGTATCATATAGGACAACCGACACTACATCTGGGACGCCTCACAACATACTGAAAAAAGACTAGCAATTTTTTTGCCTTCTCTGAGTATGACAAATTCCATGACCTTTGCTGCCGTTGACCAATAACAGCACAGAGCACAACTTTAAATGTAGCAGACAAAAAGGAGTGATGCTGTTGGTGCTACGAGGCGGATCTTTGAAACAGAAGAAAGGTCAAAGTCATTTTTTCTCTCTTTTTTTGTCTTTTTCAAACACAAAACACATGCCACTGGTTGTTTACAATCTTGTTCCCAGAGGTTTGTCCTTAGCACTTCCTTCCCCAAGACATTACGCAGGTTGTGAAAGACAGCAGGTTTTGATTAGTCAAGGAAAAACCAAGCTGCAACTGCTGGGGCTGAAAACTGAAGCCAACGTGGAAGTGCCAGAAACTGCAGTTCATTGACTGGCCACTTGAGGCTGTCTCCAGAAGCCAGTCAATCCCCATAGACCCCCATGTTGACAGTTTTGCTCTCTATAGCTAATTTCAACATTCGTGATAACTGTACGGAGCTGTAAGGACTGTTCCAATGTCAAGGATCCTTTGAGTTCTACCGAGGATCAAGTCTTTCCTTTAGAGAATTTTCAAGTTTGCATGTGTGTATGCTCAGGGGGCATGAATTCCTTGCACATGATTTGCCAGAACTGAAGGCAGGGCCTCTTCAATGATGCACCCCTAAGTACTTGCTAACTTCTGTAGGACGCAGACTTGGAAGGACCTGTCCCACCAAGTAAGCATCCTTGACTTTGAGAAGCACCATATGAGTCAGATCCACCCCTCCCTCCTTCACAGCTCCAATCTGTCATCCAAATATCGTCACTTCTGGCTTACAGTTTATAGGACCAACGTATCGTCCATCATGTCTCTCGCCCAAGTCATGGCAAGAATTTATGACTCCATGATCACCTATCCTGACATGGTGACCATCTTAACAGACAAAAATGTTGTGTAGTCTGAACCTGGCATTAGTGTGCAGGGCCTTAAACACCTTTTAGACGCCATGTTATACTAATTGGTTTGTTTTATATCAAGATATCAGCAAAGCAAAGTCTTTACTTTCAATGCTGCAATCTTTTGTGTCAGTTGTTGAAAAAGTTGTGCCAACTTCTGAATATACAACACCAGTCATACTTGATTTCAGAGAAGTGTTAGTTGTTGTCATGGTGACTGGATATCACTAGAGATAAATAACTTTCATACTTACTCGGCTGTGGTGTTTTTTTCTCTTTATCTAAAATGTGAGAGGGAGGAAAAAGAGAGAAACTCATCAATGTCACCCACCCACAGCACACATTAGATTCACTTTCTAATTGTGAATCATACCTTCAGCCTCTTTGACAGATTTCTTCTCAGCCTTCTCAGCTTTGCCTGCGAGAGGAGAGACAGCCCTATTACATCCTGCCAAATAATTCTCAGGTGTACCTGTTAATATTCTGGCAATAATATTCTCCTCTCAGTGTAATGCAGCTTGACGTGTCCTAATTGGAACTTTATCATGCATAAGACAGCCCATTTAATCTCATAATCTGTGACTATGTTTCCAAGAAGTGTGATTTGTCCTGAGAAGTGTCAGGAGAGATTTACCATTACTGTAACCCAAAATCTTTAAATACAGAATGTTTTGAGAAAAACCCAACCTCTCATCTGCTCTTTCACTGCTCAACTTATGTTTATATGACATTAATTACTCTGTTCAGTTAATTTCTCCCAGAGCCAATGAGCATGTTCAATCAGAAAATACTGGGAGCCACTTAGTTTGCAGACATTATTGTTAGAGCATGACTGACGATAAAAAGGTAGATGAGGTAGCCTTGTTAAGTTACCAAGTTAATGATTTTGTGTTTGCTGCATTTCAATGTCCTGCTTGGAACAAGAAAAGGGCTTGAACAAAAATCCTTAGAAAATTAGAAATGAAATGTGTAAAGGTATCACGGGGGTCTAGGGGCTAATACCACATTTGCATCAATGTTGCCGGTTCGAATCCAGGGGGGGACATTTGTTGCATATATCGTCCACTTGTTTCTCTTTCCACACATGTTCCTGTCTGCCTCTAATATGTAAACTGACAGTTAAATGCCCCCAAAAATAAAACAATACAGTAGGTAACCTAAAACTAGAATTACAGCTGTGTGGCTGACTGCCTTCACAAACCAGTAAAGCTGGAGTTACAGTTTACATCCATGTTTGTCCAGACTCATACGTAGCCATGACAGCTGACAATGCTTCAAATATGGATGTTGATGCAAAGAAGCTACATATTCTAAAACATGGATGCTCATCTTCAACATAAAATCTATATAGTCAGCAAGGTTTCAAGGTAGGCACCAAAGACTAGTGTCACCAAGTCAGTATCTGACCAAACATCTCCCCTTCTGCTATGTTCTTGCAGGAGATTATGATGTCACAGTGAAGTTGACCTTTTGGATATAAGATGATATCACTTCATCATTTGATCCTATTAGATCTATTAGTGTTAAAGTTAAGCATGATTAGCATATGAATTACTGAATTATGTCCAAAAATATGTGTTGTGCTTTGACCACCAAAATCTAATCAGTTCATTCTTGAGTCTAAGTGGATGTTTGTGCCAAAGTTGAAGGAATTACCTCTGGGTGTTCCTGAGAAATTGCGTCAACAAGAATGAAACGAGCACGAGCAACCCGAAAACATAATGCCCCCTGCTGGCTGTCGCCGGTGTGGATTCATAAAAACAACCCATCCACAAATTAACCAACAAATACAGGCATACATACACATAATAAAATGTAGACTTACTTTTCTGCTCTGCCAATAATTTTGATTTAGCCTTAGCTGAAAATAAAAAGACATACAAATTACTGCAAGTTTCAGTACAAGAGTCCTGCTCTGCTCCACAGGCCAGTAAATGGCCATGGTAAATTATTTGTGTCTCGCATTAGAGAAAGTGTTACCTGGTTCAGACGAAGATCTGGCAGGTTTCTCTTCCTTTGCATGGGAGGTTACATTCGCCCTCCTCATAGTTTCTAGCCTCGGTCTCACTCTGAGCGGCTGTGGACGTGGTTCTGGTTCTGGAATGTTAAAAACAAATCAATACCAATATTTTCATTTAGATTTAAATCAAATTATGGTTTAGCATCTGCACGAACTGAAAAGATAATGCAAGTGAAGAATCCTGCTAAACTGGATGATCGAAACCAAATCTTCAACCAAAATGTCATTTTAATAAACTTGTGCAGGAGCCTTGGCTTTGCTCCTGACAGGTGATGCTTCCGAGAGGAGCAAAAACAATTAGTTTCCAATCATCTTTAATGTCACTGGCAGGAATGATGATTGACTTAAATGCAAATGAATGCATGTCAGTGTGTGTGTACTCACCTTTCTTTTCAGAAGCTGATTTGCTCTTCTGTCGTGTAGCCGCAGGCTCTAATATAATGAGGAAAGAGGTGTGATTAGTGGCCTGAATCATTTGTTTTCTTTGTAAAATATTAGCTGCTGCTTCACATGACAGTTATAGTTCCTATGACACCCTGTGGCGTAATTACGATTTACCTTTCTTAGCAGCTGCAGCAGGTTTGGGTTTCTCTTTTACAGCTGGCTCTGTAGAATCAAAGATACGACATGTAAACTTATACATACCTCAATATTGTAACCTTCAAAGGAGCTCATTTTTACCGGGTTTTACTTTGTTTCTGAAGAGTAGAAACTTTATTTTCTACCATAACACCTGGTCATTATGTACCTTTCTTAGCTGGTGCAGGACTTTTGGCTTTCTCTTTTACAGCTGGCTCTGTTAAAGCAAATGCAACTGACTCAAAGACATCAAATACTGTATACATTATTACGAACATCACATTCTACCAATATGTACATTACCTTTCTTAGCTGGTACAGGAGTTTTGGTTTTCTCTTTTTTGGCTGTTGGTTCTGTATCAAAACAAAACAAAAAAAAAAATCAATAAGTACAGTGTATGTTAAATTAACATGAATATTCCTCAAGATAACCACATTAAGTTAAAGTTTATTTACCTTTCTTTGTAGTGCTAGCTTTGGGTTTGTCTTTTGAAACAGCAGCATCTACAATTTTTAAAATAGTGTTAAATTATGATATTCATATCTTACTGAAGTGTGCAATTCTGTTTGTATTTTTACCGCAAAGCACAGCTCAAACTGTTGTCAGTATTATTTGTAACAACACTCAAGTGAGCGCCATTGAAAGCAGCAAATTACTGAGCTGCAAACATCAATTACCTTTCTTTGTCTTCTCTTTGGCTGCTGCTGGCTCTGAGGGGATAATGTGAGTGAAATGGCTATGCAGAGTTAATTTTCCATAATGAATTCATTCTTAGAGCACATTGTGTCATTGTATATCACTGTTCGATGCTGCAGCTGTTGTCATTATGAGGAATCCTCTAGTTAAATGGCAATGAGGCATTCAGTGGATCTGGAGAGGCATGCGGTAGGCCTACCTTTTGCTGAATCAACAGCCTTGGTTTTCTTCTTTTCAGCTGAAAAATATCCTATGTTAATTATTGTTCACAGCACTAATGAAGAGAAAATATATACAGTACAGGCCAAAAGTTTGGACACACCTTCTCATTCAATGCGTTTTCTTTATTTTCATGACTATTTACATTGTAGATTCTCACTGAAGGCATCAAAACTATGAATGAACACATGTGGAGTTATGTACTTAACAAAAAAGGTGAAATAACTGAAAACATGTTTTATATTCTAGTTTCTTCAAAATAGCCACCCTTTGCTCTGATTACTGCTTTGCACACTCTTGGCATTCTCTCCATGAGCTTCAAGAGGTAGTCACCTGAAATGGTTTCCACTTCACAGGTGTGCCTTATCAGGGTTAATTGGTGGAATTTCTTGCTTTATCAATGGGGTTGGGACCATCAGTTGTGTTGTGCAGAAGTCAGGTTAATACACAGCCGACAGCCCTATTGGACAACTGTTAAAATTCATATTATGGCAAGAACCAATCAGCTAACTAAAGAAAAACGAGTGGCCATCATTACTTTAAGAAATGAAGGTCAGTCAGTCCGGAAAATTGCAAAAACTTTAAATGTGTCCCCGAGTGGAGTCGCAAAAACCATCAAGCGCTACAACGAAACTGGCACACATGAGGACCGACCCAGGAAAGGAAGACCAAGAGTCACCTCTGCTTCTGAGGATAAGTTCATCCGAGTCACCAGCCTCAGAAATCGCAAGTTAACAGCAGCTCAGATCAGAGACCAGATGAATGCCACACAGAGTTCTAGCAGCAGACCCATCTCTAGAACAACTGTTAAGAGGAGACTGCGCCAATCAGGCCTTCATGGTCAAATAGCTGCTAGGAAACCACTGCTAAGGAGAGGCAACAAGCAGAAGAGATTTGCTTGGGCCAAGAAACACAAGGAATGGACATTAGACCAGTGGAAATCTGTGCTTTGGTCTGATGAGTCCAAATTTGAGATCTTTGGTTCCAACCGCCGTGTCTTTGTGAGACGCAGAAAAGGTGAACGGATGGATTCCACATGCCTGGTTCCCACTGTGAAGCATGGAGGAGGAGGTGTGATGGTGTGGGGGTGTTTTGCTGGTGACACTGTTGGGGATTTATTCAAAATTGAAGGCACACTGAACCAGCATGGCTACCACAGCATCCTGCAGCGACATGCCATCCCATCCGGTTTGCGTTTAGTTGGACGATCATTTATTTTTCAACAGGACAATGACCCCAAACACACCTCCAGGCTGTGTAAGGGCTATTTGACCAAGAAGGAGAGTGATGGAGTGCTGCGGCAGATGACCTGGCCTCCACAGTCACCGGACCTGAACCCAATCGAGATGGTTTGGGGTGAGCTGGACCGCAGAGTGAAGGCAAAGGGGCCAACAAGTGCTAAACACCTCTGGGAACTCCTTCAAGACTGTTGGAAAACCATTTCAGGTGACTACCTCTTGAAGCTCATGGAGAGAATGCCAAGAGTGTGCAAAGCAGTAATCAGAGCAAAGGGTGGCTATTTTGAAGAAACTAGAATATAAAACATGTTTTCAGTTATTTCATCTTTTTTTGTTAAGTACATAACTCCACATGTGTTCATTCATAGTTTTGATGCCTTCAGTGAGAATCTACAATGTAAATAGTCATGAAAATAAAGAAAACGCATTGAATGAGAAGGTGTGTCCAAACTTTTGGCCTGTACTGTATGTGTGTGTTTAACTTTTTAAAAATTGTGTTTGTGCTTAACTATTCAACAAACTAAACTGTTTGTACCTTTCTTTGTGGATGGAGCCTTCACTTCCTCCTTAACAGTCTCTGGTTCTTAAAGAGAAAAGAGTTTAGCTAAGTCATGAAATTAAGGGTCTCTTTATATTTTTTTCAATTGCAAAGATTCCATTTAAAGGTCCAGTGTGGAGGATTTAGTGACATCTTGTGGCAGAAATGGTTACAACATTCACAACTACATTGTCATTAGTTTATAATCAGTGACGGATTCAGGATGTTTCAAGGGCAGGGGCGCAAAGGAAAAAAGGGCACCTACTGCATGACATGGGGACAAGAGGGCAGCCAAAAGGGCACATCCGCTCATTTTCATCCAATAGGGCACATTGTCTTGTTTTGATCACTCAAGAGGGCAGCCAAAAGGGCACATCTGCTCATTTTCATCCAGTAAGGCACATTGTCTTGTTCTGATCACTCAAGAGGGCAGCCAAATGGGGCCATCCTCTTATTTTCACCACTCAAGAGGGCAGCCAAAAGGGCACATCCTCTTATTTTTGTTAATCAAGAAAGCAGCCAAGAGGGCAGCCAAAAGGGCACATCCGCTCGTTTTCATCATTCAAGAGGGCAGCTGACAGGGCACATCCTCTCATTTTCGCCACTCAAGAGGGCACTTTAGTGTGGCGTTTTCAACCAAGTCCATTAGTGTTTATAAACACCTGAAACTAAGAATTGTGGTTTTGTTGCCTTAGAATGAGCCATTTATACTTGTATATGGACCAGGTCCTCTTACACAGAGTCCGTCATGTTGTTCTACAGCAGCCTATGCGCTTGCCACATAGGAGTCCAGTTCTGCAAACTCACCACTAGATGCCACTAAATTCTACACACTAGACCTTTAAAGGTTCTGCATGCAACTTACAGAACATTGGTGCAGCAGCAAACCACAGGTTGTTATGTAAAGATATAATGAAGTGATGGCGTCCTGAGCAGAGAATGAAGTCACACTCCCTATGTGCGTGTTGTAATCCGAGCTTCTCTGTGGTTTGTTGTCAGTCCAGATGCATGCATGCACAGTGCATGTGTGTATCCCACTGCCTAGCTCATTGCCCCCACTTTGCAATTCACTCATGGGGTGGTTACTGTTGATATCAAGATGGTGTCATTGCGAAGCCCCTTTTCCCAGCCCACTCTCACTCTCGACTCATCAAATGCTGCTGCTTTGTCAGTGATTTCAGCCTCAGATACCAATGCACAGAGGCACCTTTCACAATAGTACGATGTGCACCGGGCGGTGGCTATTTTTAACGCCATCGTCCACAACTGAACTTGTCAAATATTGCTGCTTTGTCACCCACTGGTCATTTCCCGTGTGAAACCAAAAGTCAATGGCATTATTTTAATAACAATGTAGTGTGCTAATATGTGTAGCAGGCTATAGTAGTGTGACATATGTCATGTGATGTGACATTCTGTCAGCTAGAACCACACTAATTTTAAGCCAATCCATAATGGTTTTTTTTCTAAATCTAACCAGGAACTTTTGTTGCCTAAACTTAAGGAAATAAATAAAGTATTTACCAATGTATTAAGTTTATTTTGAAAAAGACTGTATGCATGGAACAAGCAGAAACTGCATGTTTCCTGTGAGAATGGAAAGGTAGTTTGAAAAAAGACAATGCAACCAAAATGTGTCAATTGACACGTCATTCGTGAACATCCAAAACTGACGCAGGAGGTTACCTAGCATATCATATTTTGACGTTTGGGTCCACTGACAGAGACGCAGCAAGTTGGGATGAGAACGCATTGGGTTTAATTTGGTGAATATGTTCATTTGAAATTCAACTCATCATCTACTCTGTTGAGACTGCTTGCATCCCTGCAGATCATATAAGATCAAAAATATCGAGTGTTTTAAAAATGTAAACTTCAATTTGCATAAAACCTGAAAGATTATGATTCTAAACAGCAACATTTCCAGACTGTAGTATGTGATCAGAAAAACAACGGGAGTAGAAAAAAAAAGGCTAAAAAGTTGATACATATGTCAAAAATATGCCTGGATACCTGGATTTAAAAGTAGTCAAAGTCAGGGCAAATCTCAGTTTCTGGTGGTTTTTCTACCTCTGTGGTGCATAGCAAGATCATTTTTACCATTTTTGCTTCATAATGGTGTTTTGACATTATGCTTAAGACCTTTTTGTAATCTCTAAAGCATTGCATCATTTCATATTTTCTTGTGTGCACAGCTCTGCAGCCTTACCTGGCCAAATCTGATAAAGTTTGCATTCTGCATCTGAGGTAATACTTTTTAATGTCAAACCATATTCCAAATCTAAAATCATAAAGGTCTTATATGCCTTTGAGTGTTGCAAGATTTTGCAGATTTCTCACTCAAATAACAGTTCTGCCATACTGGCTAAAAGTTTTGAATCTGCACATAAGAACACTGTGAGCCTCAGTTCATCTCTTCTCACCCTTGACTGGAGCTACAGCCAGCTGAGCCTCAGCAGCTGGAGTTACGACCTCAGCCTGAACAGGAGCCTCTTCTTCCTTGACTTCTGTCTGGACCGGTTCAACTGGTGGGACTGGCTGCGCTGGTTCTGGTTGAGGCTGCATCATTGGTGGCATTGGCTGCATCGGTGGATATGGTTGATACTGTGCGTAGAGCGGATGCATCTGCTGCTGCTGGTAAAAAGGCTGCAGAGGTGGAGCTCCGGGATGGACAGGGTGAGCGGTCAGAACAGGAGCAGAGGGAGCTGAAAATAAAAAAGTTTGTATATTCCAGCAGTAGAGACTGAAAACATGAAAATATATCAAAGGAATAGTCTTTTACTAATACAATATCGCTGATATGACAACAGTGTAAATACCTGAAGTGGTTGGAGGAGGGTACGGGTTGTCTGTGACAATGTGATGAACTGGAAGATAAACATATATTTAAAGCAGGCTGTCACCTCCATCGTCATGAAATCAGATTTTTTTCCCCCCTGCATGATAACATTGTTACTTACCGTACCAGCCAGGTGGAGACGGGCAGTAGACTGGTGCAGGTCTGCAAGGGCCGACTGAAACAGACGATACATGTTGGTTTGCTAACTGTATTTTGTATATCAACATTTGTATAGGTTAAAAACCTTTTTAAAGTCATAGTGAAAATAAAAAGTATCATACGTTCTTGTCCAGATTCTGGGACCTCCTCTTGTTTTTTGGTCTCTGTCTCTTTTTCTGTCAAAGAAAAATAACCAGATGATAAAACAACACTTTTTGCGTTGTCCAACAAGGACATCGCTAAGGTGTGTGTGCCGGACCAATCAGCCATCCTGAGACCGCTCTGTCTCTCTCTCTCCCTGCTGCCGATGCTTGATTCAAGATGTTTTGGATTGGGATCTTTGTCCTGCAGGAAATTCAGTCTCTCCCTTGTGTGTCCATTTCATTCTCTTATGTGAATGGCGTGCTTCAGTTTTGCCTCTTATGTGTTTGTGTGGTCTGAAGTTTCTTCCATTTTTCCCCCTTTAAAGGATTGTTTTGGGGAGTTTTTCCTGATCCAAATCGAGGGTCTAAAGACAGATGGTATAGTACTGTATGCTGTAAACACTGTAAAGCCCCTTGAGGTTTGTGATTTATTAGGTGCTAAAAATAAACTCTGACTTGAAAATAGCAGTGCCGTTATCTACAGTACAGTACTTTGCCTAGCTCTTACCACAGATTAAGTGTCAATGTGACTTATTAGCAGCCGACTTATCAACGTACCTTTTTTGGGAGTCTTAGTGGGAGTCTTGGTGGGAGGCTTTTCCACTTTCCTGGCTTTTCATTGGAATATAAAATAAAGAACATGTCATTAAATAGAAGTGTGACAATTTGGTGACAGAATTTTTGAAGAGGTGTTGTTGGAAAGGTATATGTAAAATCCATTTATGCAGTTTTCTGTGGATGTTTCTTACAGTTTAAGCTTAATTCAAAGGAATAGTTCAATATTTTTTAGCTGATACCACTCTTATGTCTGTACAATAAATATGAAGCTAGATCCAGCAGCCAGTTAGCTTAGCCTAGCATTAAGACTGGAAACAGCTAGCCTGGCTCTGCAGAGGTTACAAAATCCACCAACCAACATCCCCAGAGCTCACTAATTAACATGCTATATCCCGTTTGGTTGATCTGTTAGCTGCATGTTTCATGGACAGATTGGGGAATAAGTGTTTCACCCTATTCCTTTAAACTCAGTCCTGATCTCGTGGTTCAAAGACCATCATAGGCCCGCAGTCAGTCTGAGTACCTTTGAGAAAAGCAGGAAATTTCGCAATCCTCCTGATTTTCGGCTCCAGAGCTGCAATTCTGGGCATTGCTGGGTGCAACACAAGCACATAGTTTAATTCATTACATCATAATAAGAAAAATGAGTTGCTTTTACATTTAGTTTTTAAGACAAAGGTGCTATAAAGATGGTATGTCACAGTTTTCAGTGTTACCTTTCCTTTTTGGCTTTTCCTCCGTCTTCACAGCTTCACGCTCTGAAAATCAAAAAAAAAAAAATCAAGCTGTCCATAAGATATCGCATTAATGAAAATGAGACAGAAGAGGTAACAGTGATCTTGACCTTTGACCTATGACCACCAAAATCTAATTAGTTCATCTTGTGCTAAATTTGATGAAATTCTTTCTTGAGATATCACATTCATGAGATTGGGATGAGAATGCGCTGCATGTATGACATACAGACAACCTGAAGACAATAACCCCTCTGGCTACAGCTAACGCCGGCACAGAGGCATAAAAATGGCAACCAATACAAATGGGAACTTTACTTGGCTATGCTTCCTAATGCAACATCAAAGTTACCACTAGCTTTATGTTACAGTCGCCCCAAAACACATGAACTAGTTTCATATTTCAGAGGGCTGGAGAATTTCCTGAATTCGGCCTGTAATGAAGCACTCCAACCTGCTCCATCAGTCAAAGTTTAGTATTAGCTCAGAGAATAAACCTAAGCTTTATATGGGAATCTCTTTGGTAAAAACTTCAAATTGTTATCTGTACCTTTTCTTCTTCTCACAGCTGAAACTCTTCTTGGAGCTTCTGAAAACACAAACATGAGATTATATAATAATCACTTGAAGCTACAAACTGAAGGACTAAACATTGAGGTTTTTAACAGTGATGTACTTCTGCAGCTGCTCCACCAGCAGTAGGATACCAATCTGTATTCACCACCACAGCAAATTAAGTTTATATTTTAGCATTACTAGCAGATAGGAAACAGAATTTCACTGCAAGAACTCAAACAAAAATCGAAATGCATCAGGTGCAACAGTAAGACAAGCTTACCATGTGAAGATAACAAATGAACACGGAGGAAAGTCTCAAACCTTTTTTCTCTGCAGTCTTGGTGACCGGCTCTTTGGTGACCGACTCTTTGATCTTTGCAGGGTGGATACAGGGACACACTGAAAGCACAAAGCACAGGTGAAGTCACAGTGAAAGTAAACTGAACATAACAGCTGTAATTATTTTTGCTCTCTGACCTGTGGGTTCAGGCTTTGGTGCTTCTTCCTCAGGTTCAGGCACAGGTTTGATCACATCCACCGTCGCCTTCTCCTCATCCTCGTCTTCATCGTACTCCTCTTTTTTATCTTCAGGCTCATCTACAGTTTTCTTTAGTTCAGCCGTCGGCTCCTCGTCCTCTCCCTCATCCTCATCCTCCTCCTCAAGGGCAGCAGGCAGAATGGTAGCTGAGAGTGAAAGCAGCAACATATAATTGGAATTATTTGGAAGGTGACTGGTAACACTCAAGGTTTTTCTACTTAGACTCTGGGGTAATAATGAAATTAAAGGAATGCTTTGAAATGTTTACATGTCTGGTTCTTACTTAAGGCTCACATGACACAAATCTGGACAAAGACAAATCTAAAATGGGTGTGCAAAAATGCAAAAAAATGACTATAATTTCCAAAAACTACCCCACATGACCAAAAAAGTGTTGAATATAAAAACAGCAATAAAAACTATTTAATGGTCTTTGTAACCAAAAGCTTAGACAATAAATTATGTGCAACAAAGATAAGAGTGCTGATGTTTTGATCTCAATCATGTTCAGAAATGTACATGAATGTAACCGCAGTGTGGTGAAAAAACACCTCATTTATCACTGAAATGTAGAAAACAAATGCAAACTTATGTTAGCTTTTATTTTATTTTATTTTATTCTTTATTTACACCAATATCAGGATATTGGATTTTCCTTGTTTATTTTTATTTTTATTTTATTTATTTACACCAATTTCAGGATTGCGGATTATCTTTTTATTCATTTATTTTATTTTATTTTGTTTTATTTATTTTTTTTATTTACACCAATATCAGGATTTTGGATTTTCTTTATTCATTCATTACTTTTATTTCTTTTATTTTATATTATATTATTTTATTTTTATTTTTTTATTTTATTCTATTTTATTTTATTTTATTTTATTTTATCATTTTGTCCTATAAGCCTGCTTTGGACTGTAGATGGCAGACTCACACTGCAGTATGAAGTAAAATAAGGAAACCTCAAAAACATTTAATTTGCTGTAATTTGCTCCAGAAAGACTTCAGAACTTCTAAAAATGTCTATATAAAACATGGTTTGATGCACGATGCATGTTTGATGCAGCTGTAAACAAATATTGTTTTGTTTCTGCTATTAGATAAGAGAGTTGTAATAATATCATTGACTTCATATTCCTTTTAAAAACACTGAATATTAAATGCACAAACTACCTCAGCTAAGATGACACTACCTGTCAAACTTACCAGTTTTAGGAAACAAGTGTAAAACCCCATTAATAGGAGAAAAAGTTTAATGATGTGTTAAATGAGTTCTGATGAGCTCATGCAGTTTTACAGTGTGTGTGACGCTGCAGGTGTTTTAAATGTGTGATACTCGCCAACTGTTTCTGTTTCAGCCTCCTCAGTTTCATCTTCATCAGCAGCCGGTTCGATGTCATCCTCACCCTCACCCTCATGTTCATCTGCCTCAGTCTTTACTGCCTCCTCCTGGACAGTGAAGGCTGCTGCAGTTGCAGCTACAAATATAATCATTACACTGCCAATGTTCGAAAATTACTTTGATATGTATTGAGGTATGCTGGGCAACATTTTGGGATTGGAAGGTTTAGGGAAATGGAATGATGTCACAAAAATAAAACAAAATGTATTAATTTATTTTAAACTCAGATTTATCCTGTTAGATAATATTTCATCAGTATTATTGTTGATGTAATTTTTGATCTTTTGTCTTAGTTACGATTTTTAAAGAGCCTAAAGCAGCCTAAAAATATAATTATAGACACATGTATCTTTCATTATTTCAAACGTATGTACAGAATGGCACACTGACTTTTCTCCCCTATAGTATATTGTTTATGATATATTATATGATTTATTATTATTATTATTATTACTCAGTTATTATCAGTGTCGATGTAATATTGATTTAGTATGGTAATTTAACTGCTAACAGTATCTTTGTTTGCTGTCCATAATGATAATTTGAAATGACAAATGCCAGCCAATCAAATTCAAGCATTTTTCATTCTGGTTATGAAATACAGTAATATAAACCAAATCACAATGTTTGTTTCCGATAACTCCGTGTAGAAAACCCCTGCATTATGTATAGAAATGGCGCTAAGCAAAAGCAGCCTTAGTTGGTTAGCTTGGTTAGTCACCTAAAAGATCCACTTAAGAAAATTTGTATCAGTTTAAGGGTACTTAAGTGTACCCTTTCCGATGGGTAACTGAAGCTGTTATCTCAAAGCCACCAGACTCCATTGACAAAAGCAGTCATTTTACTTCACAGAACACTGGAGTTGCTGATCTACTGCTGCCTCAATTGGTTGGTGTGTGAGGTGAAGTGGAGTAAATATTCCAAATATAGCGTGGCTAATATGTGTTTTAATGTGGCCCCTGTCAGCAGTTCATTGCTTATGTTAGATGCTAGCTAAGCAACACAGTACATGAAATAAGCACTGCAGAAAAAACAGATAGGTCGGACCCATAGACTTAGCTACCATGCTAACATGTAGTCACCGTGACATCACCCATTGGTTCGAATTCCGTTTTGAAGCCTCAAGTTTGCCATTTTGGCATTTCGGCCTCCGCCATCTTGTTTTGTTGAAGCCAGAAGTGACCGTATTTGGGTTAAAGTGACCATATTTGGGTTGAGGTTGGCACTGGAGGAGCGAGCTGTGGATCTGACTGAGAAGCCGAGGACACGACACAGAAAGCCTGTCGCTCAAAGTGGGTCAACCGTCATTACGCATAACTTTAAGCCTTCATAAAATTTCAACCGTGACGTCATCCTTTGTTTGTGAACTCAGTCATCGAAATCCGGCGTTTGGGCACTGACTTGCGAAACCAACAAAAAAGGTGTCCTTTAATGTTGGCACAATACATGGCCAGTGGTGTCAGGGGGAAATGCGACAGGACAAGGACAAAAGTTAAGGCAGCGAAAGTCTGAGTGGGGTGGGCACGAGTGGTGGTGGATGCGTCTAACAAACACCGACCTTCACCCAAGAAAGCGGTGCTCACATGCCGTAAGATTCTAAAGCCTAACCCTGTTCTTTTTTCATAAACCTAACCACGTGTTTTTGTTGCCTAAACCTTACCACGTGTTTATTCGCAATGTTGTACCAATGTAGTGTGTTTCTTTTGAAAGAGACTGTATGTAAACGTTGAATTTCCTGTGAAAACAGAGGTGTATTTTTAAAGAAGACAATGCATGTAACAGGCAGAACTTGACACGGTGTCCCAGAACGTCAACAACCAACTCACCCAGGGTACTTTGCACGTTGTATGTGGAAGTGGAACTCCATGACCAAGCACATCAATACGTGATGAGGTTGGAGTGAGAATGTGTTGAGGATACTGCCATCTTGTTTCATGGAGCCAGAAGTGACCATATTTGGGTGAGAGCCTGGCGTTGGGGGAGTGAGGGGAAGATTTGACAGAGAAACCGAGGACACTATCGGCAGACAGCCTGTCAATCAAACTGGCCTGCTCTTAATTATGTGTAACTTTAAGCCTTATCAAAATGTGAAAAAGTAAGTTAAAATAAAAAAAAAGTCTACCCCCATGCAGTTGTCACGAGTGGATCAATTAGCTCCACAGACCAAAATCGTATTTTTTTTACCAGGCTGTACACATGTTTATTTCTGCTGTTAAGTTGGGCATTTTAACATGGAGGTCTCTGGGGATTTGCAGCCTCAAGTGGCCATTCAAAGAACTGCAGTTTTTGACACTGTCATGTTGGCTTCATTTTTCAGCCCTGGAGGTTGCTGCTTGGTCGAACCACCATATTTAACTAAATGTCTTATAGTTATGGCTGAAAATGACACAAATAAACAAGTCTGTTGATTTCACATATTGCCGCAATTCAAATCAACTGCCAGTTGTCTACCCGCAAGTGATTGTTGTTGTTCGTGTGACGTCGCGGTGATTTGGTCTACAGACGTTTTAAACTTTTAAACTTTAAGATTCTAAATGGGTCTCTGTATTTCCTGTTCGAATGTTGTGCAGTGTATGTTAATGACATCATCTAACAGGAAGTTAACGTCGGCCCAAGCTGTTGCCAAGCAATGCAATTACAGTGAAACGGTCTATAACTTAAAGTGAATGTAATCAATAATGCTGGACTATACCTGCTAACAAGAGGTCATCAACATCATCGTCATCGTCTTCTTCCTCATCCTCATCCTCATGAGCTAACGACTCTGATGTGACTTCATCATCATCATCATCTTCTTCATCTTCATCTTTTAGAGCTTCAACAAAGGTTTCTTTTCCTACTTCTTGTTCGAAGGTAAATTCATACGAGCTGGTATCGATATCTTCATCATCTTTTTCATCATCATCATCGGTTGTGTCATAGGAGATGTCATCACTGAAGACAGTCTCTTCATCTGTCTTAAGACCAACATCGTCATCTTCATCTTCATCACCTAAGACTCCGCTGTCTGTACTCTCAAAAGGAGGGATATCGACTTCCTCCTCTTCTTTATCGTCGTCGTCGTCGTCATGGATGTCCTCTTCAATGACATCATCAGGTTTGTCATCTTCATCTTCGTCGAGGTCAACATGGACGTCGAGGTCGAGGTCAAGGTCTTTGAGGTCAGTGTCTTCCTCATCTTCATCGTCTGCAAAGTGTTCAGAGGAAGCGATGGAGATGTCCTCATCTGATTGGTCCAGATCATCATCTTCATCAGTGTCTTCAGCAACTTTGATGTCTTCTTCCAGGTGTTCCTCGTCATCATCATCATACTCGACAACGGGCAAAGGTGGAAGATCTTCCTCTTCAGGGATTTTAAGGTCTTCGTCATCTTCATCATCCTCACTGGCAACAGGAACAGGAGGGAGATCAAGATCCAGGTCTTCATCACTGTCTTCTGCAATGATGTCATCGCTATCAGATGTTGCAACACCCTCAGCTAATCTATCATCTTCATCGTCATCATCGTCCTTCTCTTCCTCCTCCTCCTCATCACTGGGGAGAAGTGCAGATTCACTGACATCTGAGGTATCAGTGTATGCTTCGGCGCTGGTGTCGTCTTCGTCGTCTTCATCATCTTCATCATCTTCATCTTTTTCGTCATCATCATCGGGCAGGGACACATCTTCGTCACTGTCTTTGATGTCAACTGGTACGTCAGACTCAGAATCAGGGGACACTGCTGACTCTTCATCCTCAGAAGTGGAGATAGGTTTAGGAGAAACTTCCTCATCCTCATCCTCATCCTCAGCATCAGCAGCTGCAGGTTCAGACTCTTCCACATCATCTTCATCAGCAGCATCTGCCTTCTCTTCTTCCTCCTCCTCATCCTCCTCATCATCATCTTTCTCATCCTCTTCTGCTGCTTCCTCTTTCACTTCATCTTCATCTTCATCAATCTCAGCTGCAGCTGCTTCAGGTTCCTTCTCATCTTCTTCGTCTTCATCCTCATCTTGCTCTTCTTCAGCAGCTACCTCCACGTCCTCTTCCTCCTCCTCTGCCTTCATCTCACCCTCCTCTTCATCAGCAGCTGCTTCCACTCCCTCTTCCTCTCTGGGCCCCTCTTCCCCTTCTGCCTCCTCTGCCCCCTCCTCCTCCTCCTCCTCCTCCTCCTCCTCGTCCACAGCTTCTGCCCCCTCCCCCTCCTCCTCTTCCTCCTCCTCCTCCTCCTCCTTCGCGGCCTCCTCCTCCTCCTCTTCTTCCTCTTCCTCATCCACTCCTTCCTCCTCCTCCTCCTCCTCCTCCTCCTCCCCCTCCTCCTCTTCTTCCTCCTGCTCCTCTTCCACAGCTTCTGCTCCCTCTTCCTCCTCCTCCTCCTCCTCCTCCTCCTCCTCCTCCTCCTCCTCTTCCTCCTCTTCCTCCTCCTCCTCCACTCCTTCTTCCTCCTCTCCTTCAGCTTCCTCCTCCTCCTCCTCCTCATAATATTTCTGATATGCCTCATCATACTCCTCCTCTTCATACTCCTCATATTCCTCATCCTCCTCATCTTCCTCCTCTTCTGCATACTCGTCCTCCTCCTCCTCCCCCTCCTCCCCAGCAGCCTCCACTTTGTCTTCCTCTTCTCCTTTCTCAGCCCCCTCCTCTTCTTCTTCTTCCTCTTCCTCCACAACTTCAATCACTGGTTGTTTTGCCTTTGCTTGCATCCCTATAACTACAGGAAACATTTTCATGTTAATATCACTGTCATCATGTCTTTTATAACATTAACAATCAAACCAATTAACCACTGAATAAAGCTCAACTGCTTTACATCTGCTGCTATTATGGAGGAATTCTTGAAGATGTGATCGTCTTTAAAAAGTAATAATATAAGTGATTTAAGCTGTGCATTCATCTGATATCTGGGCACCAGGGTAAATTCTGTCCGCTCAGATCTGGTGAGATATTAGAAACTGACCGTTTACAACTAAGACCAGTTTATCATCTAACACTTTGTAACAACAGGGTTCATACTGTGACCTTGATTTTTTAGTTTCTTTTGAAATAAATGGCAAGACAGTGAGACACAACAACTTCATTGTCTTGGGGATCTGAGGAAGTACTCGGCTGCAATACTCAACAGTTGCAATCAAAAAATTTTCAACCCTCATTGCAAACTAGGTTTATTTGCAAAATTTACAAACTTTCAGCTGTTTGCAATAAACAAATCAAACAAGAACAATTTAGATAGCTTAACACAACACACAAAAACATCAATTTGACGACAACATGTGCAACATTTAGAAATAACCCTGCAAGAAGCCCACAACACAGTGACAGCTGGGACTTTTCAATGTCCCCTGGAAGCAGTTTTCTTAATATGAACTTCTTGCAGCGCTTTGGCTACATGCTGCATATGTGTCATCAGATTGATGTTTTCGTGATGTTTTGGTGTCAGCAAACGCATCACTGACAAATTATAATAGCAGTGGTGGAAAGTAACTACGTACTGTACAGTACATTGATGAGATATTTTATTCAGTGTTTCAGTTTTATGCTAATTTATACTTCTATTCCTTCGTGTCATTTGACACTTGCAGTGACTTTTCACATGGAAAAACATAATATACTTATATATGATGAAGTATTAAGCTACTAACATATCTATAGTATTTAAAGTGTCTAAAACTGGCTCCACATTAACAAACTTTAACATTGAAATGCATTACATGTGTTGTGTAACCCTCTTTTCTTGACTGTTGGAGTTCCCCAGTTCAGCTGTGGGTAATAAGCAGGCTACAACATTTGCTTCTTCCTCTTCGTTTAATTTTAACCAACACAGCAAGACAGTACTAACACATCCCAACTTAGGGGTACAGTAATTTCTCTTCACTGTAAAGCACAATACACTCAATCTCTCTTGTGTATCACTCATACCTGTCCCCACGTAACAAGGGCAGGTGGGAACCAATTAGCTCATAACCAAGGGAACACAACGATTCCACTTAAACACCGTACATGGAAATACAAATGAAACAATATACAAAGAACTGAGAAGTTTCCCTGTTCTTCTAGTCATAAGCTATCTAACAATAGGCACATACCTTTACTTCTGGAGGGTAGAAATTCTCCTGAAACACAAGAAGAGAAATTTAAATCAGCAACCTAACAAAACAAAACTTCAGATTTAATTTGATCAAGCACGTTACTGTTTAGATCTTTCACATACTGTAGATTATTAGTGTTAGTAGAGGTTTAATAGCTCAGTGGAAGCAGTTATGATATAGGCAAGAAATAGGCAAGCTTATTATAAGAAAAGTTATAGGGAAAGTATAATAGGACAGTAACTTATTGCAAGTCACTGCCTCCATTACCGTTACAAGGGTGAGGGACAGGGTTGATTATGTCCATGTAGAGTTAATTTTATGCATTCATAGAAAAAAAAGCAATCCTTAAATACCTGTTGCTTTCTTAATCTTCACCTTCCCTTCCTCCTCCTTCTCCTCCTCATCCACCTCCAACCATCTTGAATCTTTGAGATTGTTCATACATCAAGTCAGCTTGAAACTCCATGAGACCAATCCCCTCAGTCCCTCAGCCACACATTTTATGTATTTTTTATGTCTATGAAGATGGAGGATTCCTGCAGTGGCATCATTATCCATCTTAAGAATGATCATGCATTGATTTCAGTTCGTTAAATGAACTGAAAAAATTAGAATAAAGGTAGATAAAGATGTTGCCTTCAAGTGATTGCAGTACAGTACATGTGCAGTTCAGTGTAATGACTTTAAAGCAGCAGTATGACTTTATACACTGTTTTTTATAGGTTTTAAAAAAAATGCATTTCAAAGAACAGCACATGTATTGCAGCGCAGCATGAACAAGACGCTCATAGCAGCGTGCAAGGCTTCAGCAGAATGGTGAATGCAAAACAGGAAGTACATTCAAAAACTGCATCAATACAAACCTTTTTTCCTCACTGCGTATAGCGTTCCTATAGAAGAGGAGAGGAAAATGAGTGAATGCATTAATAAACTCTCTGCTTTTCACAGCTTTATGGGATGCACCACTTGTTTTTCTACCATGTGTGATCGTACCTTCATCGTCTTCTGGAGCAACCAGCTTGGCGGCAAATTTAAACATCGCACTAATCATGTTAGATGATTCCTCCATGGCAACGTTCACCGCCTTCACGGGGTCTGAGCTGATCTTGCTGAGGCCTCCTGGTGGAGCAGGGACATGAATACAGTCATTCAGTCGATCATCTAGTTTGACTGAAGGTGTCTTCCTCATTTGCTCTCGACCAAGCCAAACATGTCCAGACTTCCTGAACTCTTACTCATGCATTTCCTCAGTGCAGACGTCCCTCTGCATTGAGGAAATGCATGAAAACATAAACTCTGGAGCAAAGGGTCAAACTGGGGCTGAACTTAAAGAACTGAAATCTGTATTTCAGGAATTGATCAATCTTCCATTAAGAGCAGGGATCACCCAGCTCCCAGTTTAACCACTGCAAAAGGCCGTCGTCAAATATGGCTGTGCAAAAAGCTTTTGAAAACAATCAAATTGATCCTCTTTCATCAAGTTTTTATTCTCAGGTTCTTATAACACATCAGAATATTGAATTTTCAGGTCATATTTAAATTTTAATATGCCATAGTCTACATGCCACGAGACAGCAGGATTTTTTTTTTCAAATCAAATAGACAGAGTCTCCCAGTGCTAAAATATGAGCTTGTTTCCAAGACGGTTTGATGAAGGAGGACCACTGTTCATTCTGAATCAGGGCAGATCTGAATCCTAAAGAGAGGTTCAGAAAGTATCATTAAGGAATTTCTTTTTTTTGCATCATATGCTGACCATTACCTCTGTATCTAATGTACTGTTCATTAATGAATCTTAACCAGGTTGTCTACAGAGAATAACTTTGCATGGTTCGCAGTTTTTCGAGCCCTGAATGCAACCAAAGCTGCACAAAAACAGTCAAAATAAAAGCAGGAAAAATATTAAAAATAATAGAACAGAAAAGAATATAACTATATATTAAAATGTATTTTAAGGGCGAAGATTTCAGACGAGATTGATTTTTTTTTTCATCAGACAAGATAGTTTTGGTAAATCAAGCTCACCTGAAGTGGTTTCAAATATTCATGTTTTTTCCCCCTCACTGAAATCAAAATACTTTTCTTTTCAAATATTTGAACCACACAATATATGTGACATAAAAAACGTGGTAAACGTGCTAAAGAAATAATACACATCAGAAATATCTCTTCTAAACTAGACTAAACTACAAACTATCCATACTATTTTATAATCTGAGCATGATACTGTCAGTGTCAGACAGGGATGCAGAAATGAGGCAGCTGGAGCGGTGCTCTGTGAAGGACTTAACAGCTAATATTAGCAGTCAATGTTAGGTAATTAGTAGTTTTTTATCAGCGCCTTCAGGAAAAGCATCTGGTCCGAGGGGTTAGAAGCAGATAAGGGGCCTTGCCTCTACGGCCTGAATCCTTTAAAACCTTCCTGACGAGAGGAGGTCGACCTGGTTGGACGAGAAACACAGCGGCAATAAGCAAAGACATTTAGCACAGGGGTGAAGCAAAAAGAGGAGAGGTGAAGGAAAGAAGAGGTGTTGTTAAATGAAGTGTTCACACTGTGATGAAGATGTAACATGCTGTCAGACAATGTTATATTGTAAAAAATCTTATTAATAGTGTCAAAAAAAAAGACAAAGGAAAGTTGATATTTCTATCAACTGATTTGTCCTTGTGCTCTATTGTCTTTTGTTTCAAGGTGAAATTGTGAATATGATATCTTATGAGCTATATTATAGTCTAGGGGAAACGTGTGCTCTCCTTTGTTGTGCTACATTAATCCACTTTCTTAAATGACTTTCATTTAATTTCAAGTGAGAATCACGTTTAATAATTTAGGAAATGAAGAAGGAGAAAAAAAGATGTTGATGTTAAAGTTAGAAAATTGAGTAGAGGTGAACACAACAGGAATTAATGGAAGTTCTGGAAGCATTGTTTGTTTTAATGTTGTGAGGATGGATGGAACCAATGCTTGCAACTTAGTGATGTCACTGGCACAGATAAACATGGAAATTAGTACATTTCATATCAGGTCAGTTCAATGTGTCGTAGAAACATTAGGATAGAGAGCCATACTACAATGAAGAAAGAGAAAGAAACAAAATACATTTATGATAGGACAAAAACATGACATTATATATAACCCTCTCTCCTTTTTGTTGCAATTAAAAAGGTAGAAGGTGAAGAAGGGGAAACATTTCAGCCTACAGTGGAAGCAATCTGTGCTTCCTCTTTTCTGGCATGAGGTTGGACAAGCAACCCAGTCACAGGAATAAATGTTGGCATTGTAAGTGTCTGCAAACCAAGGATACATTTCATTTGTACATTTCACATGTAGTGCATATGTTTAAACTTTATTCTTTACTTTTCAATTTTATGTTGTGACAACGCTTTGATGTGTGGTGAGGTTTAGGCACAGAAACAACATTGGTAGGGCTGGGAAAACGTCATGTTTTGGCTTAAGAGATCCAGCATTGTTGCCACAGCTGGAAATGTGCAGCTTGTTGAAAAAAGGAACTGCTTTTGTTTATCTCACACGCTGGTCTGCAGCATCCAGCATTCCTGATGTGAAACTCAACTCATAGACACTAGTCCATACCCACTGAGTGCACAGTTGCCCATGTACAGTTTCACATGGTGTGTGTTTGGGATACAGGTCATAGGAAATTGCAGATTAAATAGTCAACTGAACCCATTAAGAACAGCAATGTATTCAGACAGAGTTTTTGTGAATTTGATAGTACGATTGCTTTATTGAAAATACAGTAGATTGACCACGTCAGTGAGCAGAAAAACGTGGGACAGACAGAATGACTGACTGACAGAATGACACACTGAGAGTTTCCATGATTATGTACAGCATACCATACCATGACTTAGTCATAATAAAACTTCAGGAAAAAACAAAACATTGGGCCACAGGGGGAGCCACACTGATCGGTCGCATTTTAGCCATTTTTAAGCATTTTTCTGTTGTTATAGCGCCACCTAGTTGCCAATTAGAGTTAAATTTCTCCAGTCACCTTGAGGCGTCCTGTTCTACATATCAACCAAGTTTAGTAAAAATCCATATGGCGGTTAGGCCTAGATAAGAAATTAGCTCTCTAGCGCCCCCATTTTGTTTGATGGGGTCAATAATGGAGGGGTCCCCTCAGATTATGTGAGGTCATATGCCTACAAAGTTGCGTGGTGATCGGTGAAACCCTTGAGATGTTATACAACTTTAGGTGATGAGCCACGCCCATGAGGAGATGCATCTCTGTGCAAAGTTTCATGTCTCTACGACATACGGGGCATGAGATATGCCCATTCAAAGTTTGCAATTTCAATCGGTTGCTATAGCGCCCCCCTTTGGCCAATTGATGTAATATTGCTTCATTTGCATCCTCCCATGACCCTCTACCACTGTGCCAAATTTCACATGGATTGACCAAGTCAGTGAGGAGAAAAACGTGGAACAGACACACAGACAGAGTTTTCGTCATTATATAGTAAGATGTAATCTTAACTACATCACTGTAGAAATGTTAATTTGACATGTATAAAAAGAAATGTGTAAAATCTGTGGTTTGCAAAAAACGTACAATGCCAACATTTTATTTGGGCAACTGGAGTGGGACAACTGACTGTTTAAAAAGCCTGCTAACATGAAGCAAGTCATTGGTGAAGATTCTCAGCCATCCAGGTCACGGTAATTGTAAGTGTTAGGCAACTGGACTTGCTTGCGTTTCTTGAAGACGTTTCGCCTCTCGTCCAAGAACTGCTTCTTGGATGAGAGGCGAAACGTCTTCAAGAAACGCAAGCAAGTCCAGTTGCCTACGATATAACACTTAGAAGAAGCAAGTCTTTCTTCTTGCATGAGAACTGTGAGGGCAAAAAAGTCATTGAACACACCACTAGAATCCACTTGAAGCTAAGCTATAAACCTAACACAATTATTAATAGTTTGTACCATTGCTGACCCTGTAAGAATGGTCTCAGGCTACAAATACACCCTTTCAAGAGACAGTTACCTTCTTGTTGCTTTTGGCACTGTTTTCTTTTTCACGCATCTATCGTTTTTTCTTCATCTCATGCTCAAACACTCCAAATGTTTGACATTAACCCTTTTACAGTTAAACCCTCCAAGAAAGAAATAGTATGAGAAATGTTCAAGAGTTGCACAATCATTATGAAAAGCATCATTTTTCTTTGTGTGTGTGTGTGTGTGTGTGTGTGTGTGTGTGTGTGTGTATTTTATATATGCTTATATGCTTCATCATGCCTCCCCACTTCTGGAACAAAACCTATGCCCTGTGTAAATGTGTAAACACTTACAATCAAACCTGCTAATCTGCAAGAAACAGTCTGAATATTGTTTTAATAATTTGCACTTTGCAATAGAAAACTTATCTACTTAAAATCAAATGTTCTGTATATCTCCATACTATAATAAGTTAAACAGTATGCAGCATATTTTTTGCCTGGTTGTCAGACTCCTCGGATGCTGCTGAAAACTTCGGACAAACATTGCGCTGTTTCCGTGGCAACACTTCCCATATATCCGTTCTACTGCCTCCAATTTGAGGTTAAACTTGTTCCATTCACCTAAGTACTAACCTTGAAATTCAGATAAATCTGGCAGCCATATATGAGCCAGAGATGGCCCACATTTGGCGCCAGAAGAGTGCCAACATTCAGCCACAATCTGCTTGACTTAGCTAGCTGTGGAGAAGCTGGTATGAACATGAACTTTTATGAATTTGCATACACAAGCGTTCATAAAACATTTGTATCTGAGACTGAGGAGCTGAGAAGTGCAAATGAATAGCAAACACCTCTCCTTACCTGACACCGTCTTGTAGTCCATCAGGTCAAACATGATGATAAAAACACAAGACCATGTAATGATGAGAGCCAGAACCAAGATCCAGGCCAGTGGGGAGCTGAAGGTGGAGTGGAGGTCATCTAAAAAACTTTTCTTGTGTCCTCGTGCAGACAGCGCCCCAGCGTCTCCGTTCTTACCTTCGACGACCATGGTGGTGGTGGTGGTCGCTGACCGTGCTGGGGAGCAAAGACACAGTGATCAGATACGGTGCATGAAATATGGCCTTCTAAAGAACCATTTTTATTTCCTAATCCTGAATATTCCACAGAGTCAGCATACTTTTTCATATGACACAGGTCTACAAAGTAACACTGGGAGCTGTGAAACCCAAGCAAAGTCTTGCATGTAAAATGTTACGTAAGTAAAAGTACAAAAGTGTTAAATAAATAAAATATACTTAAACATCCAGAAGTTAAAGTACTCATTATGAAGAATGACCCATTTTAGAGTAATAATTATCATATTAATTTATACTTTAATTGATTAATATAACACTTCAGATACTTTGTCTGCTCGATACATTTTATCTTAATCTATAATATTACATCATAATAAATGTAGTGGAACAAAAAGTAAAATATTCCCCCTGAAATAAAGTACAAATATAGAGTAGCAGATAATGGAAATATTCAGTACAAGTAGCCCACATCAGAATTGCACTTGAGTATTGACTATTTAAGTAAATGGAGACATATTCTCTATTCTCTAGGCCCCTTCATTGCCATTTTCCATCCATCCATTAGGGGTGGATGGACGGAAAACTTATGCTTCTCCATGTTCCTTCATCCTCCATCATTGATGATCTTTCTTAAATGCCCCTCAAGGAGTGAGAGACCTCTACAGGAGCTTACAGTGAGGAAGCACAGGTGTATCCTACATATCCTGTCCTCCATCTCTCCTTTATTCTCGCTGGGAGAAGATGTGATGAAGAGTGAGGGAAGTGAGGAGTCATGTTAGCATGATGAAAAGCAGCCAATATGCCCTCAGAATTTCCTCCCTTTTCACATTACCTGACTGCCCCACCCATCTACTCACCTGTTCCCATGTCCCACATCTGCTCTGCAGTTAGCTGGCCTTCCCTGCCCACCACGTACCTGCTTCTTATTTCCTCATCAGCCTCTCAGCCAATATACCAGCCCAGTTCCATTCATTTCCTGTCATACTGTCAAAGTTGCCATGTGCTTTATGCCCTCATCCCTTGACCCTGACTTGGATCCCATATCTGCCTGCCTGTACTTTTCCTTCCCCTTTCCTGCTATCCAGTAGACTTGTTTCAACTTCTGTTTTTCAATGCTATCCATCCCTGTGAGCTTTAGTATCTTTTGTGTTGTGAATAAATCCCCAACTGCCTCTATATTAGTGTGTCCCTCATTGCCCAGTGGACATCAGTCATGACAGAACAAAGGCCAGGCAGACAGATAACTGCTAGCGAGTGTATACTTTTTTGGATCCAGTTTCCTTGTTACAATACTGTGTTAATTTTTACTTCACAGCTGCCTCCATTTAAAACCTCAGACTCCAATTACAGTTTGTGTGTGTTAAGCTGTTTACTGTTCGCTGCATAGCTGTGTATCTAGTTACATGCAGAGTGAGGGCATAAGAGAGTTATGCAAAGTAGTTTTGCATCAGATCAATATGGCAAATGAAGTTTCTTCTTTCTCTTTCAAACTAAATGGCCTTGTCTTTTGATTATGCCAATAAAATAGCTATCGTAGTTTTGTCAGTACTTAGACACTTTTTTTCAGTAGGTATGCTTTCAGGCTCTAATAATCCATATTTCATGTTACATTTCATGCCATGGGATATGATTTAAAGGGGAAAAGTGAACCTGAGAAGTGGGTTAATTGCCATTTATTATGAGAAGTTCAAATATTGCATCTCTGACAATGTTCCCAACAGACTTTATGTCGACCCAGCCGTGCATAGTCATGCTATTATCGTCACTTTACATGAACCAGTGCATCTGTTTTGTATTTTTACTTGCTTTAAAATGTAACAGTTTATTATGGCACAATGTAGGAAGACTTAACAAGTGCAGTACCTGTAAACACTGATTTTTGAAAGTGCATCATTTTATTTTTGACTCTTTTTACATAAAGATAAAATAAAGAGGGTTTTTTTTAAGGTGCTTATGTCACTGTGGGTGTGCTCGGGAAGATCGGACCACCTGTTGACTCTCATCAGCTCGCTGTTGGCAGCTCTTGCAGGTCACTCCATTACTGCTGACTCAAACAGCTTAGCGGCACTCTAAACACACACCGACACACACGTCTAACCTCATTTCTCTGACTCCAACAGGTCAGTTCAACATATGAGTAACGTGTATATAAAGCCTCCAGGTGGCTACTGTGGGACAAGGAAGTAAAAAGAGCACTGGACACCTTAAACACTAGCATTACATAACTATGGTAATTGAATGCATGGCCTCACTGGTGTTAGTCACTCTGCCTGTTTTACAACTACTGACCACAGCTCAATTTGTTAAAGATACTCGTGAGGATTTTAATGATTCTTAAACATTCATCTTGTGTCACCAGTACCGTGAGATTTTTGACCAACACTAATGTCACTGAGTTTGAAATATTTAAAAACAAAAAAACGAATTGTTGGGTTTTTATATAATTTGTGTCACATGAGACATAAAACATCATTATTTCTCATAACAGCATGAAAACAATGCATACATATATTTGGAATGAATGCACCTCTAAATAATCCACTCATTGTCAGCCATTTTTGTTCAATACATCTGAGTTGTGTCTCTTTTCTGGTGATTCCAGTGAAGGTATACAGAGGAAGATATATTTCTAATTGATAATCAGCTGTATGCACAGGCTGCACGTGTCCATTGACAAAATTTATGATAAACATGGCCAAAGTTTCAAATAATGAAGTAAACTAATGTAAAAGTAATCCCTGTGAGCGAAAATCTCAGGCTTTGGATCGTTCTGAACTCAAAAACTTTTATTCTGATCACATCTGAAATTAGCTACAATTAAAGTTATACAGTTGTAGCTTGTCCTCCCTTTCAGAAATGGAAAAAGTACTTGAATACCATCCTAAAGCAAAAAATGCACACGTTTCACTGACATTAGCATGTAGCTACATGTAGCAGTACTGCAACCACGGGAATGACTGTAACAGAGTAGATGAAGTTGCACTTGCCACTGTGAAAAACCACCAATAAAAGCTTCTAAACCAAATCTTCACAGCAGGAAATCAAGAAAAAAAATCAACAACATCAGCAACCAAGATCACATGTTTCGCTTGTTAACATGTAGCTACATGTAGCAGTGTAGGCTACGTAATGTAACACTTGCAGTAGCATGCCTGGAGCAGACGACCTAAAGAAATCCGTCATGAGCTGACATCATCTTGTCTCAAAACTCATAAACAATATTGAAATAGAGTAGCCTACTGAAATGACATATGATGTTTTTCTTTTACTAACAAACAGCCAAGCTAACAATAACCATTAACAATGTTAACACATTCTCCAACCTCGTCACATATCAACATTTGGTCATGGACTTTCCACGTCCACACACGACGTGCATGGTACCGTGGGTGCGTTGGTTGTTGACATTCTGGGACGCCGCGTCAAGTTCTGCCTGTTACGTGCATTGTCATCTTCCAAAATTTCCACTGGAAATTTACTATTTAGATACAGTCTCTTTCAAAATAAAAGCACTACGTTGGTACAACACCGCAAATTGACTTTTTTTTTTCTCCTTCAACAACAAACACATTTTGTTGGGTTTATGCAATGCACGCACGTGGTTGGGTTTAGGCAACAAAAACACATGGTTAGGTTTAGGGAAAAAGAACAGGGTTTGGCTTTAGAATGTTATGGGATATCGGTGAAAGTCGGTGTTTGTTGGACCCATCCACCACCACTCCCACCTGCCCCAGTCGGACTTTCACCACCTTAACTTTTGTCCTTGTCCCACTGCGTCTCCCCCTGATGCCGCCAGGCACCATTAAAGTATAACAGCAACCAGCTGCGTGTCATGCACATGTTAAAGGGTGCCTTTTTTCGTTGATTTTTGACGCAGCAAGTCACTGCCCAAGCGTCGGATTTCGACAACCAGGCTTACAATATGCCTTGATTGGTCATATATGGACACAGATTTAAATATATGATGTTTAGCAGCCAGTCTGCACTGTTATGAAGAGCTTGTAAAGTTCCTAAAACACACAAACTATACAAAACATCTTTCAGATTACAGCCACATTACTTTTAACCTGTACCAATAACAACTAGGCCACTCTAAACTTAAATTCAGTTTTAATGGAAGACACCGGTCTGTGACTGAAACTGGAGGCTTCCTACTTTAACCAGTAGCCTACTTCACAAGCAGCATAACCACAGCCCATGGTTTTCTAACTGTAGATTCACAGGAGTAAATGGAGGGTAATTACTCACACAGGACGTTTCAGTTGTTGTTGAGAACGTTTTGCTTCCTCTTTCAGGCTTTTATGGATAGATTTGACCTCGTACAGTCACCCTATAAAGTACTTACTTCTCTAACCTGCTGCTTCTTTTTATGAAAACTGCTTAATTTGGATTTCTGCACTCATGTCCATGGAAACTAGCATCAATTGTCAGACCACAACCACAAAATTTACCTAAAAATGTTGACTGGCTGGTCCATCCAAGACTTTGGTTCACCACAAAATATTTCTATCAGATTTCCATGAAATTGGATTTGGATAGAATATTCAGTCCTTAAGATATCAGGGGGCCTCTTGACCTTTCATCTAGTTCTATCAGTTCAAATTATTGAATTAGAAATATGATGTTGGTGTTTTTATAATGGTTTTGTCATGTTAAGGCAAAAAGCACTCTCCAATTCCTCTTTTAATGATGCAGAAGCATTAAACCGCAGTAACCTTGAAACCATGGTTTGACCTTTCCTCAGGTTTCACCATTAGGTCAAAAACTATATCCAGTGTACACGTTTTGGCTGAAATGACTAAGCATTACAACATCAATAACTCCATTTTAATGTCTGTGTTGACCACCACTCTCTAAGCCCACCTCTAAATGGTTTGAGCAGCCATCCATGTACAATTCCTCCTTTTATGGCTGATCTGTCTCTACACTGTGGGTGACATTTTTGTTGTTACTCTCACTAGGTATCCATGACAGCTCAGCTCAGAGCAGTCATTAGCAGCTAGTGGCTGCCTGTTCAGTCAGAATACAGGGGAGTGTAGTCATAACATTACCTTAATAAGTGCACAGAGCTGAACTAACAGCAGCAGAGACCTTTACGATCCGGCTGGTTGGGCACGGTGGAGCTAATAATCAGGTTAAGTTTCCATGTCTCAGACTAGCAAAAGTGTTGTGCATCTGCTGTGATGTTTGTGTTGATACTGCAGACTGTCTATTTAGACAGTTTACAATGCAATAATGAGTATGAGGAAATAATTTACATGAAGTGGACACATCACATCCTCAGTTATAACCGTTCACCTACAAAATGACCAGTTGTATATAAATCACTCACTCCATGTTACCTTGAATTCTTGAAAAAGATTTTGTTTTTCTCACATGCCTCCACAGTGAATGAAAGAATTCAAAAATGGTGCACATTCTTGATGAACTGGAATATTTATTGAAGTTTACAAACTCTCACAACAGTGAGAGCAGTGTATTCCAAGTCTCATTTATCCAATCGTATGCTCTTTCCAAAGATTTGCATTTTCGCTACACTTTACTCTTTAAAACACTTCCACATGATTAGTCTCACACATGGACCAGCAGTACTGAGCATACAACTGCATAAATAAGAATTGGATTATACTGCACCAGTTGTCTGAGACCTTGCAAACGCCTGTTTTGGTATAGTTTTGCTTTGCTTTGCCCCCTTTTGATCCAATTCAGAATATTTGCCGTTTTTGGATTCTTCGTTGGCTGTTGAGGCATGCAAGAAAAAAAAGTTGTCTTCACAAACTCAAGGTATCACAGGGTGACTAATTTATATAAAAATGATACTACAGACTATTTGTAATCTATGGAAAACAGCAATTTCCTAATCGACAAAACAGCTGTAAATGGGCAAATGTTAGTTATTCCACTGGATTTTCTGCATTTCATTGACAGAAATATGTTCACTGGCTCACAGACCTCAACTCACTTACCCAACTATGGACCATTTCCACAGCAAAAGCTCCTGACTGACCTGTCATAACTCTTATGAGTACTCCTAAACTTATTAAAAACTGCATAAGATACTATATTTAATAGCTTTTGGCATGAACACTCTCCAAGCTCCAAGGCTCCAACAATGTTTTAGGCAGGGTAAAATTGTCAGTAGCAATCTATAACAAATAGATTGTTTGCAATCTTGTGACTATTATGGCGCGCAAAATTCAGATGGAGGGCAGGAAGTGATACATCCATATATTGCATGAATTGAATATGGAGGAAAATGTCTATATTAAAGAGCTGGCTGAACCTGCAGGCAGCAAGTGTCATCAGAAAGATTCAAGTCAGGTTGGATATGATCGAAATAAAATTAGGAAAAGTAATTTTTTTTCTACAACTTAACCAATTTGCCCAGTGTGGACAAGATAGTCCTTACAAATAACCTCGTCCTCCAGACCTCATGGCATTACTTAGGTTACACCGTGAGCCGATGAAAGTTTAAGAAGAGCCTAGTGGACTACAACTATTTTTTGTATGGTTAGATCCACGACTGAAACAATGCCTGCCTTGTTTTTGGCCAGATGAGTAAATGTGCTTGAGTGTAGCTGTGTTTGAGAACATTACGGGCTAGCATTGGCTATCTTTAGCTATTATTTATACCTACTAGATCAACCATTTCCAGAGGTCTGTTGAAATACTGTTAAAAATCTGGGTCATGGCTAAAAACATGGAGTCATGTTTAAAACACTGCTTTACCATTTACGTTACTTTTGAAATTAGATGAGTCCGCTCCTCCATACTGAATACAGGGTTTTTTTATTCTCATTTGCAGCTGTTTCTCAGTGACTTTTTTAAATATTCTTCAGACCTTTACATACTACCATTTTCAGGGCTTAAGTGGCCCTTGTTTTTTTGCAATTTGACTGTGTGGAACAGGCGTTAACAGCAGAAATCGTTGGCATTAATGCATTGTTGGTAGTCTTCACCTCCAATTGCCTGCCCTCCATCTGGACAGAGCACCAATGTATGATGTCATGTGCAAAGATGCTTGTATATGCTTATTCTGCATAAACTAGAAAAACTGTAATTAAAATATTTAAAAAATGATTCAATTAAATAAGGAATTTCTTGTTCTGTCCAATATTTTTGTCACATACAGATATTCATAATATGTGTATTGATGTTGTCCAGTGTCACGTCTCTATTTCATCATGTGACAAGATGATACGATATACAGTTGCTAGTATAGGTAAGCTGTAGTAAGAAAAGACAAAAGAGAAAAGAGCCGGACAAGAACATAGCAAAGCTCCCTAAATTAGATTTTAGTGTGTGTGTGTGTGTGTGTGTGTGTGTGTGTGTGTGTGTGTGTGTGTGTGTGTGTGTTTGTACTTTATACCTACTGACTAGCATGCACCAGGGCCTGTTGTTACTACCTTATGCCACTGGGTAATTTGTACTTTCAAGAAAATAGTATTAGCTTGACAATAATCATCATCCCATTATCGTAATTAAGGGCCTGAACACACACATTGTTAGCTATGGTTGATTAGCTCTCTTGTCAAGTCAAAGGTGGCCAGAGCTATGCTGAGGTCACCAAACTCCATTTACTGTTAATAGTATGATGATTTTCCAACTGACTTTCCAACAAGTCAAAAATCTCCTCCATAAGAAGTGGACCCGTCATAGGTGCACACTGACAAGTGCATGAAGCAAACTGGAGAGTCATGAGACTGTCAATCAAGCACAGTCTGCACATGCCCACCTTGTGAGAATACATTTAATCAAGCTAAAGACACAAAGAGGCTTTTGAGTTTTAACAGCTGCTTCCTGCTTCCAGGCCCCCTTATTTGTCTCATTTCATTGCCACTGCACAAAACAACAGTTAAAAAGCCAACAACAGTATCAGTTTATGTGGTTGCATGAAACAAGAAGCCCAGTGATGATGCTTTCTGATCCTATACGGCACTGTAGATGTCACAGGGGTCTTAAAGCTGCATTACAAATAGCCGATACATGATAGGGCCATATTTTTAGATACTTCCAATCATGAAATTCCCCTACACACACACACACACACACACACCAGACAGCACAACATCAGAGTGCAAAACAAAACAGCCCTGGAAGAGTGTCACCTATACATTATGAAAGGCTTCCTTTATGGAATAAGGTGTTGAAACTGAAAACTTGATGTGACAATACTTTACCTTCAACCATATCGGTCATTGTTTCAAAATAAAATTCCAATAATAAATCCTTTGTGCAGATTAAGTTGCCATGAAAAAGAAATATTTATGGTAGATCCTCAACTCCTTTGCACGATTTAATCCCAGTGTTTAATTCCAATCCAGCAACGTCATGTGCACGGCTGGTGCTGAGGATATGTGGAAAACCCGAGCCCACTGGTAACACTACACCTCTTTTTCCAGTCTCATTACTTAAATCTGCATTTCCCCCTTTTTGGTTCCAGGAGTCAAAAACTTTTCCAAGTGATTGCGAGGTGATCCAGAGAGCTGGCTTCCGTCCTAGTGGATGAAGCTGGGGAGACAGACAGAGACCAAGTTAAGGTGGTCACTGTCTTGCCCTTTGCCTGGTTGGGGCTATGGTTGTAGATAGAGCCACCCGCCCCCACCCTCTACCGGCTCTGACAGATTTAGATCAACCACAGGGACTGACGGGCGATGGAAGGGAAGGAGGGAAGAGAGACTGGGAGAGAGAGCTTGAAGGTAACTTTATCCCACCGGCCAATGTTGGTGCTGGGGTCACGTGATGACGGTGTGGACAGTGGTTTCATGCAAAAAAAATTCTTAGATCCAAATCTATCAATCAATATTTGTTTCCCTTTTATGGATTAGTCTGAGTGAAACTTTTGAATCTGATTACTGTTACATTCACGCCATGTTTCTGAGCCTCAGGCCCTGAGTTATTCTTAGAGCGGCTCGCTGCTGCTGGTATTCTGCCTCGCCTTTTTAGGCCAGAGGCGTGACCTTAACACCCCATCCACCCCAGTCCCCCCCCCTCCATGTTAACTAATCCCTCTTCTGTAGACCCCCTGTGCCCAGTGCAGAGCTGTCATCAAGTGGAGACAGAAAGAGGGAGGATCTGAATGGCTGAAGTGCAGGCAATATACTCCAAGTTCAATCTTCAACATAATCGTAAAATTACACAGTAAACACAAAGTTTAAGTGTCAGTATTCTGTGTACAGACTATATCATATGACATGTTATCCAACCATATCCAAAGGCATAAGTGTTTATACCTGGTCCCAGTGGTCGTCACATTGCCTCCCTGATCTCTCTCCAAGAAATCTGTCTTTTGCTCATATTCACTGACTCAGTATTCTTGTTTGACTCTATTCACCCTTTGATCCCGACTTGACTCCCAGTCTCTGTTGTCAAAAAGCATTCACATATCATAACTGTGCCACCGCTGTTCTCCACACTGGGGTGTTATTGTCCTGAGGTAATTCAGAAAACTCAAAAGTCAAAAGATGGTGCTGAAACTTGGATATTTATTTTTTTTCTTATTAGACCTTTACTTCATTTTTAGCTAGGAATACATCACGTGTTTAGCACTGAGACAAGATACACAGATCTGATATAATGACCTTCATTTATTCCTTCTGAAGCAAAGGCACACCATTTGATGTTTAAATAAGCACAAAGCAGCAGCAAGCATTATTTTGTTTCCCGCTCATTTAAAGCAAAAGATTGAACCACTCTGCTATCACAGACTGTGTAAAAGAAGTGGATGTAGCCGCCTGTGAAAAGTGAAGCTAAGTGTGCCTTTTTTATTGCCAGCACTGGTTGCAAATACACGTCCAATTGTATGGAAGTTTGAGTTAGAAGTTTGAAAGGAATTTCAATGTTATTTTTCTCACTTTATCTCTTCCTTTTGGCCCTTTTCACATCCAGCCACTTGCTTAATGTCTGTGTGTGCAGATCTGTATCCTTCCACCATTTTAATCTGTATTGTGCTTAAGATAGAATATTAGCGATCAAAAGCTTCAACCCCAAAAACATATAGGCCTATTAGCCTTCACAACTATACAATAGCAATAGCAATAATACCATCCTTCTGTTTTTGCAGATAATTATACATTCGTTATATGGCATATTTATTTTGTCCCTTCACAAATAATTATTTGTGACAACACTGCAACCAAGAATGTCATGCATGTTAATGACAGCCGTCATAGATCTTCTCACTTCTTGATCATTTCAACAATAACGACTGTGAAAACGACCACCACTACCACCGTCGTAACAGCACCTACTCCAGCCCATGTCCAACAGTTCCACACTAAAATAAAGAAAGACAAAGCAATGAGTCATCTGGTATCATCTACAGCTCAAACAACCCCAACATTATTTTGCTCACATACTAGAATATTAATGCCAATTCATTATGGAACCACTGCAGCTCATCAGGAAAATACAAATAGGGATATTTCTTTTTTGTCCTAAAATGACTAACTTTAGAATGATTTTTCGACTAGGAATTTCACAGTCGGTATGGACAGGATGATTACACAGAGCAGTAACTGTTTTAGTGTACTTCTGCCTATGTAAGTGAAGTTTAAAGATAGACTGATCATGAGTCAGAAGTCAATAATTACAGTCACACTTACTTTTGACAAAGGATGCTCCCCAGCTGGAGTGCTGGGAAAAAAAAACAAGCAACACAAAATAATATGAGTAATAATAACTGGTGATAATGAAACTGCATATATATAGGGGTTTTTGGGGGGGGGAGTTTTTCCTTATCGGCTGTGAGGGTCCAAAGGACAGAGGGATGTTGCATGCTGTAAAGCCCTCTGAGGCAAATTTTTATTTGTGATATTCATTCATTCATCTTCTAACCGCTTCATCCTCTTGAGGGTCGCGGGGGGGCTGGAGCCTATCCCAGCTGACATCGGGCAAAAGGCAGGTCGCCAGACTATCACAGGGCTGACACATAGAGACAGACAACCATTCACGCTCACATTCACACCTACGGAAAATTTAGAGTTATCAATTAGCATGTCTTTGGACAGTGGGAGGAAGCCGGAGTGCCCGGAGAGAACCCACGCTGACACGGGGAGAACATGCAAACTCCGCACAGAAGGGCTCCCACGCCCGGGATCGAACCGGCAACCCTCTTGCTGTGAGGCGAGAGTGCTAACCACCATACCACCGTGCCACCCATTTGTGATATTGGGCTTTATAAATAAAATTGATTGATTGGTTGATTGATTGATTGATTGATTGATTGATCAGTTCACTCTGCACTGATTGTGTGTGTGAACATGATTTTATTAGATCAGTAAATCTAATGCTTACCGGTGAATAGGAAATTCCAAGAGACTTCATGATTTCATGCAATGCTATTTCATTGAGGTCACTTTGCAGGAGTTTGCCTTCGTAGAACAGACAGTCCACAGTGAGGAAGACTTTCGGGTTGGTCACCTGTCTGTTGCTTGGAGCTACAACATAGTTAGGATTGAAGGTGTGATGCATCACCACCAGGATTGCATTTTTACCACCTGTAAGCACAGATGTAACAAGATTTTTTTTTATTGTAAAATGTGGAACTTCTCAACTGATTGACTCATCAAGGTGAAACTGCTCAATGAATGCCTGAAGGCATTCCCCACCTGGCATGTTCTCCAAGGCCTCGCTGATGTCCGTTCCAACTCGTGAAGCGATGGGACAGAAAACCAGAAGGTAGTCACTGTCTTCAAGAATGGACACTTCAACTTGGCCAGCGCTTTTAAGGCTTTCAACAAGCTCTTGGTGAGCATTATTAGTTTTTCCAGCCAAATGGACAAAGAACTTTTTCCTCATCACTGAAGACAAAGAAAATTTTTTACATCAATATTTAGCTGTAACATAGTTTTTTTCTTATAGTTTTGAAATGACACATGATATGAGGACAGCACACTGACATACTACATATAGCCTACATACTGTTAAGCAATAACACAACAACAACTATACACAAATACAACATCAAACAAAACATAACAGATGTAGGGTGAAGGGAGAGGGGTGCAGAATAAATACAATAAAGTTCATTCATGAACCATTTTCCCAAGGTAAGATCTTATAATTAGCTGTAACATAGTTTTGAAAAGCCATAGCACCATCATGTCAGACAGTCTTAGCAAAAAAGATCTTAAACCTCGGAGTGATTTCTCTTCTAACTTGTTGACTAGATTAAAATGAACTCCGGGGTGTTCGCCTGTTTGATTTAGTTTGATTTTTTAAGGCTGGTATGAAAACTGTCAATCAGGATGAAAACAAAAGCTAAAGAAGTATTAAATTCATCTGCTGATCCTGGGCACTGTCAAGAAAGTGAGTTATTTGCATATTTATGCCTTAAACTGAAGCTAGGCTAATTTATAGGGAACTGCCCATTGGTTCGACATCCCATTGTTCTGACCATATTAAACTCATTGTTCCGAAGTCCGTTCCGAAATCATCATGATGCCCTGTGGTTAATGTCTGGTTAGGTTTAGGCACAAAAACCACTTGGTTAGGGTCAGGAAAAGATCATGGTGTGGGTTAAAATGAAAAAGAACGTGACAAACACATAAGCCGTGAGCCTGCTCCGCCTCACGCCGGTCGCGGTGCACCATACGCCCGCCGCGAGCCGTTCAGCACCGCGGACAGTCGGACTAATGGGATGTCGAACCAATGGGCTGTCGAACCAATGACATGGACCCAATTTATACAATGTAAAATGCCAGACTTGTGCTAATAACGTTAGCATGTTGTATTTGTTTAGAAAATGTGTTTAGTATAAGACAGTTGTTTTGTCAGTGAACCTTGTAAGCTGTAATGGAGCCAAATTGTGTGCTGTTACCTTTGTTAAATGTTACTGTTGTCCCTGGATTTATATAAGAAGAGGAAAAGATTGCTAGTTGCTAGGCTAATTTATACAATGTAAAATGCCATAGGCTTGTGCTAATAATGTTAGCATGTTGTATTTGTTTGGAAAACGTGTTTAGTATAAGACAGTTGTTTTGTCAGTGAATCTTGTGAGTTGTAATGGAGCCAAATTGTGTGCCGTTACCTTTGTTAAATGTTGCTGTTGTCCCTGGATTTATATGAGAAGAGGAAAAGATCGCTAGTTGCTAGGCTAATTCATACAATGTAAAATGTCATAGGCTTGTGCTATTAATGTTAGCATGATATATTTGTTTGGAAAATGTGTTTAGTATAAGACAGTTGTTTTGTCAGTGAACCTTGTGAGTTGTAATGGAGCCAAATTGTGTGCCGTTACTTTTGTTAAATGTTGCTCTTCTCTCTGGATTTATGTAAGAAGAAAAGATTGTTAGTTGCTAGGCTAATTTATACAATGTAAAATGCCATAGGCTTATGCTAATAACATTAGCATGTTGTATTTGTGGGGAAAATGTGTCCAGATAAAGACAACTGCTTTGTCTGTGAATGCTGCGAGTTATAGTGAAGCTAATTTGTGTGCTTGTGTTTGAAATTGTCTCTATTAAGCCATGTTTAATGTGTGTTTTTAATCAACTAAACTTTACAGCACTTCACAGAAACCTTCTCCGCCAACTAGCATTTTGGAGGTGTAACTGCAGTGTGACACAGACACACCACCGCACAAGTATAAATGCTCACAACGGCGTAGGCCACGTGCGTAGGCTACAGCGTATGGTCTGCTGCACAATTATAAATCCCACTTTACTCTGTACTTTTTGAAACTAATTCGATAGCTGCGATCATGGAAGCGCATCAAGTGGCAACTTCAGGGGCTCAAAAATGAAGCTAACACCAAAGCACTGTTGCCAACTCCTCAGTAAGAAAAGTAGCTATTGGCTGTCCTAAGTCGAAGCTCGAAGTCGCTAAATGACGTCATCGCCTAATTTGCATTATTGTCCATATACATGTAATTGTAATGGATGCTGTAGGAGAGAGGAATAACGTCGTGGGAGAGACAAAAACTGAGTAAAAAACACCCTGAATATGTTTAGAACTACAAATGAACCTTCTTTCAGTGATTTATATTAGACAAAGAAAATTTTACATTTACATCAGAGCGATAGATCAGCCAGCGGCGGTCCCGCGCATGCACGATTCACTTGCAATCTGGACGTGGAGGGGTTAACATCTCCTGCTCTGACTGCAGCTGGGAGGGAGGATTTGGCCGCCTGTGAGTGCTTTGGGATGGGGGAGGAGCCCACGGCAGCATCCGCTGCTCGTTGAGAAGAATAAGAACGATACGTGCTTTCACGTCAGAGTCTCCAAAAGTCTCCAATAACATCAGAAAAAGTCGCTAGATTTGTCGCTACTCGCTTTTTTGAAAAAGAGTCGCTAGAGGGGTCTGAAAAGTTGCTAAATATAGCTACAAAGTCGCTAAGTTAGTAGTCTCGCTCACCAGACCTTTCTCAAGAAAAGAAAGGTCTGGCTGGGCCGCCTCTCACTTTAAGATTGGAGAAAAAACGCCCCGGCTTTTTTTTATTAGTTTCAACCAATCACAATCGTTCTTGGCGGTGCCACAGCAATGGTGCGCTTGCAAAAATATTGCCGGGGGGAAACAGGTTTTGGTGTAACACGGCCACAAAAATATCGCCTACAGGACGCGAACCATGGCAGAAAAATGGCTACATCCCCGCAAGATCAAACACCGCAAAAGTTAGTTAAGGACGTGTTGAAAACTGCTACCGGAGGTGGTAGGGCGGGACTTCAGCGGGTGGCTCGTTCCACCCAATGAGAGGCTGATCTATGCGGCGAACTTCCGCCCACTCAGACTACTAAGTTGGCAACGCTGTGCCGAAGCGCCAAAATCTGCAGTTGTTTACAGCCTGGTGAAAATAGTTTTAGTCTCTATAGTTAATTTCAACATTCTTGACAACTGTATGCATTTTTAACAATAACTCACTAATTTACATTTTATTAAGAATTAAAGTTAACGGTGGGCCATTTTGATCGACAGACTGTCTGCTGATAGTGACCTTGGATTCTCAGTCAGATCCACCACTCACTCCTCCAGAGCTCCACCCTGTCATCCAAATACAGTCACTTCTGGCGTCCATAACATCAACATGGTGATGTCCAAAATGCTTAACTCAAACTTAAAGTTGGACGCATTGCAATGTATTCACACTCATAAACAACCTCACAACACCTGTCTCTAGAATGATAAGGCCTCCCTATGTCAACATGAGTCATGAGTTTTTAAAGGGGATGTGGCAAAATGGTGTGTGCATGTGTGTGTGTGTGTGTGTGTGAGAGAGAGAGAGAGAGACTAAAGCTGTCAGACAAATGTAGTAAAATAAAAAGCCTCTAACATAAAGTGGGGTACCAGTATAAAGATGCAAAAAATTAAATACTCAAGTAAAGTAGGCCACAAGGTACTTAGCTGCATTTCACTCATGAGCACCACATACACAAATTATAAAAACAGTAAACTTGTTTTCTCACCAGTCGTCTCTGTCTGGGTCATGTCTCTGAGGAGGAGATAAGGAAACTTTTAGTCAACACACTTCAAAAAAATACAATAAAGTTAAGCAAGGATCAGCAAATGTGCGTCACAAACTCTTGTCACAGCTGCTCTGCACAAGCTTGCTCCAGACACAACCAACGTTACCTTAGAAGTCTATAGCCTGCAAAGCTATTCCGAGTCATGGTCAGCAGTTCACAGCCACGCAAGGGTTATTTAAAACCTTTAAAGACGCGTACTTACGGAATAGATTGATAATTTGTTGGGAAAGTCTCTTGCACTGCTTTCTCACGCTTGACAGGAAGATAATGATGGTCCCTCCCAGTCAGTGCAACACTTTCACTTTTGCTTTTACATGCTACGTGTTTTTCAAGCCGACTGCTGCGCTGAAGAGGAAGTGCAGAGAGAGAGAATGATCAGTATGTAGCTGGGAGGGGTGACTGCAGTTAGTGCATTACATGGACACTGGCATTTATTATGTATTGTTTTTGTGCAGTGTCCTCACATGGAAAGAGTCTAAGCACTGAGGGAGAACAGCTTTAACAGGTTAGATGTGGAGTGAGCCTGTTTCTTTAAGTGTTAACGTGCTAAAACTGTTGCAACATCATTCTCAGATAAAGCCACAGTGACCAGTGACCACACTTCCTCTATGCAACTGTGCAGCCTATTTCAAGGTTCTCCTTACATAGATTATAGATGTCTATAAACTACAGACTCCTAACAAGGCAATTAGGTATTGATAACTAATAAGATTTGTATTACCAACCTTGTAGAGGTTGATTGTAAAGAATATTGAAGTTATATCAGGCTGATCCATGTTTGCTGGATGTCTGTCATAACGACATTGTAAGGCAATATGTTTCTCAGCTGCTTGTTAAGCTCTTCTGTTCCCTACTGGACATCAAATGCAACCTTAAATTTTTGTTGTGTTACACTCGACTCCATGCAGTCGCACAGAAGGATTCAGTTGTAAATATTTAATATAAAAACATTAATTTCATCACATGCCTGCTCCTGCTTCCCCCTGATGCAGCCAACCTCCTCTCACAGACAGGCTGCTGACAGGAGGACCCGCCCCCCTGGTCCCAGTGCCGCTGACTGCTGCTGCCTTCAGGTGCTGCTCGTAAACTTCATAACCAAGTGGTGAAAATTGGAATAAATGTGACTGGTGGATTCACAAATTTGGGTAGATTAAAAAACAAAATAGACTATGTAAAAGGTAGATTTTTTTATACGAGAAAAAGTTGCATCAGCAGCATGAGGAAGCACATACAACAACTTTAATTTTAGGCTTTTATCAAATGACATACTTCAGTTGTGGTCACAGCTATCACACTCTGGTGCCTCAACGCTAGATCTCAGCAACCTCATTACAGCATCAGTAGATTGGGTTTCGGGAGTGATCGATAACCGTCTTTTTATTCCAAACAAACACCACAGCAGCTCATGTCTCTGCTCCCTCCTGTGTATCCCAGTGTTTGTGTTACTCAGTGAGCTCCTGCTGTGTTTGGTTGGAAATAAATGCTGTGCACTTGCGGTTCATGATGACTCACAACTGAGAAGCACTGTCAGAGAAAATTCATTCTTGCCATGTTGTAACAACACACACATTATGTCTCATTTGTCTCAGCTTAAGTACATGTTTTTTAATATGTGGAGGAGTATAAGTATAACGTTGATTTTATTACCCATTATGAAGATGTAATAACCAAAAGTCTGTGGTTTGTATGTAACTAAGTACATTAATTCTGGTCATTAATACAATTTTGAGGTATTTGTACTTTGCTTGAGTATTTCCATTTTATGCGTATTAACTTTAATAACTAATTACTTTGCAGATTCAAATTATTGTTGTAATATACAATCAACTAATACATGATATATGAGATGCTGTAAGATAGCCAGCAGTGCATAAAATAATTCGAATAAGACACATCTTTAGCAGCTGCAACATTAAAGTGGTGTGCACATGAATGCATCACTATTTATAATCCAATAATATTACACTCATTATTCTGAAATGGTAATGTAGGACCTTTACATGTAACAAAATATTTTTACACTGTGGTATTGTCAATTTTACTGAAGTTAAAGGTCTTAGTACTTCCTCCACTACTGCCAAAAGTATTTATTAGAAAGTGGTACCCAGAGTTGTGTACCTTCCCAAAACATCCGGACTTTCACAATATATATTATATTGTACGGGACTCCGGAAACATCAATGCAATGTCCACATATCTACAAATTATACAATTGCAGTTTAAAATAACACTGTGCATGTACGGCATGGTGGTGCAGTGGTTAGCGGAGTCTACATGTTCTCCCCGTGTCAGCATGGGTTTTCTCCAGGTACTCCAGCTTCCTCCCACAGTCCAAAGACATGCAGGTTAATTGGTGACTCTAAATTGTCTGTAGGTGTGAATGTGAGTGTGAATGGTTGTCTGTCTCTATGTATCAGCCCTGCGATAGTCTGGTGACCTGTCCAGGGTGTACCCTGCCTCTCGCCCAATATCAGCTGGGATAGGCTACAGGTCCCCACGACCCTCAAGAGGATAAACGGTTAGAAAATGGATGGATGGATGGATGGATAATAATAATAATAATAATAATAATGAGAAGAAGAAGAAGAAGAAGGACTCAGAGAAAGGTCCATATTGAATAAAAGCAGATAACAGGATGTGCACAAAAATACAACAGAAACAAATAAATATAATGACAGGAAAGTACACAACAACACATTATGCAACGTTTGCATGCTTTTCTTAAAATATATATATTTATATGCTCATATTTTTCATCTACTTCTTTCGTAGTGGTGGAAGAAGTACTCCTTTATTTGAGCAAAATTAGAAATACTATATGTAAAAATATCCATTGCAAGTAAAAGTCCCAAATTCAACATGTTACTTAAGTAAAAGTACAGAAATATTATCAGTAAAATATACTCAGAGTATCGAAAGTTAAGTACTCAATTCGCGGAATAGCTCCTTCATTATTATAGAATATTATATTTTTCTATTTCTATTGTAAATGAATACATGTAAGAAGATTTTAATGTTGTAGTTCTTCAGTGTGAAGCCAGTTGCAGGTAGGCTACTCGATGTTCTACTGAGTAGATTTATAGGCTAATATAGTACTTCATCATATCATTTAAATTCAGGTAAATCATATGTTTTAAGTAGCCTACAATGTAACTAATAACCCATGGGTGCAGATCTGATGACAAGTTTGGGGGGGACACAATCAGTTGTGATTTTTTTTAATTGCATGTGTACAAATCATGCCCACAGAGCGCTTGAGATTGCCAGCATATTTCACGATTTCATAGAGACTCATCACCATCACCAAGTCATTCAAAAAGCACTACAAAGAGAATCATATGCTTACCTTTACTGTTTATTTCTCTTAAACAGCCAGTAGTACATGGAACCAGCCATCACCCTCCTTTTCACTGCTTTGCTGTTAGTTAATGCTACTTCTAGTTTCAGGGTCTCAGGCATGTTATGTCCACTCACGTTCTCATCTCTCGCCTCTCACAGATTCCCATTTCTCCTCATCATCTTCCCTTTCTCCCAGTATATAGGACTACTGTATACATTTGTTCAATTTCAATCATTTAGGCTATTTAGAATTGGGGGGGACAATTTGTGTTTTTCAGAATTTGGGGGGGGGGCATGTCCCCCCCATCCCCCCCGGGATCTGCACCCATGTAATAACCACAAGCATCAAATAAATGTATTGGAGGGAAATGTACAATAGGCTAAAGTACTATCAAATGGAAATAGTCAAGTACCAGTGTGTCAAAATTGTAGTAAAGTGAAATATTTGAGTAAATGTGCTTCTATTCAACCACTGCTGTACGTACATAATATTATTACGTTCATTAAGAGCAATTTAGGTTAAATTCCTTGACTAACGGAGCCGATAGAGAGAACTGCGGTATTTCCGACGTCCCGTGAACGCTCCAGCAGATGCGGGTCTTATTTGTTCTCTCCAGCAGGAGGGCGTTCCGCTGAACAACACACAAATACAGTGTGCTGAATTATGCCGGCGTTCGTGCTTCATATTTAGATGCTGTCAAAGTCTCGGTGTTTATCTCAAGAGTTAGTTCAAGTCCTGGATCCGGCCTTCCTTCATGTTAGCCCTCCTGGTGCTATCACTGCCGGGGGAAAGGCGACGGAGGAGGCCAGGCTCGAAGACATGGAGGCGAAGCGTCTTTGCAGAGGGAGTGAGCTGTAGGACGGTAGGCTCTCTTTGCGTTTCTTCCCCCGGTAACAAACAATGAAAGGCACTCGGGACAGGTTAAGGTGTCTCCGGGTACACAGAACATCTTGGTAGCGAGCTAGTTGTGCTGTAGCTGGACGTGTTTTCCTCCCAGACGTCGTCTAAATTGTATTTTCCCTATCCACACGGACAATGATGATCTTTGCCTCAGTCCCATAATGGCTAATTTAATGCTTTACTGGACCCAGAAAAAAAAACCCCACAACCCCTCACTTTAACTGCAATGTAACTGTTGGACATTTTATTTCTGTTTCATAGCTTCTTTTCAGTTTTAGTAACATTAAAGCAGCAGGTCAGTGGCCTTCAACGTGACAAGGGACACAGCCACATACAAGAGGCGTTCAAATGTCAAACATGATGGAGGGACAACAGTGTAAACATAACGGGGACTGCAGCCAACAGTAGAAGCAATCTCTGGGACTTTACAGAGCCATTTAAGAAACAGTCTCTGCAGCAAGACTCAAATATTTTAATATCTTAATGATGCTACAGAGAAATATTAATTTGCATTATTTTGTATTTGAGTAAAAGTAGCAATACTAGTGAAAAAATAGTGTAAACTACAAGTAGGTCCAGCATTTAACCTCTTAAAAAGTACACAAGCATTTGCATTAAAAAGTATTCATTATGCATTTATAAATCCCATATATTACTGGATTATAATTAGTGATGCATTTACGTGCGCATCACTGTAATGTTGCAGTTCTGAAAGGTAAATTTGAACGACTTTATATATTGCAAATCATCATTGCAGGATCTCTAAATCAACCCCCTTTGTTTTTTATGATTTGTTTTTGTGTGCATTCTTTTCCCACATGTAAACACATAAAAAACTTAACTTTGCATCTTTGACATTATTATTATTATAAATGTAGAGGTGTACTTTTGTACTTTCTTTTGAGAGAACATGTTAATAAAGCAGGGATTTGAGCTTGAGAAACAAATGCTACTGCATGTTTTCATCCAGATTATGGCACGATATCTCTGTAAATAAGTGTTTGTAAGTATGTTATCAGTATTGGTTTAGTATTGTAGACAAAATATTACTTTGCATGATGTTGTATTTTCAAATCTATGCATATTTTATTCTTCCCTTCATGTGAGGTACCACAAAAAAACCCTTTGTGGGTTTCACCCTCACCTGCACATGTAAACTGTTTTTATTATTTTCTAGTCTTCTCTGTTCTTAATATCTAAATATGCAAATAAACTTAAACTTACACATAAACTTAAGCTTAATGTATGTTGGCCTATATATCAACTCAATTTACAGTACATGTGTTTGGAATAAAATGGAAATAGCTGGAAAAGGAAAACATCCGACTCACTGAGTATTTATTAAAATTAGCAGTGTTTAGTGTGGCCAATTAATTACCAAAAGTAATTATGAGGAGATTTAATGCAGCCCAAATTACTTCCTTGGGCGTATTGTTCAAGCATTTGTATTAAAAGTAAAACTGAAAAAAAAAAAAAAAATCTTTATGGTTATTTTGCTTTAAAATTCAAAGATTCGTAATAAGTCGGCCAAGATATTTAAAATATTTAAATCAATCTTAATATAATCTGAAATCTAATGTCTTTGTAATTATATATGTTAGTTCTTGATGAGATTTATTTGCAAAATATTAGCTTAAAAAGGAATGTCATGAGAAACTAATAACTGCAAGTAGTCCCACATTTTGTCTTGAGGGAAAATTAATTACAAATCAAAACAAACCTTTATCTGTTGTACAGTGGACCAAATGAGCAAGTTAAGAATTATTATTATTGCATTGAAAAAATACTCTAAAGAAATACTTTTAAGCACATCAAAGAAATAAAACATCAGTACTCTGAGTAATGTGTTCTCGATGTTTAGTCTTGGTGAGTAGTCGTGCTGCTGCATTTTGGATCATCTGCAGTTTGTTTTAAGATTTCTCTGAGAGGCCTGAGAACAAGTTATTACAGTAGTCAAGTCTGTTGGAGATAAAAGCATGTCTGTTTTATCATGTATGTATCATAAACTTAGAAATGCAAATTATTCTGAATTATGTAACCAAATTGAAAGTATTATATTAATTAAAACTAGATGTTTTCTCTTTGCCTTTCCAGTGGTGATTTCTCCGGGGGTGTTGGCACTCCTAGAATGGACCCTGCTCACATCGGAGGGGATATGTCACCTTTGTATGTGCCAAGAAAGAGGAAATCTATCCAGTCACAACCTAAAAGTGGAGTGCCATGTCCAGGTAAAGAAGCAGGTATCCTTTATTTTCATCACTGTGATCAGGGTGCAGCTGATAGGCAGTAAACAAATGTTGTCTCCTACAGTTGTTCAGCGAATACCAGAGAGAACCTGTGAATTAAACTCCGTTGGATATCCCAAGGTGAGAATGAACTCATACAGAATATGCATCCTGTTGCATGCAGTGATGTTGTATTTAAGCAAACTATCCAGAGGTTATTAGGAAAATCTGTCGACTTTGTGCACACCGTTGGATCTGTACTTCACAGTTGTGTACTTGAATGTTTCAGAATGACGAGTCTGAAGCCCAGGATGCTCTAAAGATGAAGAGAACGTACGGCAGAAAAAGGTAAGACACTCATAGATTTGTTGTTTTGTCGATTGTAGATTGAATTACTTTTTTATTGTCATTTTTGACATAATAAGTACAGATATATTGTTTTTTTTTTTTTTTTTTAGGTACGAGGACCTCCAGAGTGTTTCCATAGGAACTGTAGATTACCCAACCACCAGCTGCTCAGTGATGTCATCAGGTGGCCTGGCCAATGGGGCGGACCCAGGGTCCATGGCTCCGCCCTCTGCCAGGCTGCCTCCAAGACTGGTGGCGAAGGACGTGTGGCCCCAAGGCCCCGACACCAGGAGGGAGCCTCAGGACCACAGCTGGAACTCCAGCAGGGACAGAGGCCCCGACGCCTGGGCCCCGGGTAGAGACAGACCGCAGGAGCAGGTCTGGAACTCCGGCAGGGACCGAGCGGGACACTCCAGTCAAGACCAGACGTGGATTCCAGGCAGGGACAGGGCTCATACCGGACCGGACCAGGCGTGGATGACAGGTCGGGACCGAGGTCCGGAGCAGGGCTGGGCAGCAGGCAGAGATAGAGGCCAGGATCAGGCCTGGAATGCAGGCAGGGATCCGGGAAGAGACAGGGCCTCCTCTGGGCCGGAGCAGGCGTGGGGGACTGGCAGAAGCCAAGACCAAGGTTGGAGCAACACGAACAGAGACAGAGAGCATGTCTGGAGACCTGGTACGTACACACACTGACTTTGCATCAGCCTTTTGTGTGAGTGTTTTGTGGTTGTTCTTGCATGCATATATAAGAGAAAAAAATGTGTTGGTACATGTGGAGTGAGGTGTTTAAAGATTCTTCTTGGATATTTTGCGGGTTACTTTGGAGACTGACTTTCTTCTGCGTGTTACGTTTGAAGACTTGAACATGAAGAAAGTCCAGAGAGTGGAAATGGAGCGAAGCCCACCTGTTAATAACTTCCCACAGCCACCAGAGGGCAGAGACTCCTGTAAGTCAACATCTAGTCTGATATTTAATGGGTCTAGAGTGAGAAAGCTTTTGAAAGGAGTTGTATCCACAGTCATCAGGGCGTAATACTAAAAATCTGCCATAATAAAACACCTGGCAGCAGCATTATGATAAATGTTTGGATCGACCCACTGGCAGTATTATTGTTTGGTCAGTAGAGGGCACTTTTTACTTTCATGTCAGTGACAGCGCCATCATTTTGTCAACTTCACTGATGATATCGTGAACCTACCAACATAAATTATATGTAGTGTTATTAAGACGAAATTAACTGAGCATTAACAGTTGTTATATTTTTGGCAGCCTCCTGTGCAGACTAGTCATTAAGTCCTGCTGCAGGATGTAACTGAAACTGTTTGCACAGGAGGAAGATAATTGCAGTGTAGTAATCTTTTTATATTGAGCATAATGAGGGTAATCAGTATGTAGGGTTTGATAATTTGGATGATAAATAGCAGAGATGCAGATTGAATTTCTTAAATTAAAATCAGGATTTTATTTAATGACAGCAACAGAAAAAGCAGTTAAATATTAGAATAGAATTAAATCTAGTTATCTTATGTGAATATTTCAGGTTCAGATGCAGCCAGTGTTGGAGAGACGTCGATGGCCCAACCCAGCGAGGACCAGAAACCCCCCATCCTCTCCACCAAGAAGGAGCCTCCTACCTACCCTCCAGGTGAGACAACCAATGCTGTTAATATTTAAGTAGGAAACCTGTTCACTTTTTGTTTTTATCCTCTCTGTCTCAGCTTAAACTATTCTTCCCAGGCTGAAAAAAATGAATTAAGTTTTTTTTTTTTTCTTTAATTGATTGAAATTGTTTGTCAAGGTGAGAAAATACATTAACACATGAAAATTATGAATAAGGTTGGGTTTAAATTTTTATTAACGTAGAAAAGGGAAGTGTTTTTTTGTTGTAACATAAAGTCTCTGACCCTAAAGGGACAGTTTGGATTTTTTGAAGCAGGGTTCTTTCAACATATTTCTGCATAGACAGCATAGTACGTACAGTAGATGTCAGTCTGCACGCCCCCACTTTGGAGAAGCAGGCTGGGGGTCAGGAATAAACCATATATTAGCCACCTAAAAAAGTCCCAACTAAAACAGTGAATATCAGTTTAAGTGTACGCTATATTAAGAGTATTTTCGGCACTTAACCTTTCTGTCAGACAGCAATTTCCAAGGGGGAACTGAAGTTGTTATATTGCTCTCTTTAAAGCCAGACTCCACTGAGAAAAACAACGATTTAACATCCCTGAACACTGAAGCTGCTGGTCGATCACTGCCTCAATCAATTATTTTGTTTGTGTTTCTGTGTGACTTGGGTGTATAAAAGAGTTGGTTCAGATTCGTCAAAGTCACACAATAACACAAACTAACTAACTGATCGAGGCAGCAGTGGACCAGAGCCAAAATTACTGATTTTGTCAATGGAGTCTGGTGGCTTTGAAGAGAGCATGGATTGTGGAACTGAAGCTGTTAATGGGTTCCCCACTGTAACGGGCTGTCTGATGGAAAGATATAGCTGTGAAAATACTCTCAATACAGCATACACTTAAACTGATATTGACTGTTATAGGTGGGACTTTTTAAGGTGGATAAAATACATTTGGACCCCATCCACAGCAGTAAATTGCTTAGCTTCCATGTCAAACTTCAGCCTGTTTCTCCAAACTGGGGGCGTGCTGACTGACATCTACTGTATGTAATACACCAACTATGAATAATTACGTCATACAACCCCACATCAAAAAAATCTGAACTGTCCCTTTAAGTCAGAATACAAAGTGACTTCAGATGAGCTGCTCCTCCTCCTGAAACATTTCTTCTGTGCAAATTTAAATATTGATTTGTCAACATCCACCAGGAAGTCAAGAGGAGCGTTGGCAGCTCCAGATTGTGGCCAAAGGCAGAGTCACCTGTCCCAAGTGTAAAAGTGTGAGCAGGAAGACTGTGGAGGGGCTGAAGAAGCACATGGAGAACTGCAGACTGGTGAGCACGCTGTGTTTGAACACTACATTTGTCTGAATTAAATTAATCAAGTTGGTTATATTCACGCTTTATAAATTGGCACATATGACACAACTTGAATTCATTTTGTGCAGCAACCCTTTACCTGTCAGCACTGTGGGAAACAGCTGAAGTCTTCAACAGGGATGAAGTATCACATCATGGCTGACCACAGCCATCTGGTAAGACCAATCAGCTCTACACCTAGACTAACTGTCTCTACTTTCTTCTATTTTTAGACTTTTCACACTGAATAAATTCCTCAGCAAGCAGCATGATCTTGTAAGCTGTGTAGTTGTGAGGAAAGGTGCAGATTTTTCCAGTGTCATGGGTGTGTTACTGACCTCTGGATAAACAAAGCTTTCTTTGAAGTGGAGTGTTTGCTTGCATCTTACATAATGTTTGTCTCATTCATAAATACAGTTGTCTTTTTTAGCCCTCAGCAGAAGATGCCAAGGACCTGGATGATCGTGCCATTAAAGACAAGCTGCGCAAAATCCTGAAGAGACTCGGCAAATTAAAATGCTCTAAAGAGGTAAAGTAACAAATCATATTCATTTACGATAGGAGATTTATTAAAATGAGATGAAAAATGATGATGATTCTACAGTAAAATCTTTTTTTTTCTTCCTTCAGGGCTGTAATGCTGCCTTCACCAGTATCATGGGCTACGTGTACCACATGAAGAAGTGTGGGAAGGAGGAGTCTGAGCTGGAGAAGATGCTGCTGAACTGCTCTCACTGCGGGAAAACCTACAAGTCCAAGGCTGGTCTGGAGTACCACCTGAAATCAGAGCATGCTCCTGTGAGTCGTGTGTTTTATATCATGTGTTCATTCAATCACAGTGGAGAAGGGGCGGTTCAAATACCTCAAAGACCAGCAGTCACATGTTTCATGTACAAGAACAACAATGGAGGAGACATATGTTAATATACTGTATATATATTGATATTTTTTCTCTCATGAGCTCACACAGACCGGTGGGTCTGTCCTCTCTCCCTACATGCTTCAGCTTTCCCTTCATCTAGAGCAAGGGCCAAAGCAAGCCCTCTACATTGTGCCCACATTTTTACTTTGCCCCAATATTCTGTATCATAGCAACCAGACACAACCAAACCATCTCAGTTGAAAAACACAGCGCATCCAAAGCGCTCTCAAGTGCTCCCAACAAGGCATTCCCTGGGGGCACCTTACATTTTCAACCTGGAGAGAAACACTTTGGTGGACATGGCCCCTAACAATTTTAAGCCATGTGACATACTCTTAAAATGTCCCCCCTCCTGTCACCCAGACGCCCCAGAAGAGTGAAGAAGATGAGGCACTGAAGGCCCACAGGGAGGCCAACCCGGAGAGGACAGCCAGCGGCAGGGTGCAGCGAGCATCAGCCCAGGTGGCAAACTTCCACCTGGCTGAGATCGCCAACAACGAGCTGCCCAAAGACTGGCCCAAGAGGAAGTTCCAGTCAGACCTAGTGCCAGATGACAAAAAGGTAAGGGAAGATTGGCTTTAAATGCATATGTGAAGTTGCAGGATATATAATGGCATTTATGTTTACTGGAACTGAAAGAAGTTGGTGCACCTCTTTTCTTCTTGGCTTTCACACTTTCATTAACCTCCTCTTATCCATGCTGGCTTCTGCAGTTAAAATACGCCCGACCAGGCCTCCCTGCCTTCAGCCAAGAGGTGCTGCGGAAGTGGAAGAATGAGGTGAAGCTGCAGAGGAAAGTTCAATGTCCCAACCAGGTAGGACAACAGTACACTCACACTGCCAGGGTTATAATTTAAGCTCACAGTTTTATTCATTTGTTTATGTGTTTATTTGTTTCCTGTCTTGCTATGATCACTGCTGTGTGTGCAGCCTGGTTAGAGGAACAGGATGACAAGACTGTGTGTATAATAAGGTATAAACTATACAGTAGACAAAGCCTCAGCCATGGGGAACATCCTGCTGAAGAAAAATTATTCCTTTCCGTGAAGTATTACAAAAGTGGAACTGATACATTTGCACAATTATAGAGTTATTTTTAAAGTTCCAGTATGTAGGATTTAGGGACATCTATTGGCAACTATGTTTTCATTAGTTTTTAATCACCTTAAAGTAAGAATCGTTGTGTTTCGTTACCTTATTGATCTGTTTATGTCTACATACAGAGCAGCTCCTTTTCGTTGGAGTCCACAGTGCTTTTCTACAGTAACCCAGAACAGACAAACTAAAGACGGGCTCTAGATAGGGCTATTGGAGTTTCAGTGATTTTGCATTGTCCACCAAAGTTCTCCTACATGCTTGACACATGGGGAGAAGTTTCAGTTCTAAAACCTCACCGCTAGATGTCACTAAATCCTACACACTAGACCTTTAAGTTTATTTGTGTGCTCTATGTGTTCATTAATTTTTTTGTTCTACTAGATTTACCATATTTCAGTAGAAGTTTGGTTTGGTCCTTGATATTTGGAATTAATTGTCTCTCTATTTCATATTTCTTTGAACCCCAGGTTTTTTCCCTTTGTCTAAATTTATTTTTAAATCACAGAATAGGATTAAGTCTCTTTATTGAAGTGCACAAATCATGATGTAACTTCATCTCAGGGTTGTGGCTCCACCTACACCAGTGTGTCTGGACTGAAAGCTCATCTGGGACTCTGCACGAGGGTAGGCCAGCTTTTTTCTTTATCTCTGAAACTAAATATGCAGTTCATTGAATGTAACGTGTGGCACGGTGGTGCAGTGGTTAGCATTGTCACCTCACAGCAAGAGGGTTCCTGGTTCAAACCTGGGGTGGGGGAGCCCTTCTGTGTGGAGTTTGCATGTTCTCCCCATGTCAGCGTGGGTTTTCTCTGGGTACTCCAGCTTCCTCCCACAGTCCAAAGACATGCAAGTTAGGGTAACCGGTGACTCTAAATTGGCCGTAGTTGTGAATGTGAATGTGAATGGTTGTCTGTCTCTATGTGTCAGCTCTGTGATGGTCTGGCGACCTGTCCAGGGTGTACCCTGCCTCTCGCTCAGTGTCAGCAGGGATAGGCTCGAGACCCCCTACAGCCACTAACAGGATAAGCAGATACAGAAATGAATGAATTCAATGTAACATAAAAGTGCTTATTGTGGTTAGTGGCAGAGTAAAAGACACTATACATAGGAAATTAAAAATTGAAACATTCTAAAATGTTCTTCAATTTTATCTGAAAATAAGAAACTCTAGTGATTTGCAATAAGTATTTAAAAACAAACAAGTTTTCACATGTTGCTCTTGGTGGCCTTTTTCCAAGTATAGGGTATTATTTTTGTCAATGTTTTTATTAAATTAGGCATACATACTTACAAGATTAATTCAGGGTTTTAGAGACTTTGTGGATTTGTCAAACTAATCCTTCTTTAATTCTTCAGTTTCTTTCAACCACAGATTTTTACAAAATGATTAGTAAAATTACATTCTCTACTTTCCTAACCACAGTACAGCTTATTCCAGGGCTTTATAATCATTTCATGGCTCTGTTATTTCCTTTGATCTCATTTCAGGGCGACTTTGAGGCTGGGAAATACAGATGTCTGATCTGCAACAAAGAGTTTAACTCTGAGAGTGGAGTGAAATACCACATCAACTCTGTCCATTCACAGGTAACCAAATAGTTCACCAGTATGTTCAGCTTCTCTGCCTATTTGTAGATGCCATTTGAGACTTGTGTTTTCATTCCTGCTCTCCCTGCTGTTCGTCTCTCAACAGGACTGGTTTGTGACAAACAAAAAAGCCTCCAAGAAGTTTGAGAAGTTCCTCAAAAGCCAGCCAAAGGAGTTTGCCCACAATGCAGACAAGCAGATCGTGGATCACTACCACCATCACCATCACCTCCAGCATCATCAGCATCACCACAACCATCAGCAACAGCAGCATCAGATCCAGCACCAACCCATGCAGCAGCCTCTGCAGCCGCTGCACCACCTCCAGCATCAAACCCAGCTCCTCCACCCAGAGCACCAGAACCTCCCCCCACAGGTGGACACCCAGCTCCAGCCACAGATGCTCCACTACACCCCTTTAGAGCCTCCCCCCGGACCGATGTGGGTGGACATGGACCGGGGAGGAGCCGTGCCGGAAACAGAGCAGGCTCCGGTGGAGATGGAAATGGCGGATGTTGCCAAATGCGCAGAGGACAACGACGGGATAGCGGAGGGGAAAAGGAGAGAGAAGGGGGAGAGAGGAGGAGAGAGGGGGAAGGCAGATGGGAAGCGGAAGGATTGCTTTGCTTTCAGTGGCGGTGGCGGCAGTGGAGGCAGCAGCAGCAGTAGCAGTAGCAGCAGTAATACCGGCAGCTCGTCCAGCGAATCGGAGGTGGAGCAGCAGGACAGGCAGAGACAGATCGACCAGTGGAATCTGAAACGGCCTGGCAGCATGGAGCCCCACCCTGAGGCTGGGAAGGGACAGAGGAACACTTAAACACACAACTAAAAGTCACACCTAACACTCGTAACGCATCAGAGCTGATTTTAACAGAGGTAGAAAAAGATACCACCGAGTATCTGTCCCTACGTTACTAACTGTGACGTAGAAGAAAACAAACCTGCGTTTTTAACAAGACAAACAGGTGAGGAGGCAGATGACGACAGAGCTACAAGAATCCTTCAAAAGAACCTCAGAGTCAGTGTGGATATGAGATGATACACAGTTGTGGTGTAGGTTTCTCTGTCTTGAGATGGTTGTCACTGTATAGCCAATGTAGTATACTGTTAACTGTGTGTTTATCTGTAACAGATTCTTTTCAACTTTAAATGTGTCTTATTCTTTTAAAAAAAGTTTGATAAACCCTTCCTGTCTTTCATGTTTACCTTAAAAGGAAATAGTTACTTTAACCTTAAGAGAGGCTGCTACAGTAGAGTATTTTATTAGACTTGTCTAGTCGCTCTCTCTCACTCTCTGAAAAGATTTTGTGCCTCTTAAGTATGATCTGTATAACTTCATACTACTCATCATCACTTTTATTTACAACTGATTGGCTTTTTTTTTTTTTGGACTATACAATGGTGGAAGTGTCACTTTATGGTAAAATTAGAGAGAGAGAAAGGATTCCCCCTCTACCCCAATTCCTCCTGTACCATGTGTCTTGACATTGAATGCAACTTGATTCATGGCTGGCATCACGTTGCCATCCTTGAGGCAAGTCCGCTGGCAGCTTGATGTAACCTTTTGTGCAGTGTGTGTGCAGGTTTAATGTGGAAACAGACAACTTTTCAAAGTCACCATCCTAGGCTTTCCAAGGGGTGTTATTGTTGCCATCACTGCTGCAAAGACAACCAGATTGCTTTCCTGGCAACTACCACAGTTTTCAGTTACTTTACAATTTCCACTTCTGGGAATTGTAACTGCAAAGACCTTACATTGATACTCTTTAGTAACTGGAGTTAGCTGCTGATAGCTACCTTGCAAAACAAAAGCGATTTCCTCATCCTGTTTTCGTTCCGCAATCCGACGCACTTCATTTGTGCTGTAAATCGAGTCTTTGCTTTCCCAGATCATACCCAGTGACAGAATTGCATAGTGAAAGCAAGGCTTATAGGGAACCAATCTATATGCTAATGGTGTCATTATTCTATAGTTATTACACCGTGCATTTACTTTATAATGATGAGTTTAAGGTGGAGTTTGCGACTCTGGAAAACAAATACACCCCTCAAGTCAGTGCTTCTTCAGAAGCTCCAATAACATCTCTAACGTTATTTACCTTTCATTATTATCATGGTATAGCTCTGTTCCTTGTGGGCAAGGATGTGGAAGCGGGAGTAGCCTGAATAGTGTTGTGTGGCTCAGTCCGCTTTGTTTGTTTCCCACGTACAGAGCCAGGATTGTTTTCAGTGCACACACACAGCAGACAGCTAGCAGAGTGTAAGGAGATATTCACTGACCAGAATGTATTGGAATAAAATCACATACTGGACCTTTAAAGTAAAAACTTGTCTATTTCCACTTTAAACTGGAACATATGAAGCAAATCCATGGCAAGGAGTTAAAGCCTCGTTATTACATGTTAAAGTAATAGTTCAACATTTTGGGGAACACATGACTCTTGTTAAGCACAGAACAACAGCTAAACACCTCCACCTACAACGTCTCCAGTTAAAGCACAGCATACCTCACTGTGATGACAAGACTCCAGGAAGTCACAGCATCCAGCTATGAATGAGATACACTCTGTTTATTGGAGAGTATTTTTTTAAGTCTTCACACTAAGCTAGGCTAAGCTAAGATAAGCTAAGCTAAGCTCACTGCCTCCAGGTTATGGCTCTATAAGTAAAGCAGACATAAATCTGATGAAGAAAGCCAATCAGATTATTTCCCCAAATGTTGGACTATTCCTTTAAAAGCAGCGTCAGCCAGCTCGCGTCAGCCTACCTCATGATATTGTGCTTGTAATACTCTCAACACCCACTTTCCAAAGAAACCGAAAACAACGAAATAAGTTCCGAAAAAAAATCTAAATGCTTCATGTGATCAATTACAGTTTAAAATTGACTCCAGTAGTGTGTGAAGCCAGTCTCTGTAGTTGTTCAGATGTGTTCCTGTGGTCTCTTAAAATATGTCAAGATGTGGGAATCTTTGCAGTAATCCATTTTGGTTAACAAAACTCAAAGTCCACTTACTAGCTTTTTCTAAAACGTTTAGTTGCATAATTTTTCTCAGTGGACGAAGCTCTGTTTTCATCACACGATTGAACCATGATGACTATAGAGCAGTCTACATCTGCCGAAGAACACCACAAGATGTGTTTGAAAGCTCTGGGAAGAGCTAGTACCTTTAATTTTTTTTTTATTTTTTTTTTTAGGTCAAACTGCTTTCACTATGTTAAGATGGAACTTTTACACATTTAAAATTGCTTTTAAACATTCCACGCAGGAGTTTTATCAGCAGGGAAACAAAGTAAAGCACATAAATATGATTGGTTCTTCTAATGACTGATCACATAACAACAGCCAATCAATGTGACTGCCAACATGTTAATGGGCTGTTGGTGACTCTAAATTAAGGAAAGCTAACATACCAAGCATTTAACATGAAGGGTGGCTGTTTTTTTCTTTTCTGTTCATTCTTCACAGACAGACCTGTTTTCGTCCGTCTCACAGAATATTTAACCGATAGCATGTAGCCTAATGTTTATGTACTCGGCATTTTGTATCTGCTATAGTGACGTATGGTTATGGATGGTTGTCAGTCATTTGTTTGTGATGTTTTAACACTATTCTTTTTTTTCACAACTTTATAGCATTTATGAATGTATTTGGTTATTGGTTTCCCCTCTGTTGTGCACTTCCGTTAGGTTTTCTTCTAAAAGCAAAGGATAATTAATTTACCATTTGCGTTGATTTGAAACCAGAAACAAAGAGGAGTTCCCTTTAATCTGTTAATCTGTCTTAAACAAACTATGTAAAAATTATTCTGTCAAAAATATTTACCGTACCTGATTCTGTTGAAAGTGCTTTACTCTTCATTGCCCTCCATCAGATGCCTTTTGAAAGAGTTTGAAATAGAAAACCTCCTACATGGGAAGTATTTCAATAAGCATGACTTCAACATTGATGTCAGGCAGTGCAGTCATCTCTTTATGAACACTCGCTTACTGTGTTCAGTCATTTCACTCAGTGCTTAGTGATGAGAATGTTCTTTATTTGGAGTCCAAGCATCAGTGGGGTTAGAACCCTAACTTACTTGTTTTGGCTTTATGGCGTTATTTTTTTCAAGATAAAAGTGGTTATGCAGGTGTTCAATGGTGTAAAAGCCAAATTTTCATGGGAGCTTAGTTGACCAACGGACGCGTTATAGCACCCGTTAAAGCCGTTTTCAGTCATTCTTTGGTTCCTGATTGCCTCAGGTCAATGGGCTTGTTCCGAATTTTGGTGGTGCTTGGACTCCTGTATAGTTGCTTGCAAATCTAGTTTATATTTTATTTTTACTTTAACCTTTTATTTGACCAGGATGGACGCTGCCACTGCTGCTGCTACTGTTACACAGTGGTCAAAAAGTACTCTGATCTTTTACTTCAGTAAAAGCAGCAATACCATGGTGTGGAAATACTTTGTTACAAGTCATACTTACATTAGTTATATTTGCCGAAACTGTTATTATGTCCTGACAGTAGTACATGAGACAGATAATCTGATACCTCCCAGTGCTCCTAATGGCATTTGCAAGAATCATGAAGTAAAACAACCAATCAGAGCCAGGAAGAGTCTCAAACACAGTGTTAATAACTGCTCATGCGCATGTTGTGCCCGAGATAAAATGAGAGTAAACATCACTGTTGCTTTTCTGAGATGGACAGAGCTACGAGACCTAAAAGGATTTAACTGCCAGCTTTAACGGTTTCTTTTTAGTTAGCCTTTTGTCATTTGTCTTGTTCTGTTTACATGTCTTTTTCTTGTACATCAGTTTAGAATCCTTTTAGGTCCTGAAGCTCTCCTCATCTCAGAAAAGCCAGTCCGATGTTTACTGTTTGTTTTTTTGTTTTTTTTTAATCTCGAGCACAGCGTGTGCAAGAGCAGTGACTGACACTGTGTTAGAGAGTCCTCCTGCCTCCGATTGGTTGTTTACATTCAGGTGCGGTGGATTCTTGCAAATGTCATTAGGAGCACTAGGAGGAGCCAGAGGAACCGGAATTTTTCACAGATTAATTATTTAATGTACTACTGTCAGGATATACTGACGGTTTAAGCAAATATGACAAAAAGTTACTTTTATAGTTACTTGCTGTAGCTTTAAGTAAAAGTATGAAAGTATTAGCATCAAAATATACTTATACACACCAAAAGGACTCATGATGCACACTGGCCGATTAAAATAACATATATGATAACATTTGGTTATGATTAGTAATGCATTAAGTACTTTTACGTTGTCAGGTGGTAAAAGTTGGGCACATTTAAAGACCTTAATATACTGCTAGCTAAGTTAACTAAGCTAGCTAAGTCTTATGTTAACCTACAATAGCACATCATATTATTTGATTATATTTTGTATTATTAATCTGACTTTTAAAGTTACTTGTAACTATAGTTATCAAATGAAAGTAGTGAAGTGTATGCATAAAGTAGCAGAAAATGAAATACACAAGTAAATTACAAGTACCTCAAAATCTACTTGAGTACAGTACTGGAGAAAATGTACTTAGGTATTATCCACCACCGCTGTCTTGTTACTTTTGTCTCTATCTTTGGTGCTAACAAGTTATTACATCATTCCCTCATGCTAAATATCCAGTACTTCTTAATAATAATTATCATAAGATAATTGTTTTATCACCCAGGTCAGTTGTTTCCAGTCTTAATGGCTTGCGACCCCTTGGAATTAAGCAATATCTACTTGCAACCCATTGTCAGTGGTCATGAGTTATAACCAAGTCAAATAGTTCCTGTTGATTATTGTCTCAAAACGTACTCAATCGAAAGTGTAAAAGCTTTCGGAAGCTGGCTTGAAGTTTCCTTGCTGTTGAAATACTTCCCATGTCCACTTAACACTTGTGACCAAATCTTTATCACCATGCATGCACTTTGAACTGTTTGATGGCACAAAGGAAAGTATCGCTCAGCATTAAGAGACTTTACCAATAATCTGTTTTATCATTGAAAAAAAAGGTTCAATATTTGATTGGCATTTTGCTCAAAATCATAACAGTAATTCAATACGTGAAACGTCATATTTTTATGTGTTCACAGTCATTCGCACCTTGTGTCTTCCTGCTGTTAGTTTATTTACAGTAGCATCTCTTCGTCTTAATGCTGGAGCGCCGTTCTGTAATCCAGATTTAGTCAAAAACAGAAAGCCTGTGTTGTTCTCATTTTTGTATCTTAGTGCCAACAGAGGAGTCGTCACCAACTGTAGGCAATAGAACCAAAACAGCGACATTATCTAACTGAATTTTATCAATGCTGACCAGTTTTCACATGGGGGGGACGAGTGAGAGGCATTAAAAACATTTCCAAATACTGGGGTCTGACTTTTGAAAGTAGTGTTATTAACCATGCTGTAAAGGGGCTTTGTGATTTGATGAAGAATGACAATAATGTTGCGATGTCTTGTGCCCCGATCGTCACCCTCCATTGAGAAAATATACAGTATATATAACGTAGGCCAGATTTGAATAAAGGTTCAGTTAGTAGTCTTGTATCATTTGTAAAAACTCAAAGAAAGCACTTAATTTTTTTCCATTTTGTGAGACATAATTTATATTCAAGTGAACCTAGTTACTTTCTCAGCCAATGTTACTTTACAAATCTGTACATTTAATATGTTATTACTTGTTTTTTAGAAGTTACGTGCTGCTATTTCATAATACCAGCAGTGTTATAACCACAGATGATTAAAAGTTTAATTCATGGTCATTTCTGGCTCTGTGTCTTCAGTTACAATGATGTAGGGACTGTAAGCTATCATAAATACCATCAGGTAAGAGACTCATGACTAATGTTTTAGACACACATTATTTGAAAGGAATGATATTCAATAGAATATAAAGGTAAGTTTAAATTGAATAAAACAAAAATATTAAATTACAGTGCAGTTAAAGATATCAACCATATATTGAAGTTAACAGAAATAGCCCTTTTCTATATTGGTTTATGAATGATCCTTTATATTCATATGCGAACGTTGATATTTTGTATTATGTTTAATAACATGTTATATCATAGGATCATTAAAAAAAAAATAAAAGCTAAATTTCAATTTACAAGTAAACTTTTTCATGCAAACAAATGTTATTTAAAGTCCAAAAATGTTAAGTATCAAAAGTAAAAAATTGCTTCTCATAATGCAGAATGACCCTTTGGATTATGTGTTTGGATGATTATTATTATTGATGCAGTAATTTCTCAGTTTATGTGCAATACCTCACCGTGTGTTAAGTATTTGTTTGATTAAAATTCTACACTGGACTTTAAATATGTTCTTTAATGGATAACCACCTAAATTAAGAATTGCAATAGACATTTTGTCATTTCCATGGCCTAGGAAAGTTCAATCAATATTTGTGAACATGAGCTGCTCTCTCTCAAAGCCAGAAACATGAGATTTAAGTCTCAAACTTGTGATGTCATCAAGTAAAAAGTCCAAAGCTGCTCCACGGAAAAATAATGTGAGCCACATTTGGTGGACCCCTGCAATATTTGTTTGTTTTTTCTACCCAAATAAGCTTTTTTATATGATAGCAATCTCAGTTCTGAAACAGAAAATGTTTCCATATAAGCTCACCCATTCCCCTGGAACATCTTTCATAATTCATTGTATATGGTGCAGCTCCAGACTTTATACTTGATGGAATCACAAATTTGAGTTTTAGCATTCTAGCTTTTGGATTTGGGACAGAGTTGTTTATGTGTACTAATAATTTTGGACTGTCTTAGACGATAGGAATAACATGTCTACATTTCCAAAATGGGCATAGCGCTCCTTTAAAGACTTAATTCTAAACAACCTGAAGTACTGGGAGACACACAGTTTGAAAGTGTTTGTGTGTGGTTCTGCGACTCTGGCTTAAATCTTAAGCTTTCTCAGTCTGCTTGTTCAAGATGTTCTTGAAGATACTTTGAATAAAAATGTATATTTGAATATTTATAATTAACTGATGCCAAAGAAAGCAGCTGTGCAACATTTTTTTTCTGCATTGAGTACTTATACATTCAATTGCATTAATTTGTATATTTTCATGATTATGCTTTTATTAAAAAGAATGTTTAATGCATGATTTTGTTTATGACAGAGTATTATTACATTATTGTTTGAGAACTTTTGCCCAGGTAAAGGATCCACAGCTGGTTTGATGTACTGTATGACCTCCAGCTGGTTGATAGTGAGGATTGAACTCACGACTCCAACAGTGGTAAACAGGTGCAGTACCATGTTCTGTTGGTAGGGGGCGGTGTGGGTCACCATGCTGGTACTGTAACATGGCGGTCGGATGTAAGCAGAATGTGAGTTTCAGCTACCGGAATCAGTGGAAACAACGCGGGTGATGTTTATATTTTGCCATTCAAGAAAGAATAAGGGCAGTCCCCATAAATCCGGTATGTTTCTACGGTTCTAGTGATCTTCCACCGTGTCGTTCCTGGTAGCAGAGTTTGGGACTCGATCCCGAGTGGCCGGACTCTAGTTTCCCAGATTCGGTACGAGGCTTTTCAGCCTTCGCCACCGAGTAGGAAGCCTCTGTCTTCTGCAGGGTGAGTTTTTAACGGTAGTAATGGTGGTACTCGTAACGTCTGACGGTTACCGACCGACTTTAAGAGTGTTTCAATTACTTAACGGCAGTGTAGGAAGCGTTACACTCACCAGCCACTTTAGCCAGTTAGCATTAGCTTTGTGGTGTTAGCTCAATAGCGTGACTAGATGACGATGTAAGTCACCGGGAAAACAAATGAGTAACACACGTGTATTACTTAAATAACTATTTACTTGGTGTATATGGCAATTTTAACATATGCCGAATTAATGAATGGTTCAAAACCATTTGGTGTATTAGGTCTCTGTGTGTATATAAACCATTTACACTTGGTACAACTGAAGAAAGCATAAAACTGACACAGTATTAAACGAGGTTTGGTGTGTCAGCCTTAGACAACGTGGTATCGAGGTGATATCGCTACTGTGCCTGCTCTTTCACCCCACGTTTTATTTTAAATTATTTGAAAAGCAAGCTGTCAGGCTGTGTACAATACAATAAAGATAAATATGGTAATGTCTGCTGTCTTTACACGCTGTTGAATTGTGGCTGACAACTTTGAGTCTGTCAGTCCAGACCAAAGGAGGTAGCACTGAGGTTTTCTGATGAAATATTACTGTACGTGCACAGTCACTGTGTACCCTTATATGAGACAGCCTTCAGGTGTTTGTACTGTGTTCTCAGATAATGTGGTGTAGTTCATGAAAAAGGTTAATGGATGCTATGTGTGTCTTCTGTTTCTTGTCTGAGCAGCAGCATAGCCAGAGTGAGGAGGAACTTGCTCCATGCATGAGGAGGCATCTGATAGGTCCACCACAGCACAAGAAACCCAGATCTTATGGATCCCATTGACTCTGAACAAGGTCAGACAGGCTACAACATATCAATGCATTTGTTTACTTTGTATCATAAAGGTGTCATGGGGGAAAGAAGACAGAAGTGTGCACAAATTACTTATTTTTACCCCTAGAGTAATGTCAAGGTACTGTTGCAATAGCAGTGTAAGTTATGTAAACACATATGTGTCCTAGTGCAGTGCAAAATAAACAGCAGAAGATGTAATGCAGTGTTGTGTTCATTTTGCACATATTTTAGAATGTTGACAATATTATTTAATATCATGCACTGTTTTTTTGGGAGCAAAAATTATCTGGTCATTTTCACAAAGTACTCCTTTGTGCTTACTGACTTCAATTTCCCAGTGACACCTGCCACATTATATTTTACTGTGTTTCAAAGTATGGTTTCTTTTTGTAAGGATGCAACCTGTAAAAGTAATATTTGGTGACATAGTTGTGCATATTGGTCCCTTCAACAAAGCTATACTTTGTGTCTTTTCAATCAGGGCTCCAGACTTTTTTTTTTGCCCACGGTCCCTTAACCATCCAGATGTGAAGAATTAATGGATTTAAGAAAAAATTAATATGTTTCATTCATATGATTTGGTCAAAAGGCTCCCAGGTGGAGAGATTTGCAAGAATACTACAACATAGTATTATTGCTAGCCCCACAGAAAAAAAGATAAAAGATACAGGATTAACAGGATTGATAAATAAACTGCTGTTTCCTACTGTTTTATACCAGTACTCAATTTATGTAAAGCACTTTATAATCAATAAAAGCTACATACATGTTTTATTATCAAAGTACCAGTACTTTAGCAGTGTAGTTCAGGGCAGAACTGGAGTAAATGTGGTTGGTTACTGTCATCTCTGATAGAAAATCCAAACACTGATGTGAAGTGTCTGTAACTCTAAACTCAAAGTTTAGAGTACCTCCAAATTGTACTCAGCTGAAGCATTTTTGTACATATATTGGGGCGGCAGTAGCTCAGTCCATAGGGACCTGGGTTGGGAACCAGAGGGTCGCCTGTTCGAGTCCCCATCCTAGACCAAAATATGGAGCGTGGACTGGTGGCTGGAGAGGTGCCAGTTCACCTCCTGGGCACTGCCGAGGTGCCCCTGAGCAAGGCACTGAACCCCCCAACTAGGGATGCACTGAATATTCGGTAACCCAATATATTCAGCCGAATATTGCAAAAAAATACACATTCAGTATTTGGTGGAATAAGTTAAAAGCAAGGCCGAATAATAGTGGCGTGTTTTGATAACGCAATCAAACAGCGTGCCGTGACGGGCGGAGTAAAATGTCGGCAGTGTGGCGATCCGCCCGTCACTGCACTCCCATTTGCGACTAAAAATAGTTTTGAGCGAGCAAAATAGGCTTAAATCATTCAGCACTCTGTGCAAGCAGCCTACAGATTTCAACCAGCAGCAGAAACGAAAGGTGAATCCCACCGATTGTGGGTTGAACGGGGGTCACAGACACAGACAGTAATGTATTCCTGTCAAATACAGGAATACATTACATTACATTACATTACATGCGACGGATAAGTCGGCTCCCATAATATCCTCTTCTTGGCGTGTGGACTACCCAGAAGTACCTGAACAGCCGAGCCAGCCAAACACAGGTATGTGACGTGTCAGAGGAGAAACGAGCCATTCACGGCCCACAAACCTCACCGCACTTTAGGGACTGTTCTTTACTTATGAAGGGACTGTCAGGGGAGGAGGGTGGCTGGTTGATTCTTATTTTATTTATTTATTTTATTTTGATCCCCCCTATGTTAATCACTCATTGATGCTGTTTTTGAAGTATGAATAAGTCAATAAGTAATTTATTCCATTGAAATATCATTGATGTAGCCTATAATAATAGAAAAGTGATTTATCTTTTTATAAATGACAAAAGGCACATCTGCCTCATTTTCGCTATGGTATCGTGATACTACTCAGAACCATGATATTTTCATTGGTATCGTACAGTGGGATCCAATTTTGGTAACGTGACAACACTAATCTGGAGGGGGTTCATCTGCAAAAACTAATGAAAAACTAAACAACGGTATTCGGTACTCGACCAAGCGTTTAATATTATTCGGCTTTGGCTTCGGCTTCGGCCACAAATTTTCATTTCGGTGCATCCCTACCCCCAATCGCTCAGGGCGCCTCACCAAGGGCAGCCCCCTCACTCTGACATCTCTCCACTTAGTGCATGTATAGGTCCTGTTTGTGCATGTGTGTGTCTTTCGGACAAGCAAGAGTGAAAACATTGAATTTCCCCTCAAGGGGATTAATAAAGTAAATAAACTAAACTTAAACTTATATATATTGTAAACTTGTGTCGTCACATTAAACTGCAGTTCACTTTTTAATGCTTCATGTACCTCTGAACAGAAACTCTGAGTCCTGTTGTGTTTACCTCTGTTAGCTTTGTTAGATGGACTCTGCTACTCACCGACTGCTCACTGCTTTCAGCCATCTAGCTTTCCTCTTGCTGATGTCAGAAAAGAGTTGTTGGTTATATTCTAGCATTATCTGGGAAGAAGATGGGCCGGTACCTTGGGAACATTTCAGAATCTTCATCATTTTTTCATTGGTCACACACTAAGTAGCAAGCCAGTGATAGTGCCTAGAATAACAGCATGAGAAGATGCGCTCGATTCAGTTTGTCATTTGCTTAGTGAAAGTTAGATATATTTGCAAACATATCTTTTGTCCGGGAGGCATCCTGGGGAATTTAATTTCAAACACATTCTCTTGTCATCCCTGCAACAATAGGACATCGTTAGTCTCAAGATGATTGAATTGATTTCTGTTCTGTGTGCTGTATACCTGTGGAGTAATAACATCACCCTCCTCACAGGGCCAGAGAAGCCAGCAGAGCAGTGTTGCGATTTAACACCCAGCTCCAGAGGACGTCAACGGAAGAAAAATCCAAAATATTTAGATTATGAAACTGAAAGCGTGTTTGATGTCCAAAGTTCCCAGCAAAAACCACGTAGAAAGAGCTCAGGAGAAGGAAGAGCAGCAGCTTCTAAAAGGTCTCCAGCCAAGAGTAGAAAGGCTAAGACTGCCACACAACAGAGTGAGGATGGGGAAGAAGAAAAAGCAGGTGACAAAACACCTCAAGAGCCTGATGGAAAAACTTCAGAGGAAACACCTAAAAAGGCAGTGAGAGCCAAGAAAACCCCAAGGAAAAAGACTCCCGCCAAAAAAGGTCCTGCCAAAAAAACTCCCACAACTGATGGGGACCTCCCAACTGGGGAGGGTGGAGTTGTAGTTACTGCGCAGCAGGAAAATGGGACGCCAAAGCCAAAGAGAAAGTATGTGAGGAGGAAGCCTGTACAGGAACCAGCTCCAGAACCACCACGTGAGGAGGCACAAGGGGAACCGACAGAACCCGAGGAGACCACACCAAGTGGGCGCCGCAGGAGAGGTGCTGCTAAAGCGTAAGTTACATGTAGTCAGTCATCACATTTCTACAAGAAGATGGTGTAAATAAGGTGTACATACACGTCTATATACTCAAAAAGTAATTTATAGGTAGAGATACAGGTCAGAAGAACTTTGGTGACATCTTCAAGTGCATCTGCAAGTGTTCTCCATGCATTCAAACAGCAATGTAGTCACTCTTTATTAAAAATGTTTTTTCCCTAGGGCTTTGAAGTACCTCCAGTCTTTGGCAAAAGAAGTGTTCGCTCATCCAGGTGATGAGCCAGGCTCCCAGGCAAGGGCAAACAGTGATGTCACCCCTACAGACCAGGACTCAGTCACAGAGCGGAAAAGTCTCAAAGGAAGCAAAGGTAAAAGAAGAAAAAAAAGGAGTGCTAAAATGCTAACTCATTTTTGGGTTTTAGGACTCCTTCCTGCAGCACTCAATTACTAGACGGTTACCCAGGGCAGTGACCCCCGCAGCGCATTCTGACCCTTCTGTTCCTCAATATAGTGGAAGACTGTACATGTATGTTATGTAAAAAGTCCAGTTAGCAAGGTTAACTGCTCCCATTTTTACGCTAAGCTAAACTAATCAGCTCCTGGCTCTGGCTCAGCACTGAGCTTCCAGGCATGAATTACTTTTCTTTACATTCCTACAGGGCGTAAAGGCAAGAAGAGGAAACGCTCTTACTCTGACAGTGACGCCGCAGAAGATGAGGACTTTGTTCCAGATGTTGAAGAAGATGAGGAGGTTGAGGAGATGGAAGATGAAGAAGAAGCAGAGGACTCCGACTCAGACTTGGGGACTGGTCGAAGAAGTCCACCAACTTTCTACTTCAACAAGAACCATGTAAGTAAACTTAATTCTTATCGGTTATGATCACATTTTGCTGCCTACTTTAAATATTGTGATACAGAGACTCAAGAGACAGTTGGTTTAAAAAAATGTTAGCATAGTTTCAGGCAAACTTTTGATCTCTGCTGAGCTGAAAAGTAAACATTAAAAACTGCATCAAATGAGGAGCATTAAACTCATCCAATGTCCTTTTGTCCTGCAGACAGGCCCGAATGTGAAAACCCCCAACGGGCTCACTACCAACATCATGAAAGTAGTTTGGGACGCCACTGACACGACCAAGAAATTGTAAGAAGCTACCGCTGCAGACTGGTTGTGGTTGTTTTACCGGATATTATTAAAGAACCACAGGCCAACCAACATTTTTTACACGTTTCTTACCACATACATTATGTAGAAAAACCAACTCTATCATGACGTGATTTCACCGAAGTGCAAAACTACGTAAAACAAACCCTAAAGCAACATTAAAAATCATACCATTTAGAGAGCAGTACCCTGATATTTGTTTGTGACGTATTATGATGTGTGTATGTTTTCCAGCCGGGAGGAGCACCACAGCAGCTGGGTGTTCCCAGAGTGGGTCCCCTGCACCAATGACTGGCACCTCGTACCACAAAGGTAGTTCACCTTTATACTTTGTTTGTAATCAACAGGATAATCTAGTTTTCTACAGGAAAGGGAGCTTTTAAAATATTCAAAATATATTTTTTAGTTAGAGGTAGAAAACTCAGTGGAAAACTGCGCTTGAAAAAATAGCTATTATTATTTTATTTAATGGGGCCTTTTGTGTTCAGTTCATTGTTCAGTTTGTTCAATGAAAGAATGTTGGAAAGAAAGTCCTTTAATTTTTGAATTCATCAAGAAATTTGTTGTAATATAACAGTATACTGAAAGCAGCACAGAGGCTTCACACTTTAATATTTATTTACTGCAGGTAATATCTCCAGAGTTACTTTTAATTACTCAATTACTACAGGAGCTGAGCTAACATCATTTTGACTGCTTTTTTATGCCACTACGCCGACGATAGCTGCGGCTGGAAGTATTATATTTTCAGGTTGTGTGTCTGTACGTATGTAAGACTCCCTCCCATCCTTGTGAACAAGATATTTCTAGAACACCTCAAGGGAATTTCTTCATATTTGGCAAAAATCTCCGCTTGGATGAACTGAGTACTTTTTGGTGGTTCTAGATCAAATGTCAAGGTCACTGTGACCTTGTCCGTGTCATTCTCGTGAATACAATATTGTGTGTTCTTGGAGGAATTTCTTCAAATTTGGCACAAAGTTTGACTTGGTCTTGAGGATGAACTCATAAGATTTTGGTGGTCATGGGTCAAAGGTCAAAGTCGCTGTAACCTTGCATCCATCTCATTCTGGTGAATGCAATATCTCAAGAACAGCTTCAGGGAATTTCTTCAAATTCAAGATTATAGTTTTTGTATATTTTTAGGAAATGAAACATCTAACCTCAGGAAGCCATGTTGGACGTTCTCAGCTCTTGGGCAACAGTATCTTCAACAGGGGGGCGTCTGTAGCATAGTGGATAGTGCCGGCACCCCATGTATAGAGGCACTGCCTCGCCGCAGCGGCCGCGGGTTCGAATCTGGCTCGCGGCCCTTTGCTGCATGTCAGTCCCCACTCTCTCTCTGTCTCCCCATTTCACCCTCTGTCCTATCAATAAAGGCAAAAAGCCAATAAAAATAATCTTTAAAAAAACAGTATCTTCAACGGCTGATTATGTTTCACGGCTGATAATCTTTGTTTGTTAACAGATGTGGTTAGTTTGTGTGCTGTTTTATTCTGAGACAAACGACTTGTCACCCATTGTCAGTCTTTGGAATGTAACAACCCCGTCAGCCGTTGTGGAGCATCTACTGTATGGTGATGGATGTGGTAGGAATTCTTACACAAGTTAGTTATCAAAGATTTGTTTTATGTGTTGTTCAGTGATGTGGAGAAATACCTGCCTCAGGAGCTTCAGTCGGCTGCTTTCAAAGTGTCCAGAGAAGGCCTCAGCAAGGAGCAGACACCTCTGCAAAGACTCAGCAGGTTAGACTGAGCTTCGACCTAACTTTTAAGCATAAAGTAAAAAGCAGTTGTAATTTAACATTTGAAATGATATCTTTCAACTATTAATTCGATTATTGTGTGACTCTGGCTGTATACGCCTCAGGAAGTTTTTGTTTTGCACTTAAATACTCCATAAAGGGAGTTTGTTTTTATTGGTTTCTTTTGGAGGGTCTAAAATAAAGTTCAACTATGGTTTTGTGTTTATAACACCTCTATGTTGATTTAACTGACCAGGTTCACAGCAGTGCCCTCTCACCCGGATCGCTGGGACATGATGCTGTATACAGGTGGACCGGTCTGGGCCATGGAGTGGTGTCCTACACCTGACGGTGCTCCGGCATCACAGTACTTAGCTCTGGCCTGCCATCGAGGGATGGACGACCAGCACTATGTCAACAAGACGTACAGCGGACCTGGACTCGTTCAGCTGTGGAACTTGGGCACGCTGGAGTACAACTGCAGGTACAGCTCAAGTGTGGGCACTGGGGTTATTTGAGGACTGATAGATAAAGCTTATTTACCTTTAAGTGTTTTACTGTGCAGTTGATTGATGTATTTGTGTTGAGTTGGCTACGTCACTGTCGAGTTTATTTTAATGTTTCCAGAGCTATTTTTGAATCAAATGCTTAGTCAGCCCACCAATGTTTTCTATATTAAGCTTTATCTGTGTTGTACCTCTGCAACATATTGTCCCCCCCCCCTCATTTGCTGTGTATGATACATCTTATTCTGTATTTTTAATCCCTCCTCTGTCTCTGCAGACCAGACTCCCAGCCAGCCTTGGCCTATGGCTTGGCCCAGGACAAAGGCTTCATCTGGCATGTAAAGTGGTGTCCTGCAGGAGGCTGGGAGCTTCCCAGCTGTGGCAGAAAGGTAAGATGTTCCACTAGCATGGGTTTTTGAAATCACATCTTTGGTCTGGAGTTGCCTAAGAGCCTATACTTTGTGACAATATTAAAACATTTGAAATCTCCTGCCACCAAAGGCTCCGTTCCTGCCCAGACTGGGTCTTCTTGCAGTTGCTGCCTCTTCTGGTGTGGTCACCATTTACAGCCTGCCCCACCCTGATGCTCTACACTCCAACAAGATGACGGCTAACTCTGGTAAGACTGTAAATATCTACAACCATTCAATTACAAGTATTGTCAATTGGGGTATCATGGTTTTCTGTAACTCTAAAAATGACTCATAGAGTTCCTGACCAGTTCACAGCCCTGACTTGACCACATTCAGAAAATGAAGTGTGTCCTGTGTTCAGTAGAGGGCAGTGTTGCTTTTCTAAAGCCTGAAGTCAGCATGTTGGATACCTGACTCCTGCTGCAGCCTGTGAGGACACAGGACTGCAGTAAAGCAGTGCCTTAGTGGTGGTTTTTGGATCATGGCAGCATTGTAAAAATGAATAGCTGGACTGTGGGTTTGTTCACATCTTGCTAGACCCCACCCAGCTGCTGATTTTGACATTAGCTTTGCTGCAGTGTGTTACACAACTCCCTTACTCTGATTTTTCATGCACCTTAATGAAAAATGACAAATCAAGTATGATTCAAAAAAACGTGAGCAAACAAATACTGTAAGGACAGATATCAGCTCAGAGACACATCGTCTTATCCCGCCTTAAAAGAATCACCCAGAGCTTCCATCCATATTCTGCCCGCTAGAAGGCATGAATGAAGGTTGAGAATAGGTGCTTTTAGCAGGCGCCATAGTGACACTGAAGCATCATGCCATCCCTGCGAGTGATTCAGTGTAATGAGGGTCTATGTGTTTACTCAGACATTTGGAGTTGCCACGAAACAGTTATCAAACATGTGATATCCATAGTCCAGTTTTCACAAATTTAACCAGCGAGTGGTCGAAAGAAGTGTATTCACACAGATTATCACATCCCATTGTCCAAAAAAAAGCGTCCTATTAAACAGCGCAACTAAGAATTAATCTGCAGACTTCTTTCTCAAATAATCGATTCATCGTTTGTTCTATAAAATGTCTGAAAATGGTGAGAAATGGCCATTACAACTACTTTAAAGCCCAGGAATTATTCAGTTTACACTGACCACGTTTGCATGCACAATAGGGTCGCGCAGTATACCAGTTTTAAGGTGTATCGTGATATGAAAATTGACAGTTATCATACCATATACATTTGCTTATCTACGGTATTGGAAAAAAATGCAGCCATACCGAGCATCTCCTTACCTTCTCAACTGCCAGTCAGACTTTTTACACATACTTCTATTTAAAAAAAAAAAAAAAAAGTTTCAGTTATAACAAAGTAGGTCTTAAATCAAAAATCCTTCTGTTTTCATTCCTTTAAAAGTCAGTTACTGATGATAATACTAACGATAATAATTGTGTAAAACCGTATACCGTGATACTGTAAAACCGTGGTAGTTTCTGAGGACGCTTATTGTACAGTGAAAATCTCATACTGTCAAAACCATAATGCACAAAATAGTTTTTGCCCTTGCTCCAAAAAAGGAAAATAGTTGTATACATGGCTAATGAAAATGAATATTCCACTAATATTCCTGTTAAAATGCAGCTGTGCAAACTGTGATTAACATGCCCTTGGGGTGGCAGTAGCTCAGTCTATAGGGACTTGGGTTGGAAACTGGGGGGTCGTCGGCTCAAGTCCCCATTTGGACCAAATATGGAGCGTGGACTGGTAACTGGAGAGGTGCCAGTTCACCTCCTGGGCACTGCTGAGGTGCCCTTGAGCAAGGCACTGAACCCCCAGCTGCTCAGTGCGCCTTTTGGCAGACTTGTTGAAACATGCAAGCACAGCCTCCCCCTTTGATTCCTTTTAAAAACCCTCTTGAAAAGCTCTGCCTTGTGATATTTGCACGTATCCAAAAAGCTGTCAATATCCAATGCTGTCTCAAATCGCGTATTTCTGTACTTACACTTAATATTTTGAGTGCATAAGTGCGTTCACACTGAGAAGTATGCAAAAATGCAGTGCACTATGAGTACTCGGATGGTGCACTCAAAACGGTCAAACAGTTGAGTGTGGAACTATGGACACTTCTCGCCCTCAATGGTCTCCATCTTGGGTACGTAGCAGAAGGGGAGGGACCACTTTTCAAACAGGAAATAGCAGCCGAAGACTGTGCGACAGTGAATGTTACTGCATTGTACAAATACATGTGTTTTTTTGCACTAAGCACCACTATACTGTTGTTGGATATAAGTATGCAGTATGTTTATTGGGTTAATTTAGCAGTCTGTAATGATTTGGTACTGCGAACGATAACGCGAATGCTAATGCTAGTTCGCTAACAGCTGCGGTCGTCATTTCTGGTAAGTGCACAACAGGACGTGTTTGTTTTGAGACAACACTACCCTGTCGAAATTTGCGCACTACGCCAGTGAATATAGTGCACGTAGTATACTACATGGAAGTGTACTAATGGAAATACGCGATTTGAGACACAGCACAAGTCTTTCATAATGTTTTAAGTAGGTTTGTTGTTCCTTCTGACCAGAAATGTTGGCATCTCTTTTGGACATGCATTTCTACACCAGCCTTGCAAACTGTTGGCGAGTTGGTTTGTGTACAGCGCATCCATACGAATGAGACGCATAATCTGAATTCTGTATTCATGTCCAAAGAACACTATAAAAACCTGAATAGTGCAGCATATCCCACATTGCTACGTTCAGAATAAGGCCTACTATGGAATAAACAAACAGAATATGCTGTTCACATGATCCGAATCAATTTAACGAATATTGTCATATTTGGTATAATAGGGGAATATTAGTGTACATGTAAACGTAGTTGCTGATATAAAACAGGTAAAATGGCAAATTCTGATAACAGAGAAGCTGGAACCAACAAATATTTTGCATTATTGATGGAAAAAAATCACTTAAACGATTAATTGATTATCAAAACTGTTGCTGATTCATTTCAGTTTACTAATAGCTTATTTGGTTTCGTTCTAGTCTCAGAATGATTTGTGGCTACAGCCTTTCACACACAACCTGTATAACTTAACAGTAAGTATGTTATCAGTCACACAGCAGCATATCCATCATATCAGCCATGGGCATCATTACCTGGAGCAGATCTCGTGTAAAATAAAAAGACAGTATCCATAAAGACTCCCCGTCTCCCTGTGTGTCGGTGCATATTTAGTGCTCGGGGGTCTATTAAACCATTTAATGCAGCTTTAACAGTTAACTGACACACTTAAACACACACACATGCACACATACAGTACAGGCCAAAAGTTTGGACACACCTTCTCATTCAATGCGTTTTCTTTATTTTCATGACTATTTACATTGTAGATTCTCACTGAAGGCATCAAAACTATGAATGAACACATGTGGAGTTATGTACTTAACAAAAAAAGGTGAAATAACTGAAAACATGTTTTATATTCTAGTTTCTTCAAAATAGCCACCCTTTGCTCTGATTACTGCTTTGCACACTCTTGGCATTCTCTCCATGAGCTTCAAGAGGTAGTCACCTGAAATGGTTTTCCAACAGTCTTGAAGGAGTTCCCAGAGGTGTTTAGCACTTGTTGGCCCCTTTGCCTTCACTCTGCGGTCCAGCTCACCCCAAACCATCTCGATTGGGTTCAGGTCCGGTGACTGTGGAGGCCAGGTCATCTGCCGCAGCACTCCATCACTCTCCTTCTTGGTCAAATAGCCCTTACACAGCCTGGAGGTGTGTTTGGGGTCATTGTCCTGTTGAAAAATAAATGATGGTCCAACTAAAGGCAAACCGGATGGGATGGCATGTCGCTGCAGGATGCTGTGGTAGCCATGCTGGTTCAGTGTGCCTTCAATTTTGAATAAATCCCCAACAGTGTCACCAGCAAAACACCCCCACACCATCACACCTCCTCCTCCATGCTTCACAGTGGGAACCAGGCATGTGGAATCCATCCGTTCACCTTTTCTGCGTCTCACAAAGACACGGCGGTTGGAACCAAAGATCTCAAATTTGGACTCATCAGACCAAAGCACAGATTTCCACTGGTCTAATGTCCATTCCTTGTGTTTCTTGGCCCAAACAAATCTCTTCTGCTTGTTGCCTCTCCTTAGCAGTGGTTTCCTAGCAGCTATTTGACCATGAAGGCCTGATTCGCGCAGTCTCCTCTTAACAGTTGTTCTAGAGATGGGTCTGCTGCTAGAACTCTGTGTGGCATTCATCTGGTCTCTGATCTGAGCTGCTGTTAACTTGCGATTTCTGAGGCTGGTGACTCGGATGAACTTATCCTCAGAAGCAGAGGTGACTCTTGGTCTTCCTTTCCTGGGTCGGTCCTCATGTGTGCCAGTTTCGTTGTAGCGCTTGATGGTTTTTGCGACTCCACTTGGGGACACATTTAAAGTTTTTGCAATTTTCCAGACTGACTGACCTTCATTTCTTAAAGTAATGATGGCCACTCGTTTTTCTTTAGTTAGCTGATTGGTTCTTGCCATAATATGAATTTTAACAGTTGTCCAATAGGGCTGTCGGCTGTGTATTAACCTGACTTCTGCACAACACAACTGATGGTCCCAACCCCATTGATAAAGCAAGAAATTCCACTAATTAACCCTGATAAGGCACACCTGTGAAGTGGAAACCATTTCAGGTGACTACCTCTTGAAGCTCATGGAGAGAATGCCAAGAGTGTGCAAAGTAGTAATCAGAGCAAAGGGTGGCTATTTTGAAGAAACTAGAATATAAAACATGTTTTCAGTTATTTCACCTTTTTTTGTTAAGTACATAACTCCACATGTGTTCATTCATAGTTTTGATGCCTTCAGTGAGAATCTACAATGTAAATAGTCATGAAAATAAAGAAAACGTATTGAATGAGAAGGTGTGTCCAAACTTTTGGCCTGTACTGTATATAATGCTCTCCAGGAGTGTGAGTTTATGCTGACATTATAGATGCTGGAGCCTGTGGCCTGGTCCATTCAGATCACTGCGTCAGCTGCCTCTGGGGCTCTGCTGATAGAAGACTGTATGAATGAGATTAATGGCGATCCTATCTGCCACATCCATCATACACAGAAACCTGGTTATGTCTGCGTGTATGTGTGTGTATGGGTGTGTGTGTTTATCTGTCTGTTTCTGGCCAGCAGTGCAGGCTAATCTGATTAAACACTGCACCAGTCTAAGATCATAGCAATTCCGTAGAGCACACATCTCGGAAATAAACACTCGCGCATTTTATTATATCACAGTCGACACAACATTCGTACATCCCATTAAGCCTTGCGATATGGGGCATATCTTCTCTATGGCATAATGTAACATGAGGGTTGGCTGGTATTTGTTTCTGTAGTGTGATAATGGTATTTTTCAGTGATACTGGTGTAATATACCTTAGAATTTAGCAATTTTCTACAAATAACTTGGGCGTCATGCTGAATTTTATTGTTCCCAGTCTTAAATCACCACATAGCTCATCTGAATAAAATGAAATAACATACTTTTACATTAACTCGCCCAAATTGTATTTGATCAGACACAAACATCAGCTGCATTATTTACCTATAATTCAATGTTTGACACTACCAAGAGTTGAAAAAGGCACACACAACTGCCCTTATTTTGATTTAAAAGCACCATTATGGAGGAGCTCATGCAGAGCCATTCACATGTTAATATTTAAATGAAATACAGTGTATAAGGTGACAGCAGACTCTACGGTATTACACTTGACTTGGTTTTACAATGAAGAAAATTTTCCACTGCAGTTTGAACATAAAAAGCCATATAAAACTTGACATTTCCATTCTTTTCTCCCTTTACTCCATTGCTTCATGGCCCACGGTTTCCATTTTATTTTGTAGCCATGGGTCATTGGATCCAGCTTCCAAAGAGCTACTCCATCAGCCCCCTGCTTCCAACCATAGGTTATAGTTATTGGAGAGAAAGGTTGCAGAGCGCTCACATTTGGAGATACCAACTCTTGAACACACACACACAGGGGACTGCAGAGAGAGACTATAACTTATTCTCGGACTTATACTGAGTTTTTGAACAGGATTTTCATGATTTTAGAGATACTGTTGTCTACAGTATCTATCTAAATTTGACCAATGCACAAAGAAGATGCACCGATCCAGCTTTTTCAGTTTTGATACCGATCCCGATGCTGTGGCTTTGAGTATCAGCCAATACCCAATACCAACCCGATACCATGGTTGACCTAAAAAGCTATATACCTTTACATGTAGAACAGAAAAGACTAGAGGCATCAGGCATTGATGACTACACAGTTCTTTCTAAGATAAAATGAAACAAGATGAAACAGATTAATGCAATGATGAACTATTTATTTTTAACAAAAAATAAACAATTATGCAACAGCAGTTGAAATAGTGTGAAATACCTCCACACAGCAGATTCTCTCCTTCGCTCCATGACCTATGACGTAGCCCGCGTAGCAATAGATTTAAAGGGAAAGGATCGCCTCAGGTATAGGTTGCATTTTCCGATATTCAATCCAGATATCAACAAAAAAAAGCCTCTAAAATGACAAATTCCATTTTTTTCCCAACATGCTGCTTCAAAGCTTCCTTCACATTTAAAATTCTTATTGGGTTTTTTTTTCTATTTTTTTTTTTTTATTGTTAGAAACAGGTCCCCAACTCCCAGAAAAAAATACAGAGGACATAACTTCAGTGTTCAGTGGTGTTATTGGTCTTAGGTCTTTCAAATTAAAAAGCATAGCATAAGCATATGTTGCATCGCCAAAAGCAGGTCAACATTTTCACTCATCTAGTAAAATACCTTCACATCTACAAGTTAGCAAGGTACCAACGTTGATGTTCCCCAGAGGATGAATCTTACTGACTTTCGTGATCTCTTGACATTTGTTCTACTGTCAGGAGCAAATCAGAATTTCAATTCATCCAACAATTTGTTTAATCAAATACATTGGAAATTAGTTACGTCAGCCTTAATGTGCTTTGTGTTTAGTTCTAATTGGCACTTGGTTGCAAATGTGAAATGTGCAAAGTTTGCATTTCACATTTGCAACCAAGTGACAGAACAGAAAGTAACGTAAGGACTCAAATTTAAAATCCAAAGACTGTATTTTAAGGTTAAAATTTTTTTTCTTTTTTTTTTTTTTGTTTGAAAAATAGTCAGGTTGACTAATCATGTGATAGACATGTTTATCCATGCAACAGTTTTGAGTTTTGTTTTTTTTTTGTTTGTTTGTTTGTTTGTTTTTTCCTTTACATTTTTGGCCCCTACCCAACCTCAAGGTCCCACATTCAGCTTTTCCAGATGCAGTTAAAAACAAACAAAAATAATTCATAAATTAAATTAGAAATCTAAAAAAGAGAAATGACAATTAAATTCATAAATGATAATAGATAATTAACCCCTTCTTTTTAACATAGTGGTTAAGTCAGTGATAAAACAAAAAAAATGATGTTAAGCGACAACACTGTAAAATATTTGATATATTGCAGGTTGGAAGTGGGCATTTCTGTAGGCTTTCAATAAATAGCTCTGTTGTCAGACATCATTTTGAGCCGCTGACCTCGAGTTTATTTTGCAGGCAGAAAAATACCCTTCATCAGCTCAACTGTTCTATAAGGGCAGACAGGAAAATTAATTTTGAACTGGCCCTTGAGAGGTGGGGGAGGGATGGAGATGGTAAAGGTCCATTTAACCAAGTGAAAAATGACCAGTGAATCGCTTTATAGTTTCCTGCTTCTTTCGGCCTGACATGATGAGCACTAAATGAATGCAGATTAGCTATCTTACGTGACCATGGGTGGAAATAATGTCCATGCGACTCAGTATCATCTGAAAGGGTTAAAGGTGAAATTGGCTAAGACAGGGTTAAAGGGTGTGTGTGTGTTTATCCCGGTCTCTCTCCACCAGCCCAGTGCTGTTCTCGACAGATAATTATAAATGGCTTTTGTCTGTCCAGTCGCCAGAATGAATGAGGAAGTGAATGAGAAGAGGAGGCTGTTAAAGCTGCAGAATTAGAGGAGGAGGGAGGGAAAAAAAAGACAAAAGGGGGAATGTGAGACTGCGTAGTGAACGCACATAATTTACAGCGCCGTTCTCCATCAGACGAGGATCTATAATTGAAATGACAAAGAAGATGCATCACCGAGCCAGTTGTTAGTGTTGGAAGCTATGAATTTTAGGTCTAGTAGCTGACACCTTGTGTATCCAGACTCTGTCAATCATCAAGGACTCACTTGGGATCGGGAGGGGAAGGAGCTGGAGGGGTCACGGGAAGGCCAGGATAAAGCGCTTTAGTGTGTGTTGTACTTTTATTCACCAGTCTTTTGTCAGTCAATCTTCATTTCAAAAGCATTCACCCTAAACTATGTTCAGGTTAGGGTTTAAAATGTAAGGGTTTACTGGTAAGTTTGAGACTAGCTTTATGTGAGGGTAACATCAGCTGTTTCATGTTAATTTTATGCCACTTTAACATGAAAATCCTGAGTACGATGCAAACAGTTGGTCACTAGCAAATACTGGTCATCACAGTTCATACAGGACTCTTTTCTGCAGCTATAGCAATGTACACACCTTTGCTAAACCACAAAATTATATTAGCTGTTTGCAGTCGTGGAAATTATGTAACTGATTACCTACTTTACTTGGCTTTTTTCATTTTTGCTGCTTTAAGATTCATTCTCACTGGCTGGATTTGCGGAATATTCGTGCAGCGCTTTTCCACGTTTAAACCATACACACAGACGCGGTATGGATGCGGTGCAGAATTTCGCATTGTTAGTCCGCGCTGCGTGAACGAGTGTGGGTGAACATGGACGAGAGTAGCAGCAGCAGCAGCAGCAGTGAGCTAGCAAGCTAATGTTTAACAAGCGTCAACATCAACTTTATTTAGCACTTACCACTCTCACCGCAGCCACCAAGCTGGACAGTGAACTGCCAGACGTTTTCCTTTTAATCCATTGTTCATAAAATCATCCCGTCTTTTATCAAAAAGGACGGGGTGCTGTGTTTATCAGCCTTTCTCCCATACTGTCCTGCCTGACTGGATTTTGGACTCCTCCGGGTCTGCGCGACGTCACTATAAGCAAACAGTTTCATTGGCTCAGCTGTGTAATTCCACCGGTGAATTCCGCAGGGGGTCAAAGTCTGGGTGGAAACTTTTTTCACCGCATGAAAGTTCCGCCCCGATGTGCAAACTTCCATAAGAACCCATGAGATAAACTTTTATATTTTTCCACAAGAGTAATCCGCCCAGATATTCACCCTCAATGAGAATGGACTTTTGTACTTCTATTACGTTTGTACTTCTATTACATTACTTTTTGGAACCAATACTATGCTTTTTACTCTACTACATTTATCTCACAAAATTTCGACTAGTTACTTCACAGATTTTTTAAATTATTAATACAAAGTTCTGTCAGCTAATAAATATGATGTATTACTGTAGGTTAAATTACCCAGAAGTCTATAAAATAGTTAAAATTGGCTCCACCTTTACCAGCTACAACTTAAAAGAGATGAAACATTAATGCATCAATAATTATAATCAAGTTATATTATATATGTTATTCTGAAATGGGCCATTCTGCATTATGAGTACTTCTGCTGTATTGTGGTGAAGAGCTGTAATGATTGGTCGATTGTTCAAGGAGTCTTTGGACTGTTGGTTGGACAAAAGAAGCAAATTGGAGATGTCACTTTGGGTCCAGGGAAATTGTGATGAGTATTTATCGAAATTTTTTGATATTTTATAGACTAAACAATTAACTGATTAATCGTGAAAATAATCACCAGATAAGTCGATAATGAAAATAATCGTAAGGTGCAGTGCAGTTGCTGTTCAGTGGTTGTTTTTCTTCTACTAAGTGTGCGCCAGCCCTGCAAAAAAAAGACAGTAAAATGAATTAATAAAATACATTTGGCACTTTAAGTATTTTTTGATGCTATTGCTTTTGTGCCTTTACACAAGTAAGATGTAATGCAGGACTTTTACTTGTATTTTTACACTGTGGTATTGTAGCTTTTACTTAAATGAGAGATCTGGGTACTTCTTTCATCACTGGTTGTTTGAATCCATGGACTAATCTATAGGTAGGGTTATCATTTTTCAGGTCATAAAATGTGGTTGCTGCAGTTTCCCTTCAGTTGACTGCTTTGGCACACTCGAACACTCCTTCTACCACCTACCGCTCCACCAAATTCCATTGTCAAATTCAACACTTTAAAGTTACTGTAGATATTTATAAGTTACTTTTCCAGATAATAACCAGTTAGGCTACGTTTTTAACTTCACATGAACCTCTCTTTATATCGACATAAATAAGATCCATAGCACAGCAATTATTTAAAAAGAAAATGTCTCACTTTTACAGCTGGTACTCCTGTTACTCCCATTATTTCCATCTTCCAAAACAGTCGTGAAGAACACCAGGAGGAAATGCCAGCAGTTGAGTTTTCGTCAACCCAAAAGTATGACTGGTGTGTTAACTGCACGCCAAGTTAATCAGAGGACAGAAAGCCAAATTGTCTTCTAAGTTACTGGTGTCAGACAAGCAATGTAGCATGTAAAAGGCTATTTTTAAACTGAGTCCAGCGCAGGGCTCACTCTGCACCAAAGTTAACGATACATTGCATCACTTCCAACAAACTTCACGGAGAACAGAATGGGCAAAACGGCATCCTGGATCTGTTTTAACAACATATTCAGCGGTCTAGCTCAGCTAAAAACACAAAGACACTGAACCCTTCAGCACATTAGCATGTCCTTCACTACTGAGCCTGTTTGTAACCGGTCATGACAAGGTTATTTTTGCTTCACCTGTTTAGCTGACATTAGTAGTTTTGATAAGAGACACTCGACTATTCTGCTGTTACAACAAACTTTGAACTAACCACAGACACTAGCCCCATTCATGGACTCATCCCCGCTACAACTCACAATGGTACTCTGCAGAATTAATATTGGGGAAACACTGGAATGGATATTTTACTTTATTTTTGGCCTAGTGCAGTTATTAGGGAAGGATTGCTGTGTGTTAAGCATGGAGAATAATGGAGAACCATGTTGTCAAAATTTGCCATTATTTCTTTATTTTGTCATTTTAAAAAAGGAAATGCAGGTATGTTAGTAACAGGGGAAGAGAGAAATGTGAGTCTGAGAAGGCGAGAGGTTGTCAACAATATCTCGTTACCGAAACAAAATATAAATGCTGTCAGTTTGGTAACCTGGCAGTTTCAGACCTGTCCAAGACTCAGCTCAGTGTTGAATAACATGAGTTGACGTATTCTCACTGACGGCGAGCTAGGGTTCATCCAGGGTCTGATCACTGAGAGGGAAAAGAGTAGGGCTTGATTTAAGACACAAGACCTATATAAAAGTATGAGTGTGTGTTTTTCTGAGGCAGAGGTGAGTTGATGGAGGGTGTGGAAGAGTGAGGAGGACACCATATTGATCTGAGCTCTCTGTAATCTAAACTGGAGGAGGAGAGGAAACTAATGACGGGTGAAAAGTCTGACACCTTTTTTTTGTTATTGGATTTTACATCTATTAAGCACAACAGTGATTGTCAAGGCAGGCACGGCAGAATTACTTCTAAAGTGGTGCTTAACATCCAGCAATTTTTTACCACATCAGGGGAGGGGCTCGAGAGATGGTGATAGCAGTTGTTGCATTGGTCTGTCTTTTGGCCCTGTCTAACCCCAACACAATTTCAGACCAGCGTTGTTATTATTTTCAGCCAGTGCCCACGTTGTGTAAGTAGCAAATATTTTTGCATGCGTGGGTGTGTAGATCCTAAAATGAGATGGCGTCGGGTGCATTGTTGGCGCATTGCTATTTTGAGGCGGCAGAAAGCGATTCCGCCATTAACCCACAAACCCTGGTCTAACGTCAGAATGGTGTAGTATTTTCCTGCTATTTAAATGGGTCATTACTCAGACGGTAAGGTGCGCTTACACAATGCATGCACACCCTGCTTGTTACATACACACAGGGACACACGGATGGGTTGTGGGTGGGCAAAATAATACATTATTGCCTGGGAACATATTGATTACATTCTTCATCATGTGAACATAGCAGAGCTGCTGTCTTGCTCCCCTTTATGAGAGAAAGATGCTGTGTGTATATACACATGAGGAGCAGCATAATGTCATTGATCATTTTAGAAGTTAAAAGTTTAGTTTCGTGTCCTCCATCAAATCTGTAACTACAGTTTTTAGTTTTGCTGCTTAAATGTCCCACGATATTTACTACAGTGACATCACTGCTCATACTGCATTACTCTCAGCAGAAAACCGCTCGCCTCTCCAATTTGCCAAATCCAGCATACAAATAGCAGTGGTCCAGGTGCAGGTGTACCTGGCTTTTAAAGGTAATGGAAGATGACATTCTGACTGGTTGAATTCACATTATGCCCAAAATACAACTATGATTTATGAAGGGAATAAATACAACCCTTTTACCCCTGGTGCCTTACTTAGTTTGCACCCAACGAAAATGGAGGTAGACACTCCCTAAATGCACTTGTTTACTCTGTCAAGTTTATAACTACAATTTTTTAGATTTGCTGCAGTGGTATTACTGTTCTCACTGCATTACTCTCAGCAGAAAACCACTTGCTACTCTAATTTGCCAAACCTGCCACATTAATAGCAGTGGGATGGGAGATGACACACTACTTGGTTGAATTCACTTGACCACAAAAACACGCCTATAATTGATTAAGTAAATAAGATGCGCCTCATGTTGTGCCAAGATTAAGCACCCTTTTACGAGCAAAATGAAGATGGACACACCCTAGATGCACTTGTTGCATGTACTTCAGATCATGTGCCAGTGGTAGTTTAAATAGGGCCCTTTTGCTTCAGAGTGTCTCATCTCGACAACTGTTGGATAGACAGATGTGAAACTCTTTACAGACTTTTATGTTCCCTATAGGATGAACTTCTGGCGGCATCATTAGGTCAAAGTTTTCACGCCTAAATTCACTTCAGGATACCTCTGAAACTAATGATTGAATTTACTTCAGCCTCAGCTTTACCTTGAGCTAAATGTTAACATTAGCATGCTATAATGCTATAAGTTAGCATTTTACCTTCTTGAATTGATGCATGTGAAAAAATAACTACAGCTAGATCAATTATCCTATATGTGCTGCCATCTAGTCACTATGTCATGCTTTGCCGAACTCTAACTCTATATATATAGTGCTGTCTACATCATAGCTATGTGATCACAAGGACTACAGTCTAGTCGATGATGGATGTGGTTAATAGTGCAACAGACTTGAACTTGCAAACTGTGCTAATTTTGAGTATGTTAGATTGCTCATGTTATGTTGTTTCAGCTCAGAGCCCAAAGCTGGCCGTATACTCCGAAGTGCTCATTGGATAGGTGAATAGCTTTGGAAACCCACTGTTGCGTCCGATCATTTCTGTAACTTTCCTAAGTAATAATTTGTCATTCACACACTTCATGCTGTGATTGGCCAGCTGTGTGGAGGTGTGAAAGAAGCCAAGGTTTGAAGTTCTCTTTCTATCTTCCTTTTTTCACATGAACCACTGCAACATTATGAATGCCTCCAAGGAGAGACTGTCTGAAAATGTGCACTGTTAACCCCATATTTAAAAAATTATCGTGTCTTCTCCCTTTCAGACAACTTTTCACTAAGCCCTCCAATGGGCTTGTCAATGACAACTGAAAACATTTTTTATTTCAAGACAACACATTGTGTAAGCTAGCTAGAGCATAGCCCAAACCAAAATACATTTGAGGCTGACAAAGTACAGTTTAGACTGATGCCAAGTTTGAAAGTGAAGAGCTGGCCTTGTGATCGTCGCTGCTTACACGTCACTCTTGAGATGTCATTACATAAAGCACATTTTTCTTTGTTGTTTGCACCGGTGGAGGTGAAACAAAACTCAAATGACTGCAACACAATGTTTCTATATTTACATTCAACATATTTTTTGTTCCCTATAAATGCTCAATGTGAAGGTCATTGCATCCTATCATTAGTTTGAATCATCATTACCAATAAACACATACTTAGTGTGATTTATGTTTCTCTCCACAGGAACAGCCAGTGAACAGTTGCCAATATACCAGGTAGGTTCCCATTGAAATTGTTTCTGTCTCTTTCTCTGTTCACCTCGTTAAATTCTGCTTATCTACACATTAGATTATGAAATGCCTTCTATACTGTATGTAGTATGTGACATTGAGCATCAGGGAAATATGATACCCAACCTGACTGTTTACATTGTTGTACCAGTGACATTTGTTTGCTGTGTGCAGGCAGAAGGAGTGTTAACTCTGAAGCTGGGTGCATTGAAAGCTCTTCGGCATGAAAGGAGTGGACAAGTTCTGTCTATGGATTGGCTGCCTGAAAAACCACACAACATAATGGCTATTGGATTCTACGATGGTATGAATTGATTTCCCTGAGATGCTCTTGATTAATCTGTTCGATGTTCGAAAGAACAAACAAATGCACATTTTAGATAACCTCAGGTTTATTTTCATGCCTCTTTATTCTTGCCAATGATTAATTTGTTTTCCAACAAATAGTGCTTCTGTCTTTTGCAAATTAAAAGGATTTAATTTGAGCCCTTATTTTCTGTTGTTGTCTCGTGTATTACATTCTCTCTCCCCAGGTGTAGTAGGTCTGTGGGATCTGTGCACGAAGTCGGCGCTGTTGCGGGTGCGAGAGTCAAGCATGTCACTCAGCCTGCTGCCCTATCGATGCCTCCTGGCTCACGACCATGCCGTCAGGGCCCTGGCCTTCTGTCCCGCCTCCAGGTAGACACTTCCACTGTGATCCCACCCGTATGCTGATGCTGCATTTACATGATGTCACATTTGTCATCATTAGTCATGTGTGAATGTGTGGTGAAGGACGACATTCCCGTTTTTCAACTTGGTATCTATGTATTAATCATAGTATAAGATTCCTACATAGACTAGTGCCTTTTTATAACTGTCTGTTGAAGGAAAGCTTCGTTTATTCTTTCAGCTTTGATTAGTCTGCAGATAAAATATTGTGACTTCAGAATCATTTATCTTGCATCTGCTCAGCTTGTCACTGCATGATACAGAATTTAGATGACTAATGCATGAGAGTAATTACAAGTGTAAATGTTATATGACTGTGTCAGTCCATAACAGGTACTTAAGAATAATGTTGGAAATCAGCAAAATTGAAAAGTGGATCAAAAGCACCCATTGTTGGCTAAAAACCTACTTTCTATTGTTGCAGCAGCTTCAAATGATTTCAATTCACAAACACATTCGAGTGGTTATGGGTTTTTTTCCACACATGACATGTTTCAGGGCAAATCCAATTTATTTGTATAACCCCTAATCATAAAAAAACACCCCCATGAAGAAATTTTATGGGGAAAGTCATGGCAAACCTTGGGGAGGAGCATAGAAGAGAGAATGGATTGGACTGCAGGATTTCCTTTGCTTTTTTATCCTTTCTCACTTATTCTAAACATCTACTTTAGTTTGGCAGTATTATTCACAGCCAATTAAAAGGTGGGTGGTTAAAGGCAGCTCTGGTACTTGCAGCCAAAGGCAGCACAATAAATCCTGAAAGAAGAAATTTGTGCTTAATTTTGGCAGAACAGCCCTTGTTCCACTGTGTTTAGGTACTAATTCAAAAAGTAGGGTACAAGGCCAAGCGTGCAGCCACGTCCTACCCGAGCCATTCAGAAGAGGTTACCTGACTTATGTCTGTTTGGCAACATCACTGACCTTCAGTCATCTGTCTTTCTTTTAGTTAGATCTTCCCTAAATACCTCAAAATCTCAATCTTCCTGTGAGGAATATTTATCTGGTTTAAGACCTTAAGACTATACAGCCTAGGAGAATTGAAAGATTATAATAAAATACCCATTTTTAGAAAAAGCAGGTATTGTTCTATTATACCTTTCAATGTCTTTTATGTTTTTGTAGGTATTAATTTTCCTTAATAACTAAGTCATAAACAATAACTGGCTGACTGCGGACAGTGGCTCGCACGTAAACCTGACAACAGCCAAATTTTATGTTGGTCTGTCATACACTTAATCACCATAGAATTAAGGTTAATAAGCGACAGCTGAGATTACCTGCCGCTGGTGACATTTGTAATTTAAACTTGTAAAACAGTTTGCAGCACCTAAAACGGAGGTGCTGCTTCCTCAATATTTTGTACACACATAGCTTTCCTGTTTAGGAACAGGGAGGAGAGAGAACAGATTTTAGCAAAGTTTGAGACCTGGCTGTCAAAGCAGGGTCAATCACCAGGACAACACTAACAGCTGAGGTGAGCAAAACACAGTAGTGTAGACTAAACAAAGCATTGGACTTTGATAAGCTGTTTATGTGTACAAAATACACTGTTTTGTTTTGGGGTTTTTTTTTTGCCCCTACTCTGAAAAGACAATATTCCAATTAAGCTGTTTACATGTTTAATAGAAATGCATATTCCACTAGTTTTCCCGTTTACATGCATCCAGTTAACTTGCCCTAACGTGTCATTTATTATGTCAAAAAGTGAACGGCTGATGCTTAGGCCAGGACTTTTTCCTCCATTGACAGACTTGTTCAACCATGTGAATACAGCCTCCCATTTATATTCCTTCATCCACCTTCTACACAAGTTCAGCTCTAGGATATTTTGCACATAATCCAAAAGCCTGTTGATATCCCAAGTTTTTCATAATGTTTGGAAGTCAGTTTGTTACTTCTTCCTACCACATACGTGCTTTTCTTTTGGGCGTTCATCTTTCCCACAGCATTACAAACTTTTGGGAAGTGATTTGTGTACAAAATATGCACAATGCACAGAGCTGACCATAAACTAGAAGTGGCTGTGTGACGCAAACTGCAGTAAAAACCCCAATTGTGACGCATATTCTGAATGCACTGTATACATATCCAAAGAATGCTATTAAAACCTGAATAGTATCAGCATCCCGCATGTCTTAAAAATTCTACATTTGCCAATTCGGAAAATATCCAAACCGAATATGCTGTTTACATGACCCATATCAAATTTGGAATATTTGGAATAAAAGTGGAATATTAGTGCACATGTAAATGTACCCGCTGATCCTTTGGATCCTTGCTGTTGTGCATGATTTGAGCTAGTGGAAGCATGCATATATTGAACAGAAAGGGCACTAGAATGGACCCATGTGGGACTCCACATTATTTCTGCAAACTCAGATACAAGTTACTAAATAACAAGAGCATTTCCTGCTTTCTAAATATGATTAACTAAGGACTTAGGACTGTGTTAGAAAGTGCAACAAACCTTTCTAGCTATGTACTGTGGTCCGTGAAGTAAGGTCCAGTTTCCACAGACGGTGTTAAAATTATTGTCACCTAGGGTGTCTCCATGCAAAATTATGTTGTCCTTCCTAGCAAAATGCCAAATTAAACCACAGGGGAACTCCTTAATTCAGATAAACTCCTGTTCAACTTTGTTGATGTGAGTACATTCTAAATTCTGTATGTAGATGATTATGACTATGCACAGGGGTGAACCATGACTGGCCAGTATTTCACATGTGATAAAAGGTCATAGCTCAACATTTTACCCAAAACCTCATGGAGATGGTTTCATCCCCCGTAAATGCTTCTCTGCTCCATTAGTCAGGTGAAGTACGTATAGATGAGGAGAAAGACGAAAGGGTCATTTACATCACCTGTGTCTGCTACAAGGATTCACTAATATGCTGTGCAAGTCAGCATAAGGGCTAAAGCAATGTCCTGGGACAAAATTGGCTTTTTATTAACATTTTGATTTTGGCCAGTCAGTCAGTGTGTCGTCTACACCTGCTATTAAGGAGTTTCTTCCCTTAACAGCTCCGGTAACATCTGCAGTCATCAAAAATCTGCAGTATCATCTTTTATGGTGCTGACACCAAATTATTAACATGGCTTTTGGTGTCACATCATGTAAATGCATTCACAAAGTCTCTTCTTCCTTGACATGCATCTAGTTTTTGGAGAAATGCTGAAATTACAGCTCCTGGAGGAATGCTGAAAAACGTTTTTTAGAACATTTTGTTCAAAGTAGATCGACCATCAGCTCAAAATATGAGATATCATCAGCACCAGCTTTCAAACTCTGCTAAGGCTCTCCTGTATCAGTTTAATTTTATGTCTAACAACAGTTTTGAGTTAAAGCAACCCATTGCAACAATGACCCCTTTTAAGCACATAAAATTTTCTGCCATTACAACTTCTCTGTCCCTACTTGTCCTCCATAAAAATCAAGGGCAGAATCAATGCTGTTGGCAGGTTTCTCATTTTTAGATTTTATCACCTCCATCTCCATTTATTATGTTCGTTAGTTAAACTACAAAATAAATCATTTGGCGTCCATATTATTCACTAAAAGTTCTCAAAGACCACCAGAGTGATGTGTCTGTCGGTCAACAAACCATCTAGCATTAGTGTGTACGTGCACTTCATTTTACTGTACATTGTAGCCAGCACAGCACTGACTAACAGCTAATGCTAACAGATAATAATAATCCTCAGGTATACTTAAAGTACTTAAATACTTTAGTGATCTCTGGACATTCAGAGAGGAGCAGCTTGTTCCATCATCTGTGAGGTGTTTTCGGACCAAACAGTTGGGACTCCACTAGAGAAACTGCCCACTGGTGAGCCCCCATGACAACTACATGCCTCCAATGGCTTTTTTTCTGTTTGCATTGACACAGCCAACAGGACCACTGAAGTGACATATTGTAAACCAGCCAGTGGTTAGTATAGCAACTTCACTTTTGCTTTGACGAGTCATAAATGCGTTATTTCCACTGTCACATACTCACTAAAGCCTGAACTCAACTTTTGGTCCATCTGTCCATGATTTCCTCTATTTCTTGTTTCAAGTTGTGGTCAGTGTTTTGCTTTGTCTGTTTTTTTACATGGCTATCAGGTTTTTAAAAAAAGGCATTTGCCAGTGCAGCATTGGCTGTGTTTGACCAATCAATATACATTTATGACATCTGGACCAATAACTGTACTTTTCCATTGCTCATGGTTCGTGGTCCTAGTACTGGGAGAGTATCTACTCTGAAATAGGAGTTAAAAACATTTCTCAACGGTGTTCTAGACACTACAAACATTTCCAGTTCTTGCGGTGCAGACATATCAAGAAGATGGGGTTCTTAGAGCTATGAAAGAAGTTTGTCTTTAGATCAGTTCATATCATATCTGATATGTTAAGCTTTAACAAGACTCACCAGCACTGGGTCATTATTACCAACAACAACAAGCCATGTTTTTTAGTCCATTGTTGGTTATTTACTGTGCTTGAGCTTCACACATTTGAGTGGATTTTCTGCAAAGGCAGGTGTAAAAAGGTATTAAACTAAGGTTGAACCATGTACATGAATAAGATTAATCCTCCAGAGAGAGTCACCCTCCTGGCAGACTCAAGAGGACACATATCTTGTCTGGATCACTGCTTTTTAATTACACAGCCATGTTGAAAGAGATAAAACTACCCCTCTCTCTCGCTCTCTCTGTTTCACCTCTACTTTCTCTTTTCTTTTTTTTCCTCACCTGAACAGTTTGTCATCTTCTCTCTACATTCATACACCATTGTTTTTGTCACAATGAAATCTGGCTGTATTGATTGCTCTTTCCTCATTTGTTCTATGCCAGTCACCACTGTCAGATTTGATCAATGTAAGGGGAATGATGCATTCCATGTCTGTGTTGAAGCTCTGCATTACAAGTAAATTCACATATTCAGTAGAGCAGATATTAGCTCATCTGAGATACATCATTATCGGTCTTACACGGCAACGAATAAATGACAAGAAATTTAAGTAAAGGAGATAGAAGAAATGTTTTATAACAATCTCACTAAAAACTAAAGATATGTTTTATTTTCAACTGTGAAAAGTCTTGCCCAGTATGTTTCTTGTCACAATTGTCAAAAGAAAAATAAAATGGAAGCTACCAAATACCAATATTGGTATCAAAAGTTCTGTATTGGACTCTCAGGATAAGCTCTCTTTCTGTTTTTCCTCTCAGGTACCTGTTGGTGACAGCAGGAGAAGACCGCTATATTAAGACATGGGATCTGAGGAGGCTCTACAATCCCATCACTGTTCAGAAACGCTATCTGACCAATGAGATCTACTGGCCATTGAATGCACCGGGCCTCCTGTTGGCTCAAGAGAATGCCTATGCAGCGTAAGACAGCTTCTTCTTTTTTCCCCTGTCTTAATGTCTGTAAATATCATAAAAGTAACTGCTACAAACTATGGTAAACCATGACTAGTAAATTGTCTTTGAAAATTAGTGGGCTTCCCCGTTAAATGCACTGAGGGAGTGTACTTGTCGGCCACGCTGAGATTTCAACATGTCTCACCATGTTTTTCCTTTCCTTTCTTACTTATTTTTGTTGGATTTTTTTTATTTAGGTATGGTTCACAAGGAGTCCATTACTTTGACCATTATATGCGAGCAATCTTTGCGATTCCTAGGACAGCCTCTCTGTGGGTGAGTGTGTTGTAATCTTTCATCTTTCGTTCATTGGCATCCTCTATATTAGCCAGGGATTACAAGATAGATTAGCTTGGCTCGTTAGGAAGTCATTGTTGTGTTTCATGTTGACAAGGATGTTTCTGGGCTTGTGTGCTTGTCATGGAGCGTTTATGACAAACACTTTGAACCATAGGGTAATATATACCTGAATGTACCTGGTATTAGAACAGCCAGTTGGTAGGTTTGACCCACTCACTGTAAAAAGATAAGGCTGGCATTATGCTACTTTTTTATCTTGAAAATAAAACATCAACATACCAAAACCAACAGCAATTAGTTCCTCTCAATACTCTCTGACTTTCTGTCTTTGGTACTCGGAACAAGCACAAGCAAATTGGTTTCTTCTGAAGACATAAATCTTTAAAAATGGCTTGGGCATTTTCATTTTTAAAAATGCACATAAAACTTTAGTTACTCAGACATAGGGACTATTTTCTGCAATGGATTAATCCACATATGGTCCTCCCGTGAGTATTTGGGGCAGCAGGACAGTGTATGTGGGATTGAGTAAAAATAAACTACAGTTTGTGTTTGTGGTAATGAAGAAACATTATCCAGTGCAACGGTGTGTCTACCTGACGTGTTTTTAAAGTCTTAAGACAATAGCAGAGCTCTATGGCACAGAGGAAGAAGATAACTCAGGCTCTGATACACATACATTACCTGTTAGTGGTTACATTCCTTGTTGGTTTTGGTCTTTTCAGTTTACAATAGGAAAAACTGAGAATATCATCAGTCTCCTTTATGGCCCGTAAAAAAAATTTCTTCTGCTGCTTTTTCTGTATAGGCCCGTACCTGTAATAGCCATGGCCGGAGGTGTTATGTTTTTAAGCTGTTTTCAGGTCACCCATCTGTCCGTCCATCCCTTTCTCATAAAACTGATTGCAGGAATTTCTTCAAATGTGGCACAAACGTCCACTCGGACTCAAGGATGAACTCATTAGAATTTGGTGGTCAGAGGTCACTGTGACCTCACTAAACATGTTTTTGGCCATAACGCAGGAATTCATATACTAAATGTGACAAAATCTCCCACAAAGCCCTTCTGTGCGGAGTTTGCACGTTCTCCCCGTGTCAGCGTGGGTGTTCTCAGGGTACTCCGGCTTCCTCCCACAATCTAAAGACATGCAGGTTAATTGGTGACTCTAAATTGCCCGTAAGTGTGAATGATTGTCTGTCTCTCTGTGTCAGCCCTTTGATAGTCTGGCGATGCCCAATGTTAGCTGGGATAGGCTCCAGCGACCCCCAACAGGATAAGCGGTTACAGAAAATGAATGAATGAATGCTTGGTGCTGCAATTATCTCTCATAACTACTTTTGATTCCGTTAAACTCATTGTAAGTAATTGGGAACCAGTTTTCTCCACTAAAGGTCACAGGGAGTTTATATTGAGCCCACAACAATGTCACATTACAGTGTGATTCTTAGTATAACCTAGAGAATTGAATCAGATGATAATTTAGCAAAACCTTAAACAAGACAGTAGTTAAAGAGGGAAATATTCTTAATGCCGATTTGTCTTTCTCTGTTTCATTGTAGTCTATATCTTACACCGACTGGATGAACAGTGTGGTGACTGCAGACAGCCTTGGTGAGGTGATCCTCTCGCTGTTACCTCAGATATGCAGCAGTCCTCAGTACATCAAACGCACGTTAGAGAGACGATTTGTAAGTTCACTATTCTTTGTTGTTATTTGATGTCATGTTGCTGCCCAGGCATACGTCTTAAAAGTTAAACAGTGGAATGAATAAAGAATTGTTGGAGAAGTTGCAATATTGTCTCTGCAATTACATTAACGTGTTCTCATCACCCTGTGTTTTCAGCCTGTTTACTTAACATCTCTAGTGCTTCACGATACTACTGAAGAACAAAATCAAGAGATGGGAGGAGTGGAGGAGGAGGGATGTGATGTTGAAGAGCAGGAGGGAGGAGAGGCAGAAGGAGCGGATGCTGGATCTGAAGGAGGGAATGAGGACGATAATGAAAACGGAAGCAATGGAGGAAGAGATAGAAAGAATCAATGTCCCCCTCTGCGGTTCCACACGTACAAAGAGGCTGTGAAGAAATACCTCCTCCAACATATGGACAGCGATATGGTGGGTAGATTCAGAAACCAAGTCACAAAGTGCTGTACACAAGGAAGCAAATTAAAATGTTGTTACAATCAAGAAAATCAAAGTGAGGAAAACCTTATCGGTAAATGAAAGACCAAATTGAAAGTAAAAGAAAATAAGCCATTTTTTTGTAGGCCTGGGTGACAAACCTTAAATCTTTTTGGTTCTGGCAGAACATTCCTGTTGCAATGAGTAGTTCACTTAATCTTTTATGAACATTTGTTAAATCATTATTTTTCTAATTCAGAATGTATTTTAGCCAACGTTTAGAGAGGAACAAAAGTGAAAAGTTTCAAGTCTGTTTCACCTCTGACCACACCCAGCGTTAGTGATAGGTTGCCAAATGGGAAAATGAGATTTCAAATGATACTCAGCCCTTGGTTTAGGAAATACTTATTTCTTTATTTTATGCCATTTATTCTGAATATATACAGTACAGGCCAAAAGTTTGGACACACCTTCTCATTCAATGCGTTTTCTTTATTTTCATGACTATTTACATTGTAGATTCTCACTGAAGGCATCAAAACTATGAATGAACACATGTGGAGTTATGTACTTAACAAAAAAAGGTGAAATAACTGAAAACATGTTATATATTCTAGTTTCTTCAAAATAGCCACCCTTTGCTCTGATTACTGCTTTGCACACTCTTGGCATTCTCTCCATGAGCTTCAAGAGGTAGTCACCTGAAATGGTTTCCACTTCACAGGTGTGCCTTATCAGGGTTAATTAGTGGAATTTCTTGCTTTATCAATGGGGTTGGGACCATCAGTTGTGTTGTGCAGAAGTCAGGTTAATACACAGCCGACAGCCCTATTGGACAACTGTTAAAATTCATATTATGGCAAGAACCAATCAGCTAACTAAAGAAAAATGAGTGGCCATCATTACTTTAAGAAATGAAGGTCAGTCAGTCGGGAAAATTGCAAAAACTTTAAATGTGTCCCCAAGTGGAGTCGCAAAAACCATCAAGCGCTACAACGAAACTGGCACACATGAGGACCGACCCAGGAAAGGAAGACCAAGAGTCACCTCTGCTTCTGAGGATAAGTTCATCCGAGTCACCAGCCTCAGAAATGGCAAGTTAACAGCAGCTCAGATCAGAGACCAGATGAATGCCACACAGAGTTCTAGCAGCAGACCCATCTCTAGAACAACTGTTAAGAGGAGACTGCGCCAATCAGGCCTTCATGGTCAAATAGCTGCTAGGAAACCACTGCTAAGGAGAGGCAATAAGCAGAAGAGACTTGTTTGGGCCAAGAAACACAAGGAATGGACATTAGACCAGTGGAAATCTGTGCTTTGGTCTGATGAGTCCAAATTTGAGATCTTTGGTTCCAACCGCCGTGTCTTTGTGAGACGCAGAAAAGGTGAACGGATGGATTCCACATGCCTGGTTCCCACTGTGAAGCATGGAGGAGGAGGTGTGATGGTGTGGGGGTGTTTTGCTGGTGACACTGTTGGGGATTTATTCAAAATTGAAGGCACACTGAACCAGCATGGCTACCACAGCATCCTGCAGCGACATGCCATCCCATCCGGTTTGCCTTTAGTTGGACCATCATTTATTTTTCAACAGGACAATGACCCCAAACACACCTCCAGGCTGTGTAAGGGCTATTTGACCAAGAAGGAGAGTGATGGAGTGCTGCGGCAGATGACCTGGCCTCCACAGTCACCGGACCTGAACCCAATCGAGATGGTTTGGGGTGAGCTGGACCGCAGAGTGAAGGCAAAGGGGCCAACAAGTGCTAAACACCTCTGGGAACTCCTTCAAGACTGTTGGAAAACCATTTCAGGTGACTACCTCTTGAAGCTCATGGAGAGAATGCCAAGAGTGTGCAAAGCAGTAATCAGAGCAAAGGGTGGCTATTTTGAAGAAACTAGAATATAAAACATGTTTTCAGTTATTTCACCTTTTTTTGTTAAGTACATAACTCCACATGTGTTCATTCATAGTTTTGATGCCTTCAGTGAGAATCTACAATGTAAATAGTCATGAAAATAAAGAAAACGCATTGAATGAGAAGGTGTGTCCAAACTTTTGGCCATGTACTGTATGTACTGTATATATATATATACTATGTTTTATTTTGTTATGTCAGGATTTAATTTTTATCCAGGTGAAAAGGCTGTTGAAATTGCTTTTAGACTGTCCCAAGAGATCAAATATGCATAAAAAGACCATCAAGACTTTGTGTAAGCTGAGTTTGGAGTAAGAACTTGCTTCAGACACCAGTGTAGTACTACATAGTATGTGCCAAATGTAGGCTGAGTCTGACTTGCAGTCTTTTGCTGCATGTCCCCAACCCTCCTCCCCTCTTTCATTCTGTCCATCCTATCGAATAAAGGCCAGAAAATCTTTAAAAGATAAATGCATCATTATTCAGAATTTATTTATTTGTCAACTCTGGCATTATTGTCCCCATGGGGAAATTTGTCTGGCAGCCATGTGATTAATTGAACACCCACCTACATGTAGCCATCATCATCCAACTGAATCATTAATTATGTATTGTAACAAATAAATTGATGATTGTATTAACTGTATCATATGTATTAAAGTAATAACACATAATGACATGGAAACCTAATTAGTGGTTTCATTAAACGGTTAAATGACTATCATAGTAATCAAATCGATTCATAAATAAAGTGTGTAATATCATTTATTCCACTGGGTTAGCAATGTTGGAAGAGACTTCAAATATTTCTAAGGATTAATTCACCAGTTGTGAGTGATTATTAAAACAAGTCGCAGTATTTTTCAAACATATTCGTTCTCCACATGTAACAATGTAATAATCATCTCCTTTGACTTCCAGCGGACCTTTGCAGGAGGCGAGAAGCAAACCTTGTGGAAACGCATGAAAGACACGGAGGTGAAGAGAAAGCTGAACTTGGATGAGAAGCCGTTGGGCGCACTACACAAGGTATTTACACACACAGCGCAAGTATCATCAGACTCCTGCTGCAACACAACATGACGAAGAAGGGAAGAGAAAGATAAACACTAGACTAAAAAAGAAAGCAGGTGAGAGATGAAAGTAGAGCCCCTTCCTCCTCTTTCTCCTCCTCTGATGGGCAGCTATAAAGACGGGCTGAATGTAATGATGTGTAAAATGAGAAAAATGTCACCCTCGGTGTAAGGAGGGAGGGGGAGATGGAAAGCAGCCATTTGAGGATTTGATGTGTTTAATTTTAAGAGGGGCAGAGTGGAGGGTGTCGCTGTGCCCTCTGGGATGAGATGATGGACGGGCACTTCATGGGACAATCTCAAAAACAAAACGCCACTGGGTTTGTGACTGGCTTTTCGTCTGAAGGGGATAAATGGATTAGAAGGAGGAAGAAACTGACTGGACAAAAGGGAGGAGAAAAAAATAAAAGCAGAGGCACACCAGGAGGATTTATAGTGATGAAGAGAGGGATAGATGAGCATCAGTAAAAAAAAAGGAAGGAGGTGGCAGTAATATTGACTCACTGAGAGCTACAGCTGAGTCATTGGCAGGAGGGAAGAGTGGACAAATAACTACTTGATTAAAAATGTTATAAGTTTATAGTAACACTAACTCAAGATGAAGTAAAGTTTGTCATCACATTAAATAATTATACAGTAGTTAGTTCCAGTCAAAGCATTTGTTTGGATAAAAGTCATTCTAAGAGTGCTGACAAAGAGTACATCATCATCACTGGGACATATGACCACGCATGTATCCCTCCGCTTTACAGGTGTTCTAACCCGTTAATCAGCCTACAATAACAGTTGTCATTAAAAACACTGCACAGCAAAAGTTAATATATTTCCACAAATAATATATGAGTTAAATTCTGAATGGTCATCAGAAGAGGACGAAGGAAAGGAAAGAAGCCCAGATACTTCACTGCAAACCTCCAGGTCAGCGCCGCCACTTCGTGCATGGGGCATGAAGTGCTGAAGGGGGCACCAAAACAGCTAATGATCATCAATCACAATCATAATGATGAACTATTTAAATTTAAGACGAAGCACAACTACAATAGGCACCATTAGACCATTCTAGGCAATATGATATATGTAATTACTCAAAATAAAAAAATGAACCATGCATCAGGGTCATTAAGTAAAAAAAAAAATACAAAAAGCACAGAGTAATTACACTTAGGGGCACCTAGGTGGATAGCAGCAGCCCTGCTCCAGGTGTGCTTATGCCGATGTCACAACGTACTATCACATCAAGCTGTTAACTCATCGGAATCATACATGCCTTTAAAGCAACGGTCAACACACTCTTATTTTGTGTTGGCAGAGCCAAAAAAAAAAGATTAAATAAACAAACAAATCATAATCTGTTCTCGCTTATTACTGCTAAATTTATATACAATGCAGGATTGTTGATTACTGTTTGTAAACACACTCGCCAACGAATGTAAAACTAAAAGCCGAACCCCAGATTCACTCTGGTTTGGTGATACATTTGCAGGGTTTTTTTTGGTGCGGAGTCTCTTTGGTGCCTTCTGCTTACGGTCTGGCACCTGGTAGCTGCTTTTTTATAAAGCCCCAACCTTATCTAAGCGCTGTGGGAACTCAAGCCCATAAACATCAGAAAGATAAGTAGAAAATAAGAAAATACAGACAGTGGGCAGAGTCTCAGAAGAAAAATACACCGCCACACATTTCTAGTGAGTCATAAGTGAAAGTTGCAAGGAAATGCTTCTGTTTGACTTTATACATTGTCTTTATACCTCCGCACTAGCGATAGCCATAGCCAGAGGCATTATGTTTCGGGTTGTCTGATTGTCCCATTCTTGTGAACGCAATATCTCAAGAATGCCAATAGTGAATTTCTTCAGATTTTGCACAAATGTCCACTTGGACTCAAGGATCAACTGATAAGTTTTTGGTGGTCAAGGGTCAAAGGTCAAGGTCATCGTGATCTTGTATCCATCTTATCCTCAGGAATGCAGTATCTAAAATTCACCTTCAGGAAACTCTTTAAATTTGCACAGACATCCACTTTGAATCAAGGATGAACTGATGAGAATTTGGTGGTCAAAGGTAAAGGTCAGTGTGACCTTACATCCATCACAGTCTCATGAACGCAATATCTCAAAAAACATCTACATAAATAATTGTCTAGCAAGGCTGGCGTTATGTGTGGAGTCCCTCAGGGATCACCACTTGGTCCATTACTGTTCAGCTTTTACACATTGGCTCAGTGCGACAAACACATTAAGCTGATGACACAGATTTATACCTGTTCTTTTCCTTGAGACTAATCTCAGTAGTATTGTTAATTCCATATCAGTGATATTTCTTTAAGAATTAAGATTTTTGTTTTTGTCTGACTGGATAAGCCATTAAAACTGCATTTAGTGTGGTGACTGTGAGAGATTAACACACTGAAGCTTGAGGAAAAATGCAGGCATTTTTTTTAGCCTTTGTTTTATTTCACTGTAAAACTGTGTCCATTTTGACTATTGATAGTGCTAGCTAAGCACTTTTCCTCCTCCATAATAGAGATTCAGGAAATGTTACTCACTTAAAGCAGCATTTGTTGGAGCAAGCAGAGCTACTTAGAGGCAAGGTTTTGTATTTCTTAATGTCAAATTGAATTTTACTCACTCTCATTGCCTTGATCGACTTAACGTTTTCTTCCAGAATCTCTCTTTTTTTAAGATGCTTTTGGGGCCTTTTGCCTTTATTTGTTAGGACAGATACAGTATGAAATAGGGAGAGATGGGGGATGACATGCAGCAAAGGGTCATAGGTTGGAATTGAACCCACGGCCGCTGCAGCAAGGACACAGCCTTTGTACAAGGGGCGCCTGCTCTACCAGGTGAGCTATTGGGTGCTATTGAATTTAGCCTGATAATGACAGTAAGAAACAGGTTGAAAAACATTGGAAATTCCTTTGAAGTCACTGGTTGAGCCCATCAGAGACATAGACAAATATATTTTTCCACAACTTCCTTGAGCTTGACAATGACAAATCCAAAATTTGAAAGCTGGTTTGTACTTGTTCATTCATTGTTTGTTTTTTAGGTTTGTCATTTCCCAGCTATGAAACATTTAAGTACCTTCCTCCTCTCCTCAGGTACGTTTCAACCCAAACATGTGCTGCCATAACTGGATAGCAACCGGGGGCCAGACAGGGCTGGTCAGACTAATCTGTCTGAGGTCTATGATAAGCCCCCATGCCAAGAAGATGATAAGAGAAAACCAGGCCCAGTTCAACGCACTGTTCTCACAAAAAGACCAGGAGGAGGCCGTCCAAACAGCTACAGACGAGCTATAGCAGGAGCTGAGCTTTACTGTGGGATCAAAAGGTGGACTACAAAAACTCTAACCTGCAAAACAGTTTTTTTAAAAACGATAAAAAACAACAGTAATCAGCTGTTGTTGTTCCAACTTGGTTTATCCTGCTATGTGGGCAGCTCAAAAATACTCTTTCATGAACTCTGAACCTGTTCTTAAAATCCTGCGTGAAAGTGTTCCAGGTTAATGGAGATCTACAGGTAAGAGTTTGCACCTGTGACCTCCGCACCTCCACACTCCGAAACTTGTGTTCCTCAGACTGAACACCATTTTACTTCCACCAGATGTCTCATAGACATAATTTTTACACTTTTCCTACACTAGATGAATATGAAAAGTGACAGTTAATTTGCTTCCAAGAAGTTTGAGCAGCTGGCACTTAAGTGCCTTGCTTAACACGCACCACATTAGCGTTTTCCACCTAATGATTATTGATTCCAAGTAGATCAAGAAGGGGTTTCGGTTGCTCCAGTTTCTCTAATTTGGCGTACAAATTGCAAACGTGGCAGTGAATCCATTGTTGACAGCAGTCCAAAGGAAACAGAAATGTAAACATTAACTACTCTCAGGAAAAGTAATCAGTACCTGCTGCTTTTTTATTGATGATAACAACAGCTAAAAACCTTGCTATTGCTGGCGTCCAGTGGTTAAAATTTCCTACAGTGATGTAAACGTGTACTTTAGGGTGTGTTGGTACACTGTGACATCACTGTAGGGTGTGGTTATAGGTGCAACATACTTAAACCTTTTGTTTGTTATTCTGAAACAAGTAAATACATTCAAAATACCAATAAAATGAATCCTGTTTTTCTACTTCTGTCAGTATAATGCAAAGCAGACAGGACACATCTTGTCATTAGTTGGTGCAAAAATTCAAACTGAAGTGTTTCTGCTTACAAAATGTTAGATATAAAGGATGGAGTCGCCAAAATGTGAGAAACTGGAAAAAACTTAAAACCATTCAGGCTAATTGATCATACATTATTTTGCAAAGTTTTGATTGTGTATTCGGTAAAACATTCCACTGCAGTTTTTGTTGATTTGTGTCTTCAGATTTGTTCATACTAGCAAGAGCTTGCAGCAACAAGGATAGCGGTGTTGTTCTTTTAACTTGTTCATCACATTTGCACATTGTCTTTAAAGCCTGTGCTCGTATTGGTTCCACACTCATAGTTTTAAGAGTTTCTTGACAACATGGTATTTAATTTTTTCACAGTGCCTTAAAGATGCACTTTATCATTTTTCAACTCGCTGTTGATGTTCTCAAACTGTGAACGTGCAGAGTTTAAAAACATCAATAGCAAGTTGGAAACGTGTATCTTTAAGCTCATTCTTGCTGCTGTATTTTTGTAATTGCTACTTTTTCTCTTTTTATCATGTCAAAAACAACTCAGGCTATAACTGAGGGGAAATACTTGAAATTTTTTATTGTAACTCTGCTGGATGTAATGTTTATAATGACATATTTTAGGTCTTTTTCTTCCTTGTTTCTGTCTTTACTCTTTCTGTTCCTGCTGTTGTTCTTCTGATGATTGAAAGGTTTTGATTCATTTTTTAATATCCAGTGTGTAGGATATAGGGGCATCTATTGGCAGAAATGGTATGTAATATTCATAACTATGTTTTCTTAAGTTAAATAACTGTCTGAAAATAAGAATTGTTGTGTTTTTGTCCACCATTTTATTTCTACAGTAGCCCAGAACAGACAAACCAAACACCGGCTCTAGATAGGGCCAGTTGCATTGTTTGCTTTGAGCAAATTGGTGTTCCTATACACTTAAAACAGTATAACAGGAGAAGTTTCAGTTCTGCAACCTCACCACTAGATGTCACTGAGTCCTACACACTGGACCTTTAAAGTAAAACAGCTGCTGTATTGTGACATGACCTAATTTATTTTTCAGTGTCTACAAAACAATTGTTATTGTTTACAGATGCAGCTGTCTCTTTTTTAGAGGCTATCTACAACATATTTACCTCTAAGTTAAATTAGGGGTTTGGGAATGTGCTTATCAGTTGTGTTTTGTTTTTCCACATTACTTACAAATGTCATTGACAGTTTCAGAATGACGTTCAGTGAACACCATGATAATGTTGTCAGTCATGAAACAGTTCATCATTGACAATGTTGTCATGAACTTGTAAATCATAAAAGCATCACAATGTACAGCAATTGTTCTTTTGTTGTTTTGTTGCTATTTTTTTAAATGTTACATATAATAAATGATTTTATAATTAAGAAAATATTTGAGTAAATATTAAATAAAAACGAGAGTGAAAGTTCACTCTACAAGACTTTGGAATTATTATGTTATCACAAACAAAATATAAAATAGGGATTGTTTCCAAAATTAATGTGACCTAGTTGACCTGCATTATCTCTAAAATAATCCAGCCTCTTTCCATCATCTGCAATCTTTTATTTCACTTTACAAAAAACTCTTGCCACACGTAAAAATGAAATATCAAACATCACAGATGTGACATGTGGATTTATGCAGTATCACCATAACACTTAGACAAATAGGACCGATTGTACAAGGGAGATAAATGTATTTACACATGTATACACAAAATCATACACAGAAAATACACAATATTTGACATATTTACAACAGTCACAGAGAATAATTGTCACGGACAGCAACGGCACAATACAGAGCATTCTCAAACATTAGACTTTCATAGTGAACAGACAGGAACTGTGTTTTCTGGAATTAAATTAACCGTACTGACAAACTTTGGCTCTAGTTTAACACCTGTAGAGGAGAACTTCAGTATGTATGCATGTATATCAAAACTAGTACAGTAAAATGCATTGGTCGTCATTACATTCACTTTGTTTAAACTTAGCTGTTGGGTCCATATATATTCTCATTTTTTCATTATTTCAAAAGGAAAAAAAATGTCTTTAAATATACAGGATCTCCTTAAAAACTGGTGAAAATATAGAATTTTTTAAGAAGATATCTTTTCTTTGATTTATCCTCCGCATGGCATATCGATGTATTCTGATTGGCAGTTGAACGAGAAACTTCTTACTGTACATGATATTGAATAACAGCTAACAACCATGCAAGTATTTGGATCAGAATGGGTGCCAACTAGGCGTTTACAATGTACAATTGTCCTGTCTTTGAGCGACTAACAACATGAACACTTTTATAGGAGCTGCAAAACATTACAGGCATGACAACTGGCTTGTTGGCTTTACTTAAGACTAATAAAATGTATACTCTTCACTCAAGTTCAAAGTGTTAACCATTACAGACCAAAACTGGCTGATGTTTGTGGTCCCTGGAAATTCTAATGATGTTAATGATAACATGATCGTGCCCCCTAGCACCACCATCAGCCCAAAATTTAATTGAAATCAAATCTTAAGCGCAGACCACTATTTACTTTGCACAATTCAGCTTCCCAGGAGATGAACTATTTTTTGTTCATAACATAAGCTTTCCTCTAGTGCCTCCTTCCGGACGTTTGCTCAGTTTTGCCAACAACAAAGCTCACTAGAGAATGTAATGTCTAAAGGAATTGCATAATTGTTGGCTGCTGAAAAGCCGATGCTGAGCTTCAGTGATGCATGGAGCTAAGCTGCACTGTTTGAAAGGCTGGAAGCTGAGCTCTGATGCTTCATGCATTGCCGGGAGCTAAATAACATTGATTGATAAATGGCTGGAAGCTACACTGCATTGCTGGCTTTGTATGAAGGGGCATGAAGAGTTGCAATGATAGAGAAGGAATAAAGGTGGGAAAATATAGTGTAAGCAAAGTGTTAAAATGGAGATTATAATATAAAAAATTTATATAAGACGAAGTTGAGGTATCATTCCAGTACCTTAGTTTGAATAAAGGTAAACCATCAGCTGAGGTGTACACCTTATAAACACTGATGTGTACTAAAAATGGGTTGATATTTTTATTATGTCTCCACGCCGGCAACAGCCATGGCCTAAAGTATTATGTTTTTGGGTTCGTCTGTCCTATTTTCGTGAACATGACATTTCAAAAACGCCTTGAGGAATTTTCTTCAAATTTGGCACAAACGTCCATTTGGACTCAAGAATGAACTGATTAGATTTTGGAAGTCAAAGGTCAAGGTCACTGTGACCTCGTCCATCTCATTCTCATGAACGTAATATCTCAAGAACACCTTAAGGAAATGTCCTCAAATTCGGCACAAACATCTGAGGGAATTTCTTCAAATTTGGCACAAACATTCATTTGGACTCAAGAATGAACTGATTAGATTTTGGTGATCAAAGGTCGAGGTCAGTGTGACCTCATCCATCCCATTCTCGTGAACACGATATCTCAAGAACACCTTGAGGGAATTTCTTCAAATTTGGCACAAATGTTCACTTAGACTCAACAATGAATTGAATAGATTTTGGTAGTCAAAGATCAAGATCACTGTGACCTTGTCCATCTCATTCTTATGAACGTAGTATCTCAAGAATACCTTGAGGAAATTTCCTCAAATTTGGCACAAATGTCCACTCGGACTCAATGATGAACTGGTTAGATTTTGGTAGTCAAAGCTCAAGGTCACTGTGACCTCGCAAAACGTGTGTGTTTTTGGCCATAACTCAAGAATTCATACGCTTATAGTGACAAATTTCACACCAGTGTCTAATAGGATAAAATGATGAAGTGTTAACATTTTATATTGAAAACGTCAAAGGTCAACTTCACTGCGACATCATAATATTATGCATAAAATACTTATCTGGACATTATTTGGTCTGATACTACATTGGTGACACTAATCTTAGGTGTCCACCTTGAAACTGTGCTGACCATATAAATCTTCTGTGCTGCAGGGTTGAAGATGTGTGTGAAGCATCCATGTTTTAGAATTTGTAGCTTATTTACAGCATCATCTATATTTGCAAGCACTGTCAACTGTCATTGCAACATATGAGTCTAGACAGACATGGATGTAAACTATAACTACAACTTAAGTGGTTCGCAGAGGTATACAACTACAAGATGGTAATTCTAGTTTTGAAAGTCTTGAGTGCTCATGAAGTCTGCTGTAAGCTCCTGTTACCTTTTGGGATTTTGAATATCCAGCCTACTCCAGGGCCTCTGACTTGAATAACACAGATGGATGGATGGGCGGACAGCTAGACAGATGAAAGCTGGTGGAACAGAGAGAAGTGGAGTAGTAGATGGATGAGTAACGCTGAAGCTACAGCAGGAATGAGAGACAGATGAGATGGATGACGCCGGCGTGAAGCTGAAACTAATCGTCTAGCTGAAGAACTAAATCATTTTTGCCCTCAGACCTGAGTGTCTGCTTGGACTGAAAGTAGCTGAATGCTTTTTCAGTCTGACACTTATCAATACAGTGCCACCTCTTAGACAAACCCATCTCACAAAGATGCACGCTAAAGACAGAACTGAGGGTACTGACTCTGATCAAGTGAAACGGAAAATGGCTGCAACACAAGAAAATTGTCAAAAGAACTACCACCAAAAATAGCCCTTGATGAGTTTAGTTTTGAGGCTATTGGTGTCTTAAGAAACATCTCAACCAGTCTTTATAGTTCCATTGAATTTTCCTGAAAAACATGTTCATTAATCTAAAAGAATTTACTTTTCCTTCCCCTCTGACATAGAGACTCCTTATGATGTGATCAAATGAAGCAAAGTCCAATAAAGTAGAGATGTTGGTGAAGTCAACATTTAGCTGAAATTATTAGGTATAAGACAGGAGAGACACATGTAGCCAACATGATATGATGAGGTACATTGTAGTATAATGTTTAAAGGGAGTAGTAGAACAGTTTAGGTCAGGATACTGTGGCTTTTAGGACCGGTGTGAGGGATCCAGACCAGGACTCGCAGTGAAATAGGAAACAAACTACACTTCAATATCTTTTCTCCACCTTATAGGGACACTTTGGAATTTTTCAACTTGGACCCTGTTTTTGTGTCTTAGTAACTAATGGAGACAACATTTTTTGAAACTGGTCCAGTACTGAGAGGAACAGTCTCTCTTTACTTCGACTTAAAGTGCCACTGACAGGCTCAGATTGTTATTAGAAGTGTCTGACAACATAATGGAGAAGACCCTAGAGAGAACATAAACATTTATCTTTCTTTTGCTGCTCTGAATGTTATTGTGACAGTTTCACTCAGGGATAAGCCTTGCTCTGAAATCTCAGAAGAGGTGACTTGTTGCAGGAAAAACAACAGTGGAAATGTTATCGAGAGCTGGGGAGAGGGAGAGAGGGGGGACAGGAAGAGTTCATTCTGTTGGAGTACTGAAAGCACAGCTTTATATTATTTAGGGTGCTTTCACACCTGCCCTTTTTGGTTCGGTTCAGTCGAACTCAATCTCCTTTGCCCCTTAAGTGCAGTTTGTTTGGGCAGGTGTGAACACAGCAATTGCGCTCACATGTGCACCAAAACAACCTGACCGAGAATTTCTTAAAGAGCTGGTCTCTGTCTTTCTGGAAGAGGTGGTCAAGGTCCAGTTACAACCAAACTCTGGTGCAGTTTGTTTGTGGTGAGAACGTGTTACAACCTTGATCTGAACCAACTGCAGTGGCATTACGCATTGTTTGGGTTAAACAAGCATTAGCCTGTCCCAGAGGATTATTAATGTGCACCTCCTCCTGTGCTGCCATAATATTCTAATGCATCAAATCATTGTTTTCTAGTTGGAGCCGTGCCTCGTTTACAAACTGTATGGTTTGACTAAAATGAACAATGACAGCAATATAGTCCACAATGACCAGCGCCAAAATCAACCCATGTACTTGTCCCTCCATTATAACATTAGAAAGTGTCACATTTATCTTGCAAGTGTACTCTTCCTCAAAGTTTTGTTTACTTCCTGGATTCTTCCCGCATGGAAATTCTGACTAATCAAGAGCAGCTTTCTCAAAGCAATTATGCAACTGAAAGCATGCTTGAAAGATTTTCGATGTCATGGCTGACTATGTAGGAAGAGCCTGCCAGATTTCAGAACGAGACTTCTCTTTGAGAGAAACTTGGTTACACACACAACAAAAACCAGACCGGATTAGCAAAGGGTAAGGAAAAATGTTTCATAACTCTGTAGGGTCTTTTCCATAAAATTGTCAGGTAGTTATAATAACCTGTCAGTGGCAAACATAAGCACTTTAAGTGGATATACATTGAAGGTATACAATTGACCATAGGGATTATGTTGCAGCGTGTTTCAATGCTGCTGGCTGCAGTGATCATTCTCAACACTGGACCAATTTCAAAAATGGTTGGCTCTTAGACACAAAAAAAGGTCCAGGTTAAAAATTAGAGTTGGCCATTAATGGACAAAACGCTTTACAATTTGCCTCCAAATTAAAATGTTTGCTTGTCCATAACATGATGAATATCTTGGCTTGGTGAGAGGCAGGGTACACCCTGGACAGGTCGCCGCATTATCACGGAGCTGACACATAGAGACAGACAACCATTCACACTCACATTCACACCTACGGCCGATTTAGAGTCACCAATTTACCTGACCTGCATGTCTGGACTGTGGGAGGAAGCTGGAGTACCCAGAGAAAATCCACGCGGACACAGAGAACACGAGAACCCCGCACAGAAGGGTTCCCCCAACCCGGGTTCGAACCCCCCACCCTGGGTTTGAACCAGGAACCCCTTGTCAGTTTCACTTGGAAGCAAAAATAGCACTGTTCATGGATTAAAAGGTGACTTTAGATGGTTAATCATCCTATACTTCACCCTCACCATAATTTCCTTATCAAGACATTGACCAATCCTCAGATTTAATTTCTTACACCCTCAGTCTGTGATTTTGCTAAGGCGTCAACCAACAGTATGTTCACAATTAATATTTTTAGAGAGGTATTATTCATGCTTTTCTTTCTTAAAAGACAAATTGACAAATAACCATGAAGTCTTCTATCAGTTATGTCAAGAAATAAAGTTTTTGGCAAAAAAAAAAACCTTGAAAAATGTCAATCGTGACCAGCTAGCAGCACTCATGCATGTTTGACCTTAAGTGAAAAGCAGGTTAATGGAACAAAGATGGCAGTGAGCTGTAGAGTGAGTGTCCGGTAGACGGGCTGTTTGGTAACGTTAGACATTAAAGTCATCCATGTGTCTCTGGTAGAACAAGACTTCAGGTGCTCCATGCTAACAGCCAGCACTGATTGTATGCTCCATGCTAATATATTAGGATTTTGCATTATTATTGTGTATAAGTAACATCTTCAGGGAGGTTTTGGTTTTGTTACAGTAGAAAATAAGTAGTAAAGTTCTTGTATAGCCCTGTGTCTGGCAGTTTTCTTTAATTTACGTGAAGTACTAAAAATCAGGCAGTGTTTTCAACCAGCAGCAGCTAATTTCATAAAGCATCACACACTGGGAGAGAGTGGAGAAGGGAAATTAGTTTTCTCCTGAAGTAGTTGCATAAATATAAACTGTGCCGCTTTTCTTAAATTGACTTTTAATATTTCATTTTTTAAAGGTTAGACATCAAACAGACAATCTTGAATAAGTAATACCGTGCGCTAGTGTTCATGGCCTACGATCGTCCAAGAGTCCTTGCGTCCCATGCTAACTCGTATTCCTACTTTTGTCAAGATGGATCCCTGCTGCTCGTACAGGTCATGTTCATATTAATGTAAACTTTATGACAACTTATTGCCTAGAACCTCTTTCACAGACAAACTTGAACACATTCAAGCACAATGAAAATGCTTTTTCTCAGTTGACTTTGTAAAAAGGTTCGTAACTTATTTGCAACTACCGTAAACTAGCAATGAGCTAGCAAGTCTGGTGAACAAATTTTGCTGTTATAGATTATTTTTCCATCAATAAGCAGTAATCGTGCTGTCATACAATCTTGTGGAGGAGGTTTTATGGTTCTGTTGCATATTTTTTAGGACAAACTGTCTTCGTCAGGGCTTTCTTTCATTCTTGTGAAATTGTCCTTGTATTTTGTTAAAGCTCCATGCAAACTTGAGGACTGGAGTACCCTACAGCCCTCCTATTTTTTAATGAAGGTCTTTATGGAAGGACTTAGTTCCATGTTAGCATGGAGCTCCAGCATCAGCACTCTACTACCAACACATGGATGATTTCGCTGTCTTGTGACTTAATGGCGAACACAACAAATCTACCAAAAACTCTTTCTACTCCTTTAACAGGAAGCTGCATCGGTGAATGCAGCTGTCACTGTTCCAGCTCACCCACAGAGAATGAAAAATAATGCCTGAGCTGTTCCATGTTCCTGTTGGGTTCCAGTCTATCAGTATCAGTCACTGGGGTCTTGGCAGTGGGAGCAGTGGCTCATGTCCTCAGAGTAGAGCTCCACCTGAATGGTGATGCTGTGGAAACCAAACTTGGTGTGGAGCAGATCAGTGGCTTCCTGCAGCACAGACTGAGCGTCAGCACCCTCCTCTGCCGTGAAGTAAGAAAGAAGAAAGCAACACAGTGAGTCTGTTTTACTAGATGGTGTTTCTTCTAATTTCTTCATTCTTCTCTTCCTCTTGTAAAAGTACTTATGTCAAACTGACTCAGCAGCAACAACAGGTTAAAAAAACAAAGATAGCTAGAAGCTAAAGCCGAACTATAGGCTACAGATCACAGTGTAAAAGTGAACCACCACATCACTGCTGATCGCCACAGAAGACAATGAATACAAAGGGAAACTTTGCTGATATTGAACCAGCTGTGTGGCATGGCAGTGTGTGAAGATGAACGCTGTTTGGCTTCGCCCCGGTGCTGCTGCCAGCACCCGGACTTCTGCCACTGGACAGGCAGGGATCCCCAGGGGAAGTCCAACAACGTTCATCTGCACACAATGCGATGACACAGAGCTGGTTGAATATCAGCAAAGTTTCCCTGCTTCCCTTCACTGGTTCCTGTACAGCAGGGTCAGTCTTTATTCACTGTTATAATGATTTAAAAGCAAAAGCAGCATGTGTGTACATTCAGTAGGCTGAATTTTCAGTAGCTAGCTAGCTAACCCTACACTTTTCAGGGTCTGATTTTGGTTTTGGAATAGGGATTAATTTTTAGTCAATCCGCTTATCAATTTATCGAGTAGTTACTTCAGCTGTACTTATAGAAACTATTGGGTAGTTTCACTGATAACAAAACATCATATTATATAACCTTTTCATATGTTTTGTGTGCAAAAATCTTAATATGTAAATTAACTAGGGGGGTAAAAAGTACATTTCCCTTCGAGATGTAGTGGAGTAGAAATAGACAGTGGCCTGAAAAGAAAAGGCTCAAATAAAGTGCAGATACCTCAAATTTTATGCTTAAGTACAGTACTTGGGTAAATGTACTTAGTTTGTTCTATTTCACACCTGAGCTTCACACATATTTTAGAGCATGAGAACAACGTAGGCCAGTGAAGATTGTATTTTAAATGCAGAATCTGTGAAAAAATTACGCTCAGACTAGATTAAGTTTAGAATGAACACTGATACAGCTGATATATAATAGCACATTTTGTGGTGCACTCACATTTTATGTGCTGCCTTGTCCTTTCTATAGATTACAGGGTAATTGAAACTGAATCTCTCGCTTTTCATACATGTTTATGTCATCATTATTTTCATCTTTATGCTGGAGTGTGGTGAGTCTGTGCTCGTCCTGTTGATCAGCTTTGTCAGGTCGCACCTGTTCAGTTAACAGTGCCAGTGTGGTCCAATATAATCTCTTCTGTATATGATATATTTGCATCCATGTTAACATGTAGCACAAAATTACAAATGTGTTTTTACAAACTTTACAACAACCTTTACAATGTACAAAACCTCCTATCTTTAGACCCTCAATTGCCTGAATACTTTCAATAGTAATATCACTTCTCTCAAGTCAGTGTAGGTAAGTCATGTATGTTACATTACCTATGGCCAGGTGAACGGAGACCAGCGCCTGGCCCAGAGTCAGAGCCCAGAGATGCAGACTGTGCATAGACTTCACAGCCTTCACAGACATCAGCACCTCCTTCACTGAGTTAAACTCTATTCCTTTAGGAGAGCCTGAAAAACAACAGGCCACAAATTAATACACAGTGGCTCCCTGTTTCTGCCGGGCATGGTTCTAGACAGGAGACACTGACGTCACATATCTGAGGATAATAAAAGCCTTGTTATCATGTTTTATTTGTATGTTAATGTACAGAAAAATCTTATTTAGCTAGCTTAGTTTGTAGCACCAGATGGCTTTTTCATTACTTTTCAGGTGACCTTTAGCCGAATGTAATTTATCATACTGATCAAGGGGGCATTTGGGAGGGGAGAAGGGTTCAGTGATGTGCAAAGACAATGTTTAAAATGTCCTAAGAATCTTGTGACGTCCTCAGGATGTCACCATCTGTGTCCTTGTTCTTTGTTCTGCATAAACTTCAAAGTCAAAACAGCCAGCTGAGCATTTAGAAAAGCACAGAGGTCTGTGTACTTGTTTAGCAAAATTCTGGTGCTAGTTTCAATCCATGTCCACACATATGGAGCCAGTGTATGTAATTTGTCATGAGCCCCGCTATCTTTTTTTGGTTTTTGGTTTTTGGTTTTTAAATCCACTCCTGTATATGCACAGAACATGTCAGCATTGTGTGATGTTGACCTCATCAGATGAGGTCAAAACTTGACAGCTTGATCACAGCTGCAGGCGAGAACAACCCTGCACTGGTCATAAATAACCCTTCAGCTTATGAGCCACCGTACAGGAGTAGTAAGAACATAGATAAGAACATCGACACTACTCTCTCGTGCGTCTGTGAAAGGTTCTATATGCGACATTTAGGGCATTAATATAGCAGCAAACCATTATTGTCTTTGTAAGGATATTGTAGAGTAATGGTGTCCTGAGCAGAGAATGAGGTCATGCTCTGTGTGTGTGTGTGTGTGTGTGTGTGTGTATTGTAATTCGAGTTTCTGTGTTTGTACCTACAGTGGATGGCCCAGCCGCTTGTGCCTATTAGTGTACGTGAATCCCCACGGGTCCATGTCATTGGTCCGACAGCCCATTGGTCCAACATCCCATTAGTCCGACTGTCTGCAGTGCTGATTGGCTCCCGGCGGGCATACTTCTACCTTGATGGTGCGCCGCGACCGGCTCTGGGTCAGCTGGGAAAGGCTTGAGGCGGAGCAGGCTCACGGCTTATGTGTTTGCCACTTTCTTTTTCATTTTAACCCACACCATGATCTTTTCCTGACCCTAACCAAGTGTTTTTTGTGCCTTAACCAAACCAGACCTTAACCACAGGGCATCATTATGATTTCGGAACAACGGGACTTCGGAACAAAGGGTTTAATATGGTCGGTACAATGGGATGTCAGACCAATGGGCAGTTCCCGTCCCCACTGCGCTTATACAGCGGTTACGCTGATATCAGGACAACATTGTTGCAAAAGTGTAGCGCCCACACTCCGGTTTCCGTCCCAGGTTAACACTGTTAGCTCTGTCAGCACTGGCGCTGTTGTTAGCACTGTTTGTTGAGTTAGCACTGGTAGCTGCTAGCCACCAGCTCAGCCACCTCCATGCAGACGATGCCACCCCAGATTCTGAATAGAGATATTCTCTGAATGTTGCGTAGGGCTCCTTTGAATATGAAGCTACAGTCAGTAGTTGGTTAGCTTAGCTTAGCTTAGTTTAGCTTAGCTTAGCATAAAGACTGGAAACGGGTGAACAGCTAGCCTGGCTCTGTCCAAAGTTTAAAAAATTCACCTACTAGCACCACTAAAACTGACCAGCCTAATTAACTTGTCATATCAATCCTTACTAATAATTTGTTTATATACTGGACTTGCTAACACAGATGTTTCCAGGCAATCTCCATGAACAATTGACGTTTTTACATTTCAGTTTGGTACAGATTAAACTAACTAGATATAACGTGTTCATAGTTTTTGGGGACTGTTTCCAGTCTTTATACTAAGCAGAAATTACCAGCTGTAAGATATAGCCTCATATTTAGGGTACTGAACGGTGGTATCATTCTTCTCATCTAACTCTCAGCGAATCAGTGTATTTCCCACATGTCTAACTATTCATTTAAGAACGGAGCAGGAGACAAAGATGTCTTCAGATTCAACAAACGAGATACATCGTGTCAGTTCATGAGCTTTAGAGATGTTAGCAGGATAGCTGTTCATAGTCTTTATGCTAACTTAAACTAAACCCGTCCTGGATTCAACGTTATACAAGATAGTACCTGAGTTATGGCAATTTGCTTTATTTTTCTTGTGTATTCAGTGCTGAGAGTTTATATTAACGTATGATTTCCAAGTAAATAAGTAGTTTTGTCGTGGTGGTGAAATGGCAGCTATGGTTTTTGAAATTTTAATCATTGCACCTCAATCATTATTTGTGTCAGAAACCTAACATTTTCATCATTCTCCTCTCCCAACCTATACATTTTTAAAGTATAACAGAGGAAAAAATGTTATATAATAACAATCTCAAAATGAAGTACCTTCCATGAGTATCCTAAAGACATCTCTAAGGATGGTGACCGTGGTGCAGAGGACAAAAACAGAGAACAGGAACGTACAGATGGGATCTGCAACTTTATACTCAGGCTGAAAGAGAAAAAAAAGAGGTTACAGAGACTTAAAGAGTGAGTAAAGAGACATCAGATGCTGTTTTCCCCAGTCAGCAGCCATTAAAGTGCCCAGGGCAAAAAGAGAAGGGAACATCTTGCATGATGACAGAAATATTTAACCCGTTCATAATAAACAAGACTCGGAATAAATAGAAGCATTCATGCTTTCATCTCCTCATCTGTACACATTAATACATACCTTTAAATAACATTTGATGCTTGAGTAAGAGGTTTTAGTGTTGGGTATTATAGGATGTATTATACAGAGAATATTCAGTTAAGATACAAAAAGACTGTCTTGATCCTGAACATTAAAAAAAGAATTAAATGCAACAATATTTAGGCCATAAATTCATCAAAATTCTGCTGAAAACCAGAATTATTTAAGTTAAAGGGCATCATCAGATATGATTGGATCATTTTGGATTTTTATTTAAAATGCCAATATCAGCAAACTGGCATTTCAGTCTCACCCTAACATGAATGTGATCTATATCTGACCCGAAAATAGATGATGGTCGCAGCCACCATGACGCCGACGCTCTGCAGCAGGTCTCCGAGCACGTGGATGAAGGCCGCGCGGACACTCGTGTTGCCATGGCCACCAAGGAGCGTGTGGGAGTGGCCGTGAGCGATGGGACTCTGGCCACCCTCGTCAATCTGGTGATAACCACTGCCGTGGGCGTGGAAGGTGGTGGAGTGATGGAGGATGTAGGCCATGCTACAGAACGACAGAGGTACTTTAATTACTGACTCTGTTTTGCCTGAGAGGAAAACAGTTTATAAAGATGCAGGTTTTAGCTTCAAATACAAATTTCCCCACTAAGAAAGAAAAACAAAAATCGAAAGATAAAGTAGTTTGACACTGAAATTGAACAGTTGGACGTAAAAAGTGTCACCCACAAAAAGTAAATATCCATTCTTGCCAAAGGATTTTAAAATGTGATCAAAAATGACATATTCTGGTTTTAACTACTATGACTACATTTTTTCCTATTCCTGACAACAGATATTTTTATTGGCAGCAAATAACAACATTTTGAGGGACGTTTATGTAGGAGTGACATTATGAGACAATGGGCCCCTGAGCACAGATATAGAAATTTGCTGATGTTGTTTTGTGTCTGTTTGTAGTCAGTTTTCTCATTTGTATGGTAATTTTGTGACTTTTTTGGTCATTTCATGTCTCTTCATGCTTGTTTTACCCCTTTTTATAATGATTTTGTGTCTTTTTGCAGTTTCAATGAATGTCTTTGTGGTCCTTTTTGTGTCTCCTGAGCTGGTACATGTTAATTTGAGTGACATTTTGAAAGTGAGAGCCAGGGGACCCCTGACACTTTGGGCCCCTGTACCTGTAGCCAGTGGGCCTTTTTAGTAATCCCTCCATGATGACTGAAGGTTTTCAGAGACCTAAAAACTACTGATGACAAAAAGTATATCACTTTTTTTCCAGGTTTGATGTGATAAAAAAAAAAAGTATTGGGATCTTTTACTGAAGCAAAAGTAGCAATACTGCAGTGTAAAAATACTCAAAGTACAACAGTATTTCCATCAAAATATTCTTTAAGTACCAAAAGAACTGATATATCAATATCAAGTAAAAGTAATCATTATGCAGAGTGGGCCATTTCAGAATCATGTATATGATATTGTTGGATTATAATTCATGATGCATTAATGTGTTTATCATTTTATTGATGCCGCTGGTAAAGGTGGAGCTAAATTAATTAACTTTATACACTGCTGGGTAACATAACCTATAAAATTAAAGTTTATTAGTTTATTTATATCTTGAATTAATTATCTTATTCTGCAAATGTACTGCTGTAAGAAGTACAATATTTCAAAACGTGGTGAAGTATAAACATGCATAAGATGGAAATACTCAAATAAAACTCAAATTTGTACTTGAGTAAATGTACTTAATTACATTCCACCAGTGGATTTAAACGCAGTCCTGATGGTAATATCGTCATAAAATACTCTTTATCCTATTTTCCTGATATTTTTTTTTTTTTCAAATATGTTGAATTGTGTAACATGTATTTTAAGTAGTATAGCAATTATACTATATTTCAGGTGGTAGAAACACATCACTGCCAATACAAAATAATTCATACTCAGTTTAAAGCATCATAGTGTATTATTTTGATTTTCTTTTGAGACCGAGAGCATTATTGATCTTTGGCATTAGCTTATTTTGTTTTGTTTATCTTCTGCACCTGTTGGATGGAGGCCCAGATGTCTGATTAACCTTCTAGTTTAACAGCCTGCATTTTTGTTTATAGACTTTGCACTCAGCTCAGTTCATACTCATTCTAGTAGCCTGTCATTTTAGCATGAACATTAGCACTGGGGGGAAAAAATGCTGCGGCGAAAAGTTGATCCAGTTAATAGAAGTCCTATTTAGATAGATTTACTATTGCTAAGAATTCCTGAGCTATATCAGGATCCTATGTCCCAGTAAGAAATATTTACCAGTTGTAGTTGAGATGAATGTAGTTTTCAAGCTGAGATTTTAGTGTTATCATGAAGCTTTTAAATGTAGTGTTTGCCTTTATTACAGCAACATAATGTACTATGTTAACACCCATTATGCTGAGAACCACTCACACTATATTGACGATGACGGCACACCCGGAGGTGACTAACATTACATGGCCATCAATCTCATAGTCGTTGCGTACGATCCTCTCAATGGCTAAATAGACCAGAGCTCCCGTAACGATCCAGATGGAAATGACTGAGATGAATGCCCCGAGGATCTCTGTGGAGAGAAGAAAGGAGAGGCAGGAATCTTAATCACTTCATATTGTAATACAGTTCATCACACTGAGTGCACACCTTTATCTGAGCACCACAGTTGGACATGAAGTTAAATAACACACCACATCCCTCAGAGGCAGAGCTTCAACATTAAAGTAATCTCACACATAAAAGGCACTCAGGCTCACAGTAGGAACGCAGATTTTATGTTGTGTTAACCCTCAAGCTCATAGCTTTAATGCAGCTTATTTTTTTGAGCGACTCATTACTGTACAGATACTTTGGAAATGCAGTAAGTTCACAAAATTTGCTACAAGTGCAGATTCTTGGAGTGGAGGGCTCTCTAGCACTTGTTTCTTTACTGGAGTACGACAACAAAATGTACCTCCACAAAAATGACTCATTTGTCTACTCTCGATATTGTTTTTACCCAGGTCAGATTGAAGTGACATTTGGGTGTTGGTGTGCTGCTGTAAAACAAGATAAAGTGCCGTCTAATGAGCATCAACTGCTATGTAAAAATATAGTGGAAAATTGGCATCCTGAGCAGAGAATTAAGTCACGCTTCCTCTCTCTTTTTTGGTAATCTGAGCTTTTCTGCTTGTTATGGTGATAGAGAGTCTAGCCAAGCATGTATGCTAGTAGCACCCCACAAGTGGCAACCTTCAGGGGCTGAAAAATGAAGCCAAAACAAAAGTGCCAAAAAACTGCAGTTCTGATGACAACAGCCAAAGTGCCAAACTCAAGGCTTCAAAAGGGGAGCCACAAACCAATAGGTGACGCCACGGTAGCTACTTCCATTATTTCTACAGTCTATGGTATCCCACTGGCTAGCGGCCTCTCTGCACTGCTTTCACAGTGTTTACTGTTGATATTGGCGATGGCACTGTCACAGAAGTGTAATGCCCACCCTCCAGTTTTCCCACCCCAGTTAGCTCTGTCTGCACTGTCACTGGTGTTGGCACTACTGGCGCTGTTAGCACTGATAGCTGTTAGACCCCAGTTCAGCTGCCTATCTGTTGAGAACCACGTGCTGACAATCCCGGCTCAGACTGTGAATTAGATATGCTCTGAATGTCCTATACTGCTAATTGAAATGGAGAAAACACGATACAGTGCCCTCTTGGGTGTATAGAAAAGTGCTTGACTCTCAACCTGGGGGTCCTGACCCCCATGATGGGTTGCCAAAGCTACACAGGGGTTGTGAGGCCTTCTTGATTTTGAGGGGTGTAAACAAAAATACATGAGGCCTATATTTCAGCAATTTATTCAATTCTGTGAAAAAAATAATAGATATCTATTTTTATTTAGATTATTATTTAAGATCTATGCCACAGGATAAGGCCACAGTGAAGACCGAATTTATTCACAGAGCCTTCACGCTCTGCTAAACAGCTTCATCCTGCATTAGAGAAGTAAGCAGTTGAAATAACCTAAGAGCTAATAGAACGATGGCCAAGCATCAAACTCTCAATATATCTTTTTTTTAAAGTAGCCTATCAAGTATGTATGATTGTTGAAAAAAAATCATAATTCAGACAAAAATTGTCTAAAAAAGATCCTAAAAAATACCGGGAAAACTTGTCTCCAATGCAATATTCCCAGGGCATAATCTGTCCAAAATGTATCCAGATTGCTTGTTTTACACAAACCTCTTGCAGTTATTGCTTTCACTGTATCGTACAGTTTATCAGTTATTCTGTACTGTTATTGTTAAGCATTGAATATGATATGAAATATCAATAAAATTTTCACTTAGGGGCTGACTCAAACATAAAAAATGAGTCTTTTCAGGAAGAAAGTTGGGAAACACTGCTCTTGGACACCCTAAAAATTAGAAAACATGATGACTTACCATATAAGCTGCCCTACATGCTACAAAACTTTGTATGTGCTGGTGCCTTTTTTTTTCCGCCACTGGTTGGACAAATTGATTTAGATGCAACTTGCTAAATGTGAACTGTGAAAATAAAAACTCATTTTTATGGACAGATGTCACGGCCTTTCTAGAGACTGAAATGATTACTCTAAAACATAAAACTGCTGGAAAATCAGTAGAAAAAAAAAAAATCAGATATGTCAGATAAAGAAAGTAATAGATACTTCACCACCGTCCTTCTATTATCCAAGGATTCTTAAACATATATAGCAACAAATAAATGTACTAAATTGTTCCATCCATTCATCTTCGCCTCTCCTCACTCCATCCATCCACTCAAAGGTGTCTGATCTCTCGTCCTGACCTGATCTGTGCCAACCAAAGTTCATGGTTTTAGTGGGCGGTCTGGAGGAGATCCACAGCGAGAACAGGCTCACCATCATGCTGCCAAAATCTGTCAGGAGGTGGGCTGCATCAGTCATGATGGCCAGACTGTGGGCCAGGTAACCTCCTGTAAGACAGGGAAACACCATTATTACTGTTAGCCAAGAAAATCCCTCTGAAGCACACTTTACATCTGCAAACTAATGTCTAAACAATTGTCGTACTTTAAGCTAAATCTTTGAATAACAGGTCATAACTTTACTGGTATAAAAATATAATACAAAAAAAAAGATACTGTATGAAGTTGCCTCCACACTTTGGGTAAATCATCCAACAATCTCCAGTTAGACCCAATTAATGGCCAGAAAACTAACTTTAAAAACTTGCTGACAAGGAGTGTGTCACCAACTGTGAGAACACCCTCAGCCTTTAATTACATCTCTCTGCGTCATTTAAAGGTTTATAAAACCTGTAATTTAATGCAGCTACAAACCGTGATATGTATTAATACTTGGGTCCTTTTAAATGCCTCGGGTAAAAGAGATGTGATATTCTTTTATATCATCATAAACATCTGGGCAAACAGCCAGTGAATGTGAGCCACCATTATATACTCTAAGTTATAAAGAAAGCTTTTGTTCTTTGTAGTTTCTTTGTGTTTAAGAGAAATGTGAAGCTATTGCAGTATTTTCATTATGATTATATAGCTGTCTGTATAAAATGGCTTTCTTTCCCTTCAGTAATTTTGTCCATAACAGCAGCTTGATGTGAAAGTTTTCTCTGTTGTATTGTATTGTATCTTTTAAAACAAATGTATTATGCCCACATAAAGTGAAGTATGACAATCTCCTCCTAATTTGTGCCTTAGATATATATATTCAGAATTAAAGCATCATCCTCAACTCTAATCAAATTTAAATCTAGATTTTTTTTTTAATGATTCTCGTAAATCATGATTAAAAGAACAATGAAGAGTAAAACAAATGTGAATTTCCACCTCCTTCAGTTTAAACCCTGTATCCTCTGTATCCTCCAGTGTCAGTGTCAGTATACCACATCTAATCTGTGCACAGTGACATCTCAAATTATACGATAGTTGTTTGTCGTGAGGTTTAAAACATTTATCTAAAGCTGTTCTGGAGGATTTTCAGACAGTACATGCTAACCATTTTTGGCTAACATAACTCAGTGCAACACACCAAAACCTGGTTGTTAGGGTCATAATGTCAACAAGTGACTACACAATGTTATTCAGAAGCAAGTGGCAGCTTCCATTGCTGAGAAATGAAGCCAAAAACTGCAGTTCATTTCATGGCCACATGAGGCTGGCTCCAGAACAGTGTCAATCCCCATAGACTCCCATGTTAAAATGTTCAACTTTACAACAGAAATAAACACATTGACAGCCTGGTACAAAAGACACTATTGGTCTCTACAGCTCATGACAACTGTACAAGGTATGAATTTTTATATAACTCACCCAGTTACATTTTATTAGGGCCTAAAGTTACATATATTTAAGGTCAGGGCCACTTGTGTGACAGGCTGTCTGTGAGGCATCACCACAGTCTGTGAGTCAGATTCACCCCTCGCTCCTCCACAGCTCCACCTTCTCATCCAAATATGGCCACTTTGCCTCCAAAAAATCAAGATGGTGATGGCTTAAATGCTGAACTCGAGACTTAAAGCAACTCTTGCCTTTCTTGCATTTCACACAGCAAAATTTGAACATCCACAACTCCCGCGTCCCTCCAAAGTCCCCCCCCCCCCCGCAACTCCACCCACTCCTCCATTACGTCCTCATTACATCTGTGATACACGTAGGCGTTGGCAAGGTAACGTTAGATACATGGAAGAGGAGAGCGAGTGTAACGTTACAACCAAGACAGTCAAACGCGACCCTGGAGTTTTAAAACTCAGCTGGAGTTAGTGATGATGTTACGAGAGCGGTTACGTCAGTCGGAGGCCTCCACATGGGGAAGACAGACAGGACGCTCAGCCAATCATTGCATTCGGTCCAAATGCAATGATTGGTCGGAGTTTTCTCAGAACCATATGTGAATGGTACAATTAGGAGTTTGTATCTCTGGTGGAATTCACTTACATTTTAGTGTGCCATCAGCTTATTAATAGCATTTTAACCTAAACAAAGAAAAGCATAAAATTCCCAGAAAGGTAAGTGTCGCTTTAAAGATGACTCCACAAACTAGTGGGTGATTTCATGGTAGCTACATCCATTATTTCATACAGTATATGCAATGAAGGCGGGACCCTTTAAAAATAAAGATAGTGAGCGTAGTTCACAGTTACAGTTTGTTCAAATCTTGTCACACAATTCTTTCTTGTGTCCTCAAAACGTCTGCTATTCTCAGAATCCTGTCCTTTTTTTGTTTCCAGAAGTTGTTTTGCTCAAATAAACTCTTAAGTGTGACATACATGCTGCTAAGTGTTAATTATTATTGTCTGCTTGCTCAATACTTTGGTCATTAATGAACTTCCATAACATACCAGCCATTTTCTACACAACTTGTTAGGCCTGATTCTAAACTGGAGCAAATCCAAACACACTAAACATCTATTACTTATGTGCCAGCGGCAAAGACTCCTCTGAGGATCCCAAACCCTCCTCTGACAACCAAGTGATTGTCCACATTGCCAGCTATTACTTTATCTCGTGTCCATGGAGGGGGAAGGCTGTCAGCACCACTAAACATTTTCTGGGAAAAAGAAGTCTGCTGTAGCTACAACGCTTGAATCAGTAGCAACTGTCATCCAGAAAATCACAAGTTTTTCCTCCTGACAAACAAGTGTTCATAACACCAGTTGTTTTTTTATGTTAGTTCATGGGAAAGGAAATTAGTGTATATCATCATTTTTTTTAATCAAGTGTTGTTTTTTTAACACGTCTCTATGATTAGAATTTGTTCAACATTGCATTTATATGTTACATTACATCACAAAAAAAAGAAAGATTTATTGCACACATCATTAGTAGTGCCAATTAGACAGATAATAGCTCCTTTGACCCTCTGTAGTTCCCCCCAAATACATATATTTCCTCTTACTTGTAGTTCTATTTATAATTGTAGTTGCCAAGTGTTGGAGGTATGAACTGTGAAGATGTCTGCCTTCTTTCCATTATAATAATAATAATAATTATAATAATAATTATAAATAAAAAGTTGAAAACTCAACAGCAATGTCTCTTTCCTGAAATCATGACCTGGTCACTCAAGATAATCATGTAAGAACTTATTTCATTCTACCAAACTACACCTGCCAACTGTATCACCATGCAGAAGGAAGAGTGCATCTACTCATGGACAAGAGGCTCGTGCTTGTGACAGCAAGCGATGTTGAACATTAATGGCGTCCTTTTCGACATAGCTATAACATTAGCTAGCTCCAGGGTGCTAGGTGAGCTAGCAGTATAGATGAACACTTCCTTCTGTGCCGTGATACGATTGTTGGGTGTACAGGTAAGAGGTAAAATATGCATTTTTTGATTTTGGGTCGAACTGTCTCTTAAAAATCTCATTGCTGAGATTTTGATTATGCATCAGAAAATGTCCTGACATCTGACCCTCTGTTCTCTGTCACTCCTGAGGTTTGAGCTCCTAAACTTTTACCTATGACCTCGCCAATCATGAAGATGAGGCAGACGGCCGAAGCGATGTAGAGTTTCTTCTTGGCCAGCAGCTTGTCCCCGCTCTCCTCACACGCTGCGGCTTTGGCACCGTGGCAGTGGGCACCGACAGGTCGCTTCAGCTCGATGGCACCGGCCATGCCTCCATTCTTAAAGGGGAAGTCAGGATATTGCTCTTTGGAATCTGGAAAGGAGCTGCAGGGATACAGAAGGTATGTGTTTATGAAGACGGACATGGTCCATCCCCTACATTCAGACAGTTTTTAAAGCCCCTGTGTGTATGGGCTTGTTCCAGGGATTGTCTTTTTTTAATCAACAAAACCTAATGCCATCAGAAAATATGAAAGATATTAGAAATCTACATAAAGTGGGCTTTTAAAATTAAGTCCGTTTTAGAGGCAAGTTGGACTAGTTTCTGCCTAAGTATGACTGCAAACTGTTTGAGAGTCCATTTATTAACTGTACAGTCTGTGGCATATTGTTGCTCAATGGAAAAGATCTCTAATTTTTGATCTACCTGTATTTGAACTAGTCTGATAATTGGATAAAAAAAAAAACGTGTTAAGACATCAATAGTATAACAAAATTCATATAGCCAAAAGAAAGCTGAGATGGTAGCTGTTCCTTTTGCTGATTGCAGATCTAAAGTACTTAGGTACAAATTTCAGGAGCTAGTACTTTTTACTTTTTACACTGGTAGAGTAACACTTTGAGAACTCTGGGAAATCCTTTGGCCGACATGATTGTCAGCACTCAGTAATATCAGCTGGAGTTTCCTCATGTGAGCCCAGAGTCACCTTCTGGCGTGCTTTACTGACACTAGAGTGTATGTTCACCCTGTAACAGCCTCAGTTTCTACAGTATATATAAGGCATTGAGTGGATTGATTTTTTGCAGTAAATGTTGCTGCAGAGCACAGTATTGTTTGGAAGTGCTACATTTAGTGGAAACAGATCGTCTCCTGACAAAGTGGATCACGATCAATGTTCACTAAAGTGGAAGAATGACGAGACGCGCTCATCCACTAAAGAAAAAACGGGTCAGATCGATTAATGCTGAGGTGGGGTGGGGTGAGTGGATGAAAACAGACTCCTCTTCAATTAAGTTCCACAACACATACCTGTTACATTTTGCCCTTTACACCAAAAATTAGTTTTAGTGTGTTTTCTGTTATCCAGTAAACACACATTTGGTGATTTGCAGGTCAAAAAACAAGTATGTTTTTAGACATCAAGGTCACAGTTAGTTCTTGTTTCAATATAATTTAATTAGTGTCAAAGAGGCCTTAACTACTCATTAAAACAGTGGTTCCCAACAGGTCCGGTCCCAGGGTCCAGATTTCTCCTTAGTCATTAGTTCAAGGTCCACACAATAGCGTCATACTTGTGTTTGGCAATGTTGTTGAGCTAGTTTGCTGTCTTTGTCAAGTAGCTGTCCATTCGTCACTGTACAGGAGGAAACAACACTTCAAAATTAAAGGTCTGTGCTGGAAATTCACTGTAGTGTTAAGTGTGTTTTTCACACACTTAACACATTTGCGAGTCACTTGACCTGCTTTTGGACCGCGACACACCAGTAGGGAACCACTGCATTAAAATATAGTCATACAAATGCGGCTGAAAGAACAGATAACATCTTGTATATCTGCACTCATCCCACTCTTTGTATAGCATCTGCTGCAGTTTTATTCTGGATAAATAAAGGTTCATCTTATCTAGGGCTGTCAGCGTTAATGCATTAATCGCACGTTGTTATTTTTTTTAATCATCTGCTGCTATTTGGTTCCCTTGATGCAGCCTTACTTGAAGTCAAGGCACCTCAGCGGCTTCCTGCTTCCTGCTGCTGCAGTGATGGAAAATAATGACACCGCTGTACTTTTGAATGTCTCATTTCACTTTAAAAATCGCCGAGATGGCTCAGTTGACAAGCGGAAAGTAATATGCATATATCACCGAAGTACATAAGTAAGTTTGAGCTACCACCTACATGCTAAGCAAACAGTTGCAGTTTATCAGACTAATGTTAGCAGGCAACCGCATCGCCAAAGCTGGCAAAGCCTAGCCATGCTAGCTTCTCTGAAGCTGTATAAATGCTAAACATCAGTTTGCCAACATGTGCATTCTCTCTCTGTCCTAGTTTAGATCAGTCAGTTTCTCAGGTCATGTAGCCGCTACTAACGTTTTTTTTCTTGCAACAGTTATGTTCAAAAAAAAAAAAGAAGAGGAAGAAGTCATATCATTTTCAGGAGAGGATATTTTCATTATGAAACAAGCAACAATAAAGACAGCATTTATTTTTGTTGATTTAATAAGTAATGGTGAAAATTTTGGTTCAAAATAAATTTGGTCATCATTGTTAACATTTAGGGCTTTACACAAATTTCAGTCGAAGTTTAAGGGCATATTATTACTTTTGCAAGTATTTCATCATAAACCAAGGGCTAGACAAATTATAATCTGGATTTGATGATGGCACTAGATAAAAATCCAGGGGCTCACCAAAATCAGCAAGACATATCTATACAGAATTTCATTATGATCCATCCTGTCACTGAAATATTCCAGTCTGGACTGAAGTTGCTAAAAACGCAAACGGTGTGAAATTTCAGTTTCCTTTTTGGTTCATGAGTCGTCTCTGCACTCACTGTTGCTACTACTGATACTGCTTCTACTACAACTACTGACAGTAATGACAATGTTCAGATTGAAGTCCACAGTTCATTACACACTGCATTATTGATCGATTCTTCTGTAATGCTCTCAATCAGAACATCCCATCTCACTATTAGAGGATGTGTTTGGGATGGTTAAACTGTTTAGTGTTCAACCTCAGAATCACACATGCAGATATACTTCACGTCTAACACAGACATCGAGCTGGATTTTGGCATGGGAGCAAAAAAAAAAGGGCCGACCTCTGCATTTTCCTCACACACACACATACACACACACACACACACACAGAGGCAAACACACACATCTCCAGGTTGCTGTTCTTGCCATGTGCAGTGTGTGTGTGTGTGTGTGTGTGTGTGGGGAGGGGGGAGGGGGGGGGGGGGGGGGGGGGCTGCAATGATGTGGCTAATGAGGTGGAATAAAACTAATTTGGGCTGTCTTGAGATAACCACACACACACACACACACACACACACACACACACACACTTAATATCACACACTTCACATGGGAGATTGCCAGTGTTTCATGATCAGCCTTTATCACACGCATGCGCGCACACACACACACACACACACACACACACACACACACACGTCTTAGGGGATGTCCACGCTGAAAAGACTCAGTCGAGCGGAAAACAGATTCTGTTCAATTACACCACTGGGACATCAGAGCAAACACACACTCAACCTACATACATATAACACATATACACACTTGAGTGCTCTGAAGCCTTAAGGCAACGTTTGTTCAAATGTGAGCATGTTGTGATTTTGCAGACCAAACAGTCTTTTGTACAGAATATCCAAATGCAACCACAAACACACACACACACACACACACACACACACACACACGGCCAGAATGTAGAAGCTTTGTTGTAGTACAACAAATGTATTTACCACATAAGATTTATATCTTTAAAATTTAAATATTTACCGAAATATCTTCTACAGCACTGGATAGTCAAATGTAATCACCTAATTTTTAGAAGATATACTTTTTCTTTTTCACAAATATATTTTTAACAAATATTAAAAAATGATTCTTTTGTTAGCTTGTAACAGCAGTTTCTCTGCATGCACATGCGATAAATTCATATATAGTCAGATGTGATTTTCTGGCATTTTACATCCAATATAGAGTTTTATGTCTGCCTATTGACTGTAAATAAATGAATCCAAAAGACCAGACTCATCGTGAGGTGATTGCTTTGCTGTTTTGGACCTTTTGCATGCTGCCTTTTTTTCCTGGCTTGTTCTTGGGAAACCATAGACTGTATGAAAGAAGTTGGCACAGCCACTGTAATGTCACCCATTGGTTTGTGGACTACTGTTTTGAAGCATCAAGCTTGGCGTTTTGGCCATTGCCATCTTGTTTTATTTTAGTGGCCATATTTTGACAAGAGGGCGGATCTGACTGAGGACACTGCACACGCCTGTCAATCATAAAGTAGCCGCCCCCCTAAAGCACACCCTATTTCATCATCTATTATACAATGAATGGGACCACATTTTACTTAATGAACATCATGCTGTATTGAATAAGACTTCAAGGTAGCAATTGATTGATAAACTTATTGGGAAAATATTTACTAGGGTTTTTAGACCTAGAGGCTAAATCCACTCCTTTTATACAGTCTATGTGGAAAACAGACATACCGCATTGATTTTCACATTTGAATGCACATTAGCACTTCTTTATTTTAGTTTTGTGTGCCTGAGGTGACATTTTTGTCTCTCAGTGTCCTTTCAGCCTTTATAGCCTCTCTATGACTAGGTATAATTCAAATAGAGCTAAGCTACTTTGTGGAGTACCTCAGGGCTCCATCCTTGGACCTCTCTCATTTTTAATTTACAGGAATGACCTACAGAGGGTCTGCAAAAATTTTACTGCCTCTTCTATTTGCTGATGACATGTCTGTTAGCTTCATTTGAAAATGAAACACTGACTTGAGAAACAAATGAAGAGCTATCATCTATAATCAAATTAGTTTCAGATGAACAAACTCTAAATATTAACTATAATCTAGTTTTATGATATTTTGTAACAGAAATAAAAAATATATGAAAGCAAAAGTCAAAATAACTGAAGTTCCTCACACTAAATTCCTAGGTGTCATAGTCACTGAAAAACTAACATGGAAATACCATATTGAACTTGTCTGCAAAAGACTATGAAATCAGTTGGGTTTTAAGTAGGGTATGTCCATTGGTTAATCATTCCTTTATTTTCACTTTTTAATACAGTCTCTTTTTGCAACACATTCTCACTCCGACCTCATCACATATTGACGCTAGGTCATGGACGTCAACATATGACATGCAAGGTACCCTGGGTGTGTTGGTTTTGATGTTCTGGGACGCTATGTCAATATCAGTCTGTTACATGCATTGTCTGTTTTCAAAATACACTTCCATTTTCACAGGAAATGTGCAGTTTGCATACAATCTCTTTCAAAATAAATGTACTATGTAAGTACAACACAGATAATTGACGTTTTTTCCCTCAACAACAAACACACGTTGTAATGTTAAGCCAACACACACACATGGTTGGGTTTAGTCTCTTTGGAAGGAACGGGGTTGACCTTTGTGTTTTGTAATACCTACAGTCATAATTTGGGAGCTGTGAACAACTGCTTGTGATACCAAAATTGTTCTTAAAAACAAGAAAATGCTATTGTTTGACTGTAAACTAAGTAATAAGAATTTCTGCTTTGCATTTGGTGCATCATGTATTATCTCTGTTGAAATACAACCTACACAACTGTTGAATAAAACTCTAATGAGCAATACAAATGTAATAAAGAGTTTCGCAGTTGTTTGTTATTGCTTTACAACACATATTTGATCTCAAATGTCTCAAAGTAATAGGTGGTTTGAACGTATCTGCAGTAATCATCCTGTTCTGTTAAATTGGTATCAACTGCTGTATTAAGTGCTTGGTTGGCAAAACAACAACACTGTGTATATGCTGGAAATATTAAAGTTCATCTGTTAGTCAATACACCGCAGGGCAGGTGTTGACGTTTGTTGACACTCAGCATCAGCAGTGCAGGGACCTGAGGGGAATATTTAGTCATCTGTGAAATGATTTGACATGAAGATACCTCAGAAGAGCTGTCCACTGAAACAGTAACCATCCAGCATTTAATTACAGCTGCATTCTGCTGTATGAGAGCCCCGTGCAATATTTTATGTAGCTGACATAACAATGCCTGCAGGGAGGAAAGGGGGGGTGCTGCAGAGAGGTAAGTGTTGGTTCAGTTGTTTTAACAGACAAGTCAAAGTGATGATGACAACAATAATCATTGTATTATTACTGTTGATATTTTAGCCCTGATTTGATGTGCATAACTATCCCACCTCTGTGACTGTCAATTGACACAGTCTTAAAAATATGCTGATTTCAGAGTTGTTCCTGTAAATCCTGTTTGTTCAGTATATCTCTTTTTACATTGTCTTTTGTTTCTTTTATATTCTCTCTTATAGGTCATTATTTTGGAAAACAAGTTAAGTCGCTTTCTTGCTCAGAGTTAGATCAGAAGGTTTAAGGCCGTTTTTGCTGGTGTGTTTAACACACCGGCAAAAATGGCCGGCAACAAAGCAACGCCTCTTGCATTTTTGAAAAGGACACACCCTCCCGGAAATGTGCGCTCCCCCTTTTCTCGTCCGCAAGGAAACAAACGGGACACAAACACCTCTCCTGGGGGAAAGCCCTGTGTTTCTTTATGCAAAGATTTGCTCTTTTAACAACTTCCGTCTTTACTTCCATCTGCACATTCGTCACATGATCGCAGCCATCATGATTACAGGGCTTGAATGCGATTTATTGGCTCATGATTACGAGGATTATGTATGAATTCTGATACATTACTTTTTGTACTGTAGATATAGGCTACATATGAACAGTGCATGAGAACAGCCTGCATAACCTGCTTACTGTGACTTTTAAAGGTATACAGGATTGTCAGTTACTGTTTATCAACTGAGTGTGAAAGTAAAAGCTAATCCCAGTTTCACCCTGCTGTATTTGCTTTAATTCAGTGCTGTGTTTATTGGATGCCTGCTGCTTACAGTCTGGCACCTAGTCACTACCTTTGTATAAAACCCCAACCTCACCTGAGCGATGTAGGGGTACACACCTGTCAACGTCTCAAACACAGGAAACAAAAAGATAATAACTAAAAACAGGCAGAGAGCAGAGTCTCTGCAGAGAAATACACTGTGTTCTCTAGTGGGTCATAGATGATGATTGGGTGGGATTTCTACTGTATAAATCTACACATTGTTTATTGGTAAAATCCTGCATGGTATACCTTTAAAGCTCACTAATTAACTAATTAAATCTTTGTTTCTTAATTTGTTTCTTAAAATAAAAAAGAATAAGTGTAAATATGACAATATTTGGTTTTCTGGAGTGTCAAGGGCAGTAACTTCCTGGAGTCCAATGGTCTGGCAGCAATTCAAAGGTCTGGTGCCAGGTTCATGTTTTTAGCAACTCAAGTGGCATAATCCACCACTTTGGTCGAAATTTAAATATCTGTATTGCATGGATTGGCATGAAATTTTGTATAGATATTCATGGTTCCCAGAGGATGAATCCTAATGACTTTGGTGAGCCATTGACTTTTCCTGTAGCACCATCATCTGGTCAGATTTTCGGGTTGTCTAATATTTGGGTTTACGGTAATACCTGCAAAACGAATGACATTCCCATCAGCCTCAGCTGTACTTTGTGTATGGTGCTAATTGGCAAATGTTAGCATGCTAACAATTGAATTTACCCTCAGGGGGATTAATTAAGTATATAAAATAAAAAAAAAAAAGAATAAATAAACTAAGATGGTGAACATGGTTAAAATGCTAATGCTATTAGGATGTGTTATAGCAAAAAGCTTTATTTTGGTACAGCCTTACAGAGTTGTGAGAATGGTTGTAGACATTTAGTCTTGTCGGAATATAAAAATATATTTGAAATGCAGAGTCAACATTTTCCAATAAATGTTATCCATAATAATATCTGAGTATTAATACGTATTGTCTCAGCTTTCATTGAGCAGGATAACATTTGAAGTATGATTTATTCTGAGAAGATTCCAAATTAAGCCATCATTTCAATTATGCCATAATCAGGAGGAACATTAAGTTACACCTATCTTTAGTATATTAGGGTACAAGAAAATGAGCTACCAGAGACCAGGCTGGTGACCAAAGTCCATTACAGGCCTGACTGGGTTCACTGGTTTATTATCAGGGGTATTTTCTGGAAGCGGCCGCTGCAGTGACAGAGCCAGCATCTCCTGCCAGACTCTCATTAACCCTCAGCCAATTGGGCTGCCAGAAATATCAGAATTACCAGTGAGCAAATGATCCAACAAATAGGGTTTGGTAAGCACAGCTGGGTAACATCACAAAGACACAGGAATGAATTAGGAAGTTTGGAACATGAATTTGTTGATTTACTGTATTTAATACCAGCGACCCTTTAGTTTTAGTTGAGTCACCATGTTTTCATGTCACTGTAGCTTTCTATTTAAAAACCTACCATTAAAGGTGCTGGCAGCTTTACTTGAGTTATGTATTTTAACTTACACAAAAATGCTGCCACATCTATTATTTGAAATTTAGTTGGGGGTTAAGTGTGGTGGTAAGAATTGATTCAAGTTTTTGGTCGTGGTTTTTTATTATTTTTGTATATTCATGAATTCCTTACAGAATCTGGCCAAATTGATGTTTCCCCAAACAGGAAAAAAAAAACACATCAGTACACAAAAATTCTGGTTTGACCACAGCACGGTTACTTCACAGACTGTTCTAGATAACGTGCTTGTTGTAAAGGCACATTTTACAAAGAGCTTATGAGGTCTAACTAATGGATTTTTTGATGGTTAATAAACCATTCACTAATTATATATCACTTAAAAGCCATTAATAAGAACAGATTTCAGATGGCCAGGTTAGCATGACACTTGGATTTGTCTTCAATCATTTAAGTAATTTTTCATTCAAAAAAAGACTTAAACCTCTCTGTCTCCAGCTTTGTAAACTGAATATCTTTAGGTTCTGGACAAAACAAGACATTGGTTACCTTGGTCTCTGGGGGCTTATCATGGGTATTTTTTTTAATAGTGCTGACATTTTATAGATAAACAATTAATTGTTTAATCAAGAAACTAATCAGTAGACGTGAAATTATTAACATTTTTACAAATGCAGGCTTGGTGGGTTTATTAGACCCCTTTAATAATGACTTCTTAACATTTATAACTATGACTTGACAATGATAAACAAACTCCTTTATTACTGACAGTATTTGATTAGTAATTCACAATTATTTTCAGTATTGATTCATCTACAAAATATTTTTTGATTAATGGATTCATCATTTTTTTCTTTAAAAATGTTTTTAAAAATAGTGAAAAATGTCCCTCAGAGCAACAAATCCTCACAGCTGTAAAAATACTTTTTTTTTACTTAAAAGGTGACTGCAACAATGACTGCCAATTAATTTTCTGTAATTAATCAATAATTATTTTAGCTGCATGCACTAGTCTGAATGGCCCTGAAGCCATAGAGGCTTTGCCACAACGTATCAACCATTAATAAAGCCAATAGATACATGTTATAAACCCTTAATACATGTCTTGTACCATATGATTCTGAAAAACTTTGATACAGATTATCCTCATATATGTTTTGGGCCTAACTGTGAAGAAGTGATGTCCCTTCTTTATGAGCCACTTTGCCGCCAGCTGGGAAAAAATGCTGAAGACGACACAGTAAACACACACACACACACACACACACACGGTGCAAATGGTGCATGAAATCCCAAATGTGATGCCATATGCACATCTCTCTCTCTTTCTCTCTGTCTCTCTGTCTCTCTCTCTCTCTCTCACACACACACACACACACACACACAAACATCGCCTACACAAACACGCACGCGGTCATAAACACACATGTGCACACCACCTTTCTCTAAACCTTAATACCTAGAAATTCATTTCTATCCTCATGATCGGGATTTTTCAGAGGCCTAAATATCTGCAACACCGACCTGATGATAATATAAATGATTATATTTGTCCCCTTCGTCGCTCTCGTGCTTGTAAAGCGTAACAATCTTCTGTCGGATCACATCTCTGTAACGTGGTGAATTGGCCCCGAAAGGTGAGAAACAGCTGATAGAGTTCATCAGAGGGATCAATTCGCAGATTAGAACAGTTACTGATCCAATGGACGAGGCCTACTGATGACAGGCCTGATATAAAATATGAAGATTGAGAAATAATTCCCCTCGATTAGATTTTAATTTACCCAATATATATAGGCCGATATTTCTAATGTGATCAATCAGGATGCTGAAAACCAGCAGGTGTGATTCTGCAGCAACTGGTTTCATGTTGAACAAACACAGCTGAGGGGAAAACAGTACAGAGATTTTTGCAGTATCCTTTTTTATATTTTTATGTTCATATTTGCCATATTTGATGACGAAAAACCCGCCCAAGATCATAAATTTAATTTTTCGATTTTTTTTTTTAATTTTTGTGAGATTTTTATTTTAAATTCAAAATTAGTAGCAGATTTTCTTTTTACATATTTAAAATTATAGCTCAAAAATTCACACTTTTAATTTGTATAAATTCTTATAATTATTAAACTGTAAGATGTATATCTATCCGACTCATTTCAGTCGTTTTCACAGAACAAAAAAACGTGACGCTTGCTGCTTTAATACTATTTTAATCAATATGTTTAGCCTTTTAATTTATAGTATTATAGACCAATATATATTTTCTTTTCCAGAATGTTTTTTCTAGATGTCTTCGCCAAATATTTTCTCACATAAATACAGATTTCATTCATTCATAGATAATAAAGCGCTTTGATTTATCCGCGCTGCCTTCACGTGCAGGTACACACACCTCCATGTATTTAATCTCGTTGCTCTCCTGCCTCTTTCCGTCCCCATGCAGTCTGGACGTGCAGGGAGCTGCTTCTTGCCTCCCCTAATGACAGATGATGAGTTTTTAGCATTGCTCAGTGAACTGGCCCCGGGGCCATTTGTCACAGGCTGTCCAGAATCAAGCCAAGCATGGAAATGAATTTGTTCATTCACATAAAACAGCCCGCAAGAGCGGCAGCCTGCTTAACATGCACCACGGTAACAACTGCTCCCACCGTTACACACAAGCGTTACAACATATGACAACACGGGTTCGTTCCTGCGTGCAGAGCTCGGAGATGTGCTGACTGCTGAATATTCACTTTGGATTTTTACGCGCAAAAATCACAGAAATATTGGTCACTTTCTTTCAACTTGACATTAAAAAAATAGTTGTTAGATTGTCTGTAGATTTTTTTTAAATGGCATGTCAGATGTAACACAGGTAACTTATCAGGGTGTTGACACATGCAGCATTATTCCTCATGCAGCTGCAATCACATGAAACATGTTCCCACCTTTGTAGTTTGAGAGAATACATTTTCGCACTCTTCTCGTGTATCAGCTGAGATTTCTCCGAATTTGCAGCGTTATTATCCATTTACTCAGCTTGCAGTCAGCCGCTGTCCCGTCTGAGATTTACAAAAAAAAAAATGAATAAAAAAGAGTTAAGGTGATGTTGTTTTTATGGAGGATGCTGCAGGAGTTGCCGCTGAGACTCGACAGGTCCGGATCCCTGGTCTTCACTCAACGCGGGGAAAAAGTCAGCCGAGTCCACATTTTCTGTGAGCAGAGAGACTTCAGAACAATCGGATAAATTCCTTCATTGCGGTGGTGGAGAGGGCAGGAGGAGTTTTCTGAGGGAGGTTTTTAATTAGGCTGGAGTTGTAGCCTTGAATGTGGAGCTGCAGCAGCAGCAGTCATAAGGCACACAGCGCTCTCTACACTGCAGCTGCTGTGAGTGGACAGGACAGACAGGCTGGGTACCTACACAGGAGCCTGACTGATCACCCGGTGTGCATGCAGGACTTGGTGAATCCTAATGGGTCAAAGCAAAATCAATTCATTCACAGAAACACAAAGAAGGAGCACAGAAATTACAAACAAGAATTTTAACAATTTGTTCTTGTGAGTAAAGATATTTAACACACTATTACTGCATAAAGGGTTCACTTTTCTGCACAAGTTTTGCACCATGTATTTTAAAAATCAAATACACGTTATGAGTTATATTTCATAAGTGTGATGATTTGTCGCAGTTAAATCAGTGCAGACCTCTATTATTTTTTACATCAACCTGCCTTCCTCCATGCCACTGTACATTATTTTATTAGGAATAAGCAGATTTATGCCATGCTGTAAAGATATAAACCTCTTTCTGTCTTTTTCCGAAATAGATTTCAAGCATCAAATAATCCTCAAACTGACCAATTGGGACTATGTCATTAGGTTGCTTTATTGCATATATAGCCTATCTATAGATGTGTAAAGTAAAAAAGATAAATTAAAAAAATCTAAACAGATTTATGACTCTCAAAAATATTAAAATACAATCACATTTATGTAGGCAGCAGTGCTTAAAAAAAGATTCATACTGAATTAAAAAAAGATCTATATTTAAGATACCATATGGCCCATTATTTTCAAACAGATGCTGCAGACGAAATTATGTCATGTTACAAATTCATATGTTGGTGCAGGTCTATTAAGAATATTTTAAAAACACAGCTTAATTTAAGTCTATGGATAACATGTAACATGTCAAACCTTTTCAGTCCTTCAGTATAAACTAATGCCTTGTTCTACTTTGAATTATGGCGTTAACTGGCCACAGACTAAGATGTGAACAAGTCCACAGCCGGTCGTTGACTAAATTTATATCATGATGTATCATAAGGTATAAAAAGACAATCCGGGGTTAGTGTGGATTTGCGGCTCTGGGTGTCTCCGGTCATCATTCATGACTACTGCACTAATGGTGCGTTCCAGTACAGTGGGACAAACGGACATTAGGTCAGGCTTCATCAACTTTCTTGGTTTATTGAGGTTTTCTTTGAGAGGTATAAGTTGCTTGTCATTTGGCGGGAATGTATTTTCAACCACGTTTAGAAAACACTGACTACTTGGCACGTGCTGACTTTGCAATGATAGTAATAATAATATTTTTTTAATAAACAAGAGACAGTAATGGAATGAGACTGTAACGTAACTGTCCTGAACAAAACCGAACATGTTTTGAGCCATTTTAGCTTGATAATAGAGACAAAACAATAAACTCAGAGACCAGTGAAAATGACAGTTTATGTCAGCATTCACTATTCCCTACAGAGCATTTCAAACATTCTGTGGATAAAAAATAAACAACTAAGATAAATGACATTTGTGTTTTTGTTAAAAATGAGAAGGTAAACAAAATTAATGAACATAAAAAAGGAAAGAACGAAAGTCGACACAAACTAGGATATATCTTCACAAGCTATTCTTCAACTGTTTTCCCTGCTGCCCTAGTTTTACGTTGGATAAATTACATTTGGAGGTCAGTTTACGAGGACCATTCATAGGGTTTGGACGTATTGGACATATACTGTATTTACTGTAACTGTTTTAGGGTTAGTATTGCTGCAAATAGGCCTCTCTTTAGTGTCTACATGTTTAAGTGAACATAATATGTACCTAAACTAATATCTACAAAGCAGAAGTTGGTTCAGAGCCATGGCATCACAATGAGGGTGGCCCCCAAACCAAATCTTGCTCAGGGCCCCCAAAAGTCTAGGGCTGGCCCTGCCTACATATCATGTAAAACTTTCAGAGCAGATTTTTTGATAGAATTCATTAGCTGAAAGAAACTCCTGTTATTATATGGCATCATTTAGATCTATTTTAATGTGTCTGCCATTTTTTAATATAGCCTAACACAATGAATTAGTGGAGCTGAATTTCCCCGCAGGCCTACTCGTGGCCGAACATAGTGAATAAAATGGTCAATGCACAAATAAACATCAAGACCACGAAGCACTGCGCATTTTCTGACAGAAATACCTCGATTGTTGTGTGACAGATCTGATGTTGTTTCAAGTTTATTGTTATATTTTTTTAATTTAACACAATATACAGGCTGCATGTGAATAAGCAACGACTGACGTTCTATTTTCCGATTACCATCAACACAGCATCAGTTTACGCCTCCAGACGTCATGACGCTCCAGTGTTTGGTTTCCGCGCCGCGCCGAGTCGACATGGAAACAACAAGCAGCGATGATAAACCCCAGGAACAGCAGACAGATGAGGGGATGGAGGCGGACAGGTCCATGTCAAGGTCTGACAGGTAAAACATGAAATAAAGGCTGAGTGTCTGCGGTGGAAGAGAGAGCCGGAACACTGAGGGAGAGCAGCGCAGCGGTTCATGCTAGCTAGCTAGCTAGCTACTGCGGCTAGCTGGCTAGCTTCCACAAGCATACCCACGCTTTGTGTTGGCGTGGCTGCAGCGAACAAAAGACAAGCAAACGAGAGAAATACAGATAGTAAATAAACATAAAAACACCCTAGACGTTATAGACAAACCATATCATAGTTGTCAGAGGTGCATATGCAGTGTTATACCTAGCTACAGCTAATGTTAACACAAACTACCGTCCTCTGGTTTCGCTCGCGCTTTTAACGGTCCTTTCTGTGTTATGAAGCCTATTAAACCAGACTTCTGTGAAAATGTGACGTATTATGCTCATTATGTTGTTGGCAAACGTTTATAAATTGCCATAACAGTATTTTCCAGCGTTACAATATGGCCTTGTTAATTCGTCATCACTAATAACTGTCTGCCTCTAATCTGATTTATGTGACTATTGATATAATAAAGAGAAATTATCAATTAAAGCGACACATGTAAATGTCTCTGGTGGAAAATTTAGTGTTGCACTGCTCGTCTTATCGCAAAGTAAAGCTACTTCGTGGCTAACACTCGCTTATTCGTACCACGTAGCACTGAGGATGTGGAGGGGGATCAGGTGTCTGTCCCAGCAGCCATGCTAACCTGGCCGTGTGAATGAGGATATCCTGTAGCTGGGTGAGCCTACATATGTCTTTTCATTTGATCACTGATTGTTAGAGCAGGAGGCTACATTTCCCACAATGATTATGCAGAACTGGGGCCAAACCCAGCTGGTTATTTGAGTGGGACTAGCTTTGATTTGTATAGGCTGCTGTTGCCATATGCACAAAGGACCATTTCTTGACTAATGGAAAATGGAGATTGTAGAAGCATTAAAGGGGCATTGTGTATGATTAATTGGCATCTAGGTGAGAGCATTGCGGATTACACCTTTACCACCTGAAACTTCTGCGTGCCAAGAGTGAATTCCCTGTAAGGATTCCTTCAGTCTTCAGGAGGGTTTTACAGTGCACTGAATTATCCACAGAGGTCTCTTCGCTTCCAAAACAAATGGACCAGGTGCTGAAAACTAGTAAAAACACTGAATACAATTGTTTCATGTTGCAAATCAGTGGTTCTCCAATGCTGTTCGGCCCGTCTGCCCAGCACCTGCCAATGTGTACTCAGCTCTAAAAGTGTGTACCAACCTTAATTGCCCCCTAAGTGCGGTTTGTTTGGGCAGGTGTGAACACAGCAGTTGCACTCGGGTGCGCACCAAAACAGCCGGACTGAGACCTTCTTGAAGAGGTGGTCTCGTTTCGGTTACAAACGAACTCTTGTGTGGTTCCTTTGTGGTGAGAACGTGTTCCGATCTCGATCCGAACCAACTGCAGTCACGTGACACATTGTTTAAATTGTTAATGTGCACCTCCTCCTGTACTGCCTTAATATGCACATTCAGCACATCCAATGCATCAAAACATTGTTTTCTAGTTGGAGCCGCGCCTCGTTTTCAGACTGTATGGTTTGACTAAAATGAACAATGACAGCAATGTAGTCCACGATGAGCAGCGCTAAAATCAACCTGCGTAGTTGTCCCTCCATTGTGACATTAGAAAGTGTCACATTTATCTTGCAAGTGTGCTCTTCTTCAACGTTTTGTTTACTTCCTGGATTTTCCTGGCATGGAAATTCTGACCAATCAAGAGCAGCTTTCTTGCGTATGGCATTTTATTTGGTCCACTTGTAAATGCTGCCGTGAGAACACGAACCAATGTCCCTGATTCAGACCAAAGCAAAACAACTATAGGTGTGAAAGCACCCTAAGGTGACAGACATTTTCAGGTGGTTATACACATACTGCAAAACATCAAGTAATAGCCCGGGCTGTTGTTTGCTTAACTCACTGAAATCAGCAGGCCTTTACTTGGGACAGGCCTTTAATTGTTTTCACACAAAGCTGTTGCTCAGCAAAGATCAGGAAATACAATCAAGTCATTTATTTAAACTAGTATGAATATTAGGCTTCAGATAATGTATCAGTTATGAATCATTCATTTGATCTAACTTCAAATGCAGTACATGAGAGAGAGAGTTACGCCACTCGAGGATTGTGGCACCCGGCATACGGGGTTGTCAAAATGTGTAGCCACATCGGGCAAGTAAAAGGGACTAGGCTTTTAATTGAAGTTTTACGGTACATATTATATTATATTCCATTTGTGCCAACATACCCCCCTAAATCACACCGGACCTTTAATGCATACGAATAGCTGTTCATTTGCTGCTTTTTATATTGTCAGATTTTGGCCTGTCACAACTGTGGTATCATGTTTAAGTTTGAGGAAAACTTTCATCTGGCAGACACTTTAATCTAACTCAACTAACATTAACACACAACAGCAGCTTTTTTTTTTGTGGCATTCAGTGTCAGGAGGAAGTATTTTAAACTGTTTCTAAAAGTCTTACTCATTTTGAAATGAAGTGTTGCTCACTGAAGCACATCTTTGCTTGCAGACCTTTTACAATTTGTGCATTTAAGGTGCTCTTATTGATGAATAAGCAGGGCAAGATTCAACCACCAGATTTAATTTAACCTCATATTCTCAGAGTGTACAAGAGTACGAGACACAGCGAGATATTACTATATACATACGAAATGTCCCAGCCAAGTGATGACAGCCTTACTCATGTGAAAAGTGGCCCCACCCTGTGTCATGCTGTGTCCTGGGCAGCGGTGTGATTTCCTGGGGAGGGTTGGCAAGTTCTCCCTTCCTCCCCCTCAACCAAACCGACAACAGAGAACCTCACTGTGGAGAGAACAGCTCAGAGAGACGCCAGAGTACATAGGCTTTCTCTCATCTCTCTACAGGACAGTAGAGTATCTGTAGCTCCACAACAGTCTAAGGATAAAGTTAAGGCATTTTTTTTAAATGTTAGAGATCTTTGTAAAGTAATTTTTTTTCTACCAGTTTATAGCTATACATTGATTAGCTATGTCTGAGCAGAAAAGAGTTACTTATTGACTTTAAGGCCTGTCTTATAGTTAGCTTTGTGGAGCCTGCAGATATTGCAGAGCAACTTTGCCTGTATTGGAGCAGCAGCATGGGGCCAAGTATGAGCTTAAAAGGCATCTCTGATGGCAACCAGCATATACAGAACATTTAACCAATGAGTGCATGTGTATACAATGAGTCACAGGGACCAGAAGCTGCTGTAATGGGGTATTTTTTCTTGAGAAATTACTGTAATTAATTAGACTCTTTTATTTAGTTCATAATTGAAGTACAGTAACTAGAGACCAGTGACTTGGCAAGAGTCTAGAAAAGAGTAAATCTCCTGATCTTGGCATCTGCTGTCCTCCTGTCTTTGACTCCAGTGGAAGTGGAGATGATTCCCTTGATGGCCTCTCAAACCATGTCCCTCGGTGCCCTTTGACCCCATCTTTATCGCCACGAAAACGGACCACGAGCCAGTCCAAGACAGAGCCACCACTGCTGAGGACGAACAAACGGACCATCTACACTGCTGGCAGACCACCTTGGTACAATGTCACAGGGACCACCTTCAAAGAGGCCTTTGTTATTGGTGAGAGATCAGGCAACTGCCGTCGACTTCTGTACTTCCTTTTACTGTATGTCTTATTGGTTAGGTGTCATCAGTGGGATTATAGGTCTGCTCCCACGGGGGGCCCCCAAGTTCAACACTGAATTTGAAAACTTGCCATATATTCTACACTAAGAAATGGCGATGTCTGAAATCATACATAAAGTAAACCAGTTCTTTAGCAATTTAAAGGGACAGTTGATCCCAAAATCAAATAAATTATTGATTATTTTTTCTCTTACCTGTAGTGCTGTTTGCCAATCTGAATTTTTTTGGTGTGAGTTGCTGAGTGTTAAGATATCGGCTGTGGTGATGTCTGCCCTCTCTTGAATATAGTTGAACAAGATGGCACTCGGCTTGTGGTGCTTAAAGCATCAAAAAATAAATCCAAAAAACTCAACAGCAATGTCTCTTCCCATAAATAATGACCTGGTTACTCAAGATAATCCACAGACTTTGTTGTGAGCAGTTTCACAACTGAACTACACCTGCCAGCTGTATCACCGCACAGAAGGAAGTGTGCATCTACTGCTAGCTCACCTAACACCACTGAGCTAGCTAATATTACAGCTCAGTCAAGGAGGACACCATTAGTGTTACATCTCGCACTGTAATGAGCACGAGCCTCTCATCCATGAGTAGATGCAAGCTTCCGTCCGTGCAGTCATACAGTTGGTGGGTGTAGTTCAGTAGAAAGAAAATAGTTCCTACATGGAACTGGATCATCTTGAGCAACCAGGTAATGATTTCTGGAAAGAGACATTGCTGTTGAGTTTTTCAAATGTGTGTTTTGTGGGCTTTGAGCGCCACAAGCAGAGTGCCATCTAGTTCCATTATATCGAAGAGAAGGCAGATATCTCTATGGCCGATATCTCCAACACTCGGCAACTCACACCAAAACAATCCAGACTGATAAATAGCACTACAGGGAAGAGGTTGAACTTTTTTTTTTTTGATTTTGCGGTACTGTATCTTTAAGGCTTTAATTACAGAGAAAAATACCTATATTTATGTCTCAGCCATTGTTTAAACTCTGTAATAAAATTGATCTAACTGCAGCATTAGCCTCAGTAATTGCTGGCTGTGTTAAGGTATGGTCAGATTAGCCTTTCATTCTATGAAAACAAAATCTTAAAAGGATGCCTTTTTAATGTGGGTAGTAGTAAACAAATATTGAGCAGTGATACCAAACTATAAATAGTCTATGAGAATGACACTGTACTTTGCAGTACTAAACAGGGTGGGGGAACAGGTTGATATAATGACATCTTTATTTCCAAACAGAGTTTATCTTTCATGCAGGTTGCAATTAAAGTGAATGTAGACAGAATTAAGTATTTGTAGGCTGGAAATTTAATGTGACCGAGCCTTGCTCCACCTGCTGTATCGAAGAGGCACAGGTACTGGCATTGGAAGTAATCCAGCAACTCACAGGCCAAAATTAACCACATAGTTGTTAACTGGCAGGACACACATTCAGAAACACTTCTAGAGCTCATGGTAATGATAATTGAAAATTACCCAGTGCCAAAGGAAAGGTGGGTTCAGATTGCTGTCCAGAACACTAGTTTACAATGCTATAAACTAGATAAGAAAACAAACATGTCTCACAGATGAGAAGTCCAAGCCAGTAAATGTTCAGAAATGTGTTGATTAATGACTTAAATTGTCAACTAATTGATCACTTCATCAGTTGGTGCTTAACATTTTTGGGTAAAACCCAGCCATCTTACGTGACAGTTATGTTGATAATGCTGTGGCTTCTGTGTGGGCGGGTTTTTTTTTTTACAGCCACCATCTTGCTGATCAGCACAGTGAAAAATCTGCCTCAGGACGAGATGAAGCGACAGTAAAATGAACCGTGATGAAGAGACTACGTGTGTGTACACAGCTGCATGCGTGTGTGTGTGTGTGTGTGTTTGACATTTGCGTAGCCAACGTTCCGTGGTTAAACACATCAGACTGGCATGAGTAGGAATACGCGGAGAGAGAGGTGGACATCGTCTTTAGTAGGCAATCTATTATTGTCAATGGGCCGCACTGACTTGTTACCATTTCACACTCTGCTGTGCTGTGGTCGATGTGGCTCTGGTTAAAAGGACCAGGCTGTGTAACTGCAGGGAGCTTGACAGAGCATGGCCTGAGAGGGAAAAAACAACTAGCTTTAAAGGTCAGTGTGAGATAGAGAGAGGAGAGTCGAGGAGTGAAAACAATGAGGAATGTAAGGGTTAAAAAAAAAAGCTTGAGGGGGGATATAAGATGCAGGGATAGCAAGACGAATGGACGGATGAATGAGCAGAGAGAGGAGGGATGAAGAGGGGAAGTGAGGACAGAAAAACAGTGAAGCATCATAGATACCAGAGGTTGTTTTCTATCTCCTCAGTCTGGTTTTATTGCTAATAGAAAAGGCAGTTTTATCTGCTGTAACCGGCCAGGCTTCACTGCTGGGTGACAAAATTTGTCACTTATGCTGAATCCATAGAAACACAGTAAATCGGATGTTTTTTCTTTTTATTACATCATTTTGCAAGTCAGAAGCGGTATTTCTATAACCTCTCTGAAGCTATAATCATACATAGAAATGAGGAGCCACTGCAGCGATTTTTCCTCAGCCTCCCAGTCAGCAGTTTTGACCTTGATGGGTCTTATCTGAGCAAAAAACCCATTCCAACACTACAGTAAGAGTTGTTTATACGGCAGAAGTTAGCTCCGTAGGCTATTTCTGTTCCCGCGCACACACATAGGTGCACACATCGACAAACACACAACCGCTTGGCAGCGAATGCATCCAGTTTTTCACCTTACTTGTCAGACAGCATGTAGTTCTGGCCCAGATCCCAGGATTGTTGTCCTGAAGGATGGCTGCTTTGGTCTTTAACCCAGGAGGTCAAGTGAGATAAAACGGGGTTCCACATTGGTGGTACTGATGCCAGTTTTCTTTTCTTTTTTTTTTTTTTTTTTTTTTTAAAGTTTCTAACTCCAGCACAAAAGAGATTTACACTGCCTTTTTCTGACAGTAATACTTGCCATTTAGCTACAATAAGGGCTGGGTATCGTTTAAAACATTTAGTATTTCACTGCTGGAAAGATGGTCTTTTCATAAAACTTGTCTGTCTATGCAGTAGAAAATACTTTTGATATTAGTGCCACATGACCAAAGAAAACAGAGGAAAAGGGCTGTGGTATTTGTTTTTTCTCAAGAGGTAGAAAACCTATAACCTCTGGAATGCACTGTACCGGACCAATAACGCTCCTGCTGGTGGGTGACATCGTGTTGCTCATTTGAAAAACAATATGGTGGCCAGCTGGTAACAAACAATCCTGTGTAACAGTTAAAAGGTAAGCGAGAATACATTTTTGGAAACATTTGAGGTGAGAAATAGGCAACGCAGTGTCAGAATCTTGGTTTATATTTGATCGTCACTGCCTAGTTTTACAGTTTGATCTGAGTCCGAGAGAAATACTCTTTGTAGCTGTGGTGCAGAAGTACAATCTCTAGTTCCAGCAATGGCCCTAGAACCAACAAAAATCTGCCGGATGACACATTTCAAGCCTGAGTGCTGGCAAGAGGGAATTTGCCATGGTTCATTTACACATACTATTCACATAGTATCCATACTGATACACTTCAGTTGATATCTTTTTTAAGCCTAGTAAACCTAGAAGCATCTCGATACGTAGAGGGAAGTTAAGTGATAGGAAGTTTGTCATAGATGATGAGTAAATCCCAACAATTAGGGAAAAGTCAGTAAGGAGCCTAGGTAGGTGGTACAATGTGGAGTTGAATGATGAGGAACAGGTGGTGAAATTTAGGAAAGATGTGGCAGAAGGATTGGATAGAATAGATAAATCAGAACTTCCAGGAAAGTTGAAGTTGTGGTGTTTGCAATTTGGGCTATATCCTAGGTTAATGTGGCCATTGTCAATTTATGAAATTCCAATATCCGTTGTGGAGAGAATTGAAAGGTCGGTTAGCTCCTATATTAGGAAGTGGTTGGGTGCTCCTAGGTGCCTAAGTAGTGTTGCATTGTATGGAAAAGGGATACTTCAGCTGCCAGTATCTAGTTTAACAGAGGAATTTAAATGTACCAAGGTCAGGACAGAGCTCTTGTTATCTGGGAGTAAGGACGTGGTAATTAGGAGTGTGGTTCCAAATCCAACCAAGGGGAGGAAGTGGAACCCACGATCGGCAGTTCAGGAGGCAGAGGCAGCTCTTAGGCATGCAGAGATTGTAGGTAATGTTCAGTTTGGCCGGGAGGCCTGGGGCTTGGCTCAGGCAAACCGGTATGGAATAAAGCAGGTCTCAAAGATAAAAGAAAGCTGGTTGTAGAACAGATACGTAGACAGGAAGAGATGTTAAGGGGTGCAAAGGTAGTGGCCCAGGCTAAACAGGGACAGTGGTTGAATTGGGAAAATGTAGAGAAGAGGAAGCTTAGTTGGAGGGACCTGTGGAGTATGGAGGAGAATCGTATTACATTCCTGGTAGGGGCTACATACGATGTGTTACCAACCCCCCAGAACCTAAAACTGTGGGTAAATGAGGACCCATCATGCCCATTGTGTTCATGTACCGCAACCTTAAAGCATATTTTGTCAGGCTGTAAAGTTAGCTTGTCACAAGGCCGATATACATGGCGACATAACCAGGTGTTGAAATGTTTAGCTGCAGGCATCGAAGGGAAACGAAGACAGGTGAATTCAGAAGGTGTTAAGGATAGGAGTTTAGTAATTCAGTTTGTCTGTGAGGGAGGGAAATACAGAAGGGATAAGTTAGTAAGGAGGCAAGGGTGTGGCCGCCTAGAAGGTGCTTGTGATTGGGAAATGCAAGTAGATTTAGGGGGAAAACTTGTTGTTCCCCAGGAAATAGTTTGTACCAAGCAGAGGCCTGACTTAGTGTTGTGGTCAGTGAGTCAACGGATAGTTTATTTCATTGAGCTGACAGTTCCATGGGAAGACTCAGTGGAAGAAGCCTATGAAAGAAAAAAGCTTAGATATGCAGACTTAGGAGCAGAAGCTGAGCAGGAAGACTAGGATTTGTCCAGTGGAAGTGGGGTGTAGGGGATTCATAGCAAGATCAGCTGTCTCGCCCCTAGGGGAACTCGGAGTGCGGGGACAGAGTTTGAGGAAGACAGTGAGGGAAATGTCAGATGAAGCAATTAAATGTAGCCAGTGGATCTATAAGAGAAGAAATAATGTCAATTGGGGGCCAGCAGGGGGAACTACTAAGCAGGGTACATAACTCCTTGAGATCAGGTGGAGAGATCCACTTCCTCTTAGGAGGAAATCCAGGAAGAGGAAGTATTTAAGTGTGGGAGTGGCCTATTTGAATCCATTTTGTTTGAGGCCATGCTGCAAGGTGAGTGTGTTTGCTGATCCTGTAAGTTCATTTAGCTCCTTTAACTTTAGCTTATATTATAGTTATGCTATGTAGCGTGTGAAATAGAGTATGGTGAATGTGCTAGGAAAGGTAGTATCAGCCCTGTTTCTACCTGGAGCTCGCATGTACGGAGCCTGGGTTTGGTTGAAGATGGCAGTGCTGTTTGGGCTGAGAAAGCCATGTGTAAGTAAGGAAGAAGTCCGGGAAGAGGAAGTATTTAAGTGTGGGAGTGGCCTATTTGAATCCATTTTGTTTGAGGCCATGCGGCAAGGTGAGTGTGTTTGCAGATCCTGTAAGTTTATTTAGCTCCTTTAACTTTAGCTTAAGTAGTTATGCGATGTAGCGTGTGAAATAGAGTATGGTGAATGTGCTAGGAAAGGTAGTATCAGCCCTGTTTCTACCTGGAGCTCGCATGTACGGAGCCTGGGTTTGGTTGAAGGTGGCAGTGCTGTTTGGGCTGAGAAAGCCATGTGTAAGTAAGGTAAAGGAGGTTATTGGGTTGGTGCGGGGAGGGGAGCAGTGAGACCTGGCATTAGGGGAGGGACGCCAGAGATCACTGTCTAGCCTCCTGGAGGTGTCGTGGGACCAACTAGACGAAACACTGGTGAAAGGAGGTTCCCACCCGATGACCCCAAAGACATGCTAGTTATCACTGCTCACTGGTTTGTATAGTTAAGCCTTGCCATATTAGCTTATCATAGGGCTTAGGTTTTTCACTGAGTGCTGATCCTTTCTCTAGAGCACAGACTTCTTGTGTTTATTTGAACCAGATGCCACTGGCGCGTAGTAAAGCCATTCTTTCCAACGTTTTGACGGTATCTCTGCATGCTGAACTGTCAAATCCATCAAATTCATGTTGCTCGACTCCACCACACCACAGACTATATGGGTTGTAGCTGGGATAGTGGGCCAATCGTACTAGTACTGTATAAAATGACTGTATAAAGCAAGAACCAGTGCTACATACCACCGTGTTAGTGTACATTTCTTGATACCCAGATCTAGATGGGTCTTCATACAAATACACATAACCCAACAAGAACATACACATGACACAGCACAAAACACAGTCAAGTTGCTATAAAATGAAATGATGAGCACCAGATTATTCATGACATCATGACTGATCTCTTTTTAAAGGAACAGTGTGTAGGATTTAGGGTTATTTAGTGATATCTAGCAGTGAGGACTGAAGGTTGGAACCAGGTGAAACTTTGCCTGGCTGGGATTCTTTCAGTGTTCATTGTCCAGGAGGTTTTTACCAGGAGCCAAAGTATCCGCAGAGGTCTCTTCCTCTCCAAAACAAATGGACCAGGTAATAAAAAGCAGAAGAACACTGAATAAAACCGATTTAGGTCACAAATCAGTCTTTCTTCGATGCTGGTAACTATGGTGGCCGACATGAAAATGTAAATGACCCTGTCTAGAGCTAGTGTTTGGTTTGTCCAATCTGGGCTACTGTAGGAACATGGTGGATGGAGGAAGATGGTGATCTCTGAGATGAGGACCCGCTCCCTATGTGGATATAAATGGCTCATTCTAAGCTAACAGAAACACAGGTCTTATTTTTATACACTGTCCCCCTAAAACTTACACACTATTCTTTAAAAGCTGTTAGAATGATTCCATACAAGAAGAGTTTATTTAGAGGAGAAAAATGAAAAATTAGTCAACCTTTACACAGTCAGTCCACAGCTGACTGTGTGTGTGTGTGTGTTTGGTGTTTGTGTGTGTGTGTGTGTGTGTGTGTGTGTGTGTGTGTGTGTGTGTGTGTGCAGAACTGAAGTGACTTCACTTCACGAGCGACTGCAGTGCTGCAGCAGAAATGACAAGACTGACAGCTGCAGGTATACGGTGCTTATGTAGAAGCACTTTGTGCTGTGAGAGCCGTTAGTCGGGTACTGTGGGTACCTGAGCTCTACGCTGGCTCTGTCACTATCAGCCTGCAGCTCGTAATCTGTACTGTCTAACCAAATTTCTGTGAATGCTGGCAGTGTGGGGAAAGAGAACAAACTCACCAACTCACAGCAGAAACACTAAATGGTCAATGAGATCAGTGAGAGTGCAGTCACACTGTGTGATCAATTCACTCTGTATCTTGTAAAGGGAAATAGGATAACAGTTGGCAACCAGAGCATACTTTTCCATATATCACCTTATAGCATACACTGTATATGTGTATCAACATATATATCAAGTGATAAAAGGCCACACCTAGATCAGTTTACGGGTCATGTTTAGTTCTACTTAGCCTGTGAAAATAGTTGTAAAGTGTATTCTGTTGCTCTGGAGGAGCTTTTTAAAGACTGAGACAATAACCTCTCACTGTAAGATGTGGGTAGGCAGAAAGGGTCTCCATCAAGTAGGGCTGCAGCTAACATTTTCATTTTCATTTATTGATTAATCTGCAAATTTTGTTGTCATTTAATCAACTCACCCTTTGGTCCACACACCAATGCCTATCACAATTTCCTGAAGCCCAAGGTGATGTTATCAGATAACACATATTGTCTGACAAACGGTCAAATATATTTGGTTTACTATCACATAAGACAAATAAAGCAGAGGCAGAAAAAAAAGCAAATATACTAAGGTGAAACGCCAAACAAGAATGAATCTGGCAGTAATGTATTTTGCAGTAATTTAAATATGTCAGCCAGTCTTTATTGGTAACCGTGTTGTGGTTCTTTGTGTTTTCCTCCTGTAGGTCTGTGCGGAGGAAGTGCTTCTGGTAAAACCACAGTAGCCAATAAGATAATTGAAGCGCTGGACGTTCCCTGGGTGGTTCTGCTCTCCATGGACTCCTTCTACAAGGTACGAAATCCAGTTAACAGCAGTGTGATTTAAAATATAAATAAGAACTTTGATTAATTGTGTTTTAGCGGTCATTTCAGCTAATTTGCTCAGCACGTTAGGCCCAGTGTTTACACAATAATTAATTAGCGTTTAAATGCAAAACAATAACCCCTTAGTGTAGATGAAATATTAAATTGATGTAAATTCAAACAGTCTCTCTTTCCTAACCCAAAGCCATTACTGCTGATTTCAGCATAATAAGTAAAAGCTCCTGAGTGATAACCAACTGACCGCAATAGTTATATTAATTACACCCCCTCTCCTCTGAGACCAGAGGTCGATTGTTTGCTTTACTCAAACAGTCCTACAGTCCATTATGTCTGCATGTCTCTATTAACTGGCTCTAGCTGTTGCAGTCTTTGTCAGTTTAACATTAGTGAATAAGATAAGTGGGGGTGGTTTATTTTAAAGGAAAACTCCACTCTGATGCTTTACAGTGAGGATTAGGTCCATTTCTGATGTCATATACTTAAAAATGGCTGCTTACAGAATTGTTGCTTACACTTAAAAGATGGAGACCTTTATACAGAATGTGGTGTCTTGAATTGTGGTTTACTGATCCTTTCATGGAATTTGCACCATTGATTCATGAGAGTGAAAAGCAACAAGACAAATACAAAGAGAAGGAGAGTTAATATCCAATGCAACAAAATGTCTGTGGCTGGATTTGCAGCATCTTAGCAGATATAAACTTTTGCAGCCCACTGACCAGCAACCTTATAATATTGAATATCACTAGAAAGAGATTAAATGAAAAGATCAATATCCTTGGTGCTGCTGAACTTTGCGTTTTGATCTGTTGTTGTGTTTGTGTGTCAGGTTTTAAATAAAGAAGAGCAGGAGCTGGCGGCCAAAAATGAGTATAACTTTGACCATCCCGATGCCTTCGACTTTGAGCTGCTGGTCACTGTCCTCAGGAAGCTGAAGAAAGGAAAAAGCATCAAAGTCCCGGTGTACGACTTCACATCTCACTGCAGACGCAAAGAATGGGTAAGAAACTGTTGGTCTTTGTAACTTACAGTTTTACTAAAAAAAAAAATTTAGTTGGGATTTGTCATATTAATTGACACTGTTTACACTAAGGTTGCAACTGGGTATACGTGACATTTATTAGCTGATTGTCATTATGGTTTGGACGAAGGGTCCTGACGCAACATGCCGGCAGTCGGTCAGTGTTGGGCTGTCTCCCTAGTTTTTACAGTGTGTCCCGCACTGTTGGTAAAAGTTGGCTTTTTTCAGCCAATTTAGCATGTTTAATCAGTGTTGGAGACGATGGAGTCTGAGATAAACATCACATATTTTTAAGTATTTTTTGATGTCTTGTTTGCATCCTGGTAACAGTCACTGTCAGTCGTTCCCTTAAAAGGAGATTGTAAACATTTGGATTTTTAAGACTGAAATTACGACCATAAGTGTAAGCTGTGACCAAGAGAAATACTTATAAAAACAATGTTACCTCACCTTTATTAATGTCCCTCACCTCTTACTCTTTCAGCAGTCAACATAGTGTGTTTCCCTTGTTTCCCCTGCAAACTGCAGCATGAGCACTTCTTAGTTTCTTATTGATGAATTTTCTTTTCTGCTTTAGTAGTCACACATAAGAATTTCTTCAGGAAGCCTAACTCTAGTTGTACACTACCTATGTGGTCTGCTATTTTTACTTTGTTTGTAAATGTTATAAAAATCACTGTGTTTGTGGTAAGAAGTCTAAATTAAAATGTCTAAATTTAACAATCATAAGGATGACGAATTACAGTACCCTTCTGCTGAGAAATGTATTCTTGGATGTTTGACCTTCACTGGGCAGAATGATGTATATGCAGAGTTTGACAATGGAAAGGCTGTTTTGACATTCAGCTGCTGAAGTGGGAAAGTTTGTCTGTTCTCAATTTAAATCACTGAGTTTGACACTTCTACATACGAGCGTGATTTGTGACATTAAAATGATACTTTTGAAGCCAATCATGGTCTGAAATGCAGCTTGCACAAGTGTAATGTGGAAACTTTAAGTCTCTAGTGCGTGTGTGGCCAACAGTTCAACTTTAGAATTAAAGAAAATGTGTATAGTTAAAAGCCCTTTTTACACCAACATCACGCTATAGGGCTGCTACGAAGTCCCTTTTCTATACAGCCTTTGCATATATACACAGAACCAAACAATGGCAGCATCACTCTACTCTAGTATCTGATTTTACACAGCATGCCAGCACTGCGGAAGCAAAAGAGGTGTGATCGGCGTGACGTGTAACACAACAGCGTCAGCCTCTTGTGTGACATATGACATAAGTGTTTGCCACACTTTCTAAACAATAACAATGACATTAACATGGCAATAATAATTATTTACTGTCCCTGTTACATGGTGGCTGAGTTTCCAGACCTCATTGTTTACCCAGTTTGTGGACATTTTCAGCTGCTGTTCCTCTTCTGAGTTAGCTGCTAACGGCTATCAGACCTCCATAATGTGGAACATATTAGTTTATGGCGTGATCCCTGTCAGCCATCAGCTAGATCATCTTTGAAAATGTCCTGGAAAATGATCTCTAGAAAAGAATGTGAACCCTGTAAAACAGGTCTAGAGGGCATCATTAATCATGTATAAAGTAATTATTAGCTGATTCTTTATCAATTGGAGCAGAATTGATCATCTAATCTGAATTGTTGTGATATCACCAGTGCTGCCGTCGTGGTGAAGGAACTGGGACCTCCCACTTCACTTGAGTTTGTAGAGGATAATCTCTCTTCACCAAAATAAAAGCATTAGAGTTTTTCTTTTTCTGTTTTTTTGTAGTTTACAGGATAGAATTACCATTGCAGTTACAAATCACTGAACACCCCAAGGGATGTATTAGCCATTTGAGCTGATGCCAATTGAGATCCCAGCTAATTAGCTAATTATTAAGGATTTAGTGTACAGGACATTAACCCAAGCAAAGAGCACGAATCCCCTCCCGAAAGCATTGTAAAGAATCAATCTGGCAGTGTAGCACTCTGACATCTCCTCTATTTCTTTGCAATGTAATTTCATGGCTGAAAGGCACAACACCACATGGGAAAATCGCCTATCACGACTCGTGAGTCTGAAATCATTTTATGTACCTTTTGTACCGGGGTGAATGTAATTAAGCCTCAGATCCCGAGGGTGCAGAGGACTGCAGGGGCTGGCCAGCTCCAGGCTGTATACGGTGTGTGTTTTCCTATCACTTATATGGATGAAGGAGAGGTCACAGCTGAGTTTTCTTGCTTCTTTTTCTTCGCTGGTAAAACTGGAGGTCACCTTTTTCTTTCTCTCTCTTTTTCTCAGGCACACACACTTAAACATGTTAAAGACCCAGTAAATCATCTCTTAGCAAAGAACAGGGAAATGAACAAATCGATAAACACTCATCTGTTTCTTTAGAATTCACGTTCTGCTGTTCACACACAAACTCGCCTGGACTCTCTCTCTCTCTCTTTGTTTCTTCTCTCTGGTTCTCTCGTTCTCTCTTTCTAAAGAAATCAATACCAGAGTGTCCAGTCCATTGACTTTAGCATGAAGCTGGTCAGAGGAAGGTAATAGGATTGTGACATACTCAGCACCATTTTGTCTTTGATTGAGAGAGTGATTAATCTCTCTCGCGCTCTCTCACTCTCACTCGCACACACACACACACACATACATGTTTTCCTTGGTAGTAAAGCAGCTTCACAATGAGGTCTATCCTATAACAGTGAAGAACGTGAACATGTGTTGAGATTGTGTTTGTGTGTCAGTGAAAGGATGGCAGATGAAATACCTGCACACCAGTACAACTGGGCTGGACAACCACAAAAAAAGGTACACAGGCTGAGATCGATGCCAAAAAAAGTCAACTTATTCAGAACATTGGTGCACAAAAAGAAGAGTGCTCAAAGTGCAAAAAATAATAACCATAGCCAAAGGTCCAGCCACCAGATGCTTGCTGCGGGGACAGGAGACATGATTACAGCAGCCATGAACAATTTCAACATACTGTACATATGCGCATGTGTGTGAAAATGTGCATCCTTTTATTTGTTCCTCTTGACAGAAAACAGTGTACGGGGCCAATGTTGTCATCTTTGAGGGCATCCTGGCGTTTGCAAACAAGGAGCTGCTGAAGGTAAGAACAACCTTTCTCTTATTACAAGGGAAGTTGTCACTCATTGTTTGTTCTTGTCATATTGTTTTTAACTCATACACACCCGAACTCTTTCACACCTCCAGTGCCTCATTATTAAAAACATACAGTAGCAGCACTGATCAACAGACAGCTGACCCTCAAGTCTGACATTTTTTTTGAGACACCTTTAAGCCATTAATGCACAACACAAACAGACTTCTCAAATAAGTTCGAACACTGGTTTTATTGGATGCTGTGCTACCAAAACATTTTGGATATTTTCTTGTCTTCTTCCCCCTCTGTTCTCAGTGCCAGACCTGATTAATGGATCTGTCAGCTGAGAGACGATCAGCAGGCTGATTAATAGTGAACTAAATCATCTGATTCTGAGTTGGGACATTAAATCAGCTAATTTATCGGAGTGGTGAAATATTTCATATGTGCAGTGGTGACACGGAGGATTGAGGCTGGTATTGGCTTTTTTATTAAATATCAAATACCAATCAGTCAGCTTTCCTCTCGAATCATGACTACAGAGATGTCCACATAAGACGACATTTTATTTGAGTATTGAAAATCCATTCAGTTTTTAGTTAATCACAATTTAATGCGAGGAGTTCTTTACTAGTATTAAATGAGTAATAACATTTTATAGTTCTGTGGGTATTATGTATTGTGGGTTTTTATGTATTATTTATTTTATTTTTACACTATTGGTAATAACAGTTATACTGAAAAGCAAAATATTCAGCTAGGATTTACACCCATGTTTGTGTGCATGTGAAGAGGAGACCTGGTTTATGAGGAGGAAATTAATTCTGTGTGTGTGAGCTGGAGCGTGGTGATAAGGTACGCAGCCTCCCTTGAGACCAGGCTGTGTAGTTGATTACCCTCTGATTCAGTTAATAACAGCCGTTGTCCACAGTGATTAATCGTCTTTTGTGTCCGTTCTTGTAATTGAAGTCAATTATAGCTGCAAATCTGATATGCTAATGTAGAGGTCTGGTTTGAGAAACTGAGAAGCTCTGCACAGACACACATACTGCTTGGATTGGGTGATATGACGATATATGTATATAATATATGTACTAATTGAAGATAAGAAATTTGTTATCCATTGCAGATTTTATAACACTATTAATACTAAAATGGCCCATCCCTGTAATATCTTCCGTTGTTATCACGCTATTGCAGGCAGTCCATCTATTTCATGCAAGTAGTCCCACTTCAGGCAAAATTGGATTTACAGGATTTTTGCATCAGTGTCTTGAAGTAGATTGATTTATGTACAAGCATTTAAAGGGGTATTCTGAAGAATTACTATTGTACTGTGTAAAAAAAAAAAAAGGTCAAAATTTGAGTCAGCAGAGGCCAACATATCCTGACTTTCAGAGCCTGATATTAGTCAAGCTTCTAAAACACTGGATCCTACATTTCCCATAATGCAGTCCAGCCAATAGTAGATATGTAAATGTAAAGAAAAACAAATAGGGTGTACTGTTTTGGATTAAGAAACAAGGTGTTGGTGTTTAAAAAAAAAAAATAGGGCAAGTAGTTGAATAACAATAAGAACAATGAGTGCCCAACTAACTTGATGTAGAATGTAGAACGTTTAAGTCAAAACACGGTCATTTATTTAGCTTATTAGTAAAGATTTTTAACCGACAGTCAGAGTGCTTCGGATGCTTTTTGGACTGCCAACCTATATACCACAGACTTCTGCATTAAGTCAGATGGGCAGTTGCTGAGTTTCCCCGTGGAGCCAAAAAGACGATATTCCTGTCTGTTATCCGATATCGCTTGTATAAATGTTCTCTTATTTAAATTAACAAAAAAATTTAAATAAGAAATTAACAATCTGATATTATTTTTTATCACGCACTCCAGCATACTACAAACATGAATAACATTTGTTTGGGTCTCTTTTTTGGTTTAATGTAAGCCATGCACACAGACATAAAGATGTATTTTGGTAACAACATCACTGTAAAAGTCTATTAAAATGACTTCTTCCCAAAGTCGCATCCTCATTTCTGAAGATAGCCAGCAAAGCCTCGTCTCAGTTATTAAAAAATGCAGGTAAAATGCCTCTCTAAATTAATCTAGATGAAACACTTAGCATCTCACAATCTAATTCACAACACAGTCTGTTAATGGTGTGTTTAGGTGATTCTGATTAATTCGTACTGTTTGGAAATGTTATGTAATATAATCATATCATATTTACCAGGTATGTGTGCACAGGCAGAGGGTAAAAATTAAAGTAGTAGTGATAGTTTCCTGGAAAAAACTTATTTGACACTAGTGTAAATGGGAATTTCTTCAAAAGAACAGCTCACTTTAAACCTGTTGACGAAATTCACATTTGATATTTAGGTTACCTGCCGTCTATATTTGCTTTATAATAAGTACCACATAATTTTATAGGAAACTTTCAAGGAAATGATTTGGAAATGATGTACAAGTAAAGTAAACTGTTGCAATTAACTCAAAGACATTTTTTTCAGACAGGAAACGGATGGGGCTAAAGCTTTTGTAAGGTTGTCTTTATTGCCAGTATCAACAAACACAGGGACCCACTGGTATATTTGAAAACCTTTGTTGTATTCTTTGATAACTAGATTGCTTAAAAATACTTGTCAAATAAAGAAACATATGAAAAATGTTTGTATAAAAAGAGCTTCATCTATAACTTTAATGAAAGCTATGTCTTCAGTTTCACTGTTGCAGCATAAAGAAACAGATTGCCTTCCTGTTGGAGCAGGTTAGCAAATGATCTACAGCCACAGCCATGCTCTCTAACCTTTGGGAACCATCCACTCGTCATTCCCCCTATAGGCTGACAGCCGTGCTTATCCAGCAACATGCCGTCTTTTGGTTGGTCGGTTTGTCAGATTTACAGCAGACAGAAGCCATCGGCTTGTTGTACAACTGAGTTATTCCTGGACCCCTACTGTCCTCCTTGTCTAAATCACTCACAAACTTCTTTTTATTTCAGTTGTCATCAATAGCTCTTCTGGTGAGCAAGGCTGTTGCCTTTTTTGTTGTTTCGCTTCTATTGTGATGCTGGCTCATTGATTTTTCCTGGTTTTGCTGAGTTGAGGTTCGGTTTAATGGAGCTGACTTTCTCTTTAAAGTGACAATGATAACTAATGTCTTCTCAGTTTTTTATGCTTTTGACTTCCTCGACATGTCCCGACCCAACGTCACATTTCAGCTATAAAAATGTCAAATCACGGAGGCAACTCAAAATTGTTTTTCCACTGTGACTTTCAGTGTGCAGCAAAGCAGGCTGTGGCATTTTGACAAAACTAAAAGATGAAGCCGGCACAGTTTTCAGTCTGCCACTTGTTCCTCCCTCCTTATACTGTTTGTACAAACCACATACTTTTTATACTCGGGTTCGGTGCTGAAACAGTTAGTGAGTTAATCAGCAGAAAATTAACTGCCAATACTTTTATAATCCTCTGGCTGAGCTTCTCAGTCTGAACATTGGCTAGTTTTCTACGGTTGTACACGCAATATCTTTGAGTTTTGGGTAGTTGGTTGGCCAAAACAAAACTGTTTAAACAAACTATTTAAATTAATGGACGAAGGTACCCTGATGTCACTCACTGGTTTGGACTAGTTTTGAAGCCTCAAGTTCAATAATTCCTCTGTCGCCATCTTGGATGTGGCCCCGCCTTAATTATGCGTATTTCTAAAGGTGAAGTGTGTAAGATTTAGGAGGATTTGGTTGTGTCTAGTGGTGAATTGCAGATTGCAACAAGCTAAAACTTCTGGCAAGATTTACTTCAGTGTTCATTGTTCAGGAGGTTCCGCAGTTTCACTCTACAAAGCCTGGTATTTTGGACACAGTTTGGCATGTCACTGCGAGTGTTTGTCCAACACATGCTGATGTGTGGTCACCTTTTTTCTACGATAAGATCCAGACGTTTAGAAGGTTTTCACTGAAAGCCGAAGTATCCACAAGGGTCTCTTCTTTTCCAAAACTAATAAAGGAGCCAATTTTTGGTTTGTCCATTCTGGGTTATTTCAGAAACAGCATGCAACATGGCGATCTCCATTAACGAAGACCCACTCCCTATGTAGAGATACAGTATGTCAAGTATTTAATTTGCCGCCTCTGTGGTTGGTCATGGTTCAATTTCTAAAACTTTGGATGGAAAACAAAAGGGGGGAACATTGTAAAACATTGTACAGATTTAGCATTATTTTAGATCCATTATATTCCTTTACATTAGACTCTACATGTGTTTGCACCACTACAGTATATCCTTTATGCTGGCACTCAGTACATTCTGGGAAACAGGAAAATCACAGTAATTCTGTGTAAGACATAGAAATGCAGTAGAAAAAATAAATCACATATTAATTAGACTGATTTCTCTCCTTTCCCTTTTGATCTGCCAGCTGCTGGACATGAAGGTGTTTGTGGACACAGATTCTGACATCCGCCTGATACGGAGGCTGAAGAGGGACATCTCACAGCGTGGGCGGGACATCAGCGGCATCATCAAACAGTACAATAAGTTTGTAAAGCCAGCGTTCGAGCAGTACATCGAGCCCACTGTGCAGTCTGCTGACATTGTGGTGCCCAGAGGTCAGTGGAAATTTGGTTTAATAATTACTTTTCAATATGTCCAACCGTTACATGTTCCTTGATACTTGTGCTACTTTATTTGGCAGGTTTGGTTAAACTTTAGCGTTAAATTCTTGTCCTTTGTCTTAAACTTATTTGCAGGTGGAGAAAACTTTGTAGCACTGGATTTGATTGTTCAGCATGTTCACAGTCAGCTGGAGAAGGTAAAGATTCCTCAACAGTTTCTTTTTGTTGTTTGTTGGGCCCTGAACAGAATTATATTGATTCAGCTGAACATTTGGGTTATCTTGGTTATTTCCACCCTTATAGATTGAAAGTCTTTGTTCAGTCTGTGAGGGTTTTTTTTGTAGAAAAAGCGCTGCCTCGACTGCATGCTGTGCTGATAGCTGTTATTACTGTGTCTTTTCTGTAATCTGCAGTTGCAGCTGCTATGAGGGAAGAGCAGTTTAAACAGCCATTTCCTCAATAACACAGCTAATGGGCTTCAGAATGATCAAAATAATAACCGCTGCTACACATTTGGCTGCAGTTTTTTAGATGCCATAGATCAGAAGTGTCTTCTAAAGAGCTCAAGTTTCCAAAGGTTTAGAAAGCCCACCATCCGGCCTCAAAACAGCCACTTTAACTTAAGTAAGAAAGAACAATGGCTGTTTGAAGAGTGCGTGAAGCTGTGAGATAGTGTGAACATGGCCTGTGGCGCTTTGAGTGTCAGTCTGTTGGTTTGCTTGTGTTGCCTCACATACACGATGGGCCTTAATATCTATCAGAAAATCCTTCAATGTCTCAAATTTATAACAAGTGTAATAAACTACTCATTTCCTGATCACATCATACAAGTATAACTGACAAATTTCTAAATGTAAAAGAAAGTCTACTAGGGTTGGGCCAGAGTAAATGTTTTCAAACCAGTTTGATATTAAGCCAAACAATTTTAGGTGTCACACTCAACTCAGCAGCTGCCCCCGGGTGGAACATAATAAGACCAATGGCTCCTTTATGTTCAACATCAGATATGTATACGGACACACACAGAGCCCTCTGTCCTTAATGCATTTATTTCATCCATATTTGTGCACCTTTTCTGAAGGCTCATGGAAATAACATTTTACAAATGGCGCAACGAAACCAATCGGTGATATAGTGAAAAGAATTCTCTGTCCCCATGGTGCGATGTATTTTACTGGTCTTACAGATCACTGCCGTCTACAATGCTGCCTTTGTTAAAAGGTACAAACCTCCTACAACTTCGCCATGGTTGCTATTGTCAGAAAATTTTGACTCTGCCCTCTAGTGTGACAGTCACAGTGTTTGAAATGAACGTGTCTATTTTCATGTGTAAAGGGAGTTTAAATGAGCTTCAAGAGAGCCCATGAATGAGAGTGTAGCAACTCTAGTCCACTCGGTGGTGTTAATGCACATCTATTTTGCCATGGCCTTTTTGCTGCAGTACTTACACGTTGCCTCATCTGTTTTTTGGGCTCACCTCTTTCGTCTGCTTCAAATCCAAAATGTTGCCACAATGACAAAGTTTTAGTTTTCTTTGAGACTGCCACTGCTACATCTCATGTGGTCACCCCAAAAAACACATAAACTTTCCAGTAAACAAGCATAATGTGCACCGTGCACATCTTCTCCCCTTCCACCTCTACTGAAATTTGATCTCCTTCATGTGGCCACCTTCAACTCGACACTGTCAGCGCAGTTTGCTGAGTTCAGTGTTTCCACTACATTCATTTAGCAGTGGCAACACGCCGCTGCTAAATTATTGCCGCCGCTGCTGCTCCTTCAAAACATTTATTTTGCAAATGCACCACCACTCTGAGACATCTGTGCACTTGCACAGCGCAGCAGCCAGTATAGTGAGGAGAGCAGCGGTGAGGGGAGGGGGGAGTGGGGGAAGGCTTCTATTTAGGGATGGTGACGGACGGAGTAAAATGTCGGCAGTGTGGCGATATTTTACTCCGTCACCGCACTCGCATTTGTGACTAAAAATAGTTTTGTGTGGGCAAAATAAATCATTCAGCACGCTGTGTGAGTACAGATCTCAACCAGCAGCAGAAACTAAACGGCGAATCCCGCCGGTTGTGGGTTGAACGGGGGTCACAGACACGGACAGGAATACGTATTCCTGTCAAATACGGCGGCGCATTATAACGGCTTACTGGCGAAGAAGAAGTCCGGCTCCAGGTGAATGACAGCTGAGCCAGCTGAGCCATGGCAGCACACAGTATGTGGCGTATCAGAGGAGAAACGAGCCGTTCACATTTCTCTCTTTGTGTCCACAAACCTCAGCGCACTTTAGGGACTGTTCTTTACTTATGAAGGGACTTGTCAAGGGAAGAGGGTGGCTGGTTGATTTTTATTTTATTTATTTATTTTATTTTGATCCCCCCCTATGTTAATCACTCATTGATGCTGTTTTTGAAGTATGAATAAGTCACTAAGTAATTTATTCCATTGAAATATCATTGATGTATTATAGAAAAGTGATTTATCTTTTTATAAATGACAAAAGGCACATCTGCCTCATTTTCGCTGTGGTATCATGATACTACTCAGAACCGTGATACTTCCACTGGTATCATACCCTGGGTCCCAATTGAGGGATGTCTCTCTCTCACCCTAAATTTGACAACCTCTTTGCCCTTCTCTTACTACCACTGCCTGTTACTGTTGAACTGGTGGAGAGAGCAGGTTCAGTTGAAGAGGATAGAAAAGGCTGTTTTACCCTTTTATGGTAGTATGCACAGTCTTGATTGTTTTACCTCATGAGAAGAATGCAGCCTCAGATCTGGTCAAAGGAGTCTGAGCACTTGGTTAAACCTTATGTTGTCTCTGACCATTTCCCCCCTCTGCTGGTTGAACAAGCTAAATGGTGGTCAGGCTTTCCTGCTGTTGTCTGCAAGTGAAAATTAGAGTCAGCCATTTGGTTGAAGAAAACGACACTAAAGATTCAATTTTTCAGTCAACCTTGTCATTCAGAATTTATGTCAAGAGTTCTCTTGTCTCATTATCCCCTTTTATTCCCTGATCTGGCCCTGATACTAGATACTAATGACCGCATGAAGCCAGGAGAGCTGTCCTCCATCTTTCCTCAACTCACTGTAGTGTCAGCCATCCACTTCTGGACCAGTTCCAAACCATGATTTGTCCTTCCTTTGACATTTTTGACATCTTTCACACTCATTTACATTTACAACACCTGCAGCATGAAACATGGGTAAGGTTCGCATGATACTGTCGTATTCTTCATAGAGCGCCATCCACAAAGATATTGTCTAAGATTTTGGATATCATAATACTGAAAGAGTTGTCTTTTACTGGTTTTAAAGGCTGCATTACAGAGAAGTGATGTAATTTTCTGAACTTACCAGACTGTTCTAGCTGTTCTATTATTTGACTTTACCCACAATATTTGTTCAAAAATATTTTGACCTTTGATTTTCTCCATGTCGCCCAGCCCTAGCACATTTTGTGCAGACATTCATGTCCACACTCAGACTGAATGGTAATTTCATGGGTGATCCCTTCATCTGTCAGCGACAGGTCAAAATTTTGACTGTTCCAATACTTTAGTTAATGACCAATTCCTCCTAAACTAATGACATTTCCATCAGCCTCAATTTAACTTTAACTAAGATGGTGAACAAAGTAAATATTACACCTGCTAACATCAGCATGTTAGCATTGTCTTGTGAGCTTGTTAGCATGCTGATGTTAGCACTTAGCTCACAGCTCAACATGCTTAATGTTTTGTAAGGATGTCATTAGTACTACACTTTAACAAACATTTATTGTGCTTTAAATGTTTGGCTTTGGGGTTTATGTTGCTTATCTCTTTTTTTTCTTCTTGTGTCTCACTGTATGTACACACACGTGTGTGTCTCCTTGTGCGTGCACGACTCCCCTTGCCTGCCTGAATGCTGTGTAACCATTCCAGCGTGAGATCACTGTGAGGTATGACTGTTGCTTTTTTATTATTACATCTTTCCCCCCCTCTCCTTCCCTCCCCTTCCTGCTTTCATTCTATTTTCTGTTTTCATTTGAAAACAAAGACAACATGAATAATTGTCTTGTTTTGTCTTTTTTTTTTCTGATGAGCAAATCAATCAGTCATTCTTTCTGGATAACTTTTGCAAGCGATTGCTTTTTTTGCCCAGAAAGCCTTTCATTCTGCAGATATTGATAATCTCTGTTTGTTCTTCGATGGATTCCTCCCTCTGTGATTGGTACTTTACAGTGGAAGTACCGGATCTCATTGTGAAAACGCATCGTCTGTCTACCATTGGCCGTTTATTGATGAGACGAAAATATCATCCAACATGTATATCAGGAAAACATTCCACCACATTGGCTCTGGGTTTTGATCCAGTTATGTTCATGATTCTATCTGGTGAGCCAGCCTGTATTTCCACCAGTTTTGAGAGGAACCATTTTAATCAGGAATGTCATCAACTGAGGGTGTTGCACACTGCACACCGGAAGTATACAGTAGTAGCAATATGGATTGCATGGATTGCATTGATTACCTCTGCCTGCAAGCTTTTGTTCTGTTACTACAGATATCTAAATTAAAGAGACAGATATTTTCCTAGGGAATTGGTGGAGACCAAAGGAGAGCTAAAATTTCGTGGCTGGCGACTAAAATAATGTAAGTTTGCTAGTGTCGTCACCAAATCAACTTTCTGAGTTGACATGTCCGCTGCCTCCTAAGTAGCCAAAATAATTGGTTAAATCTACGTCTTCAAAAGCTCCACAGGCCATGTTCTCACGACCACACAACAAAGCTCATGTAAATTCACATGGGGGAAAGTGGGACTTTTTACATCCTCTTTTGCCCTTATGTCAAGAAGATATGATTTGATACAGGTACCATTTGCCTTTTAAAAATTACAGCTGTAGTCCACCCTGTGTTGAAGCAGCACACCAAAGATCCACTAGTGCATTTTTCGACGCTCTATTGGGCAGAAAAGCATTTTAACACCTGAATGAAATGCTCACGGGTGTTGACGTTATTGGGTAAATGTACAATATGTTGAAAAAAACCTCACTGGCGCTCTGAAAATGAAGCCAAGTGGTTTTAAAACACACTAATGGTTAAAAACCTGAGTTCACATAAAAGGATCAATGCTCAGGTCGGGTTGTTAATGCGCAGGAACAAAGGCTGCTCTCAGTAGTGTATCTCTGTGCCCCGGTTATAAAGGGTGACTGATCTGTATTTTAGCCTTCTAAAGTAGCCTACTTGGAGTGTGAATGAATTGAGTCACCTAAAATGAACCCGCTTATAAGACAAATTGAATCGCTGCTCCTCAGCCCAGAACTAGAAGGTATTTGTTCAGTGTTGCAGAGCCGTGATGTAGTGGAGCTGTTTTCACTACTCTAACACTGTTCTTTCTTTTCTCTTCTCCTTTATATTTTTGTCTCTTCTTGTCCTTTTGTGTATTTTTCTTCCTGTGTTTTTTCTGTCTCTTCCCCCCGCCTCCACTTCTCATCTCTAAATCTTATCAAATGAATCTCTGTCACCTTCTTCAGAGGAAGCTCCGCTGGGATATGTGAGGCTCGCCTTGTGCATCCTCTTTTAGTGCCATAGTTTTGAAAGCAGTTTTTATGCACTCTGGCCTTTTAACTTAAAATCAGCTGTGCATATTGAACTGAGCGAACGCCTTCACCATAGAAAAGCCAACATGCTTGTTTGTCCTCTTTGATGCCTTTCATGACACACTAAAGTTGTTTTGGCTGGAAAGCATTAAACTCATTGGCAATCCAGGGTGTCACAGCAGAAGCATCAGACGCATGCTGTATTTCTTTAGGACAGGGCATGCAGCTGTAGGTGGCAGCAGAAATAGATTTTTCAGCTTGCTTCTTCGCTTTTTAACTTTGTAAGCATGTGTGCTGAAAGTGTTTTTGCAGCATTTGCTTATTTTCAGGATTGCATTTCTTGCGTTGCATTCGTTGGCTTAACGTGATCGCACACACTGCAATAGCCTTGCTTCCAAAATCAGTAACAGTACAAAATAACCAGCTACCTTTCCAGCAATCTCTGAACTCATTGACTGTCGTGTGATGATGACAATAAAGCCTCTGGGGGCAACAACCAGAATTTGAGGAGATCCAGTGTGGCAAGTAGATGTTCAGGTCAAGACTTCCTTTTGAGAACATCGGTCATTGTGTACGGTTCAGTTCACAACTCAATACAGGTCCAGACAACATTTTGTGAATCTCTACATATGAATACAGATAAATTAGAAAAAAACACACCACGTCATCCAGATCACACACAAAACAAACACCTACACACATTCATCTGCCTTTACTGTCTGTGTTAGACCTCCTTTTTCTGTTTCTTTTGTTCAGCTTTTGCTGTATTTGTTTTTATTGTTTGACTTGTTTCTATTTTATATAATCTCTTTTGGCTATCTATGTGTCCCTGTACCTGTCTCTTCTTGTTCTGTAACCACTTTATTGCAAAAATAAAATAATATAATTGAATAGAAAAAAGCAAACAAACATCTAAGCCATCTTCAGACAATAGCCGGTAGGTTCCGAGATTGCATTTCGGGAAATCGCATCTTTTGCTCCCCAAACAGACAGTTTAGAGACTAGAATGCTTCCGAAACCAAAATCTTGTATTGTTGCCTACAGATTCCACATACATATGCATGCAGATATGTTTATGGAGACCGAACATGTTGCTTTTAGATCATAGCAGCTTGTCTAAAACTGGAGGCCTGGTTGCACAAAGATATCGTGCAGCTCGTTGGAGTGATCTACACACATAAACCAGTCTTACTTTTGCCCTTTTGCTAGTTAGAAATAAAGACTGACTTAGTTGTATTCCCCAAAATTACATCTTTGTTTATATTATAACAGTTGGTGGCACAAAACACAAGAATACTTTAGGCAATTTATGTTTATGACAGTGTTGGAGAACAAGCAATGAGTCAGTTAGTGCTGATTAAGATGGTTAAAGCTGATGAAATTAAGTAAGTCTTTAATCTTTGTGAAACCAGGCCCTGTGCAGTTTAACAACATATTGTAAACATCTGCTATGTAGCCAGCATTTGTTTTGGTTTGGTCTTGGGCGCTGCACTGCAGCTGCCTACTGCTCCTAGTGTATAGGATGGGTTAAATATGAAAGTAATCCTTAAAATTGAATGTCTTTTGTTAAACTAAAAGATAGATTTTTCTTTCTACCGGAGCCCAAAAAATGGTATTTGGGATAGCCCTCGTTCTAAATTAAAAAGCTTTCACTGAAAAGATAGAGCAGGATATTATCTGATTGAGAAAAGCTAAGGCTGGAGGGACGTCCTTGTCTGCTGCTGCAGTATGTTACTTTATCATTCCTACATGTCAGTTACGCTGCCTCTGTTTGATTTAAACAGATCGGCTTTGGCCTCGGCTCACCAGGGTCAGCCCTTACCCAAAACCCTCAGTGTGATGGAGAGTACGCCACAGGTCCGCGGCATGCACACCATCATCAGGTCAGAATACACACTCACATCTCACAAGCAATGTCTTCTTCAAAACTGTTTAACCATCCATTGTACATAAAGTTGGGGGACTTGCAAGACAAGAATGGTTGAAATCAAAGCAGCAGCCGTCGAGATATCCCGACTTTCACTCCCTGTATGGGTCAAACTTTTGCCATTTTCTTACAAATCTTTTTCATCCTCTTTGCTCCTGACCTCTGCGTGTTTATGTAGGAACAAGGAGACTAACCGAGATGAGTTTATCTTCTACTCCAAGAGATTAATGAGGCTTCTGATAGAGCATGCCCTCTCCTTCCTGCCCCTCAAGGTAAGTCTTTTGTTTTTGTGTGGAAATGTGAAGATTAACTGACCTGCTGCTTCCATTTTAAGGTTGAATGGTGTTGGAATATAAATATAGCAAAGTATTCTCTACTGTTAAAATTGCTCGAAGTTGGTTGCGCTGAATCTTGGTGTCACCTACAACTTAACTGGTGTAATTATTAAAGTGAAATGTGATTTTTCAGACAAAATGGTTTTCATTTGTCCCTTTCCTTTTTGTTTCCTCTTCCTCGTTTTCCTCCCTCTCCAGCCAGTATCTGTGGAAACGCCTCAGGGAGGCATCTATAATGGCAAGAGGCTGAGCGGTAAAAGAGTGAGTCTGCTTTTATGCTTCTGTTCACTGTTGAATTATCTTATTGGTCACCAAGTCTGTGTTTAGTGTTTGGCCTCTCAGCACCTTTACCACGACCCAGACACACCAAAACAACATCAAAAAACTAGTGGTGACTAAGGACGACTGTTGTGTCACTGTGTTTCAGCCAAAAATTTGCACTTGAACACACCACAAAGACTATAGTCAATGGCCAACAAGCACATACGTTCTGTGCCTACATGGGAGGAAATAACTCTCCATACCAGCAAGTGGAGTTACTCTGTTTTTGTCATTCAAAATGGAAAACCGGAAAATGACAGGATGGATTTGAGAAACTAGTTAGCAGCTCAGCACGTTAACACCACAGTCCGATGTTGAAATAACAAACTATATTTTCCGTGCGATAGCAAACAATACCACAAACAGTTGCGAACGGTTTCTGCTAAAGAGCTCCATGGCTAAAACATAATCTTACCTTATATAACAAGTTTGTTTGGATTTCACTCCCTCTTGACTTAAGCAGTTTGTTTACTTTCCTCACTTCCGGTTCTTCGTTTGTACGCTGAACTGAACAGCCATTCAGAGTGATTTCTTTCACTGAAGGTCTCTGCAGTCTCCAACACGAATTCAACATGTTGGGTCAGATGAAAAACATTCAGCAGCGGCCAACTAGTGCCAACGGTGCGGGACACACTGCAAAAACTTGGGCGACAGACACTCACTGACCACTACCGACCATGGTATTGGTGCACACTCACTGCACAATCAAAATGATGCAGTCAAAGTTAGAAGAAAATTTGGTAGGATCTATGAGAAACCAAATGTAGCATTTAGCAATGTATGTGAGGACACTGGTGGCCTTGAGCTGCCAGCAGAATGTTAGATGTATTTAGGCAGGTGGTGCTCATCATGCAGATATGTTGGGTCTTCAAAGGTCATCACTTTGTCCTGCTTCTCAGCTCCAGATAAGCTGCGCACCCAAGTTAACATCCCCAGAACATTAAAATCTATGTTTCTTATAGATCACAGGCGTTTCCATCCTGAGAGCAGGAGAGACGATGGAGCAGGCTCTGATGGCTGTGTGCAAAGACATCAGGCTGGGAAAGATCCTCATCCAGACAAACCATGACACAGGTGAACCAGAGGTACGTGAGTCTCAAACACTACAGCCTTTGTTTCTGTTATGTCTCAACAACAGTGTTGTGTTTGCCTCACAAAGTTTTAGCAGGTATTTGATAAGAATGACGATGGCTTTGAAAGTGTCACAAAACTTCATCACTGAAAAATTACATAACGAATTCAGAGTTAAGTCGTTAAGTCACATCTTGATTGTTGTACACACACAGAAAGGAAAAGCCTTACCAAAGATACAAATGTGTTTGGCAGTGAGTAGCAAAGTTCAAGATGATGAGTCAGAAATCCTGGTTTCAACTGCATTAAATAAGAATAGTAAACTTTATTTATATAGCACTTATCAAATCAAAGTTACAAAGTGCTTTACATGGTTGACTGAGGATTAAACATTTCAGGACTTTGAATTCTGCAAATCAAATCTGACAATTAAAGTAATACAAAAACAAAATAAAAAAAACTATGACCATCCAACACAATGAAATCCATAATTTTGTCAGTCATCAGCTTTGATGTGTTACTGTACGTTCACACCAAAAGCTGCCAGAGCTGCAAAATAGCTGAATTCGCTCTAGCAGCGCCACTGGTAAAATGTTTGTGGCAGCAAAAACAGCTCACGTCGCTCATGATGTCAAATTCTGAATGCTCAATTATGCTTCTCAGTTTAAAGGAGCCACAAAGCAGGTTACTGGCTGGAGCACAGAAATGTGACTTTGTGCATTTGCCTGAGTACAGAAACTTTCACATTTGGACAATGAAAACAGGATAAAAAGTCTAAATAGGTCTGTGATTAAACATTAAACACACACAGCCTGTGTTGCGTTCAGGCATTGTCACGTAAATAACAAATTCCAGTGCTTGAATACACCGTAGCACAACACAGCAGCATGTCAAGGGGGCTGAACCCGAACTGAATAACAATAACAAGCGTTCCAGAACACAAAGAAATTGTATAAGTACGTGCGCGTGTGTATTGATTCAACATGGAAGAAGACACTCTTGTAATACCTGCGTGGATGTAGCCACCGTCGGGTCTGGGTTCACGATATCCTCCAGTGCTGTGAACAGCACAGGGAATATCATCGGCCGGTGCGAGAGCTGCAGCTAGATGGAGAGAGGTTCCAGCGCTACTTCATTTGACAGCTTACTGCTTGTTAGTAGGAACGAATGTGTGGTAGGAACTAAAAGTTTCCAAGGATGTTCTCTGGGTTCCACACAAGCTGGATGGACATCTACTTTTCAATTGGTGCCTGGTCATTTGCAGCTCAAACACATCATAGCTAATTTGCATAAAGTTAACCAGTCTTCAACTTTCATTTGCAGCTCAATTCGCCGAATGCTGCCGCTCATTGCTTTTGCAGCTCAAAACTCCTCTGGTCGCCACTATCCATTGAAAATTAATTAGACCTGATGCGTTTGCAGCTCTGGCAGCTTTTTGTGTGAATGTACAGTTACGCTGAAATCCCACCAATCTGCAGCAAAGACACGGACACTACTACTGGCTGCAGAAAAATGCAATTATTGCAGCTAACCGCATTTCACCACTGCTTTGTGTGTTTTCATCATAAAACCTTTTCTTGACATAATGCTTGTTTTATCTGGATTTTGGGGTTTAGGCTTCCAATATCCTCCTGAGACTCGAACTTTTGTTTGGTTTGCATTTTTAATTTCTCCTAGCTATTTGGGATCAGTAGGACTTGATTAGTATAAAAAACTAAACATAGTCAATGATTTAAGTCCCAATGTCCTCAAACGAGTGCAAAAATATGTCACATTTGTATTGCATATCAAAGAACAGATATTATTAATCATAAATAAACATGTTTCAACCACAAAATGTGATCAGGTTTTGAACCTTGTGTTTTGTGTCAGGATTAGCTGCAGACTGACTAGGCAGAGATAGCTGCCATCTTGTTTTTACAAAGATTAACGGACGGAAACCTTGTTACAACCTTTACCTCCTCTAAATAGTCAAGTTTGATTGTCTTCTCAGCGCTCTGCCAGGGCCACGAGATGGGACAAAAAAAGTGTCCATGACCGAGGACAACAGATCTAAGTTAAGTAGAATGACGTTTAAGGTGCAGTAAACCCAAAATGAGATGTCCTCTATGAGGACACAGGGTCTCAGGAGGATATGGATTCTTTTGGATTGCTTTTTTTCCTCTTAAACTTCATGATATAACTGACCAAATGTAGCAATTCATTTTTGAAATTTGTCTCTTTTTTTGGCAGGATTTAATGATACTAACAGATTGATACAGGTAGTAAATATCAGAATACCTGTCCATTTTTAATGTGATGTTATTTACTGTCTTGTTCTCTTCCTTGTAGCTTCACTACCTTCGTCTGCCCAAAGACATCAGTGAAGACTATGTCATCCTGATGGACAGCACAGTTTCCACCGGAGCTGCTGCTCTCATGGCTGTCAGAGTGCTGCTAGTAGGTCAACACAGCTCTATGGGTGTCATCCATCCATCCGTCTCTTCCACCAGCGATACTGAATGTATTCGATAGTCTTTAATGTGCATTTTCTGCCCCAAGGACCACGATGTAGCAGAAGATAAGATCTTCCTGTTGTCCCTGCTGATGGCAGAGATGGGTGTCCACTCAGTGGCCTACGCCTTCCCTAAAGTCCGCATCATCACCACCGCCGTGGACAAGGAGGTCAATGACCAGTTCCACATCATACCAGGCATCGGTGAGGTTTCTTTTTTCACTTTCACCTGAATTTTTAGCATGTACTGTAAGGAGCAGTTTCACACCGCTTTAAGTGGCACTTTCATAGTTACATACAAGAACACATACATAAACAACCCTAGGAAATCTACTGATGTTGCAAACAGTGTAAGCTGTGTCTTAATGTTCTGTCTTAAGTGTTTAGCAGACTTATCTGACATGTAAGGTGTTTCCAGAGGACAGTAAAGGCACCATCACCTCTGGTTTTATGTCTCAGAGTCCTTAATAAGAAGGCCGAACTGACCTTGCAGTGCTATAAGAGCTCAGCAGCTCAGTTATGTAAGGCCAGCCACTGCAAAGCTTTATGAATTATCTTTAACCTTTATTTGCAGGCAGTGAAAGACAGTAAGAAAAGGTGATTTATAGATCTATCAGATGGTGAGATATTAAATGCCAAATCAACGCTGAATCACATTGCTGTTCTCTGTGTGTTTGATGTGTTCAACATGCCGAACCTTCCAAAATCTAGTGATGCCACAGCAGGAACAAAACATCTGCTTTGACTTTAGTAATGAAAGTGTAGCCACAGGTTTAGAGTCTGATGTAATCTAATCTAGTGTTTGACATGTCACTGTCAGAAAAGCACTGATGCAAATAACAAAATGAATGATGGCTTAATTTCATTTAGCTGCTTCAGTTTCAAGGTCCTGCCATTGTTCATGTTGGCTCACTGTCACACTGCCACGACTTACTTGCACACTTGAATAGAACAGAGCCATCATAATGTTATCAGTAACACCTGCACTTGACAAGTTATAATACTCTACTGTGAAAAAAGGCCCATTAAGATGTTGATCAGTCACTTAATGTACCACCTGAACTCTGTGACTAAGTCAGATAGCACTCCCAACACAAATCTTTGGGGGAAAAATAGAAACATTATTTTTGTTCCCAGCAAGTTGCATCTACAAAAGTATTTTTGTGATCTCATAAATGTCTAGAGTTTGCCCTGAAATGAAATGTGTGTCTGGGGCGAAACACGTCTCCACTTCCTCCCCCTGTACAAAAATGAAGCCAAAACATTCCACATTGGGCGCTGCCATCTTGCGTTGTTAACATCATTTGGAGTGAGAGTCTCTGAAGAAGTGATCAGGAAGTGGAGTTGCAGTATCAAGTTTTTGCCCATACACCTATCCAACTCAATTACGAGCAGCGCTACTGATCGCGGAAACGTCGATTGACACACACAGCTGTCAATCATGATGTCAGACCCCCTTTTTATACTATCAAATAACTAATTACAAACAAACGTATTAGAAAAATGAACACTTAAACATACATCAGCATGATAAGAACTATCTCAAATAAAAGAAACCATCTTTGGGAAAAATGTATTTGACATGTGCTTTGTCCATTCAGCTAACGTGGAGGGCGGGGTTTATGACCTATACTGCAGCCAGCCACCAGGGGAAGATCAAGATGTTTCGGCTTCACTTTTTGAGAGCTGTCATACCATCCGTCTTTATATGCAGTCATTGGGGGGGCGGGGGCGGCAATCCAAATCCAGTATTTCTATCGACTAATAGGTATTCTAGTAACATTATAAATACAAATGCAGCTCTGCTCACCACACCCGTAGCAACAAAAGCGAAACTTATCAACATGAACTCACAACATGGTGCAATAGATGGTAACTTGATCTGTGTCTGTGCCACCATGAGAAAACCTCAACGAAAAGTAGCCACATCGGGTTTGAAATCATACTCGTTCATTATTCATTCATTCATTTTCCGTAACCGCTTATTGTGTCGGGGGTCACTGGGGGCTGGAGCTGATCCCAGCTGACATTGGGCCAGAGGCGGAACTGGAAAGGGTTACCAGACTATCACAGGGCTGACACATGGCGACAGACAACCATTTACGCTCACATTCACACCTACGGACAATTTAGAGTCACCAGTTAACCTGCATGTCTTTGGACTGTGGGAGGAAGCCCACGCTGACACGGGGAGAACATGCAAACTCGGAGATATTAAAATTAGAATAGAATAAAATGAATCAAAATATAGAGTTACTTACATACAACTGTACACAAGTCTTACAGTAACTGTTCAGTCTAACATAGAGGAGATGAACAGTAGTTGGTTTAGTCAACAGACAGATGGCAGAGGTTGTACCCCTGTCATGTCCCCTAACCTGGGTTTGTGTTCTGCAACCCACCTGAGTTTTCAGGCCTGAATCGTGTATAGTTTGCTGAAGTAGCCTAAAGGAGAGGACTCATTACAGAAGGGAAAGAAATCCTGTCTTTTTCTCATTTTTCTCTTCTTTTTTCTGTTTCCAAAGGTAATTTTGGAGATCGTTACTTTGGCACCGACGCTCCATCAGACTGGTGCGAGAGTGATGAAGGGATGGACTTCTGAATAGAGAGCCTATCAGGGACGTGGAGCGTTGTTACAGAAGCACTTACAGCCATGAAAACCCTGAAGAGACTCTCCTTCATCCCTCGCTGCTCATCTGCTCCATCGACATCCTCCAGACCAGGGAGGTGATGCTTTAATAAACTGCTTCCTGTTCCGAACAGAGTTCACTGTTGGGTCAGCGCGATTACTGACAATGTCAGTGAGAGCTCAGCAGAGATTTCCATCTGTGCCATTCCCCATTCGAGTTTACAGCCAGTTTTAAAGGAGTCAAAGTGTTGGTCAGCTTTGGCACCTTCTCACTCAGTTGTATTAATTCCACTGCAATCTCAAAAGGAGTGTACTGCAATGGCCACCAATTTAAGCTGCATGTTGAGAGAGAAAACTGCTCAATTATCATGTAAATATTGTTGAGTCATGTGTTTTTGTTGCTGAAGCGTTGAGGTTTGAATTCACGTACTGTCAGTTTACTGGAAGGGCCTTAAAATTTTCAAGTTTCTTTCGGGATTTTTGCACAGTGAGTGTCTCTGCCTTTAAATATTGTAAATAAATCATTGGTAAAAGTTAGCTGGGAAGATTTGGCTAGAGCTAGGCTCAGTTTTAATCCTCAATTTTAACAGCAGTTACGAAAAAATGTAATTCATAGTGTCAAATCGATCCGTCGATACACTGCTACGTGTTTAATCGGTAATTATCTAATCATTTGTTTTGCACAAAGAAACGACAAACATGAAATTACATCTCAACCTTTATGTCTAGTCTCTATCACAAGTATTGGATGTTTAGGGGAGGAAATTTCCAGAGTTAGATGTAACTTAATTTGCCCACGTAGCAGTGTTGTGTAATTTTAGCTCGAAGCTTTCAGTAAGAATTATTGGTGTATTGCAGCTTTGCTCGGCTGATGAAGCTCCAGCTGTCCGTACTGTATAATGGTATTATCTCAGGCAACTTTCACTGAAAGAAACAAGGAGTCATACTTGAACAAGAAGACTGACTGACGGATGATTAGAGGAAACAAGCATATATTGTTTTATCTGTTAGATTTTGTTTTTATCTCACTGTTTACCACAATAATAACACAGAGCCATTGTGTCCGTTCAAGTAAAACTTACATTCATAGGAAGCAAATAAGAGGCAAATATTTAAATTTTAACAGCAACTGAATACCTAATATTGCAATTTTAAACACCACTGAATTGAGAGCATTGAAATATTTTACCCTAAAAACCATTTATCTGAATTAATTTGTTCAAAATTTACTTTTTTTTTTTTTTTAATTATAATGATATATATTTTTATTTTTTTAATTTCCCAATGTTTACAAATTAAGATCCAAAAATTCAAGTTCCATAATTTCAAAAAATAGAGTCAGGTTTTTTAAATTTGATGGATAAAATTTAGAACTAAAAATTTTGATTGAAAAAAATTTAAATAAAACATCAGTCAAATCCAATTGGTCAAAACATTCAGGCTCGATTGCCTATATGCTTGGTATCTGAGATGTTGCTATTTTAATTTTTTTAACTTGAATCTTTAGATTTGAATTTCACCAGTTGAGTTTGAGCATGCAGATTTTTTTTCACCATAAAGTATTCAGCATCTGTTAAAGTTCAGTTACTTATGTCTCTTATTTGCTTCCATATATTTTTAACGTGCTCAGAAAAAGTGTCATTCCTTTAATTTCTTTTTATTTTCCATGAGTTGAAAAAAAAAAAACCTGTCACATCACAAAACATTATATCACTTAGCTTTAGCTGCTAATTAATTCAACGTATAGCTTTGTATTGCGTTGCTTGTCAGACTTTGTGTAGAAAGCGCAAGTGTAACGCTCTGTCACTTTCAATAGCTTGTCAGCAATATCATAAATGTTCATATATGGGCTGATAAAATTTTAACTGACCAGGAGACCAAATGACACCAAGTGTTACTGCTAGTGGTCTAATGTCATGATTTGTAAACAACTACAGCACTTGTGTTAGCATAAGTTAGGTATATTCAAATTAACTTAAAGGCCCAGCTCCCCCCCCCCCCCCCCCCCCCCCATATATAGAGAAACTGGCTCATATGGGACACTTACGTGTTGTGGTAATTTTGTTTGCCGCCCCTTTTTTTATGTTTTTATTTATTAATTATATTGTTTGCAGGGATTCTACATCTTCACATAATTGTTTTGCATTACTTTGCGGCCATTTATCCAAGTTACATAAACAATATTTTGTTGTTTTAATGTTTATAACACTGAAGTTCTGCAGACGCAGTCACTGTCCAGATCATATCAGGTTCATTTTGACAACAGGCCTCATGCTCTTGACAATTTAAAATTATGACTGCATTCTTTTCAGGTGCTCCAGTGCTATGTGCTAGTGTGTATGCTGTCTTTACTGACACACAGTGATCAAAGAAGTACCCAAATCTTTTGCTATGAGTAAAAGAATAGTAGTAGTGGTAGAAGTACTCCATCCTGCATCTAAAATATCTAAAATAACAAAAACATAAGCATCAAAATACATTCAAAGTACCGAAAGGAAAACGGATGATGATGCAGAATGGCCTGTGTCAGAATAATATAAATTACAGACTTATAATTAGTGATGCAACAATGTGTTCATCACTTTATTGTTGCAGCTGCCCAGTAGTTTAATCGTTATTAATACATCAGTTATTAGTGTCTTTATATTTTGGAGTAAAAAGTACAACATTGGCCTCCAAAATGTAGAGAAGTGGAAGCATAAAGTATCATAAAGAATTAAAGGTCAAGTACCTCAAATTCCTATTTAAGTGCAGTACTTGAGTAAATGTACTTAGTTTTATCCCACCACTGCTGACACAGCTAGTTGGAACCAGTCATTTATCAATGGTGTTAGTTACACCTGTGCTTTTGTCAAATGTCCACCAAGAGAAAGGTTTACGTCCAGCTGTATTTGAGAGCACATTACAATTACGATAACATTATCTACTGTCACTTTGATCTGTACTGTATGGCACAATATATTTTTATGTGGAAGCTTGAAACCTCACATTAATTACTTACTGTACATGAAACTGTTTTAGTGTGCGACGGATGAATTGTTTGCACACTGGATATTTGTCATGGCAGTAAAAGCACAGGTGTAACTTAACGCTAATAATGACTCAGTTCACTTTAGGCCCCAAAGTAAGCCATGCACCAGTACACCTGAATGGGATGCAACCATGATTAATGTTACTAGTTACACCAGTGTGTTGGCACGTGAACATGTGCTTTGTGAGAAAGATTTCTTGGTTTCCTTTAGTTTTGTTTTCACAATTTCCATTTCACTTGTACAGAATAAAAATATTAACTTGAAAGAACTTGTAGTTTTGTGTCTGTGATTTTATTTAGTGCTGGGGTTGTCCACAGGAGGGCAGCAGGCTTCGACTTGGCTTGTTTACAGAGGAAGTGACGCACACTGCAGTCTTAATGCTGCTTTCCAGGACTGTAGGAAATCATGGGTTCATTTTCTGTGCTTTCTAATGAACAGAAAGGGCGAGGTAGAAACAAGTTTGTCCACTCTTCAGACAGAGCAGCTACATGCACTCAAAATAAATAATTTTAAGAGTATGAAAAGAAGGGTACAACATGTGTTTAAAGGGTCAGATTGCATTCAAGACGTAGACTAACAATTTAACCCACTATCATATGGTTTTGTTGTTTTATTCACTGCTATGTGTAAAATAATTTTAAAAAAAGTTTTTACTTCAATCAAATCTGTTAATGATGTTTCCTGATTTAGTAACATGATGCAGCATCTTGTACTTAGCAATTAATATGCAAGGAAATTAATTTGACATGGTTTATGTCTTTGGATAAAACTTGGAGTACGTTTTTTTTAGTTTGTTTACTTATTAATTTCATTCATTTATTAAATTATAATAATATACATTAAATAATTATAATATAGGAGAAGAAGGAAAATACTGACAAATAAAAATCAAGGATTACTTCTATGTCAGACTTCATCAAACAAACATCTTTGAGTAAATATCTGCTGTTGTGGATTTCTTATTTGTCACAAATTTAGGAGACTCAAAATAGCGTTCAGTTTCAATACGAATAACAACTTTAATAAGATTAAAATGCAACAATAGTACACACTTTGTCATCACCATTCATAACGTGCTAACTTTTTTTTACCTTCAATAATAATAAGTGTTGTTTTGCACAATACAGTAGATAATTAGCAAAGTCTTTGAAGTAATACTGTTTGATTGATTCTGAAGAAAATATGACCTCATTAATATTTAAATTGCACCAGGACAAGGGTTCAACACAAAGCACTTCACGCTTTTTACCCGGATGGTTTTCAGAGGTCACAATTCGGAGCGGATGCGGGGACGTGAAGGCATCACCAGCAGCACTCAGCGAAGCCGGGCTCATTCACAGGCATGTACGCGTTTAAATCACATTTATTTATATTATACTAAGTATTAATTGACGTTAAAGTTGAGGTGCAAGCCGCGACAGTTGTGTTTGTGTGTAGGTAGCAGCTTGGATGTCTCGTACAGTTAAATAAACACTGTGAATAATACGGTTAAAAGTTACTTTGGTTTACAACTTGTTAACGTTACAGACGTAAAGCTAGCCGTTAGCTATAAACAACCGGCTGTAACGTCGTTAACGTTAATTAAGACGCAGCACTGAACTTGATGTAGGTTTAGCTCAGCTAGACTCAGACAGAATCGCGTTCAAAAACTTCACAGTTTAAAGTTTTCGTGGTTGTTTGTCAATAAACTTACATATCAGAACCTCATTTTGAGTTTTAACTAAATTATCTGAAACCACTCTTTAATTCGGCTTTGACAGAACTCACAGAGAAGGATGTAATTTAACTAAAAATTAACTTTGAATTGTAATATTGTAATTGCGCAGTTTCATCCAGTGGGGGTGTTAGCCAGCAGTTTAAGTGGACAAGATGTTAAAGTATGTACTCAAAGTGTTGCTAAATGAACTCTCATTGCCAAAATGGTGAAAGAAAGCATGCTAGCTGTAAAAAGGTTAGTATAGTATATGTTTAGTCAATGATAGCCACCTCCAAGAAGCAGACTAATTACTGAAACTAACTGACATGCCATAATTGACAGTACAACGGCGCTTATTTGCCGGGTCGCTTGATTTGAATCACATTGCCTGCCGGTGGGCGGGGTGGGTTAGTGGGAAAATCCCGTTTTTGCAGTCTCTTTAATGAGACTGATCTGTTTTTGTCTTCCCAGGACGGAGAATGGCGGCCCTGTGGAGATCCTACCAAGTGCTGATGACCAAATACCCCTGGACAGTGCAGATAGTGACTGCTGGTAGGACACACTGTTCATACCCTAGGTTCCACATGCACGTCATTTCCATAACACAGCAGACAAATTTCCTAATTAAGTTATTAATCAATAAGCAACTTAATAAGTGCAGAAATATAGTTGAAGTCACTCTTTGGGGAAAGATAAAGTGTAAATAACAGAAACAGGGGGGTTAAAATGTTCAGCTGTTTGTCACATTATATGACCTTTGGGCCAGTTTACAATGTACCTCAGTTTCAGAATCAACAAAAAAGACCTTTGAACCAAGTGACCACGGTCTGTCTTTTTGTATGTTTCCTAATCAATATCAGCTTTGAGATGGATGGAAAGTGACTATTAATAGAACAGCTAATTTGAAAATAAAAGACCCTTGCTGATTACAGGACTTTCTAGTTTTTCTCCCTTTGCATAAAGTAAATAATTTCCTTTTCGTCAGACAAAATTCGCACCTACAAGATGCCTGTTTTGGTCCTGGTGACCTTGTTAATAAAGTTGCCATGCAGATAATGTATTTTCTACAAACAAAAACCAGCATATGCAATCAGACTAACTTGAAAAGATGCTCCAATGACATAATTATACTAGGTTTAGGTTTTTACATTAGAAGAGTAAATCAATCATCCGTTAACAAGAATAACAAATAATCAAAAATGAAAATCACTGTTAGCACTTGTAGAAACTGTAACAACAGCTCCAACAGTCTTTAATTTATTAGAAAGGAAATAAAGCCTGTAGTTCAAGCAGTTTCCCAGAGAGCCTTTGGAGAACACTTTCAGGATATAAAACCCCTGACCTTTGACCCTTTTGTCCAAAAAAATGCGTAGAAATTTTTAAGGTCACCTCTCCTTCAAAGTAGGTGATATGTAGGACAACATGTTCAGGTTTTATGAATCTGACTTTATCTTTATATGCTACTTCTGCAATATATAACTCATCCCATGTCCAGAATTTCTGAGCAGTTGTTTAATGTGCAAGTGTTTGAAAAATGTACCTATAAGTGTAGTAGCAGTTAGATCACCACTAGATGGAGACAGTGCTCATCGGTAAGATCATTCTTGAACAGTCCCACAGTGGGGAAATTTGTAGAGATACAGCAACAAAGGAGACAATGCAATAACAAGAAGCATCAGCACGATATTATAAATAAATGAACAGTTAAAAAGCAAAGCATAATTACAATTGACTGAACTGATGCACATCATGTACCAGGATTGACAGAAGTTCTGTACTTGAGTACAATTTTGACATGCTTGTAATTTTCTTGAGTATTACTTTATACTTCTATTCCACCACATCTCAGAGGGAAATATTGTACTTTTTTTTTTAAAGTACCTAAAATTGGCTCCACATTGACGAACTACAGCATTAAAATGCTCTTACTTGTATTCAATAGTGATAAAAACAGAATTCATTCATTTTCCATAACCACTTATCCTCTTAAGGGTCACGTGGGGAGTTGGAGCCTATCCCAGCTGACACTGGGTGAGAGGCAGGGTGTAAGAGCCAAACATGTCATTCCACTCAACAGACATTAATTGTATTTACTATGTATGTACACTGTGTGGCGCTGTATTGATGTTTGGAACATTAGTGTATAAAGGTAGGAACAACATTGTTGACGTCTGGTGTTTCATCCTGGAAGAGCAAAAGGTTTTTACCGCTGTGGTGCAGGACAGTGGGCAATGTGCTGTGTGTTCAGTTTGGATTAAAGATAAAGAAATGGACATTTATTCAACCTGTATTGGTGGTATGAATAAACATGTTGATTGTTTGGCAACTGGAACCTGCAGATTGTTGTCTTAACACAACCAGGGAAGCTGTGGCATCTATCGAGGCTTAGATCCTACACAGGGTACACCCTGGACAGGTCACCAGACTAACACAGGGCTGGCACTTAGAGACACACAAGCATTCACGCTCCCATTCAGGCTTAAGGGCAATTTAGAGTCTGGCCACTCCTCTTGTTGGATTAATACAGACCTCTTATTGAGATTGACTGAGTGCAATAGGAAGCGCAGTGACTGATGCGACCAACAAAACCAAACGACTTTTAACTTTATTACAACAAGGATGTTTGAGTGGTTTAATAGACATCGAAGTGCTGACGATGCTGAGTGAAGCTCCTGAGCTCTCTTGGTGCTTCACTTCCCATCAGGGAGGCTTGAGTCAAAGTGACAAAGTATTTATTGCTCACAGGATGTACAATTGACATTTTTTGGTGAGTGCGTGTCCACCTTTGTCACACTAACTAGCTTTATTAGTTCTCCCATGACATTTTAAGCAAAGGTTGGCTCCTGTTCAGCTGGGTCTGTGCTATGACACATGCCATTTAAACTGTGGCATGTGGGCTGCAGTGGGTGGCATTATGTTAGTGGGGTTTCCCACCTTTATTTAAGGGCAAAAGATCTTCACTGCAGCATAAATGGTTTGATTTACATTTAAGATCAGAGAATGCCTACAGTCCGTTTTGACTATCCTAACTGAATATTTAGTTTAAAATAACAGGATTTAACTTGTGTTGAAACAATTTTGGGGCATATAATATGGTATAATAGTATAATATCTGCAGTTTGAGATGTGTCTTCTTGTTTCCATAAATTTGAATTGAGCATTTTAGTTTAACACCATGCATGCTACTCTTCACACAAACATCAGTCCCTTTGCTCTTGGTCTTTAGTGTCCACTGTGTGTTTGTTGTTGCAGTTTATGTCTTTTTGAATGTGAGAGTTTTAGCAGCTATCAGGTTATTGTGACGTCCTTAGATCGTAAACTGGCCCTTCCGTCAATCCTCCTTCCATTACCGTCATCCCTTTGAGATTTCACAGGCTTGTCTAGAGTTCAGTCAGTTAAATCCTGGGGCAGTGAAATCCTGATCCTCGCACTACAGCACTAAATATCACTCTGAAAGGAGTTAAATTGACAGCTGTGGCTTTGTTTAGTGCACTTTAAGTTCCACTAATCAATACTTTGCTTTGCCAATGGATCAAATGGCTACGTGTTATATGAAAGGTGTCATTTGTAGTGACAAGCCCACAGAGAATTATCAGCTGTGTGCTACATGCCCCTACAGCAAAACATAAAATGTCTTCTTGGCTGCATTGCATTCTGGTCTGCTGATGCTGATGTTGTTAAATGTCCTTTTGTTAACATGGGAACTTACAGCATTATTATCCCCGTTTATAGCACCATAGTCACACCAGAGAAATGGAAATGTTGCCTAAAGTAGTTATATTCATCATGTTATGTGTTTGTTGTAGAGATGAAACTGTATGAAAATTTTATGTCACATTTGTAGTGACTGGGCCGCACAGCAAGAGAGTTCCTGGTTTAAACCTGGGGTGGGGAAGCCCTTCTGTGTGGAGTTTGCATGTTCTCCCCATGTCAGTGTGGGTGTGTGAGTACTCCAGCTTCCTCCCGCAGCCCAAAGACATGCAGGTTAATTGACCCCCAACAGGATAAGTGATTATGGAAAATGAATGAATTTATAGTGACCAAAAATTGCTGTTATCAGTATTATTACAATATTATTTAAATGTACCGTATTATTAAAATGTGACGAAAATGACAAAAAAGCATTGATACATACACTATCACAATATATATGAATATAACATCTACAGGAATAATATCACCTGTATCACCACCATGTTCAGACGCAGTATCTGACCCCTGATTGTCCTCCAGGGTCTTTGGTGGGTGTCGGTGATGTCATCTCCCAACAGGTGATTGAGAGAAGAGGGTTGGCTCATCATGATGTGCCGCGGACGGCCAAGATGATGAGCATTGGTTTCTTCTTTGTGGTAAGAAGTGACCTCTTGACTAGATATAATGATATAATGATAAGTAATGAGTTTGGCAAGTTTTGTGATTATCTAATTGATTCTATTCTGTCATAAACAAAACAAGTGACACACTTCTCTTAATATTCACAAAGTGAAAGAAAAAACTTTAAATGAATCTGCCATGATGAGTGAGTTCAAATGGTCTGTGCTTGCAGCTGTGATACCACATGAAAATGACATACATTTGACAAAGAGATGAATAATGAAACTTTGATTATTGACTCATTTACTGGCTGTCTAACACAAGCTCACAGACCTAGTCAGTTGATTTCAATAGTGCACTGAATACTGAAATGAATACAGTATAATCTGGACACTATAGGTGTAAATATGGCATTGATTTTTTTTTTAAATAAAAATATGGGCTTTGAGGGTGTCTTTTGTAAAACATGAGAAAGAGAATGTGAAGCAAAATGAAGACATTAATGGAAAAAAGTTACATTGAAAGGCATCAAAAATGGAATTTGTAGATCTGTAAGTAACTAATCATCACATGCATTATGTGCGTACACGCTTACCCATGTTGCATAGAGTTGCTTTATGCCTTTGTGTGCACATTCACTCATTCAAGTCCTTTGACAGCTGCACAATTCATTTTGACATCACCGCAGCGTAAGCAAAGTTTATTTATATTTCCATAATCGTCTTACGTTCCGCCAATCAGGTGCCTCGTCGTTTTAAATTATAGAAAAAACAGCTCTTCAACCACACACACAGGAGTCATGTTACACTAAGACATGTTTGCTCATTCATCTAGGGAGGCACAACTGTCTCATAACTCATACATCATGTATCAGTCTTCCCCACATTAATAATGTATTCATTTTAGTGGCTTGAATTCAGTCGTCAAAGGAGTGAAGCTATGGACAGAAAACCTTTGAGGCTTCTTTAGTGATATGTAGTTAACTGGAATGTTTGTCAAACAACAACAACACATTAAAAATTCATATTTATGAGAGAAGAAGCTCTGTAATTCATAATTTCTGTGTTTTCTAACAAAGGGTCCAGTAATCGGCAGTTGGTACAAAGTTTTGGACAGACTGGTGGTCGGAGGAACTAAAAGTGCAGCCATGAAGAAAATGCTGGTGGACCAGGTGAGAAAAGCACTCCTCTCTTCTTCTTCTACTACCTGTTGTTGCTGGGTAAAGGCAAACTAAAGCAACTACAGTGTGTTCAGTAAACAAAGAAACAAAAAGGAAAGAAGCTCAGTGATAAATGATACACACAAACTACTGTTAGGGCTCAGCTCATTAATTGTGCCCAACTGGGTGGATGATACAGTTTCCCCATATGAGGCTGACAGATGGCTCTTTGTTGTGCTGACGGGAGAAAACTCTGTCGAATTTTGTCAAGAGTTTGGGACAAAGCAGACTGTACAGTTTGACTGTTTCTCCTTTTATTTGCACTTCCTGTGATTCCCCCTTTCTTCCTCCCTATACAGCTGATGAGCCGTAAGCATGAAGGACCAACAGGAGTCTAACCGTTTTTACCTAAATTTATTCATTGTACCTGTTGTAATTTTTAATGGCATTCATATTATAAATGAGAGATGACCAGATGAAAATGAAATTATCACAGTACATTTCAAAGTAAAAAGAATGTAGAGCACAATAAATCAGGGCAGTGACATAAAATCTTTTGCCCATCTCCAAAATCAGTTTACATTACTCCCAAATTAGCTTCTTCAATACCAACAAATAAGGCACTACATTAAATGCAATTCAGAGTGAGAAAAGATCAAACGAGATGCAACAGTTATTGAAAAGCATTTTATGATGGTAACAGAAAAACACTCACTCAGTAAAATCCATATTTCTCATTTCTGCTGATATTTAATAGCTGACACAGCATAAAATGCCCTCCATGTGAAAGAGAAATAGGAGTTAGAATTAAATGTATTATTGAGGATAGAAAAGGTGTGTTTCCATCAGCTTTATAGGCTCCGGATGTGGGTGTTTTGTAGCGACTCGTAGATGGGAATAGTGCCACAAAAAGCTGTCGATACATATGTGCTTTTCCAGCTGGGGTTGTGTCCCCAAAAGTGAGTATACATTACAGCGTATGTATATATATCCAGGTATGGGTGTTTTGTAGCAAACCATCAGTGTGTTTCCATCAGCTTTATAGGTTTCAAATGTGGGTGTTTTGTAGTGACCCATCAGTGTGTTTCCATCAGTCTATAGGTTTCAAATGTGGGTGTTTTGTAGCAATCTGTCAGTGTGTTTCCATCAGCTTTATAGGCTCCAGATGTGGGTGTTTTATAGCGACCCATTGCCGTGTTTCCATCAGCTTTATAGGCTCCAGATGTGGGTGTTTTATAGCAACCCATCAGTGTGTTTCCATCAGCTTTATAGGTTTTAAATGTGGGTGTTTATAGCGCCCCATCTGTGTGTTTCCATCAGCTTTATAGGCTCCAAATATGAGTGTTTTGTAGCAACCTGTCAGTGTTTTTCCATCAGCTTTATAGGTTTTAAATGTGGGTGTTTATAGCGCCCCATCGGTGTGTTTCCATCAGCTTTATAGGCTCCAAATATGAGTGTTTTGTAGCAACCTGTCAGTGTTTTTCCATCAGCTTTATAGGCTCCGGATGTGGGTGTTTTGTAGCAACCTGTCAGTGTGTTTCTATCTGTTTTATAGGCTCCAAATGCAGGTGTTTTGTAGCAACCTGTCAGTGTGTTTCCATCAGCTTTATAGGCTCCGGATGTGGGTGTTTTGTAGCGACTCGTAGATGGGAATAGTGCCACAAAAAGCTGTCGATACATATGTGCTTTTCCAGCTGGGGTTGTGTCCCCAAAAGTGAGTGTACATTACAGTGTACATTTGCTACAATCCGTTAAAGGTTTTATCATTAAATGCATATACAGTAGATGCTAAAATTCGTCTAAATTCTTTGTCAGAAAATGTAAAAAAGAGAGGAGGCTGGTGTCCCCTCTTCATTCTGCCCTCTGGTGTTTGATTCAATCAAAGTGCAGCAGGACAAATGTAGAACAAGACTTCAGAGCTTTCAACATCTCCCCTCTACTGAAATATTTACTGAAGCAAAGGGTCCACTCCTCCGCTTGAGTAGCTACGTGGTCACACTGTATGCTGCTCTCCCTGTCTCTATCAACTGAAGTACCATTGAAAGATCTGAGGTGATGTGGCGTCCATCTGCGTCAGACCTACCTCAGACCATGAAGTGAAATGCATAAAATCCACTGTACAGTAAATATGTTTTTTTTTCCATCATTCTGCTTCAGTTCATACATCAGATCTTTTCTTTAACCTCTATAGAAGCCTTCATGTACTGAGGACGCAGCTGCGGAAATGGTTTCTTTTGTTTGACCTGATCCACTGAAGACCTGTTTTTTTGTATTTATTTTGTTAAGATCACAATAACAGTCTGAGTTTATGTAACCTGTCACACTTCCAGGTGACAGAGAAACAAATCTGTTGGCCCAGATTATTTTGTAGAAATGAAAAAAACTTAAAATGCCCTAATTATATGGTGTAAAAAAAAAGTGTAGCTTCACTTCACTATGAATAGCGAGTCCCTCTTTTCTTTAATTAAGAGAAACATCACAAAGAACCTTAAATGATCTAACTTAAAAACTAGACAGTTTCAATTATACTTTTAACAATTAATCTGCACTGACTCCTCAATAACACATTTAATTCTAACTCCTATTTCGCTTTCACATGGAGGGCATTTTATGCTGTATCAGCTGTTAAATATCAGCAGAAATGAGAAATATGGATTTTACTGAGTGAGTGTTTTTCTGTTACCATCATAAAATGCTTTTCAATAACTGTTGCATCTTGTTTGATCTTTTCTCACTCTGAATTGCATTTAATGTAGTGCCTTATTTGTTGGTATTGAAGAAGCTAATTTGGGAGTAATGTAAACTGATTTTGGAGAGTTCTTGCAAAACGTCTTTCTAATATGTGTGAAATTGTGGGGGGGTTTTAAGCACACAATATGTTTAATTATTATGTACGAACTGTAGTTCGAACATTGAAATTCACTGTGTTTCTATGTGTCTTTGTAGTTGTGTTTTGCTCCGTGTTTCCTGGGAGCTTTCCTCGGTATCTCTGGTGTTCTGAACGGACTGACGGTGGAGGAGAATGTCACCAAGCTCAAGAGGGTGAGTTAGTGAGTTATTTCTATGTCACATCATTGTGTATACCTGACAATATGACTCCCCCTGTGTCACAGTATTTAGCTGTCAGCCCTCTCAACTGATGGGTATGATCCTTTGTGCTTTCTTTTTTGAGGAGTTTGTATTTTACCTCATATGCTCTCCAGAGTTTCTGACGCAGTTAGGTGGACCGGACGCCCTTCATTAGATGCAGTATGTGTTTGCCTGACTCCCTCCCATACACCAGTGCTTTATAGGAAAGGTTTCAGCCCCCAAACACCCAGAAACAAGCATTTATATTGTTATCCTTACATCCTTAGGAGCATTCCTGTGTTGAGTTACTGAGATATGGAAAAAAAAATGCCGGGTGACGTTGGTTAGCCGAACCTGAAAAAACTCTCAGACTGTGGGTCAAAATAATCTCCACTTTAGGTTAAATTTCACTGTTTGACCTGATCTGTCCTCTCCTGATCTTTCCTCTGTGAATGTTGTTTTAAAGGTGAAGAGGTGCGTACTCCTCTAGAGCCTGATGGATGTCAGTTTGGATAGCAAACGTCACTGAAAAATAGGGCTGAGTATTAGTACTCGATACTTTTTAAGTATCAACCGAAATAACCTAGTACCAAATACCATCGAACTGTCAAATGATGGATCATTTTTACACCGGGGGTCTAATCCCAAACTGTCCCAGTTCCCCGCCACATGAGCAAACTTTCTGTAGCTGCCGTCTCTGGAGGTGCTCTCCTCTCGGCAACCAGTCAGTTCAACGCCTGCCCAGGTAACGTGAGCTAACACAGCAATGCTAACAACCAACACAGAGCTGTTAAACAGTCCCAAACGAACTCACAGTGACATGGAGACACCTCGACTCTGTCGTTAAACCTGTTAATAATCTTAGGGTAATGTTAGCCGTGTGATGCTAACAGTTAGCCGTGTCACTGTGTGTGCAGCGGGGCAGACTCTCTGTACCCAGCGCGGAGCTCACACTCCTGCAACAGCAGCTGCAACCCATTCAATCTGTGGTTTGGTGAAGTAGAGTTCGGCCTGTTGACAGCATTGGAGGTTCAGTGTGCTGAGATGCTATGAAAATATTAAAGAAGTATAGTACACGCCACTCCATTCACATCATGGGTATCGAATGACTCTGTTGGTATCTTTATCATTTTAAGGATTTTGGTATTGGTACTGGTATCGTGATTTTTAAAACATTACCAAGCCCCACTGAAAAAGAAATCACTGTAAATTAAGATAGACACATTTAAAACTTGAATTATGAGTAATAACATTGAAAAAATACATAGATTTTTTAAAAATTCCAGATCAAAAAGTTGGAATTTTGCGTACAAGTAAACCATCTTTGCCTGTCACCTCTTTTCTTCATTGTGGTTTCAGCTGCAATATTGACAAAACAAGTCATGAAAAACCCATTTTTGTATGTTAAGTTGGTACTGGATTCCCCTTTGTTATGATTTAACTTGATTTGTATTTTATATTGATACTTAAGACTTGACACAAACTGGGTTGACAACAGTATTTAGTCTGTATGAACACAGCCCAAGTAAATGAGAGTACACAGAGAGGAAGTTTAGTTTTCATCGTAGCTACAGTATCTGACCTCCAACACTCCTTATTATTAGAAACTATTTCCTGTGATGGAGGAAGAGGCGAGAGGGGAGGGGGGCCTGTGGAAATAGCTGGAGTGACTCATACCTTCATATGAATGTGTGTGTGCGGGTTTGTGTGTGTATTTGTATGCTAGGTCAGAGCTAACTGTCATTTTGTGCCAGCTGCTCAAACGTCCGTCACCGCCTTGCTTACCCAACGTGTCGCTGGTCACCATCAATTATTTACAAAAGGAGGGGCGTTGGACCCGAAAGGCCGACCTGGTAAATGTCAGAAAGGACAGAAAATAAATGACAAATGTGCTCATTACAACAAGGCCGCCTGGCACGGAGGGAATGTGAGATGAAAATTAATGGAGCCACTCGCCGAACAGGTTGCTCTGATTGTTAAAGTCTAACACAGGTCCAATCAAGAACTACTTGTTTGCCTATTAACCCACCTGTTCTTCTTGTCTGTCTCCAGTTTTTAATCTGTGACAGAACAAAAACCTCCAATAGCTGACACTGTCTATACTACATGCTAATAATAATCAAGTGTAATCAAGTGTGTGTGTGTGTGTGTGTGTGTGTGTTTTGTACTTGCTACATAATGAGGACCACAACACATTTGTAACCTAAAGATCAAGGACATTTTGGACAATTGGGTCATTTTGGCCGTACCTCACTGCTTCCCAGGCCTATTTTAGGGCTAAGTTAAAATTAGGTTTGGGTAAGGGTAAGGTACTCTGTTGTGATAGCTCAGCTTAGGGTAAGGAAGGTAGAGAATACATTTTGTCAATGAGTGTTCTCAGGAAGATAGAAGTCCAGGGATGTGTGTATTCATACACACTGTCAAACTGATTGTATTACATGTATTTAAAGATGTCAGTATGATAGGTCTGGGTGATATGGAGAATATCAAATACCACAATACTTTTGATCAAAATACCTTGATATGGATATTGCGACAATATTGTAGGTTGACTTTTTGTGCTTGGTGACATTTTTGACAAATAACAGAACAGCTGGTACAGATTGGTAAATTGTAATCCAGCCTGTAAAACCAGGAAAATACAACACTTTAATATGACGATATCCAAATTTAAGACAATATTTAGTCTCATATCTTAATATTGATAATATTGATATATTGCCCAGCCCACATGGGTACAAGATTTGCTTGATTGCAGAGTCTGGTGCAGATGGACTAGTTTCCTGTCTCCCAGGTCTGTACTACATGCCAATATTATGTATGTATTATAGTCACATCAATTTTATTTACATAGCCCACACTACCAATGTATCTCAGATGGTTTTACAATCTGTAGAAATATCGATCCTTAGGCCCTCAATTCAAATATGATAAAAAACAAGTCTACAGTCATGCTAGCAGTTCTGTGAAGCTGTACTTTAGGCACCTAAATGCTACCGCCAACATGCTAACACACCCAGAGTCATGACAATGCTAACATGCTAATGTTTAGCATGTATAATGTTTACCATGTTCACAGTCTTAGTTGAGAATGTTACAACCTTTGCTTATTAGGATTAAACACAAAGTGCACTTGATGGAAGTGGTTTTGCAGGTATTTGCTTAGAAATCAAGGTCGTGGACAAATCAAAGGTTTGATATGATGATGGCGATAGATGAAGAGTTAGTAGAACACCAAATTATTACTATTACTTTACCTTACCTTGTCCTATTATCTTGTGCAGCTCATCTTTGTGCATTGCATTGTGGGGAAATAGTGTACACCAACAGCACAGTCAGTCAAAAGTCAAGTATAGTATGTATACTGACATCTCTGAACATACTTTTTTCTGTCAGTTTTCCACTGAGATGACTTCCGAGAGCTTTAGTCAATTAATCGATTGAAAGAAAAAAATCTCAGGCAATAAGATTTCCTGATTTCTTTGCTGTTTTTTTTTTTTTACTTTTGGACTTTTAGATGGAAAACTTTGATGACATTTTATTGTCAAATTGTAATGGGAATTCAGTTCCACAGTTCAAGTTTGGGGATGACTCAGCATATGACTCATAGACTCAGCAATTAATCAGTTACTTTTGAAAATAAACAAAAATAATAATAAAAAAAATGATTGATAATGAAATTAATTGATAGTTAGCCCTGGAACACACATTGTACCCAAGGAGGAGGAAATCAAAGGAAATGAATGTGGTGGGACAGCTGTGAGGAAACAAAAACTCAATAATTGAAACTGTGAAACTGAGATATATTGAACTTTCTCTTTGTTAAGTTTAATTGCCCAAAAATCACAGTTTAAATTGACATTTGTTGTCATGTATCATTTCCTGTCCAATTCACATGCAATAACTTCTTGTGTACTTAACTGAAGACAGTTTACAACCAGCTTAGAAACCCCTGAAAGAGCTGAGAAAGGTCCAGTCTTCTGCAGAGTGTGGGGGGGAAAGATTTTGACGTGTCTCTGACGCAGCGATCAGCAGAGGTAATTTCACCTCAGGTGGCAAAGTAGCTTGTTTGGCCATAATTAGAAAACAGTTTCACCCTGAAACAAAAAAAAAAAACCTCCAGAAAAAAGACTGGAACATTGGCTCGTTGTTTTTATATGTCGCGACATAAGAGGTGACCTTTAAGTAGATGACACTGGAGATTTTGTGTGGTAATATTGTGTGTGTGTGTGTGTGTGTGTGTGTGTGTGTGTTTGTGTGTAAGAGAGAGAGCTGAGCTCTCATATTTGCTTAGGGGTTGAAAAGTCTGGATTTACCTCCCTTGGTTTCAACATTTATCGAAAACTCATAGAAATTTCTAAGTTAAAGGAACTTTAACTCGATCACACAAATTTTGCCTTTTTATTAATACATTTTTATTATTATTTTCACAGCAATAATAGCATATTTTTCTGTATTGTTGGGCCCAGTGGTGGAAATTAAGTATGTTTACTTGAGTATTGTGGTTAAAATCCTGGTTGCTACAGAGCAGCTAGCAAAAGTGTGAACGTAAGAACTGTGCGTGAGGCAGTAATGAAATCTGAACACAAGTGGTCAGCTGGAGACACATGATCGACACAGGTATGAACAGTGATGTGTCTCAGCTGTCCACTTGTGATTTGATCACCCAAAATCCATGTTAATACCATGTCTATACAAGGCCTAAAAGAGAGTCTGACAACAAACGAAACACTTGTAAAATTTGACTTAGCACTTGGTAAAAACAAGCACTTGTAGTACATGCACAATAACGGTGCACCTGCCCCGAGTTGTTTCATTGCAGCCCGTTTTTTTTTTTTTTTTTTTGAAGCTGCTGGCCGCAGGGCTCTTACTCAGTACTGGACCAGTTTCAAAAAGTTCTGTTCACATTAGTCGCTGTGACATGAAAACATGGGAAAAAGGGTTCCAGGTTGGAAAAACATTACTCTTTTATTGCTTAAGCTAATGTTCTCTGGCTCTGCTGGCAGCCAGCCTCCATGTCTGGAGGTTTTTAAATGCACAAATGTGTCCTCAGTGTGAATGGTCACCATTAAAGGAAAATGAACTTTTCCTATACTGCAATATGACTAGAATATACTGTATCTATAGGTTGATAGAGATGTCGATCATTGCCAATTACTCAACAGTTACTTGGAACATCTGCTGATAATTTTGGCTATGAAACTTCTATCCTGCATTGTTTTGGACTGAAACTCCCCAACAACTGGAGTTTCAACACATCACCATTTCTCACTTCGTCCCCCACTGGCAGTCTCAACTGTTCAGTGATGGAAAATGTTGGAGGGCTTAACCTGAGACCTGAGTAGGAGGCTGAAAGTTTCATAACAGAGGTTTAAATTTCAAAACAAACTCAACTATGAGCAACTTCTGGCCAACAATGATTGTATAATTGAGTCAGAAGTCTCGAATCAGAGCCAATGTGTATCTGTTTTATCCCACCAGGCACTAGACATTGAAATGTTCCTAAAGGAATAGTTACCTTTCACATTAATGTGCACCAAAGAGGAATTTCTTCCAACTTTCATCTATTTTTCAGTCCTCAGAAATAAACCAAGAGTTTCAAGTGGCCCAGCAGCTGTTCAAGTTTTGTACAATGTCTACTATGTACACATATGTACAGAAGACTTTGTATTAGGGCTGCACAATATGTCAGTTTTTATAGTCTCTGTGATGTCAACTTGCGCAGTGAACACTGAAAGACTACAATATTGCATTTTGAACATAGTAACAAGTTACAACATATCAACTTACATTCTGTCTGTAGGTGCTGCTTTGTCTAATTTGCACCATGCTGTTAGCTCTCTGGCCAGTTCGACAGAGCCCTTGTCAGTAGCGATTGTCTGATTGGTCGGAATCTGCAATTAGAGTGAGGTTTATTAAACTAGTGCCGCCGTACTACTCTGCATGGTTGAAGGAAGTTGGAGGAAAGTTTGACAAATCAGCTGTCTGGCAACATTTGCATACAGGAGAGACGACTAGGCACTGGGTACACTTTAATATCTGTTTATTTATTGCAAGTAATATTGTTACCATAACATTCAATATTATGGCATATTTTTTTCTCATATAAGTTTTCTCTTAAGACCTTTGCACTAAGCTGCTGCGAGCAACTTTGTGCAAAGAACTAAGAGAAATGTTCATGAAGTAATGTACCTTAACCATGATCAGTTGGCAGGTGACTGGTCTGTGACGGTGAATGTGAAATAAGAGATATAGAGAAATAGATAGATAGATAGATAGATAGATAGATAGATAGATAGCCAGCCCCTGATTTTAAAGTGACTCATTATGATGCTGATATAATAACTTATTAAACTTTGTTCACAGGACTACACAGACGCCCTGATCTCTAATTACTATGTAAGTTTTTCCTCTAGTGTTTGCCATTTTACCGAAGTATGCTTGTAAAGTTAGTGTGTCTCTGTTTTGTTAAAATTAACTTATTGATTGGTATACATTTGTACTTGATCGCATATTATCAGCGATGTCCCAATTCAGTCTCAAAGATCGCTACTGTGCCGATCACAGCATTCTTTAACTGATTGGGATCGGCTGCATTGAGCTAAACAGAGCCCCATGCAATCATTTGTTTTACGTCAGCTGTCACACAGGTGTTTTTTCTTTGATACTGTAGTCTGTGCAAACGATGTGCACACGACTAAATTATACACTCAACAGAATACAGTTTATTTGGGTAACTCAGATAGTGGCTGCACTGAAGCAACAAACGCTGAAAGAAATTCCCTAGAGAATTCCCAAGAGACAGCGAAAAGGCCAAAAAGATTAAAGAGAGGGTTTGCAGAGCTATTCAATTGTCAAGCATCCCTTTAGTTTTAATGTACTTCAAGTTATCACTGTGCAACTGTATAATCTAGGAAATTAATAACTTGACATCCCTACATCATATGAGTAAATTGGTCCCCTGACTGTTTTATGTTTGTGTTTCAGCTATGGCCCCCCGTCCAGATTGCCAATTTCTACTTCATTCCTCTACACCACAGGTAAGAGTTTATGGCTTTATTAACATACAAACAATCAGCTGCATTGATGACATTTGAAGTCTGTGTAAAGTTAAAAGAACAGGGATCCAAACAGTGTATCTGTCTAGCCTGGAGAAGTCTTGAAAATATCATAATGTCTCAAAATGGACCAAAGATTTTTAGTTTTCTTGCACACTTGCAAAGCAACACAGTTTTCTTGAACCATGTTTCAACTGAAAATTTCCTAAATTTCATAATAAGTAGCATTATTATTGTCTTTAAAAGCTTTAAATATACCAAATATCAAACACGTAAAATTTCCTCCTGCTTGCAGGTTGGCTGTCGTCCAGATTGTTGCTGTTGCTTGGAACTCCTACCTGACCTGGAAGGCCAATAAGATGTGAAGGATGATAACAAGTCTGGCCTGTCTTGTTGTTGCTGTTGTCGATGATGATGATGATGATTTTACACTCATTTGTAGTGTGTGTGTGTGTGTGTGTGACATGGGCCGTTCTGGTCTAACTTACTTCTCCTGATATTTCCAATGTGTAAAGCTGTGACTGACTCACTTATAAAGGTCGGGAGAAAGTGCTTGTCTACTCTGAATGACAAATTCACACTTGAAAGTCAAACTTGCATTTGCATAAATGTCCGTGAAAGTTTGTTATTTATGGAAATGGGATCTGGCAGTGGTGCCACGGTGTAGCCACACATACGCGCACACATTCATACATTAACACTCACTGGTTGCAAAGGAAACTTTTCTTATCTTTTAATGTATTGTTACTTACTTGAAATCATGTTAAAGGATCATTTGTTACAGGTTAATAGCATCATGTTTAGTTTTATGAAGAAGGAAATGTTCCCCTCTGGTTCTCGTTTTCATACCCCACTCTTTTATTATTAATTTTCAGTACATTCCAAAATATGCATTCCACAATAATGTATTGTAATTAGCATATTTGGTGTACTCTCATGTCTTTACCACTTCATCTATGCACTTCTACTTTAGCAACTGTTTTTCTACATTTCCCAACAACAACCCTCAGGAAAGGGCAAGAAACCTGTTTAGACTTCTGCTATGAATGGCCAGAAAGTGAGCAATGCAAAAGTGGCAATGCATTCTGGTCTTTTGAGGCTTCAGTGAGTGAAGTAACAAGCATCAGTTGTTGGGTTTAAAAAAAAAAAAAAACATGTCTCTGCGCTTGCTCTTCAATGCTGAAGGAGTCACAACAAAACCTGATGTTAAAAAAATAGTTTGACATTTTTGAAAATGCACTTATTAGCTTTCTTGCTAACAAATGATACCATGCTCGTATCTGTATGATAAATACAAGGCTGCAGCCGATTAGCTTAGTTTAGCACACAGACCGGAAATAGGTGGAAACGGTTAGCCTGACTCTGTCCAACATTAATATGATCTGCCAAACAGCACCTTCAAAGCTCACTGATTTGTATGTGACATCTAGTTTGTTTAATCTTTACAAAAACCAAAGTGTAAAAACATCAAGTTGCTGTTTTGTAGTATCATTTGCTGGGCTGTTGGTGTGTTTCATTTGCACTGGGAAGTCAGAATTTCTTAGATCCCACTTGGAAATTTTGACTGGAATGCCAGTCGGATTTCTGACTTGGAAAGACGGAGGAATCTCACCAACTCTGACCTCAAAATCCAAGATGGCTGCTCCAAGCGTCAACAGTTGTGAAAGTTGTTGGTTAGTACTTTTGTAGTTTTTGTGTCTCATTACATCAGTTGCACACACAGTCCTGTCCAACTTCTTTCTATGGACATGTTGCCACAGTGTTTTCATGCGCAAAATACAGCGTAATCTGTTGTTATCAACTGGTATAGCTAACAATGGCTAAACTGGTTAGAACTGGTATTGCGAACAACATTAGTTTTCTGACTTATTGTACAGGGACGTGGTCAACTTGTGTGAAGTCATTCCTAACTCCAACCTCTGGTGTGACATCATTCCCAGCTCTGATGTCCGACTTCCAAGGTAAATGGAACGCAGCATACCTCTCCTGACCGGGTGCAGCAAATTCCTGGGGTCTCTGCTGGTTGCTTGGCAACTGTGCTTGGCCAAGAAATAGTCCATGACCCTGTAAAACTGCAGTTATTTTTTTTGTATGGATTAAACAAATGAGAAAGGATATCAAGTGTTAATCAGTGAGCTTTAAAGGTGCTCGTAGACTGATTTTGGTAACTGTGTGGACTGAGCCAAGTGAAATGCTTCCCCTTTTTCTCTTTGTGCTAAGCTAAGCTAACTGGCTGCTAAATCTAGCTTCATATTTTCTGTACAATGAATGAATGAATGATGGAATGAATGAATGAATATTTTATTTTCATATCTGGACATTTACATGACCCATCCCACATGGGATTATACAGACACATTAAATACAACAAAACAAACATTCCGGCTCATTGGACAGCACAATATCTATACATAAGCCTCACACAAATAAATCATACTCCAGGATATATACCAACCTATCAACACACCCGCAGCCACCTAACCATAAAACAAAACACAGATCCAAAGATACAAACCAAAACAAACAAAAAAAAAAAAAACAGACTTGAGAGCGCTATTAATCTTGAAATAAACTATCAAACTACTCTTTTAAACAGTCCGTGTCACTGAATCATTTTCTGTTAAACTGCATGGCACTAAACAATAAAATAGACCCATGACTTCATTGGTGTACCGACAATCATTGCTGAAGTGTCAAATTTTTCTTCATTATTCAATGTACATGGAATCTTTATACTCAAAATGTGCACATTTTAATAACAAAGGCTGTCTCTGGTGTATTAGCCAATAAAGTTTTCCATGAGGTGATCTCAATGGTGTGTTTGACCTCGCTAACTTTTGTGGCCAACTGCTGGGTGGGGTTTGTTTGTTGGGAGATGTGGAGGCTGCTGAGCTGGGCTGTCAACCAAATTAACTGCACACATTTTTTTTAACACAAAAACACACTTGAGCTGTAATCAAGGGAAAAAAGCAGAACATTACTGAGGAATCCATTGAAAACCTGCCAAATAGCCTCTTCCCTCCTGAGGGATAAGAGCCCTCCCCTGGAATCCATTTTTGATTCAGCACCAAGGCTCGCTGTGTTTTTAAAATCACACTGTGGTACTTTAATGAAGACACAGTACAGTAGTCTTGTTAGTACTGCCAAATGAACACGTGGCATGATGGAGCTGACACTGTGTTTCGGTTAAAGTCGTTAGAGCAGGACACTGAGTGTACACCAGTAATGGCATGAATGTTTTCTGCTGAGAAACAACTATTGGCCAGTGTTGATGTACAGATTGTATAATTTATGATAGTCTTTAAATGTCCGAATCCAAATATGCATAAACAAAAGTAATAAACTATAAACCAACAAATGACAACAAAATAAACTACATCTGATGTTAGATATGAGAATTTACTTTAAGGATATCATGCTTGCCGTTTAAGTGTCCTTGGAAGTGTCCTCGGGTAACATACTAATCACCAAAATGCGTCCGATGTGCTGCTGGTTCTTGAGTGTGCATGTAGGTGGCATCTTGTATGATAGCCTTGGCCACCAGCGTATGAATGGGTGCTTGTGCTCTGTTGTTGCAAAGTGCTTGAGTGGTTGCTATGACTAGAAAAGTGCTATATAAATGAGCCAATAATTTGGATCTAAATACACTAGTGCACAAACTTATATGTGACATCCGCTTTTTCCCCAACTGAGCCCTGTCAACTTCAAACAAGTAACTAAAAAATATAGAAAACTCTCATTTAAGATTATCAAAAAGGTTTTAAATTTAGCAGACGTGTCAGCAGAAGTCTGGATATTTTAACTAATATTATCTCTTTGCCTCATACAGAGCAGAGAGTGCACTATATTCATCTCTAAATCAGCAGCTACATTTTACCCTTGTTGCTTCCTGGGAGGTTATTTGTCTTTTATGGAATCATTTTGGCCAAAACGTTTGTAAACACCCCAGAAACGCTGGTCTAATCCACATATGATACATATAACTTAACACTGTGTGTGTTACATGTCTGATGAGTTCAGTTGCAGGCTTTCAACAGCAGTTCAGCACCATGGACAGCTCATTCAGACTCACTCATTCTAACTTTAAAGGGATTTTTCATCTTTTTGTTCACAGCAGTGTTTGGAAAAGTTACCTGATTGCGTGGTTGCTTAGAAATGCTAAGATCGGCTTTCAGTAAATAGGGCATCTGGTCAAAAATTAAACTTAAATTAGTTCATATTGATGTGAAAAGAATGTAAATACTGGTTTATTGTGTTTTTCACTTGTTGCATCACTTTGGCTTTTCAGGATCTATGGCAACGACCTTTAATTCTTAAAGGGACAGTTCAGCCCAAAATCAAAAAAACATATTTTTTACTCTTACTTGTTGTACTATTTATTAATCTAGATTTTTTTGGTGTGAGTTGTGTAGTGCTGGAGATATCGGCTATAGAGCTGTCTGCCATCTCTCTAATATGATGGAAATAGATGACACTTGTGGTGCTCAAATAGAGATATCTTAAAAAAAAATCATCCGTAAAACGCAACAGCAACATGTCACTCTGCGCAGTGATTTGGTTGGTCGGTGTAGTTCAGCAGAAAATAAAATAGTTCCTACATGAAACTTCTCCCAACAAGGTCTGTGGATTATCTTCAGTAACTGGGTCATGATTTCTGGAGAGAGACACACTGCTGTTGAGTTTTTCAGACATATTTACTGAGTGCCATCGAGTTCCTTATATTTAAGAGAAGACAGATGTCACATGGCCATTATCTTCAACACTCGGTAACTCACACCAGAACAAACTAGACCGATAAATAGTACAACAAGTAAGAAGGAAAATATGTATTTTTGATTTTGGGGTGAACTACCCCTTTAATTTACCACTTTAATTACACCTAATTAAGGTCGTCTTTTTCGTTTTTCAAAAAAACAAAACGCCATATGTTGATGTTATGTTGCATTCAATTCGGTTCAATTCAAATTCAAATGACCTTGCTAGTCTTTAGTGAAGCTATTTGGTACAAGTTTGCAAAAATAAATCACACAAACTATTCATTCACCTAATAAAAACAATCAAAATAAAAACATGATGTAAGAAAAGAGCAGAAATACACAAGTTATTTGGCATATCCATATCCAATAACAAAAGGGCACATAAAGTTGAGTAAAAACATTTTATTGCTGGTGTTCAAACTTGAAGAACCCTTGAAACTTTCTCAAGAAATGCCCAACATCAGACACCCCCCTCCTCAAGACCCCCTCCAGCCCCGCCTAAGGCCCCTGCATCCTCCTCTTGCACCCCTGGGAGGTCCCTCATAGATAGGAAATAAACCTGTAAAAAAAAAAATGCATTATTTATTTCCTGCCGATCACAGCATCCCCAGCTGTCCCTCGGGACTATATTGCCTCGTCGTCTCGATAGTTGTCCAGTTTCCAAACCGGTCTGTGTGCTTGCATTGACGTCAAAGGAGCAGGCTGGATGTATAAAACCCTCCGTCCTCTCCAGTCGCCGCTCACAAGGACTTTCCAGACTCGGCTCCGACCTGAGATCCCACCGGCCGACCACAAAGTTCAGCTGCAGCATCTGGAGAAAACAAAGTGAGTATTGCAGCTCTCATTCACTCTTTGTGTTAGGTTAAAGTTTTGTAGAATGGACGCATTTCTGCAAAAGAGAACATGACAGGTAGAAGGAAGCAGTGCAGGCAGATCATCTTGTGACCTTTTCAGATATCCTATACTTGTACTTTTATTCTCTTGGACTTATGTGCATGCTTTTTGTCAAGTTTAATCCTGTAAAAAAAAATTTAAATGTTTTATTTGCTTCTTTTTTCTTGTAGGAAAGTGCCTGACTGACATGAAATGTACAAGATAACATCATATAGTTTTAAAATGATCATCTTTAGGGCCTGTGTTGAATTTTGCAGATTTAGTGAATCTCAATACAAATAAATTTAAATTCCTTACTTCTTTCTTACAGGCATCTCAATCTTAACATAAAGCATTTCAATTTATTCTCGTGCATAAAACAGTAAATGTGCTGCAAACATTTGTCTGAAAAACTAAATAAGTGCGCAACAGAAATCATGTTTGCTGTGAGTTTGGTTTTCCTGATGATCTGTCCTGAGATGTCTCAATGTCATCTCATTAAATACATCTGCCTGCAGGACATGAAGCCAGTCTCCCTGCTCCTGCTCCTCTCTTCGGTCCTCCTCTCATCGCACCTCCGCCCCGCCGCCGGCAGACCGCGCATCCTCCCCGGCTGGCTGGATGACAGCGGTCGCCTCCAGACGCAGCAACTTGACGATGTGCTCCTCAGAGCGGCCGCCGCCGAGGACAGCACCGCCTCAGACCTACTGGGCGACAACATCCTGAGGTATCTCCAAAAAAGAAACCTGGACCCTCTGCACCTGCTCACGCCAGAAGAGGAGACTGAAGCTGAGGCGATGAGGACGGCGGCGCAGCTGTTGAAACGGAGCGAAGAGTCGCCGCTGTCCATCGACCTCACCTTCCACCTGCTGAGGAATATGATCCAGATGGCCAAGATGGAGAGCCAGAGGGAGCAGGCTCAGCTCAACCGCAAAGTTCTCGACGAGGTCGGGAAGTAAAGCTCTATTTTTCTAATTTAAAAATGCCTCATTAAAACAGCCGTCAGCGCTGTCTAAGTATTCAAGACCTCTGACATTAGTTGTTGTTTGTGCGCCTGCCTTTCTCTCCACATCATTTTACGCACAGATGGTGCCAATATACGCATCAAAGCATTCGCGAGTAAAATGTAAATTAAAGTGTTATTTAAAGACTTTGTTGGAAAATATGGAAAGAGACTTCTCAGACACCTCCCTCCCCTCAATCCCCCTTCTGACTTCACCCCCACCCTCACCCTCCTCACACAAACTGGACTTTTGGAAGAGAGCCTGTCCTGGATTTCACACCTTAACATTTGGAAAGATTTGCTTTGGAAATCATGATTTGATCAAATGTTTTGATGCTTGAAGTGAAAATGACAGATGACACATTACCAAAATAAATGAATCCAGTGGGCTTAATATTTGTTTTTGTTTTCAGCAAATTGGGTGATCTGATTTTGTGGAACATTGCAATGATGTTCATGAAATGTACCCACTTTACAGGCTACTTGTTAGCACCTGCAACTAAGCAAGTTTAATGTAAGGTGCATTATGGGTGTTTGGCTTGTACCCACCACACAACTGAATTGATGCTGTGTATTAACTTTCAAAGATATTAGAAGTTAATCAGTCATCAGATAACTTAATGTGACAAGTGTCAAGTGGACATTTCTCCACATTTTCCCACATAATGTAATGGGGAGAAAAACTAGGGCAAACTTTGACCTCTATCACATCACAGAAATCGTAACCTTTTTTTTGTTTGTTTTGTTTACCCCCCACTCCCTCAGATTAGTTCATGTAAACTGTAATTTTGTACACTACTAAAGGGGTAACTAAAGCACAAAAGACCCTTCTCAGGAAGGGTTTCTTGACGACACCAAACAATGTTCAAACCTAGTTTCTAATTCTATACATAACCGGCCAAATGAAGGTGGCATTCGGCTAGTTGAAGTGATGACTCAAGCCGCAGTTAGCCCGTAATGAATCCTTGAAATAATAGAAAAAACTAGTAAAGATCTGCAGACTGAAGTCATGAGGCAGAAAACCCCCCCCCCCCCCCCCTCCAGATTTTAAACTCTTCTCTGAATGTGATGGCATGTTTGAGAACATATCCGAGGTGGAAGAAACCACGAAACACGTCACATCGATTTGTTTTCCATACAATCTGTCAGCGCTCACCTTTCTTTCATCCTCTTTTCTGTCCCCTTTAGTTTGAGCGGGAGCACTATCACCTGTACTGTATCACCTGTAGCATGCTAACCTACAAAAAAAGAAACGTTAAAAAAGAGCTTTATTTCACCATAAACATTTATGTCTGACACCAATAACATTGTTTTAGCAAAAGAAGAAAATGCTTTTTTTGCCATTTATATTTTGTAATAAAAAAGTTTGAAGTACAACTCTTTTGATTCTGTTCTTGTCATGATTATAAATGTGTGTTAATTATTATAAAATACAACCCTTTGTGACTGCTGTTTGGTTTAAGTGTCATCCAGTGTTTTTCCATTTGTGATTAGTCTTCCTGAAGACAATACTAAGATTTTTGTCAAGCTTGCGACCAGGTTACAATTGCAGTTAATGTTCCATCTAACAACTCTTCCAACCAAACACTGAACACCTACTGGCCAGATTTCCGTGACTTATGTTTGGATATTCATGTCCCCCTGATGACGATTCCCAATGATGATGGTGAACCCAATGACCTTTTTACAAGCACGACCATCAGGTCCAAATTTTCACCAGATCAACACTTAAGTTCGTGACAAAGTATCTTACGATGCTACTCTAGGGCCACCATGAGGCAAAATATTCCCAAAAGAGATTACCCCTGATGTTACACACACCTTTTTGACCTTTATAGTTAGACTGCAGCGACAGACAGGAAATGAGTGGAGACAGAGAGAGGATGACGTATAACAAACTTCCCCAGTCAGACTCAAGCTGTTGACACTGCAATGACCAACATCTCAAACCCCTACCTTACCAGAATGCCAAACACTTTTCATGACTTTCCTCTAACGCCACCCACAGGATGAACTTTACACTTAAATCCGGGTATTATTGCCAGTTAAGGAACAATGCACGGTAGATTGTTTCTGTATCACAAGACCTGAAACTGGGCTGATGTTTTCTATTTGTTGACTGCATCTAGTCATCTCCTACAAAAATGATCACATATTGTTGCTTTTTAGTTGATAGTTCATTTCTTTAGCTGTGTGTGTGATACAAAAGAGAAATAAAATAAAACTCAACTACTTCATTTAAAAAAAATTGCTGAACAGTACGAACATTTGCGAACTGCTAAGAGATTTGCAGCTTATCATTGCAACAGAGGCATTTTTATTTGAAGATATATAAAGTTTGAAGGCCCAGCCATGATGGAAGTTAATAGCGTCTGGTCCAAGTTGTTGAAACAGATAACAGAGAGAGAGAAGAAACAAACAGAAGTCAAAATGGCCTCTGGGCCCTTTGTTTCTCTGACTCAGTCCAAACTGTGGGTGTGTTGGTGATTCGTCTGCCTTATCACCTTCTGTTTGTGTGTGTGTGTGTGTGTGTGTGTGTGTTGTTTCATCTCCCTTGTGCTTTACAAATGCCATTAAATATCGCTTTGTAGATGCAAAGCAATGACAAATGTGTGTCATCTCAGCTATAAATCTGCAGAACGTTTGACTTCGAAAGATTATACCTGTTAAATTACAATGATTAATGCGTGAAGATAAATAGCATCATTTAGAGACTGACACTCATGACACTAGATTTTTATGTCTAGACAGTGTGTCAAGACTTTCTTATGTTGAACTGCAGCTTGAGTAACAGCATTGAAAAATAATCACGGTTGGCATTACAACATTTATTGAAGCTTTAAATTATAATTAGTATGTGTTTGTGCTTTATTTGATTACTGACTTATTCAGTTTTTTTATATGCAGCCTAGTGGCCACAGTCACAGTCAAAAGCTTACATACTGTAACGTCACCATGTTTCACACTTTACAGGGGTGTCAGGCAGGGGCCGTGCACCAATGACATTTTTAGAGGAGAACAAATCACCTAATGATATTCACAGATGATGTGCTGGTATATTTATAAAACCAATAAACTACTTGAGGCTGTCACATCGTGCTATAAAACAAACACCTGGCTGTGCAGCTGGCCTTATTATTATTATCATAGTGATAATACCTCCATGGCCTCAGACTTGGATGTATTATTACTCCTCCAAGTCTGAAGCCATGGTTCTGTGCCAGAAAACGGGGTATTGCGTGTGAGTATGAAATGGATCGGCAGACCATTGTGGTGAAGAGGGAGCTGAGCCGGATGGCGAATTACTGGTCCATCTACGCCCCAAACCTCACCTATGATCATGACCTCTGGGTAGTGACTGAAAGAATGAAGTTGTGGATACAAGTGGCCAAAATGAGTTTCCTTAGAAGAGTGGCTGGGCTCAGCCTTAGAGATAGGGTAAGGAGCTCAGACACCCAGAGGGAGCTCGGAATAGAGCCGCTACCCCTTTGCATCGAAAGGGGTCAGTTGAGGTGGTTTGGGCATCTGATCAGGATGCCTCCTGGGTGCCTCCTGTTAGAGGTGTTCCACACATGTCCAACTGGTAGGAAGCCCTGGGGCAGACCCAGAACATGCTAGAGGGATTATATATCTCATCTGGCCTGGGAATGCCTCGGGGGGTTAGGGTTAGGAAACCCTAGGGTTAGGGTTGCTGGGGAAAGGGAGCCTGCTGTCCCCACGACCCAGCCTCAGATAAGCAGTTGAAAATAGATGGATGGATAGTAATGATAGCAATTTTCATCAGTTAAAAAAATTATTTCACAGGAAGCAAGCATGCAGTCAGAAGGAATACAAACATAAACATAACAAACAAGTCACATGTGTATGAAAAGAAACAAAAACTTACATTGCATGGGAATTAAAAGCCTTTCTTGTTAAAAGCTTTTAAAAAGTGTAAAATGCCCTCAATCAAACAGACACAGAGACCTGCAGCTTGCATGCACAGAGCAGAGGAAAGAGACCGAGACAGCAATGTAACCTGGTCGCTATTTTAAAGAGTTCTGACCTTGCGCTGCTATTAGCTGGAGGTTACACGCCACTACCAAAAGATTGACACCCAGAAACATCCCAACAAACCAAATTAAGAAGAAAATAAGGAAGGACAGGCAGAGGGCAGGTTCTCGGCAGACACAGACACTGCCACACACTGCTCAGGGGTCATTACTGATGATTGAGAGGGATACTTTTGTGTGAGTCTTTGTATTGTCTTATTAGGACAATCTTGACAAGTCTGTCTTCAAAAGTTATTAAAAATGAGTGCGATGGCTAGCACAGGAGAAATATGATCTATTATCTCATTGATGACTCATTCTGACAAAATTATAACCAGCGGAGGAGAGCCCTGACTAATACCGGTGTTTAAAATAGTCGTCTAGTTGAGAGAAAAATAAAAGCACAGACTTCTCTTTGTAAATCAACAGATCACCTCTAATACAACTTTTCTTTCTAACTTCCAACATCCCCTTACTCAACGCCCTAACATCCTCCACCACCCTCATTCCACAGCCTTGTACATGGGGCGCCTGCTCTACCACTAAACCACCTATGCCCCGACAATTTTTTTTTAATGCAACCAAAATGTTACAGTTAACTCTCCTGAACTGAAAACACACTGACGGCGACAGCTACAGCTACACCTACTCTCTGAATCTGGGGTTATGCCATTGTTAAGCTAGCCAACCTTGTATTGGACTTGTCAACGGAGGGCACCCACCTGTCTCTCCTTAATTATTCATAACTTTAAGCCTTAATAAAAATTAAATGTAAAGTTATATAAAAATACACTCCTGTACAGTTGTCATAAGTGGAGAAATTAGCTATTGAGATTAAAACTGTTTTTTTGTACCATGCTGCTTTTATAAACTGTTTGTACGTTTTCCTATGAAAAGTAATGCAGCCATATTCTTACATATCCCATATAATCATATGTCAGTAATTCATGCATAACCCACATATTTTTGAAGGCTGCAATCAAGTGATCAATGCGCTGACCAGAAAAATCCAAGTGCAGTCTGTAGGGATGCAGGTTGGGGCGGAGAATCTGTCACAAAACACAGGACTTTCCCCATGAGACAGGTGTTCAGAACCGCATGAACTTTAGAGCCCAGTTTCCATTAAGCCGTATGGTACGTTCAGTTCAGCTCAGTACTAATTTTTTCCATTTACACTTTAAAAAGTTGTGGATGGTACCAATGGAGCTGTTCTGTACCGTCCCCATTTTTGCCATTTTGGGTTACCTAGCACACAGATCTGGTACTAAAAGGTGGAGCTGTGAACACTGCTGTCTGTTGATTGGTCAATAGTGGACGGTCACTCTTGCTGAGGGGTGAGTTGTGGCTGGTTTTGTAACCACTGTTCATACCGTGGAAGTCTTGCATACATTAGTGAAATATAACAACAAATTGAAAGGAAGAGAGACTCTCACTGCAGCCTGTTCTATTTATTCTGTGAAATGTCGGCGTGCAGCCTAATTCTGTGGATGATACATGAGGTGTAGACTAAAATTTGTGTCCCCAATAATGAGGAAATACAGTGTGTTGGACGGAGCTGTGAGTGACAACAACCCCGCCCACATTTAAGGGCACAGTTTGCGGTGGAAACGCTAGGGTCTAGGTACCATGTCTGAAGGGTGACTTTGGGTTCCAAAGGTACCATACTGAAAATGTTTGGTGGAAACAGGGCTTTAATGAACTTTGAGTAATTTTAAGGTAAGTCCTTACCATATTTCTTTTCCTTAAACATAACCACAATAACTTTACTTGCATAAACCTAACTTACGTAACTTTGCGTTAATTATGATATAATGTCATTCACGGGGCGCTAATTCACAGGATATCATACAAACTGTTGTGTGTGCACCTTTGTGAGATATCATACAAACATTCGACGAGTGTACGTGGCTGTAAACATGTTTCAACAACAACAACAACATTTCTCCTGTAAAGTGGGGGTCTTTAATGTGTGTTTGTAGGGATTGACTTGCTCCAGCCTCAAGTGGCCATTAGAGGAACTGCAGTTTTTGGCACTTGGTGTTGGCTTCGTTTTTCAGCCCTGGGGGTTGCCTTTCGGCTAAATGCCAACGTATGCATGCATACATGCTGATATTTAGCGGGGATAATGTTTACCATGTTTACCATAGCTTAGCATGTTAGCATTTCTGTCCAAAAACATGACTTCAACAGGAGTGAACAGCGCATTTTATGGGGACTATTTTCAGTGTGTAGTGGATTAATCCACGTGATGCTCTTGTGAGTATTTATGGTAGCATTGCTAATTGATGTCGTTTTTGAACAACAATGGAGTTCTATGACACTAAGGAATAAGACAATACATGTTATATGTATCAATTCATAGTTGGGTTTTTTCTTATTCATGCTGACAATAAAAGAAATACAGAATATCACGAGCCTCTTCCTTAAACAAAGCAGAGTCAAGTGCCCAAACCTAACAAAACCTTCACCACCACAGAGGTAGGAAGTCAGAGACTGTCCATATGCGACGTATGGGTAGTTCTGAAAGGCTTGTTTTGGAAATCCCTCCCACAGTCATTTGTAATACTACCTACAGTAATAAGCTTATCTGCCCACTCTTTCAGCTTTACATCCTGTTCACTGGTGGTGTCATTTTCCTGTATTTTTGCATTTAAAAAGGACAATTCTCTTCTTCTATTTGAAAATATAAAAAGGACAATATGCTGTTGCATTGACAAAGTAATTTACCATCAGTTCTGAGCTGCAAGCACACCCTGTTAAAATGGGTCTACTCAGAAAGGAACCATCTCTATCTCACTGACTTTAATCCTCACACAGTTTTTTTTTATTTATTTACATAACATCTGACAAGAATTATAAAACTGTAGTCTTTTACAGACGCCTTTAGGAGGTATTGTGACAGAAAAGCTATATAAGGGCTTTAAATCCTGAAGAAACACATGAGCAAAATCTTTTTACCCTCCCACAACACAGAATACAGTGCTAAATCCATGGTATACATTTCCTGTGAGCTTTACACAGATAGATATATTTATACACAACACACTGGATTTTTTATTTACCAAACAAAAGGCAACAATGTGGGAGGCAAAAATCTGTCCAAGTCTTGCATGTGGTCTGCTGCAGAAGGAAACTCACATGGATAACGTAAAGAAAGGTGTAAATTCAATCAATCATTTAGTGTTTTTTTTTCATGTTGTCTTTGTTGTTTTCATGTGGCTGAATTCACTCTTGAACACTGCATGGATTTCCTCCAGAGGATTATGGTAAACCTCTATTTCCGTCTCTGTTTTACATTCCTCCAGGACTGCAGCGGGGACCTCGAGTAAAAAACAAAAGACGAATATCATGAGATCAGTGTCATCATCCTACGTCTAAACAATCACCAGTGACTCTCCAGCTGCTCGGCCTAATGTCACACAAATGCAGCATGGAGGAGGATGCTGTTATTTTTGACTGAGTCAGCATCAATACGCCGATGCTGTCGCCTTTCTGTGCGGATGAGGGGAATCCTTTGCTCTCTGCAGCTCTGTTTTACGTAAGTGGTCTTGTTAGAGCTGGTTTCACACATCCCCTCTGTATGATACACAGCGAGCTGCCGCCGCCACTGCTGCTGCTGACTTCAGACTCTGCACATTCCCAAATATTATAATTCATCAGCGGAGCAACAAGAACATCTATAAACAGGCTCTGACACATTTGCACTGCTTCAGTTTGAGAGCTGTCGCTTTCTTTTGCTTTCTTAGAAGCTTGTATGTCTGCAGGATGTTGATTGAAACACTTTAAATATGTAGCATTTCATGAAGTTTGCACTTAAAAGACATCACAAGTCAAGCAATAATGCACCATGAATTTATACTGTATACATACATACAGTATGTAAAACAATCCACTTAAACACACAGTACCTAATTTTTTGGCCACTTTTGGGTAGTGGAAAAAAATAGCAAACACACACCCCATGTTCTTTGTCTTTTTACTCTCAGTGTGCACTGCTGCTGTACATACTGTTGCATGGAGTGTGCATACAACTGGGCATACCACTTTGTAATAACACTGTGCCTTGATTTTCAATTGTCTTGCTCTTATATCTGTTGCAGTAAAATGAAACAGTATGTAATTTGGAATGCAGCAGGCCTTAACGTTATCCGTTAGCATTACCTTGGAGATACAACGAAACAGCATTTGACAAGCTGGCCAGAGATGGAGGTCAACCTAGAGAGCTCCGCTGTTGTTACTTTGCAATGTATGTAGTTTTAGCCAGTCTCTGTCTGCTATCGATGAGCTGTCATCTATCTTCAGCTCAGTTGATTTGATGCATCTTCTACTACGCAGAGGATTGTGGGAAAGAATAGCCAAAAAAAAAATATACTGCATTTGACACACTTTGTATTGGGACATACTAAGTCTTTTTCCGGTATGCTAAATAGTATGGTAGTATGGGTATTGGAACGCACCTATGGCAAACTTGTTAGCAAACAGTTGTATATTCACACATTCGGAAGTTACAGAGCAACATAATTAGTCATTTGGAATCATGTTTTCGGTGACCTGATGAATGTAGCCTGGTCATCAGGCCGATTAGCTATCGGCTGTGGCTGCTGTTGGAGCTATGCAACCACTAAACAGCACCTACAGTGTAAAAAAAAAAAAAAACTAGAATTAAAAGATTAAATTATTTCTAACTTCTAACACCAAGAAATGATGTGATACTATGCACAATGAAAAAGTAAATAATCAACAACCATTGTCAGTTATTTGAGGCTAAATTTTATCGAAGTGCAAGAAAGTGAAAATTTAACAAATATGTTTATTTTATAAATATATTAAAGTTAATAAGGGAGTGACAAGTATTTATAGTGAATACTATAATTCATCTGCGTTTAGGGATTGTGTTTGTTATATTACTCAAAGCAATCCCTTAAGACAGTGGTTCCCAACTGGTGGGTCATGGTCCAAAAGTGGGTCGTGGGTCCATTCTCAAAGGACCACAAATGACTTGCAAATGTGTTTCTAAAAGTTTCTAAAAAACAAACTTTATTTTTAAGTACAGTGAATTTCTGGCACAGAGCTCTTATTCTGAAGTGCTGTTTCCTGCTGTAGCATGAGTGACTAACAGACAGGTTCTTGACAGAGACAGCAAACTAACTCGACGACATGGCCAAACGCAAGTATGACACTAAATACATTAAACTGTGTGGACCTTGAGGAGAAATCTGGACCCTGAGGCTGGACCAGTTGGGAACCACTGCTATAATTTATCTGTATTTAAGTAAGTAGATTCCAAGAAAATCTTATTCAGCAAAATGAGAAAAAGTTTGATTTTATTTTTTGACCTCTGTCCCTTTCTTTGGTGTGTGATGTGAATGGCCTCTGTGATAGCTGAGCAAACTCTACCTGCTGATGAAGACCATTAAATGCACTTGAAATCTCCAGAAAAGCCTAGTAAGTGGAACTTGAGTTTGCTTTTATTTTTTTGTAAAAATTGTAGATTTGATTCTCGCCAAAACAGTGCAGACAGGTCTAAAATTCACGACTAAATTAACAAATAAAATATTTCCTTTTCAGCCCCTCTCGCTAAACGTTTTCAGTTCAATTCTTCATTCTAACGTGAGTCGATTACTGTGTAAAAAACGCAAAAAAAACATTTGACAAGAGGAGAGACGGGGCTGCAGGTACCTCCTTTCCAACTGGTGACAGAGCACTTGAAGCTGAATAACTAATGTGAGGGGTCTGACACTTTCTAAACTGAAATCAAACACACCACAAAGCCCTGGCCAAGCAGAACCCTCATCAATTCATCAATACAGGTTGACGGGGAGACTCAGAACCGAAACAAACACTTTGTATCCGCCCTCTGTTAGAATCACAGTTTTAACCTTTGCAAGGTCTGTATCTGCACGAGTCATTAAAAGCAACGGCTACCTCAGTTCTGGGTTTAATATCTGGAGAAGAAGTCAACTTCTGACTCTTCTACACCTTCTTCGGGATCTTCTTCTCCATCATCTCCCACACCTATAGACACACACATGCACACACACACACACACACACACACACACACACACACACACACACATTGCATTGAATACTTATAATACTTTAAGTACATTTGCGTACAGAATATGTATGCGTACAGTGTGGTATTAGTACTTTTAATAAACTAAACATTCTTCCTCCATCACTGCTCCTCTACCTCATACTGTCTTTGTTAAGTAACCAACATGATAACACTTTAGTTTTATGTTGTACCTCTGTGCGTACCAGAGCAGAAGTCAATGTTCTTCAGCATGGCAGCGAGGTCGTCAGTATCGATGACAAAGTGACTCATACTCTCATAACCGAGCTCTGGACGCTCCATATTAGAGGTCCGGGCTGTCACTGCCATTCTGTCAACACACAGCATTTTATATTATAAGACTCACTCATATATACACTCATATATAATTGACTTATTTCATACTAAAGGTGTCTAATCTGCAACCAGTGTAGTAGTAGTAAATCCAACAATACTTTATCAGATAAACTTCCATTTCAAAGATAACTGGTGTCGATTTGAAATTAAAGGCCAATATATTGTCTCAATCCGTCCGCACACCAAACACGCACAAACACATTGACCTCCATCTCATCCCCATGTGGCCGCTCACTGACGGCAGCGCTCAGAGCAGATTTGTTTGGTTTTTCGATCTCTTAGCAACAAGTTGATCATCTGCTACATAATGTATGTAAAATGACTAAATGTCACAGAGCTGATGACTGTTAGCACGAGGCAACACAGTGCTGTATACCAGCAGAGGTGGAAACTGATGAAACACATTTACTCAAGTACTGTATTTAAAGGGAAACTACATCCTACATCCTGTAATCCTTCAGGTCAATATCACACTGTCAATGTACATCCACTACTGTCCACTGACAGGCTCAGGTTATTATCTTAAGTGTCTGCCAACGAAATAAAACCTTTTTTCTTTACTTTTTGCTTGATCGGTCTGTTTGTTATTGTGTTTAATCAAATCTCGCTCATTGAGAAGTCTCGTTCTGACGTCTCGTGAGAGTTAAATTGTTGCAGTAAGACAGTAACAAACAGACCACACGGCTGTGGCTCAGTGGTAGAGCAGGTTGTCCACCAATCGGATGATTGACTGTTTGATCCGATGGCTGCTCCCACCAGTGTGTGAGTGTGTTTAAAACTGAGTAACAGGTGACCCCTTGTGTGGTATCCTCAGCCACCAGTGTGTGAATGTGTGTGTGAATGGGTAAATGTGACTTGTAGTGTAAGAAGCATATTAAGTGGTTGGATGACTAAAAAGGCGCTATACAAATGCAGGTCCATTTACCATTAAGTGAAAGGTAACCCCAGGTAAAATGTTTTATTTCTCTGTAGGTTTCTTTCCATTATGTTGTCATGCGAAAAATAAAATAAATAAATACAATTTTATTTACAAATAAATCTAAATTAAATAATAAATAAATATAACATATTAAAATGTATTTATTTAATGTATTATTGATTATTTTATTTTATTTTTTATTTTTTCTAGAGGGCGGATGTTACAACCTGTGAGTATGGAGTTTAAGAGACTTAAATGACTCAAAGGTTGATATCATACTGCATTATGGGAAATGTAGCATCTATTTGGAGGTTGTAACTATCTTTGCTATCTTTGCTTTGGCTCTGACTATTTAAAAAAAAAAGAAAGAAAGAAAATTATCTTTTTAATTACTCCAATTAATGGAATGCAGTACTCAATGTTTGAGTGCTCATTTTAGGTATGAAAAGTAAAACTACTTGTAATACTGTATGGGCCCTTACAGGTTTACATTGTCATACTATATCATGGGATCATTCTTACTGTTGAAGCAACACTTTAATGTTGTGGCTGGCTGAGGTGGAACTACTTTTTTATACTTTTAGATAGATAGAAAGATTTTTGATGAGGTGTAATGCATTAACTTGGAAGAAAATCTGTTGCTCTGTTTTTCTTAATTAACAAAATAATAGTCATTAATTCAGAAAAACAAGGGCAGATTTAACCTTTAAGAAAAAATTATTCTTCCGTATATTTTACATTGTTATCATAGGTTTTTAAAATCTACTGAATAACATGCAACTAAAAATGTCACTCAAATGTAGTGGAGTAAAACGTACAATGTTTCCCTCTAAAATGTATAAAGTAGCAATAATGTAAATACTCAAATAAATAACTTCAGAATATTTCTAAAATAAATACACTCAGTTACTGATGAATTAATTATGAAAATCTGAACGCATTCACTACATGCAGAATCAGAGCTTCACCACAGACAACACTCGACTTACTTTTCCAGTATGACTTGGGCGTTCTGTGACAGTGAAGAAGACGGACAGAAAAGAGCAAAGAGACAAAATTAATCACATTGTGCTTCACTTGTCTGTGCCAACGACATCAGTCACAAGTATTTGTCAGACGTGTCACCGTGTTAAAACAAAAAAAAAAAAACATGATGTTAAGAAATACTGCCAGCTGCCAGAGTGGCCTCATGGTGTTTACTACCTGCTGCCACTAACTCTATCTCCTTTAACACCTGCTCTGGCAGAGGATGTGGGTGAACATAAAACAGCGACACCTGAGGCTCAGACTTTCTCTCTCTCACACACACACACACACACAAACACACACTTTCCTCAGTGGAAATGCAGTGACGCAGGCACGTTGCATCAGCAGTAAGGATGCTGAATTTAGTAACAACCTGCTTGTCTCTTCAGAGGCGACCGAGGTTGGACCCTCCATCTGTCTGCTGTCAAGTTTAACTAACTTTTAAAGTTTTGTCACGTTTCACTCGGCCCTCAAGCTCCATCACGAGTCACGAGTCAGTCTGCCAAAAATGGTGGCATTTCGGAGTAACTTTTGTGTCCTTAAAATACAAATTAGGGCTGCAACTAATGATTATATGTCCAATTAATTAAAAAAAATAGTGATCGCAATTTGCCAGAGCCCAGTGCTGCATCTTCAAACTGCTTGTTTTGTTCGACCAACAGTCCAAAATCCAAGACATATTTATTTTACAATGATATATAAAAGAGAAAGACCACTTGAAACAGTTGATGGGCCCTTTTGCTTGATAAATGACCCACATAATAAACCATTTATCACAGTTATTGTCAGATAATTTTCTGTTGATTGAGTAATCAATTAACTTTTACTGACAATGTCATTAGCTCAGGAATAAAGTGATTAAACAGCTTCAAGAGTTCAAGAGGGTAAAGTCACAATGAAACGATTTGTCGTGTGCATCATTTTGAGCAGAATTTAGATTCTTCAGAGTTAATTTATTCCGACCCTTGTGATGCAATCATTTTGTTTGTTTGTATCAAGACAACATGTTGCTCACTCTGACGTTGCAGGTGTCAGAGAGAAATCAAATTTGCAGCTGTAGTAGGGGATGTATTTTTATAGAAACAGATTGGTACTCATTGGTATTGCAAACTGACCCCACGTCTTCAATCTGACTGAACTTTGACACACAAAATCATGAGGATCTCCAATGTCCGCTCAGTTTGAGAGAGAAGGAGAGATTGGCTTCTCATTCAGGAAATATTGATTGTTTTATAACGGCACTGTCTTTGTAAAATAATTATGTTTTTGGTTGCTGGTGTAACAAAATAAGCAACATGAAGGTATTGCTTTGGGCTCTGGAAAATAGTGAAAGGCATTTCTTTTACAGTTTTAGTTGCTGTCCTTATTTGTATTTTCAGCACACAAAGGTTACTTAGAAACTCCACATTTGTGTCATAATTACTACTACTTTCAAAACAAGCTTAATTCTCTCACGATCCTTGGATTCTGTGTATATGCTGTTATTGTTTGGACTTTGTTTTTGAAGTTTCTGTTTTTGTTCCTTGATTCATTCATGTTTTAGCTGCTTCCTGTTTTATTTTGTAGATTCTCTCCTCATGTGTCATGTCTGGTTTTTCTTTCTGTCTTTGTGTGTTTTTATGCCTGTTTTCTGTCACACCTGTCTCGTTAGTCCTTCCCTGTTCCCAGAGTCTTCCCTTCACACCTGTTCTGTATTACTCTTGTTTGCTCCACCCACGTGTTCCCAACCACACCCTTGTTGTTAGCCAATCTCCATTTCCCTCCTTTCGCCTGTGCCCTCCTACTCCAGCTGTGTGTCGTTCTTGTGATTCTTTTTCTGTGTATATATACCTGTGCGTTCGTCAGTTCATTCCTGTGTTCTTGGTGTCGTTCCCTGCTCTGTTTCCTGCCTGATGTCTTGTGTTATGTTTGGATTTTTTCAGTTCATCTTATTATCGCGGTTGGTTTTCAGTTTAGTTTTGGTTCTTCTCGCATTTGGACTTTCTGGTACCTGCCTGTTCTGGATGCGTTTTATCACCTTTATTAAAGCTCGCTTTTTGTTAAACCTCAAATCTGCCTGCTGCTCTGCATTTTGGGTCCTTCCTGCACTGATTCATTAAAGATTTAGGGGTTGACTGAAATGTGACAAAATTTAGACTCTGTTAAAGAAAAACTTTAGCCCCCAAAACGACCATTTAGATAACAATTACTCACCCTGTGTTACGCTTGTGAGGAAAACTTTGTTTTTGTCTTGGGGGAAACTATTGAATTTAATAGTGCATGGACAGATGTGTTTACTTTGGCTGCAAGGTACCAAATATTCATAGATATTTTGTTGCAGAGGAGCCACCTTATGGTAAAACATTAATGATTAGACCTATTAGTAATGTTGATAAGCTAATACAGAAGGCTGTGCTACCTGTATGATAGGTCTGAAATAGATTTTGTGGCTCCAGACAGATTTAATTTATTTTTTTGGACCAAAAATGGCTCTTCTGGTAGAAAGGGTTGCTGACCCCTGGTACTAAGTAAAACCTGTATAATTTACAACTCTGTGGACTGCTGCTGTTAGCACGCTAGCCATGCTAACTCTTACAGTTTGTTTAGAAGCCTTCCTACCTATGCTTCTATTTCCTGTCCTACATGCTTTTTAACACAACACATGAATAAATTTCACCAAGTGAAATCTGATGTGTTCAGTGTTTCACCCCAAGATTTGTTGTTCTCACAGTAGAAAAGCCTCTAAAACAGTGTTAAGTCCATGGGACAATAAAATGGTAAAGCTGCTTAAAAATCTGATCGGTTAGTTACATGAGCAAATTGATATTTCAGTTTAAACCTTCAAAATAAAATAATTCAATTTCAATTTATTGTTGTAGACATGAGATGTAGAAGTCAGTGTATTGACTGTGTGTTTGTTTTCTCCATCAAACGAGCCTGGTCTCACACTGAAGTCGTCGAAATCTGGCGCTTGGGCAGTGACTTCTGACATCAGAAACCAACGAAATAAGGCGTCCTTTAACGTCAGCATAATACGCGGCCGATTGCCGTTAAAGTTCAACAGAGTAAACATGGCAGGACAAGGACAGAGTTAAGGCAGCAAAAGTCCGAGTGGGATGGGCGGGAAGGGTGGTAGGTGGGTCCTACAAACACCAACTTTCACCCAAGAGAGTGGTTTTCGCTTCCGTAAGATTCTAAACCATAACTCAACCATGTTTTTTTGTTGAAGAAAAAAAATGTCAATTCACCGTGTTGTCCCGACGTAAAGAAAGAAGACAGTGCATGTAACAGGCAGAAGTTGACACGGTGTCCCAGAACGTCAGACAACCAACGCACCCAGGGTACTTTGCAAGTCATATGTGGACATGGAAATTCCATGACCAAAAACGTTGATATGTGACAAGGTCGGAGTGAGAATGTGTTGGTTTGTTTCTGTAAGTGCATGTGATCAATTGGTTGATCAATACACAATCATGTGTTTGTGGTGTGTGTGTGTGTGTGTGTGTGTGTGTGTGTGTGTGTGTGTGTGTGTGTGTGTGTGTGTGTGCCTGTGTCTTAAGGTATGAAAGACCAGAGACCGAGCTGTCCTCAGGGGGGTTTTATGGAACTCAGAGGCATCCCGCTGGGCTTACTGCCCCTTGTTTCCTCCTCACCCTGCAGCTATGCACATAAAGCCCTTGATCATCTGCAGCAACAGCAGACATGGCCCGGTGACTACTAAGCACAGATCATCCTGTCAAACAAAACCTGTGGTTGGAAGAATATAGATGGGCGGAAGGAAACTTTCAATGACAGAGGAGCATGTGATGTGTGAGGTAAGTTTGTTTTTATGCAAACTACTGCTGATGTAATAGAAATGCACTGTATGTTTAGTATCAATAAAATGTTTAGTGCTTAAAAGATTTTACTCATCATTGTTCAGTTATTTTAAATTGGGAGGCCTGAAATTTATAAAGCACTGGATCCTCTGAAAGTGAGGCAACATAAACCTGGATAATTAACTGGATAGAAAGTCATGAGAAAAACAGATTTACTGATACACAAAATTATGATTATTTTCTTTAAGACTGTATCCTGATATTTGATTCAAATTTCTGCTTCTAATCTTGTTAGATAAAGGATATTTTTAATTCTTCAGCCTTCTGAAAATGATTTTTGGTTTCTTTTTCTTTGCCTAAAATTAATCACATTGAAAAGATACAAAACACATAGGAATTTACCTTTAACATATTTGTTCTCCCTGGGTGATTTTGTAGTTTTTGGATCAGTTGGGTCACAATGCCCCCAAAAATTCACAGAAAAAAAAAGAAAAAAGAAACTAAGGAGACTGTCCAATCATCTAACTCAACCTGCAGGAACCAGCTGATATAAAGTGTTACTCACCTGTACAAACAAAGACATGTGTGGCTCCTCCATCGACTGAATGGCCGACTCCACCAGCGTCACTGCGGCCTCCAGGTGATCACTGTGCTGACTAATGAGAGATCGAACACGTTTGAGTTTGTCATCCTGTTGTTTGGTAATGAGCCCCACCAGCTCCCGTTTCCGCTCATCCAAGATGGCAACCAGGTTGTCAAATCTGTCGGCCAGATGCTCTCTCTGTCGCCGACCGTTCTCCTGAGGTATGAAGAAAATTATAATCTGCTTTCTTTTACTACAACTACAGTTATAATCCAATACAAAGAAACTGCAGGAAGCAACTAAGATTACATGATTCTCTGACGTTAGCATGTAGCTACATGTAGCAGTGTAGGCAGCTAAGATTACATGCTTCCCTGAGGTTAGCATGTAGCTACATGTAGCAGTGTAGGTAACTATGATTACATGATTCTCTGACGTTAGCATGTAGCTACATGTAGCAGTGTAGGCATCTAAGATTACATGATTCCCTGAAGTTAGCATGTAGCTACATGTAGCAGTGTAGGCAACTAAGACTATATGATTCCCGGACATTAGCACGTAGCTACATGTAGCAGTTTAGATTGCATGTTTTCTTATGTTAGCATGTAATGTAATGTAAACTAAGTTGCATGCCTGAAGCAGATGACCATATTAAAAACTCTGTCCTTTTTTTTTTTACATCAGTTTGTCTTAAAAGAAGAAAAACTGAGTAACTGTGCGTTCACACCAAGCACGAATTCGCAAATTTGCGCATCGAGATTACATACAAAGTCAATGCAAAGACGCAATTAGACGCGAATTTGCGCTGGGCGGCGTGATGGACACGTCTAGCGCAACGCAATAGACACGTAGGCACGGCACGATAGCTGCGAAATTCGCGTCCATCGCCTCATCGCTTGAGTTGAAAATATCGAACTTTTGAGGTGAATTCGCGTGACGGTGTGCCGTCCAGTGACGTCCAGTTGTTGACACAACAATAAACTGCTACTCACTGGAGACAGATGGACAGGCGCTCCGCAGCTGAAATGGAGCACCGGTAGTTGGTGTCCTGCCAGGAGATCCTGGCGCCAACCCTCGCCAACAGGTCCTCAAACTGGGCCCCAGTCAGCCTGAAGTACCGCTGAAAGCGGCTATCATCCAGACGGAGTTCCTGAAGGAGGTGGTGAAACTCGTCGAGCTGGATGCACTTCTGCAGGATAGGGTGAACCCAAAAACGACAGAGTTTGGCCCTCCGACGCATCTTGGACTTCCAGAGCAGGTACAAAGCAGCGATGGTGGTTATCTCAACCATGGTTGAGGAGAGAATGGCGGGCCAGATGTTGTTATCTAGTGAAAATGGGCGGGCTCGCTACTTGCGCGACTGACGCGATAACGCAAATTAACAAAATGGTCCAGCGGCCAAACTCACGCGTTACGCACGGCGCGTTACGAGCGAGTAATTCGCTTCACTCGCGCCCAGTGTGAATGCACAGTAACAGAGTATTCAGAATGGTCTGAAGCCTGAGGTTTTTGCTCACAGGGATTAGTTTTATATACGTTTACCTCATTATTTGAAATTTTGGCCATGTTCCATATGAACAGCTGACATTGTAACATTATATATACGACAGCAAATAAGGAAAAGCATAATAGGTCCCCTTTCATGAACATCTGCTTGTGCTGCATGCTTATCTACTAATTTCAGAGCAGACCTACTTCAAGTGTGCACTGTATCTGTCTGTAGAGAAATTAATTGCATCAGGACTCAGTACTGACTGATACATGGACAACATTACATAACAAGGTGTCTAAATATGCGAAAATCCCAAATGAAAAAAGTTTCCTTTTGTGCATGTGCGTGTCTAACCTCCACAGCCTGGCAGATATCTTCCATCTGAGAGATGACTGCCTGGACGTGGTCGTTACTAGCAACCAGGATTGCAATGCTGTCACTCAGGTCTGTCTGCAAACATTCAGAACATCACTGACATTACATTTAGATACCAACATTCCTCTGAAAACATAATGCTGTGAAACTAAAAGGACTGTTTTGACTGCATCAAGAATCACCCAGCAACACATTACGTCCTAACATATATGTACAGAGGTGCGCGTACATTGTCTTTCTGTTTGTTTTGTTGACGGTCCTCTTGTGACTGACTGTTGATCTTGACCAAAAAGGATGTTACATCAGTTTGAATATAAAAACTCCCACAAAGTTTCCTTTATTAGATTTTTATTTTTTGTATTAAGTTACATAAATCTGTTCTGTTAGACCTATGAAACTATGACATGTTGAAAAAAATCCCTCCACAAAGAGGGCTCATGTCTGGAGTGACTTTTTTTGTTACTAACTTTCTGCAAAGGCATACTGTTTAGAGACACAGCAACATCTAATTTTTTATTTATTTATTTATTTTTTTTTTTTTTTTGCATAACCTACCTAAACCAAATGATAGAGATAGCTCAATCAAGTTAAATTAAATTCAACACATTTTTTATTAAGATAAAGTGACTACAAATGTCCTTTATCAAACGGTTAAGCAAAACATTAAAGGGTTAAAAACACACATTTATTGTGTGCAGTGTTGGCGGAGGAATGCACTCTGAGTACTTTCTAGTTAGCGAGCCTGTCACTGCCTAAAGCACAACAACATGAGTCACCAGTGTGCATCTGTTTAGAGTATCACATGACATCATGCACATTTTTCTTTACAGCTTCTGTACCTTTTTAGTGTCATTTATTAGTGTAACAAACACTCATCCTCTATCTGGGCCAAATTAAACCACAAACTTTTGTTTTTCAGATTAACCTTTGCGTGAAGATGGAGGATCAACAACTTTCATCAACCTCATCTGAATTTCAGATGAGTGAATCAGAGGACAGAGTGAGAGATGGAGAGGCCGGCACTGAAATGTCAACAAAGCCAACTGCTCAATAACAAGCCGGACGCTGCTGCTGCTGCCATCTGCATGACAAAACTGCTGCACTTTGTCTTTGTGTGACTTTGTGTCTCCACAACTAAGTAAATTATTTGTTTTCATGAGATATATTTAATGTAGAAGTTAATAAGTCTGGTATCATCACAACTGACCTGATGATGACCAAGCTGCATACTGGATTTAATTAAAAAAAAAAAGTGTTTATTTGATACAATATACACAGAGAAATGCAAAATAATTATTCAGTGCACTGTATTACTGTCAGCATTTAGGGCTTTTGCTAATTTCCAATGCCAGTATCTAGTCAGTGGTTATACAGTATTCACTTATATACTGTGCATTTGCACTGGGTGGTAGATCAGTGTGTATCTCAGTTTGTGTTATATCTTGGAAAGAAATACCAAACAAACCGAACAGAAAAGGAAAGTAAGATTTAAAAATAGAAGCAGAGAGAAGCATGTAGGATAAAGACCATCAAGTCGCCCACACAAGTTTAGACTTTTGTAAACACTCTTTGATGGTTCTTTGACCTTTAGATAAGCTTCAGCTTTAGTTAGAGATAAAAACCTCCAAAATAAAAACTGCCAGATTACTTCCAACATACACAACAACAATGTATCTGCCTCTGGTTTTGTTGCTTTGCCTGAAAGTGAAGTGAAAGAAGTGAAGTGATGAGTGTTGTGAGGTGGAGAGCAGTGATGTGGAGCTGGGTGAAGGAAAGAGCAGTGAAGATGAGTAGAAAATGAAATTCACCAAATTAACTAGAAGGAAATAGCAGTACAGTGGAGTACATGTAAGGTGATGTAAGGTGAACTGATGTAGACAATAGTGAAGAAAAGTGAGTAGAGTGGAATGGTGTGAAGCTTCACTCGAGTGAAGTTAAGTGAAATTGAGTAAGTGGAGTAAGGAAAAATTAAGCAGTTAAGTAGTGCGAAGCTACCACTTCTGAAGACTGCACAGCTCTTCTTATCTCTTGCTTGCTTTTGTCTCTCTTTTCAAAGTTATTTTTCATGTCTTCATGAGGATTATCTTCATTCTGTATATATGTTTCTTGATTTTTGCAACATTTGCTGTTATCTTTAATTTCATTTTCTTGTGCAACAAAACACCAAAGCAAATGTCTTGAATGTGAAAAGCTAATTGCAAAAAACGGGACTCTGTTTTTGATTCCGAAGACAAGTAGTCTAAAGGTAGTGAGGCTTATTGGACTGAGCTTAAGGGTGCTTTCACACCTTCCCTGTTTGGTTTGGTTCAATCAAACTCAAGTTTGTTTGCCCCTTAAGTGCAGTTCATTTGTGCAGGTTTGGTTGCGCACCAAAACATTCGGACTGAGATGTTCTTGAAGAGGTGGTCTTGGTCCGGTTATAAACTAACTCTGGTGCGGTTCGTTTGTGGTGAGAATGTGTTCCGACCTCGATCTGAACCAACTGCAGTCACATGACACATTGTTTGGGTTAAACATGAGCATGTTACAGTCCTGGAGGATTATTAATGTGCACCTCCTCCTGTACTGCCTTAATATGCACATTCAGCACATCCAATGCATCAAACCATTGTTTTCTATTTGGAGCTGCGCCTCGTTTTCAGACTGTATGGTTTGACTAAAATGAACAATGACAGCAATATAGTCCACAATAACCAGCGCTAAAATCAACCTGCGTAGTTGTCCCTCCATTGTGACATTAGGAAGTGTCACATTTATCTTGCACCTTGACGTTTTGTTTACTTTCGAGATTTTTCCCACATGGAAATTCTGACCAATCAAGAGCAGCTTTCTTGTGCAAGGCATTTTATCTGGCCTGCTTGTAAATGCTGTCGTGAGAACACAAACAAACTCTAGGCAATTATACAACTTTGTAACAAACTTAGTTCCTGATTTGGACCAAAGCAAGACAACTCTAGGTCTGAAAGCACCCTAAGTAGCGTGAAGTGGAGTAAAGTGATACGAAGTGAACTGCAGTGAAATGATGTGGAGTGGGGTCATGTAAAAAGAGGTGAAGTGAAGTGGCGTTATAAACCGGAGTGATGTGAGCTGAGTATATTAACACCTTCACATAATGAAGTCGATTCTTTACCTTCTGTCTCATGTAAACACTGCTGAGTGGTGCGACATCACAGTCTTTGTGTTTTCCAAACACTTTGCACATGGAGCAGGTTGGCGTCTCACAGGACAGGCAGTAGATATTGATCTTCTCCTCTTCATGTTCTTCACACAACAGCTGCTGCTGCTGCTCTGGCTTCATGTTCATAAGCCTGGACGAGACAAAAAGGAGAAATGGATCATCAAAAGGTTCATGCACAGCTTTTTGAAAAATATATACTCTACTAATGAGAAATAAAGTGTTTTGACTTGTTTTTAATTCCAAAGTTTGTAACAAGAGTTAAGCTCAAAAACTAAAAGTTTAGTCATAACAAAGGGCAGACATTAACCTTGAGGTACTTTAAGTCCAAGTGTGGAAGAGTAACTCATGTTTTCACACTGCTCAAACAAATCAGCATTTTCTGCCCAGAGGTACATCCTGTGTTTTTCTTACAAGATAATTCCAGGTAGGGTATTTATTCTTTGGCAAAAAGAATATCGAAGCACAGGTGTCTTTGCTACTGGCCATCATTGTGATGCACTTATTATAATGTGCCTAAAATGCTCTTAAAGGCCAGATTTCCATGCTCTAGTGACACAGTGTCTGCAATTCTTAAACCAGCTTATTTTATTTCTGTTACTGCTGACATATTTTTTCATGTCAGGGGATGATGTAAGAACTACTCCGAAAAATTGGCTGAGATCACTTTTGTTTCTTTGCTATCTGAGGATTTCAGCTTCCCATAATATACCTCCAAAGGACACCATAAATACACTGAACCAAGCGTTAGTTCAGGCAGGACACAATTTTAAGCTCAGCCCACATCCCAGCTACATCAGCTGATTTCAAACAGCCCAATCAACTGATGGAGCAGCTGATTGATGAAAGGGAGTCAGCTGATAGATCACATAATTCCTTTCTATGCAACCAATTGGTGAATCTCATTCTGTGTGCCCTATTTAAACTGCTCTGACCTGCCTACTGTTGCTGCTTCCTCTGCAAGCTGCTTTGCAACCTGCCTCCACCCCAGCTCCTCCTTTTCATGCTGTATCTGACTTATCACTGTTCCTGGGGGGTCTTTGCTGCTGCTCTCCCTGCTTTAGGCTTTACATGAAGGCGCATGGAAGGGCAGGGAGGTTTGCTCTCCCTGCCTCAGGCTTTCCTCATTTGCATGTGGAAGGGTGGAGAGGTGTGCTCTCTCTGCCTTAAGGCTTTCCACGTAGGCACGCAGAAGGGCTGAGAGGTGTGCTACCTCTGCCTTTGGCTTTCCATGTGATCCTGACTGAAATGTATTTTAGTGTGATTTTATGTAATTTTCCTCTCAGATTTGTCTCTGTCAATGTGCATTTTATATGATTATTTCAAGGCCACACATTTGAAGGAGAGCTTTTATGCTTTTCCCTATTTTCTGTCATCAGTATAATGTTACAGTGTCAGATGTTCATAGTAACTGTGACCAAAGTTTTAAATAGGGAGTAATTCCATGTTAGAAAAAATCTCAGGGCTGTTCTGAATACTCTGTTTCTGTTTTTTCAACTTTTAAGACAAGCTGACATTAGCTCATGACAGATTTCTTTATATGTTCATCTGCTCCAGACACTCTACTGCAAGTGTTCAACTTAACTTAGCCTACACTGCTACATGTAGCTACATGCTAACGTCAGGGAGAACTGATTTTGGTTGTTGATGTTAATTTCTCCCTTATTTCAGAACATATTCCTGCCATGAAGATTTTGGTTTAGAAGCTTTAATTGGTGATTTCTCATGGTAGAAAGTGCCAATATCCTCTGGTACAGTAATTTCCCCAGCTGCAATGATTGCACAAAGACGCAGAGATGCAGAAGGATGTATGTATTAAGAGAACTGGACACAGCATCAGAGGCTGAACGGGGCTCTGTTCATTCCTATGGAAGTTGCTCGGTATTGCATGAATCCAAGAAAAGAAATTTAATCATGCAGCTCTTCTAGACCAGTGGTTTTCAAACTGTTTTTGCCCAAGTCACACCAAAGGGCATGCCAAAATCTCAAGGCACACCTGTATTTATATCTGTACAATAGCTTCTATAAGGTCTGTTAGCACTCTTATCACGACATAAGACAATAAATATAAGAAAAAATAAGACAGACAGCTTTTGTGATACTGTCTAAGGACCGTTTTTTTTTTTTCTCTTTTCTTTCAGTCGTCGGTCATCATCACTGGTGCTTTGTTGTAATTTGCTCCGTACAATAAAGCGATTTATTGTCCCACTCAGGCCTCTCTCCTTTTAATTGTTAGCATGCCTCACACTGGCTGCCAATCAGGGCTTTTGATGTGTCACACACTTATAATTCCCATGCACAAACAGCGACAAATTGGTTCCCAGTGAAGGTTTTTTAAATTAATTCAATTAAATTATTTTTTTTCGCTAGTCTTTGCCTCCCTATTAGGAAATGGATATGCACAACATACTGATACAGTTAAAAATTCATTCATAACTTTTTGTATAGGCCCAGTTGAATATTGCAGTTATAATGTGTGGTTATCACAAAATTCCCACGGCGCAGCTGGATTGGCACCTGCATTGATACCTGGATTGACACCATTTGAGAACCACTGTTCCAGACTTTCTAAATGTAATCAGACAGAATAGATCAAATCCCCAGAGTGAAATGAGTCATTCTGCAGGGGTTGTGATGCTCAGAAAAATGTATCCACTGATTTACAGGCAACACTTTTATAATATAAGTCTATGGGAAATACTCTCTATGGGCCACTATGTAAAATTGGCTTCAGAACTGTGCTGTTTCTATGGGTTTCTAAGGGTTGTTTGGAAGACCCCAAAACACTGATCAATTAGAGCAGACTGGGCTTTTTTGGGAGGGGGGCTTAAAGAAACAGGGGCTAAAACAGAGCGTCTCAGACAGAAGGTGAATACAGATGTCTCAGCACAGACAGTATGAGGGAAATAAAGTGGAAACCCAAAATACAAGTATGAACCTGACAATTAGCCAAAAAGCTTCCCTTTAATTATCATACAAGCAGAAATGAACAACCAGATTAAACACCATTTCCCAGCCCTCACAGCGAGGTCACAGTTGTTTCATGTAGGCAGTGGGGACAGTTGGGTAGCATTGGCACTACGAAGCATCCTAAAAAAAGCAAAGCATATTTAACGGAAGTTACGGAATATGCAATAAAGGGTCCTTTGTACTCTGACGTAGGTGTCTCTGACAGAAATGATGATTAAGTAATGAGATGTTTTTTTCCGCACATAAAAAAATGATGAGAAACTACAAGTTACAAAACATTTGTGAACAATCACATCTATTTTAGCCCACACACATAATGAGGGGACTCCTGTCCTTCTGTCGCCAGTGAATGCCAACTGTGACTCACTGAGCTTCTATTTTGGAGTGAGGATGACTTAAATATCAGTGTAGACTTGTAGTAAGTGTGTACGCTTATAAAAACACAAGCAGATGGACTGAAGAGGCTTCTACTTGGAACATTGTAGTCTTTATGTAAATTTGTGAGCAGCAATAGACTTCAGACAACACAATGTATTTTAAAGCAATATGATGATTAATAGATTAACAAAAGAATGACCAAATTCAGGCCGGAAATATGCAACAATTGCTGCACAACTCAGTGCAGAAATGAGATACAGATTGTTCCTGCAAACTCTGTGTTAAACACGTGCCACGTCATCACTGCACTTCTACTGACTCCAACTCCAAACTCCATTCTTTATGTTTCTTCTTCAGTGTCTTTGACATCCTTCACCTTCCTAGTATGTTTTCCATGCACACACATCATATCTATAACTTGTAGTAAACAAACAGTGCATCAAAATGCAAATATAGAAAGAAAATGGTATTCATCACCTGAGGGGTAACACACAAAATCAAGACAGCGGACATGTTTCAAAACTGGTGACACTGTGGTGTTGAACTGTCACATTTCGTGTGACTGATGCTCAGTTTGACCTCTCGATCTACTGACAGTTGTAAAATGAATAAATAGAGACATGTCAAAAAGCTTTTTATTAAGGCTAGCACACCATTTTATTTACAACATATCTTTTCTGTTTTATTAATACGGGTTTTATCTTATATTATTGTTGTTGTCTAATTTTGTGTGCCTCATTGCAGTCCTAAAATGTTTTAATCCTGGTTCAACCATGTCAAGCATTTTGTAACTGTATTGTAAAATAACCCCCCAATTCAGCAATATATTTGGCAATGCTGTATGCAGGAAGGCTAAACATATAATTGCCAATGCCTCACATCCATTACACTCACAGTTTGACCTGCCCCCATCTGGGCGTCGATTTAGCATCCCTAGAGCCAGTTGAGATGTGCTCTCTTTTACTATTTATTTAATTTATTGGTCCTACCTGCCTATTTGCACTATTGCATCTTGTATATGGTTTAATTGTACATTTTTATTGGTGTGTGTCTGCCTGTACCTTTGATTTTTGAGAGGAGCCAAAGACAAATTTTCACTGAGGTGAACAATAACGTTATCTATCTATCTATCTATCTATCTATCTATCATTTAATTGATGATTAATGCAAATAAGCAGAGTCTCAGAAAAGTGTGTTATCGTATGATCCCCTCACTTTAAAACTACCGTATATATCATGTCAGCAAGTACCGGTTTGTTTTTTTATCTGCCTCAAAGCCTTAAACTCTCTAAATTGTCTACAATGAAAACAGAATAAAACCCCATCACTAGGGATCAGTTCTGTATCACTGTTAAACAAAGACTGTGGTCTGAATAGAATACAATACTGCTCTCTGTTGGTGGCCACTCATGATTACAATAACATGAAGAGTCTTACTTCACATTCTATATTAAGACTTCTTCCTGTTAAACCTGTTTAGAAGATGTGGTGTAAATACTGACAACTACTGGGCAGAAAATAGTTCAGTTTAGAGTATTTATGAATAATGATGATTAAAAATGTCCTTATGTTTCCTTACAGTTAAATAATAGTGTCTTATTAGCCATTAAAGGAATACTTTACACCCCAAATAACCATTGGCATATCTATTACTTACTCTGTGTTATGCTGAATTAGTCACAAAAACTCATTTATCCCATCCTATGCTCAGTGCTTCCAAAAGACATGCATTTTCGCTTAAACCTTAGTATTCAAACTGAACTGAAAGTGAAATGTATATATGTTCTCCTCAATGCCAGACTCCATTGACAAAACATTGCTCGTCTACCACTGCCACCATCAATTTGTTTGTTTATGTTATTATGTGACTTCAATACAATCATCCCGAGCATATTAATTGGCATGCTACAGAACTTGGACTTCTCCCCCTCCATCTGTGTCTGGATCAAGGACTTCCTCACTGACCGCCTACAAACCGCCAAAATCGGCCCCTACTGCTCCTCCGCCCTCACACTTAGCACCGGCTCCCCACCAGGCTGTGTGCTGAGCCCACTCCTTTATGCCCTGTACACTTATGACTGTACATCTAACCACTCCAGCAACACAATCTTTAAGTTTGCTGATGACACCACCGTGGTTGGCCTCATAACCGGAGGAGTTCAAGTTCTTGGGGACCTACATCTCGGAGGACCTGTCCTGGCCAGCAAACACTCTGACAGTGGTCAGAACGTCCCAGCAGCGGTTGCGTTTCTTGAGACTGCTCCGTAAGGTGGACCTGAAAAAGAAACTGCTTGTGGCTTTCTATCGATCTAACATCAAGACTGTCTTGGCATACTGTGTTACAGCGTGGTGTGCCAGCTGCACGGCAGCAGACTGGAAGGCACTGCAGAGGGTGATTTCCACAGCAGATAAAATCATCTCTCTGCCCTCCCTGGAGGACATTTTCCTCTCCCAGTGCCTCTGCAGAGCCAGGAAAATCATAAAGGACCTCTCCCACCCTGGTCAATCACTGTTCACCTAACTGCTTCCCCGGCAGGCGGTACAGCAGCATTAAAAGCAGGACAAACAGACTTACAAACAGTTTCTTTCCGTGGGCCATCACAACTCTAAACTCCCTTACCTCATAAACTGTCCTAATTCTCATTTCCAGTCTGGGTGACATTACATACATTAAGTGCAATAACAACATCTGCCTAGAGCATAGATAAGTTTTGCTTTCAGTTCCTTTTTTAAATGTTAAGGTTTCAGCAAAAATGCACGTGTTTGGGGCGCAGAATATGATTTTTATTTATTTATTTTTTTTATCCATATTTAACCGGGTAAGTCCCATTAAGATCAACAATCTCTTTTACAAGGGAGGCCTGGCCAAGACAGCAGCACAATAAGACTTGGATTATACTGCACCAGTTGTGTGAAAGTTTGCAAGCGGGTGATTTGATTTAGGTTTACTGAACTAAACATGGACCCCTATGACTTCAGTTCATCAAGAATTTTCTCCTTTTTTGGAGTCTTTGTTCATCATCAAGGCATGTGAGAAAAACAAAGTTTTCTTTGCAAATTCAGCATAACATGGAGTGAGTTATTGATATACAAGTGGACATTTTGTGGGTGAAGTATTCATTTAAAGGTTTATATATATAGTGTAAGTGTGACTCTATATCCCTCCAGCACACACATACACACTCACCTGGAGGACTCCTGCTGCCTGTAAATGTCTATGATGTTCTCAACCAGCAGGTTCCTCTGCAGACCGTAGACCCCATGGCGGTCCAGCAACACCTCCTGGCGGCACGAAGGACAGCGAAAGCGAGCGCCACTGGAAGCCATGGTGGAGGAGCCGCGGGACTGCCACAGAGGGTTAGCTGACTGGATAGACAGGAGAGAGAAATAAAATGTTTTTTTTTTTCTTTTTTAAAAAAAGGTCCATTGATGGCTCCTGAGTAAAAGATAAACTACCACCATCTTCTCCTCCTATTCCAAAACATGGAGGTTCCCATTAGGATGTCTTTGTGATGGCTCAGCTTGTGATAACTTCTGGAGCAGTTCATAATGTTTCTGTTTTGTAATACTAGGATCAGATTACAGTACATGGTGTATTTGTCTTCTGAGATGGGCACACAGTCATTAATCCTTGCATCAACAAGGCATTTTCACCCAGAGGACTGCTGCTCACTGGATATTTTCTCTTTTTCCTCTGTAAACCCTAGAGATGGTTGTGTGTGAAGTGAAAATCCCAGTAGATCAGCAGTTTCTGAAATACTCAGACCAGCCCGTCTGACACCAACAACCATGCCACGTTCAAAGTCACTTAAATCACCTTTCTTCCCCATTCTGATGCTCGGTTTGAACTTCAGCAGGTCGTCTTGACCATGTCTACATGCCTAAATGGTTGAGATGCTGCCATGTGATTGATTGATTAGCTATTTGCATTAATGAGCAGTTGAACAGGTGTACAAGTGGCCAGTGAGTGTATAATTACTCATTACTTTTCAGATTAAGTTTTTAGACCAAAACATTTGAGGAGTTTTTGAAATATCTCTATTATTAAATTAACCAATAGTGTTAATGTTATCTTGAATTCTTGAAGAAAACTTTGTTTTTATTGCATGCCAGAAAATTCTTGATGAATTAAAGTTTTCACAAGTTTTCTCCTCTTTTTGGATTCTTCATTCACCATGGAGGCATGTGAAAACAAAAGGTTTCTTCACAAATTGAACGTAATACAAGGCAAGCTTTTGGTATAGCTACAAATGATAGCCTAATTTTGTGTGTGAAGTTATCCTTTATCTACCACGTGAGACAAATCCCAGACTCACCTGGAAGATGTCGTTGGCACACTTGCGGCAGAGGTTGTGCTGGCAGGGCAGGATGACCACAGGTTTGGAGAACATCTCCAGGCAGACTGGGCAGATCAGCTGCTTCTCTAGGTTCTCCATGGTGGCTCCTCCGCCTGCACCAGGCCCAGAACTGCCTGCTGATGGAGGCCTGAGAGCAAAGTTCATTTCCTCCAGGCAGCGGTGAGTAAAATATCAAAGATGAAAGAAGAGGATAACAAGCAGAGATAGGTGGGGAATGTTCTGGATGTTGGTTTTGTTGGTGTTTGTAGTCGTATTTTCTCTCCGTTTTCTGTCCTAGCTCTCACAACTTCTCTTTGCCCCAGCTGTCTATCCTTTTACCCTCGCTGCCAGCCTGTCTAACCCTCCCATGCCCGCTGTCTCAGTCCCACAGCAGCCGGATTGTTGACTGTTGGTATTTTTAGCTCCTCAGTTTGTTCTGGCTTGGGTTACTGTCTAAACTGTTCTGCCACGGTTGGACCACTGGAAAGTCCGGGCGTGGCAGAGGATCAGGACAGTGATCAAATGATAATGTTTGTATGTAGTGTGATACTTAGGAGGGGATCCTGGTGACATAATGCAACCTCTGTCTGCCATGTTTGTCATTAGCACTTCAGAAAAAACAGCTCCATTTCTCAGTTTAGACTTGTGTTCGTCACAGCAATACTCAGTGACCAAAAAACTGATACCAACTATTGGTTTTGCATTGTTCAGCTTGCTACTGTGGAAATACTCTGTTACAAGTCAGTCATTATGCTGATTTGAATGCAGGATTCGAATCCTGGTCAGGGTAGGTAACAAATATCCAGTCTGAACCCTTAGTCAAGGTCCATAATGCTGCCTTCCTTAGGATGAGTGAAATCACAAAAACAAGAGTCATACCAGCTTGGACGTCGCCCGGGTCAACAAGGTCCACGTCAGGTGTTGGGGAACCAAAGCAACCTGATGAGAAATGGGCTACTGGAACAAGACATGGATGGATGAGAGCAGAGAATATGGAACTGTTGGAAAGCTACTATACAACTAACCCCAGTGAAAGGGGCTACATGCAGAGGATGTGGGATATATGGATGAAACCCAACATCTAGACTGAGAAGGAAACAACACCTATCCCAGTGTTCCAACATCCACAAACAACAACTGCTATCGCACCTAAAGACTGATATAGAAGCAGGGGTCTACCACACCAGACAGGACCCCAGGTGCAGGCTGTGCAAAGATGCTCCTGAGACAGTTCAGCACAATAGCAGGGCCTACATGGAACATCATAATCAAGTGGCTGACACAGTGTACAGGAACATCTGCACTGAGTATGGGCTGGAAGTCCCAAGGTCACAATGGAAGACACCTCCTAAGGTGGTTGAGAACGACCAAGCTAAGATCCTGTGGGACTTCCAGATCCAGACTAACAAACTGGTGATGGCTAACCAACCAGACATCGCATTGATGGACAAACAACAGAGGAAGGCAGTGGTGATAGATGTAGCAATCGCGAGTAACAGCAACATCAGGAGCCTGAAAAATACCAAGGGCTGAAAAGAGATGTGGGGAGTAAAGGCAACAGTAGTGCCAGTGGTAATCGGAGCACTCGGGCTGTGACCCACAAACTAGGAGAGTGGCTCAAGCAGATTCCTGGTACAACATCTGAGGTCTCTGTCAGGAAGAGTGCAGTCCTAGGAACAGCTAAGATACTACTCAGAAGTCTCAAACTCCCAGGCCTCTGCATCACTGTCAGTATTCCTTCTAAGGCTAAGCACAACATAGGCTAGTCATTGACGGTGTGAGAAGATCCGTATAATAGACTATTTTTAGGAATTTAAGGAGTCGACAACATGATCAGAGTCCTCCTGATTTATCATGTGGTTCCAGACCTCAGCTGGGTTGTGGTCCTCAGCATCACTATCATGCATTTTAGTAAGGTAAGCACAATATGGTCATTGGTGGTGTGAGAAGATCAGCATAACAGATTATTTTTAAGAAGAAGATATCTGCCGCTCTACTCTGCTAACAGACTCATAATAAGCATTAAAACTTGTACCTTGTCATTTCCTGTTCTCGCTCTCTTGTGCTCCCACTTTGTTTCCTGTCAGGTGTGACAAAAGTGCCACACTAAAGCAGTCTCCCAAGACACAGATAACAGTGTTGCAGCGGCTTCTGAAAAGCACTAACAACATCAGACTTTAAAACCAAACCAAATATATGCTGCTTTACATGGATTTTGTTTTTTTCTTTTAACTCTTTGCACCTCTGGCATTTTGTGTGGCTGGTGTGTACCTGACTGAACAAACGGGAAAAATGTACATTAGTTAGTTACACATTACAATATACCTCAAATTATAGAACATTACATTACATCACATTGAAGCCTGCCCCGTTCAGAAAGAGCGCTTTTAGCAACTTGTTGAGTCTCTTTTTAAACTGATGCTAGGCTAAATCACCTGTCCTTAGGTTAAGAGCTATTTTGCTGTGAGGTAAACTCACACATCTGTACCTTAAAATCTGCGTAAACTAGAATTATTGCCTCACAGTTGTATGCCTCAGTGAACTGGTCAAGTTGCAGTTACAGTAGTTGAGGATCTAAACAGGATCTACAGAGGATCTATACAATCAGCAGAGTGTCAAGATGGACACCCAAGATTAGTGTCACTGAGTCAGTATCTGACCAAATGTCTCCCCTTCTGTTGCTGAGTTTTGACATTGAATAATGACCAGAAAAGTGTTTTTGCAGTATGATGTCACAGTGAAGTTGACCTTTGACCTTTTGGATATTTAAGGTTATCACTTCAACATTTTATCCTATCAGCCATTTGTGGACATTTGTGCCAAATTGGACTGTGGTTGGGGCGTGTGCTGTCCTTGATGATGTTGTTGGCCCTCCTGATGACCCTGCTGTTGTAAGTGTCCTGAATGGATGGACAGACTGCTCCTGACTGAACTGGTGAGGACACTCTAGACTGTACAGCTGTAACAGCTAAGGATTTTAGTAAGCATGTCAAATTTCCTCATTTTTCTTAAGAGGTACAGTCGCTGCTGGGATTTCTTGATGATCTGTTTAATTCATCTTGCATTTATTTTCCTGTTCATGATCTTTTGATTTCATCCTGAATTGTGCAGTACTCCTTCCTCTGACAGGACTGACTGAGTCTTGGTTTGGACTCACCGAAATTAAAAAAACAGAGCGCCTGGGTCTCTGTAACCATGGCAACAATGACACTGAGTGACTTACTAGTTATTCTGTCATTCTCGACCACAAATTCTGATATAATACTTTTTTTGTTTTGTGAAACTCTTTTGGATTTATTGTTTCTCATGTCATTCCAAGCTTGTGAAACCATAGTTTATGCATTAGAGGGTGTGCACAGATGTGCAGGACAAATCATGGCCTGAATTGATTCAGTAAGGGCCACTGAATTGTATTTTTCAATGCGTGACAATCCTGCATTATACAGGATAGGTGACAACCCAAGTGAAAATGTATGTATGAGGGGGAAGCTATCTGAACTCACAGTCCTTCAGTAGCCCTCATCTCTGCTTCTGGCTGGGGCCTGCTTGGAATGTTCTGATAAGTAGACTTTCACATGTCTCTCTTGGATATCATCATAAATTGTTGTCATAGAATCTCTAATGCAAAAAAAAAAAATCATTTGTTAAAAATTAAAAAGTTAAAGTGCATTAATGCTAAAGTTAAGGCTTCACTTCACTTCACACTCACTGTATCATGCAAAATGTCAACATTTACAATGTGTGAGCTGACAACTTGTCTTACATGACGAGCACTAAGCTAAACTTTTGGATTCTGAACAAGGTGGCAGACACAGTGATGACACTGAAGAGACGATGTTTACATAACGTCTACTGCTCAGGGGGTTTGCTCTTTATCTACAAACGAAATAGTTATTACATGGCTGAGATAACTGTGTGCACACTTACTTGGCCAATGAGGTCGATTCTTATGAGAATGGATATCTGTGGCACTCCTGCTTGTTAGGTTATCTGTAATTTGTACCTTTAACACCAAGTGGCAGCAAAAGCTAATTGTGTGTGTGTGTGTGTGTGTGTGTAGATCTGCAAAAATGTGCAGTGAATTAGATATGGAGACTTTACGTTAATGTAACATGTAGTGTAAAGATGACTGTCCCTCCCCTAGGCCAAATAAAAAAGACATAACTCCCTCCAGTGCTTAAAAAAATATTTGAAGTGCCTCCCCTGTTTTGCACCTCCCTCTCCCCGCTCATAAATAATAAACAGTCATTCCCTTGGGGGAATTTGGACAACTTTATAGGTGTAAATCAGTCACACCTGAACAGAAAATGAATGTCTCCCTTTTTTTTTTTTTTACCAGTAATTTGTATTTCAATGCCAACAAAGTACAGATCATACAACAGGTTGCTGAATACATTTTGATTGTTTAACCCAGCTCCCACTCAAACCCCACCCCTCTTTTCACCATTCTCCCCTCCACTACCCAAAGGGATAGTAATACCGACACAGATTCCTTATTCAGATAGAGGATCTTTTAAATATACATTAAATTGTCTTGAGTCATGCTGATGATAGGTCTAGGTAAAAAATGTCCAAAAAGCTTCGAAGTTGGTGAATACTTAAAATATCAATCTTCTTAGCTGCATTTCAGTTCTGCAAGCTAGATGTTGGGTGTTTTTTCTATAAGGGAAGGTGGGAATCATTATTTAGAAGCAGGGTCCATTGGTAATTGCTCCCCCATGAAGGGTCAGATATCATTCCCATCTGATGTCTACGTCTCTGCTAGCTATGCTCTATAACAAAATTTCGAATGTATATACTAATGATATTGGTCTGTTAAAGAATCTAATTTTATTTCATATCTTTTATTTACCTGTATCACAATTAGTTTGAAACCCCTGGCACTGTCTATCTCTTTGTTGTTCCTTATTCTCTGATCTTCCGTTATGTTCTCTCATACTATTGTCTCTATGTTCACAAGGTAATGTGAAATAAAGAATATTCTAAAAGAAAGGTTGGTTTGCTTATTTCAAAAGTATAGCTACCTAACGATAGCAACCTGATAAGGTTAATAAATGCCGCTTAATGTGAACTTAACGTGGCATAACATTCTAAGTTGCAGTTATATCGACCTTATAATGTTTGCCTTTGAGTCATTGGTGAACTTTGATCAGAAAACTCCTTAAAAAGTTCAGTGAGTTTGCCCCGAAATTAGGTTTAAACTGCGTTTACACTCCTATTGCACACACTTTCACAACACTGACTTAGTTTCCGGCAGATGAGCGCGCTCATCAATACAGCAACGTGATTGGCTGATATCTTTACGGTTAGCGCGGTAAAAACACACGATTGGTTGTTAGGGCGTAGGGGCGGGATGTATTCCGGTGATGGAGGTGTGGTCTGAGGCTGGAGCGCTGCAGCAAGACCCTCCACAATAAAGCTCCGTCTGATTCTGACTCTATCTATCCTACAGCAGTTTATCACCGTGGCTTTTATTTTGAAATTCCTCGGTGGAAATGCTCTGTGTTACTGTGTCAAACTTACCGGCCCAGGCTGCAGGCCGACTTCCACACTGCTGGCGGCGTGTGTGGAACACTTTCTCTTCCCGTCCCGTCTGTCTAACCGGCCATTATTAAAAAAAAACCCGTTTTTTTCTGTTTTATTGTTCCCTCTTTTACTCCATATTCATAGAGACGCTGACAGACATCTTCCCGGCTGTCCGAGTTGGTCTTTATCGGTAGTTTTTGAACATCATCTTCCATCTCTGCTTGCTCGCGCGGCGTGAGTTTCACGTGGAGACCGGGGACTCATCACTTCTCAGAAACATCCTCCAATTTTCCGGTTACAGTAACGATAGTTAGCATTAGCCACCTGAGAGAAAACAATGTCAAAGATGGCATCCTTGATTTTAGAGGACGGGACGACGTTCAAAGGCCTCCTTTTCGGTGCAAATGTGTCAGTGTCGGGAGAAGTTGGTAGGTCGTTTTTTATTAATGACTTCATCGTATTACTGCTATTTTAGCTGTCTCATACAAAATCCACCTGCGCAAGGTTAACGTTAACTTTAGACTTTTCGTTTTGTGTATTTTGTTCTTTTGGACATTATATATCGCTTGTCCTAATGTGCCACGATGCACTTGGATCAGAGTTCCTCTAAAACCCTCTAACTCCACGTTACTTTCCCTCACAAGGAGCCAGTTGCCAAACTCCAGTCAAACATCTGCCAATTAAATGTTCGGTTAGCTTACATTAACGGTAGTAGGCATGCGTGTACATCACGTGACACTTTCCCTCTTCCAGTGAACCCCACAGATAACATCATCAAACCGCATTCAGTTTCAGTGTGGTCATTTTGGCAGATGAATGTATGATGTTCGATAAAATGGCTGATAACTTAATGTTACTATTTGAAAGTTAGATTGTGGTTTAAAAAAAGCAACTCAGAAGTGTGACAGGTATGGCGAATTAAAGATTAGGCAACACTGATTATTCACAAGGACAAATTCTGCTCTGTGTGGCGTGTACTCGTGCCTATGACACAGTCAGCATTAAAGTGATGACATTTTCAAGGTAGTTTGGCGGGACAAACAACAACAGGATGGAATGCATCTCTGCCAGTAGTTTAGAAGAGTCTCTCACATCTGGATGCCATAGTGCAGGCCCAGTTTTATCCTCCTGAGACCTCAGCTTCTGTTTGGTAAACATTTTTAATGTCTCCCTCCTATCTGGGATCAGTAGGACCTGATTAGTATTTAAAAAAAAAAACAAAAAAAAAACATTGTCCCTGAACATGAAGTGCTTTTGGAGAAAAACAGATGACCCCATATGGGGACAATGGGTTTATTTTAATTGTCACAAGTGTGTAATAAAGTATAAAACTGATCATCTGGACATTGTTGTGCAAAACTAATTACAAATGATGCAACAAACCTAGAAGTAATGTGACTTGTTCATTTAGAAAGTCTGTATGAATTTTCCTTGCCCCATACTCCAAACTAGGAGTCTGTCGCACCCAGTTGGTCGCAACATCCTCAAGATGATAATGAAGTCCCAGTGGCCTCAAATGAGACAATTAGAAAAACTTGTTTATGTTTGTTGTCATATCAAACTACAGACATTAATAATCATCAATAAATATGTTTCAGCTATAAAATGTGATCAGGTTTTGTACTTTGTCCACTTGCTTGTTGGGATTGGCTGCAGACTGACTTGGCAGAGATGGCCACCGTCTTGATTTTACATGGATGAGTGTATTGTGCTTTTGATACAACTAGATGGCACAAAAACATGTCCATGATTGAGGACAACAGGTCAAAGTTAAGTAGAATGAAGTACAAGGTGCAGCAAACCCAGAATGTGATGTCCTCATATGAGGACACAGGGTCACAGGAGGTTGTTATCAGTTTTATTACAGAATTGCCAGTAGATTGCTACTTGTAACAGGCATTAAAATGACCATAAACCTGAGTCAACACTTGTCTGCCTGTCTTAACAAAACCATAAACATATGCAGACAATTACAGCTTTTATTTATTAAATTTGTGTTGAGCACACTTTCGTCTTTTACTGTCAGCAACTTACAAATACTATTTGTGTTGAATAATTCAAATGTAACTGAATGTTGGGTGTGTTCAGTGTTTCAGACGGGCATGGTGGGTTACCCCGAGGCTCTTACTGACCCATCATACTGCTGCCAGCTGCTGACCCTCACTTACCCTCTGGTGGGTAACTATGGTGTACCGCAGGACGAGGAGGGAGAGTTTGGACTGAGCAAGGTGGGCATTTTTATTTTTTTTTATGATAACACTAAGTTGTGAGAGTGTTTTACGCAATTATGATGGAGGGTGTTGAAAGATGAGGGAAAAAGGAAGATACTAGATCTAACTTATTGTCTGTGATCATATACTGATTGCCATCTCTATTATTATTGTTGTCTTACTCAGTGGTTCGAGTCGTCAAAGATCCACGCCGCGGCACTGATTATCGGCGAGCTGTCGGAGAGTCCCAGTCACTGGAGTTCAGTCAAGTCACTGGACCAGTGGCTCAAAGAGCAAGGTGTTCCTGGAATTCAAGGTCAGCAAATCTATATAAACTAATAACAATATACTGTATGAATGCAATGTTAAATGCGTAAGTTGATGATGAGGACTCAAACTAATTGGCCTTGTATTTGAAGTAGTATAGTGCAGCAAGGTAGGACTCGCATACACAGACGGGGCAGCATGGACAGTCGAAAAATGTCCAAAATGCAAGCCGTGTTTTACATTCCTCGGTGCAACAATTTTTGTGTTGAGGAAAGTCAAACATAGACGGGAACTTTTATACTTTTCTCTGTACAGCCCTTTAAACTATGAAATAGTAACATTTATGGAAAACATAAAGATCACCAAATTATAGTTTAGCATCTAATATAATATTCAAACAATCAGAGATATTTGCAACCTTTAAACATAAAACATCAAACCTAAACTACACATTTTAAAATATCTGTTTCCATGTTCTCCAGGTATTGACACCCGCTGTCTGACCAAAAAAATCAGAGAGAATGGCACCATGTTGGGGAAGCTGGTCATGGACGGGACGCCTGAGGACAGTATTCCCTTTGATAACCCAGACAAGAGGAACCTGGTCCAGGAGGTCTCCATGAAGGTAACTCACCCAAACATTTAATAACCTTTGTAAACGAGAAACTCTGAACTTAGTAAGAACCTTTAAACTAAATACAAACAGTCCTTGTTCTCATCACATACCTGTTTATTTGATCACTTCTCTTTTGTTTGTCTCCAGGAGCCCCGAGTATTCAACCCCAGCGGCAGTCTGCGAATCACAGTGGTGGACTGTGGCATCAAATACAACCAGATCCGTTGTCTGGCTCAGAGGGGCGCCTGCGTTACTGTCGTACCCTGGGACCACCCATTGGATAGCAAAGGTCTGTCACACACTTGCACTGCTAATAATGGACTTAATTTTGACTTCAGTGTCAGGCATTGGTTGACTGGGGCATAAAATGTTGAGATGGTTTATTATCTCTTGTAGATTTTGACGGTTTGTTCATCAGTAACGGCCCCGGGGACCCCCAGTTCTGTCAGACCACCATCAACAATGTGAGGAAGGTGGTCTCTGTGGAAAGTCCCAAGCCAGTTTTTGGTATTTGCCTCGGACACCAGCTGCTGTCGTTGGTCATTGGATCGAAGACCTACAAGATGAAGTTAGTATCTCAAACTGTAAACACTATAATGTCTTTGTAAAGACCTTTTTATGCGATGTATAACAAGGTCCAAGGTTAGTTCATTGTCGTTCTACAATTAAGATAGTATGCTCGGCATCTTAACATTAAAAATTCGACATCAGGGAAACATTGTCCATCAACTTTGATTATGTTTGAGCACTAAGCATCATTGATGTAAACGTAGAGTCCTCCCCTCGTCCCACCGGAGTCCTCTTCCCAGGACGGTCGCACCACCCTCAGTTGCGATTGGGCCATCTGGATGGCCAGAAGACGCTGTGGGTAGTGATTGTCTTAAAGTCCACTGGACATTTAATCATTCCCACACTTCCCTCTCCGCTTTTTATAACTCACCTGTTAACATTTTGTTAAGGCCCAGAGTTACGCATACTTAAGGCTGCTGCACTCTATGAGTCTGGTCCACCCCTCGCTCCTCCACAGCTTCACCCCCTCATCCGAATATGATCACATCTGGCTCCCAAAAACTAAGATGTAGATGGTCAAAATGCTGAACTCAAGGCTTTAACATGACAGCCCACAAACCAAAGGATGATGTCATTGTAGCTATGTCCATTATTGATACTGCTGATATGCACAGTTGTCTGGAAACTAAGATGTAGGTGGTCAAAATGCTGAACTCAAGGCTTTAAAATGACAGCCCACAAACCAAAGGATGATGTCATTGTAGCTATGTCCATTATTGATACTGCTGATATGCACAGTTGTCTGGAACTCAGTCGTTCTCTTGCAAAGCTTATAGAAGATTTTTGGAACAGGACAAAGACAGAAATGTGCCCTCAGTGACCTGAACCAGGGAACCTCTTCAAAACCCTTTTACGCTCTCTCGAAACTCAGACACTCATGCCCACAAACTTTTTTTCTTTTGGGTGGTTTGTGATGTGAACAGATTTTTGCTGTCCTCAGCAGTCTGGCTTCTCCTGTATGAGCAGTGGAGGGTTGAACTGACCGGCCTTGTTATGAGAAAGACTAAAGAAACAAGCTGGTCCGCTCCTCGGTGCAGAACTCCACAGCTACATCTGTGGGACTCCACCTTATCAGGCTCAGTGTGAAGGTCACGGTGGGCAGCGAATGTTCCCATTACCCTGCTGGAATGTTGTTGGCATCTCAACAGACGAGGGGATTGTGAGATTGCAGTGAAATTGAAATTACATGTAGTTCATAGAGTTTGCTCTTATGAAGCTACAGGTATATCAGTGTTAAACCCCAATACATGTTTTCTTTTCATCTGGACCTGGTAGTCCCCAGGTCCTATCTGAACCCTATCTGAATGTGCCAAAATTTAAATGTATGTCTGGTAAACACATTGAATTTTGCCTTTTTTTGCTGAAGCACACTTGTATGCATGTCATCACCTTGTAAAAAATTCTACTTCTCTTAGATACGGTAACCGTGGCCACAACCAGCCGTGCATCCATAAGGGAACAGATCGCTGCTTCATCACCAGCCAAAACCACGGCTTTGCCGTCGACCCTGACACCCTGCCAAACGACTGGGACATCCTCTTCACCAACGCCAATGATCACACCAATGAGGGCATCGTGCACAACACAAAACCCCTGTTCAGGTAACGGGGCTCGGTGACAGGGGTGATGTGGTGATTTATGGAGGTGATACCTCCTGTGTGAGTGAACAGTGCCAGTAAATCCTTTGTGATTTTTTTTTCCCCAGTGTTCAGTTCCACCCAGAGCACATGGCTGGCCCCACAGATCTGGTTGGCCTATTTGATGTCTTTCTGGAGACAGTGAAAGACCACAAGGAGGGCAACACCACCAAATCTGGTAACAGTTTCAGCATTTTTTATTGTCTCACTTCAATTTTGTATGTAAAACACATTATTTCTCAGGCCAAATGATGTGTTTAATAGCATCATTATTGAACTTTATCATTAATTTATTACTTTAGAGTTTGTCTGTCTTTGTGTCAGTTAATAAAAATGTGCCTTGATTGTTTCAGGGCTTCTTTACAAAAGGACTTGTCTGGAACCTTGATATGTTGATATCAACTATCTATGAGTATGAGCAGCAAAATGAAAATGCCTGTGTGCCTGATTTTTCCAGTGAAGCAGCGTCTCATGGACTACCTCACCTTCACGGGTTCCGTAAAGCCTGAAGAGGTATCCCGACCCAGAAAGGTCCTGATCCTGGGCTCTGGAGGCCTGTCCATCGGCCAGGCCGGGGAGTTTGACTATTCTGGTTCTCAGGTCTGTCTGGAATGTCTTCTGGTATTGTTTGACTATGAAATACTAAAGTTATGCTGTATGAACTGTTAAAAGGTAACATATGACCGTAAAGTCAATACAAAGATATGTGTCTGTCTACTTTTCCTTGTGGCTGCTGAACTTCCTTTGAAGATTTGAAAGCTGACCACAAGATTTCACTGTTCAGTCACCAACATTGAAGTAGCCCATTAGGCCTTTATTATACCTCATTATTCCTGTTCTGTTTTCCAGGCTATTAAGGCTCTCAAGGAAGAGAATATCCAGACTGTGCTGATCAACCCCAACATTGCCACTGTCCAGACCTCAAAGGGCCTGGCTGACAAAGTCTACTTCCTCCCTATCACGGCGGACTATGTCACACAGGTAAAGTTGGACTCTTTTTGACTGAATGTGGTAACTGAGAATAATTGTAGTCTGTACGACAATAAATGGTGTTTTTCTTGTGGTACATTTCTTCCCAATTTTATGTTCTCAGGTGATAAAGAACGAACGTCCAGATGGCGTACTGCTGACCTTCGGCGGTCAGACAGCTCTGAACTGTGGTGTGGAGCTGACCAAGTTGGGCGTCCTGGAGAAGTATAAAGTTAAGGTTCTGGGAACACCGGTGGCCTCCATCGAGATGACCGAAGACAGGAAGATCTTTGTGGAGAAGATGGAAGAGATCAATGAACATGTTGCACCCAGTGAAGCAGCGCTGTCTGTGGAGCAGGTGAGGAGACATTACCCCCATTCCTCCAAACCTTATATTTAGTATTCTCTTCATTCTGATCGTATCTTTTAATTCATGTCTTTGTAGGCAGTGGCAGCCGCAGAACGTCTAGGGTTCCCTGTTCTGGTTCGTTCAGCTTTCGCTCTGGGTGGTCTGGGCTCGGGCTTTGCCAACAACAAAGAAGAGCTGACTTCTCTGGTGACATCAGCCTTTGCCCACACCTCTCAGGTCCTGGTGGACAAATCCCTGAAAGGCTGGAAGGAGATTGAGTACGAGGTGGTCCGAGATGCCTATGACAACTGCATCACTGTGAGTAAAGAGGAGGCAATTGCTGGTATTTTGATAACAGGCTTTTTACAGTTGATGCCCAGTCTGCTAGCATTCACAGGTAAATCACATTTGACAAGATCTGCAACTGACGTTTAGCCCAGGATATTTCTCGACCTCAACAGCGAGTCTGTCCTCATGCATTCTTCGTCACACATGAGACACAGCAACAGCTACCGAGTTCTCTTTATGCATCCATGCTGAGGAGAGGAGTCAAGCTGCCATAGGAGCAGGAAAGAAGAGCAGCTGTGGGAGCGAGTGGGGAGAAAAATGCATTTAATTCAGGGGGGTGGCCAGGCTGGAAATAGGACAGTGGTGCAGAGTGGTGTGTCTGTTGAATGCTTTGTTGTTGGGGAAACAAACGGAAAAAAATATTATCACAAGTAGAACCAGTTTGTTTACTTCCTCGTTGGACAGAGATGAACTTATGAATGGGTTGGGTGTTACAGTAACAGGCTGCAATCTTCTGGCAGTTATTTTACAGCGTAATATAGGGTTCATTTGGTCATTAAAATTCTGTAAAGTTTTGACATTTGACAAACTGGTTTCCAGGCCTTGAAATGGATTGAAATTAACAGAATGTTTTGGAGAAGTTTCTTAAAATCATTCATTGATGTGATAAACAAATAGCTGTACTCAGATGTCAAATATGTGTAGGAACCCTGATTTTATGAAGCACAAATATTTAATATGACACCTGACAGACTACCTTTTATTCATTTCTCTTGTTCAGGTGTGTAATATGGAGAATATTGACCCTCTGGGCATCCATACTGGAGAATCCATCGTGGTGGCGCCCAGTCAGACGCTTAACGACCATGAATACAACATGCTGAGGAACACGGCCATCAAAGTCATCAGGCACCTCGGCATTGTGGGAGAGTGCAACATCCAGTACGCCCTGAACCCGGAGTCTGAACAGGTAACTCAAAATAATGTTCCCCATTTAATTATACTTACCAGAACACACATGCTGCTGGGACAGAAGTACAAACACACACACAGATTCTGTTCTAACCTGTCTGTGTTGATGATTTGCAGTACTATATCATCGAGGTGAACGCCCGTCTGTCGCGGAGCTCGGCCCTGGCCAGTAAGGCGACAGGTTATCCTCTGGCCTATGTAGCGGCTAAACTTGGACTGGGGATCCCACTGCCATTACTCAAGTACGTGTCTCATTTTAAGTTTAACAGATGATATTCAAATAGTTTAAATCCCTTTGTAATTTCTTGGAACTGTGTGATTCACTTATGAACAATCTGTAAATTCACTTTCTGTAGGAACTCTGTTACCAACTCGACAACAGCAAACTTTGAGCCCAGTTTGGACTACTGTGTGGTGAAGGTGCCTCGCTGGGATCTCAGCAAGTTCCTCCGAGTTTCAACCAAGATTGGCAGCTCCATGAAGAGTGTTGGTAAGAGAAACTGAATTTTATTATAACTGTCAGAGTGTTTTTTGCCTTGAAAGGAGCTCTATATGATAATCAGAGTGTAGCTATGATTCAAAGGTTGTCTGCACAAGGCTCTCAACAGGTGGCTGAGCCGGGGGCTAGCAGCAAACAGTGCTTAACGACAGCAATACTGACATTGCTTACATTGTTAACCTGAGGGGGGACCAGAGGGTGTGTGTTATGCTTTTACGACAATGCCTATACCAGTAAAAACCTGCCGTATGAGCACAGTGCAGAGCAGTGGCAATTAGCTAGCCAGTGGGATTCACACACAGGGATTCACATGCACTAACATTTATGTATGGCCAGACCAGCTACCACAACAAAGAACAGAGAAGCTCTGATTACAACACACACAGAGGGAGTGTGACTTTGTTCTCTGCTCAGGACGCCATTACTCCACTCTATCTTTACATAGCAAATAGTGGTTTATATACATTGTGTAGAACACCTTTAAAGAACTGTATGCTTTTATACTGGAAAAAAATGTTTGAGAAGATCTAAACCTTATCTTGCTACTTATGAAGCTACATTAGCGGAGAACAACAGCAACCATAAGTAGATCTTCACCAGTAGTTTTCTCGACAGGTGAGGTGATGGCTATTGGCCGCAGCTTTGAGGAGGCCTTCCAGAAAGCTCTGAGGATGGTGGATGAGAACTGTGTTGGCTTTGACCACACCATCAAGCCTGTCTCTGAAAAGGTAATCTTTAAAGCTAAGGTGTAGGTATTTACATAATATCAAATCACCCATTCAGTCATTCTGTGTGTCAGAAGAGGCCATCTTTAAAGGTATGCTATGCAAGGCTTTTCCGAAAAAACAAAACAATTTATAGAATCAGACAGAAGTAATCCCTCTCAATCATCACTTATGACCCATTACAAGGCCCTGTAACCCTAACCCCTAACCCAAACCCCATAACCCTAACCCTAACACACGCACACACACACCCAGGCCCTACCCCTTGGCCCTACCCCTACATTTGCGCATTCCCGCGAGGAGCAGGGGTGTCCCAATTCCTTTATGCGTGTAGGGGTAGGGGACATAACGAGGGGTAGTGGGTATGAAACTAGCCCTTCGGAGCGAGGGATTTCAGATGCTGACTTGCCAACGAGGGGTAGACGTAGCCATGGCTACCCCATCAAGGGCCAAGGGGTAGTGGGCTAGGGGTAGGGCCAAGGGCTAAGGGATAGTGGACAAGGGGGGTATTGAGATTGGGCCCAAGTGTGTGGTGGTGTATTTTTCTATTTTTTGGACAAAAGCCAAAAATGGCGTGCATCAAAAAATATTCAACAAGTTCTACAACCAGGCTTCCACCTCACCATCTGCATCGGCAGTTTACTGTCTCCAAAATGTTCGTGAACATAGATCAAAGTTTCTCACGTCAAGTCTGTTTTTATAGATCACAACTTTTGTGTGGGAAGTGGCGTACGCCTCTTTCAGGCCTCCTTTTGTGCATACACAATGTTAATAAATGAGACCCCAGGTGCTAGACCATAAGCAGCAGGCTTACAAGAGGAAGCTACAAATATCGCAGATGCAACACCAAAAATGGCAAGCGGAAAAAGCTTGTTCCTGAACAAGAATGAATCTGGGGTTGACATTCACTTTCATTGGCAATACTGCTTACAAAGAGTAACCGACCATTCCTGCATAGTATACCTTTAATAAATACTAGTTAATTTGTATTTTGGATAAAACATTGTTTAGCAATCTTTTTCACCACACCTGCACTCTAAAACATGCTGAAAGAACCTTTCAAAGTGAGACGTCACATGCTGCTTCTTGATAACTATTGCCTGTTTGACTTGTTGAGCTCAGTTTATAAGACTTTCATATAAAGGACTACATTTATTGGGGAAAATGCCCCAGTGGTTCCACCAGAAAAAGTTGCAGGATCACAAGTCACAGATCAGTCCATTGACGTGGGGCAGCACTGTCATGATTTTCTAAACTGGGCCAGCAGATGGTGCTACTGGCTACTGAATACTGTATACTGTCAGGCCGTCGATAAGACTTTTTACTGATACAGCTGATGCAAGCCTTGCTGGGTCTACGTTATTTACATTATTGTGTTAAAATTATCATCTACTATTACTGTGTATGGAGTTGATTTGTTGGCCAAATGCTCACAGCTGACCACGATTTCTTTGGTTGATCTCAGTTAGAATATATGATCATGCTTTGCTCTTTCCCTTCTGCTCACCAGGAGCTGCAGACTCCTACAGATAAGCGTATCTTTGTTTTGGCATCGGCATTCAGAGCCGGCTACACGGTGGACCAGCTGTACGAGCTCACCAAGATCGACCGCTGGTTCCTGCACAAGATGAAGAACATCGCTGACCACGAGCGGCTGCTGGAGATGTACAGCCAGGTAAAAGCTGATAAGTAACTATGGTGGGAAAATAAGCAGCAGTTGTCTTCTTGTCTTTAATATTTCTTCATAACGTTGTTCTTCCCACAAGGATGAGAGCGCCTTGCCTCCAGAGGTGATGCGAAAAGCCAAACAGCTGGGCTTCTCAGACAAGCAGATTGCACAAGCCGTACAGAGGTCAGTGGGAAAGACAATATGGTGCCCGAGGACACATTACCTCATAATTTTTTGGGTAGTTGTTGTCAGTTGGCACCACAAATTAATTTCATGTTCAGAGTAAGAACATGCTGATTGTCTGAAGCTCTTCCTACTTTTGATTATCCTTTTTTCTGAACATCTTTTTCTTCCTCCTACAGCACAGAGCTTGCGGTGAGAAAGCTGCGTCGCGATTGGTCCATCCTACCGGTCGTGAAGCAGATTGATACAGTGGCGGCTGAATGGCCCGCCCACACAAACTACCTGTACCTGACCTACCACGGCACGGAGAACGACCTGTGCTTCGAGGATCAGCACATCATGGTGATCGGCTCCGGCGTTTACCGCATCGGCAGCAGCGTGGAGTTTGACTGGTGTGCAGTCGGGTGCATCACGGAGCTCAGGAAGGTGAGTCCTGCATGATCTCATACTGCTGCAGGTTATTGCTCTCTTCAACTAAATGTTTCATTATTCTGTTTCACCTATAGTTTAAAAATAAATTTGCTTTATTGATTAAGTGCAGCACTTTAGTCATTGACCCCGTTTACACTGTTTACAGAGGTGGTCTGGGGAGCATGTAGCCACATTCTTTCAGCAGTGTGTATACTAATGTGTCCTCGGCCACATTGAAGGACCATCTACTCAGCTGACTTCCTTGCTTTTCCAACTCCCTGCCGGAAAAGCAAGGAAGTCAGCTGAGTACACATTGAAGGACCATCTACTCAGCTGACTGCTTTTTCCGACTCCCTGCTGGAAAAGCAAACTTTCTGTTGCTGCCGTTACACAGGCTAGATGCAGTACAGAAGGAATTTCTCTGGAGTTGCTGTCCCTTTGGCAAACTGTCAGTTCAAGTCTGCTGTGTTAGCTGGTGTGTGTGTGTGTGTTTGTGTGTGTATGGGCGGACTCTCACCAACTGTCCCTGGCACGAAGCTCACACTTCTGCAGCAGTCGTCTCCTAATGTTGATGAAATAAATGATAGGCGACATGTTTATTCATAGAGCGCAGAAGTGATCCAATCATAAGTGATAACTCAAGATGCATGCTAATGCCAGGTGTGAACAGACAGATTTTGAGCTGTTCACTTGTTATTGAATCAACCATGATGCATGTAAAGAACCATGTCTAAGCAGGCTCTGTGTTCAGCAGGCTGATATAAAGTATAACAAGGTCTCTCAATGGCCAGCTCTTGATCTCTGAGCTAACGCAGAGGAAACTCTGTCGCTCTCAGCACTAGAAATAACAGCTGGCTAATGAGAACTCTGGTTGCAGCATGTTGGACCTTAGTTATTAAATAAATGCTGCAGTCTATATATATGATTTTCACCTGGTAAGGTCACTTGATCATAGACAGTGTGTATATTGAAGTACTTCTTGTCATGAAAATAAAATGATGCCTAATCTTTTGTAACCGTTGGCCAGTTAGCCAAATGGTATTACAACAAAATGTATTCATTATGTCTCATTTATTACAGATGGGTTATAAGACCATCATGGTGAACTACAATCCAGAGACGGTCAGTACAGACTATGACATGTGTGACCGCCTCTACTTTGATGAGATCTCCTTTGAGGTAAGATTTTCCCCCACTATTTAATAACTAATAGTATTAATATTCATCTTAAACTTTTGCAGCTGATCAGATGCTTTAACGTCACTCCCTAAACAAACAGGGTGAGTTTGTGTTGTAGAGATCAAGTAGATAGAGCATGTGTAGGACACAGTGACAGAGTGTTGCCCTGGATATACTTAGCTGTTGTCTAAAACAACATTATAAACTGAAATCATAGAGCACATTATGAGTTTTATAAAAGTGATTTTTAATTAGTGTCCTGTGCATATCTCAGGTGGTGATGGATATCTACGAGAGGGAAAACCCAGAGGGAGTGATCCTCTCTATGGGAGGCCAGCTGCCTAACAACATCGCCATGTCGCTACACCGTCAGCAGTGTCGCATCTTGGGAACTTCACCTGAGTTCATCGACTGTGCCGAGAACAGGTTCAAGTTCTCGCGAATGTTGGACACCATCGGAATCAGTCAGCCGCAGTGGAAGGAGCTCTCTGACACTGAGGTACAGCGGACTGGGTTTATACCAGAATGTGTTTTTAAAGTACTGAATTTTAGAAAACAGCATTTTGACCTTTTGGCGTGTAAAGCATTTTTGTATTGTTTGTGGTCTTTTTCTGCGTAATGTATTTTAAATTTAGGAAGACAAGTTTGTATTTACCCATCTTCGCATCCCTTTTTTTTATCTCCAGTCAGCTGTGAAGTTTTGTGAGACTGTGGGTTACCCCTGCCTGGTTCGTCCTTCCTACGTTCTCAGTGGAGCAGCCATGAACGTGGCCTACAGTGACAGCGACCTCGAGAAATACCTGACAAATGCTGCGGCTGTGTCCAAGGAACACCCTGTTGTCATCTCCAAATTCATACAGGAGGCCAAGGTAAGACAAAAAGACTCAGAGTGGTGGAAGCTGAGCTCTTCCCAGGACCTGTGTGACAATAGAGAGTTCAAAGTGTCTGTAACACTTTTGCATTTTCCAGGAAATAGACGTGGACGCTGTAGCCTGTGACGGGGTGGTGATTGCAATCGCAGTGTCGGAACACGTGGAGAATGCTGGCGTTCACTCTGGTGACGCCACACTGGTGACACCGCCTCAGGATCTCAATCAGAAGACGATAGAGAGGATTAAGATGATTGTCCATGCCATCGGCCAGGAGCTGCAGGTCACTGGACCTTTCAACCTGCAGCTGATCGCTAAGGTGAGAATCATCTGAAAGTAGTGCAATGTTGATATGACCTTTTTTATGGCCTTTTAAAATATATTTTGAGTTTCAGCTAAATAAAACATAATTTAAACATGTCTGCACCCATCTATGATGTTGTTCTGTTTTGTCTTCAAATTAATTTCTCTTCAACAAATATGGAGAAGATTCTTTTCCTGCTGAACATGCATCATTATGCTGTGGCAGACACTCAGTCTGACACAGCAGTTTTATTTGCAAGTATTTATTATGAAAACAGTTGAGGAGGTCAGTGAGAGTCAGAAACAACAGAGCAAGTTATTTTGTTTCCACTGTTAACAACAATCTTCTAATGCTGTGCTTAATCTGCCAGGATGATCAACTGAAGGTGATCGAGTGCAACGTCCGAGTGTCCCGCTCTTTCCCCTTCGTATCCAAGACGCTGGGCGTGGATCTTGTTGCACTGGCAACTCAGGCCATTGTGAGGGAGGAAGTAGAGCCTGTGGGGCTGATGAGAGGAAAAGGGATCGTAGGAGTCAAGGTAACTAACTCAAACTGAGCTGTATAGTACCCTCTATGGAGACCTTTTTACCGAAATAGCACCCATCAAATATCATTTCACCTCACTGTGTCTCATGTGTTTCCTTATGTCACGTCCTCCAGGTTCCCCAGTTTTCCTTCTCTCGGCTGGCAGGAGCTGATGTGGTGCTCGGGGTGGAGATGACCAGCACTGGCGAGGTGGCCTGTTTCGGGGAGAACAGATACGAGGCTTATCTCAAAGCCATGCTCTCCACAGGCTTCAAGATCCCTAAAAAGAACATCCTGCTCTCCATCGGCAGCTATAAGGTACTGACATGCACGTTCAACTCTCTTTTAAATGCTGGTCAATTTACCAAAGCCAAGTTTTGGTTATTTGTTGGTTGTGAATGTTAAGTTCAGCTGGCAGTTGAAGTAAAGAAAACAGTACAATATCATTGTTATGCCAAATGCAATAAAAAAGCATCAAAACCAAATTTATGACACAAATAGAATAATTTACAGGGACACATGAAAATCATTATACATATCTGTCAATTAGTTGCTCTTCTGTACTAGATTTTTTAAATATGAAGCATGATATATCATGGATCTATGGCGCCATATACAACTGTTTCTTTTTTTGTCTAACTAGAAAAATAAATACAGCAATCCGACTGTTCAGAAAGCATTTCAGTTATAAAATATCTCTAAATTTAATGTTGTAATTTGACATTTAGGAAAGCAATTCCTTGTGCTAATAGCTGCTGAAAAATTAGAAATGTTTTATTATCCATACTTTTGCATTAATAAAACCATTTCACTTAAGATAATGATATTGATTGTCATTTTGTTTACTGTGTTTTTGTGTTTGCAGAACAAGAGTGAGCTGCTGCCCACTGTGCAGGCTCTGGAGTCTCTGGGTTACGACCTGTACGCCAGTCTGGGTACTGCAGATTTCTACACAGAACATGGAGTCAAGGTAACTTAAAATACACATTAATCTTTTGATTTATTTCATCACACAAACACCTAGCGGTTAACATCAGAAAAGTATATTGTTAAGTCAGGTAATCAAGATTAACTGGATTGATAACTAACCTGGGCTTTGGGGCTTTGTCCTGGTGACACGTTGGTGCAGTGGTTAGCACTGTCGCCTCACAGCAAGAGGGTTCCTGGTTCGTATCACAAAGCATCAATTACATCCTCTTGTGCTCCTGTTTTAGGTGACAGCAGTGGATTGGCCGTTTGAGGACGATAGCGAGTGTCCCACCAAAGACAAGCAGCGCAGCATCATGAACTACTTGGAGGAAAACCACTTCGATCTGGTCATCAACCTCTCCATGAGGAACAGCGGGGGTCGCAGGCTCTCCTCCTTTGTCACCAAAGGCTACAGGACGAGACGCATGGCCATCGACTACTCCGTCCCGCTCATCATCGATATCAAGTGCACCAAACTCTTTGTCCAGGTCTGGAAATGTTTTGTCATTTTGTTTGCTTGTTTTTTTTTTTTTTTTAAGTATTAGTGCTATAGAAGTTGGATGGCAACATAAGTAACACGAGCTAATGTGTTTACAGGCTCTTCATCAGATTGGTCGGACTCCACCAGTGAAAACTCACATTGACAGCATGGCATCTCAGACGCTGGTCCGACTGCCTGGTGAGTCGCTGCAACCAGCAGAAGCAGCTCTGGAATGACTGATATGTTGCTCTGTTCTGAGTGACTGCTGGACCTTCTCTGATCATTTGTCTGCAGCTGCAAAATGGAGAACAGACTTTTTCTGTAATGTCTTCCAGGTGAAAAATCTTAATTTTGTGCTTGATCCTTAGGTCTGATCGACGTCCACGTTCACCTGCGGGAGCCTGGTGCCACACATAAGGAGGACTTCTCCTCGGGTACAGCGGCTGCTCTGGCTGGAGGAGTGACCATGGTGTGTGCGATGCCCAATACTTCCCCTGCCATCATTGACGCCAGTACTCTGGCCTTGGCACAGAAGGTATGTCCAGTTGTTCTGTGAAAATAAGAGACCCTCTGTGATTACCTGAAAGAAATAAATCCTGTTGTACGTCATGTCATCAGCTGGCCAAAGCGGGCTGCCGGTGTGACTACGCCCTGTATTTAGGCGCTGCTTCAGACAACGCCGCCATCCTGCCGTCCATCGCTAGCCAGGCTGCCGGCCTGAAGATGTACCTGAACGACACGTTCTCCACCCTCAAGATGGACAATGTCTCCCTCTGGATGGAGGTAACTCTTTATTCCTTTAACAAACCAACGTGCTTTAACTTTTTTATTAGTTTAAATTAAGACAATCCAGTTAAAAACAGCACAAAATGTGTCTTCTTAAAAACCAGCATCTAGTCATCACTAAGGCACTTTCATTCGCTGCTTTACTCAGCTGTCTCTGACTAATGCTTGCAGACGACTAGTGGACAAAATTTGTCCCCACTGTCCTCGTTCTGCACACTAAACTAACTGTCTGGTTCTGTATGAAGCACTTTGAGAAGTGGCCCAAGCAGATGCCAATTGTCGCTCACGCTGAGAGGCAGACGGTGGCTGCAATCCTCATGGTGGCGCAGCTCTACCAGCGGCCAGTCCACATCTGCCACGTGGCCAAGAAGGAGGAGGTAAAGTACTGTTTTTGTACTTAATTATTATTGTAATTGGAGGGAGCCTGAGAAATAAGAATTTCATTGCCAACGACTGCTCCACTGTGATGGTTGTGCACATGAGAAATCAAGACTTGGAACTTAAAACTTCTTACGTATTCTCCTTTTTCCAGATCCTGATCATCCGAGCAGCAAAGCAGAAGGGCATCCAGGTCACCTGTGAGGTGGCCCCTCATCACCTCTTCCTTTGCGAGGAAAACATTCCGGAGATCGGCGACGGACGAGCGCAGGTCCGACCCATGCTGGGAACACACGAGGACATGGAGGCTCTCTGGGAGAACCTGGATATCATCGACTGCTTCGCCACAGACCACGGTCAGTAACCACACAGAAACACGTTTGATAATTTAATAATTATTTCCACCTCAAGAAGAAACACATGTTTTACCCCTGTGTCTTGTGTTGTTAGCTCCACACTCTGTGATGGAGAAGAGCGGGGATGTTCCTCCTCCGGGTTACCCTGGGTTGGAGACGATGCTGCCGCTGCTGCTGACTGCCGTCAGCGATGGACGTCTCACTCTGGATGATATCATCAAACGACTTTATGACAACCCACGCAAAATCTTTAACCTGCCTGTCCAGGAAAACACCTATGTGGAGGTACACACACAGTCAAATAACGTGATTTATTATGGATCTATTTATTTTACTTCTGTCTTGCTTTATACATGTCACAAATGGCACTCAGACTTGTATTTTAATGACTGCATCATTTGTTTGTGCCTCACAGGTGGACTTGGAACAGGAGTGGGTCATTCCTCAAGCTATGCAGTTCACCAAGTCAAAGTGGACGCCATTCCAGGGTATGAAGGTGAAGGGAAAAGTCCTCCGCGTGGTTCTACGAGGAGAGGTGGCCTACATCGACGGCCAGGTCAGCCATCACACAACATTCCTATTAGTTTTATGTTGCCTCTTCATCTTCACCAGTGACATACAAAAAAGCTGTATTGAACTATAGGTTTATGATATCCCAAAATGTCTTTGTCTTGTAATCCTGAAAGTAGTAATCCTTTCGGTTCCTCTCTCCCTCAGGTGTTGGTGCCTCCAGGTTATGGTGAAGATGTGAAGACCTGGCCCACTGCTTCGGTCCTTCCTGAACCTGTTAAAGAAAGCCCGATGGTAATCAAAGTAGATACAGTGTTGTACTGTTCTTAAGCCTTCTTGTGTGTACTGTGAAATCAAACAAGCCAGATTTTGGGGGGTGGGTGTTGTTTGCATTTATTCTAAGAGTGTGTATTTACTGTGTGTCCTGTGACTTAGACTCCAGAGCACACACGTCCGACTCCTCCCCGGGAAGGCCCCGTCCGGACCCGAGCACCCAGCCCCCGACGGTTAGCGGGCGAGAGCCGCTATCTGCTGCCTCCTCGCATCCATCGCTCCTCCGATCCTGGACTACCACCAGGTACTACAACTCCCAGAATGCAGTGAAACACCCACTACTCATTCATGTCAGTGGGCACACACACAGTACAGTGAGAAAATTAAAGGTTACTTGCATAACCCTGGTTCTCTGAGTAGCACGAGTGAGTGATGAGGTCACGCTGTAGGTGAGACACGAAACAAATGCTCTGAAAGAGAACAACGCTTGTGATTGTATATAAACATCTCTCTGTTGTGCAGAATAAGCTGAGAAATGGCTTTGCTTTCTCTCTGCAGAGATGGTTATGCTCCCACCATCCGGTGCTGGTGACGGTTACAGCCACCCTCCTCCTCTGTCCAGGCTGCTGTCCCCTCAGTCAGGGCCAGGTCAGCTACCTGTTGGACAGGTGTCCCACTTCCAGACGTCTCCTCTGCTGCACCCGCTGGTGGGCCAGCACATCCTGTCCGTCAGGCAGTTCAGCAAAGAGCAGGTACACTGACACATAAACAGAGCTGCTGTTATATATGAACAGAGGTCTGTTTTGTTTTACATTTGAGACATTTTGATGCACATCGTTTATTTTTTTACATATTTTTTATTTGTTTCAGATCTCACATCTTTTTAATGTCGCCCACACTTTGCGTATGATGGTTCAGAAGGAACGAAGCCTGGACCTGCTGAAGGTAGGTCCTCTTTAAGCTGTAACAAACATGTTATTGTTCACTGCTGAATTGCAAATACAAGCGTACCTACTGCACATTAAAACCAACAGCATCTGCATTATTTAAGAAGTGTTTTTGAATCAGTTTATTTCTGTGAATGTGTGTGACACTGCAGACACACAGCATGACTTTTGGGAGCAAGTTCCCCTGGCATAAAATAGTTTAGTATTGGTCTGTCTTAAGCCCTGCTCAGAAACTGTCCTCACTGTCCAGGGTAAAGTGATGGCGTCCATGTTCTACGAGGTCAGCACTCGCACCAGCAGCTCCTTCGCAGCGGCCATGCAGCGTCTGGGCGGCTCAGTCGTCCACTTCAGTGAATCCACCTCGTCGACACAAAAAGGCGAGTCTCTGGCCGACTCTGTCCAAACTATGAGCTGCTACGCTGACGTTCTGGTGCTCCGACACCCAACACCAGGAGCTGTGGAGGTGGGTTCAGCTCTGACTTTGCCTTTTAGTAAAATCAAGCTCCGTTCAATGTGCATTTGTCACTTGCTGCTGCTGTTTAAAACAATATTTAAAGATTCTTCAGATGGAGGAAAATATGTAACTTGTATGTGATTATAAAGCATATTTTTATATAACTCTTCCTCATAAACCAAAAAAATATATGTGTTGCAGAGTTTTTATCTTAAAAAGGGCTTCACACCTGTCCCCAACTTCTTCTGCTGGCTTCTAGTTAGTTTTACGACAGATTTTAAGATCCTGTTACTTGACCCTGGTAAGCTCTCAGGCTGTCTGACACAAACTGAACCAAAAACTCCCTCTACAGACACCAACATAAATCAGACTTAAAGTCCTTGTTAAAAAATATTAATTTTTATCTCGATTTTAAATTTTGTCTTATTTGAAACCACTCTGTGCAGAATTTGTAAGAACCTTTGGCGCCCCCTTGTGGAAATATAGACAAACAACAACACATAGTGTAGACATGTTGGCTTTAATATGACATATGAAGACAATATTAGAATTATTTTATATGTAAGTATTTGTGTATGTATTCAGATTTTTTAACTGGGGTCTCAAGATTTTTAAAATTCAATAAGGATCTTTTAAAATTAGTTTTAACAGTTGTGATCAAGATTTATATGGGTGGAGTATTTTACAATTCAGCAGTGCTCTTTTGGTGGAAAAACTATGTGATGGACACACTTTACAGAAAGAACTCAGATACATCATTAGCATTCCTGTACTGCTTTTTCTTTATTATTGGCCAACATATATGTTGATACTGATATATCTATGACAGATGTATTGACTAGGATATTTTGCTATCAGTATCAACATATATGTTGGCCTTAGTTATGTAGACACTTGTTTTACACTCAAGGCCCGTTTACTAGCTTCAACTGCTTCTTATGGTCTTCTTTAGCAAGAACTGTCTTAAGTGTCACCATGACTCCCATGATCAAATGATGATACTTGACCCAAGCGCAGCTAAACTAAACTTAAGTCACATTAATTTGAACCAAACCAATTAATCTTACAAGTAGCATTTGTGTGTAAATATACCAGGTTTTTCATAATCACATACCTTCAGTTACATTTTCAACATCTTTGTCTTTCCTGTAACTCGTCTCCAGAGTGCATCTTGTCACTGCCGTAAGCCTGTGATCAATGCTGGAGACGGTGTCGGGGAGCATCCAACCCAGGCGCTGCTGGACGTCTTCACCATCAGAGAGGAGCTGGGGACGGTCAACGGCATGACGGTGAGGGCACTGGGGGAAGGAGTATTGAAATAATTAAGATAAGATTTAATAAGGTAAAAATATCAATAACAGTAAAAGTCATGCATTCAAAATTTCACTTTACTAAAGGTACAAAAGTGTCAGCAACAAAATCTAAAGTATCAAAAGTAAGAGTACATATAGTGCAGAGTATCTAAGAATTGCACTAAAGTGTAGTGCTTGAGTAAATGTAGTTGGTTACATTCCACCCCTGGGTGAGTGATAGCAAAAGACCATTTTAGATTTTTAGAAATTTACTCATCCAACTTTTGGTTTTTAGTTTGATTATTGTCATCCAGCTGTCGCTCCAATCCATATTCAAATTTTAGTTTCTTATATTTCATGTTGTTGTATGTGTTTTCTGTCAGATAACTATGGTGGGAGATCTGAAACACGGCCGCACGGTTCATTCCCTCGCCAAACTGCTGACCCAGTACCGCATCACCCTGCGCTACGTGGCTCCCAAGAACCTCCACATGCCAACAGAGATCATAAACTACGTGGCCTCAAAGGGAATCAGACAGGTTGGGACTAAAACAGTGTTACAGACCAAATGTGTGACGTTACAATCAGATTATTACGTGAGCATTTCTCAGATGTTTGGAAACTCTAAATAATTCAAACTGTTTGCAGGAGGAGTTTGAGAGTATCGAGGAAGCTCTGCCTGAGACGGACGTCCTCTACATGACGAGGATCCAGAAGGAGAGGTTTGCCACTGAGGAGGAGTACAAGGCTGTAAGTGAACACACGATTCATTTCACCAACTCTTTCTTTGTCTTTAGATTAAGGTATAAAAATGGTTAAAATTTCTGAATGTCAAACCAGGAGATTTCTGTATATGATTCTTTTCCGAAATCAACTTATGTGTCTTTGTGTTTTGTTTCTCAGTGTTTCGGTCAGTTCATTCTCACCCCTCACATCATGACTGTAGCCAAAAAGAAGATGGTGGTGATGCATCCGCTGCCCAGAGTCAATGAAATCAGGTGAGGCCCAGTCAGCACCGTCATATACTTCCTCACAGAATCAGCTGATACTCCCTGGTTTATCAGCATCTGCGGATTTTCCCAAATTAAATGAGTTTATTCTACTTTTCTATGAGCACTTAAATGCACCAAAAAGGAAAGATTTTCAAGGTCAATTCTTTTACTTTTTCTTGCATTTTTAACTTAGATAGGACAGTATAGTCGTAGAAGAAAGGAAGTAAGGGAAGATATTTGGTGTATTACATGTAACACAGGTCATCAACCAGAATCAATACGTGGAACTATTCTGTTTTTTATTTTTTAAATTATTAAGTCACCAGAAGGTCCTTAAGGGGCCCCCAAAGTGTTTCTTAAATGCTTTGCAATGGGAACACTGTGTATGTAAGCTGCGCCACAAATGCTAGCAGCGCAACGAGGCGCTGGGCGTGAAATGAGTGTTGCCAGTTGGGTGTTTTTTTTTTCCCCTCTGAGTGCAGAGATTTGAAAATTGTAAAAATGCTGCGCTCATCACTGTCACTTCAGGCGTTCAGTCACAGTGGAGCAGGGACATGTACCACTAAGACAGACATCACATCTTACATGTGCAAGTGTTGAACAACGACAGCAATGGAGGAGAAATCTGTTAATATACTGTATATATATTATGTTTCCTCTCATGAACCCACACAGACTGGCGGGTCCGTCCTCCTTCCTTGCATGCTTCAGTCTCTCCCTCATCCAAAGCAAGGGCTCCACCTTGTGCTGACATCTTTACTTCTACGGATATTCCGTATCACAGCAATCAAACGCAAAGCGTCTAAAAAATGCTGCACCTTCAGAGCGCTCTCAAACGCTCCTAGCTGGATGTTTCCTGAGGAGCGCCTAAGCATTATCAGCTGGAAAAAAAAATCACTTAGGCCTTAGTCGTCGTTGTGGAGCTTTCAGCCATATCACACACTCCTCCTCAGCAGATGGGTTTTGCCCAGTAATCATAGAATTGTAGAAGATTAAACTTTTCGGTTTTCTGGGCACTTTAAGGACCTCTTGTTCATGTTGGCTTAAAAGTTTGAGATTGAAAGTTAAGGCTTGACTTTGTTAACAATCTCACCATGAGGTCATTTAGTAGCCATGTGATGTGATTGTTTTTTTTTTTTCAACTGTTGGTTTTTAGGGTTGCAGGGTTTCTTTTTGCAGGGAGTTGAACTTTTTGAGGTATAAGAGGAACATGTAGTCTTATGTCAAGCTGCAACTTATGATTATTTTCATTACAGCTGCTTAATTAATTTCTCAATTACTGTTTTGGTGTAAAAAATGTCACAAAATACTGAAAAACTCCAGTTAGAGGTTTTCAAGTTGTCTTCAGTTTGCTTATTTTGTCCAACCATCAGTCCTCAACCCAAAGACAGTCAGTTTACACTGATATAAAACAGGGAAAAGCAAAGATTCCTCACATTTGAGAAACTGTAACAGCAGATTTTTGCTTTTATAAACGACTTTAATAATTTACATCATCATCAGAATAGTTGGGAGATACATTTCCTTATCAACTAAACACCTACTTGACTAATCATTCCAGCTGTGGTCGTATGATGTGAAGGCTTTGTTGATCTGTCTCAGAGGAAATACATTTGAAATATACTTTAATAATCACTGACAGATTTACTACAGTAGTGTAGTAGATGCTGCAGCACTTCAGTCTTGCTTAAGTCTTACTAAACCTCTGCTTCACTTTCTCGTGTCTCCTTTGTGCTTTTCTTCCAGTGTGGAGGTGGACACAGACCCGAGGGCGGCGTATTTCCGTCAAGCAGAGAACGGCATGTACATCCGAATGGCCCTGCTGGCCACCGTACTGAGCCGATAGATCCATGTGCTGCCTTCCTGTGGCACAAACTGTCAGACCATGTAGAGTAAGACGTGTTAGACACTGTACCAGCATTTTATTATTCCCTGAAATCTGTGGATTTCCTTTTTCCAGTCCTTGACGGGGGCGTTTGTAGAGTTAAATAAGACTTTAACTGAAGCAGAAAGTTTATGAAGATATATTATGCTGTTAGATGATACTGCTTTCCTTCAGTTTGACGGACCAAATCTCTCTACTGCGAAATCACTATATTCCACTATAAAAGATGATTTTTTTTAATGTCTTAAACACAATGAACATTTTCCATAAAAATGCCTGTCAGGTAGAAATAATTTAGATGCTGTATTTAGACTAGTTTTGTTTTGTTTGCGATGGTTAACAGACCATGTGTAATTTGTGTATTAGTGAGCCATAGTGAGCTGGAGGAGCGGGGGAAGACTCCTTGGAAGAAAAAAAGCGAGGTGGACATTCAGTGACAACGCACACAGTACTATGATGTTAGTGAGATTAATGTTTCGGTAGCTGTTTAGAACATACTCAGCTGTAGGTAAATGTAAAGGGACCAGTTAATGCATTGAAAGGGAGAAAACAGTGTAAGGGATCGCTGACCAATAACGGTGCCAGTTACATTAAAGTACTGTCTCCATGTTGTTGCTTTGACATGTAGCACTAACTGAAAATGAATGCGCACAAATATTCAGCGAGGTTGGACTTTGAAGGTATAGGGGTGATTTCTTATACTGCAGCAGTTTAAAAATGAAACTTTTATCCAAATGGGACTTTGTGTCATATAAGTGTCGGTGAATGACTTTGTATAATGTGGAGAAATAAATAATAAAGAAACATTTTTCCCTTTTGCAGTTGACGGTGTCATTAGTTATATTTATCACATGAAGCAACACAACACCAAAGTTAGTAACTGTAATAATTCATGGCAAATTAAATAAGTGAAATTAGACATTCTTTGTTTAAAGGGCAAGTTTTAAGTCAGGACTGGTCAGATGTTATGAAAAAATATATAGATGGTTTAACACTACCTTTCCCCTGATGTGGTAAATATACTTGATCAATATTTTTTGTTCATTTTTGTCTTATTTTTTCCGCCTCTACTCATTTAATGCACTTGAATTGAGAAAAGAGATGACTGGTTTTGTGGTTACAAATGCCTTTTTCCACTCATTATCCCTTGATAGCTATAGCTACTAGAAAAAAAATACTGTACGGTAGATAAATGAACAAAAAATTTTAAGTCTATTGTTGTTTTTAATCTTGGAATTAGTTTGGAAAAAATAACCTTGACTCAGTTCCCTTACTAGCTTTTTTTTCTGGAGCTGTTGTCTCTGACAGCTGAGCGAATTCCATCTTTATTTTAAGGTTGTTTAATCAAAAATAAAACAAATAAAAGATGCTGATGGACCATTAAGGAAGAGAAATGCTATCATTGTATCCATGAAGCTGTTGATTGTGTGACCATTTTGTACAACTGTAATAAAATCTTGTCAAACTGCAAAATAGTTATTAAAACACCATTTCAGCCACAGAAATTTTTACTAGAGCATATGAGAACAAACCTTATAAAAAGGTTGTTTCAAAATTGTATTTAAGCCTTCAACAACTAAACAAGGAACATACATGGAAGATACATTTAGAGTTAAAACAAGGTGGGAAACAGGGAAACCTGACCATCACACAAGGGGAATTGGAAGAGATACTGTCATGTGTTACTTTTGTACTCCGGCCCAGAAAAAAATCTTTCTCATACCAAACGAATTGTTGCTGATTGTGTGGGAACAAAGCTGCAAGTCACCTCTATATCTTCTGGAGCTGCCCTTCGGTCACTCCCTTATGGACTAAAATTCATGGCATTCTTGAAACTGTTTTCTCGACCAAAATAACCTTTGACTTTGAAGTGATGTGCCTGATTACACTGGAGGAACTTGAGTGGAGAATAAAGGATAAATATCTGCTGAGAATACTATTGGTGGCATGTGAGAAATCCTTAACCAAGAAATGGCTGACAAAAAGAAATGCCTAGTATTGATTAATGGATTGACTTGGTTTATGATATCTATGTAATGGAGAGATTGACTTTCAGTTTGAGAACCCAGAATTACATTTTTATTGAGAACTGGACAAAGTGGTTGACATATATAATATCTTCATGTCACAGATGTTTATACTGCTTCTTTAAACCAATAAAAAGATCATTACAAAAAAAGAAATCACCATTTTAATGCAAATTTACATGGATGGAAAAAGAGCAGTCAAATAGTCACAGCATGAGATGATAAAAAAAAGTGGGGTTCCAATAAATGCTACATTCAAGAACTGTCAGAAAACTCTAAATTCAACCTAACTCGTAGGGGTGCGGGAATGACTCAGCAAAGTTTTAAATATTAAAGCAAGATAAAACCACAAGTGTAAACAAATGTAAAGTTTGGCTCCTGTGGGAGCTGCTGAGATGTCTACAGATGCACCTCGTGGATATAAGTTCCCTGAATGTTGTGGTATTGTCTGTCATCCTATGGAAATAATGCGCGTTTCTGTTTTCAGCTTTGTTTATCTTAAGTTCATGTTGCTGTTTGCACATTCACAGGTTAATTTCCTGTTGAAAGTATTGAGATTTGCAGCTTTTTGATGAATACCTCACAGTGCTAACAACACTCTGGATTCCCCCTCTGTTCATATGTATCCTTCAGCTGCAGCATTTCTGCTCTCTGATGATTAATTTCTGGAATATATAAGAATTTGATTAATTATTGGCTTCATGCGCTTGAAAGGTGGAATTCGGAGGAAACCTTGAAAGCAGCATCCTATCCGTCTTCGTTTCCTGGAAGGAGGAATCAGCCAATAACAGCGCATGTCCTCTTGCAGACAGGACCATACACGAAGGGGCGACCCGGCGGCCACAGCAACGGGCTATCACTCCTCTACCACCGGACTGATATGAGCCTTTAGTTGGGAGTTAAGACTATAAACCGGATGCCTCTATGATCCAGCTAACCTTACAGCGAGATTCACAGTGTTCAGTTTGCACAAGGTAAGGCATTTCGGCAGCACTACATCAGCTAGCATGAGGTTAGCTAGCCGTGGGTAGCTGTCATGGTCACGTACGCCAAAGTCCATTCAAAAATCTGTCAATTTAAGGTTGGCTTGCTTCTCAATAAAGGCAGCATAACTTGAGCAAAGTGACACTATAAAACTGATTTTCTAAACATATAATAAGACGTTAGGGTGCACTTTTAGTTTGTACGTGTATTAAAACGCAATTAAAACGTATTTTAACAAGTGTAACACTTGCAAAATAAGAGGGCGGTGGCAGCGATTAACGTTAGTTGTGAAAGACTGCTATTGAGGATTTGTACTTCTGTTGAAACAATGGCTCCATATATGCTCCATATACGCCGAATAGTAGCTTATGCGGGTATAACCTCTGCCCAGATTTTACAGTGTCTATATTTCACATGCAGGTGAGGAAACATTAAATTGCTTGAATATTAAATGGAGTTTGGTCTATCTTTGTCTTCACGCGACAGCGGTGTCGGGGCTACCTCTGGCTAGCAGGTAGCCTAATATAACGGGCCACGACCACTGACATTTTTATACATTTATTAATAAAGTCTTGCCTTAAAATAAAACACCTTTAGTGGTGAACTGTGTCATGTATCGTGTAACAGTTAGTTTAGCAAACAGCTAGCTACCTGACAACACCGGGGCCAGCATGACAGTTTATTTGGCTGATAAAGACAGCCAGAGAGGAATAACTTCTGACAGGACAAGGAGAAATAAGTGTCCATAAGTGTAAACTGCCGAAATGTTCCCTGTTACATTTATTCATGAATGGCAGGGTGTAACATAGAAAGTAGTTCTCCATGTGCAGGGAGATTAGCAAAGGATTAGGGCTCCACAAGGACAAACAGACGACAATCACGCGGCATTACTTCTTCCGTTATACCGGACCGTCATCCTAAAACAACAGCCCCCTGTTCTCCCACACCATAACAACTTTATCAAGTCACCTGTCTGTGAAGTTATGCTTTTATTTAGTTAGTTTTTAGACAAAGGTTCTTCGGTGATGTCATACGTTAACTGGTAAAATTTAAGGAAAACCACAATATTGTCCCAGCAGTGAGCAACACCTGACTTCAGCAGTCAGGTCTTTTACTTAAAGGGTAACTTTGATTTTTTTTTCCCCAACCTGGACCCCTTTCCCCGCAGTTTTATGTCAAAGTGACCAAGGGAACATAAGTTTTAAGTATTTTAAACTGGTCCAGTAGTGAGCCAAGGGGCTGCAGCCAGCAGCTGCAAAACAGGCTGCAATGTAATCACATAGGGCAGTTGTGCACCCTGAATTTCCGTCCACTTAAAGTGCTTGTTTTTGCCACTGACAGGCTCAAATTGTTATTGAAAGTGTCTGACAACCTTATGGAGAGGATCCCTACAGAGATAGACCAATTTGTGTAACCAGAAACAACTGCGAAATCATTATTGTTAAATGCACCAGACTCCATTTAAATAAAGAGTAATTTTATGATTGTAAAACACACTTTTTTCAAGGTTGACAGAAACAAAATTCAGCTCACAAAAGCCATCTTGGTTTGCCTTTTTACTTTACCAACGAACACCAGCTCTGGTTTGCTTGAAAACACTCAGCTACAGTGCTTTCAGACCTAGATTTCACTCACCTTGGTCTGAATCATTTCGTTACAAAGTTGCATAATTGCCTAGAGTTGGTTTGTATTCTCACGGCAGCATTTATAAGCAGGCCTGATAAAATGCCTTGTGCGAGAAAGCTGCTCTTGATTGGTCAGAATTTCCATGCGGGAAAAATCCAGGAAGTAAGCAAAACGCTGAAGAAGAGTACACTTGCAAGATAAATGTGACACTTTCTAATGTCACAATGGAGGGACAACTACGCAGGTTGATTTTAGCACTGGTCATCGTGGACTATATTGCTGTCATTGTTCATTTTAGTCAGACCATACAGTTTGAAAACGAGGCGCGGCTCCAAATAGAAAACAATGTTTTGATGCATTGGATGTGCTGAATGTGCACATACTGGACCAATTTCAAAAACTGTAGTTTGTAAAAGTAAAAGTCATGCATTCAAAATTTTACTGAATTAAGCGTTAAAGTATTAGCATCAAAATATACTGAAAGTACCAAATGTAAAAGTACTCACTATGCAGAATGGCCCTCAGGATCATGTATATTGTATTATTGGATTATAATTATTGATGCATTAATATGTGAGCATCACTAATGTTGCAGCAGATAAAGCTTGGGCTAAGTCCAACTATTATATGTATACTGCTGGCTAGCTTAATCCTTAAAAATGCATCATGATTTATTTGAACAAAAAATTGCACTTTAGGACAGTACTTGAGTAAATTTATTTAGTTACTTTCCACCACTGCTAGCCAGAATCAGGTTCCTCTGTCGCTGGTTCTATGAGTACATTTAAGTAATGACCTAATTATGGAAATCAAGACTTATTTGCCCTCTCATGATGCTCTGTTTCCCAGCCTGTGCCGCCACCAATATGTTTTGTCTATCAGATTATTAAGGTTATAAATGGCACCGTTACCATGCTACAAATTCAAAGTTGGTTACCTTATTCTCACCAGAGGGAATAAAATAAAATGGCCCTGTAAGTCAGAGGTCCAATTAAGGAGGTTGGGAATGTTTCCTGACATGACATCAAATCAAGTCCCCGGCCCATATATTGTACGGCATCTAATGTTATATCCATGTCGTACAGTTATACGTTTTATCTTCAGCTTGGCATGTTTAAAAGTTATCAGCATACTGACACATTGGCGTGAAATGGTTCGACTTTGTGTCTCTGATGTTGTAATCAACCAGAAGCTTTCACGGCAGACAGCTCTTCCCACACATTAGCAGACTGAGTGTAAGGAGATCCTGAGTGCTGTGTTTCTTGCTTTTGACTCACCACCTTTGACCCTAAACAGATGCAGCATCACAGTCAGAGTCATAATTGGGGTTAGAGTCTGGTAGTGAGGCAGGCGGGATTTGCACACAGCCAGAAAGTGAAGTCTGCCTTGGAGGCTCAACTCTGTACATCGCCACCATAGTGCATATGTACCCGTTTATTTGTTTTACAACTTCTGAGCAAGCACTGGTATTTCTTTGTTTGACTCGGCTTGTGTGACTCAATAAGAAATCCACTGATTTGCCAAACATCTTAAATAAAGTACAGCCTTTGTGACTGTACAGTACTTGTAACCTTTTTATAATACACATCTGATACAGTTCTCAGTGTGGTTCGTAACAGACATAACATATTATGTACGCAACATGAGTGGGAAAAGATGTAGAGAGAATAATTATGGATGATTAGCCAGTGCAACCTTTTTATCATATTCTCACTGATCAAAACTGGATTTTTCAAACTGGGAGTTGGGGAAAATTCGATATATATTAGCTGATAATATTTAAAAAGTACCTTTTTAAAGAATTGGGATTAAGATACATACTAAGGAGGACATTTCACAATTGAAAAATGAACTTGTAAACACCTTAATGACCTCAAATATGTATTCGACATTACTGTGCTGCAATTTCATGTTACTTATCTGCCCAACATATGCACTAATTCCAATTCTACAGTAATCTATTTGTCTAGCTATACATCTCAATGTATATATATATTCTCACAGTGGTGGTCGACATGTTTCAGTCATGTATTTGACTTGTGTTGGTCTCAACTCACTCCGCTACTTATCTTTTGTAAGACACATAAAATGTTTAATCGTCATTTATATTTACATACAATACATATGTTATATGTATTTTTTAATATTTTGAGTAATAGGCATATTGCTTGTTTTCTCTTTCTCTGCACTCTTTGAATTTAATGTTGAAGCTCCTCACACTAATGCTCATACTTCCTTTCATATTGGACAGTTTGGCCTTTAAATATAATGTTTGTTTGGGTACAGCATACAGTCATCATCAAATCTGATTATCCAGCAATATTTAAACATCTCTGGCAGTGCTTTTTTGTATGAATTTTGGCGTGCTTGGCCTTGGCTGTTGTGATTACATAGTTAACATGTCACACTTCAACAAGCTACTGTTATTTTTAACAATAAAGGGAGTTATTTTAAGAGTAACAGTGTTAGAGTCTATCTTAAGAGTTACTGTCTTCACTGGGAGAGACTTATCTTAATGTTGCCCTCAGCCCTCACATGATAATTCCCACTGGTGGGTTTTGACAAACGCTGCTGCCTCAGGCAATAAAACATCTTGATAAGCTGACACAAAAACAGGACTCTAGTTTCTTTAATGTCCTGTTCTAATAATAGCCCCTTAAAAATGGTGATTTAACTTCTTCTAAAAGTTGTTTTCTGTCTGTGCTCACAAATTGATTTTTCTGCTTGATGGATATTGGTTTGGAAATACCCTATAATATATTTATCTACAGTCATGCCATTGCTTTCAGGGTTTTTAATAGCAATTCCGCTAAACTGGCTAAATGTTTCGTCTTCTAAGCAGTTCTCTTAGTTGTCATGATCATATTATCTATTATAGGACTAAAGTGATGTTGAAAAAATATCTTGTCAAGTGTCTTTTAGTCAATATTTGTGACTGCTGTTCCTCTTTGCTATGGCAGTTTTTCTGTTTTCAAACATTTGTGAGACGTTATCCTTCGCCACATTTGGGTCGTGTGTGATTGCGTAAGCTTAAAACATTTTTTAATCTATATAACTACAAAACAAACCAATTTATTTCTATTAAGAACATACCAATTTATATATCAGTTATACTACTGCAAACCTGACTGCGTTTTTGTTACATGCATGTGTGTACTATCCCTCTCTCATTTTCTGCTTTTATCTCTCAGCTGACAGGCTTTCAGCCAAAAAAAAATCATGCTAAATAGTGGCTAAAGTTAGATAAATATCTGCACTTCATAAATCTTGGAGAACAAAAGAGTCACAGTTAAATATCTGGAAAGGAAGACAAAAGACTCCTTTGTGTGTCTCTCTTTCTCCCTGTCTCTAGTTTTAGTGGCTGGTTTTCTATTGTGCTTCGTTTTCATACCGTCAGTCCTCTTACCGTGATAAATGGACACTATTTGCATACATACAGGGCAGTTTTTTAAAAGTCTGCACCACAACAACCGCAGTTTGCTAATTAACCTAATAGACCTGGCTCAGTGATGCTTCATCGATCGCTCCAGTATGAGCTGCAGGGTGGCAGATAGAGCAGTGCAGATTCTGTCACCTGATGGTCTTAACGGTTTATAGCTAAGGCCTCTTCTATGGACCTGCTCTCTCCTGACAGAGCGCCACCCGGTTTGTGCAGCATGTTTGGAAAATTTTGGAGTATTTACATCAGCTTTCTTGGCTTCAGTGGATACGCCATCTGGGCCCGCAGTGTGTCCATCGTGGAGAAAAATATTGGCCTTTTTTATCTCGTGTTTGCAGGGTTTATTCTCGTCAAGAGACTGGCCGGATTTTCTGAGTCCTGTGCACTTTCTGCGGCAAACACAGTCCACAGCACACACATGCTTTTGTTATCATAGGAGATTATTTTCTCCATTAATCAATTAATCGTTTGGTCTTTAAAATGTATGAAAAGCAGTGAAAAATATGATATTAGTGATATAATTTAAGGCAAGGAAAAGCAGCTAGTCCTTACATTTGAGAAGCTGGAAGCAACAAATGTTTGGAGGTTTTAAAAAATCACTAACTGGTTATCAACTAAAGAGGTGTGCCCTAACTGAGGGCAATGTGTAATTTTTCTCCAGTAGTCCTATCTGGCAGAAATAGTGTTTCTACCCATTCATTTTATTTATTTATGTATTTTTTTTTTGTTAAAAGGATTTTATTCCAAAGTTCTTCTTCCATACCAAAAACATTAGTACATTGAATTTTTTAACTCTATTTCCAACACATTTTTTTTTTATTATTGAAATATTTCTGTTGCTTTTTGTAAATATTCTGTTTCATTTTTTCTCAGCTAAATTCTCAACATAATTCCCCAATGGAGAACACCATGATGGCGTAGCTACAGACCTTGCAACCCTCTGTGTGAATGTTGAACACTGTTGCTGCCATCTCAAAAAATTGGCAAGAACATAATAAAACAGTGCAGACTAACTGCACCATCTTTTTAAAATTACACATGCATGTAAGCAGTGTGAAGCCTAATATTTCATTTTCACAAAAGAAGGCTCTTCACTTAATCAGATGAGAGACAATAGAAGCAAAGCTGCTTTGTGTTACAGCAGTGAAACACTTTTTTTTTTCTCATTCAAAGCATTACCATAAAGCACAAAAGGGACTGAGGATCTGACCACCAGTGAACATTAGGAAATGTTTTTCCAAGACATGTCCTCAGGTGGGGGATCTTGTTTTAGCAAATTAAAAATAGTTTGGATTTGATCAAAGTGAAGTACTGTTTGTGTGTGACTGCTGAGACTACAACAAAGAATGTGTGTTCTATGTGAACACTCTTCGAAGTTGTGAACATGTTTCACACTTAATTGTTAGTATTTTATAGACTAAAATTAGTTAGCTCAGTCCATAACCCATGCCATCCTCTTTGAATCCAGCTGCAGTCTTCTTTGATGAACATTATCTCCATCTATATACTGGTTTTGGAGTGTACAGCCAATAAAAGCAGGAGCATTTTGCCAGGATCAATGCTGTTATTCTACTTTTTTCTCTCTCTTAATAACATGAATATGTGAGTTTACACTTTGACGAAGGGAGCAGATGACTTTATAGTGGTTAGCTGAAATACCAAACGCTTTGTTCACACAGCCCCTAGCATTAGCTGGGGATTTGTAATAATTGCAAAGGTCATCTGAGTTTTTAATCCTGTGCAAATCTGCCCACTTTGTAATATCTAAAGCAAAAAATCCAGAGGGAATTGCCTAGCATATGTCAGGAAACATGTCTGGTAATATCAGCTCTGTTTAAACACAAATCTAATGTGTTATTTATCTCTATATTTATATTTATTTACTTTTAAGGCTTTTCTTCCTGTGTTAGAGTCAAGTGGAGGCTGCAGTTGAAATGTTTAATGAAAGTGAAATGTTTTATTTAAAGCAGCCTGCACAGCATGATTACCTCTGTCTGTCTGTCTGTCTGTCTGTCTGTCTGTCTGTCTGTTTGTCTGCCCTCTTTCCATCCTGTACGGTATCAAACACAGTATATAGATCTGTTGTTTAGTTTGTTGTGGTATGTGTGTGTATGTGTGTGCGCAGGGCTGTGTAGCCCCAGTGTGACCAGGACATTGGCCCTCTCTGACATGGACTCGGACGAGTAATCTGTAAGATCAGCAAAATGTAATCTTCTTTAGTCAACGACCCGGACAGCATTATTTGTGTGGCTGAGTAAGAGTTTGTGTGTGTGTGTGTGTGTGTACAGTTGCCATAGTTTAATACAGGCCAATGGCAGCCCTCAAACATTTTGTGCCACCCCGAGCGTGACATGAAATGCACACAATATATTAACCATTCGAGGCCCATTTCAATACTTTAGTTTTCAGTAGCTTACACTTAGTACACTACTCAGCTGCTGCATCAACAACAAGCATCTGTCAGGTTAGGAACTTGTAGAAAGCTACTAGTTGCTTGCGAGTGTCGCTGGAATAACTTTCTGTCATCAATCCTAGTGCTGTGAGCTACAGTTAGTGACTTCACTGGACAACTCAGCAGTTCAATATGAAAGTGAGATGAAAAAGGTATTTCATTTTCTGTGTGAACTTTCCCTGTGCAGCTCTCAATCATATGCTGACTCCCTAAATTGGCACAAAGTCATCAAAACTTTAAAGAACCCCTGGTTTAATTGAAATTGGGAATAACATGGAAATATAAGGGTTTATCATATGCAGATAGAAACAAAGATAAGCAGACATGTTTGTAAAACAATTTAGTTTAAGTCAGCTTTCATTAGATTAGTTGAAAAAAACATTTCATATGAAGTAATTTTCCCCTCAGCCCTCGCAGGAATTCTCTATGGACTTTTTTTTTTTTCCAAAAGATGAACATGCATTTTTTATTTTTTTTTAACGAACCAAAAACAAAAAAATCAAATTTTGCTATTGATAAATCCATTTACACAAATGAGAACAAGCTTTATGTCTACCTGCTCAAAGGCAAAAGCATTATGTTTTCTCACATCCTAACAGCTGACATTTCCTTCGTTGTCACTTGAAAAACAAACAACAAAAGAAAAACAAAAGAAAATGTATCAGCAAGTTTTGATAACAGATTATTTGTTAAAGTTTGCTGCTTTTCCGGTTTTGTATAATTTTATGCTGAATATGTTTGAGAAAAACAGACATTGTTTATTGAGAAAACATGTAGCCTTCAGCTTTTGACTTTGGAGAAACTTTTCTTTTTTTAAATTTAGTAGACAGAAAGATGAATAAAATCAATGGTAAAGCATAATCAACAGATAATAAATACATGGAAATGACTGGACAGATTACAGTCAAGGCTACTGCTCGACTGACAGTTTATTTACAGTGTGAGTTGTTCCATCACTGCTTGTGATTGTCTTACACTCAGTGTGTCAGAGTTACTGACAGTACCTATAAAATGACAACTTTATTAAGTAGCTGTTTTATATTTCGGCTGCAGAGTTTCCTATGATGCACTGAGCGATGCTTTTGTTTTTTTGTAAAGAAAACATCTTTGACAAAGCACTTAGCTTACTTGTAGGGGCTGGTTGCACCACTCCAACAACACTTAACAACTTACTGTAGGCTCATTAGAAGCCCTTTCTACGACTGCAGTGCAGTTGGTTTATATGGGAATTAACACAATAACCTTGGTCTTCGTTAACAGAGGATAGGACAGGAAGAAGTCCACCTCATTTCTTACAGAGATGTGTTCAGCTCTTGTTGCTCTGACTGTTTCTGGCTAACCTCAACTTTGGGGAAAAGGTTGTGTTATGATGTAATTATAACTGTTGTAGGAGATGAAATTTCTTATTTATTTAATGGTAATATTAATAGTAATATCTGACACAGGTAAGTCTTTAAGTGCTGTTTAGAATACACAGAGGATGAAGGAGGAGCACATGTATCGCTGCTGTAATATTTGATCTCCAATCCCTTAAGTGACATTCAATAACATGTCACCATCTTTAAATATTTTTTGTGATATGTGATATTTTTTTCCTGCTATATGACCAGAGGTAAGCCATGGCTGAACCGAACCCCTCCCGCCCCCAAAGGAAGATGTCCACCGCTGGGGAGAGTGTGTACAAGGTGCTAGGGCTGGAGAAAGGAGCGACAGCTGAGGACATCAAGAAAGCATACAGGTAAGCAGTCTGAGCATGCAGTAATCTTAATTATTGCTCCAATTACGACGTCTCTTCAGAGAGGATTAGTTTCTCCGGAGAAGGCAGGCTAACCACATTGTCATTATTACTTTAGGCATTTCCTAAATCCTTTGCTTAAATTTATGTAATCCTGTTCCTGATTGTGTCGGCAAATTCCCCCTCATTAGTGGTGCGATTTCTCAGAGACATTCCTCCACCAGTCATATTGCTAAAGAGCATATTTCTGTCTGTGCAGGTGGAGACAAGCTAACATGAAGCATATGTTCATGAGCAACTAATGATTGTTTTTAAATAATCTATCAAAGTGGGTTTAATTGGGAAATTTAAAGTAGTCTATAAAGTGTCAAAAAGTGGTTAATATGTCCATTAACAGTTCCCAGAATCCAAAGCTGCTATACATTTACTTTTAACCAACAGTGTCAAACCTAATAGCATGACATTTACACTGATATTAAATAGAGAAAAACAGCAAACCTTTATGTTTAAATAAAACCTGAATCAGCAAATGTTTGACATTATTGATTAATGAAAGTTAAGTCATTCATCAGTTATCAGAAGCATACTTTGGGCTGCACATGTTGATTAATATGTGGACTGTTTCCTAAATTAATCAGACTATTTCATAAATTGTCCAAAATGCCTTTGAAAATTTCCTGAAGCTCATTTCACCCAACAGTTCACAAACCTTCAGGTTACTGTCACATAAAACAAACCAAAAAAAGCAGCAAGAAGAAAGAGAATAATCTCTTTTAGTCATTTTCAAGCCAAAAAAAGACAATTATGATCAATTTATTGTTTGAAAAAAAAAAAAAAGTTAGTCAATTTATTAATTAACAAATCATTTTACTTCTGTTCTGTCCCTATATTTATTTTATTTTATTTTGATTTATTTTATTTTATTTTATTTTATTTTATATAGATCACACCACTCTCACTACTACTTTACTTCTATTCTTATTTTAGTTTGATATATTTATTTATAATTTTTTTTACTTTACACATTTTCACTCATTCTTGTGTTTGTGCTGCTGCAAAAACCAAATTCCTTCTCTTACCTCATCCTAATTTTGATATTGATGAATTGTCTGGCAATTGGCCTGATTGATTACACAATTATTTTTTTCAGTTCAACATTAACATTGTAACTTTAATTTATTTATTGTTAATTTATTTTTAATGTATTACAGTATGGTTGCCAGTGTAATCTGATGACCTTGACATCAAGTGTTTTAATCTGGTGGAGGAACCTTGTTTGTTTGTTTTTGTTTTTTAGTCAAATACTCTCCTTTTAATAGACCATAAAAATGACTGATTATAAACTATCCATCCATTAATAAACTGAAGATAGAAGAATCCTTAAATAAATAAAATCTCAACCTGAGCCTTCCTTCCTTTACTCAAACACTTTTCCTCTGCCTCACTTTGCATCATTTGATTTCCTGTGTGCTCTTCTTTTTCTCCTGTCAGGAAACTAGCGTTGAAGTACCACCCAGATAAGAACCCAGACAACCCGGAGGCAGCGGAGAAGTTTAAGGAGATTAACAACGCCAACTCTATTTTAAATGATGAGACCAAGAGGAAGATCTATGACGAGTATGGCTCCATGGGCCTTTACGTGTCGGAACAGTTCGGAGAGGAGAGCGTCAAATATTACTTCCTCATGTCTAAGTGGTGGTTTAAGGTTTGTGCTCTGCCTTGTTTACAGTCTATACTGATTGTAAAGTTGTTACTTGTGCATAAATAAGCGACAGTGTGTGCTACATTTAACTATTTTTTAAGCTGCTACTGTAATATTGAGACTGTTGTTGGCTCACTGTGATGCAGATTTTGAAAGAAGGGATTATTTGCACAGCATTAATGCTTTCACATACATGTGGTTAACATAATAGCACTAACACCCATGTAATCTAGTGCAATAAGCCACCAATAAATACTACCTTTTTACTGTTTATAATGTGTCAGATACTGTCGTTCAGCAAGAGTTTTATGGTATTTTGTACATTCTTTTCCTCTAAAAATTTCACTAAATTATGAAGTGAAAAATATCCATGGCAAACTTTTCATGACTCTTTGAATTTGAAACTAGGATTCCTAGGTTTATTTTCTGCCTTATCCCATGTGAGAACCTTATATTACTGTTATAAATCAAGATTATAAAGTACCTTCTGCATTTTTGTCCTCATACATCTCACACACATGCATGAATCCTAGATATGCCAGGACAGTTTCCTGTACAAAACTGTATTTCTAACCTGATTTAGAGGATTAGATTAATTGTCATCCCAACATTCTAATAAATCCCCATGTTTGCTCTCATATAGCTTAAATTGTGTTTCCCCCTGCAGGGTCTGGTCCTGTGCTGCACGATGTTCACCTGCTGCTGCTGTTGCTGCTGCTGTTGTTTCTGCTGCGGGAAGTGTAAACCACCCGACGATGACGAAAACTACCAGTATGTCGACCCCGAAGACCTGGAGGCCCAAATCAAAGCGGAGCAGGATGGAGGTGAGAGGGAGTTTCACATGGTTACAGTGGTGGCGGAAAGTAACTAAGCGCATTTACTTAAGTACCATACTCAAGTACAAATTTGAAGTCCCTGCACTTTACTTGAGTATTTCCAGTTTGTGCAGCTTTACACTTCCACTCCACCACATCTCAGAGGCAACGATTGTATTTTCTGCTCCACTACATTTATCTGACGGCTTTAGTTACTGTACAGATTACATTTTTTTCAGATGTGTTGATTTTAAATGTTTGTGATAAACTGGAGGATGAAGTGTTCCTTTATGTGTTGAGAAAATTCTACTACTTCTTGGATCAGCTGGAAAATGCATCGTCACAAAGCTGAAAACAAGGCTGTTTTTCTGACACCATGAAAAGTTGACTTTTTAGAGATACGTGGTTCTCACAGGACAGCCAGGCTACAAACATATGATGATGATGATGCTGTAGATTAAACTACACAACAATATATAAAGGAGTTAAAATAAGCACAACCTTAAACATCTACAGCAGTAAAATGCAACATACACCTTAATGCAGCAGCAATATTAATCCAAAAATATCAGCTGTAACAGTAAAACACTGACTGAGGAAACATTTTACTGCACATTAAATACTTTTACTTTGTATAATTTAACTACATTTTATGATAGTACTCACATACTTTTACTTAAGTAATGTTTTGAATGCAGGAATACTCCTTCCACTTTCTCTTAGTTTTAGGCTCTCAGGTCTTGACGACACTGATGTTGTAAATATTCTTCTTTCTGGATTGTTGTTGGTTTGTTTTGTTTGTTTTTATATGTTGATGCACACTATCGCATCATTTTGCTTTGTGATTGATGACTGTACATCCAGGACACAGTACACGCTCCATTAACCACTGTGCATTTGTTGTAGTGTACATTATATGTGACTATAAATAACGACATTGTCCAGATTTATTAAATTTCAGACTTTATGTTATGTGAATTAATGTGCTCAGGTGTAATTTGCGACTTTGTTCCTTGACAAACGTACACGTAGTAAACATTTGCATGTAATTAAGAAATTATTTCTCACTGTAATAATGGTCACTGTTGAACTCTGTTGTTCCGAAGTTACCAGTAGTGTTAAAACATGCAATGTGAAGAAAAGTGAAGAATGTGAAGCATCACTTCTCTAACAGACAGGCAGTAACACAGTGTCTGCAACAAACAAAAGAAGGGAAAGAAAGAGGTTGTTACTTTTATCGCATTGTATCTACCCTGGGTAAAACTGCCCTTTGTAGCACTGTTTAGAAAACAACCCTGTGAACTCAACAGATTATGGAAAAGGTCTGACTAAAACAGTTATTTCAGTTAAGCTGTCTTGCTGCTGCTACAACTGGGATTTAGTGTACCAAAAAAAAGTCAAACATTTCAGTCCTGGAGATCCCTGATGTTGCTGCAGCCCAAGTAACGAACGGAAAATGTTATGCTCCTGACTGTCAAAATGATGAGTACTATTAATAATCTTGGTCTTTCATAACTCAGCTTCTTCTTTTGTTTGGGCACTTGATGGAGTCTGGAGTGAGAGGTGGATAGCTTTAGACTTGTCTGTTGTTGTTGGACTTGTTCTTCTATCCTTGTTTGTTTATTGAGAACTTTGGTGTTTCTAGCAAGAAAAATACACATTTATTTTCCCTGGATTAAAAAAATGTGTCACAATGTAGCCGACAATGTCAAAATCTTTGAGCGCTATGTTAAAGAACAGAAGCATTTTGGACACATTGCAAGACTCGTGCACATCTGTCACAGTTTTTGATTTAGGAAGTGATATACTGAGGCAATTTTTGCAGGTGGTCTTCATTGACAAAAAAAAATAAAACATAAGACATAAAACAAGATGAAATAATTAAGATTATTACAAATACCTTCAGCTAAGAAAAGATGCATATAAAACCTACCTATTCATTTAGTAGAGTACACAGTGATGTAATAGAATGCAAAGCAAAATACTACATCAAGTTGTTTAAGGTGGCGCAAGCAGCATGAGAATAAAGGACGTGTCAAACACAGACATGATGGTTGACTGTACAGTCATTTTCCTGTCATCAAGACAGACACATGTTTTATTCCAATACAAGAACCCATTTTATTTTTAGTTTCTGTGCCAGTCGCTCCACATGCTGTTATTTCTTCTTTGAGAAGCTGCATATTGTCACCATAAATCCAGTAATATCACAGCAACTTGACTAACTTCACATCTATTAATGTTGAAACAGCATCTGTAAGAAGATCTGTGTTGAGAGTAATGCTGTAACCAACCCTAAATGCTTCCTGTAACTTGACCCATGAATTTACCATCCTCTCACGCTGTAGGATTCGTGTTTTCATGCTCCAATCTCACAGGTTACACAGTAATCATAGGCCAGCCCAAATCTGATCTGGGTCCAGAAAACCCAGAAGGCCAGAGTCAGCCCATCCCCCTGCCAATGCCCATGCCTCCACCTCCTGAGCCCCACTCGCCGACAGCGGGCAGTCCAGCGGGGGAAGAAAACCCCGGAGAGACCCTGCCAGAGTCGAAATGACTCGTAAGAGCCGCCTCGTCTGAATTATGTGTCACGTCGTCGTTGTCTTTCATCCTTGGTGTTGCTCGTCCGTGTTTGTCAGCTGGCTGTGTGTGGCTCATCACTGATTCCTCACTCACTCATAACCAAACCACTCGTGCTGTCCGTTAACCACTGTACTGCACCATCCATCACATCACTGGAGTCCTCTTTACCTGCATGTTATTTCTATATGCTTGTTGTCAGTGTTAGATTAAACTGTACTGTTTGCTTCAATTGCTGCCAGAAAATAAGCACGGCTGGATTAATTACTGTAGCTTCAGCCTGTTTATGCTGTACTGTTATGTGTATTGTAACTATTAATTGTACTGCTTGTGTTAGATCATTTAATGGTATATTTTTTTCTCAGCGTTCATCATGTAGAGATAAACCTGAAGAAGTTATATCGGTGTTACAGTTGGCAGATATTCCTTCAGAATTAAGTTTCTTCGCACTGCATGTCCACTTGAAGTTTATCACAGAAAGGTTTTTTAATATGCATCTGTCTGCATAACCAAACTGTTTTAAACAGCAGTTTAAAACCTCAATCAGATGTGTTTATCAGAAATCATCAGAATTTTCAGTTTTTATTTTGCTTGAATTTGAAACTGTAGAGGTTTTGAAACTAGCTTTCCAAAACCTGCAGATAACCTGTATGATGAAAGTGATTCTGTCCGACTGGGTTTAAAGATAATCAGAGTAGAAATTTGATTTGCTGTAATGGAGTGTTTGATATAAGGGTGACGTGGGTACCTTCCTCTCCTCCCGCAGGAAAGTGACGGTGCGGGTGAGCCTCAACCAGCGGAAGCAGGTAGGTACGTTTTTTTTTTAATCATCCATATGCAGAGAAAAGCATCACACAGGTAGAAGAAGCTCATAGGGCTGTACCGATTAGTTGGCAGCTTCATCCATAAAATTGACAGTCAAATCCTGTGCAGCTTTTTGGGTTATACCATTAAGTTTTAGACAAAGATAGGCTACTCTAGTATCATGCTATTTGTAGAATAAGATTCCAGGGGTGGCTGTGTAGCATTTTTTCCAACTCGTGTGATCCTAACATTTTCAACATCTCCAGATTGTTGTACAGTTCAAAAGTCAAAATATATTTTTAAAAAATGTATACAAAAACATTGTGAATTTCAGATATGATTACATCCAGCAAAATATTCTGCATCAATCCATATTTGTTGCCATCTAGCCTTTCAAAAACAACCGTTGTTCCCTCAGGTTCATGCATCAAAGGGAGGCATGCACCTGTATCAATGCGGCGACGACTAACGACATCTAACTACCAAAAATTACATTTATTCATTTAAGAAAGTTGATTTTATATAAAATACTAACTCATTTAATTCGATTAAATGTAAAGTATTTTGTTTGTGGATTTTTTTTTCTTTTTTGTAGGGTGTAATACAAAAAAATAACATTTGGTACAGCCCAAGAAGCTCATTTTTGCAAAGCTTTATGTGCTAACTAATGGATACAGCCACTGTTGAATCTCAGTTTGACACCCACCTCTCTCCCTCTTCAGCCTTTCGAGCCCCTACTATGATCCAGCCACATTCGACTGCTGCCAGAGATCAACCAGCCCAAAGCCACCAGCCGGCCCAGGCCCACACCTCGACCCTGAACCCTCAGCCCACCTGATCTACCCCCTGGACAACACCTGTGAGGTGGGAACTTAAAGGCTCCTGGCCCCCTCCATTGAACCCAAGTTATGGAGGAGTGTTTGTGCAAATTAAACCACTCGCTGGGCTCTAATAGTGCTGAGACCTTCACTGAAAAATTCGAGTCCTCTTTCTCCTTCCAGCTTGCCACATACTTTAGCCTAGCCTGGGCTCGATGTGATCTTGCCATGGATTCAGTCATCCATGGCTTGGCAACGTGCCTGGACTCCTCACCAATCTGTTCTTGTCATCCCATTACAACCTGTAAGGATGTGACACTGGGCTAGAAGATGGCAAAAACACGGGGACTTAAGGGCAAAAACATCATGGAAGAGTGATCCTCTATCTATCTATCTATCTGCTGTCCAGACCAAGACTGGAATTATCTCTGTCCCAACCTCTGCTCATGTCTCCCTCCATTTTGGACTCCATTTGCAACCAACAGGAGCACTTTTTTTTTTAACATTTCTCCCCCTTTAACTTCCTTTGGAGTTGTCCTCCAAAATGAACAGTGGTTTTTTGTTTTTTTTTTGGTAAAAGAACTCTAGTATGAAATTGGATGACATGTACACATCATCAGAAGCCAGCAGCAGGACGGTGTGTGTGGAGGACCTTATTGTTTCCTCTTCCTTCAGTCGCATTCAGCTCCATGTTGCATTGACACCCTCTGTTGATCATCCTTTCAAACAAGCTCTTCACACCAAGTGCAGTGGTTAAAAAATATTCCTCTGTCAAAGACTGCAGGACTAATAGTTGCTTTTCTCATGATGGCACGGATGTGACGAGGGGGAACTGAAGAGACGTGACGCTGCAGAAGTGACTGCGTGACTGAAAGATTATGTCTTTGTTGTTAAATGTCTGAGCCAAAACCTGGAGCTGAAAATTTAGAGCATGGATCAGGAGTAGAGTCGAGGCTTTCCTCCCCAGAGTGCATGTATTTTTTTTTCCAGATGCATGCCCCCGCCCCCACTGTACAGCACTGGAATACAGCCCACAGCCCAGACCACAAAACATGGAAGAACTGCCTGTTCTCATACCTGACAGATGTGCAAACTCTGGTTACACACACACTATACACTTGTACCAGCCCATATGTCATTGTGTGCCACCCTTGGCTAAACAATACAAGCCCCAGTGTAATCTATTGACTAAAATGGACAACAACAGATGCCATACCATGGGAAAGAACCACAGCATTTAAGTTTTAAAATCATTTTTATTTAATTTTGTGTCGCCAGATCGCTGCGCTTCATCTTGTGTTGCAGTCAGACTACTTGGTAGACCAAAGCCAACAGCTCCATGTAGCCAGCCAACCCATGATAAAACTCTGGTTTCTGAAAATGCTGTCTGCTCCTTAAACCACAGCTCAGTTTGTCAAACTTGTATATGCATTTGGGTCTATGCACCATGTGAAAGCGGGTCAGTTGCCATTTCAAATGGTTACCTTTTTCTTCTCCTTCTTCCTCTTCTTTAAACCACAGTTCAGGGTGTACATCTTTTATTTTACCTCTTCCAGAAGAAAAAGTTACTTGATTATCAGTAAACTCAGGTCCAGATTCACTAAGACTGCATCGCAAGGGCAATCATCCGATTTCATTGCACCTGTTACTTGAGTGCATTTTCAGCTTTCATTTAAGTCACATCATGTTCTGTAGATTCATTTGTGTCCCTTGGAAAAAGAGCACTGAGCGAACAATCAGCCCTCCTGTACTGCAAATTTCAGGCACTCTTCTTTTAGTGGAAGGACTAATCCATTAAGTCGTGCATCTCTGCACCATAAACCTCCGTTTCTGTCTTGAGTTTCCAGGATATAAAACCTTTTCCCCACTGCTTCCTGATTTGATAGAGACAGTAATGTGCCTTGAACAATAATTGGAGCAGTGACCGAACAGACAACTCTTACTGCAGCATTTTTCAAGGGAGTATTTCAAAGCTGTGTGTGACTTGTTCAGCACGGCATCGCTTGTAAATATATAATGGGAAAACATGATCAGATATACATACAGGTACATGATTCTTCAGTGATTAGCATGCTAATTTTGGTCATTTATTATTGCTCTACCTGTGCAAACCTTTAGTGAATCTGGATCACTGTTGCAGGTTTTTTGAGATGATCCTGACTTTAGCAAAACGATTTATACACTTGGACACATTCACTCACTTTCACTTTCATTTGACTTTTTCCCTTTGGATTTTGGTCTAGTTAGAAAGGAGCATCCAACCGTCAATCACAGCTACTTTTTTCCAGAGCAGTGTTGTCTGCATGCTCAGCGTTAGCGCTGCAAGTCATTTTCTTGATTTGTCGCTTTGTCTATATAATGTCCAAAAACTGTGAATAATGGCCATCACAGATTCCCACAGCCCCAAAATGACGCCATTAAATGTGAGTTTATGTCCAACAAATGCTCAAAATGCAAACAGATTTAGTTCAGTATCATGTAAGACGGAGAAAAGCAGCAAATCGGCATACTGTAGAGGCTGGAATCAGAGACTGTTTTGGCATTTTTTACTTTATAAGTGACTCAAATGATTAATTGATTATCAGAATTGTTGCTGATTGATTTTCTGTCCATTGATTAATCAACCTATTGTCCCAGCTCAAGTCAGCTTTTACGCAGCGACACAAGAGGTCCCTTGTTGAGTTATTGCCACACTTTATGACAGCTGTTATCAGAATTTAAGTTGGTTTGGTATTGAATTATATGGCGACTGGTCTGCATATACTGTAGGGCCGTTCAGACAGGTGACAGGCCGCGTTAAGAGTCGTCTTAACCCAAAGCCATGTCAGTCCCCTCAGTATTAATAAAATCTAATTAGGTAACGAGTTTACTGTTCACCTTGCCAACAGTCAGTATCATGAGAATGGTATTGGGTAATGTTTACTCGAGTAAGTACATAGTGTAAGTGCAGCTATCATGTCACAGTTTAATGTTTAATCGCCTCCCACACACATACATGCTTTGATTGATCACTTTACTTCTAGAACATGAGGGTTATTAACTTTTTAACATAATTTTGGCGAGCGTTTGTGCCAGGAAATAATGTCAGCCAGTTTAACACTAAGGTAGAGCCAATTTCATCCAACCTTTCATGTTACTTATCAGTGTTGTGTGGTCAGAAGTCACAAGAGTTTATGGGTTTTCTGAAATGAAGGAATGGACACTAAAACATTCTTACGTCTAAACACTACAGTTACAGACAGTTAAACCAAATCTTTCTATCAGTGGGTGTTTTTTAAAGGAATAGTCTGACATTTTAGGAAGTATACTTCATTTATTTCCTTTGATGGAGTTAGTGCTCTTATGCTCTTCAATTGTGAGGGTTAAGCATGGGCTAGCTGTTTCCTCCGTTTCTAGTCTTCGTGCTAAGCTAAGCTAAGCTAAGCATCTAATGGCTGTGGCTTCCTGTTTACTGTGCAGACATGAGAGTGGCATCAATCTCAAGAGTATGTTCCCTAAAATGTTGGGTTATTCCTTTAAATCAGAATTATTTGAAAATAACAAAACTTCAAAAAAAAAAAAAGATTGATAAAACAAGGTTTTCTCCAACAAACATTTTGTTGCCATGCCATGTTAGGTCTCTATTAACAACATTCAAACCTTTTCAAGATTGTTTACTTCTGTCATATGTGTGTTAATAGGTTGATATGCTGTTGAGAGTTATTGTCTAGGGTGGAGCACTGATGCTTGTAGGAGAATTTTTGTACATTTTTAAATGAAACATTCTCCCTTTGCAGTGACAGGTGAAATTTAAAGGGTGTTCCTTTGTTTTTTCTCCCACTATAAATAAAGGCCATAGGGTGTCTGTGTATCAAGCTAAAGTTAAAGTGATTTCTCAGCTGCTAAAACTCCTCATTATTAACATTGCCACTGCCATTTGAATCCTGGTGAACTGCAATAAACTAATGTAGACCGACATGTAGGACCAGCAACCGAGCTCATTGTTTCATTTTGTGATTTACAAACTGTTCTGAAACCAGCTCAGACAAGTACCTCCATCATTTTATTTCGGCTTTGTCTTTGATGGATTAAATATCGGTTTGTACATTTCAGAGGGACTGTCAGCAGACTTGAAAGTCGTCATTTCATCTGAAGTTCCATCAAAAGCCAAAACCTCCCGTGTCCCGTAACATTTCAGGAATATTCTTTTTGTCTTTCAATCTTTTCAAAACAGAAGTGTAAAAGCAATGAGTCTGTCGAGCACTGAAAGAAGACATACTATTTATTATTTTTGTAACTGTTGTAAATAACTCATTAAACAGCAAAATAACTGGCAAAATCCTAATTGTTAATAGACGTCTTTTATGAATTAATGTCTGTTTTAACAGTGTACATACATTTTTAATTTTCTTTTTTAATTTGTCACAGTAATACCATAATTTAAATGTAAAATCACTGAAAGGGGGGAGGGATTCAACATGTTGGTTTTCATGGGTGTTAAATTATGAGCTCAGGCTCTAAAAGTCATTCGTATGTCGACTTTAAATACTGGCTTGAATGCTTTGTGCTAACCTGATAGCATACACTGTGTTTAGTGATACAACTCCATGTTAATGTATGCCAAAATAGTTAGCATGGAGCTAACATTCTCCCAAGGACAGATGGATCATTTTGGATCTGTGGTCTCATTTCTCAAGTGACAAGTGGGACAATCCACCAAAATTTCTCAAAAGAGGGATGAGAAAATATTAAATTGAGTAGAACAACCTGACAGACGTTTTCAATGTAGATTAAGTTGGGGATTTTTTTGGAGGGTGGGTGGGGGGTTATTCACTGTTGTAGTTCCCTGTGGACGATCTGTAAATTAGTTATGAAATTCAATCAAATAAAAAAGGGGGATTTTATAACTTCCTGTCTCTTGGTTTGTCTTGTATTTGTATGTAAAGTGTGCTCTCCTCGTGTCAGCGTGGGTTTTCTTGGGGTGCTCCGGCTTCCTCCCGCAATCCAAAGACATGCAGATTAATTAGTGAATCTGAATTGTCTGTAGGTGTGAATGTGAGCATGAATGGTTGTCTGTCTCTATGTGTCAGCCCTGTGATAATAATAATAACTTTATTTATATAGCACCTTTCAAAAACGAGTTACAAGGTGCTGTACAACAGAGATAAAACATATCACATACAATACAAATTGCCAGCATAAAAAACCACCAAGAGAAATAAAATTGGCCTTAAAAAATTAACTTAAAAACACCCATCCCCAACAAAGTAAACATACAGTACAGCAATAATAAAACAGGATTAAGAGAAGGCCAATCAATAAAAGTGAGTCTGTAGAAGAGATTTAAAAGAATCCACTGAGCTTGCCTGCCTGAGATTGCCGGGCAGGGAGTTCCACAGCTGCGGAGCACGGACAGCGAAGGCCCGGTCACCTTTTGTGATAAGACGGGACCTTGGGACCATAAGCAAAGCTGAGCCAGCAGATCTCAGGCAGCGTTCAGGTTTGTAGGGTAAAAGCAAGTCACGGATATAGGCAGGAGCCTGACCGTTTAAGGCTTTAAAAACAAGTAGTAAAATCTTAAAATCAATTCTAAAACTCACAGGCAGCCAGTGGAGAGCAGCAAGGGTTGGAGAGACGTGGTCACTTCTCTTTGTACCTGTTAAAAGCCTGGCAGCAGCATTCTGAATAAATTGCAGTCGACGGATGTTTCCCTTGCTAATCCCAGAGTACAGAGCATTACAGTAATCAAGTCTTGAGGAGATAAATGCATGGACAACCTTCTCCAAGTCAGTGGAAGAGAGGAACGGTCGGATTCTTGCTAATTGTCTCAGCTGCCCAAAACATGATTGTACTACCTTCGTTATCTGTGAATCAAAAGATAGTTCTGAGTCAAGGATGACACCAAGATTTCGAGCCTCTTTCTGGATGCTAAAAGTAGAGGGGAGACTTTCAGGATTGCAGGTGCTGGAGCTAGATGGGGTGAAGATGATAACCTCTGTTTGTGACTCGTTTAGTTGGAGAAAGTTGTTAGACATCCATGTTTTTATATCTGCCAGGCATGAGAGAGCATGGGCAACATCTGAAGAGCCAGGTTTCAGTGGTACATATAACTGTGTGTCATCCGCGTATAGATGAAAATTTATGTTGTGCCTTTGAATAATTCTTCCCAGGGGTAACATGTAAATGGAAAAAGGAGGGGCCCCAAAATTGACCCCTGGGGGACCCCACACAAAAGGGGAGCATGGGAGGAACAGGCATCACCGAGAGACACCGTGAAGGACCTGTTTAACAAATATGACTTAATCCACTCAAGTGCCACACCACTGATGCCAATAAGGTGTTCCAGACGGCTAATTAAGATGTTGTGGTCCACAGTATCAAAGGCTGAGCTAAGATCAAGTAAAATTAAAATTGAGCAGAGCCCTGAGTCAGCCGCAAGCAGCAAGTCATTTGTGACCTTAATAAGAGCAGCTATAAGTAGTCTGGAGACCTGTCCAGGGTTACATTACATTTTTTAAAAGGCTCAGTGAGTTCCATAAACAGCTTGTCACTGTAGTTTTTATCAAATATACAGGAGGAAAAAGTGTATTTGCTGGGGACTATTTTCAGCGGCGGATTAATCCACATTTGGTGCTCTAGTGAGTATTTGGGGCAGCAGGACTATCTATGTGGGACAGTCAAAAGAAACTACAGTGTGTGTGTTCATGTCACCCAGTGCAACAGTATGACTCACTGGTGTGTTTCAATAGTTTTTGCACAATAATGGAGCTCTATGGAATATCAGACTTTGGATATATACTTGTTGTTAAGATCGGCTGATGGTTGGTTTTTATTGATATTAAGAAAAATATTGAGTAGAGAGTCTCTGTAGCACTGATGCACTATGATTACCTCAAGTGATAAAAAATAAGATAGCATAAGAGAGGCATGAGTAGCTGTGTGTTTGTATGTTTAGCTTACCCTGCAGCAGCCCTCTGCACCCGACCCTATAAATAGTCTGGTAATCCCATTAATAGCTTAGTCTACTTAACCGACTCCATTCTCTGGATTAGAAAATACCTCGCTAGGAACTGACCTCACTGCTATCTATTCCCTTATCAGGAAGCTGACAAAGGTCAGAGGGCAGGGACAGGAGGTGAAAGTGCCCTATAACATTACATTAGCTAATTAGTTCATTCATTCATTCATTCATCAGCTCTGCCCTCGAGAATTTGGCCCCATTTATTTCTTATGCAAGAATATGTATTAAGAACATGGTGAAAGATTAGTTTTTGGTGTTACTCTGGGAATTTTAGGATAAGGTTTGGTTTATTTTAAGGTTTATTTTTATGCTTCCATGCTGGTGAAAACCGTGCCCGAAGGCCTTATGTTAAGTTGTTTGTCACCATTCTCCAGAACACGATATCTCAACAATGCCTTGAGGGGAGTTTCCTTGAATTTGGCACAAACGTCCACCTGGACTCAATGATGAACTGAATAGATTTTGGAAGTCAAAGGTCGAATCAGTGTGTCCTTGCATCCGTCTCATTCTTGTGAACACGACATTTCAAAAGGGCCTTGAGGGAGTTTCCTTGAATTTGGCACAAACATCCACCTGGACTCAACGATGAACTGAATAGATTTTGGAAGTCAAAGGTCGAATCAGAGTGAACTTGCATCCATCTCATTCTTGTGAACACGACATTTCAAGAGGGCCTTGAGGTAGTTTCTTTAAATTTGGCACAAATGTTAACTTGGATTTTAAGAATGATTGGATTAGAATTTGGAAGTCTACACAAAACATGTTTTAGGCCATAACTCAAGAATTCATACGCCAATTATGACGAGATTTCACTCAAATGTCTGATAGGATCAAATGAAAGTCAAAGGTCAGCTTCACTGTGACATCATAATGGTCTGCAAAAACAGTTTTCTGGCCATTATTTGATGCCATATCTCAGAAACAGAAGGGGAGGCATTTGGTCAGATGCTGAAGGATGTAAACTTTAAGTGCAACTTGAGTGGTTAGCAGAGGCGTACAACTGTGAATTGGTATTTCTGGTTCTATTACACACATATAGAGGATTGTGCAGCCTTGGTCGAGGTAAGTGCTCCTTGGGTGCTTTGTAGGTCATTTAGTCATGATATCCAGTGACCAGGGTCATAGCCACTAGCCAGGATTTTGGCTTTACACCAAGGGAAGAATTTTAGAAGAAAAAAGTCATAATATTTATATATATATATTTGTGATATTTCTCACACTTCTAAATTTAGCTGTTGAATTTTAAGTTTTAGTTTTGCTAAATATGATATGAACTGTTTCAGAGAGTCAGAATTGTTGCATGTAGAGGAAATGATGGCAACTCAATTATAGAATAAATAAATAAATAAAAAAAAAATCAGTGAGACAACACATAGCCATTCACTAAATACAGTCTGGCTTCCAATCCCATGAAATACATAAGTAAGACATCTGCAGATTAAAACAGTAGATGGCGTGTTTGATTTACATAAATGTTCTGTGTGCTGTTGGATTGTAGTCAGTGGTTTCTATGAGCTTGATTTTCATACTGCTGCTTCTGGCTGGATGACTCAATCAAACGCATGCCACATTTTAAATATAGCATGTCCTAGTGGGTCCTAAATATTACATAAAAAAAAAAAATCATAGAAAAAGTAACAGCACACTACAGTGTTAGTTACAAGTAAAAGTCCAACATTCAACATTTTACCTAAGTAAACCTACACAAATATTAGCATCAAAATATTCTTAAAGCACCAATAGTGCTTATGATGCATAATTGCCCATTTCAGAATGATATATATTATATTACTGGATTATTGATGCAGTACATCACTTTAATGTTGCAGCTGTTAAAGTGGAGCTGGTTTTAATTACTTGCCACACTGCTAGCTCATGAATATCCCCCCAGGGATCAATAGTGTTACTCTCTATTAACTGATAATGATACATTATATTTGTTGATTACTTTTTGTAATTCTGCAACAAAGGTATCAGATAAATTTAGTGGAGTAAAAAGCAAAATTCATGGCAGACAATAGACGTAATCAAGTAAAATACAAGTAAGTTACTGTACTTCAAATTGTGCTTGAGTAAATGTACTTAGTTATATTCCACCACTGCCTAAAATCTATTTAAGTGTTTAATTAGTACTTCTTTATGTAAGTAGTTATGGTTTATGACCCCAATTCCAAAAAAGTCAGAATGCTGTGTAGAAAATAAATAAAACTAGAAAAGCACTCGGAGAGCACAGACCTCCGCCAAGCAGCTCGGATTTCCCGCCATTTTATTATTTTATCCACTTCGCTTCAACTGATCACCACCAAAATTGTATCATCTGTTCCTTGTCCCATTATCAACCTTTCCTGAAAATTTCATTAAAATCCGTTCAGAACTTTTGAGTTATTTTGCAGACAATCAGACAAACAGACCAACGCCGGCGAAAACATAACCTCCTTGGCGGAGGTAAAAAGAATGCAATGATTTGCTAATCTTTTTTGGCCTATATTCAGTTAAATACAATACAAAAACAAGATATTTGATGGTCAAACTTATAAACTTTATTGTTTTTTTTGTTAATATACATTTATTCTGAGTTTGACGCCTGCAACACATTACAAAAAAGTTGGGGCAGGAGCAACAAATAACTGAGAAAGTTGCTGATTGCTCAAAAAACACCTGTTTGGAACAGTCCACAGATAAACAGGTTAACCAGTAACAGATTAAAGTATCATTGCTGAGTATAAAGAGGCATCCACCAAGGGCTCAGTTCACTTTGTGAAAAAAAAAAAGTTAGGGCAAATGGCCTAGCAGTTTAAAAACTACCTTTCTCAATGCACAGTTGCAAAGCATGTTGGGATTTCACCATCTACAATCCATAAAAATCATCAAGGATTCAGTAAATCTGGAGAAATCTGTACGTAAGGGGCAACTCTGAAAACCAACACTGAATGGCTGTGACCTTTGACCCCTCATACCAGCACTGCATAACACCAACGTGACTGTGTAAATTACTACATGGGCTCATGAACAACATTGTCAGTGAAAACAGTTTGTTGCTGCATCAACACATTTAAGTTAAGACTGAACAATGCAAAGTGAACACCATGTATCAACATGCAGAAACACCACCGACCCCTCTGGGCCCAGGCTCATCTGAGATGGACTGACACAAAGTGGAAAACTGTCCTGTGGTCTGACGAATCCACATTTCAAATTGCTCTTGGAAATAATGGATGGAGGAATCATGGAGGAAAAGGCTTTGCAGTAAAAAGTTGGGGACACAAGACTGGCCTTCTTGCAATCTGGACATGTCTCCTCTTGAAAAGGCGCATTAAGAAGCACAAACTGAGACAGCAACAGAGACTGTGGACTGTTGAGTAACTGAAGCTCAACATCAAGCATGAGTGGGAGCACAAGGGTAAACATGCACCTGTCCCAACCTTTTTGGAACATGTTTAAAGCATCAAATTCAGAATGAGTGTAAATGTGTAAAAGAAAGAAAGAAAAAAAAAGAGTTAATCAGTCTGAACATCCCATCACAAAATACATATTCTACCTATTTATAGACATCACGACCCCTAGTGGCTATAAATATGTGGGTTTCGAAAACGTTACCATGGAAGGGGATGTAGCTCAGTGGTAGAGCGCATGCTTTGCATGTATGAGGCCCCGGGTTCAATCCCCGGCATCTCCAGGTGATCCTTTTCATGTGTCGAAACGAAAATGTCCATTTGGATAGACAAAGTAAAAAACTGCTCACTCACTGACTGTAGTAAATCCAGAACTAACTTGACATATACAAATGGGAAATGTGCTTTTGTGGTAATATACGGGTCGTTTTCCAATTGTGACGGACATCATAGTTTTCAAAAAACGAAGACTGTTTTTGAGATTTTGCTCCAGTCTTGAATCTACATACTTTTATAGATGCATTGTCTATAATTCTCTCTAAGCTATTAATCAGAATTCAGTAAGAGTTAAAACTATTTCTGATAAAAGTACAATTATCGGAAGAAATCCATATGAAAAATCGACGTAATGCGTAGAGCGGCTAACATTTCCCATAGTTCTAAATGCACCACGAGCCTCCGCCCCAACGGTTACTAAGGAGATCACTGTTAAGTTTACTACAAAGATGTCCTCCATGCTAGCTGCTATGTCGGAGCTGGTCAACAAAATGACCATATTCTAAAGATTGTACTTTATCTCAGCACTAATATTGTTCTTGCTGTGTACGAGCCTCCCACAGACTTTAGAAAAATGCAACTGAAGCATCTTAAGACTCTGTTAACACCCCAGGTAAGTTCAGTGACAAGTTCGCTAAGCTAATGCTAGCTGATGCTGGAGAGCAACATCAGTTAAAAAGTGTGACTGTTAATGGTCTTATGTCGTTTCTCGAAAGCTGTAAGAAAACACTAATTTCCTCTTGTCAATTCGGCATTAAGGTGATTTTACTGATCCGTGTTTAACTGGTATTTAATTATGTTTTATTTTTACAGTTACCTTACTTTGATACCAACTGCGATGCGTTACTTGGTTGAAAAAAACACTGTTAATAAGCCCCGAATTAACTGAATACTTCATATTAATGATTCAGACTTGGTCAGTAGTTGTGTTTTAGTAGTTGACACATTATACCAGCTTTAAAATTGAAAACTGTTCAATCTTCTGTGGTGTTTAGTGCGAGCCCCTGTCGTTACAGAACATAACGCATATCAGGTTAGCTAAAAACTAGCCAAAGGGATGCTCGGCTAAAGCATCGGCTGGTAATCACTTCTGACGGTTTGTTGTCTCTGCCTTGTGTCACAGGAGGGTGCTGCCAAAGTGACGTGCATGGCCTGGGCACCCAGCAACACCAAGTTCGCTGTCTGCACTGTTGACAGAGTGGTGCTTCTCTATGATGAGCAGGGAGAGAGGAGAGACAAGTTCTCCACCAAACCCTTAGAGTCCAAGGTGAGACGGAGGAGCAGTTATTATAATGCTGTTGAATACTTAAAGTCAGGTTTTGAAACATCAGTTTAAACCCATTGGGATTTAGCATCTCGCTTTCAAGGGGTTCCAACAGTTTCATGAACAAACCGAAACACAAAACACAGGGCACAACACACCTCACTAATGCAACAAAAAATAAGACAGTCCATTTAATAACATAAATAGGAAAACAGTAAAACCTCAGGATAGGTATTATCATAAGAAATGATTCAGCGATACTGAAAACACATGTAATTTGTTTTAAAAAGGATAATACATTTTGTTAAATAAGCAAAATAAGGACAGATGATGATTCAAAGTGTGGATATTGGCCTTTGAAATAATAAATTGTCATTGCCATTGTTAAATACCTAACTCCTGCCTATGTCCCAGTATACTGTATATTGTTAAAACACCTTCCTATAACAGCATGTTGTGTGTCAATTATAATCCAATGTGATCTTTTGTCAGTATGGGAAACAGAGCTATGTTGTCAATGACATGGCCTTCTCACCGGACTCCACCAAAATCGCCATCGGCCAGTCAGACAACATCATCTTTGTCTATAGAATTGGAGAGGAATGGTAACGTCCTCATGCTGATTTCAACCCCCTATATTGATCTTGTTACATCGGTGCATGCAAACAGACTGTATTTATCAGTGCTGTCTTCTCTTGTAGGGGGGACAAGAAAGCCATTTGCAACAAATTTGTTCAGACGGTAAGTTAACATGACGTTTTGGCAGTGAATAGAATCCTTAAAGAAGCAGTAACTGTGTATTAAAAGAAAGACACCAATGTGCATCTGCTTTTTAGTGTTAATTTTATGTATACTGAGTGTATGCTTTCAAAGTCATGGATTGAGACATCTCACCTGTTGGTAAAATATTTGACTTTAATGGCTTTTGCATGTCAGAAAAGCAAATTTTCCTGGTAGAAAGTCTGAATTTCCAACTCTCTGACAACTTTGTAATGCAGTGTTTTATTCTGTGCTTTGCAGAGCGCTGTGACTTGCTTGCTTTGGCCTGCAGAGCATGCAATTGTTTATGGATTAGTGGATGGCAAGGTAAGTCAGCAACATGTTCTCACCACTCATCAGAAACATCATTATGCTAATGTGAGAGTTTATATCCATTTTGTTGATTTATTATAATTGGAAGGAGTATTGCCATATTAGTAAGTTGGCAGACACAGCAGGTAGTTTGAGTTCTATCTGGTCTAGCTGCTGTGTCAGAGGTCTTCTCACCCTTTTAAGACTTACTGTTTTTGGCTAAACAAGGACTCATTTGAGTGAAAATTATTTCTTGCCTTCCAGAAAATGTCAATTTTACTTAAGAGTTGCGATAACTGCTCTTATAACAGCATTTGAAAGCAGTTTTTGGTCAAACAATAAAGTAAATTTTGCTTGTTTCATTATTTTTTCCCGTAGGTTCGCCTCGCCAATACTCAGACAAACAAGTCATCGACCATCTACGGCACTGAGTCCTGTGTCGTCTCACTGGCATCCAAGTAAATGCATAATACATATTCATAGGTGGTCATGACCAACAGATAGTGTAAGGTGCACTGTTGGTTTGTTATTCACAAAATATTTTCGAGGAAGATATGCTTGTTCATTTTCTTCGTCTGTCTCGTCTGTTCTGTGCCAGTGTTTCTGGTAAAGGCATCCTGTCTGGCCACGCTGATGGGACAGTCGTGCGTTACTTCTTTGGTGACGAGGGGTCAGGGGAGTCTCAGGTACCTACTTTAAATTTATCATCACATAGATTGTCTACATGTTGCTGCAACATTTATTGTATACACTTGCTTTCAATGTGTCTATCACGCAAAACAAAACGCACTCCCCTCGCTCTGATACAGGGTAAGCTGTTGATGCACCCGTGCCCACCCTACGCTCTGGCCTGGGGTGCAAACAGCATCATGGTGGGTGGCTGTGACAAGAAGGTGGTGGCCTACGGCAGAGAGGGTCACATTCTGCAGACCTTCGAGTACAGCCGCGACCGCACTGAGAGGGAGTTTACCGTGGCTGCCACCAGCCCCAGCGGGCAGTCGGTTGTGTTTGGGAGTTATGACCGGTCAGTACATCGTCTCTCAGTTGATATACAGACAGTACTGCGATAACCATCACACATCAGGTATCATTTACAATACTCAGATTATTTGCATAAGGTTCAGCAAGTTTGTTTCTCTCCTGTATTTTTCACCCAGGTTGCGGGTGTTTAACTGGGCTCCCAGGAGAGGTGTGTGGGATGAAGCCAAGCCCAAAGAGATTCTCAACCTCTATACCATCACCAGTTTGGCCTGGAAGAAAGATGGCTCACGCCTCTGTGCTGTAAATACTTAATCTGTCGCATTATTTTAATCTGGAGTGTTTACTTTAACGCCAACCTACTAATTAAATAACATGCCTTTTGCTCTTTAGCTCTTCAGGGGAGATTTGCAGCAGTGGTTACATGTTTATGTATGGGCAGGTCTCTCTCTGGTCCCTATTCTACCTGGTTTTACACTGATATTAAACTGGTTACTGTGGCGCTGAGTTCCTGTATCTATAGCATGCCGCTCTGTTAAAAACACACCTAAAACACAAATCTGTAAAAAACTAAATGGTGTTTTATGTATTTATTTATAGTGTGTGTTTGTGTCTTGACAGGGAACACTGTGTGGGGGAGTGGAGCTGTTCGATTGCTGCTTGCGGAGAGCCATCTATAAGAACAAGTTTGAGATGACCTACGTTGGCCTGAGCCAGGTAGAGACAGATGGGAAAAATTCAAGTATTTGTCTAAACCACAAAACTGAAGTATTTTTGATCACATAAACAATGAGGAGCATTCAGGACCAACAAAGCAATAGTATCCCTCACTTTGGTCTCTGCCACTTGCCAGTTTACATAAGATGAGGTTCGATAAGATAAGAGTTATGAATCCCACACCAAAGAAATTTGCACGCTGCAGCAGATCAAGAATCAGAACCAAGAGAATGGAAGAGTGCAAAAAAAGGATAAAAATGTTACAAATATACAATTTAGACAAAATACATAAATATACATATATACATATACATATATATATATGTATATATATATATATATATATATATATATATATATATATATATATACACGTTTCACTTATACAGATACTGTATGTACATGATTGATAGGTGCACAGGCTAACCGAAAAACACACGTTGTGTCTTATGTTTCCTTTAAATATATAGAAATATCGCCTTTAAATATTATTGCACAGTAAGCGGTAAAATTTTGCATAGTAGTAAACTGCATAGCCATGTCACACAGTATAAATATAAAGACAATGGGTTAGTACGTATACATACGTGAGTATGAATAAGTAGAAGTTATAGAAAATATATATAACCTGAGGTGGAAACTTATGGTGCAAAATTGAAAATAGCCAGCTGATTGTGCAGTAGCAATAGTTCAGCTTTAAATAATTAAAGTGCAAAAAACAAACAAAGAAAAAAACAGTCCACTATCTAAATTTTATAATTAAGAAGGAGACAGAGGACATGGAAGTTTCAGAAACTAACCCAGTATCTTAAGATTTACTGATTAATCTATGTATCACACACATGGACCAGTAAAAGTATTTTTTCAATATTTGAAAGCATATTGTTTTTGCATCAAATTTTGAAATCAGAACAAAAATAAGCCATACTTACCACACACATTAAAGGATAACTTCGGTATTTTTCGACCTGGGCCCTATTTCCCCATGTGTATGTGTGCATATGATTCATAGGTACAACTCGTTTTAAAATTGGTTCACTATTGAGGGAGGCGGATGCAACCGGGAGCCGTGAAACGAGCTAAAATGGTAACGGGGGCAAATGCATCCCGCCCGTATACGTTTGCGCATTAAAAGTGCTTTTTTTCGCCACTGACCGGTTCAGATCGCCAGTGTTATCTCTGTAAATAGCATACTAAGCGTTTCCCTTACCTCTGGGCTGTGTGACGTCATCTCGCGAGAGCTTTGCTCCACTGTGTCTGTAGCTCTCTCTACTCGTGGGACAGCCGTTTTCTCGAGGAAGAGGTGTTTCGGGATCTGATGTCTTCTCTTCTTCGGCTGGCAGTAGTCATCTTGGGAGAAGTGAGCACTGCAGACCCGATGGTCTGCAAGGCGCAGTGTCTGGACAGGAGTGTTAGCATCCATTTGTAGCACAGCTAGCCACAGCTTCAGCATCTCGCCGTCCGACAAAGGCAGCCTATGAAAGCTGTACGGGGTGTTGCGCGACATCCTGTTCTTCCAATTCGGATAAGCACAAACACGAACCATTGTGTTTTCAATCGATGCAGTAAAACTCTCAACTGTACTCCGGGACAACCAGCGCCACTCTGAGCGGCGCTCAGCATGGCTCCTCTGTTTTCTTCCAGCAACAAGCAAAGCTCTTGCGAGATGATGTCCCACAGCCCAGAGGTAAGGGAAACGCTTAGTATGCTATTTACAGAGATAGCACTGGCGATCTGAACCGGTCAGTGGTGAAAAAAAGCACTTTTAATGTGCAAACTTATACAGGACGCATTTGCCCCCATATCTACCTCGCGGCTGCCGGCTGCACACATACACATGGGGAAATAGGGCCCAGGTTGAAAAATACCGAAGTTATCCTTTAATTATTATGAGTTCTGACAACTTTTTTTTTTTTCTTTTAAGATATTTTTTGGGGCATTTTAGCCGTTAATTGTCAGGACAGTCAAGCATGAAAGGGGGAGAGAGAGGGAGTGACATGCAGCAAAGGGCCACAGGCTGGAACCGAACCCGGGCCGCTGCGGTAACAGCCTTGTACATGGGGCGCCTGCTCTATCCACCAAGCCTCTGACGCCCCGATTTCCGACAACATTTTATGTAATGGTTGTCTGATTACAGCAACATACCAGTATTTTGCTTAATTTTCAAACTAGTTCTTTAACAAAATGTAAATATAGGCTTTTAGTAATCCCCTTGAACAAACACTGTGTGTCTTGTTTGTACTATAAAACTTAAAAACTGGGATAAAACATATTAACTTGACAGTGACTAGTTTTTGGAAACACAACTGTTAGAAATGAGTCGAAATGGCCTTTAAACTCAATCAAGTATTTTCTGATTAGCAAGGAAAAAAATCTATCCTAAGTTAATTAATGCATGAATAGATTTTGCTGCTGGTTTGGATAAAGTAAGATACAAATTAAATTTGACAATTATGACTGAGAGAATAGCAGAGCAGGTAATGAGACGGCTGATGTGTAATAATATTTTCCAGTCAAGAGTTCAGAAGTAACATTTGCTTTCTTTCTTGTTATGAGTGAGTCTGCCTGGTGTTACAGCTGATAGAGTTATTTTACTGTGACTCAGCCAGACTGAGTCAACTGACTGGTGTTTAAGGAGCAGATGAATCCATGTGTGTATTTGTGGAGCATGAATATACTTTTAAGCCCTCACTCACATAGTTTCATTTTGCAATGCATTAAGTCATTGAATTTCACCCCTATTGTGTATAGAATACAAATGAAAAATGATTGAGAAATACATTTTATCTTACGTATTTATTTATTTAGCCTCCTTCTCCACGTTCCTGTCTCAATCGTCTCATCATCCTCTTCTAGGTGATAGTGAGGAACCTCTCTTCAGGAACACGGGTGGTCCTGAAGTCCTATTACGGTTATGAGATAGAAGAAGTCAAAATCATGGGCAAAGATCGCTACCTGGTGGCTCACACCTCCGACACTCTTCTGCTGGGAGACCTGCTGACCAATAAACTGAGTGAGGTAGGACTTAAAGGGTTATTTCACCTAAATCACAACAATATACATCAAGCCATCAGTGTGGAAAGTAACTTGATACATTTACTCAAGTACTGTAATTAAGTACAATTTTGAGGTACTTGTTCTTCCATATTCAGCTACTTACAGAATCAGAAAATTATGATTCATTACAGTTGCTCCGATGTAAAGAATTATAAACAAGGTTTGGCCTCCACCCCAGTACAGTAGAGATGAGTGAAATTATGAATGTGTGTCAAATTGTTGAAAGATTAACTTTGGAAAAACATACCTTTTGAAGACACCATTTCCCAGTTACTCAGCATAATCCGCAGACCTTACTGTGAACAGGATATGAAAGGTTTTTTTAGGACTTTTTCCTAAAGTGTTATTTCCATTGAAAACTGTCACACTTCACTGCTTTGAACAACCTGAATAGAATCCATTCACCTCCTCAAGTCTGTGTCCCCACCTGTCCTTTCATACTGTATATTCATGGTCCCTTGTTTCCTTCTCACAATAAAAAAGCCTTGACTCTGCTGCCTCTCTTTCAGGTGCCGTGGCCCGGCTCAGGGGGAAATGAAAAGTTCTTCTTTGAAAATGAATCAGTAAGTACACACATGAAGATTATTATTAAGAAGTTGTGGGGTTTTTCTCCATGAATATTAAAGACATATCTATCTGTTGGTTTTCCATTAAAGTTTACAGCTGTGCCAAGACAGTGCTTGCTATATTGTACAATATAGTTAGTTCCAGTACAGTAGGAGGTTCCAGGTCCTGTCATGTCTTGTGCCTTCAACTGTATGACTTCCCACTGCTCCCATTTTATTACGCTCTACTGTGTTTTATTTGACTGTATTTCATGTTTCAGGTGTGTATGATTTTTAATGCCGGGGAGCTGAGCCTGGTGGAATACAGTAACAATGAGATCCTGGGATCAGTCAGAACTGAATTTATGAACCCTCACCTCATCAGGTAGGTCCAGTGACACAAAACAGACGCGTCTAATCGAGTTGGTTTATTAAAAGAAACCTCAACAGGTTGGTCTGGTTCCTAAGAACAAAGGTAGAGTAGTCTGACAGATGTTATTGGTCTGATTGTTATATTGAATGTAACAATTGTAAAAAGGTCAGATCTGAAGCATTTGTATCAGCCTTAATTAAAAATGTGGGTCCAACAGTAAAAGGTGTTTTTATTTACAGATTTTCATGCTCAGATTTAAGTCATTGTCTTGATCCATTTTGACTGTTGAGGTACAAAATTTCCAACACAGCTTTACAGGTATTGTAAACATCCAAAATAAAGAAGGTGACAACTCAGCATTTTTGCTTAGTAAAATAGCCCTGTCAATATATGTGTTTCCCAATTTTGGGTTCTTCAGTATGGAGGCGTATTGCAATCACTTGAGAAAAAAAAAATCTGCCCTGTTTTTCTGAATTAACAAGATATTATCTCAGAATAATGAGAAAAGTTTTCATGGAAAAAAAAACTGCTCTTGTTTTTTCTGAACTAACAAGATAATCTCATAAATTAAAAATTTTCTAGTTATTTTTCTGAATTACAAAATGATAATCTTGTTAATTGTCATTATTCTAAATTGGTTTTATTGAATTAATGAGATAACAATCTCAGAAACTGCAATTTTTCTAAAAATAAATAAAAAATCTGAATGAAATGATAATCTCGTAAATTTACATTTTTCTAAATTATTTTTTTGAATTAACAAAATAACTATCTTGTAAATTCTAAATTTTCTATTTTTTTTTAATTAAAAAGATAATCTTGTAAATTTTTCTGAATTGTTTTTTAATTAAGGAGATACCAATCTCGTAAATTATACATTTTTTAAGTCATTTTTAAATGAAAAATATAATCTCATAAATTCTCATTTTTGTAAATTAGTTTTTTGAATTAATGGGATAACAATCTTGTAAATTCGAATTTTTTTGAATTATTTTTTTGAATTAAAAAGATTATCTTGTTAATTCTCATTTTTCTGTTTTAATTTCTGAATGAACAATGTAATAATCTCATAAATTCATGTTTTTCTCATTTATTTTTCTGAATTAATGAGATATTAATCATTAATTTTGAAAAAGAGAGCAGTTTTTTTCTCAAGTGAATGCATTACGTGTCACTAGTTTATAGTACTTAAATACTATAAACTATAATTACTTACTATAATTACTTTGCAACTCTAATGTAATTGTTACGAAATTTTGTCAAATGTAGAAAAATGTTTAGCAAGCAAATAAAACTCAATTTTACTCTTCTGTTTTAAAAGTAGTCTTTTTTTTAATCTAAGTATAAACTTATAAAAATGCCAATATAATATATATGCAGTTCAAATAACTCCCTGATCATAACTAATAAAAGATGCATTTCCAGCTCTGACCATTAGATGGGTGTATTGAGCTGTACAGAAACTCCAGTTACCATGACTCTGGGCCTTCAGAGGCGTCAGTGAGCCTCAGCCTGCTCGTCAGCACACAGCCATGTTAAAATATTCAGCCCTGTCAAAAGTGTCAGGACTGACAGTTCCCCGGGTAACTGACTAATGGCCCACTGCTGTTGAGGCCAGCAGGTTTCAGGATGCTCTGACTGCTCCTCGCCTCTGGCTGGACACTGTAGCATGACAACATCATGATCAGCAGTGTCCTGGGATTCCAACAGCAGCTGAAGCCAATTATACTGAGCAGATGCTGGATTTAATACGTACATGTTGAACAGCTGTAAATTCAGTCATGTTACACTGACAAAGTTTTTGTGTTACTGACGGTGTGTTTGTGTGTTTACCTGTGCAGTGTGCGACTAAATGAGAGGAAGCAGAGAGGAGTTGAAGACAACAAGAAGCTGGCATACCTGATTGATATGAAGACCATTTGTATTGGTAAGAATGAGTGTTTGTCACTGTGAGGTTGGTGTGTTCATTCACAGTAGTGGAAAGTTACTAAGCACATTTACCCAGGTACTCTACTTAAGTACAATTTTGAAGGTCTTGTACATTACTTGAGTATTTCCATTTTCTGCCACTTTACACTTTTTACTCCACTCTATGTATCTGATAACTTCAGTTACTTTGTAGATTGAGATTGATAATGAAAAATATAATCATCAAATAAATTCTGAGCAATATCAAAGGTTTATATAAGATAAGATATGACTATTGATCCAGGGGGATAAATTCACAAGTTACCCACCAGTATATGAAGTAATTAAAATTAGCCCCACCTGCAATATGAAAGTGAAACATACATTAACGCATAAGGAATGAGAATCACATAATATTCTATGCATTATTCTGAAGTGGGACATTCTTCATAATGAGTATTATTACTTTTGGTACTTCAAGTAATGGATAAGTACAACCAGTGGGTAATTATTGCGAAATGAACCTCAACAGGGTGATGCGGGACTGAATCACAGTGAAGCTGCACATTATCCCACTTATTACACCGCTACTTACTGAATCAGTCAATAATTGGACAAAACATACAGATTTAAAAATGATTTTTATTGCTTCAGCTAAGCATGTATTATCAGGGCTGTGTCCATACTATAGCAACAGTCAGGTATTCATAGAAATAGTCTGCTTTTTAGAAATGACAGACTGTAGAACACCAGAGTATTAAACAAAACTGCGCAATAAGTACAATTCTAAATGTAGAACTACTACTTGTAAGAAAGTATTTCAACACTGTAGTACTGCTACTTTTACTAAAGTAGAAGATCTAGGTACGTCTTCCACCACTGGTCATTCATGTTATTTAAATACAATATAAATTTAACCCCACACGTAAGCTGATATGAACAATTTGCTGACCCAGCTCCGGTCTTCCTTGGGCAAGAAATGCAAACAAACAAAAATAGATGTAGTTAAGCTGTTTATGGTATCCTGCAGAGCTCCTAATGTCCTCAAAGGTGATTTTTTTTGCACTCAAGTTATTATCTTGTGTGCACGAGATAATAACTTGTGTGCACATGATAAAATACATCACCTTACGGGACTTTAGGGGCATAGTAGTATACAGTATCTATTCCAGTGAGATTCTGTGGATGTGCACTGGACTGTTGTAGCCATTTGTGGAATAAGACTTCTAATTTGACACCTGAGGTTAAACACCCTGTACCTTAAGCTGAAACTTCCCATTTCTAATATATTGCACTGGTACTTTAATATCATAAAGATCCACTACCCCATAGAAAAAAAACAAAAAACTACTTTTGATTCTTTATAGCAGACATTCCTGTGTCTCTTTGTCTTGTAACGAGTAATGTTGCCCGTACTGGTACTTTTACTGCTTTCATATATACTTTACATTACAGGATAATGATTGTGTTCTTTGTAGTCAATAAATCACATGAAAAGACCAACACCAACAATTTATTAGTCTGTCTCTCAATACTTTCTAACTTCCTGTCTGTGGCTCTCAGCCCCAAGCCAGTTGGTTTCTATTGAAGATGTGAATCTTTAAAAACAGATAAGGTCAAAGTTGTATTTCAAAGCCGTCTCTTCACTTCCAAGTTTGTAATCCTGTAAAATCCCTTTAGTCTATTTAGGTTTCTTTTATTTATGTTGCAAAAAACTGTCACATTTAAAGCAATTGAATCTAAAACAACTATCAGAGTTAGCCTAAAAATGAGCCGCATATTAAAATATGAGGGATATTTTTGTAACTGTACAATGTAAATTCCTGCTTAGGATAATAAACTCACATAAATTAGTTGAAATATTAGCCCGGACATGACCTCTGTCCCTTAATACTTGTAAGACACCTCAAACTCATATAGTTTAATTTTTAAAAAGGCTCAGTTATTTCCTACCACAGCTGGCCACTGTAGGTTTTATCAAAAGTAACTTAAACAAGAGGAAACAGTGCATTTGTTTGGGACTATTTTCAGTGGTGGATTAATCCACATTTGGTGCTTTAGTGAGTATTTGTGGCAGCAGGACGGTGCATGTGGGACTGAGTCAAAATAAACTATGATGTGTTTGTTCATGGTAATGAAGGAACATGTCACCCAGCGCTACAGCGTGACTCACTGATGTGTTTTTAATAGTTTTTGGGCAACAGCGGAGCTCTGTGGCACAGAGGGATACTCGGCTTTGGATACACAGCCAATACTTGTTGTCGGGATCAATTGATTGTTTGTTTTTTGGTGATTTTATTGTGGGATTTGTAACAATAAGAAAAAATGCTGAATATTGCCAGCCTTATACTTAAATGCCAACAAGTTTTCGTTCCAAGGCAAAAACAGCTTGCCTGAATTCTCAGCACCTGACCAAGTCATAGTGAGTCATCAGTTCTTATCAGCAACACTGTCAGCTCTGCAGATTAACATGTTCATTTTGCACTGGAGGTTTGTGAATTGCTTTTGATTATAGAACAGCTTCAATCTGCATCTTTTCAACACTGTCGGATGTTGATGATGCTGCCATTATTACATTTTTCTCTCCACGAATCTTCTAGTATATCTTGTTTCGCACATTGAGCCGGACAGCTAGGTTTCACACATGATTACTCACCATAATATTAAAACTGCTACAACTACAATAACTGCACTATATCATCAATGGAACTGTATAATTTCCATTAAGTGGACCACACTGACTGGGCTGTATTCCATTTTAATTAAAAAGTTGACGTATCAGCAGACTAATAATATCAGCTTGATCCCAGAGCAGGTAAGTTTTTAAAGTAGAGAAACTACCTGATAGAATCAGAGATAATTATGATACAGTGATTAATTGAATAGAAAGCCAGTTTTAGTTTGACACATTGTCACACTGGCAGTCTCACTCCTCTCAGTTAACTTGTCCTTTTCTTTCTCTGCTCAGTGGACTTGGCTGGGGGCTACAATCTGGGAACCATCAGCCAGAACTCCAAGATTGACTGGCTGGAGCTCAATGAAACCGGACGCAAACTGCTGTTCAGGGACAAGAAGCTGCGGGTGAGAATAAAAAACCTCAGCACCCTGAGGGACTGTAAGAGTGGAAACAGTAGGAGTGAGGCCCAAAGCCAAAGAGGGCAGATGATAGATAAGATGATGATTAGTAAAGCAGTAAGTCAAGTAGAAAAATCACCACCTTGGTTGGGGGATGTCTAAAGTTATAGGCACGTCCATCACCCAAATAATGTCTCTGGGCTTTTTGTGGAGTTATTTTGGTCATCCAGATGATAGGATAGTATTTCAGAATAAATGTGGACTCAATTTGCCAGAGGGGGCGCCGCAAGTCTCGAGAGAACTTCATCCATCCATCCATATATGTTGTGGCTTGTGACCTATTTTAACAAAGCAACTGTCCGTGTTTTATTTAAACCATTAATCATAAGAGGCCTGAAGAAGTAACATCACCCAAATGTGACCTGTGACCCTGTATCCAAACATAACTATAGGTTTGTTTAGCATAAATGTTTTTTTTTTTATTACTTTCTTATCCCGCTAATTTTCATCTTGATTGACTCCCTTGATCGACTCCCCAGATTGATCTTGCAACCCCTACAGTAGGAGAGATTCCCTACAGGTTGGACCCAACATTTTTCATACAGCTGTTTGTTTTCAGTCAAATAATTGTTTGATTTGTATTCAAAAACATTTGCAAAATTGATAACAAAAAAATAAGAGCAATAGATCCTCTAGGGATGCACAATATTGGATTTTTTTGCAGATGTCCGGTATGCCGATATATAACGACTTATTTCGCTAATAACCAATACCAATATCGATATATATCCACTTTTTTCCTCAGCTAATTTTCTCCTCTTTAGTGGAATTTACATCATATTCTGCATGCATTCTCTTGTCGTGACAGCCCACCAGCAGATGGAGACATGAAATACAATGTCTTTAAATACACCGATCAGCCAAAACATTAAAGCCTTGGATCCTGGCATTCATGTGGATGCTACTTGAGGTACTCCACCCAACCAAACACTGTTGCAGACCAAGTAAACCCCCTCACAGCAACGGCACTGGTCGATAGCAGTGGCCCCCCAGCAAGACGATGCACCACAAAAACTGCTCAGGAATGACCCCAGGAATGGGACAAAGAGCTCAAGGCATCAACCTGGCCTCAAAATACCCCAGATCCCAATCTGATTGAACATCTGAGCAATGTGCTGTTACCCCAGAGGTACCCACAATCCATGGTGGGTGTTCCTTGGACTGGACTTGGCTCTGATGTGTCAAGTCATGGACACAGGACCCCTGGAGGATGTCCTTTGGTGCCTGGCATCAGGGCATTACTTTCAGATCTTTTGAGTCCTGTGAGGTGGGGTACCAGCACATCTTACAGATGTTTGATCAGATCGGGATCTGGGGAATTTTGGTGCCAGGTCAATGCCTTGAGCTCTTTGTTTCGTTCCTTGGACCATTCCTGAGCTGTTTTTGTGGTGTGACTTGGGGTATTGTCTTGTTGGGGGGTGGGGGCACTGTTACTGAGGAGTGTCGTTGCCATGAGGGGGTTTTCTTGATTTATAACTCATACATTGTAAAAAGTAAATGGACTGCACTTGTATAGCGCTTTTCTAGTCGAGTCACACACTGGTGGCTGAGGCTACCATACATGGTGCCACCAGCAACTCAGTAAACATTCACACACACACACACACACACACACACACACACACACACACACACCGATGGAACAGCCATCAGGAGCAATTTGAGGTTCAGGATCTTGCCCAAGGATACTTCAACATGCAGACTGCAGGAGCCGGGGATCGAACTGCCGATCTTCCAATTAGTGGGTCACCAAGTCACCAAGCTCCATTCTTCATTGTTATAACATAACCAAATATAGGGATGGAAGTAGAAATAACATTAATAAAATACTTCACCTCCCCAAATGATAATTTGGATGTCAGTCACTAAATGCATGTTATGTTGAATTCAAGAAGAAAACTTTGTTTCTCTTGCATTCCTCCACAGTGAACGAAGAATCCAAAAACCCGAGAAAGTTCTTGATGAATTAAAGTCGTAGGGGTCCACGTTTAATAACAGACAACTATATCAAATAATCTGCTAACAGACTCTCCCACAAGTATAATCCAAGTCTCATTTATCCAGTCGTATGCTCAGTACTTCCTTAAGACATGCACTTTCACTAAAACTTAACTATTTAAAACACTTACGCATAAACAGTGCAGGCGTGCTACTCGTCCGTTAGAGCTTAGATTGGGCCCAAAAAATCCAGACTGACCCGGGCACGTTATATCCGGGACCAGCCCGGCCCATCCAATTAACTGTAATTATGGGCCTGAGCCCGATTTAACCCCGACATTTTTCATTAAGTTGGCTGTTATAATTAAGAGTATTAAACCACAATTCTTGTTATTTGAATTACAGAAATATAGGATCTTAATGAATGGCACAACACGGAAGCATGATTATGTAATAAAACAGGTGTTTATTTTAGGATCCCAAGGTCAAACGGAAAAAATGAACAGTGAACTATAGCATACAAGATGAACAAAAATTAACTTTGTGCAGCCTCGGTCTTAGTCTTAGATTCAGGTGGAGCTGCATGTCCGATCCGATGACCCCGGGCAAGCCAGTCCATCTCTTTTGGAGTGTTTAAATCGGCTTAATTTAGCCTGTTCTTTTTGGATTTTGTTTTATTTGTTTTGAATACAATTTATTACGTTCTATTTATTCTATTTATCATACCCTACATGCAAAATTCACGTGCATGATAGCCTTATTTGTTTGAGCTTTTTTGTTTATTGCAACCTGAGCCCACCTGTCTGAGCCACCGCGGGCCGGGCCGGGCTAGGGCTCGGGCAGAGAATCTAAGCTCTATCGTCCCTCCCTGAGACTATACTAAAAGGTCACTCAAAGTGAAGGTCCTCCCTCTGAGAGGTATTTCAGGCATCACATATATATATATATATATATATATATATATATATATATATATTTTTTATTTTTTTTTAAATTGATTTTACACACAATAGCCACAACATTTTGTTTCAAGTCCATTCCTCCTTCATATTCAGGCATTATATTTAAAGTTTTTCATGATCACAGCACACTGTCATAACTAAAAAAGCAAGTTAATTTGTTTTTTCTTCAGTTCGTTTTGATTTATTCCGCTGGCTTATGTGTAGAAACATACATTTTTATCTTTGTCCACCTGAATGCCAAAAACAAACAACATTTAGAAAAGGTCACTGTTTTGGCAGCTCTGAGATTCACAGCTTTCTGAGAGGCAGGATGAGAGTGGCAGAGAGCTGCTGTCAGTTGTTGCCCCGGGGTAATGAAACAGTTTGATGTCTAAGCCCTGGGGCAAAGACATGGAGAACTCTGGTAATTGGGAATCCTTCAGTGGCTTCAAACTTTTCGCTACAGTCTTTTTTTTTTTTTTTTACAATAGGTACAATAGCACCATTTTTTTAAGAATGTACAAAAAGAACTTTAGTGGAACAGATTGTGAAATATTTATGTGTAGATCTCCAATACACAAAAGAAGGGATGGTTGAGGGTAATCAGAAGCAGAAAAGTCTCTGTAGTCTCTCTGGCTGTTTTTAGACTCTGGTAAGTTTTGTGGTTCTTATGCAGATAGAAATCTTAACGTTGAACTGCTGCTTGTCTGAATATTGTTGTGAATACTTTGGATTAAAGTTGTTGTTTCTTCTGCTCAGCTATATTTAAAACCTTGACTTGTTTTTGTTTGGATCCACATGGCTTTTCTCCTGTCAATGTTACAAGGAATTGTCTTTAATTACCTCTAATTCAGTTCTGTTGGTGCATGAAGGTCAGACATGCACGTCATTGGTCTGTTAAGTGGATAAAAATGCAACGTATCAGACCGAAAATTATTTATACGATTTCACATTTTTGGATGTTAACATTCATGGCACATATTCACTGCGGTTCCCACCAGTGAGAAATTATGGAAAGTGAAGTTGTGTAACAAATGTTGCTTTAATTGAAACTCGCTTTCAAGTGAACTTATCAACAGGCTGCTCTTCCTCGTTGCATTAAAACGTGGCCAGCTGAGCTCCAGGGTGAAGCTATAGAAGCAGCATTATTAAAAATGGCGGTGTGGGAGATATTAAGTTAGCTGATTACAACAGTGGGCGGCCTCTCATAGACACACATGCGCATGCACACACGCACGTATATATTAAGTGCTGTGGGAGCCACTGTGGCTTATAGAATATACATAATCTCATCAGCTCATCAAGAGTATAGTAGGATAGACTGCAGTGTGAGTATTCACATGGAGCTGCTGGATGTTAACTTTGGTCAAGCCGCATGAATTAAACTATGCAATGTAAACTTTAACTTCAATTAATTCCTGTGTTTACAACTGTATCTGTCTTGTTTATGTTATAGTCACCAAATCTCCCTTATTACTGCTAAACATAGTGAAATGCTGGCTCTTACGTCTTACTACAGCAGCCTACTCAGCTGTCAGTGACCTCCAAAGGCTCTGCAATGTACAATTCTGGAATAAGAATAGCTCGCTATTTTTGGAAATACTTACTATATATACTTCTGCTGAGAGTTAGATAAGAAGATCAGTCATCTGTGTTAATTGAACATGAAGCTGGAGCCAGCAGCTGGTTATGATAGCTTGAAATAATGACTCAGGGTATCTGTAGGCCCTACAAAGTTTCCTTTTAAACGGCCTTAGAGTCTATTAAAAAAAAATTAACATGTTTTTTCACCTGCCCCTCCTGGCTGTCGTGGAAACATTGTACACCTGTAAATTAAAAGTGGGATTGTTGTGATGAGTCAGCACCATCAGACCTGTAGCAAACACTCAGACAATCTGAAAAACTGAACTTAAATTGATCATTTTGAAGTGGTTATTCCATCCATCAATTGTACGCCAGTTATCTGGCTCATTAAGTATGCCATATTAATGTTAATGATTGTATCACTGGGAATTATAGTTTTATACTGCTGGAAAGTACTGAGTTTCTATGTGCTGTGATCATGAAAGAGGTATTAAATTGCATTCTGCATGGGATTAAAAAGGCCTTATAAAATCTTAACATAGTGAACCCTGTAGAAACCTGGATGGAAACAGCTAGCCTGAGTGTGCGTGACAACATCAGTTGGTTCCCCTGTTGTTAGTCCTTATGCCAAGCTAACTGTCTTCATATGAGTTGTATCAAACGTCTTAGGTCTCAGCAAGAAAATTAATTTCTTTGTTTAGACCATCCCTGATGATGAAATGAACAATTGAGAAAGTAAGTTTTTCCATATCTCCCTCTCCTTCCTCCTCAGCTCCATCTGTATGACATAGAGACCGGTGTAAAAACCACGTTGCTGAGTTTCTGTTCCTACGTCCAGTGGGTTCCTGGCAGTGACGTGGTGGTCGCCCAAAACAGGGGAAACCTCTGCATCTGGTACAGTATCGACAGCCCAGAGAGCATCACCATGTTCCCGATCAAGGTGAGTACCAGCATCTCCATCACATTACATATTAACATGACTGTAATGGTTGTTAAGTTTATGATTTCACAATAAGATGGGGCTCATATTGATATTTTCATCCTTTATTGGCAAAATTCAATTTAACTAATAATAATAATAATAATAATGATAGTAACAAACTTTGTTTTCATAGTGTCTTACTAAAATCTTTATCTGTAAAGTAATCGGTAATTATATGTCAAATAAATGTAGCAGAGTAAATAGTTCCCTCTGAACTGTAAAAACTAAGTATAAAGTAAAATGAAATGGACATGGTACCTCAAATTTGTACCTAAGTGCAACACTTTGGTACATGTACTTAGTTAAGTTCCACCACTGCAACATCTCTAATGCAGGTTTAAACTGGTTGCACCTCTCTTTGTTAGGGAGACATTGTGGATCTAGAGAGAGTTGATGGGAAGACGGATGTGATTGTGACAGAGGGCGTCAACACTGTGACGTACACACTGGACGAAGGCCTCATTGAGTTCGGTACAGCCATTGATGATGGGGATTATGACAGGTAGGTTGAGACCACTGTGACATACAAAAATCAGATCATCACTGTCATTACTGTCAAGCTGAACGTCCATCCAGCTTTCCAACTACTTGCTGCTTTTCTGGGTCGGAGTCAGAGTGACAGCAGGGCGAGCAGAACAGGCCAGATGTCCTTTTATCCAGCAGCTTCCTCAAGCTCTTCTTGAGGGTTTCCTCAGAGCTCCCAGGCCAGCTGGGAGGCATCATCTTTTCAGTGTGTCGTGATACCAGCACCTCCAAAGTGATGCTCTCATATCGTTGTAACTGACCTCTCAGTTTGGAGGAGCAGCAGCTGAGCTCTTCACTGTGGCTCTGAACTCTGTCACACAAAGTGAGGTCATCCACCTTTAAAGGGACAGTTCACCCAAAAATCAAAAATGCATATTTTTTTCTCTTACCTGTGGTGCTTTTTATTAATCTAGACTGTTTGGGTGTGAGCTGTAGAGTGTTAGAGATATCAGTTGTAGGGATGTCTGCCTTCTCTTGAATAGAGTGGAACTAGATGGCACTTGGCTTGTGGTGTCAAAGCCACGAAAAAATAGTTTTGAAAAGCTCTGTGTCTCTTTTCAGAAATCAGACTATTTAAACGATCTATAGCGCACAGTCTAAAGTGAATGGCCCAAGTGCATTTAGGGCGTTTCCAGCTCCACTTTTGCTTTTTAAAATGGCGCATATTTGGGTGCAGAGTAAGGCGCAAGGGGTAAAGGGGTTGTGTTTAGTCCCTTAATTAATCCTAGGTGTGTTTTGGGCATTTCATTAATTCAACCAATCAGAGTTTCATGTTCCGTTACCATTAAAAGCCAGGTGTGCCAGCACATGGTGCATTTTTATTTACATGGCGGATTCGGCAAATTGTAGAAGTGAGTGGTTCTCTGCTGAGAGTAATGCAGTAGGAGCAGTAATGTCAGTGTTGCAGTATCATGGGACATTTAAGCAGCAAAGCTAAAATTGCTAGTCACTAACTTGACAGAGGAAACTTTTATTTTCGGAAATAATCATTAAAGTTATGCTGCTCCTCATGCATTAATGTGCACAACATCTCTCTTAATGTGGAGTCACAGCAGCTCTGCTCTGCTCTCTGCTACGTTCACATTTTACAGAATACACCGATTTGTGCTGGGTTTAAAATAATCTAATAAAATAATCTCCAATTGGCAGTCTATTCTTAAAAGAGGACTCTGTTTTAAAACATATTCAAAACACTTCACTGTGACCTCCAGGACACGCTGCCACTGACTTTTAAAAACCAAGTCTCTCTAATATTTTCACAACTCACACAACTGCATTTTTTCTTTTTGCAGCCATGGTACAGCTCTTCTCGTAGTGCATGTCACACTGCATCTGCAACACAAAATACTGGTGAACTTGTCTGTTCTGTCATATCTTGCTTTATGGCCTGACTCAACCTTACATCTGCATATGTGTGTGTGTGTCTTTCTGTGTGTGTTGACAGAGCCACAGCATTCCTTGAGACTCTGGAGATGTCACCAGAGACCGAAGCCATGTGGAAGACGCTCAGCAAGCTGGCTCTGGAGGCTCACCAGCTGCACATCGCAGAAAGGTCAGCAAACACACACATACACACACAACCTTGTGAGCTAATGTTCGTGCCTCTGAGCTAATTACATTCTTTATCAGTCTTCATTGTAAGCGAGACTTATCTTTGTTACTGAAGAGGAAGTAGACAACAAGGGCACCTTGGTCACCTGGAATAAAAACGTACACCTTTGCACACATATAAGTACACACACTCTCGCACGCATACACACACTCGCAGCAGATGACTGTGTCCCTGCCTGACCTCCCTCTCTAACTTCATTTATCATCAAAGACAGGTTTTTTTTTAATCATAAGCATTCTCTCTCTCTCTCTCTCTCTCTCTCTCTCTCTCTCTCTCTCTCTCTCTGTCTCTCTCTCTGTCTCTCTCTCTCTCTCTCTCTTTCCCCATCTTTATTTCTCTCTGTTTTGAGAAACTTTCCAAATTTGAATTCTCTGTCATTAATAATGCATATGCTGTTCGTTAGGCATCGGCTTGATTTGCATAAATCATGAAATTGGGGAAAGAAACGTTTTTGTCTGGAGTGGCTAATGTTAATGAGGGAGGGAAGCGATGTTAATGAGGGAGGGAAGCGAGAAAGAGTCAGACAGAAGGAGTTTTTTAAACTTTTTTTTTCTTTCATGACTTGTTCATTAATCTGATGCAACTGTTCAGAGAGAGTTGCTAATAAAGTGGCCAAATGCTAAGATGAGCCTTTTCATTTCTCAGCCCCTCAGACTGCAGCGTATCTAAAGGCTAATTAGACTAAAGCTCTAATTTATCCCAGTTCATTAAGTGAACAGTTTTTGAGAGCTTTGACCGGACAGTACCTTCTACCGTCTCTCCACTGAATGTTTCTTTCTGTGTTTCGTCCTTCTCCCACTAGTCCTTACTTGTTTGCTCTCTATTTGTTTTCTCTGCCTTTTCTTTTCTAGGTGTTTCGCTGCATTGGGTGATGTCTCAACTGTGCGTTTCCTCCATCAAACGAACCAGATTGCTGACAAAGTTTCACAGGAAATGGTGTGTTTCATATCAGCACAGATACAAGACACAAGAGTACATCTCAACACTGACCATATATACTATTAATACAGAGTTTTGAGGGTGGTATACAAATATTTTTTGATTAAGAGGCTAATTACCAGAGGTGGCAGAAGAAGTCCTTAAATCTTTTACTTATATACTATGCAGATTTGTCAGTTACCTTTTGTAAACTCACTCTCTTGGAAAAGATTCAGTCTTGTTTGGCGTTTATTCTCGCTATATTTTGCATTTTTTTAGCACTGTGTCTTCTTGGGTATCTGCCGTTTACAGTCTGGCATCTGGTCATGACCTTTTTTATAAAGCCCTAACCTCATCTAAATGCTTTGGGGGTAAACGCCCATAAACCTAGACCCTAGGTCCGCTTAGCATTTCCACCACAACAGGACCTTAAATGTGGGCGGGGTTGTTGTCACTCACTGCTCCATCAAGCTCTCACTGCATTGCCTCATTACCGGTGACACAGATGAAAGTCTGTGCCTTGTTTATCGTCCACAGAACAAAATAAAACAGGCTGCAGCGAGAGTCTCTCTCCACGGGATATTTAAGAATAGCGGGTTTGTACATTTATTCCTTCTGAGGCAAGCTCAGGGTTTAAGTGTTGCCAGAGCCCACAGGAACAACACTCTGTGACGCTTTTTTTTCTCCAAGTGAGGATTGGGATATATGACGTCCCGGTCGAAATAAATACATATACACGCTTGAAGATCCACTCATTACTAAAAGTGTATGTCAGATAAAAACTAAAGTAATGGTCAAAGTTGTCACAGTGAAATTTAAGGTGTGTTGACTGATTCATGTCGTCAGCTTATGCATTGAGTAACATTACAAGTTAACGTTCCACCTTAAAAGTCGCCCACAGTCGGCCTAGTGAAGTTATTTTTTCTCAGACTCCAGCTGCTGCAAGAGGCAGAAAAACATCCTTTCATTTTATTGTTACAGTCTACTAATAAAACTCTCCACAGTATGAACAGAAGCCTGTATGAACATGAGCCTCAAAACCAGCCACAACTCAGCCCTGAGCGGAGTGACTGTCCGCTATTGACCAATCAATGGACTGCAGTGTTCACAGCTCCACCTTTTAGTTATAGATCTGTGGTACCCCAACAGAGGGAGGACCAAAAATGGAGACGGTACCGAACGGTTCCATTGGTACCATCCATAACTTTTCACAGTGGAAATGGAAAAAAAGTGTACCGAATTGAACTGAGCCGTACCGTACTGCTCGGTGGAAACAGGGCTTAAGAAAATATAGGAAGACAGCAGAGTCTCTGCAAAAAAAAAAAAAAAAAAAAAAAAAAATCTTTAGGTAAAAGCACTAATACCACAGTGTTGAAATACTTTGTCACAATTAACAGTCCTACAATCAAAACCTTACTGAAGTAAAAGTACAAAAGTATTACCATCAAAGTATACTTAAACTACCAAAAGTAAAAGTACTCATTCTGCAGCATGGTCCTCTTAGGAATCATCTATGGATGAATTATAATTATTGATACATTAATATAGTCATGACTTTAATATTGCAGCTGTTAAAGGTGGAGCTGATGTTTGTGTATTTCATATAATCTGAATCTGCAAAATAACTAGTAATGATGGTTTTCATATACAGTACAGGCCAAAAGTTTGGACACACCTTCTCATTCAATGCGTTTTCTTTATTTTCATGACTATTTACATTGTAGATTCTCACTGAAGGCATCAAAACTATGAATGAACACATGTGGAGTTATGTACTTAACAAAAAAAGGTGAAATAACTGAAAACATGTTTTATATTCTAGTTTCTTCAAAATAGCCACCCTTTGCTCTGATTACTGCTTTGCACACTCTTGGCATTCTCTCCATGAGCTTCAAGAGGTAGTCATCTGAAATGGTTTCCACTTCACAGGTGTGCCTTATCAGGGTTAATTAGTGGAATTTCTTGCTTTATCAATGGGGTTGGGACCATCAGTTGTGTTGTGCAGAAGTCAGGTTAATACACAGCCGACAGCCCTATTGGACAACTGTTAAAATTTATATTATGGCAAGAACCAATCAGCTAACTAAAGAAAAACGAGTGACCATCATTACTTTAAGAAATGAAGGTCAGTCAGTCCGGAAAATTGCAAAAACTTTAAATGTGTCCCCAAGTGGAGTCGCAAAAACCATCAAGCGCTACAACGAAACTGGCACACATGAGGACCGACCCAGGAAAGGAAGACCAAGAGTCACCTCTGCTTCTGAGGATAAGTTCATCCGAGTCACCAGCCTCAGAAATCGCAAGTTAACAGCAGCTCAGATCAGAGACCAGATGAATGCCACACAGAGTTCTAGCAGCAGACCCATCTCTAGAACAACTGTTAAGAGGAGACTGCGCCAATCAGGCCTTCATGGTCAAATAGCTGCTAGGAAACCACTGCTAAGGAGAGGCAACAGGCAGAAGAGATTTGTTTGGGACAAGAAACACAAGGAATGGACATTAGACCAGTGGAAATCTGTGCTTTGGTCTGATGAGTCCAAATTGAGATCTTTGGTTCCAACCGCTGTGTCTTTGTGAGACGCAGAAAAGGTGAACGGATGGATTCCACATGCCTGGTTCCCACTGTGAAGCATGGAGGAGGAGGTGTGATGGTGTGGGGGTGTTTTGCTGGTGACACTGTTGGGGATTTATTCAAAATTGAAGGCACACTGAACCAGCATGGCTACCACAGCATCCTGCAGCGACATGCCATCCCATCCGGTTTGTGTTAGTTGGACGATCATTTATTTTTCAACAGGACAGTGACCCCAAACACACCTCCAGGCTGTGTAAGGGCTATTTGACCAAGAAGGAGAGTGATGGAGTGCTGCGGCAGATGACCTGGCCTCCACAGTCACCGGACCTGAACCCAATCGAGATGGTTTGGGGTGAGCTGGACCGCAGAGTGAAGGCAAAGGGGCCAACAAGTGCTAAACACCTCTGGGAACTCCTTCAAGACTGTTGGAAAACCATTTCAGGTGACTACCTCTTGAAGCTCATGGAGAGAATGCCAAGAGTGTGCAAAGCAGTAATCAGAGCAAAGGGTGGCTATTTTGAAGAAACTAGAATATAAAACATGTTTTCAGTTATTTCACCTTTTTTTGTTAAGTACATAACTCCACATGTGTTCATTCATAGTTTTGATGCCTTCAGTGAGAATCTACAATGTAAATAGTCATGAAAATAAAGAAAACGCATTGAATGAGAAGGTGTGTCCAAACTTTTGGCCTGTACTGTACATATAAATGTGTTAGTAAAAAATACAGTATTTGCTTCCAAAACATAGTGGAGTATAAAGTAGGATTAAATGTCAGTACCCAAGGAGAGTACAACTACTTGGGTAAACACACCAAGTTACATTCCATCAGAGATAACCAGTATTCCACACTGATATTCAATAGCTGTAAATTTAGGCAGCAGAATTTAAATTATTCATTATATGCTTTAAAGATTAATGCTTCTCATAGTGGAAATGAAAAATCAGCATTTAAAACACAGAAGACCAAAACTCTATTAATGAAATATTTTGTGAATATCAGTGATTGATTTACAATTTACAGTGGGAAATTAGTAATCCATATTCATTTCTGAATAAGACCTTCAACTTGTCATAAAAGTGATTACACACTTTCCTAACACAGTACAAACTGAGTGATCACTGCAGTGTGTGTTTTTCACTGTGTATGTATCTCTTTTGACCAGGGAGGAGATGGAACAGAGTTTTTTCAAGTACAAGCCCACGTGGCGATGCTGGATAAGAACTTTAAACTGGCTGAGATGCACTACATGGAGCAGGTTGGTAACAAGCCCTGGTTGTGCCTTGTACAACCAATCCTTATGTACACGCTTGCTCACAACATGTATATTTATATACAATATGTACAATTAATTACTGATGCATTTTACAACAGATCCCAAGTTATGTTCTTACACAGCATTTCAGCACTTGTTAATGTACCGTTATCTTCTGAATTACACATGAACTGGGGACACACGCTTGAATTCACCAGATCAGGAACAGTACCACACCTGTACACACTTTATCACTTGCAGAAGCCAATATTGCAGCTGTGATAGTTATACAGTATATATGTGTGCAGCTTTAAGTCAAATGCTATAATCTTCATTTCTGTGTGTCTGCAGAATTCCATTGATGAAGCGATAGAGATGTACCAAGAGCTCCACATGTGGGACGACTGCATTGCTGTGGCTGAGGCCAAGGTAATAATGAACAGACTAAATTTGTACTTAACAACTTTGCATTTTACCTGAGGGAGAGTTTGTTCTTGCTGTCTGATGTTGCTTACTGTAACCTTTTTCCGTGGTGCAGTCATTTAGCCAAAGTGTTTTCTGGGTTTTCCTACTTATTAGATGAATCTTAAATGCCTCCACACAGAGACATTCTCCTCAGTGCAGACTTGATCCCTTACAAAAACCTAAGGACCAGACGCAAAGCAAACTGAGTTTCAGGTTTGCACTTTGATTCTACCTCTGTGGATACTAGATGACTGAAACTCCACAGGGAACATTTAACTGCGACTGATGTAGATATGGCTACAACCAATGATTATTCAGTAGATTATATCGGAAAATAGCTGCTTATATCTTCTCAAAGCCCAAGCTAGCATCTTTGAATTGCAAACAGCAGCAAATTGCAGTAAATATTCAACACTTTTACTTGCTAATTGGCTTAAATATTTTTCAGCACTATATTTGAACCTATGTCCTGCATAGAAACATCTCCAATCTCAACCTATCATGTCTCTCTTAGGGCCACCCAGAGCTGGACAACCTGCGAGGGAATTATTACCAGTGGTTAACTGAGACTGGTCAGGACGAGAAGGCCGGTGAGGTGAAGGAGAGCGAGGGAGACTTCCAGGGTGCCATCAACCTCTACCTGAAGGCCGGACTGCCCGCTAAAGCTGCCCGACTTGCCATCAGCCGGACAGAGATCACCAGCAACAGCGACACCGTCAGCCGCATTGCTGCCAGTCTCATCAAAGGAGAGTTTTATGAAAGGGTGAGTGGACTTTGTCTGCCTTGTTTATTGTAGATTGATCTGTCTATAATACTGGTATCCCATACTGGTAAATCATATCCTCTCTCCTCCTCTGTTCAAGTCACCCATCGCTCCTCTCCTAACAAATGCCAGGAGAGGAGAGGTATCAACAGAGGAACAACAATTGTTTTTTTTTTTTCTCCAGTATTACACGCTGTCTTCCTCCATCTGTCTGTTATTTCTCTGTGTCTCCTTCTGTAGCGATTGTCTGAGAACTCAGTTCTTCTCCGCAAGCCATCTGTGTTTATGTAACAGGTGGTAAAGAGAGAATGAAACTTCATAGCAGAATTTGTCGCTGTGTCCTGATGGTGCAGTGTTTCATTAGTTTAGGTGTATGAGGGTTGAAATGGATGCTGGTGATGTTTGAGTTTACCAGTATATCCTGCTGACACTCTGTATATTTTCTGCATCTTGCAAGGATCATGTGTTGTGCATTTAGTTGTTGACAGGTCAGAATAACAACAGAATTAGTGTTTAAACCTTTGGACAAGAACGCTCTTCGCTAAAACTCATTTTAATGAAATTGAAGTTTGTGGGCACAGTGTTCACATACTTTTGCAATATGGTTCACAGTCCTAACAACTCTGAACAACCCTGACTCACCCTAATATGTCAATTTGTCTTAATAAATTTATGTTCTCTCTGTCAGGCAGGAGATCTGTATGAGAGGATCAGAAACAACCAGAGAGCGCTGGAATGCTTCTGCAAAGGAGGTGCCTTCAGGAAAGGTAAATCAGTGATGTGTAGACTGCATGAATATGATTAACCTAAATTTTGAATAACTAGCAAATCATATTGTTAGGTGATTTTTACTTGAGCTAGCATGGCTCTAGAGATGGCAATGTTTGTAGATTGGTCAGTCCACTACTTTGATCCAGACTGAAATAGCTCAATAACTGTTGGCTGGATTAGCACTAAATCTATGGCTCCTAAATGAAATGAGTCCTAATGACTTTGGTGACCCTTTGACTTTTCATCTACCATCATCAGGGGTCAGAATTTTGCTGCACAGTATCCCTTTTTTCAATCGTGGCAACTTGTGATAAACACATCACGAAACACTGCTCTACTGCGCCATATTGAAATTTTTAAACAGTAGTAGTAGTGACAGTAGAAAACTGCACTGCACACATATTGTAACTATCATTCCTTCTTTATTGGTGCCTTTTGTGTTCTGTTTAGTTTAACGTTCAGTTTGTTCAATAGAAGAATGTTGGAAATATTCTTTCCTTTTTTTTTAAATTCAATAAGCAATTTTTTTTATTTCGGCAGTATACTGACAGCAGCAGAAAGACAGAACTGAGCACACTTAAATATCTGTTGCATATTTTCCTTACATCGTACAGCCCTAGTCAAAATTCACATCTGTCCAGTACTTTGATTTATGACCAAATAACTGACGACACTCCCATCAGACTCAGCTGTACTTTGTGTTGTGTTGTGTGCTAATTAGCAAACATGAACATGGTTAGCATTTTATCTGCTTAATATCAGCATGTTAGAGTTGTTATTGTGAGCATGTTAGCAAGTGTCATTGGTAGTTTAAGACCAACGCAGCTGTCATTTTCACAGCCAGCACCCACATTGTGTAAGTAGTAAATGTAATTGTGTTCATCTGTCTGCTCCATGGACATGTAGGTCTTAAAATGAGGTGTGATCAGGTGCATTGTGGGCGCATTATTGAGAGGGTAACGAGAAAAATATGAATACATCATCTAAAATGTGAACATAGCAGAGATCAGAGCAGAGCTGCAGAGCTGCTGTCCGACTCCCCATTAAGAGAGACACTGTGCACATTTATGCACAAAGACCAGAGGAACTTCATTGATCATTTTAGAAGCTAAAAGTTTAGTTCTGTTTCCTCCATCAGGTTTATAACTACAATTTTAGGCCTTTAAAGGGAACTGGAAAATGCACTCTGACTGTTTTAATTCATGTTACGTCCATAACACACATATGCTTAATTAAGGGTGCCCCATTACCCCTTGCACCTTACTTTGCAACCAGATTATGCGCCATTTAACTAGCAGAGTGGAGTTGGACGCGCCCTACATGCACTTGCGCTGTGCACTTTATAAAATGCGCTAAAGATCATTTCCATAGGGCCCTTTGGCTTGTTTTACATTGATACAGATACAGTATATATTGTAAGTATGTCAGCATGAAATAAGTACAGGTAAGATAGATCATGTGACCAAATGTTGGACAACAGGTGTATGGATGTATGTTGTTGAGTTGAGTGTAGGTATACAGTGTATTAAACAAAGTTTGTGCTTCCTGTAGCGGTGGAGCTGGCTCGCCTTGCCTTCCCTGCTGAGGTGGTGAAACTGGAGGAGGCCTGGGGAGACTACCTCGTCCAGCAGAAACAGATGGACGCCGCCATCAACCACTTCATTGAAGCAGGGTATGTAGTGTAGGGGAGTGAAGAGACAAAGATTTGGGCAGATGGAGAGGAGGAAAGATGACACATGAAAAAACTAATCCAACAGAGATGGCCAATAGTTCTTTAAATCATCACCAGGACCATAATAGATTTCTTTAAACATGATTATATTTCCCAAAAAAATACCAAATAAAGGCAGGTAATCAGCGCCCGGATTTTTATTCTTTCCAGGTTGAAAAAGCATCTGATACTGAAATCTGACTGTGGGAAGCAGAAACAAAGGTTTTAAAAATACTACTTCTGATGATAATTTGTCCTGCCAGTAAAGTTTCAGTCTGTGCCATAGTCTTAACAAAATTATTTGGTTTAAATTAAATTCTAACCACAGTTAATTCACTTAGAATTTGTCTGTCCTTCCATTTTGTCTTTCAGTTGATGCTTATTTCATGAAATTATATGGATACACCGCACTATAACTGGTCTGTTGTCCTTTTTCCAATCTCAGCTGCTCGCTGAAAGCCATCGAGGCGGCCATCGCAGCCCGTCAGTGGAAGAAAGCCGTCCATATCCTGGAGTTACAGGAGGATTCATCAGCAGGGAAATACTATGTGAAGATAGCACAGTATTACGCCTCCATGCAGGAATATGAGGTGAGAGAGGAGGGACCAGGTATGAGGTATATGTGGGGGTTAGTCAGTTGACCTTTTACCTTCTTTTGATAATATGTAAACACGTCAAACTCCAATTATTAAAAGCATATATAAACTTCCAGAAAAGTATGTTTTTCTGCTCACCAAGAGGAGAGGTATCTTTGTGCAGTAATGTGTCCAAAATGAGCAGTTAAGCTGAAACTAAATCAAAATTGGCATTTTATTAATGAGAGGTTAAATAGTCAAAGCAAGCAGATATTTCTGGACATATACCTGTGGTAGTTTAGTATATCAGCTCATACAGATGTTGGTCACTGAGCACCAGAGGTGTCAAATAGTGTGTGGAGTGGTTTGGTTAGCTTGTAGAGGATGCACAACCAGTGTGTATAGAGAAAAACTGGTTGGTAAGGCTGCACTGATCAATATCTTTATGTTAAAGTCATTGTGTGTGGCATTCAGAGCATTAATGTAGCAGCAAACTAGTATTTGCTATGTAAAGACATAGTGGAATAATGGTGTCCTGGGGAGAGAATAAAGCTACGCTCCGTCTGTGTGTGTGTTGTAGTCCAAGCTTCTCTGTAGGTTGTTGCGGTAAGGCAGTCTGGCCTCATGTTAGTGCATATGAGTCCCTGTGTGTGTGTACCCCCAATTAGCTATCTAGTATCCCACTAGCTAGCTAATTGTCGCCACTCTGCATTGGCGTTGTTGCCGAAGCATAGCTCCGAGCCTCAAGTTCCCCCCAGGTTAACGATGTTAGCTCTGTCAGCACATTTGCCATTGTTAGCGTTTTTTTAATGAGTTACCACTGTTAGCTGTTAGCAGCTGGCTCAGCCACTGCCATGATGAGAACTGTGTGTAGACAATCCTGCCCCAGACTTAGAATCATAGATATCTCTGAATGCAGCTTCTTTAACAATCCATTAATTGAATACATGTAATGTGAAAAGCATCGCTCCTGGGGATGAACCCAGGAGAGATTTAGCATCTTTCAGCTCATTGTTTTGGGTTTATGGCCTGTGACTTTTCTGTTTTGGTCCCAGCAGCAGGGAGCTTTTTGCAGTGTAAAAGCTCAATAACCGACTGAATGTCACCTGCCTAGCAACCAAACAGCTTACAGACAAGGTTAGCAAACATAGTGGAGCATTTACATCAGCTATACAGCCAAATATTTTTCTCAGGTGTAGGTGGTGACCAAAAATAGAGCTAAAAGTGGGGTGAAAGTTTGACTTATTTTTGTCACGTCAGAAACATGACTCCAAAAGAACACTAATGTCTGACTGTGTGTCTGCTCGATGTGCATGCACAAATATGTCCATAGATATCAAGTTTATGAGTGGTGGTAATGTAATTTGGACTTTTATTAATCTGTTATTCATTATGAAATATGGCACATACTTACTCCACAAAGTAGTATATAATATAAGCCTAAATGCTGGTACATTTGGCTTTGGGGTTAGGTAAGCACCTGATGTTAGTTTGCTTCCTGAACACAACACCGGACAGAGAGATGGAGGCAGCCAGAGGGATAAAGTAGGCAGTGACATTTTGCCACCAGCAATTACTTTCTGCACATCTCTCAGGGATATATACTGTGCATTCACCCATGGCACACACTCACACACACATATGCACACACAACCCTGTACACATTTCAACCAGAAAGTGAAAGCTGACGATCAGCTTTAGTTCGGTCTCCATGGAGCAGTGCGGGCTGTGTTTGCTTGAGGGTGTGTTGGCAGTAATGACAGGTTGAATGGTTGTAACAATAGTTTTAATAGTTGCCTAAATACCAGAAATACAGCAACTTTTGAAAAGGGAGAAAAGGAAAAGAAATCTGGTATAAAAACAAAGAAAAAATTAAAGGAAGAGAGATGATGATGATGATGATGATGACGGTGACTGCAACGATGGTGAAGCACAGTGTGCTCTGCGTATTCTGATGAGCTCAGCTGAGCCAAACAGCCTCCACAGACTGCCAGCCTCTGAAAATAGCAGGCCATTTCAGTCTGTTTGCTCTATGGGCATATTCACAGAAAGTAATTAAGATAACAAGCTCTTTGCTTTCCAACTTTGTGGAAGTTGCAGGAAAGTATAATTCAGTGCAAACTAAAACAATGACGGAAGCTCACACCTGTGATTCAAATGCAGAAATTATCAGCGGAAAAAAAAAAAAACAATGACTTAACGGTTTATAATCAGAACGAACCAGCACGTACGTTTGTTTTTGATTGATGCCAGTGTTAGAACGGGTTCAATGAAAAATACCTTTTCATTTGCTTTGTAGAAATTTATTCACATAAAGTGGTGAATGTTCCTGTTTTCCTTCCCGCAAGCTCTCCTAAATTCTACCATTAACAATTACACACTATGGCAACAAATTGTTATCTGTACAGGTAGCTGTTTTATTCTGTTTGCCCTGCAGGAATACTACTTTAATATATGTATATGCTATGGCTATTCCAGAGGGTTAAGAAGTTGAAGAAGAGGAAGAAGAAGAAGATTGTATGATATTCAGATGGTATTTTATATTTTCTGAGTGTATGTTGTGTGTATTTTGTTTGTTAATGGCCTGCAGGTGGCAGAGCAACTGTTTGTGAAAGGAGGCCACATCAAAGATGCTATAGACATGTACACCACAGTGGGACGCTGGGAGGAGGCTCATAAGGTTAGTATGGACACAAACTACACAAACAAGTATGTAAAATACAGTGTGATCAATATGTATTATTGTGGCAAATGAATACAATTAACCCTTAAAGACCCACAATTGACCCAGGGGGGGATGTAGCAGGGATGTAGCAGGTCAGTAGTGTATGTATGATCTGAAAGCAGGGAACCTGAGGTTTAACCTGAGCTCAGCACTGTGTTTTGAGTTTTTCTTGTCATAAATATATAATAAACATTGTGTTTTGGTTAGGCACATATCCAAACTTTTAAACTTTAGAGCATATAGGGGCCCAGAACATTATGATGAAAGTATATGATGGCCATTCCAGTCTCTTGAAGGTCTAGTGGTAGGATTTAGTGTACTACTAGGTAAATGGGCAAGTTACCAAGCAGGAAGTGGACATACTCCCCTATATATTCCAATGGCTTTTTGGCTGAAAGGTGGGTATACTTTAAATGGCCAGGAAAACAGATGGGTATACCCTGTAAACCTGCGTACAACCTCCACTACACCACTGCCTAGCAAAGAGGTTGCAGACTGCAACCAAGAGAAACTTCTTCCCTGTGCCAAGTGTGTAGGAGAACTAAGGTGGCCGACATGAAAATGTAAAGGGCCCTATCTAGAGCCAGTGTTTGGTTTGTCTGCTCTGGGCTACTGTAAAACAACATGGCAGACTCCGTGAAAGAGGACCCGCTCCTATGTAGATATAAACTGCTCATTCTAAGGTACTGAAAACACAATGATTCTTTTTTCAGGTGACTATAACCTTATGAAAACATATTTATGAATACTGTATTCCATTTATATATCCACGTAAATCCTTGAAACTGGACCTTTTAGTTGTTGTAGCAATTTTTGGGTTGATACACATTTGGTACAAAGAATACTACCATTTTTTACCACGGGAGAATTGATAAAAATGTTCAAAATTCACTCCAAAATACCACATTGAGACACCAAGACCTTGAGGAACACCATAGAAAAATCCATGCTGTCAAAAACTTTTCACATTTGGAGATTTCTGAAAGAACTGTATCTCTTGGCAATTGGATGACGAGCACTTCTGTTGTGGATACTGCTGAGAAAGACCCTTATTGTCAATATACCTATGTGAGCCATCCATTCTCTGAATGCTCGAGGTCTGTCGTTTGTAGTTGTAAAGTCTAATGAGGCTGTGATTATCCTAGAGGTCACTATAGGTCATTTTATACAGTGATGTCTGTTTCCAAAAAAGTGTTACTACAGTGAAATGGCTACAATGGGGATAAACTTCATTGCAAATTAATGAAATTGGGCTCACTGGATCAACGAGAGTCACCGCTTTCCAGTTATACTAAATATAATTCCAGGACTGTTAGGGTTAAATTGAACATTCCACCAATATATAATTTGACTAATTTAAGACAAAAGCGTACATGTGTCTAAGTTAATTCGGTGGATAACACTGACTAGATTGTTTTTAAAAGGGTTCTTTGGCATCTGATATCGGTCTAGCTTTGAAACAATGAAGTAATTGAAACTATTGTCTTTGTTTGGCACGTTTGGTTTGCAGTTGGCAGTGGAGTGTATGACAGAGGAGGAGGTTATGGCTCTGTACATCAGCAGAGCTCAGGAGCTGGAGAGAGATGGGAAATTCAAGGAGGCTGAGAGGTAAATGGAGATTTATTTTTAGTCATTTGTCACATCATCAGCTGCTGGAAGCATGAACATGGAGTAAGGAAAAGGTAACTTGACTATGTTTGAAGTAATTACTGCAAGAACAATAATGAAAACTGTATTTGAGTGTTGGCAGATGGAAAATTCAGACCCTGTTTTGTCTTTGCTTCCTGGCTTTATTTTTATTATGTCTGTATGAAGTCCTTTGACACTTGCACTTTAAAGAACAGTTCAGTTACTAATGGGTGTGTGTATGTGTGTGTGCAGGCTGTTTGCTACAGTGAAGCAGTCTGACCTCGCCATAACCATGTACAAGAAGAACCGCATGTTTGATGATGTTATTCGCCTGGTGGCCAAACATCACCCTGACTTGCTGACAGAGACCCACCTGCACCTCGCCAAGGTACAACACACTGTGATCAACACTACAGCAGGAACTAATGGATAACAGGGTTTCAGATCAAATCTTGAAAGCAACATTTGAAGCTGAAGTCCCAGCCCCTGAAGTCTGGTTTGTCTTCCTTAACCTATCAGTAACAAATGACTAGGGGCAGTTAGCGCAGTCTTTTTCGCCACAGACTTAGAATTTGTGCTGATATAAGAGTTGTTATCTCTGTAAATGGACTTACAACCTGTGTAGCTGTGTTGAAGCAAACCAAGCCTGCAGCCATTTTTGTTTCTGTCACTTTTTTTACATGAATGTAGCTAGGTCGCTAATTAGCTATAATGAAAGTAGACCCCTCTCACTCTTAATCCCACCCACAATGCCTTGATTGGTTGTTTGGCTGTCAATGGGCACAACAGTTCAACATAATCAAATTCTTGTAGCTCACATAAGATGAGTTGAAAAGTGGCAGAAATGTATGCATGTGAAATTTCATCCGCAACATTCAGACAGCAATGGATTAAGTTTCCCATCTGAAAAGGTCTCAGAGACTCAGATAATGCTCCACTTCAGGCACCCATACAACTTAATAACATTTTTTCTTTTACCATTCTCTATTTCTTACATAACAGTAGACAAATGAGTGCGTCCACAGTTTTTTGGTTGTCTAATTATCTTGTGAGAATTGCCCTGCAGTGCTTTAAACTCTATTAATAATTACAAATGTCCCTAACTAAGAATTTTACCCAGCTTCTGAAGTTTAGAAGCCCATGAATCAAATCCCATTTTTTAACTCACACCACATGCATGTCTAATTTTACAACCTTATGCACTGGTGGAAGAAGTACTCAAATCTTTTACTTAAGTAAGAAAAAGCAACACCAAAGTATAGAAATACTCTATGCCATGAGTTGAAGACCTGTATTAATAACATTTAATGAAGTAAAATTACAAAAGTATTAGCATCAAAATGTACTTGAAGTACCAAAAGTGACTCACTATGTAGAATGGCCCATTTCTGAATTATATATTATTGGATCGTAATTGTTGATGCATTAATGTGTAGGCATCATTTATGTTTCGGCTTGTAAGATGGGGCAAATTTTAACTACTTTATATATGTATATGAAAGCCTCGAGAGGCAAGAGATTAAAAAAAAATTCTGGTGATTCTTTTTCTAAATCTGATCTAAATTGTTTTCACCTCTGTGTTTATGACTCAAGGACAGGATCATTTTCCTAAGTTCCTTTTTAGTTTACCTTGAACAAAAAAATAGGTAAAACAAAAAAAACGTTTTGACTGGTTAAAACATTTTATTTTGTTATTTTATCGATTTAACTGTAGAAGCAGGCTGGAGATTTCTTACAAAACTCCACCTATTTCCAAGGTGCATGGCTGATGTAGGCCACAACCAAAACACGGTAGTCTTACAATGGACCTTTCTCTAAGCTGTTGGAGTAAGCATGGAGCCCACACTGTAACTAACTGCACTCCCTGAAGAAATATTATCATAATTTGGGAAAATGAAACAGTGATTCCAGAGAGAAGCAGACAGAGGGGTCTACAGTCTGTGTTTGAAGGATATATCCAGGATGTCAAACTGACTCAGCAGCAACAACAGGTTAAAAAGACAAAGATAATTAGAAGCTAAAGCCAAACTATAGGCTACAGGTCACAGTGTAAAAGTGAACCACCACATCACTGCTGATCACCACACAAGACAATGAATATAAAGAGAAACTTCACCAATATTGAACCAGCTGTGTGGCATCACAGTGTGTGCAGATGAATGCTGTTTGGCTTCACCTCCATGCCGCTGCCAGCACCCGGACTTCTGCCGGGTGCTGGCAGCCGGGCAGGGAACTCTGGGGGAAGTCAAACAATATTCATCTGCACACAATGCGATGACACAGAGCTGGTTGAATATCAGCAAAGTTTCCCTGCTTCCCTTCACTGGTTCCTGTACAGCAGGGTCGGTCTTTATTCACTGTTATAATCATTAAAAAGCAAAAGCAGCATGTGTATACATTCAGTAGGCTATATCTTCAGTAGCTAGCTAGCTAGCTTTGACATCCTGGATATATCCTTCAAACACAGACTGTAGACCACTCTGTCTGCTTCTCTCTGGAATCACTGTTTCATTTTTTCAAAAATATGATAATATTTCTTCAGGGAGTGAAGTTAATTACAGTGTGGGCTCCATGCTTACTCCAACAGCTTGTCAGACATCACAAAGGGGCGGGGCTTAGCAAAAGGTCAATTGTATTTAAAGGGAAACTTTGCCAATTTTCAACCAGCTCTGTGTCATCGCACTGTGTGGAGATGACAGCGTGTTTGGCTTCTCCTGCACACACTGCTAACACTGCAATGACACATTGCAAGTTGAAAATCGGCAAAGTTTCTCTTTAGGTACAGTTCTTGTACTTAGTTACATCCCACCACTGACCTCTTGGTTGAGTCTAGAGACAGTCGCTCTGAGACGTTAAGTACCTTTTAGCTCCAGATTGTTGCAGCACAAAAGATTCAAAAGAAATCCAATAGAGTTTCATCATTAAGTGGCTTTACTTAGTTTTGTCAGCAGTTTTCCTTTCTGCTGTGTCACACACTGAGAGAAAGTACAGCTGAAGGGACATGAATTGTACCTATCAGCATTATTATTATTATATTCTCACTAGTGCTTACTTTCATGTACTTTGATCTCAGATAATCAGTGCTGGATCACTGCTGTTTTGTGAGGCCCTAATGTACCTGATACGTATGTTCTAATGATATGTATGGTATAAATGTTTCCTGTAGGAGTTGGAGGCTGACTCCAGGTTCTCAGAGGCAGAGTACCACTTCATGGAGGCTGAAGAGTGGAAAGCTGCTGTCCACATGTACAGAGTCAACGATATGTGGGAGGATGCATACAGGGTAGATATGGTCACATTTGTGTTGTTGGCTTGCTAGCTATTAATACCTTTACATTTCCAAAGATATGTAGAGTTATGTACTCCAAATGTTTGAAAGTAGTTGTATATTTTAAAGCCTAAACAGTCATCCCACACAACAAATGTTTACAGGAGCCAGCGGATATCCCTTACAGTCTTTTTATACCCAGTCTATAGCCTGCTTATTGTTGGTGACAAGTTACAACTGCTAGGAAATACTGTACATTATTAAACTGTTAAAGTGGTTCTTATAGCTATGGATAACTGAATTATGGTGTGTTTAAACCATTCATTAAATATTTGTATACTACTTGTAAAGGCTAAATAGGAGAATTTAAAGTTTACTGAGAGATTAGGCTTCCTGGGTGCAGCATTATAACAAGTGTTTGTTCCCTGTCGACAAAGTTTATTGCTGCTGCTGGTTTTGGAGCACGGTGCAACTTTATAGCTTCTATTAAATGTTTTTCTTTGGGATTATCTGTGGTAGGAGCATTAGGGATTCACTGGACCCCTACAGTGATAAATATTTACACAAATACATGTTTATGCATGTCTCAGGTGGCGAAGAGCCATGGGGGTGCTGGTGCCCAGAAGCAGGTGGCCTACCTGTGGGCTCGGAGCCTGGGAGGAGAGGCGGCCGTCAAGCTGCTCAACAAGTTCGGCCTCCTTGAACACGCCATTGAATTTGCTTCAAATAACTTGTGAGTTTCTGTTCCTCAGAACATTCACCTGCTGGCTGCTGGCAACAAGCTCATACAAAGTACCTTTCCAAATTTACATTTATCCTACAATCAGTTATTGTATTTCAAAAACTGATTAGATTTCTCACTCTTTATTTACTCCCCAGCTCATTCGACTTTGCCTTTGAATTGGCTCGTCTTGCGTGTAAGGAGAAGATTCCTGATATCCACCTCAAACATGCCATGTACCTGGAAGATGAGGTAAACCTGCCACAGTCCTGCTGCCTACAGTAATATATCTGCTGTCCGTACTTTACCACTATATGAAAAATCTCACCTTACAATACCACATCATCTCAAAAATGCATATTAAAAACTGATAAAAAAGCACAGGCTACAATGAAAGTCATGCAGAGTTACACATCTGTATTCATTTTACATCAGTCTGCCTTACATATTAAACTATTTTTGGTATCTGCAATATTTATCTGACCAATAGTTTAAAAAGTATTTTTTTCCACAACCTTCATGTTATCATCATAGCTCTTCCTAAAGTATTTGTAATTATTTAAAAAAAATGATGAGAGATGACAGGATGAGAACCCTGCATCTGACCTGTGTTAACGGAAACACTGAATCTTGTAAATTTCAGATCTTAAATTTTTTGGAGCTAGTATGCTGTTCCTGCGCTTCTGTGCTTGTTTCACAGCTCTTCAGGCGTTCTCTCGATTCAGAGCCTATACTTGTGAGCATTTTTATTAACCTGCCCCTGGCCAAAGCTTTAAATACTCACTGTTGATTACTACCAAAGCTCCAAAGGCCAAATTTTTTTATTTGGGACAGCCCTACTAGACGACATGTCAAGTATCATTGGTAGTGCTTATCCTAATATGCTGTCACTGTTTCTTCCTCCAGGGAAAGTTTCCTGAGGCTGAGGTGGAGTTTATCAAAGCTGGAAAACCCAAAGAAGCTGTGTGCATGTGAGTATATTTAGCTCAGCATTACTGTCAGCTGATCAGGAGTTGTTAGAATTATGTGTAGATTTATTTGTCCTTGCAGATCAGCAGCAACACATAGGATTTTAACTACTTCTAAAATCTTGTTTTTTGGGTGTGTGTGTGTATTTGTGTCTCTGTGTGAACTGCTCCAGGTATGTCCACAACAAGGACTGGGCCAGTGCGCAGCGGGTGGCTGAGGGCCATGATCCAGAGAGCGTGTCTGAGATCTTGGTTGGCCAAGCCAACTTCTGCTTTGAACAGAAAGATTTCCAGAAGGCTGAAGCCTTCCTGCTACGAGCCCAGAGACCCGAACTTGCTGTCCAGTTTTACAAAGTAACTATAACAGCCAAACTGGCTTCTGAAAAACAAGAAAAAAGTAACAAACTGTTCTAAGCAAAAGTAATTTCTTTATTTAACTGAAGAGATTTTTGTTTCAAGTTGCTGACCAAACAAAAAGTCAAACCATAGATTTAAACCTTCTGCCTTGTGGTCAGTCGTACTTTGATATCTTTCCATATTTGTATTCAACAGAATGCAGATATGTGGAGTGATGCCATGCGTATCTGTAAGGAGTATCTCCCCAACAAGCTCTCCATGCTCCAAGAGGAGTTCGAGAAGGAAACCTCCAAGAAGGGAGTCAGGTGAGATTAAAGACTGCTAAAAAGATGGTCTTTTCATAAAACAGGGCTGTCTGTTCAGTCGAAAGAAGCAAATACTTTTGAAATTGGTGACCAGAGAAAACAGAGGTCAAGGGCTACTGCGTTCACTTATGCAGAAAATCTACAACTACTAGAATGCACTGCAACTCACCTGACCAATAAATGCTTCCTCTGGTGGGTGACATAGAAACGATAAGGTGGTGGGCTGGTAACAAACAATCTGGAATTTCAGTGCTTTCAGACCTAGAGTTGTCTTGCTTTGGTCTGAATCAGGGACTAATTTTATTACAAAGTTGCATAATTGCCTAGAGTTGGTTTGTGTTCTCACGGCAGCATTTCCAAGCGGACCGGATTAAATGCCTTGTGTAAGAAAGCTGCTCTTGATTGGTCAGAATTTCCATGCAGGAAAAATCCAGGAAGTAAACAAAAAGTTGAAGAAGTGAACACTTGCAAGATAAATGTGACACTTTCTAATGTCACAATGGAGGGACAACTACGCAGGTTGATTTTAGCGCTGGTCATTGTGGACTATATTGCTGTCATCGTTCATTTTAGTCAAACCATACAGTTTGAAAACGAGGCGCGGCTCCAACTAGAAAACAATGTTTTGATGCATTGGATGTGCTGAATGTGCATATTAAGGCAGTACAGGAGGAGGCGCACATTAATAATCCTCCAGGACTGTAACATGTTCATGTTTAACCCAAACAATGTGTAATGCGACTGCAGTTGGTTCAGATCGAGGTCGGAACACGTTCTCACCACAAACGAACTGCACCAGAGTTCATTTGTAACCAGACCACCTCTTGAAGACGGTCTCAGTCTGGTTGTTTAGGTGCACACCCAAATGCCATTGCTGTGTTCACACCTGCCTGAATGAACCGCACTTAGGGGGCAACCGAACTTGAGTTCGAATCAACCGAACCAAACAGGGCAGTTGTGAAAGCACTTTTAAATATGTTTCTGAAAACATTTTAGGCGAGAAAAAGACAAAAAAAAAGGTTTTGTATTTGATCAGCACTGCTCAGTTTAATCATTTGATCTGACTTTGGTAGAAAGGAGGGGTCTCTCTCTTGATCCACTTCCACACTCTTTGTGACTGTGGTGGCAGGCATATAAAAATGCGGAAGTACAATCTGCTGTTCGAGCAACAGCACAAATCCACTGGATGATGCAATTTAAGTTTAGAGATGAGCAGGGAGATCCTGGTACTGGTAAGATGGAGGGAAGCTTACCGTAGTTCATTTACACATACTACCCACATTGTTATGATACAAAGCAGGTTGAAAATCAGCCAAGTATTCCTTTAAGCCCAAAAAATAAAAGAAGTCAACGGGCCTCGTTTTGTGCTTGGTTATGTACTTTATTGCATCCCAGAGAACCTTTAAAAAGTGATTTAATTTATCTTCATTTATTTTTCATTCCCACGTAACACAGTGAAAAATTGTCTTTATAGCTACAACAGCAGATGCCGAAAGCCTCGTTAACTTGACTCATAATTATAGATCAGAGGTTTGGTATTTGTGGGACATCATTTTAAGAGTTTCTGTTAGATTTTGTTGACCTGTTATGTTGTTAAGAAATCCCTTAAAAGCCAGCGGGAAACCACTCTGAACATTTCACAGGCTCTGCCCATTCACCCACCAGTATAATCTATGCACAAAGAGTCAGTTTGATGCTTTATTAAAACACAGCTCATGTATTATCCCAAATTGAAAGTACCAACAAGGAATAGCTCGTTAGCCGTCAGACCAGCAGCACACAGCTCTTATCCTCCTCCCACCACTTTTCCCTCTTTAATGACTTGCGGGAGAAAACATCAAAAGTTACCAATGGAGACGAGTGAGGAAGTGAGGGTTAAACACTGAATTATTCCTGCGGAGTTTACGGCTCATACTCCAGATAAGTGCAACTCCTGTTTCTTATAGGCATCTGCAGACCAGCACCGCCGTATTACATGTACGCAACTTTAATCTTGGAAGTAAAGAAGACAATGAAAAAGACAGAGACCAAGAACAAGAAAGAGGGAGAGAAATAAATGTCATGGATATGAAAACAATCCTTCCTCTTGAAATAATTTAGATATTTCAATGCCTCATTTATTATCCCCTTTTTTTATTCAGTTTTTCCTAATTTCTTGCAAGTTGCACTCTCAATCTTGAAAGACTATGTTTTGCTTTTTGCAGAGTTCAATTTAAGTCAAAGCAAGATGACCTTTTTGTCACTAATTGGCCCTGATACCTCGAGTCTGCAAATAAACCTCAAATGAAATGCATTGATTTGTGTCTCATATTTGACTTTGTGTTTTTATTTGGTGTTCCAGGGGAGTGGAGGGTCTGCTAGAACAGGCCAGGGAGTGGGAGCAGTCAGGTGAACATTCCCGGGCCGTGGAGTGTTACCTGAAGGTGAAGGATGACTCCAACAGTGCCCTGATGGAGAAGTGCTGGATGAAGGTAAAAGATAGATTTACAACAGGTCCAGTTAGCACAAATACAGTTTCTTTCATTGCCATAAAGGGTTGAGGAGGGTTCTCAACCTGGCTGAAGGGAGAGTGGCCAGCAGCTCATTTGGTGGCTGTAGCTGCTGGAATTGGCCAGTGCCAACCCCCCAGTGTCTGGTGTCACAGCGGGCTGGTGGTCAGTGGCAACGCAAACCTTTGTAATGGCAGCAACAGAAAGTTTGCTGATCCAGCGAGCAGTTGGGGTTGTCTAGTCCGCAGGAGCTGGGGATGGGCTGACTGGTTCCGTCAGGGAGCTGCTGCCCGCTATCCCCCCAGTGTGGTGGCCTGTAACGTCGGGGATGGTGGCAAAGAATGTTTCCTACATAAACACAAGCTTAAACCTGCAGCCATAATCCTTTGGCTCCGGTTAGCAAAAGGTTAAACTATTAACATTTTCTCTCCATCTCTGAAATGCTTTTTAGGTATTGGCGCATGTTTTATTGTGCTTATTTTCAGACTTTCTTTAAGACTCTCTTTTTGATAAGTCCGTCCTTCTTTGTTTGGTTGCTTTGCAGTGTAGGGAGTTGTTACAGTGCAGGAACAGCAACTTTCTCTGCAGAATTTTCTGTCAATGAATCAGATTTTCATCTGAAGAGAAATGCAGGTGCATCTGCATTTGCAGAGCAGCTAGTTGGAACACCTCTGTCTGAAATGAACTGTGATTAGCCAAATTCTCCCATCACATGATAGATTGTCTAAAGCCTGAAAACAGAGCCAAGAGGAGGAGCAGAAGTTTAGTTTTCTCATAGACTACCTGAATTACAATATGCAAAAACTTTATTATGGGATTTGTGTCCAGTGATGCTAAAGTAAAACTGCCTACCCCAGCTTTAATGTACAGTGACAGGGGTGTTGCTTCATTTAATCTGAAATGTATCTGACATATTTCAATGTCACCAATTAGTTGCTTTTACATTCAACACTGCAGTTTGTGGATAATAGAATATGTATATGTGATAGAGCCAACATGATAGTGGAGAAAGGGTAAAAGGTCACAGTGTCACCAACATCAATGGATTCCCTTTCGGGTGTTCACAGCAAATATTGTGTGTTATTGATTAATTAAAGTGCTATGGAGATCAGATCAATTGAAATTGGATTGGTTCGGTCTGATGGTGTTTCTGGAAAGAGAGGTCACCGGGTCTCAGAGATCAATATTTTTTATTCCCTTTGGGAGTCTGATGAACCAGTGTGAGAAAAGGAAGAATACACGGTGTGTGCTTATCAGAGAGCTGAACGTTAGGTGTCTTGGTGGTGTTTGTAGGTAAAGGTCACAGACTCAGCAGAATCAATATGTGGTTTTTATTTAGATTGTTTGTGTTTTGGATTGTTGATTGGACGAAACAAGAGATTTAAAACACATTGCCTTCTGGTCACTGTTTCAGACAAAATAAATAGTAATAAATCAAACTGTTGGTCTTTATAACAGCACTTCACCTCAAAATGAAAATTGTCATCCGTCTTAAAATGTGCTAAGAAATTATTACTTTGATTATCAACTTCCTCCAGAATGATAATCAGAAATGGTTTGTTTGTGGTAAATGTACTACATATTGACATTTACTATAGTGTTAATGTATTTGTTAATTGAGATGATGGACAAAGATCATTTTGCATTTAATCATACTCATATTCATAGTTATCGTGACATCTTGTAACCCAGTTACATTATGGGTTAAAATGTGTAATTTTGTGTCATTCTGTCCTCGGAAATTACACTTTTCAGATACTTATAATCTTCATACCTATTTGAGGAAAAGCAGAGACAACAACACTACAACTATTCCTTCTATAAGTGTTTCACACGTGCATTTTGTTTGTTTGTGTTTCCAGGCAGCAGAGTTATCCATCAAGTTCCTCAGTGAAGATCGAGCGGTGGAGGTGATCCAGGTGGTTGGACCACGACTCACACAGCTGAGGAAGTACAACGCTGTGGGTGAACACAACCACACACACACACACACACACACACACACACACACACTGACCTTGTTTTAAGTGTTGGTGTTTGAAAAGAACCATCAGTATTTATTAAATCGCTACGAACATGCTTCTATGAGTTCGTTTCAGCTGTTTTCATTTCTAATTTTCCCTTTTTGTCTCCTGCTGTGTTGTTTGTGCTCTCTTGTTGAAGGCTGCTGATCTCTACCTTAATATGAACCTCATTAAAGAGGCAATCGATGTTTTTATTGAGGGTGAAGAGTGGAACAAAGCGAAGAGAGTCGCCAAGGAGATGGAGCCGAGGTTTAAAAACACAGACACATTCACATATTCAGTACATCAGGGGTGGAAAGTACTCGGTACAATTTATACTGAGTATTTACACTTTTTGCTACTTTATACTTCTGCTCCATGACATTTCAGGGGCGAATATTGTACTTTTTACACCATTGCATTCATTTGACAGCTTTAGTCACTTTACAGATTCAGATTACGAATACAAAATATATACATCTAATAATGTATTATGATTCTTTAAGATGAAACTTAATTGATCAATGAGATATAGTATGTAAAGTAATTAAAACTAGCTCCACCCTTACTAGCGGCAACATGAAAGTGATGAGCACATTCATGCATCAATAATTATAATCCAATAATATTATATATATATATTATTCTGAAATTGGTCATACTACATAATAAGTACCTTTACTTTTGGTGCTAAGTATAGGCACCTAAGTATAGAGGATTTTTTAATTGTTGCGGAGTATTTCTAAGCTGTAGTAGTATTTCTTCCTCTTCTCTGGTACACACACCGACACTTGAATATACCACATTTTTTCACAAGCACACAAGCTTGAGGAAAAGAGACATGCAGGGTATTTTCAGTGTGATACCACCTCATTTCAACATACTTTTAACCACTGAAAAACAAATTTGTCTCCAGTCTCCGCCCTGTATCATATAACTCTGATCTCTGGCAGGTACGAGGACTATGTGGACCACAAATACAAGGAGCACCTGAAGAACCAAGGCAAAGTTGACTCTGTAAGTACAAAGACACACACTGTAACACCCTGGATTTAAAAAGTACCATTTTCTCAAGGAAATATTGTTACATCATCAATCTAATCTTTGAGTTTGGGCCTGAAAGGGACAAAATCCACTATCAGCAAAATATGAGACTTACTTTAATCACTCACATCCATGTGGCCTGAAAGACTCAGCGGTAAGAAATCATCATATTGCGGAGGAAATGAACCTATCTGAAATATGTATGAAAGAAAATTAAAATTCATAATTAATCTTTAAGCCTTTTCACCCTGTAGTAAAATCAGTTTAAGGTTGCCACAGAACAAGTAGTTTGTTGTGTGCATTGTACATGATTTCTGGTTGTTTAAGTCTCCGCAAAGCATATTGGTTCAATTCTCTTGTATAAAGCTGCCAATGTGTGAAAGAAGCCAAGTTTATAGTGTACTTTGAACAAAGAACGATGGAAAACATTATGTAGATACTTCAAACAATCTAAGTGTCATGTTGTCGTTTATGACGTTTTTTGTGGCTGTGTGTGTTTTATAGCTGGTGGGCGTGGACGTCATGGCAGCTCTGGACATGTACGCAGAAAGAGGCCAGTGGGAGAAATGTCTGGACACCGCTTCTAAACAGGTACTGAACACACAATCAAACATCCTTTCCTAATTGCTTGATTGAAGGTGTAAACTATTAGTTGTGAAGTTTAGATTACAGACAAGGTGCATTCAGTTAAAATAAACAGGTATTGCTTGCTGTAACCTAACCTTCTATTAATAGCTAAGTAAAATCACACAGCAACCACTGTGGCTGAAAAAAGAAGCCACCGCACAAGTGCTGTAAAATGAAATTGCTGTTCCTTGAGTGGCCACTTGAGGCTGGCTCTAAGAGAAAGTCAGTTACTATAGACCCCTACGTTAAAATGCCCAACTTTACAACAGAAATAACTACGTTTACAGCCTGGTACAAAACAAATTTTTGGTCTCCCTAGCTAATTTCCACATTGATGACAACTGTACTGTGGTGAATTTTTATATAGCTCACCAATTTGATTTTATTAAGCCTGAAAGTTACACATAATTGAGGGTGTGGCGCTTTAAGTGACGGACGGTTGTGGTACGTTAATAAGTTGCTAACATTGTAGCAAAGCTGGCTAGGTAACATAACCATGAAATAACTCCAGATTCAGAGAGTATAAACATAGCAGCAGCTGACGCCATTTCAGTGTGTTTCCAGTTCATGAAAGTTAACTGTAACGTTTTGGCCGCCAAAGACAGTCCTATTTAGCATGTGGTTGTACGAAAAGACCTCTAAGGAGTTGGATGTTCAGTACATCAGTACAAACAATAAGTACATTTTGTTTTAATGGTTGTTTTTTTGCTGGCAATAATTTGTGCTGGTGTTACTACAGTTAACCATATACTGACTCTAAGTGCATCGTGCTAACCAAGCTAGCAGCTAGCGATAAGGTTATCTCCGCCCTCTTGTCCAAACTAGTCAACTCTCATCACTTCTGGGATCATAAATTCAAGATGACAATGGTCAAAATGCCAAACTGGAGGTTTCAAAACGGAAGTCCATCAAGACCCAGGAACAGCGTTGGGCTTTGAAGCCAAATTGACATAGTGCCCAAACTGGAATTACAACTTCTGGGTATGTCATGTGATGCCATTGGGCCTGAAAAGACTTTCTCTCCGATAGACTGACATTAACCTCGTTTCCATCTAAAAGTGATTTGAATCTTTGGGAAATGCACATTTGTAAAAATGCGAATCATGTGTGTTTCCATTAAATGTTTGGAGCGTGAAAACTACACTACAAACTCGTGCGAGTTGCGAGATTACCTGGCCGCAGAGACGGAAACAAAACAAATCTCACATGCTGTTGCCAGGATGTGTTGTATTGAAATGCATGACATATTGTGCTTGTGAAGACAAATTTTGAATGTACATTGCACGTGCTAAAGAACATCTTTAGAACTAGCTAACATTAGCAACGGTTTGCAATATATCAAGCTATCCAAGCCAAGGTACCGGCTGCTACCTACCGGCTTGCGTTCCGTTGCTGCTTGCTATCCAGAATTGCAGTAATGTTTTTATCCTTTATCAAGGCGATAAAGGCTTTGATTTCTTCCTCTGTCCACACAAGCCTCAGGCTGCTTTCCACCATATTGTTGGCTTGTGGGAAAACACCGCGAGTGGAAACAGTTGATCAGTCACGTGTGTGCAAGTGCGCTACATCAGACTTAATTCGAATGAAATTGTTTCCATCCCCCATTTTGCGAATCAACCCTTTTTCACATCAACCAAAACCCAGCCATAGCGAGCGTGTTTTTGTTTGTGCGAATCAGGGGATTTTAATTCGAATTTTGCTGTTTCCATCAACATTTTCCGATGCCATACTTCTAGATGCGCATCTAAACAGCCTGATGGAAACACAACTATCGTGAAGTCTATCTTACATAGACATCTGTACATCACTGGATGAAAATTTTTGAGTGTCACAACCCCCACCAAATGACTTGTTTCACTATCGGGATTTGATCCCTTCAGTCTAGTAATATTTGGAATGTCTAGAAGGGCTGCTAGATCAACATATCTTATTCCTATTTATGTTAGCAGAGGGCTAAACCAGTAGTTAGCCGCTCAGCCCATGAAAAATCACGTTCACTTGTTCTGGTGGCCCAACGCTGCACAAGATCCGGATAATTTTACACCGTTTTTGGCTTCATGCACCACTGAGCTGCTTTCACAGGAATAAATGGGGCTCCGCCTCCAACGCTGTATGTAGTTCTCTTTGTCTATGAAACTGCATGTATGTAAAGTTTTCTCTGAATTAAGAAAACATAAACCATGTCAATAGTAGTTGTCAGTGTTCCTCATTCTCCCTGTTGTGTTTCAACAGAACTTTAAGATCCTTCATAAGTACGTCGCTCTGTACGCTACACACCTCATCAAGGAGGAGGACGCTCTGAAGGCTCTGCAGCTCTACATACAACACGGAGTTCCACCCAACCCTCAGGTACCGTATACACACTTTTAACTCCTTATTAATGGGAAACTGCTTCCAGTCATTTATTGTCTTTCAAACTAACCTTCTTATTTGAACTCTCAGAACTTTAACATCTACAAGCGCTTGTTCCTGGACCTGATTAACCTGCCCGACACTGATGGACCAGAGTCTTACCGGATGTGGGCCGACCTCCGCGACTTCCTGCTGCAGCTGGTAAATCACAACAGTATCTAGTTAAGAGTCTGAAAGCTGAAAATAGCTGTAATTCCACTTTTTCTGACGCCTATGTTGTGTGTATGATTTCAGTGTGAGAACATTTCCAGGTCGGCCGAAGCCAACTCTCCGGCTCATGAAGACTTTGAGCAGATACTGTTGATCGCTCACTATTACGCCACACGTTCTGCCGCAAAGGGAGTCACGCAGCTGGTACACAAAACACTATAACACTCACTTAATTTCTACCTTTGACCTGCATTATTTCCTCTAGACGTTAGATACTAAGGGTCAGTTTAGTGTTTATCAAAAAATGGGGCTAATTTCACATGTGCATGATTACATTTCATCTCAAAAAGCATCTCACCAACAGGTTCAACATTGACTTGGATGTATTAATAACAGGAATGACTCATATAATCATCAATATGACTAAACAAAAAACAGGAAATGCCAATATGTTGTATTGTTCCAAAATAAACCTTAAATCTGATAGATTATCTTTTCAGTACCGGAACTTGACTCTCCTCCGCAGCCGGTGGTGACAGTTTGAAAGTTGGATTTGTGTTATTACTAATTTTAAAATCAAAGCTCCTCTTCTTCTGCTGTGCATTTTCAGGCCAGTCTTCCAGCCAAGCTGTCGGTGTCTCTGCTTCGTCACACTGAGCTCGTTCCTGCAGACAAGGCTTTCTACGAGGCTGGTCTGGCCTGCAGGGTGGGTACTACAGATGAGAGGAAGACAGTAGTTCTTCCACTCAAGAGTCTCTGTATTCATAAACTGGCACAAAGTCCTCCACTCATTCCAGTTTTAGTATGGGACATGGCCACAAAATGTTCTTCCTACCTGGCATTGTACAATCTGAAAGTTGACAACCTTTCCTCACCTGAAGTACATCTATTCCAGACACATTCCAGGACTTCCAAGAAAAGATGCAAACCTAAAATGTAGTTTTTGCATTGACTGGTCACTTTTAAAAACCCAAGAATAACATAAAATATGTTCTATGTTTCTTTGTGGTCCATTAATTTGCTTCTCTCAGGATGTTTATGTTGAGGTTTCAATGGCTTTTTAGTGTTAATTGGACAGTGACAGGCATTTTGGGGAAAAAACATGAACGTAAATGTCAAGAAACATTTGTTCCAGAAGACCATACCAATTCCCCTGGACTGATACATGATCCTGTGTACCAGATTCACTAAACAGGTTCCTTTTCTTTTTTTTTTAAACCTGGCAGGATGCTGGCTGGGAGAACATGGCCTTCGTCTTCCTCAACCACTTCCTGGATCTCTGTGATGTGAGTAAACTGCTGGCAAAATCGAGATACCCCCCTTACCTACCTCATGCAGTAAAAGATCCAGAGTTTTATTAACATCGGAAATCCTTCTCAGCACCATTAGACTGTTTGACCATGAATCCGGTTTCTGTTTCTGACTGGTTGTTTTCTGTCTTCAGGCGGTTGACGAGGGGACAATGGATGGTCTGGACCACTCCGACTTCCTGGACACAGACATTCCCTTTGACGTTCCACTTCCCACGAAACTCTGCATCACTGTAAGACATCCCTCTACCAAACACATGCCTAAACACCCCACTGGACACACTGATAAATAGCGCCAATTGTGGTGGTGTGTTATGAATTAGATCACATTCATTGTATAACATCGGCCCCCAAAGAAGCTAACCCATTTTTGCTGACCCCCATCAAAGAGCCATCTGCAAGCCCTCAGAAGTCCCGAAAAAGCCTAAATTTACAGTAATTACGGTTCTGAAAACTTTCATTCTCAGTTTATATTGTTACTTTACCGCCTTGTGATTATTGTAATTATTATATATGTTTGTTAATATTGATAACTTTTAACTGTTTTGATAACCAGTATCAGGGCTTTCATTAGCTAAGTTCAGTTAGCTAATCATCTTTAGGGTTCTGTTGCCAAATTTGTTTTTTTATGTTGCTTGTATTGCTGACACACTTAGTCATTTAATAAGTTAATCAACTAACACTAAGTTGATGACTTGCCGTAAGTTATTTATTTAGCAAAAATATCTTTGGTTACAGCTTCATAAATGATGTTTATATTAATTTATACCATGGTAAATTAATTATTATAAAATATCGTTGTGTTTCTGGATTCTTGGCAGGACAAATTGGAAAATAATTACTTAATTGATTAATTGAGTTCCTTGCTGAATTGGTATCAAATTCAATTCCAGAGTCTCAGCTAACTGTATAGTCTTCATTTTTCACTTGTTCCTGTACATCATGTGCATGTGTATATATGTGTGTGTGTGTGTGTGTGTGTGTGTGTGTGTCACAGGACACCCAGCGTGAGCAGATCCGTGACTGGGTGCTGATGGTGTCCATGAACAATCGGTTGGAGCAGGTTCTGCCACGTGACGAGAGAAACACGTACGAGGCTTCGCTTGTGGCCGTCAACACCGGCCTCCGCTCTCTGCCCTGTGTCCTCACCGGTAACACACACACACACACACACACTCAGAGGTAAAATAAAGAGTTGTAAAAACAGATAAAAGTCATTCTTGAAATGAATAAACCAGTTTGATTGATTTTTACTTTAAGTGCACAATAACAAACATGATTAACAAAAACTGGACAGAAATTGAGATATCTTATCAAAACAGCTCAACACTAGCTTGATTGATATTCTCAAGTTTGCACACAGAAACATGATTCTGTAAAATAAATAAAAACAGATATCTGTTTTTGCAACCCTTCAAGTAAGAAGTCTTAGTGAAGAAAACAACAAACTTGTAGAAAAAGCAAAGAAAAAACACTGTAAAAGAAGAATCAGTGCACAAAAATACTGGCAGACTGAATCTTGTTGAGATCACACATTTCCTTTGTTATCTACAGTTTTAATCATTTGCCTGTTGTTGAATAAAGAAGCACTCTCTGATCAGTCTGCTTAGTTTGCTCATCGTCCTCTCGAAACACATCTCAACTGAGACACTCCAAGGTCTTTATGTTTTTATCTTTATTGTTTTTGATGTCTGGATGTGCTTTTATTTTGAAAATCTTTAGCCTTGTCTGTGTTGAAGGACAAGATGACTCATCTCATTTTGAATTTGAAATAAATATAAAATGACAGGATATAAAACAGCATATCCACTCACTTGGCTGCTCGTGTTGGTTTCCCAGTGAGCTGCTTGAGTGAACACACACACTCACACACATATGCAGAGTATACCCCCTCACTCTGTGGTGTTCCTATCTCCAGGCTACCCTGTGCTGAGGGATAAGATCGAGTTCTCATCTGTGGGGAAAGCAGCCAACAAGAAAGAATGGAACAACTTCCTGTTGGCCACAAAGGTGAGAACAGACAGAGAGAAAACAGAAAGGATCCACTGGTGGAGTTTAACTACCTGAGGTGCATTTACTCAAATACTGTACTGTACTGTACTCCACTACATCTTAGAGGTAGCTTGTAATATATATTCAGATTTTTATTGATTTTGGTTATGTTGGTACGTGACAGCTCTACACATCCAATGAGACATTCAATCTTGACAAACAAAAATAAAAATACAAGACATCAGGGTGACAGAGATCCGTACAAAACGGAGTGAAGCAGCAGTCCCAGTCCACCAAAAAACTATTAAAATTACAAAATTTGAATAAATAAACATTAAAATTAATAGTGATAATAATTAAAAAATAAAAATAAAAAAGAATAGATACAAAAAATAGGCAGAAAACAAAAATCACACTTCCAGGCCCCCAGACAATGCAATAATAATTCAATAAAATCCCCCATGATTGGTCCTTGAGCACAGTTAGTCATCCCAGTCACTATGGATTCATAAGAAGCAGTTTTTATCATATAGTTGACCCATTCTTTTATTTCTGGGGGGTTTGTTGACTTCCAATATCTGAGTATTGTTCTAGCAGCTGTATTAAATCCAGCTATAACAACTGAGAACTCATCCCTTGACACATTATACACCTGTGATCTGTCCCCTAATGAACAATGTCTTGGAGACACTGTTAGTGTCTTACCTAGCCATTTACTCATGTGTCGAAGAATTTTACTCCAAAAGGGCAGAATGAGTGAACAATCCCAAATACAGTGTAAAAAAGTGCCAGTTTCTTCCTGGCATTCCAACATGAGTCATTGGTTAATAACTCTGGCCGGTGTCCACTGGTATCTGTGTGTTATTTTATTTTTTACTGGGTGAATTTGCTCTTGCATTCCCTGACATATTTACTACTGTCAGACAGAATCTTAAACCATTGCTCTTCATCCAGAGAACATCCCCGGTCTGTCTGCCATATTATTTTCAAACTATCACAGTTATTGCTATAGCAGACTGTTAGTCATTTAATAATCATTTCTTTCATTTATTATGCAAAAACATTTCCTGCTTCCAGCTTCACAAATATGAGGGTTTGCTTTTCTTTTAAATTATATAAATTTTAAAAAAATATTTCAATTGATGTTGAGCTCTGGGTTATTGTGACGGCGTGTTTCACTATTTTTTTTTATTTCTTATTGTTTTACAAACTAAATAATCAATCAATTAATGGAGGAAATAATCAGCAGATTAATCCATAATGGAAAGTGGAAATGGAGTTAATCGTTTAAAACAAGCTCATCCTCAACCAACTACAACAGTAAATGCTGCTCTACATTAATGCATGAGTCATTATTATCTAATTATATATCATTGTATAACAGTGACATGGAAGACTTTTTAACTGGAGTACTTTTACTTTTAATACTTTAAGTACATCTCCCTGATTATACTTCCATACTTAAACTTTCCCTTGTAACAGAGGATTTTCACAGTGTCATATTAGTATTATTACTTGAGTAAAAGCTCTGAATCCTCCACCACTGGGAGTACCTCACACTGAAAACAGTCCCAAAAACTTCAATCATAAATAGGTTTCTTTTAAAGGGTTTTGGGTATCCAACAACTTAAACATGAGCAGCTGAATCCAACATGTCTCCCTGATATGTTGTGCTTTGGTGAGCGTGAGTTTAGACGGAGTGTAACATGGACGGACTTTCATTTTAGTCCTCCATTTGTAGACAGACATGTTTGATTTATAACAGACTCAGACCTTCGATGACACTGTTACACACACACACACACACACACACACACACACACACACACACACACAGAGAACGAGTTGTCTGATGTCTCACTTACAAAAGCCAAACTCCTTTCACTGAGTTTCATCATCTCTCTCAACCTCAGTGATTTTCTGTGAATCAGCAGAGTCGACTAATCGCATCATCATTATCTCAAGTCTACACACACACACACACACACACACACCCCTTTATATCATCAACATGCAGCACTGACAACATATGTTGAATCTGTTTTGTGATTGGTCGCTGTTTGTGTCCATCTTTACCCTGCAGACCACTCACAGTCCAGAGTGCCAGGACGTCCTCAAGTTTATCAGCCTGTGGTGTGGCGGCCTGCCGGCGTCTGGGTTCTCTTTCCACTGAGACACGCATACACACATTTTTGCTATTTCCTGTTTTACATTCTTCCATGTTTGCTGCAAGATTTTAAATACTTCATCCATCTGTGCTCTTCTTTCTCTTCACGTCTGCTCTGTTGTTCTCGCGTCCAAAAACTCTTGCTTTCACGGTGGTCAAAATGCTGTTTCAAATCCCTCTCTGCTCCTACTGTGGGAATTATTTTTTAAGCAATTTTAAGCTAAAAAAAAAAGAAATAAAAGTCACTATTTTCTTAAATGAGTGTTAAAACATTAGCCTGGATGTGACCCTGATCCCTCTTATACTTCCTTATCTCTCGGGTCTGTCTTTGACTCTCAGTCCCGAGCCCACTGGTTCCTGCTGAAGATGCAAATCTAAAAAAACAGATCACAAATATATAGTTTAATTTATTAAATAAGATCCGGTAATTTCCAAAAACAGCGGGTCAGTGTAGTTTTTAACAGACGTCACTCAAACAGGAGGAAACAGTGCCTTTGTTGGGGAATATTTTCAGCAGCGGATGAATCCACATTTGATGCTCTCGTGAGTTTTTGTGGCAGCAGGATGGTGTGTGGGATTGAGTCAAAATAAACAAGTGTGTGTGGTCATGGCGTAATGACGGAACATCACTGATGTGGTTTTAATAGGTTATGGACCACAGTGGAGGTTTTCTCTTCGCATCATCAATATGAGGATGACGGGACACAAAAACCTCCCACTGACTTCCTGTGCTTTCACTTTATTTTTGTCCTCGGACTGGTCAGTTCATCCTGAGCCGTCGCCATGGAAACATTCCTCCACTCTCCTGTACCATCAGTCTTTTCCTCTCCTCTTTGTCTCTCATCAGACGGACTTTGTCTCAGGATGGCATCGCTGAACAAAAGCCAAAGGATTCTTTCTGTCACATTTTAAGAAAGTAGTTTCTACTCCAGCAGAATTTACGATATGACAACTGATATTTAATGTCTGATATGAGCTGTTTTCTGTGTGTGTGTGTGTTTCAGATGCCAGTATTTTTGGCAATGCCTTTACTGTGTGTTTGATATGAAGTGTATATTTGTTTAATAAAGTTAAAATAAAAGATATGTGTTTTCCAAGTGCTGCTTTCTTCCTGTTTTACTGTGCTGTATTTGCTCATTTTGTAATGTTTGTTCAGATGGTAACACAGTTGGCACAAGAGATATTTTAAGTCTAATTCCTATATATGGAGCCCATCCAGCTGGCACCGAACGTCAGTGTGACGTCAGAGAGACGTTGGACTCTTATCTTACAGTGATGTTAAATTTTGGTTGGAATGATAATCAGGTTATTTTAAACCACTAACGTTAGAATTTCACTTGGTATGGATGTTAGGATAATGACATTTTGCGGACATTGGGTTTCACGCTCCATACCTTACAACTAAATGTCATTATTTTATGTCAAGATGATGTTGGCGTGAGACATTTGGAAGACATTGGATTTGGGTTACAAACAACACAACTTGTAACCATCTTTTGTCAACATTCTATGTCAAATTGTGGCATTCGACGTCCTGACATTGAATTTTGGTTGTATCACAAACTAAATTTTATTGTTTGTAGATTGTTTCCTCAAATTACATTAATTATAATGTAATAATTTAATTAGCATTTAACACAAAGTACGGCTGAGGCTGTTGGTTAGTTTGTAGGTATTTGGTCATTAGTATTAGTAGGTATTGGAAACGTATGATGGCTCTACATGAGCTCAGGCTCCCCTCGGCTTTACAGATCTTTACAGTGAGATTCAGCTCATTGTTTAACCGTCAGGCTGCAACTGTACTGTTCTGGTTCACTCTCGTCGCTCTCATAGTGTCTCATAGTGTCGTTTTCAGCCACAGCAGGCAACTGTTTCCAATGGGAAAGCTGTAAAGACCCACTTTACACTGCCTGCTGAGAACTTGCTGGTGAACATAATGGAACATTTCTGATTCTGATTTAGCAGCTAAAGCACTATCTGACTTTGTGTATTTCCCTGGCTGCAAACCAATTTCCCTGAAAGGGACAATAAAGATACTTTGACTTTGACTTTGATCTGACTGTATTATCTGGCCGTTTCCTTCATGAAACAGGATTTCCTAAAAGTAAGCCTGACTTAGTAAAATAAGCAGGATTTAACTGGTAATCTTGCTGTGGGAAACTCATCAGGGTCTAAGTGATTATTCAGTGAATAAAGGGTTTATTATGGATGAGAATCTGATTCAAATAACTGGGATATTTTGCATGGACACTCCTTTATTGGTGCAGTGAAATATTTCTTTTTTTTTTTTTAAATATAAGGTTTTAGTGTAATTTGTCATGATGCTCAGTGCGTTCCTTGATGTTGGGTAGATAATGATCATATTGTCTCATTAAAACAGACCGCAGTGTAATAAGAGGTACACCACCGTTAGCTGCTGAAACAGATTTAATATTCTCCCTGAAGAGAAATTACTGTTTGTAATGTGAGATTGAAGACTAACTCCATTTTTTATGTTTTGGTTTTTTTTTTCTGATAATTTCTGCTGGACGGATGATTATTCTGATTGTGCCTTTTTGTGGCAGATGTTGATGTTCCTGTCACACAGATGTTTCACTTCAGTCCTCAAAGTCCATGTGCATGACTATGAGTAATTATTCAACCCAAGGCCTTTTATCTTTATTCAACAATGACCACAATTGTTTCCCAGCCTTAAAGTTAGTATCTGCGGAATATTCATAGTTAAAATAACCTGTAAATCAAAAAGAAGAAAGACAAAAAATTTTTTTTTTTTTTGTCATTTGTTTATTTTATTTACTGTCATCAAGAACAAAAAAGAACAATACAGAAAGTATACATTAATACATTATAAATCCATGCTGAATTTTAAACTGTGAATAATTTGATATCCCTTCAGATCATTTTAGTTTTTCTCCATAATCAATAAATTATAATGTAAGAAAAAATACAGTACATGTGAACATCTTTCTAACACTGACTAAAAAATAATCTACTTAAAGCATAAAATTAGAAGATTATATTCACCTTTTCTATCCTTCTATATTTATAGAAGCTTTCATATATTTTCATCTTCTCTAAGGATGCTTTACAAAAGTGACCATTAACTCTAAATATTCTCTAAATGATCCCTCTGGTTCATGGGGATAACTAATACATGTTTTGAAATTATGCTAGACAAAAATTTTCAAGACATTTTACAGATGTTTCAATGAGCTGCAGCTAAAAGGAAAAAACAAGACTTTGAAAAACCCCAAAACCTTTAAAGTCAGACTCAAATTTAATTTGTAATTCTATGACACACACTGAAAAATAATTGCACCACAACCATAAACAAAAACAGATAACAATACCTCATTTATTAAATTCACAAAATACATTTTAGGAGCTCAAACACAGTCTGAGAAACCAAATGTTTAACACTGAGTCCTGCTTTGTAAATTCATTTAACATGGCTGTGCTGTTTCTACTGCACATACATTTCAGTGTACATTATACAGTATATACTGCCTCCTTTCCCAGCAGAGATACTGTACATCCTCAATCAATATAAAAGCCTGTGAGTTTGGGGAAAATGCATTAGTAAGAGATCACTCCTGCTGCTGCTGGCTCCATGTCTCATACTCACCTACACTGCTCACCTAGAATAGACCGTTCACTGAAGTCAGCCCACATGTCAGTATCTTATATCCACATTCACGTTACATACAGAATGTTAACAATGTTGAGATGTCACAGGAGGACATACTGTGTACGATACAATTATTTTATAAGGAAAAAGGTGATAAATTTTTTCTCAGGAGGTGTTGGGACTTCTCTTTTTTAATTTTATATTCCAGAAATGTGCATTTTACTGAAAAGATTCAATAAGTTGAGGTAAAAAATATTCCACTGAATCACATTTTGTTTGTAATTTTACTCCTTTATTCTCATGGAGAGTATTTGTTGACTCTTTCTCTATATCAAAACCATAATTATTTTGTGTCATGTGAATTTACAGTTTGGTAAATCATCGTCTTGTGGCGCTGAAAGAAAGTTGTGGACCCGACAGAAAATAAACAGGAGCAGAAGAAGAATCAGTCATGCATCTGGGCCTCCTATAAATGTGTTAATGTGAGTATCATCGTATTCATACTATAATATGTCCCAGTTGTCTTTATTCAAACTATTCTAAACAAAAAAAAAAATCCACATAAGTAAATAAAGAGAATTTACAGTAATTTACTGTAAATTGTCTTTATTTGTATATGTAGATATTTCCTTCACTTATTCGTAATCCTCTTTTTGCTTTTCAGTCTTTAATAATAATAATAATCTTTTTTATCTTGTAAGCTCTAGCTGTCATCAGACCCCCTTTTTTGCTGTATCCCATCATTATTTCTAATCTACATCTAAAACCTCACACTCATCAGATGTATCAGAGAGGACGTTCGCTCGACCTGCATGTCAGGCAGTCCTGAGAGCCTGGCCTCTTCTCCAAGACTACAAATAAGAGAGGATTTCTCGTGATTTGCGAGGCTGATCCGTGGAGGGTGATGCAAGTGAGAAGCAACCGAGCAGAAACACAAACAGCGATGGTGGTGGTGGTGATGGAGAAGAGAGGTGAATGAAGCAACATTTTATGTGGTTACAGAGTATGAAAGATACATATTCGGCTGTGTTTTTTGTTATTTCTTGGAGTTCCATGGTGTTAGGGATAAAGCTATCGTTATGTCACTGGTAATGGAGGACCAGATTAATGTGTGATGACTGGATTGCTTAATGATAAAAGGCGGTAAATTACACAGCATTATGAAGATTTAAAACTGAAGAGATCACTGTGGATGAACTCCACATCCCACACAGATAGTATGTTAAGTTTTTGTCCTAGATTGATGGAACAAATGCAATTTCTTTTGGGATTAAACTTCATAGTATGTGTCTGCAGGGGTGGAGGAATTATTGAGATCTAATGATTTACTAAAAATACACTGTTACATGTGAAATTCCTGCAATCAAATGGTTAAGTAAAGTATAAAAGTATTAGCGACAAAAAGAACGTAAAGCTTTAAAGAAAAGTACTCATTAAGCAGCAAAATGGCTGCTGTCATTGTGACACTAGCTTATTGTAACAATATTATCTGATTATTATAACTACAACAGTACTATTAATTTTGTAGCTGCTGGAGGTGGAGCTATTTTTTACTGCCATACTTTTTATAGCCTATGCTACTAGTTCAACCCTTAACTATGTATAATTTTAGAAATTTATAATAAGTTTTGTATGAAACATTTTAATCTGAAAAGAAACAAAAGCTGTCAGATAAATGTAGTGGAGTACTAAGTACAATATTTCCCTTTGAAATGCAGTGGACCACAAATATAAAGTACTTTAAAGCTGTACTTAAATGCGATACTTGAGTAAATATACTTAAATGTGCTTATTTAAAAGCAAATGTTCCCACAAAAGTAAGTCTTTAAGACCAAATATCTTCTTAATTCTACTATAATTCTAAGCAGTAACAAGAAGACATGCATTTAGAAAGACCCAATGTACTATCAAGAACCAAATTTCATATATATCTATCCATTTTTCACAAAAACATTATATATTTTATGAGAAAAGTTGGGATTTTTAAAAGATTTTTGGAGCATCATCTAGTGGCCATTAGTGGTACTGCATTAAGCTCCAGCCATGGTTGCTTCCCAGATACAAAACAGCCCCAAAATCTGACATCTTTATTCAAAAAAAGTCATGATAGTGATTTAAAATTGTTCTTGTGTTTTTGGTCATCTTTAAGATGACAATCGTGGATCTTCAGTTTGACCACTAGAGGCAGTCTGTACACTCTCTGCTCAGTGAGGTCAGTGTTGGTTTCCAGGCCACTCTCTTGGCATTCACCGCGTGCCTTAATTGTATGGACATTTAAATCAAGGTCCGCTGTGAACACGAGGAGAGACGACCCATAATCCTCTGCTTTTCTATTCCCCCCACTGTGTCCTGATGTGTCTTATTACACCACTCTCAGCTATTTTGTCCAATTCACTTCACTTTTCGTACATTTTGTTCTGCTGTTTTTGCCATTTCATTGTTTCAGTTTGTCTCCTTTTTTCTGCCTTTTACCAACTCCGCTCAGTCTCATTTCTTCCAGCGCTGCTCTATCCCATTTTATCCCTTTATACCTCCAGGTTCAGCTTCACCTGTCTTTGTTCACTTTATCCCTCACTGTGTTTTTTCTATTTGATATCAAAAGCATCAAGGAACACTTCATATGTTAAAAAAAAGAGAGAATAAAGGTTCCAACCCTATTTAATGCCTTTTTATAAGGAACATAATAAGCTTGGACGTCTCTTGGACTTCAGTATGTATAAATATAGCCACAGTAATGTCACCAGTTGGGCCAAATGCATTGACTAATTGACTAATACAAATGCTGACTGCACTGGCTATGCTGATCATGACTATGCAAACTCATAAAATGAACAAAGAGCATTATAATTACACAAAATATATACATCATGTACACTGACTACGCCAAGGAATTACACCGACTGCAGCAGTTATAATAACACAGATGCTGATTTCCTGCATATTGTGATTATCCTGACTACAGTTACTTACAGTACATAATGTATTAAAGATGCTCTGCCCCCCCTCTGTGTTCTTTTCCTGCAGTGCTCTGTCTCCTCCTGCAGTCCAAACACAGACAAGCAGCTCAGGAGAGTTAAAGATGCCGTAATGGACCATAGGTATGAGTGTGTGTGTGTGTGTGTGTCTGTGTGTGTAGATGAGTGAACTGATGTCGCCCTGAGATAAACTGTAAAGGATGTCCTGCTGACCTCCGCACAACAGGCTGCATGCTGGGCCAGCTTCGAGGCAGCGACAGAACTGACAACACTACGCTGACTATCAGCATTTTGCACGTTTATAATTTGTGTTTTTGCACAATCCATGCATTGGCCTCTGGTTGCCATTCATTTCGGATTTGGGTATGACAATCGGTTTGCAGAGACTTAAGGCCAAGATTCTCACCTTCTTGGGGGAGGCTTTTCAAACCCCTAAATCAAAGTAATGTCTGCTTGCCATCATATTTCACAGATTATAATCATGTTAAAGTTGATTTGTGAGCAATTCAGCCGATCCGTCCTCTCAGATTGCTGCATTTTAAGGATTTCCAGAGACCTGAAGAGGTTAGAGTTTCCAGTATTTCATGAGAATAAAAAAAAAGTAATATTATTATGTGTCAGAAATCCATTGTTTTCTATATTAGACATCCTCTCAGATGTATCCTGGCTTGAGATTCCCAACACTTCTACCTGCACACAACACAATGCTAATGTAATTTGGACCCCAGCAAAAGCAGTCTGTTTGAAGTCTCTGCAGCATGATTTCCATACCATAGTGAAATGAGTGGAAAGCAATCCTGGATTGGACACATATGGAAAAGAAAAAACTGAAATAATGCAGCATGCAGAGGAAAATGATTCAAAGTGATGTAAGGATATGCAGTGGGGGGAAAAACACCGGCATGGTCCTTTAAGCAGCACTGCGGACCATTAAAGCATTATCCTCCATTATCCAGCAGCAGCAGCCATAATGCACGTTCTTATACACCACTGCATTAATGACACAGCTGCAGGGGAGGAAGCTGCTGCTGCTGCTGCTGCGATTTTACTCCTCATCCCCCATGAGCACACAAACCCTGTCAGCTCCAAAAACATCATGTCATGTTGCAATCTTCTTCTTTTTTTTTGTCTTTGTAATTTTCTATTTTCTAATTTGGTTGCTGCAGATGGGTGCAGCAGCATCTGTGGTGCTCAACGGCTCTCCGGCAGAGGAGAGGACCCATCTGCAGCCTCATTAACCGCTGAAATGCTAATGACCCAGATAGCTCATGTAGGCTAAAATGCAGAGGGGAGGGGAGGAGGGGGGGGGGGGGGGGTGGCTGCCTTTGTGGGGGTCGGGCGTGTGTGTTAGAGCCTGCAAAATTCTACAGTACTCGGGTGCACACAATATATTAAAATCCTCACATTATATTTAACCATTAATGAATATTTCTATAGGCCCAGCACATTACATCATAATAAATGACATGATGAATAACAATGCTGCAGTGTTAAAGCACCATGACCACCATAATCCACCGTGCACTATTAGAGGAAAATATCACAGATGCATTTTAGGTAGTATTTGGGTGTGTGTCCTGTGTGCAGCATTTTCTGGTATATAAGAAAGAGACAGGAATAAGAAGTTCCGCAGAGCGCGACAGCACACTGCGGCTGCTGCAGGAGCACATTTAGCGCAGATGAAAGGAGCTGATGGAGGGTTAGAAAAAAAACACAAGGCCTGAAATAAAAACAGGATTAAAATGAATAAAGGTTGAACATGTGTGTGGGAAAACCGAACAATACCTTTGAGCAGCAGGGCGCAGGATAAACGGCGCAGCTTTCTATTTTTTATCTTTTTTCTTTTTTTTTTCCTTTTTTTTTTTTTACATTTAATGGAGCAGGCAAGACCTCCATAAAACACCCCGGTGCACGAGGCTCTCTTCGTCCGATGTTAGAACGCTTTAACCCGGCTTGATTCGCGTGCGGTCCGCGGTGCTCTCCTCTGGAGGTCCATGCAGGGATGCTGAGGATGCGGAGGGATGTTGCGGGGGATGCGGAGGTCGGACCGTCCTTCTTCTGCGGCTGAATTGAAAAAAACAAAAAAACGATTGTGTTTTTTTTCTCTCTCTCTCTCTCTCTGCAGAATAACTCAAATAGTCCAAACCCAGATGAGCACCGGAGCCAAGCAATATCCCGAACCCCTTTAGAAAATCAGGTTTTGTGTGTGCTGGGTGCAGTCAGGAGGTGGATACAGTAGCTGAATGGAAGGATGGAGGGAGAGAAGTTGGGCGCAGTCAGAGGGAGAAAGGAGAAAGGGAGGGGGTGGTCCTCTGAAAGAGAGGGAGTCGGATGAAGCCAGGTTTTTACATCCTGGGCTCCAGCTTTCCAGCTCTGTCCTCTCCCTCTGCTTTTCATCCTCTTCTGAGGATGGAGGGGGGAGAGGAAGAGTGAGAGCATCTGCCTCACCAGCCTAACCTACTGAAACATCCATCTGACTCTGAACTAAACTGTCATTAAATATGGTGATTTCATCATTTCACTCTGCAAAGCAACAAACAGAGCTACATTAAAATGAAAAGTATGTGTGGATCCTTGAGCATTAAACCCAGATGCAACTGCTGAACACCTCTTACCAAAAAACACGGGCCTTAACCTGCCTTTTTAAGGGCTTTAACCATGAAACAGCCCCTATCAAAGGTGCAAAAAGGTGGATGAGTGTCCACATACTTTTGGCCATACAGTCAGGGCTCAATGCTTGTCTTCATATTGGATCTATGAGAACACTGATTGCGATTTAAGTGTGACAACATGCCAGATAAATCTAAGCAGAAGCATAAAATACTCACATCAAAATTGTACTCAAAGCACACTACTTGACTAAATGTACTTCCTTACATGCCCCCACTGCCCCTAAAACATTTCAGACATTAACCTGCATGTGCTCCATCTCCCCTACACCTCCTGTCCTTTTTGCTGGAATGTGAATGTGTGCACAAACCTCCTGAATTATAAATGATCCTCACTTTCATACAAGCCACAATCAGTCCCTGAAATTAATATTTTCTTCCAGCACGAGCAGCGTTTCCTCCTGGGTTCTTCCATATGGCTCGTCATCTGCCCTCCCCCCACCCACCCAGGGTATACTGGGAACCAGTGCACTGATGGGGGGCTGCTGTGCACTCATTTGACTGCACCATTACTGCCGCAAACCATGAAATAATCAGTGGCCTCCATCTTAAGGAGCCTCATTTTCTCCAGCCAACCACGTACACGCTTGTGATCATCATATACATTGTCATATATTCATATTGTTCACATTTACAGTATTTTTTTTTACCATAAGATCATTTGGTTTCATCTAATTTAATATTATGTGATGTTTTGGTTTTAACAGAAACCTTAAATACTGACTGAAAGCCCTTTACTCCTACATTTACATTAAAGGGTGACTTCTTTATTTTTTGACTTGGACCCTATTTTCACATGTTTTTTTGTGTCTAAATGACAAATGGGAACAACAGTTTTTTAAACTGGTCCAGTATTGAGAAAGAGTGCTGCAGCCAGCAGCTGCGAAACAGACTGCTATAACCACTTGGGGCATTTGTTCACCCTCAATGTGCACCGGCTGAAGGTGCTTGTTTTTGTTTGACAACATCATGGAAATGACCCCTACAGAGATAAACATTTTTTTTGTTAAGGAATAAGATCCTTTCTGTTTAATCACATACAGATCCGAAATCACCATCACCATCGCCTAACCAACCAGACTCCATTTTGGCGTTTATACAACCAGCATATTTTACATCTCAATGGGTTTATTTCAACCAAACCAGAGCTGATGATTGTTGGAACAGTGAAAAGTTTCATTTTGTTTCTGTCAAATTGTGGTCTTGGTGATATCTGTTTAAACAATGAGAACTTAGTTCCTAACAAAAAGGTTGACCACACTGGCGCTATTTGGTCTGCCTCAAACAAACCCTGGTCCACTTCCATGGATCGTTTGGTTCATTTGGAGTGGTGTGAACGCCCCTTTCAAACTCTGGAGCAGACCAAATGAGCAAACCCTGGTCCGCTTGAAAACTGGGGGTCTTGGTTCACTTGGAAGTGAACCCTGGTGCGGGTTGCTTACAGTGGGAAATGCAAACGGACCATCCAGTGAACCAAAGAGAGGGAGTGAACCAAAGAGAGGAAGTGATGTAGAGCGCAGTGCATTTTGGTTGGAAAAAGAAAGAAGCCAACAGCGCGAACCGGGAGAAGCAGAGGTAAAAAAAGAAAAAGTTGGAAAATGTCTCATGGGCAGTAGTGAGGAGGTACAGGCGCTTATTGATATATGGTCAGAGGACTATATATTGCAGTTATCAGCCAGCTGAAGGGGAGGGATTTCCGTTTTCGGTCCTGGCCAGTCTACGAGCCGGGTTTTCTTCTTCCTCATGCTTTTTTCTTCCTGGTCAGTGGTCGTTTCGGGCAATACTGCCCCCAAACGAGCAGCTGTTGTAACTGTGTGACGTTGTCCAGGCGGTTTGGTCCGCTTTAAAAAGTGCAGTGTGAAAGTGAACCGAACCAAATAAAGGTGTGAAATTTTTTGGCATTCCCCGCCCAATTCAACAGAGTCCCCCGGACTATCCTGGTGTGAATGCGCCCTTAGATTAATAAACTGAGCCTGTCAGCAAACAAAAACAAGCACTTTCAGTGGATGTACACTGATGGTGCTTGATTGCCCCATGTGGTTGGAACTTGTTTTGCAGCTCTCGGCTGCAGCCATCTTGCTCAATACTGGACCAGTTTTAAAAACTGCTGCTCCCATTAGTCACTTAGAGACAAAAACATAGGAACATAGGCTCCAGGCTGAAAAATACTTAAGTTACCCTTTAAGTACAGTGAATAAGGGAAATGGCATTAGTAAGTAGGGTAATGGAAATTTAACAGTCTCCTGACTTTCCTAATAACCCGTTTTGTTTAATAATCATGGCTAATAGCTGGAAGGATGTGTAGTTACTACCAGGAAACATCACCACAAAAAGGAAGAATAAAACAGAAGGAACTTGGTGTTGATTGCATCAAACGTGTTGACAAAATCACAAGTTAGGACATGACCGTCCAAAGATGTGGGGTTTTTTCCATTCAACCCTATGCAACCCGTTGCTGTGTATGTAAAGTTACATAAGACAGAGAACGTGCCTCAAACTGATTATGGTGAAACTACTGGGATAAAGATTGTGGGTCAAAATATCTCTGATATACTGGGTTAAAAAATGGCTTTCCACTTATAAAGTTACAAAGATTAATCAATAGTCCACATTAAACATGGTGAATGTGTAACTTTAGTTCTAGGGCCTGCTGTTGATATAACTTTCACACCTTGTGTCACACATGCCAAACTGTTCTCATAGTTTTTTTTCTGTTTTTTTAAGGAAATGAGAAGAATTTAGATGCATGTCCCAGATTTTTTTCCCAGCACTTGAACCCAACATTACAGTTATAAACAAACAGGTTGTGATGTAATTGTGATTTTGCATAAACTCATTCTAAAACTTTAAGAATCAGAAATACTGATGTAAAGCGTAGAGAAATTATAAAAGCAAAAACAAAGTATAAAGTATGTAGCATGTAAAAATATAAAAATAAAGTATGTGCAATATGCTACAATGTTAACACCACTATGTAAAATATTCCAAAATATAAATTTGTATAATGCGTATATGTGTAATAAAGTGTGTAAAAAATATTTTAAAAAATATGTGCCTTATGCTAAATTACAATGTATAAAACTAGTCTGTAAAGATAGAAATAAAAAAAAGTATGTGTATAATGCTACAATGTACGACACAATATATACATAGGTAGAAATAAGAATAAGAAATATACACAATATGTGCAACAAATGCTAAATATACATTCAAGAGTGGGAAGATTGCACAGTTGAATAATTGCACAGAGTATTACTGTAGTTGAATTATTGCACCAATGCTGCACTTGCAGCTCAGCAACAGTGAGGCTATGAGCAAAACACTTGTCTCAATTTAGGGCAGTCTAATTAAAAACAGCCACAGATGGCACCAATGTGACAACAGTGACAGAAACAAAGTTCCACATGTATGTGTTGTTTATTATACAGCAGTTTATTGCAGCAACAGCATTTGTTCAAGGTGTACAAGTAAAATAGTAAGAAGTTATGATCATAATATTCATATTTGTTCTTGGGTGACAGGTGCTTCATATTTTAGGTGTACTTGGTATATCTTCACACATGCTGTTGTGTTTATGGTCAGTGTTGAGTAACACGTGGGCACCTTGGCATTACACAAGCCCTGTGTTGACGTTAGATAACATCACTGTTATGTAGCATTAGCTAACTGTGCTAACCCCCAGTGTGGAGCAGGAGTGTGTCGGTGCTGCTGCTGGTGGTTCAATGGTCTCCTCCTCCAGGCTGCGTCTGGTTTGGCGTCATTTTGTCAACAGTAGGATGGGAGAGATGGCCTCTAAAGCTCAGATGCCCACCCCGCAGGAAGCGCTCCCCGGCCGGACTGACGCTATCAAAGTCTCCGGTAAGCTAGCTTTAGCATGTTAGCTTCTGTAGCAAGTATGATATAACTTTATGACACACTGACGTGATGTAGCGAGCTAACAGGAACAGTTTGCTGGTTTATTTGTCGTTGTGGTTGTCTCTGTGTAACGCTTGCAGTGCAGCCTTCTGTATATTACGGAAACAGAATTAGTTATAAAGATGTATTAAACTAATTAAATAGCGTTTACTGTAAATTTAGCCGTTAGCACCTGCTGCTACCATCTACAGTAAGGTGCTGACACAGCGCATGCGTAAATCAGTCTGCCTCTTGAAAACTGTAAATATTAACCAAAATACTTAGTTAAAAACGCCACTACGTGTATGGAAATGTATGAGAATTAACCCTGATATTGTGTTGTATACTTGTAGGAATACAACTTGTCATTTTGTACAGTGGTATTCCTCTTTCACTCCTTTCAATTCCCCTTCCTGCTGCTGTTTCCACACCATTACTAAACTAGGGATGCACTGATCCAAGTGATTCACTGCCAGCACCTTTCACACATTTTAGGTCTGTATACTGGCTGATAAATTTGTGACTAAACCACATAGATTATTGAGACTGACAGTTCATAAGTGACATTGCAAATAGCAGCTCACAAACTATCTTACCAGAGAAGCCAGTTCAGTAGCTGTTGTGGAGCTTTGTATGGTTTAACACAGTGTTCCCCAGCAGTTTTATCCAGTTGTCAGGAAACTGCTGATGCTCAAATTTCCATTTTGCACCCAAAATGGAGATTGACAGTTCATTCTTGACCATCCTTGCACTTAACAAAGCAATCTTACTATAAGGTCCTCTTAAAGGTCCAGTTGGTAACTTTTATGTAAATAACTTTGTGTCATATTTGCTTAAGTTACTGTATATTGAAAGAATTACATGAGACAGATAACCTGTAAAAAAATAAAAATAAAAAAAAAATCATGTGCCTCCTCATGTTCCTCTCCCTATTTCTTCTAATGGGACTCGCCAGAATTGACAACAGTGCACTAAAAACAACCGATCGGAACTGAGGAGTCTCTAACGCAGCTGTCAATCGTGTCAGTCACGGCACCTGAACTGTGGTCAAACTGTCAAACCAGGAAGTGCTGATCTAATATGAATTGAGATTCTGTTACTGCATAATAGTGTACTGCATAGCTGTAAAATAAAGGAAATAGTTGACGAAAGAACCAAGCACTGCCCACCACCCGGAGCAACCCTCTCATTTTACAGCTAAACAGCCAGAGAAATAACATATTGAAATTCTAAATATTGGTAGTACTCCCTCTTCAGTATGCCATACCTTGTTTTGATGTTCTGACAAAATCAAACATATTTAATATTATCTCAAATATTTAATCTTTGCTTATGCAAATACTTAAATTCAATGATGTCAACATGTGAACGACAAATAGGTGCGCTCTCTCCAGTGGGTAGACAGGGAGGGAACTTCGGGAAGGCGCAAGCATGTGAGCAAGTCTGAATTCTCTTGTACTGTGAAAAATGAGGAGAAACTCGTAGAGTTGTTGAGTGAATGAGAGTTCATGTTCAATTCAGTGTGTATCTGATCCACTAGCCGGCCCTTATTTTAGTAAGACAAATTAAGTTTTGAACTGGCTCATCTCTCGTTCCCACAGTCTCTTCCCACTAAAACAGCATGGCTAACAAATGGAGGCTGGTAACAAGTCAAGGCAACAAAATCCAAAATTTCAATTTTGTACGGAATTATAGTTTCTTTAGAGATTATATTGATGCCAAATTGACAAGGATACTGTTGCCTTTTATTTTGCTTTTGTAGAGTAATGTGTTTTTGCGGACACAAAGGAATTGTCAAAATGTCGTATTTGTTAAAGGGAGTTTGGCGTGATATTTTCCACCAGGAGCAGGATTGGAAATAATTTCAAAAGGAATCTACCTGTAGTTCTGCAAATAGTGACTCTGCAAGATCTTCAGTCTTTTAAGATTCTTATTGTCTGTGATTTAAAACTCAAATTGTCTTTAGATGTGTGAGGGTGTCAGACTTAACTCTTTACAAATACTCTTTTTAAAGTCCTCTAGTGTCTAGTGGCATCAAATCATGATATGGAAATATCTGCAAAATCACATCCAAGCCATAATGAAATGTATAAGGGTGGTACACAATTCTACATTCATACGTTTTTCATTACAGTCAGAACCAATAATTTAGACATACAAATATTGTAAAATAAAATGACATATTGACATGATTGTATAAAGTCTATAAATATAATATTAAAATATTGCTTGGCTTTAATTTGAATACACTGAAAAAGGCAATAAATATCAGGTATTAGCAGCTTTAATTCGTAAATATCAGTATTTGCTTTTCATAATCCATGCATCTGTTGATTTATTTATTTTTCTGAAGGATAATTGTCACTCTAACATGTAAATGGTTTAAACAAAAGTGTGTGTTTGTGAGATAGGGAGTTTTTTGTGTGTGCAAACAGACCGACAGCAGCACCAAGTTGGCAGTCGGGGCAGTTGGCACCAACCTGCCCCCTCTTCACTACAAGTGAGGGCGCTGAGTCTTGGCACATGATGAATAGATCTGCACTGGCACTGAACAAAAGACACAAGACACACACTCAGACATACTCGCACACACACACACACACACACTCACCACCCTCTAACATTGAAAAGAGAAAGATGACAGTAGTAAGTAGTAAGTGTAAAGGTTGCGTGGGGAAGATATCGACTCAGTGGCATTTGGGTTCAGTGTTAAAGAGACAGAGAGAAATAGGAAGATGTCAGATGTTTGAGTCTTTTAGAGTCTGTTTGGACTGATTTACCCAAAGTGTGTTCAGTGTTTTTTGGACTGGAGGGGGTTGGACAGGGAAGGAGGATGTGGGTTAGGAGGGCGGGGGTCCATCGCGAAAGGGACGATTGGGATGGATGGATGGATGGATGGATGGATGGATGGAAAGGTTCAGACGGAGTGGCAGACATGCTGGAGCATCGCCAAAGCTTCTCGGGAATGCTGCCACAATCGAGAGAGACGAAGAAAGAGCAAGGGAGCAGAGAGGAAAGGAAAAAGCCATGCCTGCAGTGGAGAGACTTGGCAGGGCTTCCCCTCCTTTGTCTGTCTGGCTCAGGGCTGCAGCGCCAGAGGAAATCAAGAAATGTCCAGGCGTGGTGGTGGTGGTGGTGGTGGTGGATGGGGACAAGCTCTGCTTCGGCTCCGAAAAGACGAGAGAGAAAAAGTACTTTCAATAGACCAGAAACTCAGCTTCTGAAAGGGCTTTGGAAACCACAAAACAAAACCAGCGTTTTTCCTCTTTTTGAACGATATTCCGCATTGGAGCCATCAGACCCGACCAGGTTTCGGAGACAAAGTGTAGCGTGACCACAAATCCGATAAGTCGACCTGTAATTTCGATGGAAGCAAAGTATTTGTATTTATTTGAAGAACGAAACAACGTGTCTGAACTGGACAAGAATGGACGCTTGACCTCGAAGAGTCCACTAGCAGCCAGAGGAAGGCCAACCCTGCGCCAAGCACGAGGTTTGTGTTTGAATACTTGGACATCTTTGACTACATCAGTTTGATCATTGTTTAAGTGTTTTGGTGATAGGGTTTCCTGTCAATATAAGGGCGGAACCTTGATATACGGGTTAAAATGCAGACATTCAGTATGCCTTTTTGTTAATGTGATCATTGTTTGTTTTTTTTTAACTGACCTAAAGAATATGAAGCAGGCCAAGCCGGGCCAGAAGCCTTAACTTAAGACCCAAAGCAGTTGTTTCCATATTGTTTGACCACATGAATATTGTTACGCAGTCAGAGTTGAATCGGAGCGGTTTTAGATTCAGACCTGTGCAAACAGGATGATAGATGTGACTGAAAGTTGCCTCTTGACCTTGGAAACAGTAGTTAGGTAGTTGTGGTCAGAAATGAGCTCTGTTGCACCTGTAGCCACACCCAACAGTGATGTCACAATGTTCTGAAGTACACCTGTACATCATTGCAGAGAGGTGAAAAGTTAAACCACCTGAGGTCAGCAAAAATAAGATCTTCAGTTACTCTTTAAGGAGTTCTCTTTCATATTGGCTATAAAGTAGAGATTGAAAGTTATTTCTCGACCTTGGAAACAGCAGTTGACAATATAATCTCACCATACGGTCCATTTATTAGCTGTTTGGAGGCTTTTGATTATAGATCCTAGATTATAGAATCATACAGAAAGGGTTCAAAATTTCAATCTAGATTCGATATCCTAGTGACACTAAGAACATTGAAATATGATTTCAAATAGTTTGCCACTTTAGAATGCTTCAGTCATGTTACTTTGTCTACATTGTGGATAATTGACACATAAGTAGTGATAAAAGTCGTGCAGACATTAGATACGAAAAAATGCTTTCAACGAGGGCTGTAAATAGGGATAGCCAATTTATTGATACTGTATCGGTTTCATGATAAGAGACAAGGTATCGTCTTAGATTTTGAAAAGTTATACTGTAAATGTTGTCTTTTCCTGGTTTAAAAGGCTGCATCGTGTGAATATTTTGTGAAAGCACCAATAGTCTGTCCTACGATATGCCCTAATATATTGTGTTTGCCATCATGTATGACAAAGGAAAAGCAAGATATTCGCCCATTTGAAAAGCTAGAACCTGCACATACTTGGCATTTTTTGCTGGAAAAATGTCTTTTTTATTTATTTTTCTTATTTTTACTTAACCTTCATTTAACCAGGAAGACCTGGCCAAGGTATCAAAACACATTTAAAATGCAACAAATAAATCATATAATACAAAAATCCACAATAAAACAACAACTATTCAAATATAGTGGCCTCTCAAGAAAAACAAGCACATGTCTCTTTAAGTGAATCTATCATTAGAGTGGTTTCCAGTAAATGAAATTTTGATCCGTGTGACTGTCTGTCTGAACTACAGCACCACAGATCTGCAAAGACGTGGCTGTTGACGCTGTTTCTTAAAGAAGATGAAACAAAAAACAAACAAAAAAAAAGAGTTTAAATACAAAGTAAGTTATGATTGAATTAATGATAAAGAGTAGATGTCTGTTGTCACAAGCCCTAGTTGCTTATAAAGGTGTAATAACAGCAGAATAATTTAAAAAATCAATGTTTTTGTTGGTAAATCAGGCTGATTAGTGTCAAAGGTGCTTTAAAAGTCTGATCTCATACAGTATAGCCTGAAATGTACCCTTTTTTCAGTGGTTAATTGTTTCTAAATCAGGCCTTTTAAGAGCTTTTTAAAAATCTCATGCTTGTTCTTTGTATTCTGACGTTACCTGGACATTAATATTGCTGACATTAGACTAAACCTCTCCCCCTCCACACTGTCACACACTTAGAAAGGAAAAAGTGAAACGGAAAGCTTAATGAAGAAGTTAATGTCACCCTCATCACAGCCTCATGCAGATGCACTCAGACATCCAGCAGCTGGTCTTTTAATTAGCAGGTGTACGTGTAGGTGTAAATCATTATTGTTGCAGCTTATTTTTATGGAACTTGTTACAGGGAATATTTGACATAAGTATCAGGAGTGATATTATACTAATTAAACTGGGACTCAATTTGATTTGAAAGAGTCAAAAAGTTGTTTCTTGGCACTACACATTGTGAGCTGAACGCAGCAGCTCAGCTGAAGCCAAAAACCCTTCGACCAGCTGTTTTGGTACTCGCCATATAAACAGCCCACAGCAGCTCCAGCTGTAGTCCAATTAACAGTTAGCACAGTTAGGTTCAGCTGGTGAAGAACTGTATCAGTGTTTTTAACTGGAAATACTCATTGCTCTGTTTTGTTTTTGCACCCCAGAATCAAAGACAAAAAGGACTGGACAATGATAGACAAAAATGGTCTAGTTTATGACATGAAAGACAATTGACCTTTAAAGAAATTACCATAATTGTGGTATTGAACAAATCCTCAGAGTCATTTATTTAGTAAAAGATACCATGCATTTCTTTGTTGCAGCTTCTTAAATGTGTGTATTGTCTGCTTTTTCCTTGACACATATTATTGTGAATTAAACACTCATGGATTAAGATGTCTCAGACAAATAAGCAATTTAAAGACATCATTTTGGATTATCTTGCCTCAGCTGTTATGGAGCTTTTGGAATATCCGACTTTTATCAGCAGACAAAGTTCGCCGAGTTGTCTTGGAAGTGTAGATGTTCAAATTATAGACTCTACATAAAGATGGACGACGCATCTCCACCTACCCCGACTGTACAGAAATGAAGCTAAAATATGTCGGATATGGCTGCTGCCACCTTGCTTTGGTGACGTTATTTTGAGCCAGAGTCTGCGATCTCTGCAGTATTAAGTTTCCCTCCTCTGAGTAAATGTGATGGCATCTCCCACTATTTTTACAAACAATAATCCATCAAGGGAGAAAACAATCAGCAGATTCATTCGTTATATAAAAATCATTAGTAAATAGATCAAAATGAGCTCCACCGTGACCAACTACAACAGTAAAATCCTGTTTTTAAATTAATGTGTAAATCATAATAATTCAGTGATATCATTGTAATAGTATGACAGTCCCAGGGAAGATTTTTCTGACCTGATTCATTTACTTTTAATAAGAAGTAGCCTGTATTTTACAGTATACAACACATAATTTTCCTTAAGTAACATTTTCACTGCAGAATTTGTAACAAACAATTTTCAGTGTTGTATTAATACTTTTATTTATAAATAAATGATATAAAGTCTTCCTCCACCACTGTCAAGCAATCACATTGGTGTAAGTGTCCACATACTTGTGACAATGTAGTTTATCAGATGAGGTGAATCCAGGTGAAGCCGGTGCTGTAAACCCGTATCAGTCCGTCCATCACGTCCCTTGTACATGTTGAGTGACTGTGCAGCGTTATCAGGTTCAGGTGCTCCTCAATCCATCTTACCTCTGTCATAGCGGTTACCACGACAACACAGAGGGATGCAAGTGAATGAAAGTGTGTGTGTGTGTGTGTGTGTGTGATTCCATCAGCAGAGCTCTTTGTTGTTTACACGGTGTCCTGATAACCTTGACGGGCGAAATGACGGGCGTTTAAGGGGAGAATGTGAGACACATAATAGATGAGACAGAGCTATAGTTCGACACTGAATGAGAGATGGAGAGGAAGTAGACACAAGACAGACTGAGGCTGAAAGGTTAACTGTGTTGTCACTCTGATATTCAGTTTTAATGGTGTTCTATCTGATTTAATTAGGATTATGCTAGATGTAAAGGGGGTAATAGTGGATGGAAGAGATGCCTTACTTACAGGACAGTTCACCACATCCAGAAAATCCCAAATATAGGCCTATATATTTTTTTTTCTTACCAAACTGCACCTGCCAACCGAAGCACAGTGCAGAAGGAAATGTGCATCTACTCATTGATCAGAGGCTTGTGCTCGTCACAACACGACATGTAAACATTAATGGCGTCCCCCTCAGCAGAGCTGTAACGTGAGCTAGCTCAGCGGTGCTAGGTGAGCTAGCAGTAGGTTGGAGGGAGTAGTTTGGTAGAAAGAAAATAGTTGCTACGTGAAACTGCCCACAACAAGGTCTATGAGTCATGATGTCTGGAAAGAGACATTGCTGTTGAGTTTTTTTTAAATGTATTTTTTGGCACTTTGAGCAACACAAAGCGAGTGATATCTAGTTCCATTATATTCAAGAGAAGGCAGGTATCTCTATGGCCAGTATCTCTTTCACACGGGAACTCACACCAAAACAACCTAGACTGATAAATAGAACCACAGATAGGAGGAAAAAATATATCTTTTATTTGGGGTGAACTGTACTCCAACTCCAAGTGGAAATACTATCATCTAAAAAGTAAACAACCCAGCTATTGAAAGAATGTTCATATTATGCGTTTCTGCAAACCATGGATACGCTACAGTTGTATTTTATTTTATAGTGTGTATGTTAAAACTTCACTTCTCAAATGCCACCTGGAAACGCAGCAATTTGTCTGTAAAAAAACACTCAGGTTCAGTGCCAGAAGATAAGATAAGAGAAGATAAACTTTATTATTCCCACGCTTGGGAAATTCACGTGTCACAGCAGCTCAAAGCACAGACAGAAAAAGGAGGGTTTGCTTGAATAAAGAAAATTCAAGATCTAAAAATATAAAATATGTATACAGTGTATATATATATATATACAGTACAGGCCAAAAGTTTGGACACACCTTCTCATTCAAGGCGTTTTCTTTATTTTCATGACTATTTACATTGTAGATTCTCACTGAAGGCATCAAAACTATGAATGAACACATGTGGAGTTATGTACTTAACAAAAAAAGGTGAAATAACTGAAAACATGTTGTATATTCTAGTTTCTTCAAAATAGCCACCCTTTGCTCTGATTACTGCTTTGCACACTCTTGGCATTCTCTCCATGAGCTTCAAGAGGTAGTCACCTGAAATGGTTTCCACTTCACAGGTTAATTAGTGGAATTTCTTGCTTTATCAATGGGGTTGGGACCATCAGTTGTGTTGTGCAGAAGTCAGGTTAATACACAGCCGACAGCCCTATTGGACAACTGTTAAAATTTATATTATGGCAAGAACCAATCAGCTAACTAAAGAAAAATGAGTGACCATCATTACTTTAAGAAATGAAGGTCAGTCAGTCCGGAAAATTGCAAAAACTTTAAATGTGTCCCCAAGTGGAGTCGCAAAAACCATCAAGCGCTACAACGAAACTGGCACACATGAGGACCGACCCAGGAAAGGAAGACCAAGAGTCACCTCTGCTTCTGAGGATAAGTTCATCCGAGTCACCAGCCTCAGAAATCGCAAGTTAACAGCAGCTCAGATCAGAGACCAGATGAATGCCACACAGAGTTCTAGCAGCAGACCCATCTCTAGAACAACTGTTAAGAGGAGACTGCGCCAATCAGGCCTTCATGGTCAAATAGCTGCTAGGAAACCACTGCTAAGGAGAGGCAACAAGCAGAAGAGATTTGTTTGGGCCAAGAAACACAAGGAATGGACATTAGACCAGTGGAAATCTGTGCTTTGGTCTGATGAGTCCAAATTTGAGATCTTTGGTTCCAACCGCCGTGTCTTTGTGAGACGCAGAAAAGGTGAACGGATGGATTCCACATGCCTGGTTCCCACTGTGAAGCATGGAGGAGGAGGTGTGATGGTGTGGGGGTGTTTTGCTGGTGACACTGTTGGGGATTTATTCAAAATTGAAGGCACACTGAACCAGCATGGCTACCACAGCATCCTGCAGCGACATGCCATCCCATCCGGTTTGCATTTAGTTGGACGATCATTTATTTTTCAACAGGACAATGACCCCAAACACACCTCCAGGCTGTGTAAGGGCTATTTGACCAAGAAGGAGAGTGATGGAGTGCTGCGGCAGATGACCTGGCCTCCACAGTCACCGGACCTGAACCCAATTGAGATGGTTTGGGGTGAGCTGGACCGCAGAGTGAAGGCAAAGGGGCCAACAAGTGCTAAACACCTCTGGGAACTCCTTCAAGACTGTTGGAAAACCATTTCAGGTGACTACCTCTTGAAGCTCATGGAGAGAATGCCAAGAGTGTGCAAAGCAGTAATCAGAGCAAAGGGTGGCTATTTTGAAGAAACTAGAATATACAACATGTTTTCAGTTATTTCACCTTTTTTTGTTAAGTACATAACTCCACATGTGTTCATTCATAGTTTTGATGCCTTCAGTGAGAATCTACAATGTAAATAGTCATGAAAATAAAGAAAACGCATTGAATGAGAAGGTGTGTCCAAACTTTTGGCCTGTACTGTATATATATATACATATAGATAAATATACATATACATATACATATATATAAAGGCACTAAATTGAATTACTGTACACAAGACTATTTACAATATGTACACAGTATAATAAGATATGGGATATTGCACAGAGTATGTAAATTGCACAGGGTCTTAGAAGCGATGGTTTAAACAGTGTTATGCAGCAGACATGACAGTGCTAGAAATGCTGGAAATCGCATGGAAATGCTGTGATATGCTGCTAAAAAACATCCACGTTTGGTGCCACTTACATTGAGCCAAGTGTCATCTAAAAACAAACATTATCGTTGTTTGCTGGTCTCAAACAGCGGTCTGTGGCTTGGCAGGTGTCTCACCTAGAAGTCAGGCCATCCACCGTCCCCTCCACCTCCCAATCACAAAATCAGCTCATGTACTTTGTCACTTTAGGAATGTTGATATTATGTGAAACGTGCAAATGTAACATATTCATGGTTTGCATCACTTTGTTCAAGCGACTGTGATTAAGTAAACGTCCTGGATTTAAAATGTCATATAAGTAAAAGAACAGAATTATCAGTAAAATGTTACTACTTTACTTTTATCTACATAAGATTTTCAGTGTAGGACTTTAACTTGTGAGTACTTTATACAATCAGTTCCTCCTCTACCTGCTAAACATAGCAATACTAAAGTGCCTTATAGTTTAGCTGTAGTTTTAATATTAAACACAGGAGCCAAGAGACAATAATGTACACAGCTGGATGAAGAGCAGCCTGCTCAACATATAAATGTATTGATGTTAATAAAAGTCTTTATACATCCCTTCATTTACTAAAGATGACTAATCTAGTGTGCCAAATATCTCATGAGCACTGTGACCCTTTCTATTCTACAGCAACATTGTCCACTATATAGACCTACAGTACATTTATGTGTGAATTCAAAGAGCCATTACTTTAATATATAGGTGTACACAGTGATTTTACAGTTTCTATGTCTGAAAGGACTGTCAGTCCGCCATCTTTTTAAGTGCAAAGTGCATTAAGTACTTTTCACAGCGCCACACCATTCTACACCACACACACACATACACATACCTACACACACACACACGCACACACACAGCCTCACTACTAATGGTTCTGACTGATCGATACACACACACACTCACACACATAGAAGGCACCACTCTAACTACACACATAGCTGTCAATCAAGTGTTTCAAAGGTTTAGAGAAGATGAAGAAAAGACCAGCAGAGCAGGAAACACACCTTTCTAATACATTTACAAGGTGAAGAAGGTGTAGTGTGGGAGATAGTTCTATATTGTCAGAGCATTTTGTGACCACAAAAATATATCCTGCATCAGGCTTTCACACACTGTCATTCATAAACATGAATCGTCGTAGAGATGTGGTGACACTTTAATCAGCAGTTTCTGAATAATTTCAGAATAAGTTTCCCATTAAACCATGTGATTTGGTGGTAAGTAAAAGGAGAAACTATGGAAAATATGGATAATGTTCAGTTAGTACAGTTCTTAACAATTAATTACATTTCAATGTGACATATTATCAATAATAATTGAATATTGAATAAGTAGTCAATGGGTTTTACCGTCTTATAAGGACATTATTATTTATACTGATGTAATCATAGCCGTAATCAGTAGGCAATTCATGGATTTTAATGCGGACATGGTTTGTTTCAATAAGTCTGATTATCCATTATTGCCTATTCCTGTAGTCTGTAAGATTTGACCAAACAAAAAAGTAAAAAAAAGGTTTTTTTTGAAATATTCATTCAAGTTGTGATTATTTCTCTGTGAAGTCCATTGCTAACTGTGTTTGCTAACTTCATTCACTAAACAGACCACAGTTCTTCCGACATATAATCTGTTGTTGGATATGCTTTTTTTTTTTTTTTTTTTTTGTTACCTCAGTGGCTATAAAATAAAAGTATCCCTGAGCATTTCTGTGTATTTTTCACTCTAGTACAGCCGCTGGAGTACAGCATGTGCCCCCAGTTTAGAAGGCCAGTGGGCTCTGCCACGCATCTTTTTGGCCACCATATTAAAAACTGAGGGTGTTTTTCTCAAAATCGTGACTTGGTGACAGTCATTATGTAATTTTGACATATTTTGGTTATTATTTGGAGAACAAAAGCAACACTGATTTCATTAGAAAGCTAAAAAAAAACCCTCCTCTTTCCAACAGTGTCTGGGTCTGGACTCAGCCAAAGAGGGGTGGGTGCACTTTGGTCATTTTCTTAACAAGGGGGATCATTTAGATTTTAAATCCTAAATATAAGACATGTTTAAAATGATCAGGGTGGCTCTGATGAGTCTGTGGGCAGTTCAGGAGGTTTAAGACTGGATCAGTAACCTCTCACATCACATCACCAAATAATCATGGGTATCAACCGAAGTCCCACATTAGAGTTCTCCTCCGATTGTGGGGAGGAATGAATCTGGGATGTACAAAAGGCGCTATATAAATAAAGTTTGATTGATTGATTGATTGATTGATAGATCGGCTAAAAACTCGTGTAGTTTGAGCTTGGTTTTAAGGGTCAAATCTGGGCTCTGGTGTGGAACAAACCATGTAAAACATACCCAAACCCATTGTAATCTATTTTCAAAAAAGAGATCTGAGGGCAGTCTGGATCCTAACAGACCAAAATAGGGAAAGAACACCAACACTGGCACCTCTACTTTGAGGTTTTAGTATCTCCAGCTGGACACGTGTTTTTACTTTAAGCATCGATTTAAAGATACAGTAAATGGTTGTACATTTACTGACCAGCTAAACTTGTATTTTATTGCCAGCTTAATGCTCCTGCTAAGTAGTTTCCCAGGAGAAACTCTGGTCTCGACAATGTAAATCCAATATGTACAACCTTCATCATTTTTTTGGGCTAATTACAAACAAGCGGAAGCATCTCCTCAACAACAACCTTGGCCATTGTGTCTAAAGCTCATTGAAGCCCATGAAGCAGTTTGTTTTTCAAACATAAAACCTTTAAAATATTCAAGCACATCTTCCTTGGGACGCGCTGTGTGTTGTGAGACGAGCACAGAAGGCTGTCAGCAGCAGAACAATAAGGATAACACTGATGGTTGTAATGATGGGCAGTAATAAAAACGATGATGGCAATCAGAGGAGCTGATTGAGAGGCTCGGATGGAGGGAGGGAGGAACACTGTAGCGGGGAGAAATAAATGGAAAGAGAGAGAGAGAGAGAAAGATGGGTGGAGGAGGGAGGATGATAAGAAAAGGGGGGAGCAGGAGGAAGATGAAGAAACCAGGCAATCAGAGAGAGAGAGACACAGGAGGAGGAGAGGGTGGGGGGAGGTTACTTTGTAGATTTAATTGCACTGCAGTTGAGGCAATCTTTGTGTGTGTGTGTGTGTGTGTGTGTGTAGACTCTCCAATATCCCCTAGCCAGACATTAGCTGCAGTGTTTCATTTATCACTGTCAGGTCTGGAGCTCCAGGGGGAGGAGTAGGGGGGAGCCCTGGACGTTCAGGCCAGGTTGTAGCTCCTCTCCAGGCTCAGGGCAGCATCGAGAGTCCCCAGGTCTGGTCTCTGGGCCTTTAATTTCCAGCAAATAGGGAGACAGAAACAGGTAGCAGAGGCAGAAAATCACCGTGGTGATATCCACTTGTATTTTGCTGATATTGATTGTGAAAATACATTCAGTACCTACAGCAAGATATTTTAGTCGGCATAACGTGTCACAGCTGCACTGCTTATCCAGGAAAACTCACTGTCAGTGTGATTTTGAGAATGTTAGCCTGCTGTCTTTAGCATGTTCAGAACCACAGACATAGATAGTTGTTTCAGATATACAGTATACCAGTGAGCACATATCATATCATATGAATACATGTCCATGTAGAATATCAGTCATCTTACTCAGCGTCCTTTTTCTTATTTTTTTTCTGTGGCTTTCGAGTGCATGTAATGTTTTGTGTCAGTAGAGTTTGCTCAGTTGTCATGTTCTGTGGTGTGTTGTGGTTAGCAGACATTCAATAGAAGTAATCTGATTTGCTACTGAAAGAGTTCCAGTAAATTTCATGCATGATTATTCAAATAATCAATTAGTTATTCCCAAAAGAAATAATGTTAAGGTGTTAATTTGGGAAGTTCTGGATGAGATTTTTTGGCTATTTTCTGACCATTTACAGACAAAATAATTAATCGATTCTTCAGAAAGAGTTGCCAAGAGACAGTTGATGATGATAAAGACCACTGGGCATCCTGATGTTTAGGGACTTAAAGGAATAACTCACCCCAAAAATGATCATTTGTATTTCAGTGATTCGCCCCGTGTTACATTGAATTTGCAAAGAAAACTTTGCTTTTCTTGCATGCCTCCACTGTGAATTAAGAACCCAAAACAGAGACAATTCTTGGTGAATGAAGTCATAGGGGTCCACAGTCAACAACAGCAAAGCTATAACTTTATCTTTATATCCATTTACAGACTATCACACAACTTGTGCAGTATAATCCAAGTCTAATTTATCCAGTCATATGCTCAGTACTTCCCAAACACTTTCATATCAACAGTCTCAGGCATGGACAAGTAGCGTGCCTGTGGTGTTAATGCGGAAATGTTTTGAATTTTAACAAAGTTTTCCTCCTGAATTCAGTGTAACACCGGGTGAGTAATTGATATAGAAATGATAATTTGGGGAGTGAGGTATCAATTTAGTGCCATGTCTACACAGGATTTCAGTTGTTTGTTGCGTGTTTGTCTTTTGCAAGGGTTGGGTATTGTTTTGGATTTTATATGATACCAGTGCCAAAACAATATTTTGAAAATGGTACTGGTGCCGAAACGGTGCCTGAGCCGATACGTTTTGTCCAAAATAAAGCACAAAACGAAGCTTAAAAATATATTACCTCTTAACAGTTTCAAGTTAACGTTGATGTATAAATATGAATTTAAAAAAAACTACTAACAAATTAGCTTTTATTCACATAGTACATAAAACGTAATCCAACAACAGTAATTTAACACTAAATAACAGTTACATCTAGCAAAATAGTTGGGAGTTGGGATCAGTAATTGTCTCCTTTACTTACGAAACACTTCTGCAGCTAGACATTACTCCATTTTCTGTTTAAAGGCGATTAACATTGTCACTGCATTGAGAATAGCCAGTCCGCCTTAACAGTCCACTTTAAGGGAGTCTGGTCAGTTACCAGTGTGAAGCTAACTTCGCTCACTAACTTTGGGGCTAACCTCCTTCACTTTAATCAACACATGGCAAACAAAACACGTGAGCTCAGGTTGGGTCTTGAGGAGTCATAGCATAGATTCAGTGACAAATAGCCTCAGTTGTTCACTCATTGCACTGCCATGTTTAACTTCATACTCTGCTCTGGTCGCAGCAGCCTCACTTTCACATGTTACTGTCATGCTATTTTTTTCTCTCAGCTGCATACTCACTATGCACACAATCTGGCTTAGAAAGGAGGCACAGAAATCTGCGTCATGATTCAGTTCGTTATGTACTGCTCCTGAAGGAAGGTTTCGATACTTGACCTTAATTCTCGTAATTCAAGTTTATTTTCGTACATTTTCCGTGTATTGCTATGGTGATTGTGTGGTGGCCTCTGATCCCTCTGACCCACACATAATGCTGTGCCTGAATGCTTCCTGTGTAGATATTTTTGTAAGAAGCTGACAATGTAATTGGAACATCCCAGTTTCGACCTTTATGACATTTCCTTTGAATTCTCTGAAGTCTTCCTTTGTAAATTTAAAGTTTGTTCTCACCACAGCCATTGTACTCATACATTATGCTTCTGGTGAACAATGGATGGAAAAAAGTTAAAAAAAAGAAGTAAAAAAAAAAGAGTGCCACACAATCTAAGACTGTGACGCACGAGCCTGACTCAGCATCTCAGTCAGCTCTGTGTGCAGGATGACGTAACGATACTTTGTCTTCTGGTTGTTATCTTGGCAAAATGTAGTGAAACTTTCTCTACAGAGGCATTTATCTTAACTGATGTAAATCTGAAGGATACGAGTTTAAAGAATCAAAGTCCTTGTAGTGATACAGAAGGCTGCATTGTCAATTCGCAACAATAAATTCAGTGCTGACCTGTTTATTTTACTGTTATCTTGTGCGTTTTATCATCATCTGAGGTTTCACTACAGAAAATTAAAAAGTGATGAAGGATGTGAAGATAAAACAGAGTGCTGATTCTGGAGCAGCTCCGCCTGCCTTCACACGCATGTAGGCCTGAGCTGAAATAGAGCAGCACTAATGGGGTGTGTGTGTGTGTGTGTGTGTGTGTGTGTGTGTGTGTCACAGATGTCACCATGGATATAGGCCTGTTCAGTGATCAGGCTTATTATTGTGACAGGATTTTTGGAGCTGTAGAAGAGACTGGGAGGCAGGCTGGTTACACACACACACACACACACACTACACGCGTACCTAAAATGAAGTGGCTGGCTGTTTGATGTGAAGTGTCCTGAAGTGCTTTCTAACCTCGTACATTGCTCTTTACCGCCAAATAAAAGAAAATTAGTTGCCTGCACAAACCAGTCAGAAACCGCCTTTTATGTAGTTGAAATAAACACCATTTTGCTCATGGAAACAAGACGCCAAACGAAAAAGGCTCAAAATATTTTTTACTCTTTTTACTTGACAAGACAAGTTTGAGAAACAGTATGTTTCGTGTAATTCTCTATGCTCATCCTCAGTGTTTTTGTTTCTTTAGTCTGCTTAGAGTGCTAATGCAAGGTTAACCAATGCTGTGAAAATACAGGAAACCCATGGTCTAGAATCTCATACACACACACACACACATTGTTTGCATTCAACCTCACGCAAGAATATGAATTCAATTAATCAACAAGAAGTGTTGTTATCATTCCCAGTGAGATAAAAGCGACCACAAGAACAGGCATTTCAAAGGAGTGCCGCACTGAATAATTACTTTCCAGAAAAATACCTCTGTATATACAGAATGTGTGTGTGTGTGTGTGTGTGGGTGTGAAGGAAAAGATAACTGTAGAATATTAATGAATGTTTTTGAAAAGGTACTCATTTTCTATCTCTTCCTCCTTGTGTTTGGGAAATGATTTATCCCTCATTTTAGCCTTGTGTGGTGATCAGGCTGTTTTCTATTCTATAGCATATTTACTTAATTTACCAGCTGCTGCTCAGATCAAGTAACATGACTTGGACTCGATTCAAACTTAAGACACAAAAATTTGATGACTTTAGACTCAACTTGAACGTTGAACCTTAAAATCGGCTAAAAAGCCCTTTTCACTGCTCTGTAGGATAGAGCCACTCGATAGTCAATGTCAATATATGAGCGATACAGATTCTCAGCCGAAAGAATACGTTATAAATTTACTTGATAGAACTTGTTAAGCAGTAACGTTAAGCCCAGTTCAAACCAATGATTCACAATGAAATGAAGCCCTTTTAGAACGTTGCAGAGAAAAGTTGCAGCGGCGTGAACAGGCCAGTCTGAGCTCGACTGCCACCGTTGATGGTGTCACCTGCAACTTAGCTGCTCAGTTCGCCGGCAGCTGGTTTTAGACAAACACATCGCTTGTCTTAACAGCATGTCAGCTTGTAGTAAAGTCTGCTGGACGAGTCAAAATGACCGCAGACGGCGTGTTCTCTTGCTGCGGCAGGTGCTACATCCCCGCCAAGCCCTCTGTTTCTGTCCTCACAGTGTGCCGGTGTTGGACTGTGAGTCGCTGATGCTGCTGGCTGATGCTAACACACACACACACACATTTTTACTAACTGAGTAATTGGCGCTGGTTATTGATGTTATTATGGTATATCAATTGTGACAACAGTCCATCTGATACTCGTTTTGTTTCTGTTTTTTGCTGTTTTGTCACTATAACTACAACTGCAGCCAGTATCTCACTGTCACTATCCTCATTCATATTTTACGAAGCTACAAATTATATTCAGCCACAATATAAGCCTGAAAAGCTGGAAATCAGAACAGAACTACAGAGAGTTGTTGCATAGAGATGATACACCATCTCATCTAGTTGCATTGGTGTGAACCGGCAGTATTACAGAATGGTGCATTGCAAGTAGTTGCCTGTTTTAACTCAGGGCAGGCTAAGTTACCTGTGAAACACCCCCGTTGTTGACAGAAAGTTGAACTCACCCACCCTCACGCTCAGCATCGCAGTGACGCAGACCTCCTCCTGTCTGTTTCTGTATACTGACACCTTTTCCCTCAGTGGAAACGAAGCTTGTATTTACTTGTATTTCACAGATAAGAAACAATAAATTGTGAAGACAGAAAAGCTTCCACTAAAATAGCATTTTAAGTCATGTATGTGATTTATCCTTCAGGGATTTATACTTCCGGATTTATCCTTGCTTCATATGAACAGAGGAAATCTCCGCTCGTCGCTGGGCTAATGTATACCATGTAAAATGCCATAGGCTGGTGCTAATAACGTTAGCATGTTGTATTTGCTTGGAAAACGTGTTTAGTATAAGACAGTTGTTTCGTCAGTGAACCTTGTGAGTTGTAATGGAGCCACATTGAGTGTCCTTACCTTTGTTAAATGTTGCTGTTGTCCCTGGTTTTATATGAGAAGAGGAAAAGATCGCTAGACGCTAGGCTAATTTATACAATGTAAAATGCCATAGACTTGTGCTAATAATGTTAGCATGTTGTATTGGTGGGGAAAATGTGTCCAGATAAAGACAAGTGTTTGTCTGTCAGTTCTGCGACTTATTGTGAAGCCAATTGGCGTACTTGTGTTTGAAATTGTCTTTATTAAGCAATATGTGTTTTGAATCAACTATATCAATAAAGTTTGATTTGAACTAAACTTTACAGCACTTAACACAGTCCTCGACCGCTGACTAATGTTTTGGGGGTGTAACTGCAGAATGACACAGACACACCACCACAGAAGTAAAAATAACCTGCAGATTTTTTTTTTCCCATGACTAATCGATTAGTTGAAGATTATGTACGACTTTAGTCGACCAAGATTTTCTTTGGTTGTCTACAGCCCTAGTTACCAGTTTGGATTATGTTTTTATGTGTGGTCCTGATTTGCTGAAGTCCGTTTCACACCACTTGTCACGTCCAGACTCACAGGAAAGAACCCAGATGCGAAGCAGCAAGCAGATGAAGTAATCAACAGTCTTTATCGAAAACACAGGAGAATGTGTAACTGCTTCAGGCGAGTCTCGTACCCGGGTCGCCGGGGGGAAAGTCGGCGGCGTTACCTCTAAGCCATGAGGTGGAGATGAGTGCCAGACAGGAGCACAGTCTTTTAAATCACTGGTACAGCTGGGGTTTGAACCCGCAATGCCGGGAGGGGAGTCAGAGACGTAACCTCCCGTCCACGAGGAGACTACGTGACTTGCAGTCCAGATGAACAGTTGCGGGGGAACAGACAGTTGGAGAGTCGGGGACAGACGAGGGATCAGATAACCAGCACAGTTGGGACTTACAGGCAGAAAGCTCGGTGTCAGAGTCAGAAGGCGAGGTCGATAGCCGGGGATCAGACGAGCAGGCAGGGTCAGAGCAGAAACAGGTCGGGATCTTGCAATCAGTCCGAGGGCAAAGCGAACAAATTGCTGGAAAGGCTTGCATGAGAGCGAAGACGATCTGGCAACTGGTGTGTGTGGAGCTGGAGCTTAAGTATGCTGGGCTGATTGCATGAGATGAGTTACAGGTGTGCTGAAGAACACAGGTGAGTGGAATTGCCTGATGAGATGGGTGTGGCAAGGAAAACATACTGGGTGAAGGAGACTGGAGACTGTGACAGAACCCCCCCCTCAAGGGAGGGCTCCTGACGTCCCAACTGATCGATCTGATGACAGGGTGGGGGGGGGTTCAGTATTCTTCTGAGGTCGAGTCCTCCCGGATGTCAGGTGGTGGTGGGATCGGTGGCTCCTCCTCCTCTGCTGTATTCTTTTCGGAGGTATAGGCGGTGGAGGGACCAGTGGCAGAAGGTCGTTTAGGTGGGGGCCCCTGTCTCCTGCGGGAAGGTTGGTCAGGATGTCTGTGGTGAAATTGCCTAATCAGGTCCTTATCTAAAATGTCCCGGGCAGGCACCCATGATCTTTCCTCTGGACCATAACCCTCCCAGTCGACGAGATATTGTAGACCTCTTCCTCGTCGACGGGAGCGGATCAGACGACGGACTGTGAAGGCAGGACCCCCATCGATGAGGCGAGGAGGGGGGGGGAGGAGGAGCATCAGGGAGGAGACGGCTCTCGTGCACAGGCTTGATCTTAGAAACATGGAACGTTGGGTGGACCCTCATGGTGCGGGGAAGAGCCAATCTCACGGCCGTCGGGCTGATGATCTTCTCAATAGGGAAGGGGCCAACAAACTTAGGTGCAAGCTTCCTGGATTCCACACGAAGGGGAAGGTCCTTAGAGGAAAGCCACACCCTCTGACCCACCTTGTAGGTCGGAGCTGGGATGCGTCGACGGTTGGCCGAGGAGGTATAACGGTCAACCGTCCTCTGGAGGGTGGCACGGGCTCGGGCCCAGGTTCTGCGGCATCGACGGGTGAAGGCTAAGGCAGAAGGACAGGAGACATCATTGTCCAAGGCAGGAAAGAGTGGGGGTTGGTACCCGTAGACACACTGGAATAGAGACAGACCGGTGGAAGAGCTGACGAGGGAATTGTGGGCATATTCCACCCACAGGAGTTGTCGGGACCATGAAGACGGGTTCTGGGAGACCATGCAGCGAAGGGCCGTCTCCATCTCCTGGTTCTTCCTCTCCGTTTGGCCATTGGTCTGGGGATGGAACCCAGACGAGAGACTGGCGATGGCCCCAATCAGAGTGCAGAACTCCTTCCAAAATATGGAAGAGAACTGAGGCCCACGGTCGGAGACCTCAACAGGGAGACCATGCAGGCGGAAGACGTGGTGAAGAACCAACTGGGCCGTTTCCTTGGCAGAGGGCAGCTTGCTCAGGGGCACGAAGTGAGCCATCTTGGAGAACCGGTCTACCACTGTGAGGATGACAGAGTGTCCATCTGAGGGGGGCAGGCCAGTGACGAAGTCTAAGGAGACATGGGACCAGGGTCGGTGAGGGATGGGAAGTGGCTGCAGGAGTCCCGCTGGGGCACGATGTGAGGGCTTGTGTTGATTGCAAACCGGGCAGGCTTTAACAAAGTCTCTGGTGTCCTCCTCCAACGTGGGCCACCAGAATCTTTGGAGGAGGACCTCTTGAGTACGCCGGGAACCAGGGTGGCAGGTGAGGTTGGAGGCATGGGCCCACAGCAGGACCTCGGACCTTAACGTTTCTGGGACGAAGAGGCAGTGGGAAGGACAGGTGCTGGGACCTGGCTGATCCAGAGTAGCTGCTCTCACCCGCTCCTCAATGTCCCAGGTAAGGGTGGCAATGACACAGGGAGACGGAAGGATGGGGGCCGGTCCCTCAGCAACCTCGTTGTCCTGCAGAAATTGCCGGGAGAGGGCATCAGGCTTGGTATTGCGAGAACCAGGGCGATAGGAAAGGGTCAAGTTAAACCTGGTGAAGAGTAGTGACCAACGGGCCTGGCGGGAATTTAGTCTCTTGGCAGTCTTAATGTATTCCAGGTTTTTATGGTCGGTCCAAACCAGAAAGGGATCCTTGGTACCCTCAAGCCAGTGACGCCATTCTTCCAGAGCCAACTTGACCGCCAGGAGTTCTCTCTCTCTCTCCCTCATGGCTCACCAGCGTGTCTTCAATTCTCTCCAGTCTGTCAAGTGGGGAGGGCTTACTACTCGCTGGATCCATCTTTGGCCAGATCGTACTGTCACGTCCAGACTCACAGGAAAGAACCCAGATGCGAAGCAGCAAGCAGATGAAGTAATCAACAGTCTTTATCGAAAACACAGGAGAATGTGTAACTGCTTCAGGCGAGTCTCGTACCCGGGTCGCCGGGGGGAAAGTCGGCGGCGTTACCTCTAAGCCACGAGGTGGAGATGAGTGCCAGACAGGAGCACAGTCTTTTAAATCACTGGTACAGCTGGGGTTTGAACCCGCAATGCCGGGAGGGGAGTCAGAGACGTAACCTCCCGTCCACGAGGAGATTACGTGACTTGCAGTCCAGATGAACAGTTGCGGGGGAACAGACAGTTGGAGAGTCGGGGACAGACGAGGGATCAGATAACCAGCACAGTTGGGACTTACAGGCAGAAAGCTCGATGTCAGAGTCAGAAGGCGAGGTCGATAGCCGGGGATCAGACGAGCAGGCAGGGTCAGAGCAGAAACAGGTCGGGATCTTGCAATCAGTCCGAGGGCAAGGCGAGCAGGCAGGAACGGGGACGAAACAGGTCGGCAACGGGTGATCAGTCCAAGACAAATTGCTGGAAAGGCTTGCATGAGAGCGAAGACGATCTGGCAACTGGTGTGTGTGGAGCTGGAGCTTAAGTATGCTGGGCTGATTGCATGAGATGAGTTACAGGTGTGCTGAAGAACACAGGTGAGTGGAATTGCCTGATGAGATGGGTGTGGCAAGGAAAACATACTCGGTGAAGGAGACTGGAGACTGTGACACTGCTGCTATGTAACAGCTAATGTAGCTCTAATTTAAAAAAAAAAAAAGATTAGTCAATTGGTATTTATCACTGACAATATTCAACCACTAAAATACATTTCATTTTTATTTGCACAAAAACCAAAAATGATTTCCACGTATTATGGGACAGTAAATGCAGTCCTTAAGTATAACGCGTAAATCTGCTGCATCAAGAGCTGTAGGATGTGCAGCTGTCATATTAGAAATAAACTGAGTGGTAAAATAAATACACTAAACTGTGAATTCACACAATTAATAATATACTGCCAGCTTGCGTCAATTGAAATAATAGTTTTTCGCTTAACTGTATTCATTTTTATATTCTGTAAAGGCGGTGGTAGGTGGTCACGGATCGGATCAGAGTCAAATGATGCGCTGAACGAGTAATTTGACTTGTTTTATGGGAACGTGCACAGAGCCTGAAGCAGAAAGCCTGGGTTAATAGAGCTAGTTGTTAACCACCTTCGTGGTATCTGGTATCTCTGACTGAGGCTTTATGGTTTGTTGAGCCAGCTCAGGCAAGGAAAGCCTTGATCTGTCGAACTTGTTTCGTAGTCCAACCCTCAGGTCAGTTGTTCTCACAAAACTCAAACCAACAAATCCTGCACAGGAGTTGTGAAAATACGTACAAAAAAAAAAAAACAGGTTAAGTCAGGAAAGCTGCAGAGCCAGTTTATAACTTAAATATTTTTTTTCTCAATTATGTATGACTAAATTAGTGCTACCCCTCTATAACAAGTGCTGATTCACCAGTAAATATTGATCAAAAACATTGTAGTTTCTTCTGCTCTTATTCTGATCTTTCCAAAAGTTGTACAAGTGCATGTGTGTGTGTATGTTTGTATGTACTTGTACATGTTACATTGTGAGGACCAAAAGATGTATTTTAGCGACAGAGTAAGGACATTTGTGCAAAGTGAGGACATTTTGGCCGATCCCCCCCTTTTAAAGGCCTGTGTGTTTGAGTGTGTGTGTGTGTGCTCGCGCACGTGTGTGCCTGTGTGTGTGTGTGTGTGATATAATCAGTTAATATCAAAGTGTGTACATCTCAGAGCATGGATGTGTTTAGAGGTACAGTAGGAAATAGGTGACAGCCAGCTGATCTGCCTCTTCTGCTTCCAGGCTTTTGTTTTATTTTTAATCACGCCCGCTATGCATACATGCACACGCACACACACACACACACACGCACACAGCTGTTAGACTCATTAGTATTCTGTCTGGACTTATTGTCTTTCCCCACTGACATTTACATTTAAATTGTTTATCTCTCAGTGTATGTGTGTGTGTGTGTGTCTGTGTGTGTGTGTGTGTGTGTGTGTGTGTGTGCGCGCCCGCCTGTGTAGCCAGTAATGAACATGCCTTTGCTGGTCCCTGAAGGCAGCCATTACTAACGCACACAGAAGATAATGTGAGAGGAGGAGGAGGAAGAAGAAGAGTATCTGTACCAGTGCTCAGATACAGGATCCTAATTTTTTTCATTTTGGAATCATGGCGATATGAAAGTTCTCGAAAGGCTCTTATTCATCACATGGCTAACATGATAAAAGGATCAGGGTGTTGTATATTAAGGCACAAATTATAATCACATTACACTGATGTTATGGTCATCCAATCAAAGAAAACAATTTCGTAAAATATCTAATAAAACACACAATATATGGTCAAGAACCAAAAAGTTTCTCACACATTTGATAAAAATTGCACAACATTATACATGTAAAAATACTGAAATATTATATTGCTGTAATGTTGCTATTTGCATTATTTTATTTAATTAATGAATTTTTATTTTATTCTCATGTCTGTTATACAGTACACATTTCTTTGTTTCTATTTACTTTTAACAATTTTATGTTTTTAATATATCTACTTTTTTGCACCTTTCATCTCTAGTGAAGTATGAAACATGCTATGTAAGTTCAATTTTATTTCATATTTTTTTGAGCTCCATCACAGGGTTAGACAAATTTATTTATTTTTCTTTAAATGAAAATTGATGGGACGACTCTGTAGCACTTTTTGCTGTGAATCCAAAGCGACCTGACAGCACTGACATCAGGAACACTGTGAGACAGGAGGCTAAATGAACAGTAGGGACTGTAAAGGGACTGAAGGTGAGGAGCTGCTGCTGCACCCAACCAATCAAGATGTGAAAATGGCTGCAGCGCTCCAAAATCTTCCTCCATCAGAATATAGAAGAGGATGAGAATGTGTCTCTGAAGATGCCTGTCAGTCTGTCAGACAGTCGTACCGACACGTGCTGTCTTTGAGCGGGATGAAAGGCTGTTCGTGTAATCAGGCAAACAAGGACGACTTTAGATGGTGTGTGTGTGTGTGTGTGTGTGTGTGTGTACCAAGTCACCATGATCTGTGATAAAGAATGCACAATCTATACTGATTGACAAGATGAAGTCTGCCTCACGAAATATGATTTGTGTGTGTGTGTGTGTGTGCGTGTGTGTGTGTGTGTGTGTTGGAGGGGGGGGGCTGCTGATTGGTTGGCATTATCCATCTGGTTGCTTTTGTCTATAGGCATGCTGCCCCACACAACAATTATGCTTCCATGCATAAAGACTGTGCGTGTGTTTCTGTGTGTGTGTGTGTTTGTGTGTGTGTAAAGAAGGGGGAGGGCGCAAGGAGGGATCCAGATGTTGAGTTCATTCTCATTCTACCCCATCCCATTTATTTTAATCCATCTCCCTCCCCCACAGCATTGTACAGCAAGCCATCTGTACACACACACACACACACACACACAGCCTCCGGCATGCTAACGCTAATGCGTGTTAGCTCAGCCAGGTGGCTGGGTGGCCTCAAATGGGTCCTCGTGCACCTCTGGCTCTGTGTTGATTGGAGTGAATGCAGCTGCTACGAAGTTATGCAGAGCTGTTCGCCACTGTTTAAGTGGGTCACTGTGTGTGTGTGTGTGTGTGTCAGGTGAATTCAGTACTGTATTTTTTTGTTTTTTGGTAATTGAGTCTTATGAAAAACATTTTTTAAATTCAAATAAATATTTTATGGAAAGCTGTTTGGAAATCTTGTCAGAGCAGTGTGGGAGGATGTTAGTGTCCATTTTAAAAAACCTACAGACAGATCTGAATGAAGAGTAGAGAGAGAAATGAGATCCTGAGCAGCCTTCATGCTGTTTCAGAAGCTTCTCGTCAGAGAAAAGAACAGCTCTGTTGAGAAAACGGATCTTTTATGCAACTCAAACAATTGAAATAGACACTGACACAAAAGATTGGTTGTCATTTAGCCTAAATTATTGTCAGCTGAGCTCCATAACAATTTTAGCTCACTGCCTTTCTGTCGACTCCCACTGAGGAATGTAACTACACTAGAGTATTTGCATTTTGGCTTTGGTCTGGTAAATGTTCACACAGGCAGTGGTAGAATGAAACCAAGTACAATACGTCAAATACTGTGCTTAAGAATAATTATGACAAATTGTAGCCTACATAATTTGAGTATTTCAATTTCATGCCCTTTATACTATTTTCTACATAAAAAAATATAACATATGCTTACATGATATGGTGTACTGTAGAACTACACTACTAATCTACCCAATAGTACTCAAAGTATCTAAACTTGGCTTCACGTTGATGAACTACAACATTGAAAAGCTCTTTCATGCATGGATGGATCACTGAACAGGCCTACTGGGCACAGGCTCACTCAAATTAACAAGTACTGACAGAGAAGAGACTCAAAAAGACCATGAAAATATGCAAAGGAACTGCAAAGAGAGATAAAATAACACTGAAATCAGGCAAAAAAACTACTGGAAGACATAAAATGACTACAAATAAACATAACAACCACAACGAGACACAAAATAACAATGAGGGAAGAGGTGGTGGGGGTCTTTTGCATATCTGTGCCCAGGAGCCCATTGTCACACAATCCGCCCATGTGTAAATGTATTCATCAGTGATAAAATCTGAGTAATAAACTATTCTATAGCATTAAACTCTGAAAGAAGCCATTCTACATTATGAGTACTTTTATTTTTTTATGATCTAAGTACATTTTTGTAGTTTTACTTATGTAACATTTTTAAGTTATTTTTAAGTTGTAATGGAGTATTTGTAGACTCTGGTATTTCTACTTTTATAAAATAAAAGATCGAAGGACTGAGACATTACATGTTGACTACATGACACTGAACATCCATCCATCCATTTTCATCCACATCCGGGGCCAGGTCGCAGGGACAGCAGGTCAAGCAAAGCACCACAGATTAGAGTGTGGATACCCTACTGCAGCCTGACGGGACCTGACGGGTCGGGCCATGTTCGAATAACAAATCAGAAATTTTGGTCAGATTCGGCTTGGGTTTGGCACACTTGACATGCTGCTGTGTTGTGCTGTGGCCTATTCAAGTACTGGAATTTGTTATTTATGTGGTAGCGCCTGAACTCAACACAGGCCAATAGTTACATTACAGGCAGGAGGCGGTAAATGTTCAGACTGAACTAATGAAAATGGAGGACGCCAGACAAAACTCTTTCAGGAAAGTTTAAAACTGCCGAAAACCATGCAGGGAAATCGGCGATATGGAGGCATTTCAATTCAGTCATCAACGCAGGTGATAATGAAGAAGAAACTGCGTCAGGCTTGGGTGGGTTCGGACTTAAAAATCAGAAAGTCTGTTGAAGTTGGGCCAAGCTCAGTTATAACTGTCTCAGACTCGGGTCGGGTTCAGTTAGGAAAATGCGGCCAGAGCCGCGCTCTACTCCAGATGTCCCTCTCCCCAACAACACTTTTCAGCTCCTCCTGGGGGACCTTCTAGGTGTTCACAGGCCAGATGAGATATGTAATCCCTTCAGTGTGTTCTGGGTGGCTGGAAGGTGCATATGGGATACAGTTGTACTAAAAATTGATAAGCAGTCCCTTGCAGTTTGAGTACACCGAAATTAAAGAGGCATTTCGTCATCTTGCTAATATTTGCCATGTACAGGCCACTTCAGTATTTATTCCCCCTCTCACTTAAATGTTCATAGCCTCTTATTTTGTCTCTCTTTCTCATGCAGCCAAACATGATGTGAACGGCAACAGGACTGTTCCACCGTTTCCCGAGGGGACAGAGATGGCCATATTTGGTGAGTGTCTGTTTGGTCAAAAAACATACCAGGAAATGAAGGCTTTTTGGCTTGTCCTGATAGTCATTTGTTTTTCTCAAGATGGAAACTCTTCTCTCCCTCTGATTGGCTAGTGCTCGTTGCCATTGTTGGTTGGTTTGGCAAGAGTCAGATTGGGCAGGATTAGGCAATCAGAGGCAAACCTGGGCAGAGTAGGATTGGTCATGCCTTTGCCTTCCTAGGTAAAACAAACCTGCATCCTGTCATGACGTAAAATTTACATGATGGTTTATTTTGCTAAGCTAGCTTATATTAGCTTCTATCATGCTAGTTTAGCTAATTTTACTTAAATCAAGTCATTATGTATAAATCTAACAACTAGTTCTAGTTCAAGACTGAACTCTATTTAAACAATCTATAGCTCATGATCTAAAGTGCATGGTGCAAGTGCATTTAAGGTGTATACACTTCTACTTTTAAACCCTGTTTACAAGGAGATTGTGCTACAGGGCCCCAACAAGGTAATTTTTTAATACCCCTTTTGCCTTTTAACACAGAACAGAATAACAGTGACTTTTTCCCTAATCCAGTGTGAGGTTATACACCTCATTCCTGCAATCCAACGATAAAAGAGGCATGACACACGTGACATGTAACGCAGTAGTGTCGGCCTCTAGTGTGGCATATAACGCGTTGGAAGGGCTTCGTAAACAGTAAGAATGGCATAACGTGGCTAAAACAATCATTTACCATTCCTGTTATATAGCAGCTGATCTCATCCTCTGCTCAGAGAGTAAGGAGCTACCAGACCTCACTGTTTTCCCAATTTGCAGGCATTTTCATCCGCTGTTCTTCTTCTTTGACGATGTGCTATGTGCTAACAGCTGCTTTTAAATCTCCCACGGCGGGTTTCACGCATAACACGTTGTCAAAACGGCACACCCATACCACCCATGAATCCCACCCTGCAGACTGCTTGGAGAGAAAAAAAGTTGTTTTGGCTCTGTTACTACCTCCGTTCCCGGCTCCGAGGCAAGACCACTGTGTTCCCATTTCTGCAATTGCACGTTGTATACAGCACAGGGAGGCGGCATACGGGAGGCGTGAGCAGGCAGTGTAAAATGGGTTTTGCTATTGAAATGCGCCTTACTCTGGGCCAGAGTAAGGCGCATTTCAAAGGCAAAGGGATTGTATTTAGTCCCTTAAATAATCATAGGTGTGTTTTGGGCATAACATGAATCAAACCAATCTGAATTTCATCTCCCATTCCCTTTAAAAGCCAGGTGCGCATGCAGCTGACACACTTGCGGATCCGGCACATTGGAGAAGCAAGCAGTTTTTTGCTGAGAGTAATTCTGTAAGAGCAGTATAATGTCACTGTGGCAAATATTATGGAGCACTGAAGCAGCAAAACAAAAACCTGTAGTTATAAACGTGACAGAGGAAACAGAACTCAGCTTTTAGCTTCTGAAAAATGAAATTACGCTGATCCTTGTGCATAAATGTGCACAGCATCTGTCTTAATTGGAAGTCAGCTTTGGTGTAGCAGTGGACAGCAGCTCTCCTCTGTTCTAGAGGTGGAAAAAATCAATACAGCATAGTACCACAATATTTTTAGCATGGCGACATTGTATTGGTGCAGATGCCAAGTATTGATTTTTTTTTTTTACTTAAGAAATTATTAATACTACTAATACATAATAATCTTTTGGCAGCCTACTAAAATGATAAAATGATTTGCTTTTACAGTCCACTAGATACATTTTGCTTCAATATCAATGATTGAAGCGAAACAAACAGACTGAGACTTTGTCTTATTAGTTAAAACAGATGTTGATAAAATTTTCCTCGGGGGACATAATTAGCAGTTGAGAAAAAGTAATAAATCATATATGACAAAATATGTTATTGCAATACTCACCACATGGCAACATGCTTAAATTGCAATAATATTATACTTTGACTCAAGTATTGTGATAACATCGTATAGTGGGGCCGCTGGTGATTCCCACCCCTACTCCGTTCACATTTTAGAGAAAGTAATAAATATTTCCCTCATTAATGATGTAGTATTTCATCCACCAGTAACACATCAGCATGTCCCTGTATGTGTAACAAGCATTGTAAATACCTTGTGGACCCACCTATATGGATGCACCTTACTATCTAAATAATGTGTCTTTTAAATAGGGCAGGAAAAGACTGCACCATTCTGAGTGTAGATCAGGTTTTTGATGGTCAATGACGCAATCACTTTCTGCTGCCTCAAAATAACAATGCATCTGACCACACCTTATCTAATGACCTGCTCATCCATTGTCGTACAGATGCACCCGAGTAAATTTGCTACTTACACAATGTTAGCATTGGCCATGAAAATGTGAACTGCGATGACAGTTGCACTGCACTGTGCTCCGCTTTGCACTGGGTGTAAAATAGAGCCCCTGTGTGTGTCACTGTTTTGTTGACCACATGTGGACCTTTGTGTGTGTTTTCTTTTTAAACAGAAAGTAAAGGGCAGTAAGCAGTAATTCAGTGATAAAATTCATTATCGATTCATCTGCAGATTATTTTTTTGATTAACTGATCAATCATTAAGTCCAGGAAAAAGTGGAATACACAGTTTCTCAGAGGCCACAGTGAACGCCTCCGATTGTCAGAATAGTTGCTTATTAATTTCCACTTGATCGACTAATCGATTAATTGGCTAATAGTTGTAGCTCTAAAGCAAAGTGAATACTCACACACAGTCCATGTTGTCTGTTGAAATAGATGGATGTTAACGGCTGTTGTTCATCAAAGTTCTGTTTCCTTCTCCTGAAGGTATGGGCTGTTTCTGGGGAGCAGAGAGGAAGTTTTGGAGACAAAAAGGAGTTTATTCCACCCAAGTGGGCTACGCAGGAGGATACACACCTAACCCCACCTACAGGGAAGTCTGCACAGGTAGCTTCCGCACTCAGACATACACTCACATGTAGTGTACTGGGCAGTGTGTTGTCTACTGAGAGTCAATAGACTGCGGAAAACAAGACACACATAAACAGCAGAGTGAATCATTTCCCCCAGGTCCTATTATACTGGGGCATGGATGAGGCTGCTATTGAAGCTTGACCACTCTGAGCAGACTGCGTTTGTGTGTGTATGTGTGTTTGTGTATTTCTGTGTGATCTGTGTCCAGACCTCCCAGTGATTCCTCCAGCCAGCCAGTACAGAGTGAGTCCATCATTAGACCTGCATCACCACCTGTTTCTCTTTCTTTTTAACTTAGTTTTATCCCTCTAAAACTTTAACATAAACAAATAACTGTCTGTTTTTTAAGTTTTTATCAGCAGTTTTAACACAATGCATTCAGTGATCGAGTAATGGCCAAAAATTACAAATGAAAACAATGACACAAATAAGTACAAACTTCAGTTATGGCGATGCAAATATACAAAACCTCACAGACAAAATAAAAGAACACACATGAACACACACAGGGGGTTATCTAATTAGGTAAAGTTGTAAGATTTGCATACTTTAAGTTCTGGTTATTTTGTTATTACATACTTTTAAGTTTGATATTGTTTTAAGATATGTATCTAGATCAGATTTTTTGAAAGCAGGGCAATTTCTTTAAGTTTTTAATTTTTTTAATGTAAAATTTAGGGAAAGTAATCAGCAAATTAATGACATACTGTTCATTCTTGGAGAAATTTGTATTTTTAATACTATTGACAAATCAGGTTCTTTGAGCGAAATGGTCTTCCCAAAATGTCTTTGGATATCCAACTGAAAACCAGTCCAAAAGACAGTCCCATGCACACACTGAAATAATAAGTGTTCTAATGTTTCTACCATATTGTTACAGAAGGTACATTTGTCATTTTATTTTTACTTTTATTTTTTTACTGGATAATACCTATGTATAATTTTAAAAAGCAACTCTTTGATTTTTTTGGGCAGCACATATTAAAGCACATAGTAAGTACAGTATTCCATATTTTACCATCAAAAGTCTGGTCTGTCCATTTATATTTAGCAGGTGGTACTGTTCTCAGAATAAGTGAATGTATTATAATTAAAGTATTGTTAAATTTTTTGTCAGAAATGGAACACAGTAATTGGCTGTAGTAATATTACCATATAGATTTGAGTTGCAGCGGGATAAGGATATAATGCCAGTTGGCAGGGCATTTACTACAGTGTTATACTCATGTTGGGGGACAGGAATACTATAACTCCTTTTAAAATCATTATATGGATAGAAAAGTCCATCATTGTCAAATAGTTGTTTCACAGAGTGTCGTTGTTAGTTCTAAACCAATGTTCAAAGTACCATGGACTTATTTCTATATGTAATATTGGCATTGTTCCATAGAATACATTTGTGAGGAGAATAATTGTGCTTATGGAGAAGGGACCGACATAAAAGAGCTTGCTTATGAAAGTTGGAGAGTTTGATAAGAAGCCAAAAAAAAAGCCAAATTGTCGTAAGACGATGAGTTGATGAGTTCTGAGATCGCATTTCAGCCAATGCAATCTGCTTCTTTAGCCCTTTTTAGATAGAAATTGTGCAAATTTGCAGGAAAGCCCAATCAGTCTTCTTTCAGCATTGGCAGTATAAAAACAAAATTGGGGAGTGCGGCAAAATGTCGCCTACCTACTTTTGTTTATACAGAATGCGCCTTTTTCAGGACAATGGGGGGTGTGAGCACGTAACAAAACGTGTAGCTCAGCGTGTGACGTAAACAGTGATGTGGGAGGGAAGCCGCGGCTAGTCAGTCCTTCGGGAGCTCCTTCGGGAGCTCTGTGCTTTCTCTTGTAAGTCGGTCTGTCCTTCACCGTCCCCGTCATCTGACGGTTGATGGCCTCATTGTTTACGAGGGCAAGGAGGGCGCGCAATACCTTGTCTCCCGAGTTTCTCATCTTTACAGTGTCTGTCAGGTTTGTGTTTCCCTCTTGCTACTAGCTGCTCGCTAATTCCTGCTATCAGCTGTTTCCTGTTTATCCACTGCCAGTGGCTCGCACGTGCGTAGGATGACCAGATGAGAATGGGTGTAATTCGGGACAGGCGGCGGGGGGGGTGCTTGACTGTCATGACATGTCAGCTTCATTAAAAGCATAGCTGCAAATTAAAGCAACAATACATGTAAAAACACACAGAGACAATACATCTGTGATCAGTTCCCTAATTTAATTTTAACAATTTTTTCAGTCTTTTCCTACGAGGCGGAAAATTTGGCACCTCGGATCAACTCGCCAATCCGGCTCTGTGTGTCTAAACGCTTGCAGCTTGCTGGCAAAACGGCTCAACATTCGTGGAAAATCTGGCAGTGTAAAAGGGGCTTATGACTCAGATGTCACACATTGAAGACTAGGTTTTGTTGTTGTGGTTCATTAAAAAGAAAACAGTCCAGCTGTAGTCGACAGTTCTCAACAGAAAATGACGAGGCATACAGCTGCAGGCTCTTTCAGTCCAACAACAGCCCAACATAGTAGTCTCAATCTTAACCCACACCACTGTTACTTTGCCTTGCAATTTATATCTCCATATGTTCTTGTATAGGTTTCTATTTTTATTTTTATTATATCCTTTTTTTTTTTTTTTTTTTTTTACATACCTTAGTTTTTTTTTTATATATACCTCCATACCATTTAGTTCTTTTTCTTTCTTCACTATTGCTGTTCTTTTGCTGCTGCAAGAACCAAATTTCCCCTCTCGGATCAATAAAAGCTTATCTTACCTCTCGATGCTGCTTAATATATTTGAGTCTCTAAGTTAATTAATAAACCCTGGGCACTGCCACATGGGCGTCTATTGAACTAAACAGCTATAATAATTTGGATTTGAAAAAGTCTGTCATAATAATTGTGATTGGTATTTATGAACTTATTTTTAGGTTAACTAAAAAGTATTTCAACTTAAAAAGTATTTAAAGATACTGATAATAAAAATACACGTAGGTTGCAGTCCTATGTAATGAATCGAATATCTCCAGGAAGCAGCAGGTGAGCCAGTTTCTTTATATTTCTCTTGCATGCCTTTCGCAGTGAATCTGGACAAAATAACACATGAATACATTGGCAATGGGTGAGAACACAGGCTGAGTGTGTGATTTGTCTGTTATGGAGTATTTTCAGCAGAGGAGGAGCAGTTCACAAAACTCAGGTCAATTTATCAGCGGGGCTTGGAGTCATGGTTGAGTATGTTATGCACACATATCACACTTTCCAAACCCTTCTAGTTCTCTAGTCCTTCGTCCTTTATTGTAACGAGACCAACACTCTGTAAGTCTACGTGTTATATAGATGTAATATACTGTACCTGTAAACTGCATCAATGTTATATGTACACTCTGAATATCCTTTGAATGAGAGTTGTTGTAATACACATTTGTATTTCATCATATTCCTACCTTCCTATATCTCTGTATTTGAACATTGGTCAGACTTTACACCGAAACTGATGAAGAGATGGTCTCACTCACACAAACTTATCTGATCTCACTGTGCCAAAAAATGTTGTAACAACAACTAGATTTGAACCTAGTTTGAACTGCTGGATGTGTTTATGTCATGAGCACAGTATCTTGGCAGAGCACTGAAAGATGATACTTGGCTAAATGAAGTGCTCTTCACACCTCTGCAGAAAATATTTATTGTTGGTTCAATATTTACAGTGTAGGATGACATGTGCTGAATAAATTTGCATGCTTCTTCTGTTTGATAAAAACAAAAACCTACCTGTATTTACTAGATTTTACTCTTAACTTATTTTTCTCATCGGCAGCTCTTGTCTCAAAGCCACCTTCCTATATGTATGTATGTTTTTTAAGGATTGAATTAAAACCATAGTAACCATAGTAGTCTGATACAAATTCAATGCAAAACAACCCATGATATATTAACCAAATAAAATAAGGTTTGAGGGAAAAGGCTGACAGGGCCTGCAGGGAGGAGTTTTTATAACTTCCTAGGAGTGACTTTCCAGTAGTGTCAGTCTGCAGGATGCTGGGTGTGGTGGTTGAAAGGAAAAATTGTGGATGGAGACTCATTATGAAGGATGGCTCCTTTCACAGTCAATATTATGTTATTATTACCTCCGACAAGGAGGTCATGTTTTGGTTCAGTTTGTTTGTTAGTCTGTTTATCAGCAGGATTACAGAAAAAGTACTGCCCTGATTTTCTTGAAACTTGATGGAAGGGTGAAGCATGGGCCAACGAAGAACCCATTTAATTTTGGAGAGGATCCAAATCACAGTGCACATACGTTTTTTTGTTGTTGTTGTTGTTGTTGTTTTTTTCCTTTGTTAAACTTGCTATATACTGTACTATGTCCATAGCCTGAGCTGGTACTGCCTACTGCCTCAACTCGGATATCACAAACATGAAGGTGACTGAGCTGAAATGGGGACTGCTAGCAGTGTGATGCTGACAATGGCAACAGTGTTGACAGAGCTCACAGTGTTCACTGGGATTAACATCCACTTTACTATGTCTTTACATGGCAAATAGTTGTTTGCTGCTGTATTAATGCTCTGAATGTTGTATGTTGCAGCTTTGACGTTGCAAGATAGGGCATTTGGCCTTGGTGTAGGTCTGTGCTCTCCATGTGCCTTTCTAGTTATCTTCGCCGGGTGTGAGCCTCAAGGGGATCTTGTGTTTAGTTGTGTGTGTGCATGTGTGTGTATCTGTTTGTCCGCAGCTAATCTCAAATTTCGCGAGACCAATCAATCTTGTATTTTGTGTGCACATTTATCACTGTATGCTCAAGGACCTCTTATGGTTGTAATGATTCACAGTTGTTAAAAAACCTGTTTTATTGAATGTTTTATAGTGTCATTGACTGCTGACTCCTCACCGGCTGTAGGGCTGCACGTTTTCCAGAAAAGTCTGGCTAAAAAAACACGTCTTACCGTTTGTTACAGGCAACATTTCGGCCTTTGTCTTGGGTCAGAAACTGACATCTATAGAAAAGTTTGATCTCATTTTGGACTGGATCATCTGTAGATGAATTCCATACCCAATATTTCATGATACATTAAAGCGGTTTTGTTCCGTCCATTGCATGGTGTCATACCAAAACAGATTTGCCATTTTATTTTATATATTTAAGTTGGCTGTATAGTTAAATGTTTTATTTTTATTTATTTATTTTGTTTTATGCCATGCTCTGCTGTAGCCCACAGACAAAGTTAATACTGTTAGTTAAGTCCAGTTAGGAATGACTTGGATCAAAGATTTGAGGCTGTGTTTTAGTTATTTAAAATATATTCATCCTCATAATTACATCATAACTACATTTCACACACAATGCCTGTTAGTAGGAGGAATCGATCTGCTCTGTGCAATGAGTTGCTGGCCTGCAGCTCTGTCAAAAATAATTGAGGCATGTAATTTTCTCATGCTTCTAAAACGTGCTGCGACATGTCGGCTGGAAATATCTAGAGTAGCTGTGGTTGTTTTAATCACGAACAAATAAAGCGAAAGCAATACTTTTTACATTTTTCTTTATTTCTGTCAAGAAAAAAGTGTCAAACAAATGTATAAGTACAATATTTTCCTCTGGAATGTAGTGAAGTAGAAGTATAAAGTAGCATAAAATAGAAATATTCAAATAAATTGCACTGGAGTAAATTAACATTTTTACATTCCACCTCTGTATTTATATATGCGTTTGTTGCTTTAGAAGTTATTGTCTTCTGTGGTTAACGATCAAACACACAGTTCATGTTGAAATAGTGACATAATGAAAATTTTACAGTTAAATGTACATTATCTGGACAACAACTCTGCAGCTTCACTCTCTGCTCTGGTTTCAGCCACTACATTATTTCCTGTCTTGTCCGAGATGAATTTATTCCTGCGAGATTGTCCTGGCGAGGCATTAATTTAATATCGACCGCTGCTTTGTCTCTGTTCGCCAATATCTACTGTAGGAATCCATAACTCCTGATATTAAAAAAGTAATAAGACAGAGAGAGAGAGAAAGATGGGAGTGGAGGTAGAATAAGAGACGGAAGATGAGGTGCAGCGTAATGGGTCACACTCATTACCAGCACCAGCTGCTGTCTGTCTGTCTGTCTTCAGGAGTGATCGTTTGTTATGGTTGAACATTATAATCAGCTTTGGACTAATGTGGACTTTTCAAGGACAATACCTGTATTTTGGCTTTTCAGGCGTATACTTTATTTTTAAAAAATCTACAAGTATTTCAAGCTTGACAATGAAGTTTTGACCTTGAAAAAAGCAGTCGACAAAACAATCCACATGCTCAGTTGTTCCAGAGCCTTCAGTTGAATCACACAGTCTTCATCAGGTGCCATGAAGCTGAAGAACTTTCCATTATTCCAAGCTCTTTCAGGAGGTCTTGTTTGTGAGAAGTTTTAAAAGCTTCACAGTTTATTTTTGACCTTGGAAACAGCAGAACAGAGGGCACAGTGTGTTCTCAAGGTCCACTTATCCTCTTGTCCTGGAGCTGTCGACTATTAGAGCTTTTAGGACTGTTTAAGGACGTCCTTAAACAGTCCTACAATGAAAAGTTAAAACATTTACAGTCTCATAACTGATGAAGACTACTTGATAGATAGAGAATTCTTTGATGGTCATTTTCATATAATAGGCAGGTGAAAATTGTATGAACTGGCACCTTTACTTTAAAGGTAAACATCTCAGAATACAAATATCTGCAATAGAAAAAATGTTTTTTAAGCTGTAAATTGGAGGGACTGCAAGTGAACTGATTCATCAGTTGAACCCTATATGACACATGAACTCACAGATGTTGTATTTTACAGGTAAGACAGGCCACACCGAGGTGGTGAGAGTTGTCTACCATCCAGAGAAGATCAGCTTTGCCAACCTCCTTAAAGTTTTCTGGGAAAGCCACAACCCGACTCAAGGTATGACCTCTCAGCCACAAACACTTTCATACTGTAACTGAACACCGAAAGGAAAATGAAGAGTCTGTATTTATTGATTAACAGAATGAAAGTGCGCCTAAAAAAGAGCTTTGATACCTGTTGGAGAACTGTATTTGTCATTTTGTTGACATGTTTGTTTCTTCAGACTGGATGAAACTTAAATTACTGTTCAGCATCCTTTTTCTGTGATTTTAATGAGGCAATTTTATCAGCAGCACCAATTCAGATTTCATTGACCTGATCAAAAACAGTGTTACAGAGGCTGCTGTGCTAAGATGAAATCATATTTGTTTTAACTCATCTCATTTGTTTCTTGCAGTGTACCCATTTATCTTTGGGAAAACTAACAGTCTATTGCTATGCTAGATGTGAGACAGTGGTCACCACACACCAAAAAAACAAAATAGTTGGATGGATGGATGGATGGATGGATAAAAAATAGAAAAGGTTGTTATTCATGTATATGTAAAGTTTGGTCCAAGGGTGGCCCAAAACAAAGCCATGATGTCGCCTAATTTAAAACAAAAGCACATTTTGTCTGGTGGCCAATTTAGGACATTACAGTAATGTTAGCTTGTTAGCAAGCTATAATTAGCCATCTCCTTGAAGCACAGCTGGCATTAGCATACTAATATGCTAAAATTAGCAATTTTTGTTGTTGTTTTGCTACACTGCAATATAGGGTGTTAACATGCTGACAGTTAAGCATGTAACATTTCATATATACGTGAAGATTCGTTGTCATCAAGGTCATTGCGTAAACATAAGGAAGACGTTAAGATCAACACTGAATTTTGGATTAAAGGGATATGAATGAAACTAATTACCGACTTCTTAATGGCCTTACCTAAATTAGCATGTTAAAATTATGACTTGCTAAAAGTTACGTGATAAACAACATGTTAATGTGCTAATGTTAGTATGTTTTCAATCTGAAATGCCAAATGTTGCTAAATGCGATGGCTGACATGCTAACTGAGACAATCTTAACATGCTATAGTTAGCTTCTTAACATGTTAATCATATGAAATATTTAACTGGAAGTGCTGAATAACGGGGGAACACTGAACGGGACTTATTTTAGATTCATGTTTTAGCTTTTTTCGTGAAGCCTTCTGGATGAGAGATTAAAATGTTATTATCATGTAACTCTTAGCACAATAGCATTTTAACACGCTATCTCAGAATGTTACATCATGTTTTAGCATGCTGATGTCAGCACATACCATAGACTGTATATAAAGATGGACGATGCATCTCTACTCACCCCGATTGTACAGAGGTAGAGAGGTAAAATATCGCGGATATACAGCCACTGCCATATTCCTCTGGTGACATCATACGGAGTCTGCACAGTAGTGATCTCTGCAGTATCAAGTTTTCCGCTCAAACGCCAGTGTGACCAATTGCGAACAGCGCAACTGAATGCGAGCCCACCAATTGGCTGACACAGTTGTCAATCATGTTGTAAAGTCCCAGTTTTGTAGCATTAAATAACTAATTAAAACCAAGCTTTTTAAAAAATCAAACACTTGAACATACAGCAGCTTGATAAAAACTACTTTAACTGACAGAAACCATCTTAAGGAAAAAACTATTGGATGTGTTTTTAGTTTGGTCCTTGTCCCATCCACTCACATGGAGAGGGTGGACTTTATGACCTAACTTCAGCCAGCCACCAGGGGGTGATCGAGATGTTTCGGCTTCACTTTTGGGGAGCTGTCATGTCGTCCATCTTTATGGACAGTCTATGGGAAGTACAGAAATAGCTGTTAACAAGGCTTTCACATTAGGGGTCCAGATCCGAGTACAATTGACCCCAGAGTCCAGATTGTTTGAGTAGGCACTGGCACAGTTCATTGATCTGTGCCCTGATCTAGAGCCCTGCGCGGGACTGTTTTCTTCAACCTGCTCCTGCCCGCTCCCGCTGAATTTCTGACCATTACTGCCCGCAACCGCAACGTGTGTATTACACTCCCGCCCGCTCCCGCAATGTGTATGTCCACTCCCGCCCGCACCCACAAAACTCTGAGAATTTATGCCCGCACAATAATAGAGATCGCTGATTTTGTGTCTTCTCCCGTCCCGCAGGAGAAAACACGTCATTTTATAGGCTATTAATAAAGAGATTCATGGGGCTGTTTGTTTCGTTTCCCTGGCCTGCATGTCTTTTGACGCACTGGTCAGGAATAGCGCTCCTATTTCGTTGTTTTCATTTAGTTTTTAATGAAATAAAGGCTGTTTCATATTCTGTTCTCCTCCTCTGTATTTATTTATTTTTCTACCTTTATATAATCACGCAGTGATTGAGGTTAAGGCAGGCCTGGCGCCAGGATGAAGTTACTGAGGGGGGGCGGTTAAAAATTACGAGGGGGCAAATCTCTATTATGCAACATAGGTTCACACAGTGAGTTATAAAGAGCGCACAGATGTGCGTAATAGTCGCGCGTAATGACAGCTCGTCGTCGGTGAAACACAATAAACTGCACGTCTTCTTTCATGTTTGTCTCATGACAGATGGAGCTGACAGACAGAAAGATAGGTGGAGCAAGTGGCAAATTGGTATGAAAGCTGGTTCAGGGCATATTTGTCCATTTATGAATAAATATAGAAAGGAAACGCTTATGCATGTACACCAAGATCCCGCAGTGTTTTTTTTTTTTGCCGCCCGTTCCCGCCCGCAGCATAGTCCAAACCGCCCGCTCCTGCAATATTTGTGTTGTGACCCAGCGGGACCCAGTCCCAATGCAGCCCTCTACCCTGATCCACTTGAAAAGCTGGTTGTGATTAAGGGTCATGTTCAGTTGGCATCATACAAAGGTTGATTCCATTGTTTTGGCTTGGGATCTTGTGACTGGTGCGCTTTTAAACACTGTAGCAACAGCATAAACAAATGTCATGTCATAGATGATGACGCATGTGCACTCTAGTGCACAACAACATTACTAATGTGAAATCTGAGTGGCAGTGGAGTGGAGAGGGGGGAAACTCTGCTCAGGGATGATGCAAATCAATCGTACCTGATATGTCAGTAGTAATCTGTGATGGGTTTAAATGTGAAATTTTTGACCTGCAAGTTGCGCAGCATTGAAAGTCATGAGGTCACCAAAACTCATTAGGATGTATACTCTGTAACAAAAACAATCCAGTTTTTGACCAAAGTGTGGGATTGACAGATTGACTGACACGCCTTGCCATCTCTAGAGTCGCACCACTCGAGTGGCTGAAACCTTTGAGCTAACCAGACATTGTGGTTGACAGGCTGACAAGCTGACATTGAAATGATGAAAGGAATACGTGATGAAATGATCAGTTCAGTCAAAAAAAACAACATTCAGTTCTGTCAAGACAGACAAGTTATATTTTTGGAAAATGCTGTCAGCTGTTGTTTTCAGATGATGGGATGTTGCCTCAGCCAAGTACTGAAGAGGACTTAGGCTCCACGCGTCAGCTGAAATCCTGAAATGTTGAACTCACATTTGTGTGTGTGTGTGTGTGTTTAGGGATGCGACAGGGGAACGATGTTGGGACGCCTTACCGCTCAGCCATCTACGTCGACACAAAGCAGCAGCTCGAGGAAGCTTTGGCCTCCAAGGATCAATACCAGAAGGTGCACACATCTATTTATCCATCAGCCTTAAATCCCTCCATCATGTCTGCTCCCTCCGTTCTTCTGTCCTTATCTTTTTCTCTAACTCCATTTCCCAGCAGCCTCCTCTGCTGCCCATCCCTCCAGTCTCTCAGTTTGTGTCAGAAACACTCACAGATGCTTTTGCCGTCAGCAGATGAATATTGAAATATAAAGGATCTGTGTGCGTGTATGTGTGTGTGTGTGTTCCTGTGTGTTCCTGTGTGTTTGTGTGTATAACATTTGCCATATATGTCCATTTGCTTTTTAAAGCAACACACACACACACACACACACACACACACACGCACGCATGCACGCACACACAAAAGATCTTCACACACTCCCTCTGTTGAACTCTCTCCTGCTGAGACTTCTGCACCACTATCCCACCAACAGGGCTTGTTGCCATGGAAACTGACGAGGAGGAGGTTACTCTATTCTATTCTTTTCTATTCTATTCTAGTGTAGTCTGGTCTTCATTAGAGTCACCTTTTCTTCCCCTTATTCATTCCTCCTTTTCTCACAAAAACCTTGTTTCTTTTAACAGGATTTGTCTCTTAAATTTCTTTCTTTGTTTTAGCCTCCATCACTGCTGAAGTCCTCTGAACACATCAAACACTGTGTTGGTGACCTAATGGAAACACAAGCTGATGTGTTGAGCAAAAAAAAAAAAAAACCTGGTTCCTGGGTTCAAGCACCTGAATGGATTTGCAACTATAGTAGAAACCATTACTGCTCTTTTCTGTAGACAAGTAGGGGTATTTTGGATATTCTAATCGCTTCAGTGATGCCCTCACTTTTAATTTATAGCCACCAATAAATACAAAATATTGGAAAAAAGGGACAGATATAGTGATATAGATAGAGAGTAAAGCCCTTTTCAGACATTTAATATGTAACATTTCTGGCTTCATCAAGATGTTAGAGGAGTCCTTCATCTCCCAAATGATCATTTGTATATCAGTTACTCACCCTGTGTTACGTTGAATTCAGGAAAAGAACTTTGTTATTTTTTGTATTCCTCCACGGTGAACGAAGAATCCAAAACTGGAGAAAATTCTCAATGAATTCAAGTCTTAGGGGTCCACATTTAACAGCAAAACAATATCAAAACATCCGTTTACAAACACTCACACAACTAGTGCAGTATAAATGTCTCATTTATCCAACTGTAATTTTTAATTATTTTATTTATTTTAAATTTTATATACTTTATTAATCCCCGAGGGGAAATTCAATTTTTCACTCTGTCTGTCAATTACACACAGGTCCGAAAGACACACACATGCACAAACTGGACCTATACATGCACTAAGTGGAGAGATGTCAGAGTGGGCTGCCCATGACAGGCGCTCCGAGTGGTTGGGGGGTTCGGTGCCTTGCTCAGGGGCACCTCAGCAGTGCCCAGGAGGTGAACTGGCACCTCTCCAGCTACCAGTCCACGCTCCAATACTCAGTACTTCCCAAAAACATGCATTTTTAGTAAAACCTTACAATATAAAACACTTTAGTATAAACAGTCTGATGCACAGATGATTAGTACGCCTGGGCTGTTAATGCAGAACTGCTATGTACAGTTTTAGTGAAAATGCCTGTGTTTGGGATGTTTTGATATCGTCTTGCTTTTGTTAAAGGTGGCCCCCCTTCATTTTATCACTAATGTTCACCTTTTTTGGATTCCTCGTTCGCTGTGGAGGCATGTTAGGAAAACAAAGTATTTAACGTAACAAGGTGAGTAATTTAGATAGAAATAATCATCTGGGGAATGAAGTATTCTTTAAAATTGACATAGGTGTGTTTGACATTAATGTCACTTTAAGACCCTGACACACGAAGCCAACGGTCGGCCATTGGTCAAAGTTGGGCTGTTGGTGAGGGTCTGCCGTCCTCATTGGTGCTAGTTGGCATTTTTTCTGGTGATTCAGCCTGTTGAATTGGCATCAGCACAGTGGAGCCTGTTGGCTAAAATCACTCTGATTGGCAGTTCAGCTCAGTGCAGGAGAAGAGAAACAAAAGTGAGGAATGTAAACAAAGAGCTTAAGTCTTGAGGGAGTGAGGTCGAAACAAACTTGTTACATGAGGTAAGATTTTTTTCCTTTAGCCATTGAGCTCTTTGGCACAAACGTTTCATGATTGTTTGTGTTATTGTTGACTGGCACATGGTTGATAGGTTCTGTTCTTTCAGCACTACATTGTGTTGATAATGTGCTAACTGGCTAACTAGCGCCAAGACGATCTTCCAGTTTCCCTTGTCGAATGGCAATTATAGCTGACTGTCATCTGCTGGTATGGAGGGATATGTCCTCTCATGCAGGCGCAGAATGTGTGCTTGTTGGCCAGCGGTTTGGTGTGTTCCTGTGCAACTTTCTTGGCCTAGACACAGCGACATGAGGCGACACATCGGGGGGCTCTCGTAGCTGCTAGTTCTCCGATGTGGGTTTGGTGTGTTTGGGCCTTAAGGCGTCACTCAGACATGACAATACATGTACAGAAAGAGACAAAGCTAGCATATTTGAGTGGTGAGTTAATGATGTCATTATAGCTTGGAAGATATTTTTTCCCTTTTCGCAGGTTACATAATGGATGGTTCTTGGATGAAACTTCTTTTGCCGTCTTAAATCTTAATTCACGACTGTTCAGAGGTTGAGGAACTTTCACAGTGAATCCATTCAAATATTTCCACATCAATTTCATAATTTAAAGTCCGACATGCACAACCACTGAATGACAGGGTGTGTGAAGTGTTTTACTGGATATTAAATTATTCTATATTTGTCATGAAATTAAAAAACATAGACAGGTGTGATTACTACTGTGGCTCTAAGAAGGTATCGATCTCCTCATCAACCTAAAATCTGGTTCTTTCACAGTGTTTTGTTATGTACTGATTTGAACATAAGAGATGATGATTGGGATATTGAATTTACTACAGTGATCGTAGAAGGCTTCTTTCTCTGTGCTGCTGTGGTCTTTAAGTTGATCTGACAGCATTTAATTCAGACGTATTCCATGCTAAAAATGAGACAGAAATATTACAGGTCCGATTGTCCAAGATTATCATTGTGACTTTTATGTAAAAGTGACCTTGGCTTATTGAGACATGAGGCCGTCGTATTAAACTGTCATCAGATTAATGTAAAGGTGTGCGCGTCTGAAAGAGGCTTAGAATGTTCATACAACTGCTTCAAACCTGGTCGGTTTCATAGCCTCCATGTCAGATTATCTTTGCAGTGATTTCCCAAGGCTCTAAATACCAGCAGCTTGTTTCCCAAAAGTATCTTAATGTTAAGATAATTGTAAAATTAATATCATACAGCTTGTTATGTTTGCAGGATGTTTCAGGGCCCAGGGAGGCTATTTAGTGGACATAAATTGGAGAAGTAGCTGACGCGTGCAAGTGTGCTTTTGTTCCCTCTTGCATATGATGAAACGTGTTATGTCACATTGGCCGTGTGCTGTCCAAAGAGGATGCTATTGGGAAACAAAAATGCAGTACAACACAATACAGTACAACGCTGAGGCAAGAGTCAGAATGAGCTTGAGCAACATGACAAAAGAATCATAGCATCAAATAAATAAACATGATCGAAATTCAAACAGCAATTTGGTGAGAAATTCACTTTGTGCTCCTTGGAGGACTGATCTGTACGAGCTCAAACAAGATATCACAAATTAATATCTGGATTGGATTTCTTTGCTCCACAGAGGATGAATCCCAGTAGTTCTGGTTACTGTCCAGCACCATCAGGCAAACATCAAAATCTACCAGGCAGATTGCTGCACAGTAGATGTCCATGGTCTCCAGAGAATCAACTGTTTTTGGTTATTTTGTGGTGTTTCTTTCTCATATTGCTTTACAGACAGAACATGAAGCAAATTTTAGAGGCAGTGTGATTGCATACAAAGTCAGTAAAGACGCAAATAGAGTCAAATCTGCAGCTCTTTAAGCTTAAGCAAAAAATGTGCTTCATAAACCAACATTGACGAGAGGGAAGAGAAGAGAGACTGAAATAGTTATGGGATGATATATGATTTTATCGCTACTCACAATAAAAAACAGTACAATAATAACACAGTAAGTTGATTATGGTGATAATTACGAATGTCATGTCCAGCAGCACCCAAAGATACTGATGGACAACCAACAATAAAAGAGACTCAAAAACAGGTGGCATACGCACCAACCTTAAAGAAATGCAAAAGAGCTTAATCAAGCATTGGAATATTTTATATCAAAAGATATGTCATTTCAAAAAGTTGAAAAGCCTGGCTTTTTAAGTTTGTTTGCTTGTTTTTCATCAAAAAAGATGGTGTGACGATACATTAGAAATATTTGTTTCCGAACAAAATGTAAGGTAAAGTGATTCCAGAATGTTTCAGGGCCATTTTAAGAGTTTTAAGCATGTTTTGATGAGTATCAGTATAATATTGTGAAATGACCCTTTGCTAAGTCCCGCCCCCAGACAGACTGGCGAATCATAACGTAGCATCAGGCCGGCTCAGACCAGGGTCCGACAACAACACAGCTCTGCTCCATTGACTCTAATGTAGTCATTTCCTTCATTTTCAGGCTGGTGTTGTGGATTTGGAGCTAAATGTTGTGCATTATGTTGTGTAATTGTGTATTAATGATACTCGTTACCTGCAGAGGTTGGAAAAAGATATACGTTTCTTCCCTGTTCCATAACCAAAATCAGACCCTGAAAAGTGTAGGGTTAGCTATCTAGCTACTGAAGATATAGCCTACTGAATGTATACACATGCTGCTTTTGCTTTTTAATGATTATAACAGTGAATAAAGACCGACCCTGCTGTACAGGAACCAGTGAAGGGAAGCAGGGAAACTTTGCTGATATTCAACCAGCTCTGTGTCATCACATTGTGCGCAGATGAATGTTATGTGCCTTTCCCCGGAGCTCCCCGACAGTCCAGCAGCAAAGGTCTGACCGCTGGTCGTGGCACGGGGGCGAAGCCAAACACCGTTCATCTGCACACACTGCGATGCCACACAGCTGGTTCAATATCAGCAAAGTTTCCCTTTATATTCATTGTCTTCTGTGTCGATCAGCAGTGATGTGATGGTTCGCTTTTACACTGTGACCTGTAGCCTATAGTTCGGCTTTAGCTTCTAACTATCTTCGTCTTTTTAACCTATTGTTGCTGCTGAGTCAGTTTGACATCCTGGATATATCCTTCAAACACAGACTGTAGACCCCTCTGTCTGCTTCTCTCTGGAATCACTGTTTCAGTTTTCCAAAAATGTGATGATATTGCATCAGGGAGTGCAGTTAGTGACAGCGTGGGTACCATGCTTACTCCGACAGCTTGGCGGACAGCCGCAAAGGGGCGGGGCCTAGCAAAGGGTCAATTGCAATTATTTTGGCCATGATAACTGGGACAAGAAATTTTCCTAATTTTCATATCTTCGCCTAACATAGAGATTCATAACAGCTTTCAGCTAACATACACCTGTACAACCATTTTGTACAACTACTACTAACCACAAACGGTCCAGCGGTGAATTGTGCGCAAGTGATGCAAGGTGAAAAATTAGCTTTGCTTTCTGTATGAACACATCAAAATTTCCACTTACACACATATAATAATGTAACAGACACTTGTTGGGCACCTTCCTGCTCCTAAGAAGATTAACCCTTTTAAATTTGTTGACACAGTAGGTTATTTAGAGTCATCCCAGGGTGAATATTTCCATTTTCCACCCATAGTCTGGAGGCTTTTATTCTTGTTAGTGAACAGTCTGTATTGCTAAAACTGGTAATAGAAAAGCATTGTGTGTGATTTTCTCAATGCAGAGAGAACACGTAGCTGTGTGTGTGTGTGTGTGTGTGTGTGTGTGTGTGTGTGCGCGTGCGTGCGTGCGTGTGTGTATACCTATAGTCATAGATATAGATTGCTCGATAGATTGATAGATTCCCTTCATCTAACCACCTCATCTTTCTATCAGTCTTTCTCGATTTTGTTTCCTGTCATTTTTTTCTCACCAGATTGCCTCCCCCACTCTCTCCCATCTGTGTGTGTGTGTGTGTGTGTGTGTGTGTGTGTGTGTGTGTGTGTGTGTGTGAGCAGTTGGCCTACAGCAAACACACTCCATGCCAAACCATCTGGGCCTTAAATCTGTCCTCCACAAAAAAAACGCTTTAGTTGCAAAACTAACGTGCGCACACGCACGCACACACACACACACACACACACACACATATGCATACACTGTGTTCAGATTATGTTTTGATTAAGGTTTTTTTAAATATATATCCATAGCTATAGATTTGATCTGAAGTCCTGTGTATCTGATGTTTTACACAAAGCGTCAACATTTCTGTGCCAAAAAGACGAAGACGTTTCAATAATTCAGTGTTTTTCTTCCCCTCTGTTGAGTGTAGATGTAGCTTTCACCTCTGTACATTGACTTTGCATGCATTCCTACAACACCATTTATAAAATTTTAATGAATCTTTGCTCCCAAAAAAATCTTGGGTGGAGTCCTCCTCCTTCCTGTTGAAGTCTTTGTAGGTGGCGTTTTTTCTCTTTGTCCCTGCAGCCATGGTGGCTATGGATGCTGGTGGCTGTGGACGCTGGTGCCAACTACCCACACTTCTTCTCTCCCCATTCCAAACAAACCCAACATGTAAAATGCATCACAGCACAGAGAGATTTTCCCAGGACACACCTCCCAGACACTTCCTGAATTTTTATTAATACCCACTCTGATCCCCAGAGTCAAATAATGTCTTCTTCTTCTTTTCCAGCCACGTTTTAAACATGCAAATATGAGAAATGGAAGAGTGAAAGAATGATAGAGGAGAGAAGGCTTAGGCCAGGAGTGGTGATAAAAAGAGAGAGAAGAGTCTGGTTAATTTGGTGTCAGGGTATTGACTATGTTCTCTATGCTGCCTGGCTTGATTGTATTGTTCACACAGAGTGATTGGGGAATTTGGTGTGTGTGTGTGTGTGTGTGTTTCTGTGTGTGTGTGTGTGTGTGTGTGTGTGTGAAGTACAACAGCACTGCAGAAAATTACCTTGCAGGCGGCTGGCAGTTGTCTGCAGCATGAAAGGAGCCTCCCTTTTCTTCTCTTGCCTCCTACCCATCATTAGGGTGTGCACTGCGTCTAAAATGGCAGGTGGAAGTGGTAACAGTGTGTGTGTGTGTGTACTTGCGTGCTTGCTTTATGTAATAACGTGTGCTCGCTTGGTGGGTGCTAAAGCAGTGTGTACTCATTGTTCTGGCATCTCTCTCCCTCTTGATACACCTCTCTGGCTACATTTTCTTTTCATGAACATTCATATATCTACTTCTAAACACAAATCAGCTGCTTGTCTTTCCTCTTTCTTCTCTTCTCCTCTCCTTTTTTGTCTATGAAATCCCTCTCTAGCGCTTTTAACATGCCAGCTTCACCTTTTTTTTCCCTTCCTCTCCCTGTCTCGTGGGTGCTTATCAGTATTGTTCACGTTTTCACTGCTTTACCAGAGCAGTCAAGGTATTTGCATTTCAAATGAGAAATCTACTTCTCTGACATGCAAATTAATGGATGTGAATTATGCATCTATAGGAGGCTGCTAACACAGCAGCAGGACCTGCCCAAACAAACACACTGAAACACTGAAAAGGCAGAGAGGATGGTTTAGGATGCCACAAGACCAGCACCACTGAAAATGCAGCCATTTTGGGTACATCACAGGTAGTGGAGGATGGACGTCAGTGCCCATATTTTGAGCTTAAAGCTACCTGAAGCCAATTGTGTGTGCTTGTATCCATTATTGTAAAGGAATAGTCCACTAAACTCTTTTAATATTAAATAGTTCCCCCTGTAGGGTCTGAAAAGGTTGTTTCTTTTATCGAGAGCAGCCGCCGTCAGTTTGGATTCACGGCATTTACGGTGGATTCCAGTGGTGACCCAGATAAAGAACATGTCAAAAACACATTAAAACATTGAAAGAACTTCGTCAAAAACACCCCTGCTCCATAATTCATTTCTATGATGTTCATCCTTTAAGGGATAGTTCACCTCAAAATCAAAAATACGTGTTTTTGCTCTTACCTGTAGTGCTGTTTATCAGTCTAGACTGTTTTGGTGTGAGTTGCTGAATGTTGGAGATTTCGGTCATAAAGATGTCTGCCTTCTCTTAAATATAATGGAACTAAATGGCGAAGTGCTTGAAAGCATAATGTCTCTTTTCAGAATTCATGACCTGGTTCCTCAAGATAATCCTCAGATCTTGTTGTGTTTAGTTTCATGTCGAAACTTTTTCCCTCCAACGTTGGCTGGGTATCGTTTAAAAAATTACAATATCAGTATCAATACTAGTACGTTTGAAGTGATAATCATACCATAAGTGTTATTCTTTTGGTAACTGTGATGTAAGTAGAAGCTGTGTGTTATAGCCAATCTGTCAAACATTTTTGGGGCATCTTAGCATGTTTAACTGCCAACTCCACCAGATGCACCACACACAACTTCACTACACCACAGACTGTAGCTGCTGCTGTGTAAGTGAGAGCTCCGCTATGGGGACAGGTGTGAGAGACTGCCTGTACACTAACAGTGGTAGGGCTAACTGTTAGCATCACACGGCTAACTTTAGATTATTGTTATCAATGTGTTTAACTACAGAGTCAAGCCATTTTGGTATTGGTGTGAGTTTGTTGGGACCGTTTATCCCATTGCTGCGGTGTTAGCTTTTGCTAACCGGACAGATGTTGACTGACTGTTCACCAGGAGGACAGTGGATCTGGAGAAGGCAGCAACAGAAAGTTTGCTGATTTGGTGGGGGACGAGACAGTCTGTGATGAGACCCCCAGTGCAAAAAGAGTTGAATGCAGGCACTGTTTAACCAGGGACGTTTCAGTAGTACTTGGTGCTGGGTTATTTTGGTCAGCACCTTAAAGGTGTCAAGTATCATTACCCAGCCTACTACCAAACTACACCTGCCAACCATATTACCATGCAGAAGGAAGAGTGCATCTGCTCATGGACGAGATGCTTGTGCTTGTGACAGCACAAGATGTAAACATTAACGGCATTCTCCTCTGTTGAGCTGTAACGCTAGCTAGCTCAGTGTTGCTAGGTGAGCTACCAGTAGATGCACACTTCCTTCTGTGCAGTTGGGGGATATTTCAGTTCAAAAAAATAGTTCCCACATGAAACTACTCACAGCAAAGTCTGTTAATTATTTTGAGTAACTGGGTCATGATTTCAGGAAAGAGATATTGCTGTTTAACCAACCCCAGCTGCTTATGGTCTGGTACCTACCTTTTAGTAAAGCCCCGACCTCAGCTGAACGCTGTGGGGTACACGCCCATAAGCGTATAACAAGAAATTAAGGACATACAGGCAGAGGGCAGAGTCTCTGCGGAAAAATACACCACCACACACTTCTAGTGGGTCATAAGTGATGATTGAGAGGGATTACTTCTGTATGACTCCATACATTATTTTTGGGGAAATCCTGCATAGTGTATATTTAAACTCAATGCAGAATGCAAGTTTTAGCCCCAGCCATCATTGACTTCCATTAAAAAACAAAACAAAAACATGCTTCACAGGAAGCTTTGCCTCATGTAGCTCAGGTGCTCTGGTTTTGTTGTTGCTTGAGGCTGAAAAGTAAAACTGTGTCCCACTTTTTTCTTTGTGTGGCAAAACAGGACAGACGAAAACAACATGGTGCTTTGTTGATTTTGAGATTCATGTGACATTCAGAGACTGCGGAATGATGCTACCTGCAGTTTGCAGTGCATTTCAGCTGTATTGATTGACTTTAAAATATTCTTCCTTGTTTATAAAGCATTGAATGGTTCAGAAATAAAACACAGCTCTGATCTGCTTTTGTTAGAAACTTTCCAGACCTCTCAGGCCATCAGGCACTAGCTTGATTTCTATTTATGTACCAAAAATGAATGTTTTGTTTTAAGTCAGGGTTAAAAACCTTTTGTTTTTTGGGCAGCAGTTTATTTCTGCACCTTAGTATGGCCTTATTTCTTTGCTTAATGACTATTTTGGTTGTGTAAAGTATATTTTAATTCTTTATTTTACCTCTGTGCTTGAAGGGTTCTGTGTACATAAATGTGCCTACTGTATGTTTCCAGTCTTAATCACAAAGTGCAGCTGCAACAGAGACGAGAGTCCCATTCCGACTAACTGCTGTGTTGCACCTCCACCCTACTCACTCAAATTAAATTGTGGTGTCAGTGCAGGAAGTGATGAATCAAACAGCAGGGAGCAAACGCTCTGTCCATTAAAAGCTAAACTCGCAAACGTTAGATCTTTTGTCTCTTTAGTATTTTCCGTTATAGCAACATCATCGCAGGCCCTCTGGGTTTGTTTGCTGACATCTTCTTTAACAACTTCCGAGCGCTGACGTCAATGAAGTTAAAATGGTTTTCAAACAATTACCTCTCACTAACTATTAGAGGCACCAATGTGTGAAATTACTCTGCACTGCTTTAAGTCTGATTGTTTCTTTGTACTAAAAATAAACAGAGAACTTTTTAGTATTTCCCCGGAGAGTTAATTCCTCTCTAACTGAGAGAGCATTCAAAACACAGATTTGTAGCATTTAATGTGGAACCTGTCTGCAAAATGATGCAGTCACGCTTTTGCCATTTTTACATTCTGCTTTGATACTGCTGGTCTTTGCTTTGCCTGTAGGTGTTGCATATGAATTTGTATTGTCAGTAACAGTCCTGTTTTCTTTTATTAGATATGACAAAAGACAAAATATGTTTGGTAATAAACATACTTCCAGTAAGTTGGCCTTTGAGGTTTGTGCTGGAAGCAAACGTGAAGCTGTGTAAAGAGATATTTAGCAGGTATCTTGTTTTCTACTTTAACCATCTTAAGCTGATGACGATGTCCTTCGTTTTTAAGGTATTTGGTCGCAAATCAGAGTATCAGACAAACTAAGGTTTTGGCCTGATGGTGGCGCTAGGAGAGAGGTCAAAGGATCACCAAAGTTAAGCTACTACAGTTCATCTTGAGGGGAACATGAATGTGGGCACAAAATTCCATGGCAGTCCATTTAATATTTGTCGCAGAATTTCACTCAAAATCACAAATGTCAACCTCAGTCGGAGGATCCCCAAAATCAGAGGGATTCATTGTCTGGGCACCATGGATATCGGTACTAAAATTTATGGCAATCGATCCGATAGTTGTTGAGATATTTCAGTGTCAACCAGAGTGGTGGACCAACTGATTTACTGTAGAGTAACATTTGGTACATCTACATGCATAGTAATATTCCACTATTATACCAAAAGTTACAATATTCAGAGTTTGATACAGGTCATGTAAACAGTATATTCTGTTTGGATATTCTGAATTAGGCCTTGTTCCTGAAGGTAGCATTTTCAGATTATGACATGGGATATGCTAATATTATTCAGGTGTTAGTGGTATTTTTTGGACATGTATAGAGCGCATTGGGTATATCCGTCTCCATGGGGGTTTTATTATGGTTTGCGACACACAATGTCTTGTCTACTTAAGATCAGCTTTGTGAATTGTCATGGATACCTTGTACACAAACATCCGTACTAGCGAGAGTATGTTGCTAAAACAGAGACATGTCTCTGATTTGTCTGTCTGAAGAAAATGCCATTTCAGTGTCAGAATGTCTAGAAGGGTTAGGGCTTTTAAAAAATGGGTCCGATATTTACTTCAGTGACTTTAGGTGAAAGAAACCATCATAATCTGATATCACATTTACCTCTCCTACTGGAATGAATGGACTCAGTACTGCATGTAGTCTCCTTTAGGAGGAGGGGCAGTGGCTAAACCCACGTGACACAGATATGGAAAATTAATCTAAAGTGGGCCGTCTCGGTTTATCAGCGGTCTTTGACTAAACTGTGTAACCATAGGGGTTGCTATAGCAACAGAGTTTTCAACTGAAACAAACTGTTTGTAGCAGAACAATGACAGTAAATCCAACCTTGACTCTTGAAATTAACTTAAAGTATTGGCTTTGGGTTGACCGTACATCCCATTCTTTCTTCTCACTCTCAAGAACACCTTGAGAGGCTCTCTTCATATTGAGATTGTCCACTTGGTTTCAATGATAAACTGATTTTGGTGGTCAAAGGTCAGGATCACTATGACCTCCTCATTCCTACAAACGTCATATTTCAAGAACACCTTGAAGGATTTTTTTCAAATTTGGCACAAATGTTAACTTGGACTCAACCATGAACTGATTAGATTTTGGTGGTTAAAGGTCAAGGTCACTGTGACCTCGCAATACATGTTTTTGGCCATAACAAAATTCACACTTCTCTGTGACATCATAATGTTCTGGCCATTACTCAGCATCATATCTCAGGAACAGAAGGGGAGACATTTGGTCAGACACTGAAGTGGTTACACTAATCTTGGGTGCCCACACTGAAACTGTTCTGATGATATAGATCTTCTGTGCTGCTGAGGGGAAGATGTGTGTGAGGCATTCATGTATTCACAGACATGGATGTAAACTGTAGGTGAAAATTGACTGGTTTGTGGAGGCATACAACCACGAAGTGGTAATACTGGTTTAAAACAGTGCAGCTTGCAGAGTCTCCATGTGTCTGGAGCTAGGAGTGAACCTACAGCCTAGAGGAAAGGCTCGCGATTGGGCCTCAGAAGCCTGCATGACCTCTGGTTCTCTGGCTGTTCACAAAATACAGGATGGAGGAGTGGAGGGAGAGATGATGGATGTGTTGAGTGAGGTAAACACTGTGGTTAGATGATGTGTGGGGCATTAATTAAATGGCTTTTTTTACCAGTTGGTGTCATCCACCCTGTGATATGATGGATATGATTGATTATATATTTACAGTAGGCTGATCAGTTATGTGCTTGGTGCCTGTGGTGGTCAAATTATTTTTGATTTACATAAGAATGCAAGACAAAGCAAGTTTAAAGGCACCAAATAAAAGCACGCATTACAAGTTCATAAAATGCTGTCAGTTGAATGCTGAGTCACTTTAATAGAACAATAAAAAACTTTTTTTTTCACCAATTAAAGTTGAGATCATTGCACAGAAAGGTGGCTCACATTTCATTTTTAACAACTGGCAGTAACCTTTAAGCCACATGGATACCTCCATTAGTACCAAGATAATGTTGCTTCAGTTGTGCGCCAGTTTTAATATTTTTGCAGTATATAAGCCATCTCTGTTAATTAGCAAGCCAAAACTGCTCCATAATCACAAAGACATGGAACATATAATTAGGCAGTGAATTATTGGGATTGTGATGATGTGATTGTGATGCAGCTGAATACTCAAAATTAAATGGAGCGTCCAGTTATTAAATATTTAACCTGAGTGCTGAGCGAGTAAATGAAGCATTCACATGAAATTTTAACCAAAGGAACGTAGAAACAGCTCGATGGCTGAACTTTTATCATCACGCTTGGATCCTACAACCACCAGTGTTCCTGTTTTATGTAAGTATACCGATCATGATGTTTAAGCGCCCGAAGGAAGGTTCTGTGTTGTTAATATTTAGGGTGTCCAATGGGATAATTACCATAAACCTGGTGTAGTCGCTTCAGAGGCTTTGCGTTTGGGTAGCTGTCATTTCAGGCGGAAGAACAGCAGCTTTGCAGATAAAAGCCTAAACATGTAAATGTCGATTCAAATTAAGCTCCTTCACCACCCATGGTATGATCAAGCCGTGTTGTAAACATGCCTGAACACATTCTAAAAACACAGCAACACCCCTCCATCAGGAATTAAAGTTTCATGTGTGTGTATGTGTGTGTGTGTGTCTTTTCATGCTTGCTGTTCATCTCTTTTGTCTTTTATTTTACCCACATGCCATCTGGTTGAGTTATTTATATCACAAGGAAGAGAAGGTGTCATCATCTCCAACTGATTCCACTGTGAATATGAGGGTGTGCGTTTTGTTGTTGTTGTTTTTTTAAAGGTACGCTCCGTCTGGAGCTACACGTGTCTTTCATAAGCACATTAGACACATTTCTTCCCTTTCCCACTATAAGTACTTTGCAGTTTGAGGCCTTGATGTTTGTGGAGAAATTGGTTTAATGCGGACAAACCACAGGAACCAGGAAAAATAGGATAAAAATAAATACGGGTGGATACAATTTTTTGTGATATCTGAACTTGTTTTCACTCACAATCCAAAATTGAGGGGCGGCTCTTCTAGACAAAATCAAAGTCCAGTTGCCTACGATTTAATTGTTGCCAGAATGGAATTGACCTGGATAAATGAGAATATCCACAGACTCTAGACCTTCATTTCCCACCATAAGCCATATTCACACAGGACTAGTATCACCTGGGGACTAATAGTAATACTTGCAGAGGTTGTCTGTGATTTTAATCCAGTTTGAATCCGGCAAAATATTCCACTGCAAATTACCTACCACATTTCGCCGAACATAGAGGTCATGTGATACTATCAGTCTCTTGTAAATCGGCACAGTTTCAAGGTTTTTGTTTTTCCATACCTTTTTTCTATTCTGTCCCAGTCAAGATTCAACTTTAACATTTTGGTTGAAAGTCACCTAAACTCAGACCTGACTGACACACGCTGTCATCGACCCAAACTTTAGAAGTACTAGAAAACAGAGAGCTCCTTCTCATGGTCAATCTGGGTTTTTCGCCCCATTCTTTGGTGACGTGTAACAAAAACGAAACCTTGAAATTATATTAAGGGGATAATGTTACTAAATTCAACTAAAACAAAAGACTTAATTATGTACGAATGTGCTGCATCAAACATCAGCATCAGACAGGGCGGAGGGCTGTAATTTCTAAATCATCTGAAGTCCCTTGGATATTCCAGACCTACTTCTTCTTGTTCTGTTGTCCTTGGCATATTCCTGCTATGTTCTTTGTTGTCGCTGCAAACACTGATTCCCACACAGATCACTCTCTGGTCTCTCTGTTCTTTAATTGTCTTTGTTTCAATAACTGCATTTGTTTAATCTTGTTTATTTCCTTGTAAATCCATAAATTGTGTGTCTTTGTTGCTGCTTCTTTCAGGTGCTAACAGAGGAAGGCTTTGGTCCGATCACAACAGAAATAGCTGAAGCCAAGCCATTCTACTATGCCGAGGATTACCACCAGCAGTACCTGAGTAAAAACCCTGATGGATACTGTGGTCTCGGAGGGACAGGAGTCTCCTGTCCAATAGGAATCAAGAATTAGGCTTAGATAGCCCAATGATCGGCAAGAACAATTGCCATCAGTAAGGATGTAGGGTTGGAGTGCTTTTGAAAATGCTTTCAGAATCAAAAAGCTTTGTGTTTTAAATGAGCTCTATACCATATTTGGAGTGCATCTATGATTCAGAGGTTGTCTGAACATGGCTCTCAACATGGAGGAAGCTGAGCGTGAGGCTAGAGGCTAACATTGCTAACAACACAAACGGTTGCCCTTCTTACACAGATATCACACCATAGGGCCGCTACGAAGGTTCTTTGCATTTCTACACAGAACCTAACAACGGCGCCATCATTCCTCTCTAGTGTGTGTTTATACACTACATCCTGGCATAGCGGAATCAGAAGAGCCGTGACATGTAACACAGCAGCGTCAGCAATGGCGTTAACATGACAAGAACAATCATTTACCGTCCCTGTTACATGGCAGCTGATCTCATCCTGTGCTCGGAGGGTTAGAAGCTCTGGGACCTCATCATTTTCCCACTGTGCGGATATTTACAGCCACTGGTCTTCTTTTAGTTAGCTGTAATCACTGACAGCTCCTTGTTAAATCTCCCCTGGTGGGTTGCACGCATAACACGTTAAAATGTTACGCCAGTGCCGCCCGTGATCCCGTCCCATTTCATTCTCTGCTCAGGATGCCACTACTCAACTATATAGCAGTTAGTTACTGCTATATCAATGTTCTTAATATTGTATAGAGCTCATTTAAATATAAAACTATTAGGTTTTTCTATATTGTATGCATAAAGGGGCATCGGTCTGATATTTATACTGTCTTACACCTGTGAACCTGATTATCTCTCAGAACTACGACCTCATTTCTCATGAACCTGACTGTTCCATCTCTGAAAAGAAACTGTGATTATCAAAATCTGTAGCTCAGTTTGCGCTGAAAGAATAACAATAATGCAGATTTCTTCCTAATGTAACTTAGTGACACGAAGCATAAACTGCAGTGTAGATGCAGATAAAGGCTTATAGTGAACATACCAGTGCCTCAAAATGTAAGCATGTTACCTGGATTCAACAAAACATGCTCCTCGATACATGCAGTACAATTTCATGTTAGATATATGAAAGTGTAGATATATGAAATCTAGTGGAAAAGTGGTAAATTCCTACACAGTCTCAGCAAAAAATGTATTCATTAAGGATTAAATTTGGTGTGTTTGAGTCCACATTTCTCTATTTTTTCTGACATGAAATATTAGGTTTCATTTTGGTGACTGTTTTGAATTATAGCCGCAGGTAAAAAAAACATGTTTTTGATGCTCAGGTTGCTTTATAAATGATGTTTATTTGAGTTTAACTTTGAAACTCATGCAGTTTATTTTTTAGAAGTTTGTGGATGAATAAAAGCTTCTGAAATCAGGAGTCTTCAGTGTCTTCTCTAATGCCCGAATTCATTCAGAGTAAAAAATAGTACAGTAAATGAACCTCAATAATATTCCATCGACTCACGGATCATTTAAAGGTCCTCTGCAGGTATTGATTAAATCCCTAAAAATCCATCTCATCAAAATTACATGTTAGTTTTTTCTGTGACAAACATCCCTTCATGCCTTAAATGACTGGATGTAACTCTACACCTGTGGCTCATTTAAAATGCATGGAAATATGAATATGCAAATCAATCCCGCCCCCAGTTGCTCGCCTGCGGCTTCAGTGTACCTGCTCACCTTCAACTCCTCTCATCAAACACACAAACCTCTGCTTGTAAACGGTAATAACATTAGCTCTCAGCTTGACTACATTGTCGTATGTTATCATAGGGTTAAATAAACTTCATTCCCAATCGGCAGCTCTGACATGATATTGCTTCTCCTATGATACCCTTTGTTTTGCCGAAGTGTTATGGGATTGGTTCCTTAGATATTTGATGTAGGAAACCCTGGAAGTCTGAATCCGTGTTGTTGAGACTGTCATTGGTATGCTGTGGTTCCAAGGTGGAAATACTGGAAATATGGACATTACATTGGAGGGCTTTACTACATTGTGTAAGACCTTGAATGGCATTTTCACCCACTCTCACACAATGAGAGACGGAGAAAATGGCAGCAAAAGGACATAAAAAAAGGACATGTGAATAGCTAAATGTAAGAAATTCTGGATTCTATCATTACAAAGTCTGCCTTATCTCATGGGTTTGTTAAAGCAGATCAAAATAAACAATAAATAAAGTTTTCGACCTTGTTGAAGATAGACCCACTAGAAATGTGGGCCGTGTGTCAACCAGTGTTGGGCTATAATGCATTACTAGTAACATGTTACAGTTACCAATAACGCCTCACTAATAATGCGTTACAGTAATAATATTACTTTTTCCATTAACAAATATTGTAGCTAATTACAAATGAAATTTTAATTATATTACAATTACTCCAAAACCAAACAACTTGTTACAACGTTACTTTTGTTATCACATCACTACTAACTTGAAATACAACAGTCACATCAGCGAACTCATTTAAGTAATCGTCGCACTGCACATGCACGTCATAAAGCAGCAAGCTAGTTGGGAATGCTTACGTTAGCGGCTGGAAATATTCCCATTATTTTTATTATGTTGGGAGGAAAGATGACAAGAACACTGTTGCTGCAGGTAGTCAGACTAAAACTCTTCACTGCAAAAAATCACATCCTCAAACCTCTGGTCTGAAACACCTCGGCTACTGTGACCAACAACTCAACAACGTGAAGCTCCAGGAAATACACTATACCAAAGGTGAGCCCTACATGGCCGCAGAGGTTGGCTGCAGCCCTGCACTGGCCAAACAACCACAATTGGATTTTAATCGTGGACAGCTGCAGCTACAAAGGACTAATGAAGCTTGTGGCTGGATATGTGGTGGATGAAATGTTGCTCCATAATTGACACTCCATCTTTCAGGCAGTCTTGGGAAAATACCGGTCACAGGCAACAGAAAACCCAGAGAAGTTTTTGCCTCAGAACTGCAGTGCACCAATGACAGTCTTGAAAACACGAAGTCAGACAGCCAGGGTTTGCTATGTAACAAACCTCAGGAACCAATCCCATTGAGTAATTTGCATATTCGTAGTTCTGCGCATACTAAATAAGGCAAAGGTGTAGAGTTACATCTGAGCCATTTTAAGGCATTGAAAAACACAAATTATCTAATTTTGATTAACAGAGAGGAGCTTTTAGGGATTTAGTCAATGCACAGAGAACTGAATTTGCAGCGGACAATGTGAGCAACTGTTTTTTTTTTCCTTCTTTTTTTTTTTAATGAAAAACATGTTCATATATTTGTGTTTGCGCTTTTATGGTTTGTGTGTGTGTGCTGTATTTGGATGACCTCCTTCTTCTGATCTTTGCCTGAAGTAATGTCCCAGTCCGTGACTCATCTGTCATTGCTGTTAATTTGCAGGCATGTGTGTTTTGTACAGTATATGTGTGTTTTGATGGTACAGCACACAAACACGCACACACACACACACCAGCAGGAGGAGAGTGTGTTTGGTGCCAGGCCCTCCAAAGCTTGGCATCACCATCACAGAGTCAAAAAAAAAAGGCAAGATCGGTCTCTTTTCGAAATGGCAGAGCTCCACCTTGGATCTCTGCTGCGCTGGACCACCTCCATGATGCAGACTGCAGGACCAGGACCTGACCGGCTTTTCAAAACCAAACCTGACCACTATTTGTGGAATGCCGCTGATAAATGCTCAGATTCTGTACAAATATTCAATATTTCTAAATTTTTCTTTCAATAAACTGTCTACATTCTATAATTGATGTGTGCTCAAAGAAATTTCACTTTGCAGTGTACTGTCATATCATATGAGGATGACACCAGCTGGACTGGATCCCATTTTTAATAAAAAGGACAGTTTTGGCTCCACTATACGTCAGTGTGACCCCTCCCACACTGAAGGTTTTACGATTTGCATCCAGGCAGGTGGAAAGATTACTACTGTATGTCCTTAAGAACCAGAAGAATCCAGCACCGTTTTTTTGCACATCTCTGGCCAAGTAGTGACTCTGACTGTGATCATCAATCCAACTGGACTAAAATGTGATCAGAATGTGTGACTGATGAACAGAACTGTTATTTGTGCTTATTTGAGGAAATGAAGTATTAAGAATGTGCTCTAAATATCATACTCTACAAACAGAATACACAGCCAACGCATTATTGTCTTTCAACACCATCACTTGTTCAATTTATCCCATTTAACACTGGGCCTGTCCCTGAATCTGTCCCTGGTTACAACACCACATGACTATGCTGCCATCATGTGGTGTATTTAAAGGATGCACACATGGCTCAAGCTCAATGAGGTAACATAAACCAGTGCAGGATGTGAGGAGCCAGACAAGTAAGAATTAATACAAAGAAACAGTCCAGGTGTAATAAACATGATGTACTGCTAAAGTACTACTAACAGACTTCGGTGTGTCTAGTCATACCATCATGTAGACCTAATTTTAACAAAGTGCAATCAAACAAATATTTCTGTGTATTTTGCAAGGTACCCTGTTGCTCATATATTTAAATTCTGAAACACAGAAAAATTATTTTTGAGCACAAAAGAAGCAAAAAAAAAAAAAAAAAAATCAGAGATGTCTATGTTTCTCACAGAGGTAAATTGGTCAGTATTCATTATCTAAAAGGCACTACACAACTAGCTTCATTCCTGGTTTCCCCCATCTAGAATGCAGGACTTTTGCTTGCAATAGAGTATTTTTTACTTTTCCACCACTGCATAATGTATTAATACCGATTAAATCCATAGATTAAAACTCGTTACTAGCGATTTATTTTGAAAGGTCTTACCGGAAGTTAGTTTAACCGCCGCCTGTACACCTGCTGTGACACAAAGGTGAATGTTTGTGCTCTTATTCCACCTCGAGAAATGAACATTACTATAAATGAAGTCAGTGTTTTTAGGAAGAATTGTCTAAATTTAGTGTTAATTAAATTTAATTATAATGGGAGGCACGTGTTGTGACGGAAGTGATGATGATGCTCAGTAACTGTAGCAACGCCAAAGTTTCGTCAACGGTTAACTCTGCTCAGCTTGACCCAGGACGGCAGGTAACGTTAACTGACGTTAGCTTAATTTAACGGCTAATAAAATGTACGCCATTTTACAAAAATGTCGTCTTTCACTGTTTGTTGATATTTTAACTTATCCGAGTGGAGAAATTATTAGGTTATTTATTTAAAAAGGTGTCAGTTGAAAGTTGTTAATTATATTAATTTTAAGCTAGTTTACGGTAAATTTATAGATTTTTGGGTGCAAGTTAGTTTGGTGTTGGTAGAAACTACAGTGACAGGGCAGTGTTTGAACAAGTAAGTCATCATTTTTAGACATTTGAGACTTTTTAATTGCTGATTAAAACTAATATATTCAATTCATAAAGCATTTCTCTCTGAAAGATTGATAAACTAAATGCCAGTGTTTGAAAAAACGGGAGGTCTGTCACTTACAGAGTATCTTATCTGGCCACACGGACACGACCTCAAGTAAGAAATCAAATTGGTATCTAACTTACCACCACAACCAACATTAACTTCATTTTAACAAAGATAAAATTATGATTTTATTTTATTTATTTTTATTTTTTTTTGCATTTAACCACATATCCCACAGTCTTGGCCACTGGCACTGTGGTTCTTTAACTTTAGACTATATTGGTGAAATAAACCTATGAGAAAGATCAGTGAGTTAAAGACAAGGTTAGCAAGGAGAGGAGGTAAGACTAGTTATTTATGCTTGATCTTAAAATGCACATAAATGTCAGACACATTTAGTTAACAGAGAGTGACTTTTGACTTTCAGCCCACCATAAAACTTTAATTATTAGCACTGACTATTATTTGCTTAAATCTCTGAAATCAACAGGGCCTATATTTGGGACAGGTCTTAAATTCCTTTCACACAAAGCTGTTGCTCAGCAAAGATCAGGAAATACAATCAAATTATTTATTCAAACCAGTGTTAATATGACTTGTATAAAAATTAGGCTTCAGATAAACATTGATTTGATCTAGCTCTGACAGACAGCGCATGAGAGAGAGTAATTTTTATGAAAAACCCTTTTGATTGTTTTGATCTGAGGACCCTTAACGGACTAAAGGAATATGAATAACTTACAGGGTAATTGAGGAATGAACACATAATTTGAGCCACACCGGGCGAGTAAAAGGGGCCGCCTATAATTGGGACTAGGCTTTTAATTTAAGTTTTACAGAATGTATTCTCAGGTCCCAGTGCTTTGCCCCACTTTTTAAAGTGAGTCTCAGATGCAAACAGATATTATTTCAGAGCAGGGTTAAGTAATTATTTTCAGTAAAGTAAACCCGTTTTAGTTCATTCTCATTGCACTGTGGCATTTTTGTGCTTTTTATAATCCACTCGTGATACATTTTGCAGATGACGACGCTCAGATGAAGACAAGCAGGGTATAAAGCGAAATCAAACCAACTGAGTGTTTTGCAACGATGTCTGCTGAATTACCCATGAAAAGAACACACCAGAGCAAAGACTCATTTCAGTCAGTTCAGTCTCCTGCACCTATCTCACCCACTTCTGGAATCAGTGGGGTGGAGCACCAAGACAACAGACTGCCCTCTCTAGGCTGTCAGGGTGAACCAGTGGTGGGCAACACTCACCCTGACCTTTCCTCTCACCTGAGCCCTGAGGATGCTATCCCAAGTGGACCCTACCAGCCAACTGCTGCCAACTGGGATGCCTTTCACACTGCGAATCAGACTGCTCAACAAGTAAGTATTGCTTTCCTGTATTGCGCAAAAGCTCATTGATTACTCCTCTTTTTTTGGTTGTAGTTATTTCTTATTTCTCTCTATATTTACAGTTAAGTTTGAAATAGAGGTGTCAGTTTCTAAGGGGAAAGAGTAGAAATGAATTGCAGAAGAAGCTGACAGCTATTTCTGAACATAAGCCTTGGTGAACTAGAACGTAATACAGCCCAAACAAACCTGTTTTCATTCAGGCTGCAGCTAAGTATAGGACTGTGAATAAAAATGACACCCAAATTCTCAGTTCTCAAGTTTATTTTGGTGTCAGCATGCATGAATTCACAGGCATATTATCACAGCAGGTTCTTGAGTGCAGATTCTGGTCGATCTGTGTAGACTGGCCTTTGCTTTCTTTTTGTGCATGTTCATCATTTGTACATCCACAGGAGTCCATCACTGAACATATATTTACACACCGATCAGTCACAACATTAAAACCAGTGACAGGTGAATTGAATAACATTGATTATCTCATTACAATGCAATGATCTGCTGGGAGACCCTGGGTCCTGGCATTCCTTTGGATGCCACTTGACATGCACCACTAGTCCAAACACCGTTTAAAACCACATCCTCCACCTCATCATGGCAAGGGCACTCCCTGATTGCAGTGCCCTCCCAGCAGGACAATGCATCATGCTACACTACAAAAAACGGCTCAGGAATGGCCCGAGGAACATGACAAAGAGCTCATTCCCCAGATCCCAAATCCGATTGAGCATTTTCCTTTTGATAAATGATATTTGTTGGGAATATATTTTACTCAATACTGTTCAAGTAATCAGGCATGCCCACTTGTACTAGCTCATGTCTTGCCACTAGATAGCAGTAGAACATCAGATTATTGCTTCTCCTGAAGTATCTGCCTCCCACAGTTATTGGAACATGTTCTGTTTTCTTCTACTGGTCTAGCTGTTAATGTTTATGTGTTGGCAGGCACCAGATCATCCATGTGAAGTGGTTCAGCAGCAAATTGAGCAGATCCACAAGGTGCTACAGGAGCACTGTAGCCTGCTGGCACTACTAGGAACAGGTCAGTGTTGGGAAAGGACACCCTCCCGTTTAAGGCTGGATTAAGAAGTTGATTTTCTGATAAATTGCGTTTTTTGTTTGAATGATCCAATATTGATTTGTTAAATCTCGAGAATGGTCTTTGCATTTGAGCCTATTCTTAGTTAAGGCATGTACATTGGCACTAAATACTGTGTAGGAAGCAATGACTGTGCATAAAATAGACAACGCATCTCCCCTTCTTCCTGCAATCATGACATCAAACCCACTTTTTACAGCATCAAATGACTAGTTATAACCAAACTTATCAGAAAAATAAACACTTGAACACACAGCGTGTAAAAAAAACTACCTAAAACCACAGGAACCATATTTGGGAGTAGTGTGTTTGATGTGTATTGTGATCTTTTAGTTTGGCCAGTGTCCATAATGAAGATGGAACTGTCTAATTAAAACAACAACATGAAGTCTGTTGTTACCCTTTCTCTCCTTGCCCTAAATTCATCAGGTTTCCAACTCAACACGTCACTTGTTTTTATGAGCTAAATTCCTTAATACTGCATTCACTCTGAGACATTAAGCCATTACAGGCTTTTAAAAAGCAGACAGGGCGTGGAGCCAATCTGCAAAGAAGGTGGCAGCAATAACACTGATGTTCAGTGTTTTTCTGGGTTCAGGGTTTGTTTATCTTTGTTTTCGTACTTATGCTCTCTGTTGTTGTTTTTGCTGCTGTAATGTTCCTGCTCTGAGGCTGCGAGCCTCAACTTGACAGCCACCACCAGCTCTCCTGTTGCAACATCTACACAGCCTGCCCACAGCCAAGAACACACATCTCGAAATGCTTCAGACATAATAGAAAAAAAGGGTTAAAAAGAGGGGCTAATGCATGTATACACTGAGTCTCAGACACAAGACACACAGAAATGGAGGTATAATTGACCTATTGCAGATTACTTCAGGGTTAAAGTGTGACTGGATTTTTTTGGAATTTGCAACTGATGTAGGAGGGTACAAAAGGGATTTGGATAGGGGATTAGGATATGTGTCGCTTTTTGTGCTTGTTCGGCGTAACGTTACGCCATTAGAAAAAGAGGAACATGGTTTTACAAAAAGAGCTTTGCGTGTTTGTGCATTGCACGTCTTGTAGCTATCAGATGTCTCCATCTTTCGGTCATGTTTTGCTGGGAAAGTACAACACCCCTCTCTTTCAGACTCTGTAAAACTACCACGGTGCACTTGTGGTAACCGTATCATCTGTGCTCTGTTTATTTACAGCAACAATATACAGAGACCTGCAGTTAGTAGTTGAGTCTTATACAAATGATTCAATTTTGATAATCAATGTTGCAGAATTGTTTACAGTGTGAATGAGGACAGTTTCCTCCCAGGTTTCTGCAGTCCACACTGTTGGACATCATTTTTTAACCTCCTTTAAACACCAGAATGTACACACGCCAGTTTACTCTCGTTATAAGAGGCAGCAACATGAATAATTAGTTACACAACATTTGTAGGTGGGAAGTATGAATACAACCCTAAAACAAAATGCCTTCCAAAAACTGCAAGAAGCAACTGTGAGGTATTGAAATGTTTATATACATCTTTGATTAATGGTAGAAAACAGTTTGAAGTTCACAATATGTCTCACAGTGAGGACAGGTACAACTGGTTTGAGGTACTGGTGATAAACTTAGAGATATAGCGTTTCCTGAGTGATGAATGAGAGCTCTGCAAACACTGTACAGTCTATACTGTACTGTACTACTTTGCAGTTGTTGCAGCAGCCATCATACGCAGTAAAATTTAATCACAAAGGAAATGCTGTATCATCTGAACACCTGGTTTAAATGAAATCCAAATAATTTAAAATGCCTAAATACATTAAAGTAAAAAATGATATAAAAATATATATTTAAGTTGTAGTATTTAAAGCATGCAGCTGAAAAGTAAATTTACATCTAGCTCATTGTGTTACACCCTTATAAATGATTTTGCAAATTACATTTTACATTAAATCAGGCAGCAGACGCATAATATGAAGCCATACTGTATGAGTGGACCAGTCAGACAGTATTTCAATATTTTACATGTCCCTGCTAGGGGTGTGGGGGGGACAATTTGGACAATTTACCAGTCACCTGACGTTTGGTGCAAATGCTAACCCAGGCCCAGTTTTTCTTCTGGTTATCCTTACAAGTTTCTAGCACCGTAACTCCAGGTATTCAGACACCAACATTATCATCTCCTCCATCTTGTCTCCTTTCTGCCTCTGTGATGCCCTCTATCTGATCGGCCTAATCCAGGCGGCAACTACCAGAAGCTCAACACAGTGAACTCAGCACAGCAGAGACGAATCTGCGAACATGCACTTGTGCAGCAATTGCTTCATATCTCTACCTCCTTGTTGGAGACAGCTTTCCCTCTGCCACCTTACCCTCTTTTAAATGGCTGGAGGTGCCGATTTAGATGCATCACAATCAGGGTGCAAATTTTTGGCTGGTGAGTGACGCAAATCTAGCAACCACTGGCATATTTTACTAGCATTTTACAAGCGGATGCTACTCATTTTGTGTCCTTATTGCAAGTCTCAGTGCAGGAAAGTCAATAACCGGAAATTTAAAACCCAACGCTTGGCATTATGATCACCTGTAACAATTTTGTAAGGCCTGGCTGTGCCATCCTTCTGACTAAACCAAATGGCCGGTGAATAGTAATAGACATAAAACAAGTGCGTTGTGTTTGCGTTCACAGCTAGGCTAGTTCTTTAGGTTTGGTCAGAAGGACTGAGCTTGAGCAACCGCAGATGGATACAATACGTCCGGCACAGTCTGGCTTAAAAGCAGTATTACTACAGCTTAATACAAGCTGCATTATCTTGTATTGATAAAAGATATTGTAAGTAAATTCATCTGTTTAAATGTAATAATGGAGCATTACAAATACACTATGTTTTAACAGTAGCAAGTAGACACACAGGGAAAATAAATTGAATCCTTGGAACAGAATTGTGAGGTGCGTGGAGATTCCTACTTCTAGTCCCTGTTAATGTTCTAGCCCCGACCAACCATTTCCACAGGACTGTATATACATCTATTCAGTCTTGACTGGCACCTCCCTGACTTGTTCTCTGACTACTTTGTTTTGTTGCGCCTATCTTCTGTTATTTATGTGCAGTGAACAATCGAAAGCATTAAACTTTAACTCGCAATGACTTGTTCTTGAAATGTTTGAAAGACAGTCTCTCTAACTCTAATAGAAGGATATTAAAAACTTAAGGGAATTACAATGCGAAATATTTCAGCAGATGACACATAAAGAAGCATGCATGCATACAGAGTGGAACATCTGCGCCCAAAAAAAACAAACAGCTCCAGCATGAGCACAAGTTGCATTTATATCAGTGCTTTTTTGATCAGATGATGGTTAAAACCACAGATGAGTTACTCTGTGGTGGAGGCGGGGCAATGGGCGGACTCCAGTCAACACTTTCAGAGAAAAGTCTAATCTTTCAGGTTAGCTGAAAGCACCTGTGTGGGTGGACCAATCATGTCTCTAATATCGGCATCGAAATTTTTCTGCCTCCAGAATTAGAAAGCGTCGTCGTTGTTGTCGTTCCTAAACCAAAGTCAGTATTTTTCAGTTTCTTCTGAAGACACGAGGGACAGAAGACGGATACGTAAGCATCTTTAAACCCTGAGTGGCAGAAGCAGTAGACCAGCGGGTCCAGCAGGCAGTCAATATAAGACAAAACCATGAGGCTGTCGTAGACCTGCACCACAACGTCTTCTGTGGTCTGCATTTCCTTCAGCCTGACACCCAGCAGCACCGCTCTGGCTATGGTGCTGGGCAGGAAACAGATGGAGAAGACAACGACAACAGACATGACCACGCACACAGCTCTCCTCAGTTTTGTCTTTTCCCCGACTGTCTTCCTCCTCAGCCGGTGGACGATGCGCACCGTGCAGTAGATGAGGATAATGAAGGGGATGATGATCTGGGTGAAGTAGACCACCTTGAAAAGAAAAGAAAAGCGACTATGAATGTGATACCTCATACAGACAGTTGACAGAGTTAGTTATCCATATCCCTTCATCAAAGATTATTTGTTAGGTGCTGAGCTTTCTGACTGATATCTCAATTTTACTCCTCAGCAGTCCTAGTCATCTCAAACTCTTATCTTCAAGTCTTCACTTGTCTTGTTTTGTCTAAGCAACAGCCCAAAACACAAAGATACTGTGCAGTAAAGAAAACCAACAAATAATCACATCTGAGGGTGGATTTTTGCTTTAAATTTGAATTAGATGATTAATTAAAATAGTTGTAGATTATTTTTCTGTTGATCGACATGCCAGTTAATGGACTCGTCAAACAAAATATAACATTTTAAGAATTTAAGATGCTGTGATGCCCAGACAGGTTTGTTTATGCTGCCTGTGGCAAGCTGTTAGTCAGGGAACTAGGGGAATTAGATTAACCATTAAAGCTATTAAACTGTAATGGCTGTCAGCTTTATGGGAAGTCTGCATACAGGTATGAGGAAGGGTAAATAACTCTAGTTCTTAGTAAGTGTTGAAAGCGGTTAGCTTCGGCAGGGTTGGTTTAAATTGGGCTATTATTTATGACCCCATGTGATGATTAAAGCCTCTTTGGTTTCCATGTCACAGTCACCAAAATATTTACAGCTATCACTACTGCAATATCTGAATCAGAGCAAAAGTAACCATAACAATACCTCTCTGAAGGTGTCTGTCACATCATGAGAAAAAGTCTCGACTTTGCGGCCGTGGCTGTTGCAACACTCAAAGGTGTTAACCATAGTGGGGATCGTCAGGGGCAGCAAGAGGAGCCATATGATGATGGAGATCTGAGGACTTTTCTTCAGCACCTTGACAAAATTCTTCCTCCCAAGATGTACCACGTTGAAGTAGCGGTCGAGGGAGAGGGTGATGAGGAAGGCGATGCTGGCCCCTCGGTTGAGAAACAGCATAAACAGCATTGTCTTGCACAGCACTTTATTCGGGCTGCGTCTCTGGCCATGATAGTAATGGTAGACCTTGGCAGGAAGACACGCCACCAGCAAGAAGTCAGCAACCACAATATTGAACAGGAAGACACTTTTGTTCTTCCAGAATTTGAACCTAAAGAGGAAGTAAATGACAAAACAGTTATTTGCTTCACAGTTGCAAAGTTTACTCTGCAGCAAGAGTAATCATAACAGAGCGGAAAGCCTGTTACGCCGATCAGAATCTCGGCACGCCTCTGTGTGTGTGACTATTCACTTATCAGACTGACTCACCATGCCTAATCGTTTATCTTTTATTTCTTAGTATTTCATAAATGCCACTACTTTTCTTTGTGCATCGTATATTTCAGTGATGGAAACAGACAATGGTTCCAAAGAGAAAACTCTCTGCCTTTTCAGCACTGTCAGAGATACTCTTTATCTACAGCACAGAATGTTCCACATGCCATACGTCTATCCATTTATCTGGCCTAGTTGTTCAAAACCTTTAATCTGTATAACAGTGATCCAGATTTGGACATGCCATGTTTTACTATCTAGGATCAGATAATCCATCTCACTTTTGTGCGAGTTTTCAAAGCAACACTGATCTGGCCCACCCTGATCTGGATCCAAACTGTTCAAGATTAACAAATCCCAATATATCAGTAATCTAAATAGGACTACATATCACAGTGTAGGCTACTAGCTATGTAAAGAACAACAGGTTGAATGGGGCCACATTGATGTGCTTTTATTTAAAGAGACAGAAAACAGCATGGGGATGCAATGTTTAGACACTACATTAAACATTGTCATTGTAGTTAAAATAAAGTATAGAGCCTGACGATAAAATCAGCCAATACTAGCCCGTCACAGATATATCAGTATCGGTGCTTTTTATTTTTAATTGTTTTTTTTTTCTTTACGGAACATAATGCAGCAAAAAGACACTTGGGATAGTTTATAATTATTAAACCACCATTGAGGTCTACTATTTCAGTACACTGATGTCATTTATAATAGTAAAGTTTATTGCTAAACTGTAAAATATGTGTGTTTTTGTATTCATATATAATATATATGTGATATTGGCTGATATACCAGTATCAGACTTTTTTACTGTATTGGCATCCGCCTCAAAAATACAGTATAGGTCGGGCTCTAATATAGTGATGCATGTTAAGTAAGTTAAGTAATTTTTGTTAGATATTTACAGCTATTTGGGGAATTATTTCATGGGGTCAAAATTTACTTTACTGAAAGGCTTAATACTCTAGGTAGCAATTCAGTTCAAATATATAAATAAATGTATATATATTTGACAAATTTAAACATTTTATTACATTTTGTTCCTTGAATGCACCATGAATCCACCCTTCTGCCGGAATCAGGATGATCCTGGCTTTTTAGATTAAGGTGTCCCAATCCTACATAACGTTTTGAGCAACACATACTGATGGTTTGATCCAGATCAAAACCAAGACTGAGTGAACTAGTCCAATTTCAGAATCAATATCTTCTTTTAAACAGCACATTTTCAAGATTTGATCCAATCCAAAATCCGATCAGATTACTTCTGAACAACTGGGCCAAGATTAGCACACACACAGCTCCTCTTGTTTAAAAAAGACTCAGTGAAAAAGAAGAATTCACCAGGGGTTAATATGATTTGGTTCACAAGTGATGTAACTATAAAAAGAACTAACATCACTACACATGTTTTTTTTGTCTTATTACAGCAATTTGAAATTAGGTGCATGAACCCTATACAACCTAAAAGACCCACTTTGGGAATGTGTGTAAGTTTGTAGATAAGGTCAGTGTTTTCCATCAGTGAAATTCCCTGTTAATAAACAGATTTTGCCAACACATGAGAATCCAAACAGGATGTTCTCACTGCCTCTCCTTCGACTCACTGGTGTGAGCATGCATCTTTTAGGATTTCTTCCTAGCAGTCATGAAACTACAGTGGTACTAAAAATGTATGACGTGATTCACTGAATTAAGACACAACTTAAACTGATCACAGCGGGTAAAATGCTCACCACCACCATCTAGTAGTAGTAGCTTAAAATCATCCTGACTTATTAAGGCTGCTGCCAAGTGACCTTATTGACCCTCTTGTGTTATCAAGGTTTAAATCACCCAGTGAGGCATGTGGAAATTCTCAGCCGATGAGTCGTGCATACATTAATTATCACTTTCAACTTTTTGGCTGAAAGTTGAAAGTTTCCATCTCTGAATGCTTTCTCTGAATTCTCACTGACCACTCTAATCTACGTACTGCTTTTGAGCACTTTCAGAAAATAGGGCAAAGGGCAGTGATAGAGAGATTGTGTTTTCTCATACCTGAAGATGAAGATGTAGAGGACCGACAGGTTGAGCGGCAGACCCAGCACGAACTCTCCAGCCATCACCCAGGAGAGGATTTGGTATGTGACATTAGTGGGTGCTTTGCAGTGGTCAATCGTTGAATTTGTAGACATGTTTCGCTGGCTGAACATAACCGTCTTGAAAGTAGCAATACTTTTACAGTAGTCAAAGTAGTCCTATTTAATGTAATACAAAAGCAGTAGGAAGGATAAGGGTTAAAAGTGTTTCCAGGCAGGCATCACAAAGTTAAATTCTTCATTTTGGAGGTGGTTGTAGCTGCCTCTGACTTGGAATCTTCTCTCCTCAGGCACTGATTCCCCTTCTCACTCTGATCCGTCAAATTCAACAGTCCCCTTCTGAGAGCCTTACAGTGATTCTGGAGCTCTATCATGACCTGGCTGGCTGTGCCAAAACATGCTGAGGAGACAGCATGAACTGAAAAGGAAAAAAAAAAGCACTGAATATAGAGGAGAGAAAACACCCTGTCTCAGTGAGTGTGTTAGTCCTTTTTATGTGAGGCTGCTTCTGATTCTTCAGAGAGGAAGAAGTAGTTGTAGGCTGGAGGTGTGGTTTAAAGAGATGGGTTTAACTTTCTCAGATTCACAGCATAGAGGATACTGGTTTCAACGCCTTCTTACAACATTTTAAAGCAAACTTTTGTTGAAGCAGGTGACTGATAAGAGAAGGCGTCATGCTCTTTTCAGTTTCTGTATCACATACACAGAACTGGAAAGTTGTCCATTCACGGTGTTTTCCAGGAGGAGAAATGCTTGTGAAATTCCTCAGCTGGCTGTCCTAACAAAACCATCATGCCTGCACATGTCTGGCTTTATTTTTGGATATGGTGACAACAGGACTTAGAAAACTGGTTCTTTAAGGAAAATGACATAGAGTTAATAATAGAGTTCTGTTGGTACAAGATCATGTTGATGTTATATAGACAGAAGGACAAAGAACTATAAAAACAAAAAGCTTGTATAGAATATAGTTAGTACTGCATGTACATTCATTTTGATCACAGAAGGTTCATTACGTGCCTTCAAGTGTAAATTATGATGAATGGGGATGAGGTTAAAGGTCTACTTCACCCCCTAAATGACCATTTGTTTATCACTAAATGTTACACTGAATTCTGGCGTGCCTCCGTTGAACGAAGAATCCAAAAACAGAGAAGTCTTTATGAGTTTAAGTCATAGGTGATCGTGTGTATTGTAAAGGCTTAGTCCAGGTTCAGCAGAGTCACACAATACCACAGATAAACTAACTGACCGAAGCAGTTGTAGACCAGTCGCTCCCATGTTCTTTTGAAGAGATTTTAGAAAAGGACTCTGACATACTGTACCAAGCTGACTAGTGGTCCCTGGTTACTGTCGGGCTGTCGGTGAGCATCTGCAGCCCTAGTTTTCGTGGTTTGTCCTGCACTGTTGGCACTAGTTGGTCCTTGTTGACTTTTTTTTTTTTGGCCGATTATGTTGAATCAGCGTCAGAGATGGCGGAGCCCATCAGTCATCACTCTGATTGGCAGTTCAGCTCACTCCATGAGAAGAGGAACGTTAGTGAAGAGAGCAAACAAACAGCTAAAGTCAAGAGGACATGAGATCAAAATAAACTTGTTATATTAGGTAAGACTATGTTTGAAGCCATTGAGCTCTTTAACAGAAAAGGTTCATGATGGTTTGTGTTGTTGTTTGCCAGCTCACAGTAAATATCCTTTGTTCTTTCAACATTCCTGTTGGTCTTCTAGTTTCCTGTTTTTAATGACAAATACAGACCACCAACCTGCTCTTATGGAAAGTTATTTCCTCTCATGCAGGCAGAGAACATACATGCTAGTTGGTCGTTTGCATTAGTCTTTGCGGAGTGCTCAGGTGCAACTTTTTGGTTTAGACCCAAGCGATGTTAGGCAATGCAACACTGGCCCTTTGTCACTACTAGTTCTTAGATGTTGGTTTGATGTGGCTGGGCCTAAAGCTTCACTTTCCATTTACTTCCCCTCTAGAAAGGACTGACTATTTACTAAATGAGAGAGTAGTAATAAATGAGACTTGGATTATGATTCACGAGTTGTGTGAGGTGTTTGTTTTGATATAGTTTTTGTTGTTGAGAACAGCCCCAATTACTTCAATTCCTCAAAACTTCCCCGTTTTTAGATTCTTAGCTCACTGAAGGCAATTCAACATAACACAGTTTGAGTAATTGATATAAAATAATCATTTGGCTGTTTTCCTTTAAACCAGAAAAAAGTGCAGCAGGAAATGATGCTTGTGTATTCATAATGAAGAAATTAAATTACATTGTTTAAGTTAAGTCAAATTCATATGACTGGACGTGACTTTTGAACATAGTTTTTTCTCCACTCTTCGGAAATATTTCTGGGAAATATATCAGTCAGTACTATACTCAGCAGTTCAGTTGAAGTATCTATCATCAATCATGTCTAAATTGCAGTGACATGAAGCTATGGTTGAAGTCATCTTTCTCAATCACATCTTCTTTGAAACATGGTAGAAGCTGGTTTTAGGGAAGAACTAGAAGTGCAAACAGTGTTGAAGTGATTTCTCAACCCTCCAAGGTGTTGAAGGTTTCTCTAGTTTGACTCAAATACCCTTTTACACCTTTTGCCAAACAATCTTTATAAGATAATGAACACTAAAACATTGTTAATGTAAGTTCCAGTCCTGGGATTCAACTTTATTTATACATTGCACCATGTAGTTGTCTTAGAGAAACCTTGACAGACAGAAATTTTCTTTCAAACTGTTTGTTCTGTCTGCTGAAAGTGAACTCTTTGAGCATGACAAAGTTTTACCACTTTGTCACGCTCTCTCCCAGACAAAGTGTTATATTGCACAAAAGAGCAATGCCGCATAGATTCTGCAACAAACCACATGTCTAAACAAAGTAAGCACATTTAGACACTTGGTGTATTGCACCTCTGACCACAACAGTGCCTCTTTTAATAATTATTGCAACATTGCCGTCCTGCCACAGACAGGTTGCGTACTGTTCCTGTTTAAAATGACACAATGATTCCGACTATTCACCTACAGGTATCATCTTCAAACCCCCTTTAAAGGTAGAGAGATGGATAACAACACTTGTACATTTTGAAGCATCAAGATAACAAATGATAGACTTCTGTTTGTATTTTATAGAAACTGAAGTGCGACAACAGCAAAAGGAAGTAAGAAACAGATGCATAGTGTAGATAAGTAACCCAAACGCAAATAGCAAAGTGGGATAGAAGCATGTGCAATTCAGAGAATTATCTGAGAATTGATAACGTGTGCTCTTTAGTGGATTTATCTGATTCACAGAAACATTTTAATAGCACTGAATGTTGCTTGTTCTTGTAGCCTTGTGTCTTTGTGAAAAAAAAGTCTAATATGTTGTGGGAACATCTTACAACATAATACAATCTAATACTGCAGCACCACAAACTATGGCCTTAAAATGTACTCAAAAGTAAAATCATGACCTCTAATACATATCTCTCCTTATAAAACCGATAAGGCAGATCAAATAATCTGACTGGTTGTTAGTTGTGATATAATAACCATATATAACAGCAGTGACGCCTAATTTTAGTTCCCTTACACAATACTGTATCACTCCATGTAGCCTTCTAACCATAGAAATTGGTAACAAACTAAGCTAGTTACTAGCTAGCTAACTAGTTATGCTGTGTCTCAAATCGTGTACTTACACTAATATGCTTTCATGTAGTATACTATGTGCACTATGTACTTACTGGTGTAGTGCATGAATTTTGACAGGATAGTGTTGTTTCAAACCAAACATGGCTGTTGTGCACTTACCGGAAATGACGACCGCAGCTGTTAGCCAGTTAGCAAACTAGCATTAACATTCGTGTTATCGTTCGCGGTACCAAAGCATTACAGACTGCTAAATTAACCCAACAAACATACTGCTGGCTTATACCCGACAACAGTATAGTAGTGCTTAGTGCAAAAAATACATGTATATTTGTACAATGCAGCGACATCCACGGTCGCACAGTCCTCGGCCACCATTTCCAGTTTGAAAAGTGGTCCCTCCCCTTCCGCTATGTAGCCAAAATGGCGACCATTGAGGGTGAGAAGTGTCCATAGTTCCACACTCCACTTCTTGACTGTTTTGAGTGCACCATCTGGATACTCATAGTGCACTGCATTTTTCCATACTTCTCAGTTTGAACGCAGTTATGTGCTTAATATATTAAGTGTAAGTACAGAAGTACGCGATTTGATATACAGCACTAGTTAGCTAGCTAGCTAGCTTCTATAATCTAGAGCACTCATTCTTGAGAATTAGGACAAAACCTTACTTATTTTTTTATATTTACTCTTAAAGAGGCAACAGATAGATTTGGGTTTTTTTTAGCTTGGCGCCACCTAGCGTCAGCGGTGTTGCGCGCACTGTCGCAACGACCAAATTGACTGTGGGGATCAGAGATAATCAATAAAATGTAGGCTGTAAAGCCACCGGTATACCTCTATGTATATGTAGAATGAGAAGGTGTGTGGACACTATACTAAATAAATGAGTAAAGAGACCGAGCAACAATTATCAGATTTATCTGAAGAAAAAACAAATGTATCACTGTCCGAGTGCTGCCGTAGAATGGCAACGAGGATGTCAGCTGACAAACACTCACTACCCGGTCCCTGGTTGCTGCGATTTGCGATGCTGGCCAGCTAGGAATTAACTAGCAGCCAGTACAGTACAGTCCTCTCTCGTCTAGCTAACATTTAGCTGTGTTACTTATTGATCCATTAGAAAGAAAGCTAGCTGGACATCAGTTTTGAAGCCTCTTTGGTCACGGAACTCCCTCCATCTCTTGAACGCCTGACTGAGGTTTACTCTGTTTTTCCTCTTATCACTCTTGTCTCCAAACTTTGTCCGTCTGCCATTGAGCTCGTGACTCAACTATCTCGTGCCCAACTCCTCATAATGACCAGCTCTAGTCCCTGATTGGCTGACCGACCAGTTTTGCAATACATGACGCGTTTCCTGCCGTAAAGCAGATTTTTTTCCACGAAATTTCGCCCCTGGTTGTAGAAGCTTATTGCAAAGATTGCAGAGCCACTAAGTAACCTATGTAAACGCTGATTTTACTGTGACCACTACCCTGTGCAACCCACATTATTTTCATAATGATATACTTAGGAAAAGATGCTATCTGTTGCCTCTTTAAATTAAGCTGGAAAAGATTATTCAAAAGATCAAAGTCTTGACTGTCATAACTTGCAATGGGCCACCATCCCAATGATTTAATATTTAAAAGGGGTATTTTATTTTATTTTTTAAAGCTGCTAAGAGTTTCCTTAATTCTAAACAAAAAACTCCTTTAAACCATAATTCTTTTTTAGTTTTGATTTTGGAGGGCTGCAGAGTTGACCTGTTATGGTTTAGACACTCCTGATAGCGGTATTGATTAGTGAATTTATCAAAAAATAAAAAGCTTACCAGTACTTGAGCAGCATTTCTTTTTGGAAACCAGGAAGTGAGACTGGAGTCCTTAGGGTATAGCTATCCCCTTTTATACCTGATCTGACCTAAATTATGTTTTTGTAGAAATCAGACGGAGTTCACAAAAAATCTGGGACACATCTGTTAAGGGCTAACATTTTCACAAAAATATATTTTAAAACAAAGATGATTATAGCAGTACATTTTTACACTGATGTTATCAGTACATACAGTACTGTTAGTTTTAGATTTTGAAGCCCTCTAACACATTTAATTGTTGTGAATTGTCAGGGACAAGGTTGTTTTCTGGCTCAGGACAAGTTAAGAAGATAAGAAAATGAGAACAATCAAAATATTTTATAAATCATATTTATTTCATTCACATAAATACTTCTAAAATATTTTTTCAGCCCAGTAACTACATTAATGTATTGATAAATTATAATTTAAGGGGTATTTTTTGGAAGGACATGATTAGCCCAATTCTCAACAATAGATGAGAAACCTTTAAAGTCAACTTCGACCTTTGTGGTGGCCTAAGCTAAACAGGGTAGTGAATTAAGAAGGGCATGTTTCCGGGGTAAAATCTGCTGAACCTGAAAGACGACATGCAGAGATATTTAAAAACGAGGTCAATGAAATGGAAAAAAATTAGTTATTGGTGACCATAACCAAAAGAAAGTAGAGCAACGTCCTCCCCACAGCAAGTGACGCACATCTATCTAACAAAAAGAGCAAGCCCACAAGCAGGAAAGTTTTTCAGTGGTTGCACAATAATGGCAATATACAGATTTATATAAATACATACTGTAGCCAAATGATGAAATATATCTATGATCTAAAAAAAAAAAAAAAAGAAGCTGGGAAATCGCATAGCCACTGCCTTGTGCACTTTGTGCAGGCAGCTAGGAAGGCCTGTAAGAGTTCTTTATGAATGTGTTCTGAATTTGTTTGTAAAAAATGGTTTAAATTGAAATGTGTCTATAACTTTCATATTGTCATACTTGGTAGCTGTTTTATAAAAGCAATAGGTCACGCCAGGCAGTGATATGTTGTGGCCATATTACAACATAGCACAGCCTGTTGTGAGCTATTGCTTAATTATATTTATAGGCTATTGTTTTTTTATGGTATTGTATTGTAGGGTGTTCCTATTTTCCTATTTCCTCTGTATAAACTTTTTTTTACATTTATATTTCACAAATGGAAAACGACATGGCAATGAAGCTTTGTCTTCTGAAGTATATTAACTTTTCTATTGCTTTCTGGTGGAGTTAACATATTAAATTATGATGTCTTTGTTTTACACATATGAATATTTTATATTAGATTTTTTGCATGCATTTGCCAGATTGCGATATTCTTCGATGTCCTGAAGTAACCTTGATTATATTGTGATCATTTCAACCATGTTGCCCAGCCTTACTAATGAAAACAGTTTCTATGGGTTAAAATCATTTTCTCACACCGTAAGCATATTTTAAATATTTTTGCCTCACAGCAGCATTATATAAGCTAAATAAACAGCCAGCAATAGTTGGTAACACTAAATTATCCTATATAGAGCTGTGTTGTATACTACTCCAGTTTGGTATAAAAGCAGACTTGTCTATATGGTCGTCATTTCCAATTTGGACCATGTAGTTAAGTCCTCTTAGGGCGCATTCACACCAGGATAGTCCGGGGGACTCGGTTTGATTGGGCGGGGAATGCCGAAAAATTTCACACCTTCATTTGGTTCGGTTCACTTTCACACTGCACTTTTTAAAGCGGAGCAATTTGCTGGACAATGTCATGCAGTTACAACAGCTGCTCATTTGGGGGCAGTATTGCCCTAAACGACCACTGACCAGGAAGGAAAAAAGCATGAGGAAGAAGAAAACCTGGCTCATCGATTGTCCAGGACCTAAAATGGAAATCCACCCCCTTCAGCCAGCTTGATAACTGCGATACATAGTCCACTGACCATATATCAATAAGCACCTGTACCTCCTCACGTCTGCCCATGAGACATTTTCCAACTTTTTTTTTTCTTACCTCTGCTTCTTTCGGTTCGCGCTGTTGGCTCTGTTTTTTTTTTCTACCCAAAATGCACTGCGCATTACATCACTTCCTCTCTTTGGTTCGCTGGATAGTGCGTTTGCATTTCACACTGTAAGCAAACCGCACCAGGGTTCACTTGCAAGTGAACCGAGGCCCCCAGTTTTCAAGCACCATACCAGAGTTTGAATGAGCATTCACACCACTCCAAACAAATCGAACTATCCGTGAAAGCGGACCAGGGTTCCTTTAAAGCGGACCAAATAGTGCCAGTGTGAATGCGCCCTTACTCTGCTTTCACACCAAAGACCAACATCAGATCAAGGCCAATATTTTTGTGTCTGTGCTCTCCTGAGAAGCTGCACAGGGCACTCAGTCGTAGCGCGCACTACCTCGATTTTCTGTTCAGCTTTGCAGTTGAACTAAATTTAGAAAATCTTTGATCAAAAGTTCTGATGGCGCCAATATGAGTTCTAAATTGTTTTGTTACATCACAGCAGCTTCATTTTCAACAGATAAATATTTAACACATTTAACAAAACATAATCACCAAAGACAATTTGTTCAATACCTTTCAACGTACATTTGATCTGGTATGAAGCTCTACATTTAATTTTAGCATTGCTTAACCTTACGAAATCCCAGTCTCTTCAATTTGATGTTAGCATTTTGTATTTACTTTTGAGGACATGATTGAGGTTAGAGACAGTGTTGTTGGCAGCCCTTAATATGTTGTTACGGTAAGCTGACTCATAGAGTTTCTCAAGGGGTTGGCCTGCAATCTTTAAGCAGATTTTCATTCGGTGGAGCAGATGTGACTTTAAAGGTTGTGCATCTCTTCTTTTCAATCTTGCAGGACTTGAGTTTACAAATCTCACGCATGGGAGAAGATATCAGAGCGTGATGTGCTGGGTCAGAACATGGGTTTTGTTTGCATTCCAATGTATTCCTACGCATCGTAGTTAGGTGCTTTGTAGGATGCGTTGAGCAAACTGTGTGTGTGGGAACTCGTGTAAAAGACAGATTAGTCCATGTTAAAAGGAGAATCACGTGAGCTCAACTGTGTATCTTGCATTATGTACTGCGTAACATGCACACAGAGCTGTCCATAGCCTGTCTCTGTTCAGATAAGATGCACTCAAGAAATTATCTTTTCTTCATTTCAAGCATCTACAAACTATCTCTTTCTACCTCTGTGATTTCATGCACACACTTTTTTTCATTCATCAGGTTTCGGCAGTAATCCACTGACATGTCTCACAGCACCAGTGATAATGGCAACAGTATACACACACTCAGTGGTTTACTTTGTCCGCACTTAGAGCAAGGTGCTCTGGAAGAAATGTCTCTTAGATTTATCAGAATAGATATGAAAGGAAATGCCAAGGAGCATTTCAGGGCAATGGTTTGGACTCATCTTATGTTTCCTGCCACACGCACAGTCTCTTAGACATTGGCTTATTTCACATTCTAATCTGATTCTTTGTCCTACTCTCGCTTTTTATCTTTCTCTCAGTCTCTCTTGAAGGTTTGATATTTCCTGCCTGTGTGCCCATGCAATGGATTGGCTTGTTGCCCGTGCTGACTGCCACAAGCTCTGAGAAGGTACTTTATGACTGGTAAAGTGTTTTCTGTGAGTATTTGATCACGACTCTTTTAAATTAATAAAGAAGAGTTCGACAGAAAGTCTATAAAATACTATATAATTAATATATTTTAAATTAAAGCATCTTGTGTGCCACAGCTGTATTGCTTTCTTGCATTAAAGTTCGATTAATCAGTATTTGTCATATTAACAATAAATCAGATATCCGATGTGAAATGGGTCCCAACTGTACTGCTTTACAGAGTGTTTTTTTGGCTCATTCTGTTGGTTGTTTTGCTTTTACAGCACATTTCTTTTAGGATTTTCTCTCATCTCAAACAAGTCTGTCTCTTGAAGCAGCTTTCACCTGTTTTCAGCAAACAAGCTGTGACTAACCCACTGTACACTGCCTACCCAGCACAAAACAGCACAGAGGCAGAGTAAGTTTAAGAGTCAGATATGTTTCTAGCACCACATTCTCACTTCGACCTCATCACATATTGACGTTTAGTCATGGACTTTCGACGTCCACATACGACGTGCAAGGTACCCTGGGTGAGTTGGCTGTTGACATTCTGCACTGTGCCAACATACAGTCTCTTACATGCAGTTGCTTTCAAAATAAATGCACTACGTCGGTACAACACCGCAAATTGACGTTTTTTGTCCTTCAACAGCAAAAACATGAAGTCTGGTTTAGGCAACAAAAACACATGGTTAAGTTTAGGAAAAAAGAACAGGGTTTGGCTTCAGAATCTTAACACCAGTCTCTCGGGTGAAAGTCGGTGTTTGTTGGATCCGTCCACCACCCCTCCTGCCTGCCCCAATCGGACTTTCACCTCCTCAACTTTCATCCTTGTCCCACAGCATATCCCCCTGACCCCATCGGCGCTGTTAAACTATAACGGCAACTGGCCACGTATCATGCCGATATTAAAGGACTTTTTTGTTGGTTTCTGATGCCGAAATTCACTGCCCAAACACCGGATTTCAGCGGCTTTGGAGTAAGACCGGGCTCTTTCTAGAAAGTTGGTGAAGACCAAATCAAAAGGTGATAAAATGCCAAGGTTGGCAGTGTTGTGCATTAACGCAATAGAAGTTTGTAACTAATGAACGTTTGCTCTTGTGACTGTAAACGACAATCACACGCTGTGTTTTACGGCAGTCAGGGCTGAGAATCATTTAAAGAAATTACCATACCATACCGCAAAGTGATACTGGTACCAATAGAGTACTTTATTTGATACCCAAATTGTGAATTGATTGTCCTGTAGTATAGCCATAATTTGGACATTGTGCTGGCATCTCAGCACGCTGAACTGCCACACCGCGCTTGACTTCACCACACAACAGACTGCATGGGTTGCAGCTGCTGCTGTGGGAGTGTGAACTCCATGCTAGAAACAGTTCTGAGAGTTCGCCTGGCTGTACGCAAGCAGTAGCAGAGCTAACCGTTAGCATCACACATCACACATTTTGGTATTAGTGTGACTTTGATGGGACTGATCAACAGTTTGTAGTTGGACAATCAAAAGCAGTTATTGTTTGACTGGAGACGTTTCAATATTATTTGGTACTGGGTTATTTTGATTGACACCTTCAAGGTATTGAGTACTGGTACCCAGCCCTAATGGCAACAGAGGATTTATGGCACCAGGCATGCCAGTGTTGTGTCAAAGATGGTTTCCCCGTCTATGTGTTTCCCCCTTCCTAATCTGAACCAAACCTTTTTCCTTTACCTGACCACAGAGGGGGACGATATGCATTTGAACAACAGCACAACATTCTATGTTCTATGTAATGGGGGAACAGACTTTGATTCAGACAACCCAGCCAGTTCATTTGTGTTATGAACAATTCAGGACAGATTACAATGGAAAAATTCGCACCTTTTTAGGCAAGTTGTGCCCACCATGTCCGAAAAAACAAGTCAGAACGTCAGCCACATTGTCAAAGAATTTGAAATGACACATCGAAGTGAAGCATCCAGCCAGTCTTGGGAAATATCTGCAAGTAAATGATGATTGCAAGGCTTTAATTAAAAAAAAAAAACAAAGCAAAAAAACATCAACTAAAGAAATCAAGTGGCCTAAAAATCAGTCAAACCAAAGAGTGAAGCAATTAATGAAACATTAACCAGATGCTCCTCAAATATCACAAATATCTTTGTATTTCTCCAAAACAGACTAACAATTGATATCTCTCTCATCACCAGGCCTGGAAATATTAGAGGAAACACTTTGTAAACATGGATAATGGAAAAATATCTTATGCAAACTGGATTAGATTAACATGCATTTTTTTTGTGTTAGTCATCTGATCTAGTTTTGAAAATACATCATGGTTTATACTGCAGCGCTGTATCCATTTATATGTAGAATAGATTTGAGGTGATTCAGAGAGCTTTTCACGCTAACATGATGTATGTTGTATAATTTAAAAAAGAGTTATGTAAAGTTCCTGAACAGCAAAACATTGTTTTTGGCAGCTACAATAGGTCAAACGGTATCAGCTCTGATAAGTCTATCACTATAATAAGAAACATCTCATTTTTCCCCTCACATGCTTCCTTTCATCCCCATCCCTGTCCTGTCTTTCATTCTCTTGGGTTTGTGTGCGGCACCAAAGCTCCCAGTTTTCCCAATGCCATCTCCTCCATCAGATGGAAGGAGGCGTGAGGATCGTCCTGCCCCCACATGTCCCAGCCAGGGTAAGAACGAGCTATCATGTCAACACTATGTCTCTATTTACACAGACGAAACAACCGATCTTATCTGACCCACATTTCATATTAACATGTTGAGTCCTGTTGTAGACAGTATTTCAAAAGTTCAGACTTTGGTGACTTGGAGAAGTCACAGAAGAAACACTAGTCAATTCTGGTAAAATATGCAAGTGGCTGGTACATTTTCCTAGAGGAAATCTTCCCTTTTTTGTTTCTTTGTTATCCTTTGTGTTTAGTCATAAGGCCAACATAAGCTGATTTGCAGTGTACTGAAGTCACCTTACAGACTTAATTTTCACTTTAGTGTATCAAACATTTACCTCTTTTCTTTACCTCATTTACCTCTTCTACATTTACCTCCAAAAATGTACATTCCAGAGAGCTTTGTAGTAACTAATGAATCTGTTTGCCATCCTTTTATTAATAGCTTTGCTTTTCAAACATGAAAGAGCAAGTAATCAACACCACACCCACTCCTTATCCCAGCACAGAAGTTTCAAGATTGCTTAAATGCGTGTTGACTCATCTGCACTTCATGGGAATGTTTGTGTGACAGCTGCGTTCTCAGCGCAGAGGTGCTGTTGGATATCAAGCTTCAAACGCATTCATTAGAAATCGAGACCATCAAATTAATTCAAGATATTTAAAGGCTCACATCAGCATAATTTTCTGAGCAGAAGGACGATGAAGGATCAGACAGCACACATGTACTCAAAGATAAAAATATATTTATACATTTACATATTACACCAGTAGTAAAAACACAAAAAGGACAAATATTTACACAGTGCCACCTGTAAAATTGAGTCATGAAATGTTTACTTGTGTCCGTCTCTGAATGTAATCTTTGATCTGCTACACATTTCTCTTACCGAAGATCAAACATTCCTGTCGACAACTTTAGATAGTTGAATGATGGTGGAGGGTATGACTTTAAAGCATTTATTGGAACTCTTTTAATAAAAACCCCAACCTATAACATGTTTAAACCATAGTTATTGGAACTCATGTAAATGCATTACATAAAATTATCATATGAATTTGGAAGATGCACTCAGATGCACTTCTTTTATATTAAATGTTTTTTATAGGGGCATATAAACCTAAAAGTTAACATCAGTAGTATTATCAGTATCTATTGACATTTGCAACAAAAACACAATTATTTATACAGCTGCACTAATGCTGCATTCATGTCAGGATGACTTGTCATTACTCGCAAGTGCTTGAGCCATTAAACACCTGCGTCCCAAATTTTAGAAGAAACTATCAATGAACTTTAGCACACATATCTCACTTCGTAGATGTTGGTGATTAAAGCTGTTTTTTTTTAGTTTAACAATTAGTGACAGTAAAGAAGAGGTATCCAAGCGCGAAAAAAAAACATTGTGTCCTACTTGTCATTTGGCCAATTGGTACATTTACAGTTGGAGTTACAAACATACTTAGTTACTGTGGATAAAACATTACAAACAAGAATTAAGTGTATGTATTGACAGACAAACTCTGTTCACACTATTCATGACCTTAAGACACATTACTCTGTTTACTCTGTAAATATTTACCTTGTTTTCATTCACTTAGAGTTAACTCATTGTCAGTTGTGCAGATGTAACATTTGCAAAGCCAAACAGGTTGTGTGTACAGCAGAGGTGTGGACCTGAGTCACATGGCTTGGACTCGAGTCTCAAATGTGATGACCTTAGACCCTACTTGGTAAAATCAAAAATACTTGCAACTCGACTGCGATTCATTAAATACAAGACAGAACAGAAACATAGAAAATGAATTGTTGTGGTGGGTTACTGGTCATAAGTGCTACATGCTATGAAAGTACAATGTCAGCACTACTTTTTATGATAAAGTTAAATCACACTTGTTTTGACAAACTTGTCTTAACAAATAAAATACACTTAGATTTTATGATGAGTTCAACTTGGAAAAAGGAAGTTGAATATTGTCCCACAGCACAAATGTCTCATTGTATTGTTGTAGTCTGTCACCATGTCAAACAAAGCTGTGACAAATACAAAGCAATCACAGTTTTATGCAATTTTGTGATACACAATGATGCATCTTTAACACACAGATGAGTAACATTTACTTTAAAGCTAAGCCCCAGAGTCATCAGACCCCAAGCCAGTTAACTCCTTAAATGAGTAAGCGATCTATCTATAGCCAGACAGCAACAACAGACATAACCTCACTCACTGTACTGTTACTAGTGATGACATCACCAAACTGAGTGAGATCACCCAGATGACTTATGGGAAGTATTGTTTGGTCTGATTAAAGGCATGATTGATGATTTATGTTGTGAGAGAAACGCTACATTTTTGATTCATTTGGGTACTGGATTAATGGTTGTCGATGTGGAATCTTTAAATCACCCAGACAAAACATATTGTACAGTATAATTAAACCCATTATTCTCTACATACAGTATAAACAGTTATTAAAATCTATAGTAAATCAGCATTAATGATCAGCTCCCCCATATTGGCCTTAAATATTATGCAATAGGGGGCTGACCATGGCCTAATATCCGCCTATTTGGGGCTCAGTACCATGCACACATTTGATACTCCTGCTAAAAGAGTCCATGTTTGTGAATACTGTCTCTGACTTCTGTCAAAAGAAATATTGGTTCCCTTAGTTTGGAACTTCTCCCCATTTACAGCTTCATAGGGAATGTATTTGACTAGATTTAAACATTTATGAGGACATGGTTTTATATATATTTTTAACTATAATTGATTAAACATTAAACACTAATGCTTTCCAGCTGAGGAAGCTCAGATAAAGGTTGTGTGAGATTGGTATGATTTCAAGGATCACATTCTGTTCTTTTTTCGCACTTGAAACACTTGAAAGGAATGTTCAATGGTCATAACTACTCGCTGTCCAAGAAAGAAAGAAATACAGATGTGCATACTTGGGCTGAGGGGCATTCCCCTTTTTAAAAAAAAAAAAAGCCTTATGTTTTACTGAAAATCCACCAACATTAATATATTCTAAATTAGTAGCAGACTATATGTTGACTTACCACTACAGTATAGCCACAATGCTGAATAACACATGACACACTTTGGAAGATCTGTAACTGTACTTCCTATTTACATCTCAGCCTCTATATTATTTCTGTTTTAGAATCAATACAGATAGAAACTTAAATAATTACTGTAGGTATTGTCTTCATAGCCCACTTTACATTCAGAGGAATCTCAGAACCCACAAGCTATTGGTCTGATGAAGATTTAGCCTCTGGGGCCAACAGCCAGTATTTTGGGGGTTCCCATGCAACCAGCAGATATCTAGATAACAGAGATCTAGGCAAGCACTTCCTCCGATACCAACATTTTGTCCTGTTGCCTCCAGATTTTTTATACATATACAGATATCTGTTTATTGAGATTACCTTCAGAGTCCCCTTTCATTAAGTATGTACATTTTTGGGACAAGTCAGTCTCAGGCAGAATTCTTTTAGGTGGGTCAGGTGTCACCACACAGAGAGACACCCTCTGTTTTCCATGAATTTTAAATGACATTATTTCGTCGAGGTTGCGATGTGTTCCCTGTTGAACTTTCTAATGGCACCGGAACTTCCTTGACTAAAAACGGGAAATAATTGTTGAGGTAAAGAGCTTTAAACTTGGTGCTGCAGAAGCAGTAGACCAGTGGATCCAGCAGACAGTCCATGTAGGAGAGGACCATGAGGCCGTCAAAGGCCACAGCAGCTTTATCCTCCATGGCCTCTGGCCACTCTTGGACCCGCGCTATCAGCAGAACCATCCTGGCTATGGTGCAAGGGAGGAAGCAGAGGGAAAAGACCACCATGACAGAGGTCACTAGAATGACAGCTCTCCTCAGCTTGGTCGTATCCCCGACTGTTTTTTTTCTGAGCCGGTTGACAATGTGCACTGTGCAGTAGACCAGGATGACGAAGGGGATGAGAATCTGGGTAAAGAAGACCACTTCTCGCAAACTGTCCACCACATCCTTAAATCAGAAAAAAGGATCAACATTATTTTTATATACATCACAGACAAATTCTTGTTCTTGATTGTTTAGCCATTATGTTCCTGCAATTTGTACATCAGGACAGGTAAGCTGTTAAACCAACATTCTAAATATACGTCTTTTTTATGTAAAATCTTAAAGGGACAGAGATGTTGGTCTTCTCACCAATGTAATGGAACTAGATGGCACTCGGCTTGTGGTGCTCAAAGCGCCAAAAGAATATATTTGAAAAACTAAACAGCAACGTCTTTTTCCAGAAATCATGACCCAGTAACCCAAGATAATCCACAGACCTTGTTGTAACTGGTTTCCTTTAGGAACTATTTCTTTCTACCAAACTACACCCACCAACTGTGCAGAAGGAAGAGTGCATCTACTTATGGATGAGTGACTTGTGCTCGTGACAGCACGAGGTGTAATGCTGTAATGTTAGCTAGCTCAGTGGTTCTAGGTGAGCTAGCAGTAGATGCAGGCTTCCTTCTGCGCAGTGATACAGTTGGCGGGTGTAGTGTGGTGGATAGAAAATAGTTCCTACATGAAACTGCTCACAACAAGGTCTGTTGACTGTCTTGAGCACCTAGGTCATGATTTCTGGAAAGAGACATTGCTTTTGAGTTCTTCCAATGTATTTTTTGGCACTTTGAGCTCCAGAAAACCAAGTGCCATCTCTTTCCATTACATTAGAGAGAAGGCAGTCATCTCTATAGCCGATATCTCCAACACTCAGCAACTCAGACCAAAACAATCTAGACGGATAAACAGCACCACAGGTAAGAGGAAAAATATGGATTTTTGATTTTGGGGTGAACTGTCCCTTTAATTTGTGAAGTAACTATTAATGATGTGGAGTAAAAAGTGAAACATTCCTCTCTTAAATATAAAGGAGTAGAAGTATTAAGTAAAATAAAATGCAAATTATTCTTCAAAATTGTACTTAAATACAGCACTAGTAAATCTACTTACTTTTCACCACGGGACAGGTGTTTGTAAAAGTAGCCAACAGTATTTATTCTTCTGTACTAGTTCACCAGAAAAACTTAAAGTGACTGCAAATAATGGATGAGGATATAAGCATTCTCGGAACCCATCGGCTGTATCGCCGCCTGACTTCCGGCATGGCGATGGCGATACAGCTTCTGGGGGCAGACCCCCGATTTTTGGGCATTCTGATTTGATTTCGGCAGATGAGGCGAATTTCCGTTTCCGACATCCGTTTATATCTAAGTAAATATGCTGAACCATTGCGATGGATTCAGAGTTTGCAGTGACGCCAATTATGTTCTGCCTCGTTAGTTCACCGCACAGACCGTTTAACCAGGCAACAACTGCAGCTGGCTCAAACGTGATTGGTCAATATCACGCGGACTACAAACAGCCTAGCACCGGAAACCAGGGCTCTTCCGCTCTTCTTCTGGAGGCAAGATCTCCGGGGTTTGCCTACAGACTCTACATTCACTGAATGTAGAGTCTGTATATAGAGACTAGGATATAAGCAAGGGACTGTGGTATAAACACAGTCTCTACCGTACAAAGACAGTTGACTTTCTTTCATGTCATACACTATTTTCTTACACAGGGTACTTCGTCCTGCATTAAATCCTCTTTTTTTATGACAATATTATTGTTGTGGTTTCAACACGCACATATCTTTTCCAAACTACAGCCTTGTCATGTGTGGTGCAATTTGACACACTCCAGGTTTAACACGCCTCAACTAAAGCAATGCTGTGTCAGTGCAAAAATAGCTCTGGAAACAGGCTCTATCTGAGTGGCGCTTGTTGAATGAGATTACCTCTGGTATACTCTGTTCTCTCTGGGAGGATGCCATGGTCCCACATACTTCATTTCTGATTAGGCCTTTCATCAACTTAATTAAATATATTTTGTCATTTTCTTATTTTTAACATCATTAGCCTCTCGGTTACTTCAGGCTGAGTAACTGTTGGCATAAAATAGCAGTAGTGGAATGTAACTAAGTACTTTTACTCAAGTACTGTACTTAAGTAGAAACTTGAAGTACTTGTACTTTGCTTGAGTCTTTACTTTTCATGCCACATTATACATCTCAGAAGCAAATATTGTGCTGTTTACATTTTTTTTAAGTTACTAGTTACTTGTCAAATTAAGATTTTTGCATACAGCTGCAATGATTAGTCAATTGACAGAAAATTGATTGGCAGTTATTTTGATAATCGTACAAACGGTGTTTCCTGGGAAAACTTTATGTGGTTCAAGCTTCATGAATGTGAGGAATTGCTGCTTTTACTTTTAACTACTCAATTTATTTTTATTAATGTTAAACGTTGTACTGTTGGTTGGACAAAACACACATTGTGAAGGCGTCACTTTGGGCTCATGGCTCAACCGATTAATAGTGAAAATAATCAGTTTCGTCCATAATGAAAATAAACATGACTTAATGGATCAAAATAATCTCTACTTAAATTAACTCCAACAGTAAAATCCCTGCTTTCATATTAATGCATGAGTTATAATCTAATGATACATTATAATACAATCACAGGGGACATTATTCATAGTTGATACTTAAAGTACATTTTCCGGATTAAACTGACATCCTCTGACAAAAGTTCTCACCGCATGACTTTTACTTGTAACCGTATGTTCACGATGTTGTTTTAGTACTTTTCCTTAAGAATCTGGCTACTTCCTCTTTCACTGTAATGTTGTGTGAACTGTGTGTTGCATAAACGAGAATGACACAGCATTGGATGTGATGACATCGAAAACGTGCTCACTCAGCACTGTGTTGCCACATGGTCACAGCTCACAATTATTTAAGAGAGAACAACATGACATGAACATGCCCTTACAAAAAAATTTCCAGTAACGCAGATCGGTTCGGGATCAATCATTTTCCGCTCGTATGCTCATTTCTTGTCATTTCAGTCATCTTATGACATGCACTATAACAGAGTTTTGGGAACAATTCTGAGAACCTGTCAAACTTAGGGAGAGATGCACAGTGACAATTTACACAAATCACACATTCAGCATGGAAACATTACCTTAATCAAGGCATCCTCTTTTTTGTCACCTTCATTATGGCTGTGGCTGTTGCAGCAGTCGAAGTTCTTGAGCATGGTGGGGATAGTAAGAGGTAGGAGAAGCAGCCAGATGAGGATCGAGATGTGAGGAGATTTCTTCAGAGCTCGCAGGAGATTCTTTCGACCAGGGTGTACCACGTTAAAATATCGATCAATGGAAGTCACTGTCAGAAAGGCGATGCTAGCTCCTCGGTTTAAAAACAACATGAAGAGCATTGCTTTGCAAACGGTGTCATTGTCACTTCTCCTCTCCCCGTGGATATAGTTATTTGCCTTTATGGGCAAACAGAAGAGCAGGAGGATGTCAGCCAACACCAGATTGAAAAGGAAGATGTTGTTGCTGTTGGATTTCCAGAATTTCAGCTTGAATATGAAGAGGTGGATGACAGATGCATTCAGAGGCAAAGCCAGAATGAATATCACAATCATGACAGCTGCATAGAATTTATACAGTGCCCTGTTTGAGGCCTCGCAGTCCTCAATATGTTGGTAAGTTTGGTTTGTCATCGGAGCAGTCAAATACTCTAGCTGAGACATGAGTAAATATTAATTACAAGCTCAACACAAAGAGCAAAGTTATCTCCTCTAAACTAACAAGGCAATCACTTCACACGTGGAGTCTCACCCAACAATCACAAGGAAAGAAACCTGCCAAACAAGTTTCTTCAGCGTCTTCAGTCGTATTCCTCCTTCAGGTTTTAAATTCTCTCAGTCCTTGTGTGTGTGTTCCTGGTCTCCAAAGTCATTCAGGTTTGAGTGTCCTGTTTTTGTGAGAGTCAGTATCAGGTCTGGAAGTGATTCTGCTCAGTGTGCAGAGCAAATGGGTGACGCCTTCTTTGAGTTTGACTTGCAGTTCAGCCCTGTGCTTGTAGCTCCGCCTTTTATAGCCCGGGGAGGTGACTCACCCTGCTGCTTTTCCACTGTGGGACCAGTGGCACTGACAAGGGCCAAGACCAAGCTGTAGCATTTAAAATACAAATAACCCAAGCTCTATTTCTTAACAGGAAAGTAAGACTCTTAACTAAGGTTAAACTTCAAACACAGAGGTGGAGATATTTCTTTAAGTGATGCAATTCGATTAAAGACTTGCATGCCGTGTTGAGCCTTGACAAGCCCTCTGTGTGAACCAAGTCAGAACAGTCACATACTGATAGCTCAAGCTGATATGACGTTTGACAGACAGCCAGTCATATGAGGAAAAAAAACATTATGGAAACTTTTCTCGCAAAGCATACTGCTATTTCCTGGCACAAACTGTGAGAATTAACCATTTTGCTACTCTGAGGGCTTCAGTAAATCCCAGAAGCTACTGTGTGACTTACAGTTTCTCATGAATGGCAGCTTTGGAGTGTCTCAGCTCTTTGCTCTCTGGCTCAGTGTCACCGTTTTAAACTGTACATCTCCTCCACACATGCTAAAAATGTAAAGGGATATTCAGAGCGATATTCTCCTCAGAGTACGCAGATGTGGATCCCTGGGAGTTGATGATAGATTTACATGAATGCATGAGGAGATTGACATAGTGCTGCTGTCAGTGGTTTCTACTATGTAAGGAAAAGTAAATGAGTTTGCATGGAATGTTGCGTCCTAAGGGAGGAGGATTTCTTTCAGGGAGGGGGAAAAGGGGTTAGCCTTAGGCCTCACACTCCGCTGTGCATGCCTTGAACTTTGCATGCTTCAAACTCCTTCTCCACTTCAGCTACAAGTCCAGACAAGCTCATAAGTTTGAGACACGTTTTAGAAATGTGGCGAGGACATTACCTTTTTTCAGATCAGGTTCATGATTTACTGTAAAGGCCACCTTTACACACGATTAGGTCTGAGAAATGTTAACCTAATTAGCACAGTTATAGTGCCTGAATTATAAATCTACATGTCTATTTTGTTTGTTGTCCGAGTCATAGAATAGTTTTACTGCTTTATTGCTGGGTAAGATATCTGAATTTGTTTGCTTTGATCTAGTTAGACCTACACTGAGTGATCCTTGATTTAATCTATCTTGTCTCAGACTTGGCCTTGTCAGATGAGTATCTTTTCTGTGCTGCTCTTTTTTTTTAACTGATCCTTGACCTCCCATTCCTCTCCTGTGCTCCCTCCTCAGACAATGATTTAATTGTATGTTGGGTTACTCAGTCAACTATGCAGTGGATCAAGGTGTAATTAAAGCCCAGCAGTCTGGTCTGCTGCCCCTTGGTACTGCCCAATCATACTTAAGCTACCTGGAGGATTACTTTTATGACTAGAAAGGGCAATTTCATGTCATATTTTAACACTGTGCCTCATTTTCTTACAGTAACCTTTCCTACAATTGGAAGTATGGATATTTTCAATAATTTATACACCAATCAGCTAAGACATTAAAACCACCGGCTAGTCAAGTGAATAACATTGATCATTTCATTACAGTGCAATGTTCTGCTGGGAAACCTTTAGTCCCGGCATTCATGTGGATGCCACCTTACATGCTCCACCCACCCAAACACTGTTGCGGAACAAATTAACCCCCTCATGGCAATGGGACCCCCCGATAGCGGTGGCTCCCCCTGCAGGAAAATACACCATGCCACACTCAGGAATGGCCCGAAGAACTGAATTCAAGGCACCAACCTGGCCTCTGAATTCCCCAGATCCAGATCTGATCAAGTGTCTCTAGGATGTGCTTGTACCCCACCTCGTAACCCACAGGACCCAAATGATCTGCTGCCATCCGCCACAGGACAACCCCGGTGGTCTTGTGTCCATGTCCCACAACAGGTCACAATCTGATCCAAGTGGGCCCCACCGTGGATCGGGGGTACCTCTGGGTTTCAGCCACATCCCACGAATGCTTGTTTAGATGGGGAACTGGGGAATTCGGAGGCAAGGTTGGTGCCTTGAGCATTGTCCTTCAGACAGTGAAGGTTTCTGTTTATGTTGTTCTGCCCTCATTGTTTTGTGCTTCAGATTTTAATCGTCAAAGTTGGCCCATATCCAGTGAAATAGCAGGATGATTACTTTTATGTTGCTGCATAAACTGGTGTCTACAGATGCCGTTCCAAAGTCTTCATCGTGTCAATGAAGCACACAGATGATTAAGGATTAAGAAATATTAAGAAGACAGATTATTTATTTTCTTAAAATTTGTCCAACAAGCTTTATTAAAATGTGACATTTTATCGTTTTCTTTAGTTATTAAAATGAACAGTGATTATTAACCTAAAGAAACGTGATCATGGCTTGTTTATTGTGAATGTTTAAATAGAGCAAGACTCCGAGAAGTGTAGCTTTGCAGCGTCAGAGGAGAATCTGTCAAAATAACAATCAGATCACTATACTCAGTTTGTCAAGCCAACCTGTGACCCACTAACACTTACTGTAAAGTTGTACCTGCTGCTATAACTCACAGTGGTGCAGAATTTTTCTCACACTGTCATCCATACTATCTCACAGGAGGCTGAGATGTTTGGCACTCATCCAGTCACATACTTCTGATTTCCAGCTTGCACACAGCGAAGCTTTCCTTCACCTCCTATCCTGGAGATTCACTCCTTTCTCTGCCTTAAAATATTGTATCATAAAGAGAAGGTTCACCTCAAAATAAAAAAAAATAAAAATCTCTTATTTGCAGTAGATTTCTGGAAAGAGACATTGCTGTTGAGTTTTTCAAATGTATTTTTGGCACTTTGAACACCACAAGCCCAGTGCCATCTTATTCCATTATATCAGAGAGAAGGCAGACATCTCTACGGCCGATATCTCCAACACTCGGCAACTCACATCAAAACAATCTAGATTGATAAATAGCACTACAGGGAAGAGGAAAATGGCTATTTTTGATGTTGGGGTGAACTGTCCCTTTAAAGTTTGTCCTGCCTTCATGTCTACCATTCAGATATATTTAGATCCAAAGAAGAGACAGCACAGCAAAGGCACTCACCTACCACCACAGGGACTCACCAGACTGTGCACAGAGATGGATACCAGGACCCAGTCAGCCTCTCTGCTGACCCTGAAGACAGGTACTCAGACGGCTGGCCTACAACTCTGGAGGCTTTTCATTTGTTACTTGTAAACCTACTTGGACTGCACATACTATAAAGCAGAACATGTGTCCCACTTCTTTGTTATCTTAAAGGGGAACTATTATACCTTTCCATATTTTCTATCAGATATATCAGTGATTCCCAACCTGGGGGTCCTGACCCCCACAAAAATCCCCAAAGCTTCATAGAGGGTCGCGTGGGCATACTAGGTCTCCTCTTCTTCAATATTATTTGATTGTTTTCTTTTACTTATATTTCCAAGTATAATTTAGTTGTTCTTTTTTCTGGCACCAAGGCTGATCAGATCTGCTTTGAGGGAGGAAGAGACCTTCGGGGAACGTGTAGAGGAGCATCTGAAAGTGCATGAAATCTCTGAGCCAAAACAGCTGCAGGTAAATTACATAATAGTATAGTATATAGAGTACTGTACTGTGGCATAGTGTCTTGGCATATTAAACTTCACCTAGATGACCTTCAGCTACGTAACAAACAACAAAAACAAGAAGAAACATCAAATCACCAAACACAAAGAATGACAGGATATATACATATATTTGCATTGCTGTTCTTTTAATCTAAAAATATGGAATACAGTTTGTTTGGATAGCATTACATTAACATAAAAAGTCTTAACTAATATTTTGACATATTTAACAGCTCATATAAGGCCTACAGAACAGAGCTATGACCATGTAATAAGACAAAAAGGAAAAACATTTTTAGTCGAGTTGTAACGAACTGAAATCGTCGGTCATAGTTTTCTTTTATCGCGCCATCCTGTGTTGAGTCTACTATTGCCATTTTGATCACAAATCATATGAATTGGGGAGGAAGGGACAATCCATCGGAATCCAGCTTAACTTTTCACTGGCAAACTATTGCAAGCTGTACATAACCATTTTTACCCCTCCAATAAAATTTAAGGTAGCCCACATAGGGAAATGGCTAAAATGCGTTCTATCAAATGTCATGCACATCTCTCTGAGGATTTTTTTCTTCAATCTTTATTCTTTCAGAACCGCAGTGGGATGACGACAGAGAGACGTCGCTACATGCAGGAGGGTGAGGGCATTTCCAGGATGGTCAGAAATAATTTGAAGGTCACTGATCAGCAGGAGGTCCGGAGGAGGGCTTCCCTTAGCCTGCAGCAGCCCAGCAGGAAGTTAACCTCCGACATCCAGAGACGCTCCTCTGCCCCTTCTACGGTCTTTAAAGATGACAGAACGCAGCTTGAAACCTTCCAGTCTCTGAACTTTCAGCCTGAGCATAGCCTACAGTTTGGGACTTTACAAGACCTTAGTTCTGGTTCATGTAATTCTCAGACACCAGAGATCCAACCTCAGGCTGATGTCTTTTCTCTGGTCTGCGGCCAAGAGCAAACTTACGCCAACAATCCTTTCATGCCCCAACCTGAAACTCCACCTTTGGAAGGACAACAGATCACTGATACTCCTGCAGTAATTGACAGGGAAGAGGAACTTAGACAGCTGCATGAAGGAAAGTCAAGAGAAAAATTCCATTTGGAAGAAAAAGGAAACATTGATAACCCTCATTTAAGAAAGACAGAATGCAGAATTAATCCATCACTGTCTGAGCCGACACCCTCCGTTGGCAAGTCTTTCAGAGAAAAGAGGTTGAAGCACCAAGAAATGGAAAACATGGGTGAAACTGCAGAAAATATTGTTGAGGAAGAAGAGGTGAAAGGTCTGTTTGAATTCACAGCACCTCATAGACAAATGGCTGTGAGCTCATGTAGTGCCACCTCAGACGATCTATGGGAACAACCCTTGCAGCAGAACAACATACATTTCAACATTTCCCCCTGTTTTAGGGACAACAGAGTGTCCCCCCGGACCGGGAGAAATCAGGAAGTTATTGTTAGTTTTAAGACTGTGAGCGACCACATGGAGAGAGTCTCAAGCTTTAACATGGAAACTCTATCCACAGGCTGTGATGAAACAAAAACACATTTTCATCTCTGCCAGTGCAACAAGTCGAGACCAGGAAGCAGCGCAGGCTCAAACTTGGTCAAAGGTCAGAAACAAGTTAGGACAACAGCAGCATTTTGTCTTTGTGTGCCAAGCAACACAAGTCAAGTCCCGACACCTCTGGAGCTCAGTACATTTCCCATGCATTCCAATAAAAGAAGCACCACTGATAGTGGTAGTGGCAGTGAGGATGACAATAACACACCATCCCAGTGTCACCAGTTTCCCAAGCTCCCATCCCCTCCTCCCTGCCTCGGCCTCCAGGATTCACATTTAAACCTTTCAGAGGATGATTATGGCAGCAAGGCTGATGAGGAATGGATGTTCCCGGGGAGCCAAAAACAGGACCAGTGTCTTGGATCTGGATTAGGGCCCCATCAGCAGTCCTCTTCCTCCATCTCCAACAGAGATGGTAAAGCTCAGGGTGATTCTAATGGTAATTTTAACATAAATTTGACATTTTATTCAGGTCTGGTTTTCATATTTTTCACTGAATCTACATTTTAATTCTGTGTTTTAGTGCTTAGTGACGTGGTGATATAGTGACGTGAAAAATGTGAGATATTCATATATATATATGTAGCTAAACTCTGCTGGTTTTCTACCCGGAAGTATTTGTAAACAACAAGGTGATTCCCTCCGAAGGGACACTAACAACTCAAAGTACACGTCAAATAAAATTTCTCCAAACATGTTTCTTGTTATTTTAGGTAGTTATTATCACGCTAATGTATGTTCAAGTGTCTATTTCCCCCGATAAGTTGGTTTTAATTCGTTATTTGATTCTATAAACACAGTCTGACCATCTCGAGCTTTTATTTTGGTACTTCGGTGACCAGCAGTGTAAATTTGCATATTAGCTAAATAGTTTCACCCAGAACATTTAGATTTAACAATTGACATTTAGATTTAGATTTAGCATTTAGATTTAACATTTAGATTTAGATTTAATATTTAGATTTATATTTAGCATTTAGATTTAACATTTAGATTTAGATTTAATATTTAGATTTAACATTTAACATTTAGGTGCCACATTTAATATTTTGATTTAACTATTTAATATATTTCTAAGTTAACAAATATTGCTGTAAATGTGGTAAAAGGTGACGTTAAAAAATTCACAACACTTTTTGAAACATTGTTTGAAGCTAAATGTGGCAAAATGTTGATGTTATTTTCAGCGTGAGACACTTTACAAACGGCACCCCATACATATGTTATACCGTGATCTTGTACTCAAGTACAAGTAGCAATACCACATTGTGAAAACCCTTGGTTAAAATTAGTAGCACACAAGTAGCACCATGAAAATATACTTTTAAGTACCAAAAGTAAAAGTACTCATTATGCAGAATGCAGAGGTGAGACCAAGTCGCTGTTTTGCAAGTCACCAGTAAGTCTCAAGTTCTTAACTTTGAGTTTTGAGTCCTAAACAAGTCATAGTTGTCCCTTCCCCAAATGTAATGCCATGTTAACAAAATAATAATCATTTATTCAATTTACCAAAGTCATAAATGCTTTTAAAAATTGTATTTTATTTGTAAAGATGAGTTCGTAAAAACAATTGTAACTGAAATTAATCTTTAAAAAGTAGTGCTGACATTTTACTTTCATAGCATTTAGCACTATTAAGCAGTAACCTGGAGGTCAGGATGTGATGAAGCCAACAGAATCGCTGGGCTCAGCCTTAGAGATAGGGTCAGGAGACATCCGGAGGGAGCTCGGAGTAGAGCCGCTGCTCCTTCACGTCAAAAGGGGTCAGTTGAGGTGGTTCGGGCAGCTGATCAGGATCCTTCTGGGCGCCTCCTGTTAGAGGTGTCTTGGGCACGTCCAACTGGTAGGAGGCCCCGGGGTAGAACACGCTGGAGGGATTATATATCTCATCTGTCCTGAGAACGCCTGGGGGTCCCCCAGGAGGAGCTGGAAAGCGTTGCTGGGGAGAGGGACATCTGGGGTGCTTTGCTTGGCCTGCTGCCCCTGCGACCCGGCTTCAGATAAGCTGATAAAAATGGATGGATGGAAGCAGTAGCCTACCACAACACAATGATTTTTTATGCTTCTGTCCTGTCTTGCCGTATTTAACTCATCTAACACTGGAAAAATATCTAAAACTCTAAGTCTCAAATTGGCTTGGGGGAGGTATCAAGTATTTTCAAGTCAAAAGTTTCAAGTCCAAGTGAAGTCACATATCATTGGTATTAAAGTCCAAGTCAAGTTTCAAATCTTTTTTTTTTTTTTTTTTTTTTTTTTTTTTGATAGAGTCATCAAATGTGTGATTCGAGTCCACGTCATGTGACTCGAGCCCACACCCCTGGCAGAATGTAATCTCTACTTTATAAACTACTCTATATACTGCTGGGTAGTTTAATCTCTAATATGACATCATAATCCTTTGTTGATTATATCTTTAAATAATCTGGAAAGCAAAGTAACTGTAGCAGTGAGACAAATGTAGTGAAGTAAAAAATACAATTTTTACCTCTCGAACTTTTGAGGTACTTGAATTTTACTAAAGTAAAGAACAAGTACCTCAAAACTGTACTTACAGTACAGTACTTGAGGAAATGTACTTAGTCACTTTACACCACTGCAAAGCACATACAGGGCTCTATTTTTTAAGTGCACCATCCTCAGTGTTTTTGGTGCACTTTTGGTAATTTTGTGACCAGACCCAACACACCTGGGGTGCACTTACATAGAGGGTGGGACCAGAGAGAATACATCATCAGACATTACAGGTGGGGTTGTTAGAGGCTCTTTGTCCTCAGAGGAGACTAGTGGTCTGGTAAGTGTAGAGTTTTGAATATGAAAATATGAAACAAAATCCAGTCCTCATTATATGCAAAAAAATATGTTAAAAAGTTTTTCTGAACCTTAAAGTCACATGCGATATTGTGAACATATTCTTGAAGCCCAGTTTCACTCAATAATGTTTTGTTTGCTGCTACTTTCACTTGTTTGTTTTAAGGATAATTACCATAATTCTTCATCTTAAAAGTCTCTTCTGTGTAATTGTTTCATATTAGGAGGTCAGAAAAGGATGACTATACGGTCACTGAGACCAGAAAGAAAATCTGATGGTACAGATGTAACAAAAATGGCACAAACATCAAGAGGACTTCTAAGGTAAAAAACAGCTTCTGTTTTTTTCTTTTCTGTTTTTGTCACGTGTTGCTGTATCACCTCATCTCAATCTGCCACATCTAAGCGGCACTGCCTTGGCTCAGGAAGTAGGTTTCTGCCATTTTTTATCAGTAAAGCACGATGTCAGCTTAAACTTCCTTTCTGGCTTATCATCATATTTCTTTCTATAGAACGCACGCACACAAATCAATAAGATAACAAAATGCTAGTACTCTACATTTTGTCCTGTTTCAGCAGCAATAATGGAAGTTTTCTTGAGACTGCAGTGCTCGAAAGTCCCTGTTTAACTATTAGATGTATTGCCTTGACATTTGGTACAGACACTCATGTTGCCTGACTTGTAATAACTTTGTGATCCCACAACCTTTTATTGAGCACCATCATCAGGTCAAGTGTTTAATTTGTGTGACCGAAAATACCTGCAAACCTAACATTATTCCAATCAGCCTCAGCTGTACTTTGTGTTCAGTACAAATAAGCAAATGCTATCACACTAACATGCTAAACTAAGGTGATGAACTTGATAAACTGTAGACTCTTAGTCTTGTTTTATTGTTTCTAATGCTTTGTATAAATCCTAAATTGCTCTGTTTACATGCAGAGAAAAACTAGATCAGAGTGATGAACTGAAGAGGCCCTGCAGAGGCGATGACGTCCTCTTGGACACAGAAGCGAATCACCACATGAGAAATCAACACAGTCTGCACAAACTGGAAACCAGTGAAGTCCAGGTCAGTTTTTAGCGGGAGGAAATGTGACTTTATGTCAGACAATATGGGTTAGGAGTGTAGCGTGTCCAAATTGTCTTCTGTTGTTATCAAGGGGTGCAAACCTGCGCCCTTAATGCACCCCTTCCGAAAGTGCGCATCAGACCTCACTTTGCTGAAGGATTTTACCCAGAATCCTCCGTAGTGTCGTGACGCCGTAACACTGTACAGCTGGCCGGTACAACTCACCATCTTCAAACGGTAACTGACGTGTCCGCGAGCCGTTAACTCCGACTGACAACAACCGTTAGAGGAACATAACGTCTAACAACACGCTGTGTGGACTTAATAATACATGACAGGGCGTTAATAATGAAATAATATACAGTTTACAGTTGACTGGAGGTTTGTATGACAGTCCACATCACTTTACAGTTTTGATTGTGTCTTTAATTATTATTATTTTATTGCCGTATGTCTTTATAGTTTATTTTATATCACAATTTACCACAATTTATCCAAGCAAAAAACGTTTTAATAGTAATAACGGTAATCTAGGCAGCGTTAATGGTAGAGTAAAAAAACATGTTACAGCTAATATACACATTATTAACAGGTAAATTCAAGAGTAAATTTACCTGTTACTTGGGTATCAGCATCAATATTTGGATCTGATGTAGATGCCGCCTTCTCCTGCGGCTCCTAATCCTCCTCATCATTCGCTGATTGTATCTATTTATCATTTGCAGCAGCAGTGCTGCGAACAACGTTATTTCCTCTAATGCCATGTTTCGTCTCCTAGGAGACGGACCAGCTGGTCCCAAACGGAAGTGACGTGTACGCAACTGTCCCAATTCTCCTTTTTAAACAACATCGATCCCTTGCGCACTTAAGCCCCTAACTGCACTTTTGGCAAGTGCACTTCAGGGAAGACCTCAGGGCGCAAGTGCGGGTATTTGGACAGGGCCTTAGTGTGACACAAGTAAGATATAAGTGCTAACAAACAGTATATTTCTACAGCTGTCACAACTGTTGATGTGCGGAGCAGCCATATTGGATTTTAAGGTCGGGGTTGGATGGAACTTTTCAAGATGAAAAAATCCAACTTCAGGGGACGTTTGAGTTGAAATTTCTGACTGGGAACTTGAAAATTCTGACTTCCCATGGAACACATCAAGAGTCCGCACTGTAAAGATCTTAACGGCATTGAGTTCCTGCCCATACACTCGTCCAACCAATCACAAACACCGCCATTGATTGCAAGCAAATTGATTGCCAGCTGTCAATCATGATATCAGACACCCAAACAACCAACACTTTTTGTAACATCAAATAACTAATTCAAAGAGAACTTGAAAAAACAGTCCTTGACGCCAGGTATCAGCACGCCTGAGGCACCGCCCATTCCTGCTGCCCGGCACACAATGCACCAGACCTTGATTTCTGTCCCTGCGCATAGTGGGCCCATGGGGTGTTGGCTCCATGTTATTTTTTTGGGCTGAGCCCAACCAGGCCCCATAGCCCATGGCCCGGCCATGATCTGGCTCAAGGGGAGGGCCCCGGTCTTCATGATCTTCTTGGTAGGAGGCCCCGGGCAGACCCAGAACACGCTGGGGGGTTACATATATTATCTGGCCTGGGAACGCCTTGGGGTCCCCCAGGAGGAGCTGGAAAGCGTTGCTGGGGAGAGGGACATCTGGGGTGCTTTGCTTGGCTTGCTGCTCCGGTGACACGGCCCCGGATAAGCAGATGAAAATGGATGGATGGAATGGACTTTAAAAAACTGTTTAAAATATATCAGAATGAGAGGACCTACCTGAAATGACAACAAACTGTCTTTGGGAGAGTTTAAAGTCCGTGTAAAGCAGCAAAAAATGTCTGTTATAAGTTTGTCACATCACAGAAATATGTGTCATTAATCAATGAGCCAAATTTGAAAGATTAAAAAAATTGCTAAGTATATAAAATTAGCTCTCAAAATAATGGAATAACAAGCACTTCTCTCTGCTGTGAAACGCTGGGGCCGTGCCTGGAGGGCTATGTCTGCAGCCTCTTGTGTCTCATGACTCCAGGCTGCAGCCATTCAGTCCACGCCAACTCGCAAGAGGGAAGCACCCTCCGTGTACTGTACATGAACGTAACCCTGCACCAGCGGGCGGAACAGGAGGATGTAGTCAGGGAGGGAGAGTGTCGGTTCGGCTCCACTGACTGAAAATATTTTTTCCAGCGGATGTCTTAGTTACAACATGATTGAGCTAACTGGAGTAGTTTCATGTCGTATCCGACAACGAGAGGCTTTTAACAGATGACGTCCTGATGTTGGCTTTGCTGCTGCTGTTAGCTGTCCCTGTCAGCTGCAGCCACTGATGCTCTCTAGACATCGTGATTTCCCAAAACTGAATGAATACCACACATAGCAACACAAAACTGCTTTGCTAGCTCAATCATGTTGTAACTAAGACATCCACTGGAAAAATTTTTTTTTTCACGGACCGTTTAGTGAGTTATTACAGACGCTGCTAACGGCTAATGGCTAACGGCTAACAGCTAACGGTTAGCCCAGCTAAGCTACGATAACCATGTTATTATTACAAAACGTGCACACAGAAATAGTAATGTTCATTCAATCATTGTGTTTATAGACTTTACAAACATCAGATTAGTCTAAACGGTGATATAGTGACATGAAAAATGAAAAATGCGAGATACATACAGTACAGGCCAAAAGTTTGGACACACCTTCTCATTCAATGCGTTTTCTTTATTTTCATGACTATTTCCATTGTAGATTCTCACTGAAGGCATCAAAACTATGAATGAACACATGTGGAGTTATGTACTTAACAAAAAAAAGTGAAATAACTGAAAACATGTTTTATATTCTAGTTTCTTCAAAATAGCCACCCTTTGCTCTGATTACTGCTTTGCACACTCTTGGCATTCTCTCGATGAGCTTCAAGAGGTAGTCACTTGAAATGGTTTTCCAACAGTCTTGAAGGAGTTCCCAGAGGTGTTTAGCACTTGTTGGCCCCTTTGCCTTCACTCTGCGGTCCAGCTCACCCCAAACCATCTCGATTGGGTTCAGGTCCGGTGACTGTGGAGGCCAGGTCATCTGCCGCAGCACTCCATCACTCTCCTTCTTGGTCAAATAGCCCTTACACAGCCTGGAGGTGTGTTTGGGGTCATTGTCCTGTTGAAAAATAAATGATCGTCCAACTAAACGCAAACCGGATGGGATGGCATGTCGCTGCAGGATGCTGTGGTAGCCATGCTGGTTCAGTGTGCCTTCAATTTTGAATAAATCCCCAACAGTGTCACCAGCAAAACACCCCCACACCATCACACCTCCTCCTCCATGCTTCACAGTGGGAACCAGGCATGTGGAATCCATCCGTTCACCTTTTCTGCGTCTCACAAAGACACGGCGGTTGGAACCAAAGATCTCAAATTTGGACTCATCAGACCAAAGCACAGATTTCCACTGGTCTAATGTCCATTCCTTGTGTTTCTTGGCCCAAACAAATCTCTTCTGCTTGTTGCCTCTCCTTAGCAGTGGTTTCCTAGCAGCTATTTGACCATGAAGGCCTGATTGGCGCAGTCTCCTCTTAACAGTTGTTCTAGAGATGGGTCTGCTGCTAGAACTCTGTGTGGCATTCATCTGGTCTCTGATCTGAGCTGCTGTTAACTTGCGATTTCTGAGGCTGGTGACTCGGATGAACTTATCCTCAGAAGCAGAGGTGACTCTTGGTCTTCCTTTCCTGGGTCGGTCCTCATGTGTGCCAGTTTCGTTGTAGCGCTTGATGGTTTTTGCGACTCCACTTGGGGACACATTTAAAGTTTTTGCAATTTTCCGGACTGACTGACCTTCATTTCTTAAAGTAATGATGGCCACTGGTTTTTCTTTAGTTAGCTGATTGGTTCTTGCCATAATATGAATTTTAACAGTTGTCCAATAGGGCTGTCGGCTGTGTATTAACCTGACTTCTGCACAACACAACTGATGGTCCCAACCCCATTGATAAAGCAAGAAATTCCACTAATTAACCCTGATAAGGCACACCTGTGAAGTGGAAACCATTTCAGGTGACTACCTCTTGAAGCTCATGGAGAGAATGCCAAGAGTGTGCAAAGCAGTAATCAGAGCAAAGGGTGGCTATTTTGAAGAAACTAGAATATAAAACATGTTTTCAGTTATTTCACCTTTTTTTGTTAAGTACATAACTCCACATGTGTTCATTCATAGTTTTGATGCCTTCAGTGAGAATCTACAATATAAATAGTCATGAAAATAAAGAAAACGCATTGAATGAGAAGGTGTGTCCAAACTTTTGGCCTGTACTGTATATATATATATATATATATATATATATATATATAGTTAAACTCTGCTGGTTTTCTACCCGAAAGTATTTGTGAACAACGAGGCGATTCCCTCTATTTATACTGCTTGTTCTTCTTCTTCTCTCAATTTATTGGCAGATCGCAAACAACTTCCAGGTGCATACCGCCACCTACTGTACAAGAGTGTGTATTTATACTGCTACAGCCTCAGGGGGCGTGTTTGTAGCAGGGATAGCGCCATTACATAACGCGGCTATGATTTAAGGCCCGCCCACTAAATCCAGAAAACAGAAATCCAGAAACACAGTTTGTGAAGCCTAGCTCCACAATTCAATTGTAAATGGTTGAAAGGCTATTTTACACATTTTGAGGAATACTTTTATGACCTATTTAATATGTTTAGAAGAAAATAGCAGAATTTGCTTTACACGGACTTTAACTGATGTGTACTTGGATTTTTTAGTTTTGAGGGGGCAGGGTTTTGACCTATACTGGAGCCAGGCACCAAAGGGGCAAATGGATATGTTTTGGCCTTACTTTTGGGGAGCTGTCCCATCATCCATCTTTATTATACAGTTTATGGTTTATACTCAGTGTTCCCTACCTCCAGCACTGGAGTTCTTTGGCACATGAGCTGTACCAGGCTGTAGCAACACATACTTGTTAGTAGGTTAAATTCATTTTCGGTTTCAGTCTTAACAGGTTTTGTTGACAGTAATAAAAAGATAAAACAAGGCCTGCATGTTCTCCAAGCTGCAAAAATATTGATTTGGCAGCTGTTATGCCACAGTGTTGCTTCACAAACGGCCCAAGTGTTTCTCATCATTGGCCTGTTTCACAGCATTGCCCCTCCCACCAAGTTGCATACACACATTTGATTGCAACTCACGTGACACATTGGAGGCCAAATGCTTCCTTGGAAAATGACACTTATCTATGTCAGAGCCATGACTCTGAAATAAGTTACTACCTGGCATTTGTGAAAGGCTCCTTGCAGTATTCCCTGAAGTCATGAATACCACCCACACCTACAGCGTGCATGTTGCAGAACTGGTACCACCAGTGTTGCATTGTCATTTGCATTTTGATTTAGATAAGCTTTTTAATGGCAGCACTTCAACAATACTTTCAAGTACCACTTCAGCCTTGCAATACCAGCATTAGTAAATGTGAAACCTACTTCCAGTGGACAACAATAGATTGTGCAATTATTGCAGATGGTTTCATGAATGTGAATCAGGGTGCTGCAGGGACATGATGTGGCACTATATGACTTATGTTGAATTTCCCCAGAAACTAGAAAGGTGTTGGTGTTAATCCTCATACTGAAAATTAAACTGACGATTCACCCTCTGGCAAGTGTGTGCAGCACATAATTTCCTATTAATTACCTTAAGTATTTGGACGAGTTGCTGCCTGTTTTTCTCTGATGTCGTTCTTCTACTTGACATACAGGAAATGATTATAAACGCCACTTTGAAACTGTGTCAGGGGGCGTGGTAGAGGCAGCTCTTATTTGTCTGCCATAGAAACTTACCGACATACCAACAGAGTACAATGCAAACAGTGTCTTTGTATAGAACAAGAGACATAAGACTGCAGGTTAAGTTGTTTTCCAGAGACCTTTAAAGGGTTGCAGGGTGCTTGTGAAGGTTGTAAGTACTTACCAGAAAAAACTATAGCTATATTTCATAACTAGGCAGCAACAGCGGGTGACAATAGATTCACATCATGTCTTTGAATGTCATGAGTTCATGGGAAAAGACTGAGTCAGCTTTTATGTTACGCAAATCACAAATGAATGAATAATCATCGTGAAGATGTCGAAATCTCAGATGTTTAGCACGTCCATGTTTCTGTTACTGGTGTTTTTTTTTTTCCCACTGTATGATCATTTTGGAGGCTGCAGGTGGTGGTGGTGCTGAGTTGTGTTGCGTGATACTGACAGGTGTGTCTATTATTTTGTCAAGCTGATTAATATCAGTGAGGGTATGCTGAGTAACAGAAACACCTGTGTGTGGAGCAAATGATCATAAAGAATCAATCAACACCTCTCTAAAACAGTTTGAACAAAAACAACAATGTCTTATTAATCAATTCAATCAATTCAATATGTATTTTGTTTCTTGTTAATTAATAATTGGAACAAAATTAAGCAAGTTGGTAGCACTTGTCACATGTTGAGGATACCTTTTTTCCCCCCTAAAACTGCAGCATTACCGGACCGGACCAAAGAATTGTGATCATTTTAGACAATAATGCGATTAGACAAAATTGAATCAAAATACATTCATGTGAGATCAATAAACAGCAGAGCATGGACTTAGCCCAGGGCTATCCATACCCATAGTTAACTCTTAGCCTAGCTAACTTAGCTTGTTTTCACACACACATTGTTAGCCCAGGGCAATACAATTCACACTGCACTTCTACTATCCCTGCGTCAAATGTCCGTTGGAACACGAAGCTCATGTTAATCTAAAATTCTGTTGTTTAAGTCCATTTTTAGGGGTTAACCCTGCAAAACTGGGGATAACCCGGTTCCGGAGCAGGGCCAGCAAACCCTAGGTTAATGTTGGGGTCAGGATTTTGCTAGTATGAATGCTTCCTTAGGTCCCGAATATAAGTCCACCATTTTGCATTTTGACCCCAAACTTAGTGATAAAGAGGACATGTGATGCACTATGACTTGCTAAAAAAATGTTTAACTAAGAGCCTGTTCAGACCTGGTGTTAATGTAGGTTTTGAGTGATCTGATCACAAGTGGACAGCGCTAAATATACAGTCAGGTCCATAATTATTTGGACAGTGATACAGTTGTTGTCATTTTGGCTCTGTACATCACCACAATGGGTTTTAAATGAAACAATGAATACCTGCTTAAAGTGCAGACTCTCAGCTTTCATTTAAGGCTTTTTTCAAAAATGTAGTATGAACCGTGTAGGAATGACAACCATTTCTTCACACAGTCCCCCGACTTTAAGGGCTCATAAGTATTTGGACAAACTAACATAATCATCAATTAAACAGTCAGTTTTAATACTTGGTTGCAAATCCTTTGCAGTCAATGACTGCCTGAAATGTTGGACACATAGGCATCATCAGATGCTGGGTTTCTTCCCTGGTGATGCTCTGCCAGCCCTTTACTGCAGCCGTCTGCACTTCCTGCTTGTGTTTTGGGTGTTTTGCCCTCAGTTTTGGCTTCAGCAAGAGAAACGCATGCTCAATTGGATTCAGGTCAGATGATATGACTTGGCCATTGCAGAACATTCCACTTCTTTGCCTTAAAAATGTCTTTGGTTGCTTTTGCAATATGCTTCAGGTCAATGTCCATCTGCACTGTGAAGCATCGTCCAATGAGTTTTGAAGCATTTGGTTGAATCTGAGCAGGTAATGGTGCCCCAAACACTTCAGCTTTCATCCTGCTGCTCTTGTAAGCAAGACAAGACTTCACTAGAATAAATACAGAGGGTTTATCACAAGATGCAAACCATTGGTTAGCCTTAAAAATGGAAGGCCAGATTAGAGTTTGTCAAAAACCATCAAAAAAGCCTGTACAGTTGTGGAACAGCATACTATGGACAGATAAAACAAAGATCAACTACCAGAATGATGGGAAGACAAGAGAAGGAAGAAGGGAAGGGACTGCTCATGATCCAAAGCACACCACCTCATCAGTGAAGCATGGTGGAGGTCCGGTTATGTCATGGCCATGTATGGCTGCCAGTGGAACTGGTTCTCTTGTATTTATTGATGATGTGACTGCTTACAAGAGCAGCAGGATGAAAGCTGAAGTGTTTGGGGCACCATTATCTGCTCAGATTCAACCAAATGCTTCAAAACTCATTGGACGATGCTTCACAGTGCAGTTGGACAATGACCTGAAGCATACTGCAAAAGCAACCAAAGACATTTTTAAGGCAAAGAAGTGGAATGTTCTGCAATGGCCAAGTCATATCATCTGACCTGAATCCAATTGAGCATGCGTTTCTCTTGCTGAAGCCAAAACTGAGGGCAAAACACCCAAAACACAAGCAGGAAGTGCAGACGGCTGCAGTAAAGGGCTGGCAGAGCATCACCAGGGAAGAAACCCAGCATCTGATGATGCCTATGTGTCCAACACTTCAGGCAGTCATTGACTGTAAAGGATTTGCAACCAAGTATTAAAACTGACTGTTTAATTGATGATTATGTTAGTTTGTCCAAATACTTATGAGCCCTTAAAGTCGGGGGACTGTGCGAAGAAATGGTTGTCATTCCTACACGGTTCATACTACATTTTTGAAAAAAGCCTTAAATGAAAGCTGAGAGTCTGCACCTTAAGCAGGTATTCATTGTTTCATTTAAAACCCATTGTGGTGGTGTACAGAGCCAAAATGACCACCAAGATGCATTGTGATCTGATCACTTAAATCACTGCCAAGGTGGTCTGGGACGCATTTGACCACTTATCTTTTGTAGTGTAAACACCAATATGTCCTAATGCGAGGACCATCCCTCGTTTTGCCCTATGGAAGGAGACATTGATTTCTGTTGACAGCGATATCTCCAGCTCTACTGACACAAATGCTAACGTGACTAGCAAGCATGCTACAGAGCAGCTAGCAAAAGTGTGGCTGTGATATTTGTGTGCGTGGCAGTAATGAAATCTGAACACAAGTGTTCAGCTGAAGATGCATGACAGGCACAGGTGTGAACAGTGATACATCTCGGCTGTCTACATGTGTTCGAATCGCTGAAACACACGTTAATGCCAGGTCTAAACAGGTTCTAAGTAGTTCAGGGAACCGTTTATCCATACCTGGAAAACACTCACAGTTGTCACATTCGTTTTGACTTTAATTTCCTTGAAACTTTTTCTTGTTTAACCGATGGAGACAGTCATCATCAGGTGTGATGCAGAGCAGTTAAACACAGAGTGGCGTAAATCTGTGCAAACATTTACAAACATACTCCCACTTCTTCAAGTGAACCTATGAGTCACATACAGAGCTACGTGCACAGGATTATATAGTGTGTTTGTTTTCTGATTCTATGTGTGTGTGTGTGTGTGTGTGTGCAGGCCCTCAGGCAGCAGATGGAGGTGTTTCATCAGCAGTTCAAACAGAAAGAGAGTGATTGGTCCGCAGTTCGACACCAGCTGGAGGAGCTGATCAGCGAGTATGCTGAGCTGAGGAAGACACTAAAAGTTATGCCACAGTGCCACTCAGTGGCCAATCAATGTACTGCACAAACGCAAACTGAACACCTGGAGGGACAGATGGAGGTAAAATATACTGTAGTGGTGGAATGTAACTCAAGTACTGTACTTAAGTAGAAACTTGACTTGTACTTTGCTTGAGTCTTTACTTTTCATGCCACATTATACATTTCAGTAGCAAATATTGTACTGTTTACATTTTTTTAAGTTACTAGTTACTTGTCAAATTAAGATTTTTGCATACAAAACACACAAAGAGCTTATAAAATAATCAAACAACATGACAGTTTATACAAGTCCAGCTGCAATGATTTGTCAATTGACAGAAAATTGATTGGCAGTTATTTTGATAATCGTACAAACGGTGTTTCCTGGGAAAACTTTATGTGGTTCAAGCTTCATGAATGTGAGGAATTGCTGCTTTTACTTTTAACTACTCAATTTATTTTTATTAATGTTAAACGTTGTACTGTTGGTTGGACAAAACACACATTGTGAAGGCGTCACTTTGGGCTCATGGCTCAACTGATTAATAGTGAAAATAATGAGTTTCGTCCATAATGAAAATAAACATGACTTAATGGATCAAAATAAGCTCTACTTAAACTAACTCCAACAGTAAAATCCCTACTTTCATATTAATGCATGAGTTATAATATAATGATACATTATAGTACAGTCACAGGGGACATTATTCATAGTTTCCGGATTAAACTCACATCCTCTGACAAAAGTTTTCACCACACCCGCAAACGTAATAACAGCCCACAAACGTTATAAACCACAAATGTAATACAAATCTGCAGCTTTGAATGTAATAATCCCTCAAATGTAATAATTTTCCCACAAACGTAATAGCAGCTGCCTACTACAAACAGGAAATTATTACATATGTGGGAAGGTGAAAATCTAAACTGTAATAACTTCCCACAAATGTAAGATGAGACTGAATAATGATCTTTGTGGTTGTTGTTGTTTGTTTACTTATACACCTGCCAATAGTGATGCGTGTGTTGACAAGCAACCCGCAGGTCGGGTGGGCGGGTCAGAAAGTGACAGAGCAGCGCTCTGAGTAAGTTAGAAATAACTTACAGAAACACACACATACACTGGTCATTCCTTATCAGTTCACAGAATTACTCTGTGGCAGCAAATATGTTGTTTAATTGGATTTATTTTATTTTATTCTGCCTCTTGTTAATACGGATTTAATGGGAAATTTATTACATTTGCTGGATTATTACATTCAAAGCTGCAGATTTGTATTACGTTTGTGGTTTATTACATTTGAGGGCTGTTATTACGTTTGCGGGTGTAACACACATGACTTTTTTTTTTTTTTTTTTTTTTAAAGATATGTTTTTGGGCATTTTGCCTTTTAATGGATAGGACAGCGAAGTGTGAAAGGGGGAGAGAGAGAGAGAGAGAGAGGATGACATGCAGCAAAGGGCCACAGGTTGGACTCGAACCCGGGCCGCTGCAGCAACAGCCTTGTACATGGGGCGCCTGCTCCACTAATCCACCGACACCCCTCACCACATGACTTTTACTTGTAGCCGTATGTTTACGATGTTGTTTTAGTACTTTTCCTTAAGAATCTGGCTACTTCCTCTTTCACTGTAATGTTGTGTGAACTGTGTGTTGCATAAACGAGAATGACACAGCATTGGATGTGATGACATCGAAAACGTGCTCACTCAGCACTGTGTTGCCACATGGTCACAGCTCACAATTATTTAAGAGAGAACAACATGACATGAACATGCCCTTACAAAAAATTTTCCAGTAACACAGAACGGTTCAGGATGAATCATTTTTTGCTCGTATGCTCATTTCTTGTCATTTCAGTCATCTTACAACATGCACTATAACAGAGTTTTGGGAACAATTCTGAGAACCTATCAAACTGCATTATGGCTGTGGCTGTTGCAGCAGTTGAAGTTCTTGTGCATGGTGGGAATAGTAAGAGGCAAGAGAAGCAGCCAGATGAGGATCATTTTGGCACTTGTACTTTACTTAAGTTTTTCTATTTAATGCAGTTTGATACTTCCACTTCACCACATCCCAGGCAAATATTGTACTTTTGTGCCACTACATTTTTCTAACAGCTTTAGTTACTTTTGGGATTACATTTTTTCATACCCTTCATGTCCAGTGGACTTGTACTTGGAGTTTTAGTACTTTTACTTAAATAGAGGATCTGAATACTTGTTCCACCACTGGTCTTCTATTTAGGTCACAAATCCCACATAGTCAAATCCACTTTTTCAGTATAATCCACCCTGAACTGTTTTCCCTTTCAGTATACTTTTATCATAATATTTCAAGTGTGTTGTATTGTGAAGAAATACAGTCCATTTCAAAACATATTTGTGAACACTTCATATCTACAGAAGTGTTGACATTCAGATAAATAGCAGCCTCAAGCACTCAGAGCTATGGCCCATTAGTCCATTTCATTTTAATGCTGTGTAAATCTCATTGGTATCAAATTATTCAAGTATATAATACACCGTTAAGTGGTCTTTAAGCACCCTGGCAATAATTTATGAGGACGGACAAAAGATGGTGTCAAAGCGCTGACTAACCTCATTACATGTTGATGCAGTGCAAGTCGATATGCTCCCTGTGCCAGTTCTGTCACTGCCTAAACTTGATTTTACCATCCTATCTTCAAGGCTTACTACCATGTGTGGAAATAATTTGGGGTGATAGGGATAATATTTCAAATAAGTATGCCGAATAAACTTATTTTCGTATTTAAGATGTATGTTTTCAATCAATCAATCAATCAAGCTCATGATTACTTGCTAATGTGGCTTGTAGAAATGAGATTTAAATTGAAAACTGCATGATACTTGTCACTATTTTGATAATTTTGTACTGATAACGATTTCTTTATCTCCTGAGACGGAGCAGCTTCTCTCTAACGGGTGCAGCGTGGTGACTCTCAGTAACGGGACAAGGAAAGTTACCTCTGCAGACCAGAAGACAAAAACAGTCACATTCTTCAATGGAGACATCAAGCACATTTTGGAAGATGGGAAAGTGGTGAGCTCTGTGGCCGCCTGATCAATGATGTTGATGTCTTTATTCTTTATTTGTATCACTAAGATCATGTACATGTGTTACAGGTTTATTACTACGCTGGTTCACAGACAACCCATACCACCCACCCAAGTGGTCTGGAGGTCCTTCACTTCCCCAACAAGCAGATTGGTAGAAGAAAAATCTATATTATATATTCCTCACCTTTAAGGGGCCATAAGTTGTATTTTTATAATAGCAATGTATCAAGTGACAATGTGAAGAAGTCTCTCATTGTGATTTTCACCTGAATCTGGAGATCCCCTTTGTGGCTTTGTGCATCTTTATAGTCTCAGCTCATTGTTTATCTGTCTAGATTGTAACTGCACTGTTTTGGTTCACTGTCACTGCTCTCATAATGTTATTTTATAGCCATAGCAGGCAGCTGTTGTCAGTTAACAAGTTGTAAAATCCTCTCTGTTCTCCATCTGCTCAGCAGCAAACATCAGGCAGACACAGTTAGCAACTAGCTGGTGAACATAGATGAGCATTTATTAGGTAAAAAGCCAAATATTTCATTTAGGTGTTGGTGGAGACCAAAAATAGTGTTTTAAGAGAGTAAGTATTGGACTAACATTCATTATCATTTATCAGGTGGGCAGAAACATGACCCCAAATGTGTAAAAAAAAGCAAAAAAAAAAAAAGCAACTGCTTGCTAATAAATTCATCATTTCAACTTAATTGCGACAAAAAATATCACTTATTGGTTTAATATCGACAGTTTTCAAAATATAGATATGATGATAATGTAGAAAACATATTTTGAAATAATTTAATTCATACTTGAGTTAAATCTCATAAACCTCATTGTATTCATTGATTATGATTTACTGACAGACTGTCACACTGACAACAGTACATATCAGGTAAAACATGTTTTATTACTGTTGGTTAACATCTCAGAAAATTAAAAAAGTTTTCAGACTCCAGTTATGTCTACAGCTCATAGTATAGTCTTTCATTTATAACATGTCTCCTTCTGTAACAGAGAAGCGACACCCTGGGGGGAAGAGAGAGATCTTATTTCCAGACCAGACCATCAAGTATTTGGAGCCTGACGGCAGCGAGAGGACAGTCTACTCTGATGGCACCATCGTTCAGCGTTCACCGTAAGACTGAAGTCGGCGCTTTGTTTTAAGATCAGCTTCAGGGTGTCTGCAGGGTCAGAAAGCCAGTGGAACCCAGGAAGACTAGACTGTCGTTGAGGTGGCAGCTAACAGGTATCCTCATAAATAAATAAACAATATTACTACACCATGAGGTAATCAGTAAGAGGACACAGTGGAATTTTGATAGAAAAATATTAACACACGGTTGAGAGGATGGAAAAATCAACTTGATCCTCACTGTCTGACAGTGTCATATTCTTTAGTCTCTGTTTTTTGCATAATTTTCTACACACGTAAAATTTTCCATATTTAGTATGTTTGGAAACTCTGAGCTCTCCACTAGAATTTAAAATAAACTGGCTTTGAACAAAGTATGGCCACATAGTATGAGAATGTAATAACTGAACCATCGCTAGGTCAGTGGGGTTTATGCAGATGAAAATAATTTTTAAAATTATATATTTGTAATGTTTTCCTTTGATTGAATGTGGAGTATCGCCATAACAGTATGTTAAGCAAAAATAACTTGTTTCTGTTGACCCAGAAACAGCCCTAGAATTGCCATCACCAAACCCACCAGACTCCATTTAAATAAACAATAATTTTAGTGTGTACAGAGCCAGCATATTGTCATGTCTAACTAGGTGAATCAAGGGTTTATTTCAACCAAACCAGAGTTAGTGAGTGGAAAAAAGACGATCTAAGATGGTTTTGTGAGTTTCATTTTGCTTGTGTTGACTTTGAATGAAGTGTGTTTTATGATGATAAAATTACAGTTTTTTTAAATGGAGTTTGGTCGGTTGGACGATGGCATTTTTTGGGCTGTTTCTGGTTTAACAAAAAGAATCTTACTTTTCCACCAAAAAGGTCCATCTCTGTAGCGATCCTTAATAATGTTGTCAGACAATTAATATAATATTTTGAGCCTGTTAGTGGGCAAAACAAGCACTTTTAGTGGATGTAAATTGATGGTGCACAATTGCCCCCAAGTGATTACATTGCAGCATGTTTTGCCGCAGCTGCCTGCCGCAGTTTTGTTCAAAACTGGACCAGTTTCATAAATTGTTGTTCCCATTAGTCACTTAGACACAAAAACACAGGAAAATAGGGTCCAGGTTGAAAAATACAGAACTTTCCCTTTAAAGAAGTAGTTTGTTCATTGTTCTGTCTGGATCATCCTCTCATCCAGGTCAGGTGAAAAGATGGTCGAATTCCCCAATGGTCAGAGAGAGATCCACACCTCCCAGTACAAGAGAAGAGAGTATCCTGATGGGACAGTTAAGACCATCTACCCCAATGGACGACAGGAAACCAAGTACGCATCAGGCAGAGTACGCATCAAGGCAAAGGACAAAGTTACCATCAGACATTTTAAATGAATTTGTATTTATATTTGTAAGTGTGAGATGGAGAATGGTGTGTGTGTTCAGGTATATAGTATTGGTAGGAAATAACCTTTTGCAATATGGCCCAAACAGTGATCAGTAAATCAGTGATCAGACATTAGAGATGTTTTTACATGGTAGATCTAACTTTGTATTTTATCCTCATGTAGCAAGTAATGCTTTACTATTAATTTAAAAGAATGACTGACAAGTGGTTTCACAATGATTCTATACAATTATGAGCACTTTTCCACATGCTGTTGTAAACACTAAGGGGGAATTCGTAAAGAAACACCCTTGTACTGTAAAAGAAGATGGCTTGATTGCTAGAAAGTTACCCCAACTCTCTGAAGATGATAACAGTTTTCACTGTAACTGCATGTGGCTATTAGCATTGATCACTGAGCCTCATTTGCATTAAAAGGATCAACTTTAGCACCACATTAATGCATATTTACTTATTTAAACAGAGACGCTATTTGCTTTGCACCGGAGTTAGGTGTGCATTACTCTTTGCGGGTGCTTTTCTTTTTATTTGCACAGGTTGAGCAGCCACACAAACCTTTTGGGAATTCACCCCTGAGTGTCTGGAAGACTTTTCCTGAGAAAATACTTTGGCGTTCAGGTGTGATATGTTCCACTTTCTTAGATGTAAAAGAAACTGAAAAGAAAATCTAAGGAAAAAAAGTCAGGGCTTAGCAACAAATCCAAAAAGAATGAAACGCCTCTCAAGTGGGTTTGAAGCATTGACTGAGCAGCGGAGGGTCCTTTGGCCCCCACAACAGTGAATCAAAATCTTCCTCACCACCTATCTCCGCCTGTTTTCTCTTCAACTTCCTGCCCATTGTGGCCAGCTGAGCAGTGAGCTTGTGTAGCTCCTGTATGACTGTCTTAACATCCAGTTCATGCTGTGAGGCTCTCAGAGTGGCCGCATTAAAAGGGAATGTCCGAATGAAGTCTCCAACTCTGAGCGGAGGGATATGTTGTCCATTCAGTGCTGTGGATCTCTCCATCCTTACTGGTCTGTGATTCCCACTGTGAAACAATCACAACATTTGTTTGTTATGGTATAAAATCGGTGGACTTTTTGAAAAGCCAGTTTCTTTACACAAAATACCAGCCAATAGCTGTTTGAATCAGGACTCTTAATTCACAATTTTCAAGCCCTGAAATGTCTTCTCAGCATAATGCCCAATATTTGGTCTTTGGACAAGCTGCCAAATAACATTTTAGTCAAGAGAAATTAAAAGTCATCACTTAAACCAAGAATGATGTAATAATAATCGTGATTTCAATAGGGGTAGAAGATGTAGGCCACAAACAGATGTTTCTACACACCGCCCCCTGCTGATTTTGACAGTGATTGCTCTGATTAACACATTTATACCAAAAGAGGCTACATGTATCATGATTTACTGGAAGATAACAAGCAATTATTTGGAAAAAAAGACACTCAGCACCCCTGTATAGCTTGAAATGGAATGATCCTTTGTTTTATAACCACATTTTCTGAGGCAGCGACAATTCTACGGTGAGATTGGCAGCGGAATCAGGCTGCTTAGATCGAATCATCGATTAGTTAACTATTCAGGGTCATCCCTAGATTTTAATCCATTAATGCATACTTGATTAAAATGTCTCTTTAATACAGGTGAAGATCTTTCTTGCAGACAAGCATTACTACACAGAATTTCTACAACAGCACTGTATATACCTGTAAATGTTCGGGAGCTTGCAGGACACAGCCGGGCATCTGAGTCCCACCCCGTTGACCGGGATATCTTGTATCAAAGAGGAAACGTCTGTCTCTCCCGAGAGCTCTATCTCAGCTTCTGTTTCAGTGTTGTCATGGTTTGTAACCTCAGACACATGGAGACTCCTCTTGTCTGTCAGCCACGGTGCAGGAGCTGGACACGTCTGTCTGTTTACAACTGACACGTTTGTCCTTGAATGCGGGCCGAGTATCATGTTTAAGGTCTTGTTGGTGCGGGTTTTGTTGACTGTGGTGTTAACTATTCTGCTGCTGGTGGCATATATCTTGTTTAAGTCAACAGGGGGAAGATGTCTTTGGTATTCGGCTACAAAAGCATGTTGTCTGGATCGTCTTAGGCTCATCTTTTTAGGCTGGTGATGAGTTTTTATTAGAGGGAGTATCTGAGAGGACTGGCTACCACTCCTTTGCTTCTGAAATTTGGTTTCTTTTAACTTGGAGGGGTGGTTAGCATCAAAACAAGGCTGCTTGTACCCTTGTCTCTGATAAGCCTTCTCTCTCAAACTGTCAATCAGTGTATAGTTCATCAAGTCAATCAGATCGCTGATTAGCCCTTTCTTCACGGTAATATCTGCTTGGCAGTCCAGAGTCAACGCAGGGCTGTAGTTGACCTCCAGCAGCCAAGGTTTAAACTTGACGTCAATCAGGATGTCAAAGCCAAACAGCTCCACACAGTTTGGACATGAGGGGACAGAGGAAGCGATGGTGAGGAGGGTCAGAGTGACGATGTTGCTGATTCTCTGCCACAGAAGAAGCTCATTGATATCTTGGCTGTGGAGAAAATGCCTAAACTTGCTCATGGTCCACTTGCATCCTTGGCCCACTCGCTCTTTCTCAGTCTTGTAGAAGGGGCCAAACTTATTGATGCTGGTGTTGGTGAGATGAGCGTACAGGTTATGCAGAGATGACAGGTTGTACTTCTCAGTGGCGAAGCGCACCAGGCCTTCTTGATGGATGTAAACAGTCAGCGGATGGAAGCTCTTTACACACGCATAGATCCTCAGATCAAACTTGTAGCCGGAGATCAGCAGAGGGTTACAGATGTACCTCTGTACGATCACGGGGCAGTCATAAACCAAGTCCTTAATATCCTCAAAGATGAAGATCCCTCTGCCTCTGGAGAGATCCACAGGCTTACAAATCCAGTAGACTGATGGTCCTTTGGTCAGACGCAGCTTGTTGTATTCAGGCAGGAATCGGGTGTAGTCGTTGGGGAGGATGAAGGCAGTTGGACTGAAGTCATAAAGAGATGAACCAAATGTGGCTCTCATTCTCCTCAGGTTGCGTGCCAAGTAATCCTTAACAAAAAAGTCAGATCATTCTTTTAGAGTGAGATTATTTGAACTTTTTTGGTGTGGTATTTGCAAAGTCTCAGTTTACACATGTATAAACATGCAATTGGTATCTGGATAATGACTTCTGATCTGATCAGTGGGTCTTTGCATTTACACCCCATTATCTCGATTGTGCTCATGCCATGATCAGATCCCAAAATACAAATTAGTTAATTGGGCTGGCAGATTTGTTAATATACATTGTGCATTCTGGTTCAAGGAAATGATTCTATGAATGGACATCATTTATTTCTGAGCCCCTTTTAGAGGGATGACTTGCCAGCTACTGCTCTACTTGCTGGTTTCCTTAAAGGGAACCTTTTATGGTCATTTTCAGGTTCAGACTTGTATTATGGGTATCTACTGGAATATGTTTACATGCTTCAGTGTTTCATTGTACTGTCTGATGGAGCATTGGTATTCACTCTCATTCTGAGGCACTCTATTTTAGCACCTGTCTCTTGAAGCCCCCCTACTGAAAAAGCCCACTCTGCCCTGATTGGTCAGTCTTCGAAACGCATTGGCCGCCATGATGCGTGCTTGCGTGTCAAAATGTGTTGTCCATTTTTGTGATACGCGGCGCAGCGACGCATGTAATACCATGCGTTGCCAGCGGGGATGATAATGCAAGCAATGTACTTGAAATTAACCACTTTTTGTTATTCACAGAAGAAGCAGCCATGAAATATGGCGGGCGAGGAGGAAAAACTTGAACTCGTACGGGCACACCCCTATTTATATGACAGTTCTACTGCACTGCACTCTAATAAAATAGCAGTACTAGCTAGCTACAGCAGCACTAGCTAGCCGGAATGCACCGGTGACTCCGCTACCCCTTACTGCACAAGCGATGTATTGCATTTCAAGTGTCGCCCGTGTCGCCTGGTTCAATGTGTTGACTATGAAAGAAAGTGCGTTGCTCACGTCGTTTGCTATCCTTGTGTGCGTCAACTATGAAACGGCGCTTACAGTAGTGTGCCTGGAACAGATTACTGTACACAGAAATCTGTCACCAGCTGACATCAGCTTGTCTCAAAAATAGAAAGAATCTGCTGGAAACAGAGTAATCAGAACAGTTTAGACCTGAATTTTACATCCGTTTATCTTTGGCAACGTTTAATATGAACTTCGAACATTGTAACATTATACTGTATATGTGACAGGAACTAAGGAAAAGCATAGTAACTGGTCCCCTTTAAGATGGCAAGAGAAGGCCTAATTTGGTGACCTTTCAACTTCCTGGCCGGCTTTTTTTTTCATTACATTATAATGAGGATAAAGGAAAGTGACCATCATCACCTTGCGTGTGATGCCAGCGGTCTTGGGATGGTGGTTGAGGCGCTGCCATGGCAACAGGTTGTGATATTCTGAGTTGCGAAACGTAGAGCCCCGCCAGTAGAGGTTCCAGTCTTCCTCCTCCTGTTCTTCTTGGTCATATTCCTCCCATCCTCGCTCTAGAAGCACCTCCCTCACAACCTCTGGTCCTCTGTCATGTAGTCTGAACACCAGGGCCGCAGCCATGCAGCATCCTAAACTGGAGATACAGCAGGTACATAGAAGAGAAACATGTGTCAATGATATCAGAGCTTTCAGAGTTGCTGCATGAGATGAATTTTAGTCAGAAATCGCACCCCCTTTCTAAGTCATAACTCAAATCTCAACACTGAGACATTAAAGACATATTGACATCATACTGACCAGCGCAAGTAATGTTAAAATCACCCCACGTCCTGAGAGAAATAAAGCCAGTCCAAATGGAAATAATTACAAATGAACAGTTCAACTGTTCATCCCCCGGCTGGTCTCACAGAACCGTGTTTGTGTGTGAGCTAGAGCATTTACATGGTAAATCTGAGAAGCCCAAATAAACCTGACACTTTGTCTGCACAGACGGAGGGATTACACACGGTTTCAGTGTGCCAGCTCTCTAACAAGCAAATTAAACTTTGTCACTTCTTTACCTGAACACATTTAGAGGAAAAGTGCTGCATTTCAGACTGATTAAGATTAATAAATGTACGCACACACACATAATAGTAATTATTTCTACAAGCCAAAAAACACTACTGCAGAAAATAATGATAAACACATATCTCCTCAAGAAGTTTCCAATAAAATGTCAAAATTTGAGTAATGCAAGAAACAGATTTACATGTTTTTTCAAATTGAGAAGGATAAATTAATGGAGAAAACACTAAACTGTGCAATACTAGAATAAGAATAGATGTCAAAGTATTAGGAGTTTACAATATTAGAAAAAAAGTGATCTGTCCTACCTTTAAATGCTGCTCGCACATTAACTTACAGCCTTGTTTTCTGTCTGCCAGGTGAGTGAATGGTAGATGGTGAGTCTTTCCTTGCGACTCTTGCGTAGTGCACAACAGACAGTCTGTTCTCTTAGCTCCTCCTACAGACAACACAGAGACTCTCACACCAGCCGGCTCACACTGTAGGTCGTCTGTCAGACAGGTTTATGTACAGGAGGCAGGACAATGGTTGTTAAGAGGAACGAATGCCTACTGCTAGTTCTGTGTATGCCTGCTGCTGTTGTAGACATAATAAACCATTGCAGTCACTTAATACTCTGAGGAATGTTATGCAGTCCTAAAAATGCCCTAAAGATCTGTACATTTTAGGTTTAGCTGCTTGGGTTAAAATACACATACACTAAAATAGGCACATCTGTACAATCTATTGCAATTCAATTCAACAGCTCTACCATAAATTCTACTTTTCCAAAGTTTATGATGTTCAGGTTTTAGTGACAGTCAAAAACTTGTAAATTATATATTAATGAGGTCATAGTTAAAGTTGCATTATATTGAGCAGTACTACTATTTTTTTCCTCCTTCCTATTTACATACATGAGGGTAGAATATTAAGATCAGTTCTGAATATGGACATATTTATATATTTATACGGTTTATGCATTTGCACCATAAATTGATGCACAAAAGTCACAAATTAGTGCTAAAAACATTCTTGCAGAGGACGCCCAAACCCCTCATGTCATGTGTCCCCCCAGTGTTGAAACAATGTCTGTGCCTTTACTGTAATTTGTTTTGAAATTTACATCACAGCAATACAATTTTTTCAGCTGTATGGTTTAATTTGATGTATTTGGGCTGGCAGCTATGAAGAACCAGCAAACAGAGCAAGGGTTTTATGATTTTATTAAATATCACAGCAAATGCAGGTTAACCAAGAGGGAGTCCGCTCACTGATATCATCCATACATCGATTTCATTCGCTCGTCTGAAACAAAAAACACGTCTTAGTATTGATGGAATACCTCCTGTCTGCTTGAACTGACACACAAGAACAGATATGATGAGAAACTGTAGTCTAGTGAAGAGAATGTTACCGCAGTGGTAGAGTTTGTTCAGTCTCTGTATATCCAGGTGGCTGAGATGTGTTCTCTGGCCCATCTGCACTCCGCTGTACTTTGACAACATCGTTGGACTTCCATCTAGACTGAAAAAATACCTGCAACGAAACAGAAGACTATTTGCCAAATTTATGTGTTATGGACTTTGAAGTTATCTTGTTCACACCGGCTTGGTGCTCAATATTATCCTGTTAAACCAGTTTCAACAGACAAAATTATTGCAGTAGGATAAAATGTAAAAACATTTTTATATACAAGAAAAAAGGTGAAGACTTACTCTCCATAGTGCATTATGGACTCGAGGTCATACGGCAGGTTCAGAGTGTTTCCACTTCTCATCTTGAAGTTCTTTTCTCTGCCTTTAAATCAAAAATTATTTTTTACACCATGGTCTTTTGCAGTCATATGGAAATGTTAAAAACAGAGGAGTGTTCAAATGTTTCACACTAATCTTTGAAATCTAAAGCACTTTTTGTCTCATTTTTGTGAAATATATCTTAATATTGTTGGAATGCTTTCTGTCTGCTCATCCCTTTAGCTGAAAACTAAACAACTAAACTAAATAATATTGTGTCAGAACTGAGTGTGTCGACTTCTGCCCCCAAGTGGCCAAAGACATAAGTGCAGTTGTGAGTCTGCAAAATGTACCAACAGTTTGGTGACAGTATTTTTCATACAGGGAATTACTGTGTTTACCTGGGATGATGCTCTGCCACTGCACATTGATGTATTGATCCCGGTCGTTGCGGGTGTGTTCATGATGCAGCCCCAGAGCATGAATGATCTCATGGCAAAGGTTCCCCACACTGCACGAGCGGGCGTAATACACCGCCTGGGCTCCTCCTCGGCAACCAACAAAGGATGCACAGCTAGAGAGATGAACAAAAACCAGTAAGACAAACAAGTCTGATTGATTTACTTGACCAGGTTTTAAGTCTTAAGTGCTATATCGTAGGCAACTCGACTTAAGTTTCTTGAAGCCGTTTCGCCTCTCATCCAAGAGGCTTTTTCAGTTCTAACAGTCTGTTACAGAGTTGCAGGCTTTCTCCTAATTTTACTTAGTTGGTCTTTATTTTCTTCAATCTTACATTACCATGGTTGCTTTATTATAAAATCTACGATAATCATCTTAAAGTTTATTGATGTTAATGTGCCGTTGAGGGACTTTGTAATTTGGGTTTTGAAAAGTGCTTATCAAGGCAAGTAAAACAGAATCTTTCTGCACGGCAAGATACCATTAATGATAAGAGAAACAAATGCTTTTTTAATATTTTGGATGAACTGACCCTTTAACAGAAATGTCTCTCACCCTTTGCCATTCTTGAACTCCAGGTAGTTCAGCTCCGTGGTGCGTGGTATGAAGCGAATGCAGGTAAAATCTGATATCATCCTGAAGGCGGTGAGGATATTAAACTCTTGATCAGCTGTTGGAGGAAAACAAAGAAACTGTTTCGTCATCTGCATGTCAGTGGTCAAACATTAGACCTGGTTACTGTCCAAACACAAATTGTCTGTGCAATACTTAATTATTCTTAATTATTAGCAATATATACGAAAGAAGAGGTCAGGGGATGCAGTATAAAGAACAACAAAGTCAGCGTATGCAGGAGGTCGGGGTGGATAGATAGGTCAAACAAACACAGGACTTTTACCCAGGAGACTGCTGGTCATGTCCTGTGTGAAACCAAAAGTTAGTGTATACTTACTTTAACTTAAAGTAACAGTTCAACCAAAAACCAAGAAGACATGTTTTCCCTCTTACCTGTAGTGCTGTTTTTCAATATAGATTGTTGGTGTGAGAGGTGCAGAGTGTTGGAGAGATCTGCTGTAGAGATGTCTGCCTTCTCTTGAATGTTGGGGAACTAGATGGCACTAAGCTTGTGGTGCCCAAAGCTTTAGCTATCTAATATAACAGCTCATTTGAGGAGGACGCCATTAATATTAACATCTTGCTCTGACACTAGCACAAGCCTCTTTTCCATGAGTAGATGCACTCTTCCTTCTGCGCTGTGACACAGTTGGTGGGTGTAGTTCAGTAGAAAGAAAATAGTTCCTACATGAAACTGCTCACAACAAGGATGTGGATTATCTTGATTAACTGGGTCATGATTCCTGGAAAGCGACATTGCTGTTGAGTTTTTCAAGTGTATTTTTTGGCACTTTGAGCACCACAAGCAGAGTGCCATCTAGTTCCATTACACTGAAGAGAAGGCGGACATCTCTATGGTCGATATCTCCAACACTTGGCAACTCACACCAAAACAATTTAGACTGATAAACGGCACTACAGGTAAGAGGAAAAACATGTGCTTTTGATTTTGGAGTGGACTGTCCCTTTAACAGAAAACATGATCCTTTCCTAAACCTAACCAAACTGCAACCTAGCACCTGTAGCAGGTACACTCCAACAGTCATACACCGATATGCTGTTCTGGGAGTCATTGCCAATCTACCTATTCTGTTGTTTCGGTATGTATGAGGACGTGTCAAAGCACAACAAGAACAACCCACCCAGCTCATAACTGATGATGTAAGGCACGATGGCTTCTGCCCACAGGGTCATTACAGCGTTCCTGTCCTCCTGTAAGTTCAGACAGCCAAACAGTTATTACCACCATTTCAACACTCTTAATCACTTTAGTTTGATGTTTGAATCCTGTTTCCAGCAATTAAATCTTAATTTCTAATAACTTCTGCACTTGTTTGAACACTTGCATAATATACAGTCTTGCAGTGCCAACATTTAGAAGACCTTCCTGCCAAAACTCAGGTGAAACAAAATCACACAGTATATATTTAAAAATTATTCATATCAACCATGATTTCCTGTGTTTTTGAGGTACTTTAATATTGTCACTGTATTCTATTTTACAGGCTTTCTACACCACTAAATACATTTTGGAAACACATATTGTACTATATACCTCACTACATTTACTGGATAACATTAGGTATAGTTCAGGGCCATATTATTAATTTAAAATATAAAATTATAAAATCAATTGATAAATTATAATAGCAGTACTATAGGTTATCCAGAACTATATAAGATAGTTGGAATTAGCCGCACCTTTAAGAGCTGCAACATTACGGGTTGACGGACGGATAAAAGACTTACTTTGGTACTTTAAGAGTACTTTTAAAAAAATAAATAAGTTCTCCATCTTACCTGAATCAGCATGTCTCCCTCTTGGACAATCAATTCCTCTTGTAGCTCTGTGACATGATAAAAACAGTCACCGTACATCTATAGATTTATTTTTGTTATATTTAACATTTAGAACATATTTTACCTTCCAAGGTTTCTGCGCTGGCTTGCTGTGGTTTAAGCATGGGAACAACTACACCTATAAAAACCAGAGAATTTAATCACATTGTTTAAAAGACAAAAGAAAACCCAAGTCTTGAAAACCAATGAGCACCAACCTGGGGCAGGACTAGTCACATTGTGGGTGTCATTTAACAGGACGACACCAGCTGACAGAGAGAAATCCAGTGAAATATCCAGTGAAATAAGGGTAGTAACAAGGTCATTTAATTTATGTTTATTTAATTAAATATACTACACAATGTACCTTGTGTTTTTGCTGGCTTCGGCACACCATGCATAGCAGTGACAGTAACATTATCTACAGAAATCAGAGAATTCCTCATTAATAATTTGTATATTTCAAACAGTGCAAATCAATCCAGTGAACACCAACCTGGGGAGTGACTGGTGGCCTCCTGGCTTGGCTGTACAGGGACACCACCAACAACTACATAAAAACAAAAAGTAAATAATAATCATCATGGTTCAGCAGGCTGTCTGCAGTTTGAATGTTTCAGTTGGTACCTGTCAACGTGCAGATAAAGACCAGAAGCCACATCGTGCAACACAATGAATTTCAATAAAGGCAGAAGCTGTGAATCCAAAGCCTCTGCTGGCTTTCTGACAGAGATCTGACAACCCAGTTACCATCAGGCTCCTCAACAGGTGTGATCACTTCACACTGATTATGACCTTCCAGCTGCAGTCTGAACTGTAGAGGGCGCTCCAGTTTTATTTTTGCAGACTGCACATCTCTTCCTTTATACTGTGAACATTTACATACTCTTAAGTCAATATTTTTCATTTAGAATACATACTTTTATAGTACATTTCTATTTTATATTATGACTCTTGAGTGTAACACCACTTGTTTCTCTTCTCTTGCTTATTATGTCGACAGAATGCACCAAATACCAAGGCAAATACATTCCTTGAAGCTTTGGCAATAAGCCTGTTTCAAGCTCTAGTTTCAAACTCAGAGAGAAGATTTTATTGTAAAATGACACTGTGGAAGACTTTACTGGGCTAACTCAGACTGCCAGAACAAGGACTGTGAGCAACACATTTCAATGTAGGCACCTGACTGTTAATGTAAGACATGACTTGGAAACTGTGAACCTATGCTTTGAAGTGTTCATAGAGGGCATTTTCTAGCATCAGTTTTAAGTCCAAATGTTATTGTTTTTAATTCTTTAATGTGTCTCATACATTCAATGTTCAAGTGTTGTGAGAGAGTAGTGAGCAGTGAAAGCCATGTGGTCTCATAAAGATCAAAAACAGATGTTCAGGAGGGGAATTCTGGTGGCTGAGGGCTCTAAGATGCTGACTATGTATTTACACTATCCCTGAGTTTGGAATGGGACCCTCGTTGCATGTCCTGTCATCAGTGGTGTAATGTAACAAAGTGAAAATACCTCATTACTATACTTAAGAATTTTTGGAAGTATCAGTACATTGCTTGAGTTTTTACATTTCTGTCAGCTTTCATTTTTACTTGACTGACTATGCTTTTTTGTCTGGAGCCTCCTGTCTACAACGGGCTTAAGACGTGCCCTCGTTGAGGACTTGGCCCAGATTCCAGAATTACTCTTTATCCATAAGGAATGTGATCCTGTTTGATTTGGTGATGGGAGCCTCTTGTAACCGTATGCCTTTGCTGATGCTGACCCCAGCAAGTTTAGAACCCTGGACCTTGAGCATGGAAGATGAGTGCTCTAACCACTACACTAGGGAAGCCCCCTTTCATTTTTACTTGACTACGTTTCCTAAATGAAATGTGTACATTTACTCCGATACATTTCCCCTAAGCATCTTAGTTTCTTACTACAAAGCAGGGAAGGAAGTAGGGAGGAAGAGAGTGACAGATGAATGAAGGGAAGGGAGGAAAGGAAAAACTAGATTTTGTTCTTTAAATCCTTGAAGTTGTGAAGAAGAGTTTCATTTTAAAGGTGGTGTACAGATTATGACGACATTAACCTCCAAAGTCTCCAAATTCTAACCACTTTCTTTTTAATTACCAGCATTTAATTGTACTCTGACTTCAACCACTTTATTGCATTTATTATCATAAAATTACTTTTGATACTTAAGTATAGTAAATATCAGATACTTTGAGACTTCTACTTAAGCAGTATTTTAATAGGCAATGTTACCTTTTCATCAAATGTGGCTTTCAGGTACTTTATCCACCACGGCCAAGTCAAAAATGCTCCAAACAATACTTTGTCGAACACCCTGGCAGCTCTTTAATGAGCTTTTCAAGTATGGAATTTGGAAATTAATGAATGCAGAGAAGAGAGCTGGAAGGATAAACACATCCAGATTCTTGAATAAATAAAGACTGAGAATATATCTGAGGGAAAACACCTAAAGATCCCACACTGACGGTTTGGACAGCTGGCTAGAAATGATGGTCCAATATGGCCACTAGAGGACGCAATAAGACACTTGTTGCGATAAAGTGTTTGGCTCTGCGCCATGAGGAATGCTGCGTTCAGGTAACACTGAACATACAGGACATAACTGGAAGAGCTGCATACCTATTGTTTTAGTAGGTGAACACCTGACTACTTGATAACACTAGGAGGTGAATGACGCGCTGGTCTTGTCATCTCTAATGCTGCATTCAGGTGCCATATAGACAGAGGACATATATGTTCCAATTGGAAATGTTGTACATTTAATCTTATAGGCAGTGTGTTAGTTAATAGTTATTATTCATACTCTGTGTGACTAAGACTAGAGTATATGACTGGTATTTGGGTGTTTCAATTTCTAACTTGAATTGACATCACTAATATATTACAAATATTAGATATATTATTTTAAAGAGAAAGAAAAAAACCACTTGAAGATGCAGACACTGAACTGTACATGATAATAATTTGAAGGAGTAATGGTGAGGTTTTGCCCTGGGTCAACTTGACCAGAGGACTGAACTGCAAATCCTGTGATTAGTGGACAACCTACTCTACCACCTGAGCCATAGCATCTTTGGAGACAAGACAGAGAAACTGAATTGTAAAGACATGTTACAATTGTAGCAGCAGAGGCAGCAATATCCTCAATTTTAGGTCAGTCCTTCAAAACACTATTTCTCTTCACGTTACTGTACAGTGTTGTCATTGAGATCATCCCTGCCTGGTAAATGCACATGTAGTTCAAACTCTGATCCATAGATTATCTGCTCTTTTTGTGAATTACATCCTGAAACCTGCTTATTTATTTAGTTTTTATTTATTTATGTACAAATTTGCTGTGGAAAAATATTACTAAATTAATAGCTGACAACATTCTCTCAGATTTTACCATTTAATATATATAGAAATGCTGTATTTTGGTGCTATGATAACTATGACAAAGATATTTTTTTTTTTAAATTTATCTCATTTTTATTTTTGTCAAATTTCACATTCACAAATGTAAATTTACTATTAGAAAAAAACATTTCTGTGGATTTTTAAAGGAAACTGAACAACATTTATCAGCGATTCCATCCTCACAAAACAAAGAAAAAAAGCTATGAAAATGATAAATGTATGCGATATCTTCAAAATCTTTAAATGAGCCTTTTGTCACAAGCCAAGTAGAAAAATTGTCTTTAATTCTATTTTAATTGATGTTATGTTTTGTTACCTTTTTTTCTGTTGGGTACTGCTTTTAGTTTTGTTTTCTCAATGATTCATTTCTATATATGATTCTGTTCACGCTGTATTTCTTCGCACATTATATCTTATTTTAAAAGAAATAGTTCAAACTCCACACTCAGTTTGTAACACAGGCTTTCTGCTTAAAAAACTTAAAATCCTGATGACATCATCAAGGCTACTTCTCTTTATATCTTCTGTACTTTCAGTTTTGGTGCTTTAAGAATCTTTTTTGTTTAAGTATATTTCGATGCTAATTGTGATGCAGTTTAATTTTAAGCAACATTTTTAATGTATGACTTTAACTTCTACACTGTGGTACTACCTTTTTCTAAAGTATAAAATTTTGTTTCATTAGCATGTAAACAGCTACTCGGCAGTTAGTCTCGCTCACCAGACCTTTCTCAAGAAAAGAAAGTCTCGGCAATAAACCTGATTCATCCAGTTTCCCACAGACCATGAAAGCGGCTTCAGTCAGCATCATGAGAATCATGTGATGCCTTGTCATGTGGTGCATTCACTTCCTACTGATTTGCTCCAGAGCAGACAGACTCTGCCATATCATGTCGTCTTAGTTGTGCTCCACAGACTATTATCCACCACGGTAAATATGTCATTTCGGTGTAAATCTAACCGCTGCTCCCCTCTGAAGCTGCTCGTGTGGTTAGTGTTGTGTCTGGGATGTTTGTCGGTCCGGTCCGGAGCGGAGGAGGACATCAGCCCGTGGTACCAGGACCTCTGCAGGTAATAGCTAACAAACGCACCTCTGGCTGACACTGCAGCTACCAACACAACAAATTCAGCTTTCAGCGTCTTATCATGTTATGTACACGCATCTAACGTTACAAGCTAGATTTAGCTAAGAAATATGCCAGTTGGTGGATTATTTGCTTATTATAGACATGCTCACACACATCACACAACCCCTTTATAATATACGAACGTCTCCTGTTAAATGTGGCTCATAAACAAACAGTCGCCTCTTTGTTTCAGTTACGTTATCAACTTTTAACTTCGCACATTCAGCGACCGCTCTCTGCGGTGTAAGCTAGCTAACAGCGAATGAATATAATAGATGTCTTGAGTGTAAAAAAACGTGCTGCTTGTTAAGTTTTATTCAGATAACTTACTATAGAATGAAATGAGCTCCAATACGCAGTCAAAATAGTCTCCAGTCAAAGCAGTTGCCGTTAACGTTTATATTTTTGAATTTTATCAAGCTTAACTGTAGCTAACTGCTAACGTTGCGTGAAAAGTGTCATGTAACTAGCTAACAAGCTAATAGATGTTAGCAACGTTTAACTGACATGACCCAGAGGAGGACAGTGGCACAGCTGCAACGGATAATCAATATATCGATTATTCGCGCCCCAAATAATAAATTGGAAAATATTTTGTTAATCATTTAAGTCATTTAAAGCAAAAAATATGTTACTTCCAGCTTCTTAAATGTGGTGATATGCTGATTTACTTGGTGTTACATTATATTAAATTTAATAAATAGGGATCTGGGAATACTGGTTGGATAAAACAATGTACGTGATAAGGTCACTTTAGGCTCAAATATATTGTAATAGGCTTTTCTCACTGTTTTATAGTGATTTGTAGACCAAACAATTAATGGAGGAAATATTTGAAAGATCAAACAGTAAGTTAACAAACACAATGGTTAGTTGCAGCCATAGTTACATGACATGACTCAGACAGGGACAATGGCATGATGGCCTCTGTTAAAAGGGCAACTACACCCATTTACAAAATTCTTACATGTTATTTCTTTGGTCCAAGACAGTGCCAAAATATTAGTAAAGATGAACAACTCTTTCGCAAATCCAAACATTTGTGATGTCATAGGGTAGGCATGTCTAGAGTCAGGCCCGCAGACCAATTTTAATTGGCCCTCGGCTTGACTTTTAAAACATAGGCTTACCATATGTGGCCCTTTAGACAATAATGATTAATTGAGCAAGATCACTTAACATTTTTACCCTTCACCTCAAAATGATGGGGCTATCATATAGATCGGCATCCCCCTAGTAATAGTTCACTAAAAGATAAAAATGGTTGAATTTGTCTCACTTTTTTTTCCCCAACCCATTTGATGCGAGAATCAGTTGGCCCCCAGGTATTTTCACGTTGTTTTATCTGGCCCCTATTCAAAGTTTGGACACCCTTGTCATTGGGTATAAAATCTTGAGCTGCTTCACAGACAATGAATGGAGAAAGATGTTCTAGATGGCACTGAGAGCACAAAGGCGAATGATCTGAGTATGTGGGAACATTTTCTGTTTCTAAACTGAGAACACTACAATACAGTAAAGCGCATTTGGCTGTAAGAAAAAAGAAAACAAATGTTTTTTGCGTCCACAAATCAGGCTCCCATTCATTGTCTATGGAGCAGCTCCAGATTTTATGCCCTGTGACATCACAAGTTTGAGACTTCCAATTCTGGTTTCTAGCTTTGAGAGAGAGCAGCTCATTTTCACAAATATTAAATGAACTAGACCACGGAAGTATTGATTGAACTTTCCTCGGCCATGGAAGTAACATATTGGAGTTCTCAGTTTAGGTGTTCGACTGTAATATGTTGGGGTTTGGAAATGTTGTTTGGCCAAAACAAAACATCTGATGAAGTCACTTTAGACTTGAGATTATCAGAGCAAAATCTTCTCTCGACTGTAAAATGTTTTGTTGACCTAACAACTGATTGGTAATTAACATAATGTTTAGTTGCAGCCCTGGTTAAATGACATGACTCAGAGAGGGACAATGGCATGACAGCCTTTCCATAAAGCAGCTATAAAACAGAGAGCAACATTGTGTAATTATATCAAAGCTAAAGTGAGGATTAAAAGCTGTTGCCTGTATACAGTGTTGTCTTCCTGCTAGTGGAGCACTGTTCAGGCAGCTGCTGTTTAAATATTGACTCAGGCGCAGTAATAAGGCAGTAATGATAACCAGGTAACTTCTAACCTGTAAGGCCAGGCTGGCTACATGTAGGCTCTTTGTTATGGTGGCATTTGCAGAAGTAGGTCACAGCAATACTTCAGTACATATTCATTCATGCTATTATGATAATATTCACAACTAGCTAGTGGTTGGCAGCAGTAGAGGAAGTTTTCAGATCTATTACTTTCGCAAAATGTACATAAAGTATCAAAAGTAAAAGTATTGATAGCATTATGTGTTTTACTATTATGTCTGATGTGTTTGCATTAATATCACTGCTGCATTATAATGTGTATGTTGCATTTTACTGCTGTAGATGTTCAAGGTTGGTCTCATTGTATCTCCTTTATATACTGTTGGGTAGTTTAATCTACAGCATCATATTCTATAAGATCATCATATGTCTGTAGCCCGGCTGCCCTGTAAGAACCATGTATCTCTAGAAAGTCAACTTTTCATGGTGTCAGAAAAACAGCCTTGTTTTCAGCTTTGTGACGATGCATTTTCAAGTTGATCCAAGAGGGTTTTTTAAGAGTTCTTCCAGCTCAAGAAGTAGGAGAATATTTGGTTTGGTTTTCAGTGGTCAGAAAGGGTAAGAGAATTATTAATCAGAGTTGGTTCCGTTCCACCAGTGACTAATTCTGTTGCACATGCAGGACAATAAAACATATACTTGTACTCAACACTTGTAAAAATGAGACAAAAGAGTCACTGGAAAACTTAAGTGTCTGTTTGTATGCAAGTAGGAAGTGATTCATAGGTGACAAGACAAAGCATTAACAAGCATAAAAGACAAAAATGCAACACATAAGGGCTCCAGCTGAAAATTACTTTCATTATTGATTAATCAGGGAATTGTTTGATCTCTTAAATGTCAGATAACATTGAAAAATACTTGTCACAACTTCCTAAAATCCAAGATAACACCTTGAAATTGCTTATTTTTTCTCAACAAAAAGCAGCAAATTGACAAAACTGATACGCCGGACGATGATAATTTTGCCATTTTGCTTGAAAAATGATTAAATTAAATTATTTAAATTCTACAACAATCAATCATTTAGAGAATACTCCGCACACACACCGCATACACCGCATCATTCTCTATTTTCAGACATCTTAAGACTGAACAATTTATTGATTTAAAAAAAAAATAATCAAAAAGTAATTCTAAGTTCTGCGCTGACCAATGTTATCATTGTTGACAGCTCTGTAAATCAGTAAGTCAACAAAAAGGAAAAAGTCTCTAGACTAAAACTGATCCAATGCTGCAGGGCTGAGACTTAATGTGTGTCCGATTTTTGCCTTAAATCTACTTTTTCTTCTTTACTTCATCTCTTCCATTCCTTGTTGTCTTGCAGTTATAAATGGGAGGCTATAGACCAGGATAATAAAGTCAGCTACACACTAAGGCTATGTGAGTCTTCACCATCAACCAGCTGTGGCCCCAGCACCGCTGTCTGCGCTCGGGACCTCACCACCAAAACGGACAAGTCTGTCGGTGAGTACAGTCCACAGGTGTACAAAAAGCTTCCTGGCTTCCTGCTTGTTTGGGAGTGAGAGTTGGTGTTTATTTGTCTTGACGAGAGGCTAGTCCAGAGTTAACAGCACAGTAAACTGTTGTGCAGTTTTGGTGTTTGCTAATAAAAGCCAGGTAAAGTCTTGTCATCTTGCTCCTGAGGAACATCACAACAGTTTTGCTCTGTGCAAGCTGATTTCCAGCTCTGCCATCTTTGCTGCACTTTGAACATAATCTCAGTCAGCTCCACAAAGCGATAACACCCTGTGTAAAGTTGCAGGTTTCAGCTTTAAATACAGTTTTGCAAGAGTCACCTTTGTCCACAACAGGAGACATACTCAGTGTAACAGGAGGAAATAGAACAATAACCTGTCGTAGCTTTGTATGCTGCAGTGTTGTTGTGCAGGATAAATTATGTGTGCAGTGTGTTCAGAGCAGGTGCAGGCCAGAATCCAACATGTTGACCGTCCTTTGAGCAGCCTGACAAGGCGCCCAGCCCATTATACTGCTCTGTTAAAATCTTAATTACTTAGTTCATGTTTTTGAGCAGCAAGGTGCATGTGACTCTGATGCATCCTGTGTGTCATATGACAGCCGCAAAGCAGAACATTTAATTGCTCTGCAGGAAAAACTCTACACTGTAGGTGTTGTCTATATAGCTGTGGTGCTTTGTAGTACACTCCATCGAGTCTGTGTCTGTGTGATGTGATCACAGATGTTTTCAACTTTAACGTGCTTTTGTTTGACCGTTCAAATCATTGACCATGTAGGCAAAATAGAGGAAGGTTATTGATCTTGTTAATAGCTGTCCTTGGTCTTGTGTCCCAGGTGAATGTTTGTGTATGTGAACAAAAAAATGAGATGCATATTTGTGGAGACTTCCAGGTGAAATATGTTCACAACTTTTAAAAAATCACGTTTTGTCATTACTGTTGGATTTTTTTTTGTAGTTAAAGCCAGCATTAGACATGCCAAACACTGAGTCCTGTTGCTGACATGATCGCTGAGGGGTTTTCCAAGTGAAGCGATTTTTTTTTTATGGATCACTCTCTCAGGGCTTTATCAGTACATTAGCAGATCTGATCTCTGTGCTGATGAGACTGAATCTGCTGCTGCTGCTCCTGCTGTGTGTCAGCAAGATCCACATCTTTGTCCCAGACAAGAGCCCCTCCTTGCAGGCTGGAAGTCAGGCTGGAGCAGGAGCTATTTAGATTAACATTATTTATCCAAACATTTTTTACTTAATCACCAACTTAGATTTATTTAGAGTATATGAAACCAAGATAGCTAGCTGGCAGCTAAACCAGCGCTATGATGCGACTGTTTGGGATGTACAGATGATGAACAAAAAGCAAAAAGCAGAAGTTAAATTTAAAAAGTCATCTCACCCTCACAGTATTTGTCACCCTGTCACATCACACTGTTAAAACTTTGATAGGACTCTGGACTTCTTGTAGACCAAATCTAAAATGTATACTAATGTAAATAACAGTGGATAATCATCTGTATGTATACATTTGTCATAGCTAACTAGCTTTGCTAGCTTAGCTACTGACTAGCTTTCCTCCCAACAGACAAGACTCATAATTTATTCGGCCACTTTGGGGTTTTGTCACTTGAACATAAACATATATTATTTTTTCTAGCTTTAGTTAACTTAGTTTTTGTATTCTCAATAAAACTATGTTTCTCATTGAGTAAAAATACGGGGCTTCTTGTCCTGGAAGGTCTGATGTGTCTCAACAGCTTTAAACATTGTCCTTCGAATTCTTTAACACTGTAATTCAGCAACACCGATCAGGAAATATTACTGAAAATCCCAGATAGTGTGTGCCCAGCTATGCAGACCAGATGCTGCACATGTGCTGTAAATACATATTTTTAGTTTGTAATTTTATTAGTAATTAAGGCTCTCAGCCAATTTTCTGTTGTATCATTTCTTTTTGGCCTTTTATTTAGTGGTTAAGCTGTGTTAACATTGTGTGTCACTATTGGAGCTTTATTTGATTCCTTCCATTCAGACCTGACCTTCAGTGAACAGAGACAGTCCTGTTCTCCATTTAACCTGGCATAAATTGATTAAACTGAATTTACGACAGTGGCTGTCATGCCTTCTCTTTGAAAGCAGAAAAACAATCTTACCCCACACAAATTTAAATTTAATAGTATTGGGAAACAGTGGAGCAGAATCAATTAGTTGAGTAACCTTGAATAAATGTAATATGATTTTTTCATTCAGTTTTTTATCAACTAAAAGCGCCAAGTCTTTGATGCCTCCAGCTTCTTAAATGTGAGTAATCGCTGCTTTTCTGTGACTTATATTTTAACTGGCATATCTTTGGATTGTCAGTGAGACAAAACAAATCATTTGAAGAAATCAGCTCAAGCTCTCAGAAATTGTGATGGGATAATTGATTGAAATATCTGAAGAGATTAATCGACAGTGAAAACGACAGTGAAAGCAAAGAACATTATAAGGACACAAACTTCCTGTTTTGTCTTTACAGGAGTCAACTTTGTGGAAGTTATAGCTGCAATTAATAAGTGATTGAAAAAAATAATAGTTATTTTGGTAATTGATTAATTGTTTCAGTCATTTTTCAAGCAAAACATTTGCTGTGTTCAGCTTCTTGAATGTGAGGATGTGCTGATCTTCTTTGTCTTATGTTACAGTATGTCACTATTTTGCGAATGAAACGTCAAGGCTTTGTGTCTGAATCTCAAAGACTAATATTTTTAGTGTTCTCAGAGCAAGATATGCTTTATCTTAATGTCTTGACTTTAGGTTTGACTGATCAGTTTTCTTGTCAGACATTTCTCCAGCTTGTATTTTCCTTTGACTTTGCTGTCAAAATTAAACTTATTAAGGGACTGTACTCATCTGCATACATAGAGCAGGTGTTATATAATTGCATAATTATGGTAAATGGACCTGCACTTGTATAGGGCTTTTTTTCCATTCACACACTGGTGGCTGAGGCTACCATATAAGGTGCCACTTGCTACTCAGTTTGTAACACACCGATGGAAGCATCATCGGGAGCAATTTGGGGTTCAGTATCTTGCTCAAGGATACTTAAACTTGCAGACTGGAGGAGCTTGGGCCTGAACCGCTGATCTTCTGATTCGTGGACGACCCGCTCGTCCTCTGAGCCACAGCTTCAATTCCTAAATAAACGTAACATACTAAAAAGTGGCAGCAGTGGCCAGACTCAAGGTGTACGTAATACCAATTTAAAAACTTGCCGTTTGATCAACGAAAGTTTAAAGTTAATAACAAAATGCTAAAGTTTAAAAACCTTTGTCATTGTCACGAGACATAGTTTAAAGTGATTTTGAGCAAATATATATATTTCAGAATTTGATTATGTTCCTTGATGGAAGCCTTTATTGCACACAATGTGTTCAAGGACTGTCAGAAATTGAAAATCCAGCAAAAAAAATCTGTTTTTCTTACAATAAATGGTGTAATTTTGTTGATTTTTTTTTTTTCCATGCCTTTCAAACCCAATGGCGGCTTGGAGTTTTGAGGGTGTTTTAAAGCCCAAAAATTACCATTAATTACCAAAATTACCACCAACTTCCTCCTCACTGCTTTAAAAATGATTTGAAGTGCCCTCCACTGTTTTGCACCACTCCCTCCCCTCTCATAAATTACGTACAGTCCCTAGCTAACTTCCCTCGCTGGCATGAAAGCCCTCTTGTTTGTTTATTGTTTCCACATCAATCAGATTCATTCAACTTAAGTTCTGCTCCACATTTTTTCACCCCAGGGTCACATGAGCCCCCGTGGAGAGCAGCGCCCCACAGTTTTTGAAAACCACTAATTAAAGGATTGGTTAGCCCAGGGGAGCAGTGTGCTGTTTCTGTTATCATTCATTAACAGACACAGTTGTGATGCAGTTTTAGAAGTTTAATAAGAAAAGACTCTTTGAAGAATGAATTGACCTGTGGAGAGAAATGCAAGCATCTTTTTTCTTTCCTTTTACACATGGTGTGATAATTACACAGTGCATGCTGTGTATGTCACATTAGCTACTGTAAACATGAACAACAGGCGTACATTATACCTACAGATCACTTAGAGTTTGAGTATTGAGGGGGCTGTGCCTCAATTTCAGTTACGTCACTGTCTTCGATTTTGCCCGTGACCTTTCTGAAGACGAAGGGCTGCCAGACAGAGTTATTTCAGAGTGCCACAACAACAACTTGTCCTGCAGTCTGAGGTCGTGACCTTCCCCCGGTGACAAATTGGTGTTTGGTAGCTCTCAGCCACACAGTGTCATCTGACTCAGATTTCTGAGGACAATGAGCCGTGTTGCTCAGTAAAGGCTCTGGACTGAAGACTGCAGGCTCATGTTGTTGGTGTGAGATATATTTCCAGCTTATTTTAATAAGATGTAGTCAGTTATTTCATAAAGAGGAAGATCACGTGAAAGTGAAAGAATTGCAAACAAGAAGCGGTGTGGTCAGATGAGTTGCAGTTTAATCGTATTAGCTGACTTATCACATGACACAGGGACGAGTCATCGAGCATAAACGCTCTCAAACACAAATAGACCCAAATGTCACGCTGTACTCACTCACTCACCAGCTCTCCCTCCCTCTCTGTCTGTCTGTACTGCTTACTCAAGGTTTTATTCATGCTGTCTGGTTGACTCTGCTCAGAAACCACAAATGGTCCACCCTCACAGTTTGACATCTGTGTCTTTAGTGGTTCCTCAGTTTAAAATGTTTAAAGCAACAATCACTCACCTTACCTGTAAAAAGATGTGTCGCTTGGCAGTTACAACAGATTACATTTGTTCACACATTTAAAAAAAAAAAAATCAAAATAAAGGCTACAACTAGCAATTATCTTGTGTTATACATTAGTTATCTGTTTACTTTTTCGATTAATCTTTTTTCTTTTAAAAATATAAGATAGTGAGATGTGTCCAACACAAAGTCCAAGATGACGTCCCTTTGACCAGCAGTCCAAAAGGGAGAAATCCAAAGATAATCAATTTACTGTCATGTGAAACAAAGGAAAATATGAAATCGTCACAATTTAAAAGTTTAAACTAGGAAATATTTTTATTTATCACTATCATTTCAGCTCTAATAGTAACACAGTGTTATAACACAATACATATGTATATTTAATAATAAAACTCTGAAATTATCCATACTGTAAAAGAGTATTTTTACTTGTAATACTTCAGTTATACTGGGAACACAATCCTGGTATACTTTTAGGGACCGTTTGTTATATATGAGGGGAGGGAGAGCAGGTGGTGCAAAACGGTTAGGCATGTCATAATTTTTTAAGCACTGGGGTGGGACTTGTATGTCTTATTTTGGCTTAGAGGAGCGACAGACAGCTTTAAATGGTTCTATTTTGTAGTTATAATAAATGCCCTCTGAACACCAAAGCCAGTGAGTGGGTTTGAAAGGTATGCTTTTGTTTAAAATCCCCAAAAATGCACCATTTATCACAGCCAGAAACTGTACAAACAGAAATTACTGTCGGATATTCAAATCTCCGACTGTGAACACATCATGGGAGGAAGGCTTCCGTCTTAAAAACCAATTTATTCTACATTTCTCAATTAAAATGTCGTCACAGACTAATTGTCTGCACTAACCCGATCTGTCAAAAGCAATAAAATCTTCACCCTGGCGTGTACGACAAAAGTGACAAACCAAAGCTTACTTCAGCTTCAGGATTTCATTTTCAACTTTTATCTTTTAACATTAAAACATCAAATTTATAAGGTACACAGTTTATTAAGGAAAGCGGCCATTATAGGTACATGTTGCTAATGCCAGCAGTGTGCTACAATGTGTGAGTATTTGTCTGTGTGTGTGTGTGTGTGTGTGTGTGTGTGTGTGCATGGGTGTGATATTTAAGCGTATTAAATTTTGTTTGTTTTGTGCGGTAGAATGGGTGGCTGTCACACACCCATATTCTGCTGAGGTGGTTATAAAGAGGATTTGCATTTTGCTTAAGCAATCACCTGTTTGCCTTGGTGATAACTATCATTCCTGTGCTCTTTGGTCATTGCATTGGCTCCAATCCCTACATTTGGTGTGACTATTAAAAAAAAAAAAAAAATGGTAGGGTCAAGCATTTTCCCCCAGTCACTCAGGGAGGCTCAAGGAAAAATATTTGAATCTTTGAGGAGGGCCAAAAAAAACAAAGTCACACCCCTGCTACCCCCTCCTCTGATAAATAAAGTACAGTCCCTTACTTTAGTAATGTTTTAAAGGACAAAGAAAAAACAGCAAATCCTGACTTCTGAGCTTTAACCAGAAAATGTTTCAGGTTCCTCTACTCAAAATGTTCAGGGTAATTTCAGTGAAACTGTGCACACACGGGATCCACTTCTTTGCTCTTTATCTGTTTGGTCAGTGTCTTGCAAACTGTTGTTCCAAATTGTGTCAGATAATAACTGTAAGTATTTATCACAGGCGGTAAGGTTAAAGCAGTGCAACATGCTGGGACATGAGCAGCGCTTCAGCCATGCATACAGTAGCTTTTGGTGTTAGTAGGTCACAGTGTTGTGCAGTCACATTCCTTTATGGTCCTCTTTGTGATAGCAGTCCTGCCATATCAGAGGGAGCAAAGAGCACTCACACACACAAACACTTTAAAAGCACATGAAAGTTTCTCTCAGACTGACTTTGAAGAATGATCAAAAGAAGAGATTTATAAAAGAGGTGAAAACTTTTGGTTTTCTTTTTAACAAGAAAACTGAAAATGCAACCAAAACACAAACAAAAGGGATGAGAATGAGGTCATTAATTAGTCACAGATACACAAGTACAGTTCATTACACAGGGGATTTCTAGTTTAAATGCTTCACTGAAAATGTGCATCTAAGGAATAAGGAAACATTTCTGATTGAGGCTGCAACAGAGACAAATTTTAGCTCATCCTAGTCTTACATTTGGTAACACATTTACAGACATCAGTTATTCTCACTGTCGGTTCACTTGCTGACCTGCTGTCACTTTAAGTTCTCCAGTCTTAAATGTTCTTCACATGCAGAATATTTCCCACCGCTGTCTGGTTCCATTCAGATGATAAGTAATGACTGTGTACTGGCAGCAGGGTCAGAAGGATATTATGGTACAGACTTGTGTGTGGCGTGGGTCAGTAGAGGTTGGTGGGTAAGACATTAGTCTGTCAGACTGTCTGCTACAGTGACATTCAGGGATACTCTGTCTGATAATAAGAGCCTGTGTGTTTTTCTTTTATTGATAAATGATTTTTATTAGATAAATATCTTCATAATCTTTTTAAGGTAAAAACAACAACGGTTGCCAGGCACCGTGACCTTTATGTCACTAAATAAAACCTTAAAAGTTAGGAACAGGAAGTCTATATGTAGCTCTACATAATTTTTGTATGGTTATCCTTGGGTGGTGAAGCATACAACAAAAAGACAAGGATGGAAAGATGTTAAAAGAGGCAGTAAAGCTACACTTAATTATTCAAATGAATGCATCATCTATTTGTCCACCTTGTAATTCACATCACCTCTGAGTCTTTCCACCCATTTGCGCTGTAATAATTGTAAAGAAAATGAATGTAATTAAAGGGGCTGTTATCAGAATTACACCAGTCGAATTAGAGTTGGCTGTTCATTAGGAATATTCCACTATTTGTTGCTTTTTTCCCCCCATAGATATATAGTTAACAAGTTAACTGCGCTAATGACAGATTGAATATGTGCAACCATTTTTTCCTGACGTCAGTATCCTGGTAAGACTATCGTGATGACGTGAGCTCAACACTCTGTATCAGTCTTACCTCAGTGCAGCCCCATACACTTTTAAGTGGGCAGACAAACTCCTTCAGCCAGTGAGCACAACAAAACACAAGGGAACATCTTCTTCATCACCAGCAGAGCCAGTTGATAAATCAAGCTTTTGCCAAATCCAGTCAGAGGAACGGGGAAAATGTCTTTTCATTCAAGAAAGTTTCAAAGTGCATACTCTTGTTCTTGTTTGATTATTGTTACATGACTTATTGCTGTGTTTTCTCTACTAACATTAGAGTTAGCACTCGTTGCCTTCATTTTACGTCATCAACTTCAAGCTGTCTCTGATTGGCTTCTGACGTTGTCAGTTACGGTGCAGATCCTTAATTGGCTCCAATTGGATTTTAATTTCTGCAAAGTGTTTTGGGCGGCACCAAGTCCAGACTGATACAGAGAGCAAAACAGAATGTTGCGCTCACATCATCAGGATGGTCTTACCAGGCTAGATATCAAACAGAAGTCAGAGACTGTGCAGTATCAAGTTGCTGTGAGCTGTAAATTCATCACTTCTAAGCAAACGGCAGAAGGTAAAGGAGGAGTGCTCACTCTGCCACAAAATCTGTGGACTAAAACGTCCCCAGATTTACCCTACACTGCACACTGACTGGCAAAAAAAAAAAAAAAGAAGAAATGTGTTTGACATACAACAAATTCTACATAGCTGTCAAACAAAGTGGAGGGTTAATGCTCTGTAATTGACTGATTGTTTCTCTTGTCTTGAATGTGCAGGTGAGCTGTCCCTGCAGAGGCTCTCTGGCACGGTGCTGGATTACAACAGCACCGAAAAATGTCCAGGAAGCAACAACAACATTCAGACCAGCATCAGCTTCCAGTGTGGGAAAACCATGGTAAGACTCAAACACCCAAGAACATGTTTTTAAAATGTGCTCTTCCAGGAGCTGTGTTTAGGGTAATACACAGATGGGGCTGAAGGTTAGAGACGCAGGTTTGTTCACCGGAAGGTTGACAGTGTGATTCCCAAACAGGCCGGATACATCTGAGTGGGAAAAGTGAAAGCGGAGCACCTGCTCCTCTCTTATTACCACCCCTGAGTTGCCCTTGAGCATTGGCAGTTATTGGTATTTGGTATTAGCTGCTTTTGTTCCTGTGTGTCAGCTAACACCTGGTCTACATTGTCTGCTGTGTCAGAGTCACGAAAACAGCATCTGTGAGTGTCTGCACCAGATCAGTTCAACAACAGCACTGCTTGGTTTTGAGCACGTACAGCCTAAAACGTTGTGTGATATATGTACTTGTAGGCTATATTTAAAGTCCCTAGCTGATGTATATATGAAGCCCATTGTGTCTGCTTTACATACTAAACGCTCCTCTTACTTGCATTCATGAAGCATAATTAAAGAGCGAACGAGTGTGCAAGGTGTTTCCTTTAGTTGAAAGAAATCTAAAAAAGCTAAAATGACATTTAGGTGATACCAGAAGCTGCTAACAGCTGCAGTGACAGGAAGTGAATCTGTGAGGAGAGATGATGTAGGACACTGACAGTCACCTGCTCTGTATTTCTGCTTAGTTTATTTAGTTCTGTGTCTGTGGTTTCAGGGCAGCCACGGGTTGACATTGTCATTTCCTGTCAAGTCAGTGGAGCAGAAGAAGATGATCTGTGTTAGATTTTCAGTTTACAAGGTGTAAAATGGAGAAATGGAAGTGGCTTTCATGAAACTTTTCAAAAAGTTATCGAATGCTGAAAAGAAGAAGTGATGAGAGCCAAATGCAGATAGATCTGAATTATTGATTGACTGATTTCAGGAAGTTAAAGTGAACAAACACCACTTTAACAATTAAAAAAGCTTCCTTATGTTTAGGTCCTCTGTGTTTAGATTATTTACTATATCTCTCTCAAACTGACTTGGATAGTGTAGCACAGTGGCTGGGACATACTCTTCGCCTTTTGCTTAATGTGTCTCAGGTTAGATTTGGTATCAGACTTTCAAGGCTAAATGGTAATGTTTTAAGTATGTTGATGATACTTAAGTTTTACTTTATTATGAGCGTGAACTTCCTCAAATTTTGTAATAAGCCCCTAATATTATTTTATGACGTCAGAAAGTGTCTTTCTATATTTAATGTTTCTCACCAAAACTCACTGAGTGTACTCTTGAGTAGAGTTGTACCGATACCGATACCAGTATTGGAAATGCCTCCGATACTGCCTAAAATGTGGTATCCGGTATTGGCGACTACAGCCTATGACCAATCCGATACCACGTGATGCCTCACGTCATTACACATACGCACGCTACAGGCAAATGAAACGGAAACAGAGTTTAAAAAGCATTCATGTCAAATGTCTTTTTTACCAAATTGTGTGGCTGCACTTTAACCTGTGTCAACACTGGATAATAATAATAAAAAAAAGTTTTATGGCATTCATTCTACTATTATATATTTATTTCTTAATATTTTACATATAGAGTTTTAGGAATTGAGACATACAACAGTTCATATCCCATCCATTTTTATTTTACGCGCTGGTATCGGATCGGTACTCGGTATTGGCAGATACCTAAGGTTCAGGGATCGGAATCGGTATCGGGAAGGAAAAAGTGGTATCGGTACATCTCTACTCTTGAGTTCTTAAAAAAAGTTGTCATATTTTTTTCATGAAACATTTGCAAAGTCAAGTTTAAAATCAGCATTTTTTACATCCATTTTTATGTGCCTGCAGTCTTCTTCACTACCTATTTAACCATGGCTGTGTATTGGCAAGAATCTGGCGATACAATACAGGGTTTACACTTTAATATATTGCAATACCCTAAACCAGGTGATATATTGTGATGTCTTTTTTAAATTCTAATTTTAGGAAAACTGTCATAGTATAAAGGAAACACCACCACGACAGCTGGATCTGTATTTGTATTTATCACAGTTCCTGTAACATCCACCATCATAGTACTTTCTTTTGTACAGTCTGAGCAAAGGAATCAACATTACCCAAATTGTTAAAAAATACAATAAAAGTGCTTACAGGATTCTTTAGGTACATACATTAAGGATAAAATGTGAACAGCAAAAAGTCGAAGAAGACGAAGATATACTTTCTTAATCCCTGAGGGGAAATTCAATTTTTTTTACCCTGTCATATACACACAGGCCCGAAGTACACACACATGCACAAACAGGACCTATACATGCATTAAATGGAGAGATATCAGAGTGAGCACTGAGCAGCTGGGGGTTCTGCGCCTTGCTCAGGGCACCTTGACAGGGCCCTTGATCCAGCTACAAGTACACACTCATTTTTGGACTTGAACCTACAGTTCTCAACACAAGTCCCTATGGATTGAACTACTGCCGCCCCAATACATAATCGATAATGTTTTTAGAATTGACACAGTATCACCATAACATTGCGATACTCAAGTTTATCAATACGGTCATACACCCTTAATTATAACCACCTGCAGAGCAGAGGAATTGTGTATAACTTGGCAGAAATGTGTTTTACATCACTTGTTTGGTGCATAAGGACAAACAAATTGGGGACTGACATGAAAAAACATTGCCCCATAGTGATACTAGGGACAAAAACTCCAAAGGGTACCTTTATTTATATATATCTGTCGTAGTTTTATTTTTTAGGATATTTTTTCAGGGGAATGGTTCCGTGGCAGACACAAAGCAGGCCACAAACATATCACAAAATTGTCACATGTGATTTAAAGTAGCAAAGCAATGGTTGCCATTGAGAATAGAATCGATCAGAGCACCCTCTTCTAGAGAACTTAATCTTTTCCAGTTTTAGAAGGGACATAATGTTCCTTCATAGTCCAAATCAGTGACCCACTTCAGCAAACATAGTTCTCACATAAACAGAAGTTAAGGAATTTGGCCTGTGTTGAAAAAGTTGCAGGTTTGACTTCCCAGAACAGCTTGTAAAATGTGTGTGAAGAGTACTGATGAAAAGTGCTCTCTGCTCTCAATAAGTGTTCACGAAGAAGCCTTTGAGCAAGCATTGAACCGTCAGTCACTCCAGCAGCAGCAGTAGACTGTGGTTGTGCAGGGTGGCACTGAGCTGTGAGTGTGAGGGGAGTAGTTGTAAAGCTAAACATTTATATCAATGTTTAATTTCTCCCAGCAAATTCAGAGCCTCATTGCGTATTTAATATAAACAAACTAAGTAATGCATGCTAAACCTCCCCTTCATTCATCTGTGTGTTAAATTGTTCATGTCATGTTACACTGTGTTGTTTGGCTTTGACTCTCTCCAGAGCAGAGCTGCTCACTACACAGCGCTATGAAATGTTGTTATTCACCCATATCAAGATGAAACTACCCGTCTTACTCTCGTTCCTTTGTTTGTGTGCTGCAGGGGACCCCGGAGTTTGTTGCTGTGTCTCAGTGTGTTCATTACTTTGAGTGGAGAACGTTCACCGCCTGCAAGAAAGATAAATTCAAGCCACACAAAGAGGTATGTGGTGGAACATGTGACTCACTGACGAGAAGGTTTTTGTTATGTGTAAGGAAAAAAGAAACTGCCACCAAGTCTGTCAAGGTGTGATATATGAGAAACAATGAGCCAGAGAGGTGTTACAGAGGAAATAGAAAGTCTTCCCACTCCTTTGAGTGTGAACAGAGTTTATAGCATGTATTTATCAGCGTAGAAACATGTCACATGTTGTCATGGTGGAGCTGTTAGTGTGAGTTTAATGTGGAATCATTGAAAAAATGTGTGACATTAATTAAAGTTGCTTATACAACATACAGTATATCTGTGGCAAATGAGCAACAGACCCATGTTTTTGTTGGTTAGATGAATATTAATGTGTCAACTAGTACTCCTCACTTAAAATATTATCATATGCAATATCCACATCACAGGAAATAGAACTTTTCAATAAAGGAAAAATATGTCACAGCATCCTATTACATGCATGGCAGCATGCTTGTTTGGTACAGACTCCAGCAAAAATCACATCATCATCACTTTTTTAAATTTTTTTCAGTGAAAATCAAATGAAAAAATTACTATTCCCACTAAAATCGCAATTTATATCACAATCACAATAATTTGCCAAAAGAATCACAATTTTTAAATTTAATTTGATATACTGTATATTTATTCAAATTAATTATTAATTAAATTAATTTAATTATTTTATTTATTTATTTTTGACAGTTTTTCACTTATGAGTTAAGTGTTTTGTGCCTCTATGAAATAGTAGTTGCTCAGGTTTACCACAAAAGTTCCCATTAATTAAAGTCCATATCTGGAATCCTTAAATAACTTGGAAACTTGTTCAAAAATTCTGTACATTAAAGCCCTCCAAAAGTATCAGCATTGCTACTTGTACCTTTACAAGTTACCACATTAGCTGAGAGTTTATAACATTAACAGATTTGTCACAACTTAGAGGAGATTTTTAATGACATGTAGGCACATCAACTACAATTACTATACAGTGTTGTCTGGAACCAAGTACCTAACCAATATGTTATTGGTCATGTATCCAGTATGTTATGTACCAGTATGACACTGTCTCCTCTCTCCAGGTGCCCTGCTATGTGTTTGACTCGGATGGTAAGAAGCATGACCTCAACCCTCTGATCAAAGCGACCGATGGTTATCTGGTGGACGATGGCGACGACAGCATTGACTTCTACATCAACATCTGCAGAAGTCTCAGTGAGTACCTGAGGGAGGGTGGAGAGATGAATGGATGATTTAGAAAATGAATTACTGATCAGATTAGGTGCTTAGTAATACTGAGTTAATTGTGTATGTGGGTTTTTTCCTTGTTTAGTCGAGAGAAATTGTCAAATGTGATTCTGATAACCATCGTGATGGTGGGTTTATCTTGCACTAGTGGTGGGTGAGGTTTGTAGGGGCGTGGCGTGTATTCAGATATACGTAGACACATTGCAGCACTGTAGCTTGAGCAATACTGCTGGCCGATTCTTCCACATTATCTCAAATCCGTCCTCTTCTTTTCTCAGACCGTCCCGACAAATCATGTCCAGAGGAGTCTGCAGCCTGTCTGGTCACCAGTCAGGGCTCCTACAACATGGGCTCTCCTACCGGACGGCTGGAGCTGCTGTCAAATGACAGGTATGAATGCTGACCTCCTGTTCAATACATGGGAGACTCTCAGCATCAGTCACCTGACTTTCCTCCTCCCTCGGGAATGTTTGCCACTGTCTTGTCAGGACAAATCTTCCATTATGTCACTAACAATTTAGATTTACTACAGTTTTTTTTTCTGAAGTCTGTGTTCAACCTCTACAAGTCTACATCATACATATATAAAGAAAGTAACCTTTTATTGGACAGACATTAAACTTTTACTCTTTTCACTTGTTTCTTGTCTCATCTAAAGACTAAGGTTACAGTATCAAGTCAGTCCCGGCTCGTCTCCAGACATGTGTAATGGACACGATCCTGCTGTCACCATCACTTTCGTCTGTCCATCAAGCAGGCATTCAGTAGGTTACACACACTCATATATACACACAGCAAACTTGTATCTACGTGCTTTTCTACTGTGCTTAAAAAAACTGTAACTAATTCCTGCTTTACTAAAAGTGTCCTTTGGCTTCACAGGGCAGCCCTCCTAAAATGACAGCTGAATCGAACTGTCGTTATGAAGTGGAGTGGGTGACTGAGTACGCGTGTCACAGAGACTATCTGGAGAGTCATAACTGCAAACTTACCAGTGAACAGCACGACATCTCCATAGACCTAACGCCTCTCACCTTGAGCTGTAAGTAGTTCTTCCTTTAAACCAGGGGATCTCAAACTACCACCAGGGAGACCTTTTCCTTATTTACGCTTTTTTAAATTACCATCTACGTGATGTGTGTATAATTAATCATTTAAGTGATTAATCCAAACTATTTTTGAAACTGGTCCAGCATTGAGCGAGAGGGCTGCATTCGGAAGCGGTGAAACAGACTGCAATTTAATCACTTAGGACAATTATGGATCGCAAATATACGTCCGCTAGCATTATTGAAAGGATCCTTACAGAGATAGATCCTTTTGTGAGAAAGGAAGATTCTTTTTGTCTAACTTTATATTTATATGTTTATACGTTTATATGTGGTCCCTTTGTTATAGTGTTGTTTACTTGCCTTTTGTTTGAGTGTTTTGTTTGAGTGCCTGTTTCTGTGCGTATTCTTTTGTAAAGCGTCTTTGAGTACCTAGAAAAGTGCTATATAAAACCAATTTATTATTATTATTATTATTATTATTATTACTAACTAGAAACAGCCCTGAAACCGCTATCAACAGAACAAAAAGATCTGTCTCTGTAGGGATCCTTTCTGTAAATTGTCAGACACTTAGAATAAAAATCTGAGCCTGTCAGTGGCAAAAACAAGCCTTTATGGTGGAAAGACATTTAAGTTGCATAATTGCATTGCAGTGATTACATTACAGCCTGTTTCACTGCTGCCAGTTGCAACCCTGTCGCCCAATACTGGACCAGTTTCAAAACTCCATTAGTCACTTAAACAAAGTTGTTCAAGTTGAAAAATACAGAAGTTACCTTTTTAAACCCCTTAAGGAAGTAGCTAGCAGCCAAAATGCTGTACCTTTGTACTTGTGTCCTCATTCCTTAAACTGGTTCTTAAAAACTACAGAAGTGAACACACATACACAGAATGAAGTATTTCTTTGTTCTACAGGCATGGAAGCAACAAAGTGGAAACCCCAGTTAGCCAAGTAGTATTAAAAGTGTGATCTGTAAATTCAGATAAAGCTCAAACATTCCTTCAAGATAATATATTTAACCTTCAAGAATGATTGGCTCATCGTGGCGCTTTTTTTATCCTTGTCAGAGGAAGAAACTATTGGAGTGAGCTAAATTGACCTTCCTGTTTTTTGTCAGCTCATTGTTAGTCATATTGTTAGTCCATTTATTGTCACAATCTATGGCTACGTTCACACTGCAAGCCTCAGTGCTCACTTTGGGTTCATTGCTTAGATTTCTTTTGGTGGCTGTTCACATAATTTCTTGAATGTGGCCAATATGAGATTCCAGTGTTAACTGGTCGCAGTCCTGAACTGACCCACATGTATAAAAAATACTTACAATAAGATGATGATGACAATAATTAGTCACTGGACAAATATGTCAGGCTAAACCCTCTGATACCACTTTGTGTTTGTGTGTGCAGCTACAGACCACCCGTACTACGCGCACTCTGGACCCAGTGATGGGGATGACAGCTACGTCTACTACCTGAATGTGTGTGGAGAGATCCCGACTAATGAATGTGGCCAAGAGCAGTTCATATCATCCTGCCAGGTGAAGAAGTCTAGAGACGTCAAGAAGGTGGCAGGAAAATATCAGAACCAGACACTACGGTAAAGTGTGTGTGTGTGTGTGTGTGTGTGTGTGTGTCAGTCACCTGGTTGGTGCTTCAAGTCACATACACTAGCCTTTTTTACACAAAACTGCGACAACATCCCTTCATTGTGTCAGATTTGCTTTTTTAAACAGAACTGCAGTAAACAACGCTGGCATAATGCTGCCCAGGTGTGTGATTTTAGATGCATGCCAGCGTTGTGGGAGCAAAAGAGGCACAGCCGGCGTGATGTATAACACAGCATCAGCCTCTAGTGTGATATATAACACGTTAGGCAGCACTTTAGAAACGATAAAAATTGTATAACAGGGCAATAACAATAATTTACCATCCCTGTTACAAAGTGGGTGATTTTGTTCTTTGCTAATTTGTGGACATTTTCGGTTGCTGTTTTTCTTCTCAGTTAGCTGGTTACTGCTCTAGCTGATATTTAAATCCCCTGGTTGTGGGTCACACACATAACACGTCATCAAAATGTCACCCTTGTCCCCTCCCGTTGGCTGTCCCTTTACACAGACATTAATTCAGCGCTGTTACTACCTCTGCTGAGACAACCCTGTCCCTCCATTCTGTGGTCGCACCTTTTATACAGAATAATGGCACACATTTCTGCCTTGAACAGACAGTGTAAAAGCAGCTACTGTGTGAGGAAAAATCATGGTTTCACAAATGCTTTGTAATAACCTAGAGTCTTTAATTTAATGTTTTAAATGTTAAAGTTGTTACTTAAAGATTTTATAAATGCAAAGTTGAAGTATATAATTAACTGTCTGCCAGCTTTAAAGGTAAACTATGCAGGAAGTTACTACAACTGTTTGTCAGCAGTGTTACCAGGGAAAGTGTGAGTCAGCCACAGTGTAGCTATATTTGCATTTTTTCAGCACCGTGTCCACCGTTTTCATAGCTTCCTCTTGTATGCTTACATTCTGGCACCCAGAAAGTCCCAACCTCACCTGCGTGTTGTGCCTAGAAATGCCCTGAACAGAGCAAAATAAGAAGGAAAATAAGAAAATCCAGGCAGAGGGCAGAGTCTCTGCAGATAAGTACACCACCACACACTTCTAGTGGGTCATAAATGGCAGGAGCATGTCATTAGTTTTGTGATGGAATGCAGATACAGCTGTTCAAACTCATGATAAAAAAAATGACATGATAAACCTCATCATTATTTGTTGAGCATGATTTCCCCCCCCCCCCCCCCAATTTTTTTTTTCTCCCAAAATCTTATCCAGAAAAAGTAGAGGCATACTACAGAAATAGCCTGTCAGTCCCAGAAATCACCCAAGAACACTTTTATTTATTTATTTATTTTTTATTTGCGAACACATAAAACTGCATAAAATCCGATTTGTGGAAAAGAAAAAATAGAAAATGTGTCAGGAGAGGTCAAGAAGCCACAGGCTTACACAAACGCACCTCCCCTCAACTTAAGGAAAAAAAAGACAATGACAAAAAAAGGGGGAAAAAGGTAGACAAAAGAACTGTACTGTCATTTTACAGATAAAATACAACAAAAGATAAATGACAATAGGAAGCACACTGAGCAGTCAGTGAAAGATAATCCAATAAAAAAACAAGAAATGCATAGAACAGTGCAGAGAAAAAAGAGAAAAACACCTCATGTGAAACATCTTTGACAATGACTCATTGATGAAATTTCAAACCATGCCAGTTTGGCTGCATTCACACCAAATCTGGCGATAAGCCACATGGTTGTGTGGCAGTGTTAGATTGTCACGTGAATGGCACATTTGTGGGGGAGTGGCAGGTGTAGAGAAAGCTAGTCTCCTCATCTCGGCAGCCGAGTATTTGTCTTCCCTGAGTTTGTTTTTGTTGGCTCTAAAGATCTGTCGAATTCCTTTTGATTGTCATTTCTCATATCTTCCTGTCACAAAAGACAGTACGTGCACGCACACACAAACAAACCAAATGAGTGCTCTCCTTTGGGGAGAGTACAGATGGTAATACATACTTTATTTTTTTAGTCACTATAATATTTAATGATAGAGGGAGACTGTGTTACTTGTTCTTGTGGACTGTGGACATCTTTCTAGTCTGATTACTGATTATGTGATTGGCCGTTGCAGCAGGACACAGGGTTGTGTTTGTCCAAATCTTAAATCTGTTTCAGCTTATCGCCATAGCTCCAAAGCTTTTTCTTTCCAGGCCTCCCCTGCAGCCCCACCTCCTCAGCCTATATGCATTAACCACATTCAGATGAATGGGAGGAGTGGCGTTTTCACTGCAACGCTGGTGTGAATGCAGCCAAAATCAACTGTTTCACCTTCCTGACCTGTTTTCTTTTTTTTTTTTTTTCCATCTGTAGTTATTCAGATGGAGATCTGACTCTGATCTACCCAGATGGCACCAGATGCTCCACCGGCTTTCAGAGAATGACCATCATCAACTTTGAGTGCAACAAGAATGCATGTAAGACACAGAAGCCAATTTTTCATTTATTTCTTTTAAACGTTCCTTTGTTTTATATTTAATTTTAACATTTTCTTTACTCTGGCATCACCTCATGGCAGTTTAAAGAATTACAGACAGCAAGAAGATAGGCTGCTGTCATGAGATTGTCCTCCTAGTAAACGTTTTGTTCATACAAGTTGTACTGTGTATGATGCGCAGTGTGTCCGTGAGATTAAGATGAATCACAAGGACACAATTAATGTCATTTCTCTGATTCCGCATTTCCAAAATGTAGTGTGACTTTACAATGTAAATTTACCCCATTATGTACAACATATTGTATTTGTCACCATTTGGAGTTTCTTGAATCTCTCACCCAAACTTACACATTTTTAAATTCAATTACTCATGAGGTAACTCAATGATTTGTGCATTTTCACCCCTTTGTTTTCAGAATTGTTAGACAATTGTAATCACGTCACAATTCATCCATAATTCACAGTTTGCCTCATTTTTCTGCAGCTAATGGTGGGCGAGGGACTCCAGTTTTCTCAGGGGAGACAGACTGCACTTATTATTTTGACTGGGAGACGGCCTTCGCCTGCGTCAAGGAGAAGGAGGATCTGCTGTGTCGAGTCACCGATGGTCACAAACACTACGACCTTTCACCCCTTACAAAATACCCCGGTGAGTTTAAATGTCAAAATTTGTCTCGAAGAAAGCCGTCAGTTGTTGTCATAATTACTCAGTATAGCTTGTTTCCCATGCTGTTGTGACTGAACGTTTATTGCTGAAGCTTCACCTTCCTTTGTGTTTCTGCTGCACCAGAGTCAGACGTCGGTGAGAACTGGGAGGTGGTGGACGCTAAATCTACAAAGCAGGACTTCCGTTTCTACCTGAACGTCTGTCACAAAGTCATCCAGACAGGAGATGCTGCTGGCTGCCCAGTGAATGCCTCCATCTGTGCAGTAGGTAAGAGTCTCAAAAAAAGATGGGTGATTTCTAAAGACTAATGGATTGAGACTATTTCAGGTTTTTTTCCCCACAAAAAAATCAGTGATGGGGATGTAAGTGGTGGTTTATGAGCGCTTTTTGGCCCTGATTCTTCCACATTTACTCATCATTAATGGTTTCACCCATTAAAAACACATTATAGAGCCATACTTTTGCGGTGGATGGCTATCATATTCCTTTATTGCAATAAACGTGGCCACTGTAGTTTATTGATTGTGTCTCTTTCTTTCAGATAAACAACATGGGGCCATCAGCCTGGGCAGCTTCCTCTCATCTCCCCAGAAGACCAAAATAGGAAATGACATCAGATTGGTGTACACTGAGGGGAGTTTTTGCAAGAATAAGAAAACGAGGATCCAAACTATCTTGACCCTAAAGTGTAAAACAGGTAGGCTGAACAATAAATATATTTTTCTAACATTTTTATTCTTTGTCTTTTGTCTCTGATTTCTGTCTGACTGGGATGTCTTTCTAAACTTTTCTTCTTCCTGCCCTCTTTGCAGGAGATCTTGAGAGCGCTCCCGTCCTTCGTAGCATTTCGTCCGATGAATGTGTCTACGAGTTGGAGTGGTACACTGCTGCCGCCTGCGTCCTCTCCAAGACAGAGGGGGACAACTGCAAGGTGGAGGACCCTCAGGCTGGTATGTCACGCAAACACACGAGTTTGATCAATATGGTTTCTGACTGGTGACTGTTTTACTTGGGCAAGAAAGCAGCAGGGTTAGTGGTGAAGGTGTTTTAGTGGAAAAACATATCTCTGCTGTCTTCCAGTTAAGGTTTTTTTGTCAGCTAAAAAACCACATAGACCGCACTGGGTGTAGCCTGATGTTACTTTGCTACAGTCTAAACTGCTGTCACTCTGCTGTCAAAGCGAGGTTACATGCTGGCAATACAAGGTGTCCAAACCTACAGATTGCAACCAGGAAACTGTACTTGCCCAAATCATGAATTCCTCTTTTGGTTTTAAAACATTTATTACAATCACAGCAAATTAAGTCAACTGAACTTCCTCGGTGGTTGTTTCAACTCTCAGCTCTACCACCTGGTGGGGACTTGCAGGCAATTTAACCTCTGCAGGTCACATGAGAGCTGATACATGTGAATCATCAAAGGGCCTTCTTGTGCTGCCATCTAGTGGTTGCTTCATGATCTGTCCTGTTGCGTTTACAGTTCTGCGCTGTTTGAATGAACCATTATCTCATCACAGCAAATGCTTTGCTTTAATCCTCTCTTACTGACCTCTGGTGCTCCACAGGGTTCTCTTTCGACTTGTCACCACTCTCCAAACCAAAGGGTGGCTTCTACAACCTGACCAGCGGCAGCTATGACTACTACATCAACGTCTGTGGTCCTGTCACTGTTGCTGGCTGTCCTGACAAGGCCGGAGCATGCCAGGTCGAAAAGAGGTAAGAGGGAGCTGCAAGCAGGAGCACACTCACACATTTCTGCAGTAAATCACAACCATGTAAGTTAAAGTGTCAACACAGGTTATCACCAATCAGCTGACTCAATCCAGAAGTCTCCATGATGTGCTCAAAAAACGGTGTAACTTGTCACAGGTAGCCATGTTGTTTATGTTTTTATATATTTTTCTAGGATTTCTTTTTTCTTTTCAAATACAAAGGAAAGTGGACAACTTGAACACAGAACAGTTATATCAATTACCAAGTACTGGACTGTTATTAAGTTTACATACAGCATACATTCATTCAAATGAATAAAAAAAATAGACTATTAAGTTTAAGTAAATATATACAGTTTTTCTAGGATTTTAAAAGTCATCATCACATGCATCAATGTCCCCTTTAAATGTGTTATTTTCTTTAACAGGTAAAAAAGGACAGGAAATCCAATTTTGTCTAGATTTGATCACTACTATATTCCACTGAAATGGATCTCAGCTGTGAAATTTGCACAGGAAATATGAAAAATAAGGCGTTTTCAGACCAGAGGAAATTTTCGTAGTTCAAAGAACCTCACTTTTCAGTGTGTCTGGACAACAAGAACTAGGAACAATCATAATTCTTAGAACACTGAGAAGGTACTCTGCCAGCTCAACAGGAAACTGGAGTGATGTGAAGTGTGCATTGATGGGTTGAACACATGAGCCAATGCAGCACCAGCAGCCACCATTTTTAAAAACCCATGTAAACAACAGACAACAGTTCTTAACAAAAAAATGGAAGAAAACACAAAAAAATGGACTAACCATGAAGTCCAGGCTCTAATGAGCATATGTGCGTCAGTGGAAATGCAATGCAGTTTTGACAAGTCAAACAAAGTACAATTGATCACAGTAATAGCGGGCTTACGTCACTTCAGAGTTCCCGTTGGTGATGTGAATGCTAACAGATAAAAAAGCTCTTAGTTCTCCATGGTGCTCTCCAGTGTGCATATCCTCTCAGCAAGTTCCCAGAACTGTTTTGTCAAAAATACCTTTAGAGGAGTACAAGTTTTTGTTAAATTCAAATTGGTGGTTTTTGATTTATGACTTTTTGTACCTAAATTCTTACCGCCACAATCAGGCTTACAATGGTTGTGATTTATTGAGGAGCATTTGTAGAGGATTATTCACATTTATGCCAGATTTTACATCTGTATTGTACTCTGTTTTATGGAAGTTTGAGATATTGAACAAATGAGAATGTAAATAAGTGACACAAAAACAAAAGATATCAGGCCTCTTTTTAATTTTAAACAGATGTCAAAGTGTTAGAATTAAAAGCATCACCTTAAATCTAATGTATATACTGTAAAATGAAAAAAGGGTAACGTAAAGTTAATCAAGGACATGACAACTTCTTCCATCCGCCACTTCAGTTCATGGAGTCTTGGGGAGGCAAACTCCCGTCTGTCGTACTACGATGGTCTGATCCAGCTGATGTACAGTGACGGCTCCCAGTACCACAACAAAGAGCACACTCTCAGATCCACACTCATCTCCTTCCTCTGTGACCCAGAAGCCGGAGCTGGATACCCCGAGTTCCAGGTAAACCGTGTCTCTGGATGTTGCTGATATACTGTAGTTGTTGTTTTACACTACATTTTCTTTAGTCTTTGGTTAGCCTCCGTTTAAGGCACATTTTGTACCTCACTGCAATGACCTGTAACTCTAATCTTGTATTATTTTCTGAATCTAGATTGAGGACAAATACACGTATAACTTCCGCTGGTATACATCCTACGCATGTCCTGAAAGGCCTCATGAGTGTTTGGTGACAGACCCCAACACTCTTGAGCAGTACGACTTGTCAAGGTAATTCATGGAAGCATATTAGGTTCTGCCAGGTTCCAGGTTTGCGCAACTCTTATTGGAGCATAGAGAGAAAAGAGGCGGGACTTAGAAGGGCAAATTCAAGAGTAAAAGAACAAACAAGACTGGTGCAGTCCAGCATGGGACGTTACTGCAACTAACCACCTCACCTTATTATATTCTTCTGCCTCCAGTTTGTCACGCTCAAGTAGCAACTGGCAGACCATGGATCTGTCCGACCCCATGAACCTAAAGAAGTACTACATCAACATATGCCGGCCTATCAACGCTGTAGCAGGCTGCGATCGCAACGCAGCTGTCTGCCAGATGAAGTACATATCTGAGCAGGTCTGTAACAGCTAGAAACAAAGTGTGAAAAATAGCACCTTAACTTAAAAAGAAGCTTATAAGAACATTTTGTGTTGTATTTTTACATGTAAATCTTCCATAGTGCACTTTTTAAAATGCTTACCAAAATCATTTTAGACAGGTTACAACCACAACCTTTTACTAATGAATGCTGACTATATTGACGCTCAAATGATGTTCAGGAGCCGTTTCCTCCCCTCTGTCCTCAGGGCTCTCCGAAGGAAGTTGTGTCAGTCAGCAACATGGGTATTTCCAAGCGGGGGCCGATAATCGAGGGGCGGGACCACCTGCTGCTGGAGTTCACAGACGGCTCTGAATGCATATCAGACGGCCAGAAGCTCACGTACACAACACTTATCCACCTGATCTGCTCCAGAGGAACTCAGGTGAGTCGGTGCAGCTTACACAGTGAAGTGGAGCGCGGCTTGTTGATGTTTGTCATGTGCCTGAGATGTGACTGTGTTTGTGTTCCACACTGTGCAGTCAATGCCCCTGCAGTTCCTGTTGTACCAGAACTGTACTACCACCTTCGAGTGGTACACCAGGGCAGCCTGTGCCATCAAAACCACAGAGACCAATGTGAGTTCAGCTATACTACAATATTTTCTCATTTTATTAATGCACACTGATAATACACCAAAACAGAAAGATGTTACACCGTGAAACTGATATGATTAAGATAATATGATATTTGGAAAGATTAAAAATCTGTAACCTGTCTTTGTGTCTCAGAGCTGTGCTGTGGTGGACCCCAACACTGGCTTTGAGTTCAACCTTCAGCTTTTGGCCTCCAAGACTGGATATAAGACAAGTGGGAATGGCAAGGACTTCCTGGTAAGACAGACACAGTGATAGCACTCTGACTCTCACACGCACATCCAAACCACAAAAAAAGGGCAGGTGCTGAGCCGGAAAAAAAAACCATAGAATGCAGAAAAGAAAAAACAGCTCGCACACCGCAGGGCTCCAATTTTCAGTCCATTTATTAGCACCGTGTGCAGCAGAGAAATAGTAACGTTTCGAACAAGACGCTCTTCGTCAGACTTTAAACAACATAAAAAGTCTGACGAAGAGCGTCTTGCTCGAAACATTTCAATTTTAATAATACACAAACACGGACATAAGAAATACGGGACAGAGAAGGGAAAAAAAGACGACCCCAAAAAAAGAAAATAATGATAGTAGCAGTAGTAGTAATAATAATAATAATAATAATGAGAAGCAAACATCAGATAAAGGATAACACACTGTCAGCTTAAGGAAAGAAAGAACAATTATGCCTCAGTTTGTACAATATCCACAGGAAGGTTGAGGCTGAAAGATGGCATCTGTGGGGTAAAGACCATGGATGGTCAAGGAAGGTCCAAAGGAGACATAGCGTCTTGCAGATAGAAGCACAGTGTACAGTCCATTGCAGGGAAGCAGTTAGTCTGCTTGACTCCTTACCCTTTTGATATGTACGATAAAGGGTCCTCAGATTTAAAAAAAAAAAAAAAAAAAAAAAAAAAAACTTGATGAGGGAGTACCAGATTTCTTATATAGCCATTTTGTAAAGCACAGAGGGGAAGTAGATTTCCATTCAAAGCGAATATCAAAATAATTTCTGATTAACTTTCTTTTAAGCAACAAATTGTTGAATTGGCAAATTGTTTCAGCTCTAAAGCTTTTAAAAAGCTTTTCATAGTTTGAAGCAAAAACAAGTTGTCCTTTTCTGCCTGTGTTAACTGTGTTCCTCTTTTTATGTGTAGTTTATTTGATCGTGATTATTAGGCCTTCGTGCTGGCAACAGCCGTCCGCTCCTCCCTCTGTTCTTTGCATTCTCATGAAAGCAGTATCTCAGGAATGTTTGCAGGGAATTTCTTCAATTTTGGCAGAAACTTTCACTTGGCCTCAACAATGAACTGAGTAGAATTTTGGGGTCAAAGGTCACAGTGACCTCAGAAAAAAATGTTTTTTTGCCATAACAAGAATTTATTTGCAAATTATGACAAAATTTCCCACAAATGTCTGTTAGGATATAATGATGACATTTTATATCCAAAAGGTCAAAGGTCAACTTCACTGTGACATCGTAAAGTTTTGCAAACACACTTTTCTGACCATTACTCAATGCCACATCTCAGGAACAGAAGGGGAGACATTTGGTCAGATACTAAATTGGTGACACTAATCTTGGGTGTCCACCCTCAGACTGTGCTGATTTTATAGCTCTTCTATGCTGCCATGTTGAAGATGTGTGTGTGAACCATTCACGTGTAGCCAAAAAATATAGTTAATACTTCTTATTAGATTCTTTCACTGCATATATTTTATGAATCTGCACAGACATGAATGTAAAATGCAACTTGACTGGTTGGTGGAGGCATACAACCATGAGGGGATAATTCTAGTTGAGACTTGTGTTTATAAAAAGGACAACACTCCCTTCAAAATTAAAACAGAATTATAAGCCCTTCTTCTCACCACCTTGTAGGTGAATATCTGCTCAGATGTGGCAGAATGCGGGCAGGGCGTGGCTGGCTGTGAGCTGGAAGACGGCAAACCCATCAGCCCAGTGGGGGTGGAGAAGACCCTCCAATACTCCACCGATGGCCTGCTTAGCCTAACGTATAAGGGAACCCTGGACGATCCCACAGGTACTGAGAGTGTCATATTTTCACACCGACTGGTTCACTTTACTCTGATCAGCTGTGGTTTAACTTCAGACTTTTACGAACTTTTAAACATTTCCTCCAGTCTGCACCTTATTCCATGTTTTCATTACAATGTTCTCCCTTCATCAGCAACTCGGGATACCTTCACCATTAACTTCGTGTGTGACCCAGACTCTCACCCCGGCTCATTAAAACTGCTTCGAGAGGACTTGAGCTCTTTAACCAGCCATGTCGTCCACAACGTCCTCTTTGAGTTCTCCACTGCCCTGGCCTGCATCCCTGCACCAGTGGACTGCCAGATCATTGGTATGGACACACACACAAGCACTGGCCTTACACGAGAACCCTTAAACACCTCTTATTTTACTTGTCTGTGTAAATATATTTTTGTTACGTCTAGATTCCCATGGTAACGAGTATGACCTGAGGAACCTGATCCGGGACAGCCCCTGGACCGCCATACATACAGATGCTGTCAAGTCACGCAGCTTTTATATCAGCGTCTGCAAACCCCTCCCTACTCTGAAAGACTGTCCAGGTTGGTATGCTCATCCATGTTTCCCCACCCAGTGCACCTACACTTACACACATTTTAGGAGGTTTACAAGGCTCCTTTGATTAGGAAGACAATATAAACACTACAATAAAACAGCATGCAGCATATCAAACCACAAAGTCAGAGTGAAATTAAAATCTAAGGGAAATTATCTATAATTTTGTCCTGTAGTTTAATACATTCTTTTCTTCTCTCCAGTGGGTCCTTTGGGTTCTTGTGGTGTGATTGATGGGAAGAGTTTTAACCTGGGTTACGTCCAGTCCAGCCCGCAGGCAGCAGAGGACGGCTCAATTAGCATCGTGTACCAGAACGGAGACCGGTGTGGATCAACATCTCGCTACTCAACACGCATCATCTTCCAGTGTGACGACAAACCAGTGAGTAGTAAAGCTCCACCCTCTCCCAGTTTTATCAGCGGTGAACGGTTTCCAGAGGAGTTTAGATACATTTAGGTAGTTATCACAAACTTACCTGTTGTCACACCATCACAAGATGATCTTCTTTGATACAAACATGCCAGTACCTTACATGCACTTTAAAGGTGATAATTATTATTTTCTTAAAACAAAATTTTGTATCAGTTTGTTTAAGTCATGTTGCTTAATTTATGTACCAGTTATCTGTCCTTAGCCCAGCTCATGCAAGCAGATGCATATTGGTTTAGAGAGGACCTATTATCCTTATTTTCAGGTCCATACCTGTATTTTGGGTTTCTACTTGAACATATTTACATGCTTAAATGTGCTTAAATTTTTCTCATACTGTCTGTGCTGGAACACCTGTATTCACCCTCTGTCTGAGACGCTCTGTTTTAGTACCTGTCTCTTTAAGCCCTCCCTCTGAAAAAGCCCAGTCTGCTCTGATTGGTCATGAAAAATCACAAATGAAAGCTTTTAAACAGAGCCAGACATATTCCAGTAGGAATATGATCTAAAATCAGAGGGAAATTAACACCATTGGAAAACAAGTTTACGTATTTCCCTGACGTTAGCATGTAGCTACATGTAGCCAGGTATGTAATGTTAACACTTGCAGTAATAAGAAGGTAAAAAAAAATCAAAGAAGGGATAAGAATAGAAGAAAATAAGGTAAAGAATAGTAGCTCCCCTGTAAGCGTCAGTGCCAAGCACAGTTTGCAGTTTTTCTTAGTTACATTTTCTCTCAAGTTTACTGTTTGCATTTTCCAGGAAGCCTGGAGTTACATGCAACTAGCTAGTAGAATCACTGATAAAGTGGCGCTTAGCTTTCTTTGTGTACACGTGTCTTTTTCTAGGGCGACCCCATGTTTGACCGAGAAGATGGTTGTGAGTACGTCTTCATCTGGAGGACGTCTGAGGCCTGCCCCATCAGGAAGTCTCAAGGTAAAAGCGCGTGTGTGTGACAAAGTGACAAGAATTGTTGATATCAGTGTTTTAAGATTAAAACTGCTGCTTTTTGATAATCTGTACTGATAACACACTGATGATTGAGACGTGACAAATTTGGAATTTGATTAAAATACTGAAATTATTAAGATCAGATCAAACAGCTGCTGTGGTGATGTCATGTAATCCATTGTATCAGAGGCCATTATGACTTTTGAATAAAGGACAGTGCTGACCATTAATATTGACTGATGAAGGAGAGACAAGTACATGTGCCTCTTTGGTCATTGTCCTCTCAGGTGACAACTGCCGGGTGCGTGACCCCAAGACTGGCTACGAGTTCAACCTGAGCTCTCTGAAGGGTCAAGATTACCCCGTCAGGAATGATAAGTACATCTACCACCTGTCGGTCTGCGGGGAGCTCCAGAGAGGCGTCTGCACCCACAAAGACACAGGCAATGTCTCCTCCTGCCAGGTGGATGGTGCAAATCACAAGATTGCAGGTAGAGAAGAAACAACCAAAACCAGCGCGAATATTCAGATATTTAATGTTGTTTGTATTGTGTCATCATTCATGTTTGTGTTTTTAGGATTGGCAAACCAGGTTCTGAGTTATGTGGGAGACCAGCTCATCCTGAACTACACGAATGGAGAGAGCTGTCATAAGATATACAACCGGTCCACCGAGATCTACTTCTCCTGCCGCCCTGACAGGCACCCTGTGAGCTTCACACATACACACAGACTGAAACCAGCTGATCCTGCAGATCTTAGTGGGTTGTGAAAAATGAACACGTAATAAATTCTGCCAGTGTTGATTGTCGACTTAGACCTCAAGAGAAATTTGCTCAACAGGCAATAAGTAAAATAAAGCTGTAATTTTGTAGGACATTTGTAGGGATGCAGAATATGTGAAATAAATCACGTTGAGATTATTTTGACAGATATTGCGATATGAGGTGCAATTTCAGTGGGAACAGTAATGTTTGCAAAAATGGCTGTTTTATTGCTTTGATATTTAATCTAGCAGATCCAAATCTTTGCATCAGTGTAGTTTTAGGTGCATTTGTGGCCTGAAGCTATTGGAGATGATGACTGGTGACTAGTTTGATCCCTAACCAGACAAAACAATAAGGCTTTGGTGGAAGTTGGAAGTACTTTTTTTGAAGCTTCTTGTCTGATTCCGAGTTTGACAGAAAATTTGTGTCTTTCCCCAAAATTTCAGACATATTTCTTAAAATAAAGTACAGAATTGCACACAAGCACTTTAGGGATTCGTACTAATTGTGTGTTGTGTTGATTCTCTTGTCAAGGGAACACCAGAGTTCATCAAGGAGACTCCAGACTGTACCTACATGTTCAACTGGCCCACCGCTCTGGCCTGTGTTCCAGTCAAAACCACCAGCTGCTCTTACAAGTAACAATCTTCTATCTTCTTTTTTCTTCCTCCTCCTCCTTTTTTATGCACACTTCTCATCCAGGTGTTTCTCATTTCCCCAAAGTCTTTCCCTTTACCTGTACACTAGTCGACAGCTGTCTACTACACACTTAGCTATATGTTAGATGAATGGTCTGAACTGGTGAGCTACTGTAGCATTAGACAGAGTAGGTAAAATGACCCTTAAACATGACAGTCTACATCCTACAGGGAAGATTACAAGGATCCATCTTGTTTTTTAGTGTTCTGGTTAAATAAATAATTTCTAGATTTTAGCTGAAAAATAAGGCCAAATATCAGCGCACCACTGCTCCACACACACACACGTGTAGCAAAGCAGAAGAGAGAGAGAGAGGTGTATTTGTTATCGGTATATTTGGTTGAAACAGACCAGTGATGCTGTTTTGCCCTCATCGCTCTCCAGAAAGTTTGCTAGAAGTGATGTAATGTAACGTTAGCCCAGGTGCATTTTATGCAGAGAGAAACCTGCACTGTACTGCATTGCTGGTGAGCAACTGCTCACAGTGATCTAGGAGGCAATTTGTCCTTGTGTATCCTGATTTATTTGTAGTCATAATTTAATGAAAACTCAACTCGTAGCATTTGCTCCTGGTTTGTTCACCACTGTTTTGGAAGAAGGAAATGGTGGAAGTAAAAGGCAAACCAGCTTTTAAAGTTACATATTTTCTTTTTAAGTAAGTGCTGTGCAGAGGATCTGATTTATGCCGATGTGAAGAGTGGTTCATGTGGATTTTGAAAAATAATGCATAGGTATATAATTTGAGAGGGGACTTTGGTGTTGTGGTAGGTGGTAGTAGGTAGTAGGAGGCAGTCAATCCAAGGAGAACACTGGTTACTATAACAGCAGCTGTTCATAAATCTTTAGAGAGTGTTTACCCTCTGTATGTGTGTTGTGTCCTCAGTGATGGTCAGGGCCACTCGTACGACCTCTCACCTCTGGCTATGGACTCTGCAAACTGGGAGGTGGAGACCTCTACTGAAGACAAGAAGAACCGATTTTACATCAACGTCTGCAGATCGCTGGTGCAGCAGGGAGGTCAGTGTCCATGCTTGAGCACTTGTGTTCTTTATTGAGTTAAGTAAACAGTAATACTGTAGCGTCCAACTCTGATTAATCAGAATTCAAGTTGCAAGAGAGCATTTGAAACTGAATTTGAAACTGTTATCCATCTTTATGTCCTTGACAATATATCTAATGAAAGTTCAGAGTTGACCCTCTGCTGACTTTGTCATAGGTTCATGGAAGTGTCCCTCCAGTGCAGCGTCCTGTGTGAAGTTTGGAGAGGAATATGTGAGTCTGGGTCAGGTGGAGTCTGGTCCTACGTGGGACAGAAATGTCCTGAAGTTGCAGTACACCAGTGGCCAGCTGTGTCCTGATGGACGACGCAACAGGAGCAGCATCATCCGCTTCAAGTGTAACAGAGACAAAGTGGTAATGGAAAACACTTTTAAAAGACACAGTATATATGTACAGGTTGGACTGAGATATGTATCATAAAGTCTGAAGCGTTGTTTAAAAAGTTGTGCTCTACACAACATCTTGACAGTGCAGGTCTCAGGCCCTGTCTACGTGTATACAGATATTTTTGAAAACGGATATTTTCCTTCACTTTTTGGCCTCTCGCAAACTGAGTTTTAGTTAACTAAAAGTTAAGTATAACTTGTATCTTTGAGTGAGCTCCTTTGTCCTCATATCAGAGTGAGTTCAACAGCGTTGAACTAGCACTGATCAGTGTAGAGTCGTTTTTATGTTTTAGTGTGAACAAGATATGAGATATTTTGTAAAACCAAGATCATAATGATATTGATAACATGCTTTATTGTCACCTTGGGGAAATTCATTTTTCATTCTGCTGTCATGTAGGGCTGGGCGGTATAACGACTAGGTACAATATATCAATATATTTTCAAGTAAGATATAGATTTAAACAATTTATAACCATTTATATTGATATAGGACTAAGTTGTGTTACTTAACGACATTCTTTTGAAACGCCAGTGTGCATCTCCTCTCTCACACTGTGCGCACAGCTCCGCCTCACTCACTCACTCACTCACTCACTCACTCACTCATTCACTCACTCACATGTTCTCCAGCAACACTAAGAGACACAGAGCCCCTCCTCTGTTTAATCTGTCTGTTAATTAGTCTACAGTGAGATGTCTGTATAATATATGATGCACATGTTACGCTAAATCAGTCTGTAAGGTGAATGAATTACAGCAGTACATGTGCAGCCCAGTGACGAGCTGCATGTGTGGGAGACAGAGCTGCTTGATTTTGTCAGGTCAGCTGTAGTCTAATGTGTGACATTCAGACCGAGCCTGGATGCAGATGACACATGCGTTTAAAAACATGAAATATGACAACACAAACGTTTCATATACAAGATGTATATAACACCAACAAAGTGTCTCTCGTTCCCTCACTCCCTCAGCCTCTTTGATAAATAAGAATAATTTCCCAGCATTTAAAACCAAACATGGAGATATATATATCGTGTATCGCCATTCAGCCTGCAAATACTGAGATATGAATTTTTCTCCACATCTCCCAACCTTACTTTATGTATATTTAACAAACACACACGCTGGCAAATGCATCAAATGCAGGGACATGGCTTGCGCAAGAGCACCTTGGCAGTTTGCTTGCACATCTACAGGAGGTGAACTGGCATCTCTCCAGCTATCAGTCCACACTCCATACTTGGTCTAGCGGGACTTGAGCTGGCGACCCTCCAGTTCCCAAGCTAAGTCCCCATGGACTGAGCCACTGCCACAGTCATGCAGAGGGGATAAATAATCATTTTCAAAAATATTTGTGTACATGTAGACAGGGCCTGAGTTATAATTGAACCTATAACTGGGCATATAATATTTTCTTGTGTTAAGACCAGCTGGGAGATATAGACAAATGATAAACGTGTGTTCCTTACTCCTATCCAGGACTCCCGGCCTACTCTGATCTCTGCCATCGAGAACTGTGTGTACACCTTCCTTTGGTTAACAGCTGCTGCTTGCCCTCTAGACAGCACCCAACACGACAACTGCAGGGTCACAAACCCAGCTACAGGTTAGACATTCAAAAACAGCTCTGTACACATTGTATCTATACATACCTGTTGTCAGTATGCTCTTATAATTGTACTTTCTGGTGACAATAAAAACTACATTACTAGAGCAGTTGTATTTGTATTTCTAAGAGTATTTGTAAGAGTTTGTGAAATGGCTCTCCTCTCCCACAGGTCATTTGTTTGATCTCAATGTCCTGACAAAGGAAGGCGGTTACACTGTGTACGATCACCACGATCACAGGAAGATGTTCCGCATGAACATCTGTGGAAACATGACCAACACTGGATGCAGCGCTGACAGCGGTATGTCCAATCACTGGGTGACCAAGTCATCTTTCAGGTGTTAATTATTGAGCCAGTGATGCAAAGAATCAACACTCCTCTTCTTTCATTCTTTGCTCAAACAGCAAGATGGTAAAAACTTGCTTGCATTAATTTAATGGCATTGATATGAGCATATATTCACTATGCTATGATATTTGGTCGACATATTTCTGGATCAATCAGCCTGAAATTGAAATATCCTTCAGTTTCATGTTTTATAATGTTTCATGTATCAATTATGAAACAGAACATGTGCACAACTCTGCTGTGTGCTTCATATCCTCTTAACAATTTGAGAAATATCTTCATAGAGGTGTTGTTGGGACACGACAGGCATGCAAAGCCAGCTGACACTCGGGGGCTCAGAGGTCACTTGCTTGCATTTTCAGCATCTTCAGTTGTGCGGACACAAAAATCACTTTGCAAGCAATCAGATCAACCTTTAACTAGTCAGAGCTGACATGACGTTATCAAACTTAACTCACCCCTCTGTAGTGTACGGGGTGGTCCAGTTTCCAGCTCAGTTCATTTTCAGAGGTGGTTTCACAGACTAGTGAAACACTTTATTTGACGGGGATGCAGATGTTTAAAAATATGTTAATATATGTATATATTATTCTTTGAAATCCAGTTCTCCCATTTTGTGCAAACACGAAGAACAGATTTGCATTCGTGCATCTGTTTAATCCTGATTCTACCTGTACAGAACTGATTTAAAAAAAAAAGCATTACATAGAAAAAACATTTTTTTTGTACTAGTGATGCCAAACAGAATAAAAAAATTAACAACAGATGTTTTAATATTATAGATCTCCTGCAATATGCTCAGTCAGAGGTGACACTGGAAAAAAGCTATAGAAAAAAAATATATCTGTTGCTTATTTCCTGTTACCTGTAATTCTTCCAAAAGCTTGGCAGACTCCAGTAAACTAATTTATCTTGGAACAATATTTTCTAACCATAACAGCAAACGAGGAGAGGGCTCCATTAAGAATTCATTCACTGCTCTCCTGGTTACTGTTTAGTCTTGCTCAGTCATTTGTGCAATTTATGTAACACTCACATGCGTCAGCGCTGTTTGGGACGTAATAAGAGACCTGAAATGCCAGTACTTGTCAAATGATTAAATGATCTTTAACCAGGGCTGTAGTAGATGTTGCAGCATCGGCCAAGGCTGTTTATAAATGTTCAGCCTGCATTAAAATAAACAGTGATGAACAGTTATTAGGGTAGATATGCTTGATTTTTAATTATTTAAAATGAGCGTGCTGTAGTTGTTGATGAGAAAATATGAGGGGTGGATGTTATAAAAATTCCTTGTTATTGTGCTCGATAATATACTATATATATACTTCATGAGTTACAATTTTATATCAAAAGTTAAATTGTATTTAATTGCCATGAAATATATTTAACTGTTCACTATTAGTTTTCAGTTTATTTTTTATAATATTCACTGCTTAAATTTTCATAAAATATCTTGGTTTCTCAGCTTAATCTTGTTCACCGGCTCATGAATGAATCAGAAACCTGTAAGACATAATAACTTGCAAACGAAAACGCAACCTCACTTGAATGCAATTGTCAATTTAGGTTCTAGAAAGAAGATGTTTTCCATGTTGCGATCTACCTCTATATTTTAAGTATTAAATACAGCTGTAGGGGCGTCGGTGGCTTAGTGGTAGAGCAGGCGCCCCATGTACAAGGCTGTTGCCGCAGCGGCCCGGGTTCGACTCTAGCCTGTGGCCCTTTGCTGCCTGTCACTCCCTCTCTCTCACCCCCCTTCACGCTTGTCTGGCCTATACATTAAAGGGATAGTGCACCCAAAAATGAAAATTCAGCCATTATCTACTCACCCATATGCCGACGGAGGCCCTGGTGAAGATTTAGAGTCCTCACATCCCTTGCGGAGATCGGCAGGGGGAGCAGCTAGCATACCTAATGGTAGACAGCGCCCCAGACTAACGTCCAAGAACACAAAATTGAATCCACAAAGTACCTCCATACTGCTCATCCGTAGTGATCCAAGTGTGCTGCAGCCCCGACATAAAAAGTTGTTTTGAAAAACATCATATGAACTCTGTTTTTAGCCTCACTGTAGCCTGTAGCTCTGACTGCTTCTCTGTGCTCTGCATATGGGTGAGTAAATATTGGCTGAATTTTCATTTTTGGGTGCACTATCCCTTTAAAAGGCAAAAAAAAAAAAAAAAAAAAAAAAAAGCCCCAAAAAATATCTTAAAAAAAAAAAAAAAATACAGCTGTATTTGTGCAGTAAGTTCGTAAAACATTCTCAAATTTTTGTTTGCATTTTATCTTCTAGCTGTGTGTATTAAGGATGCCACGACTGCGGTGAGCGGCGGTCAGGTGAGCAGGAAACTTTCTTACAAGGATCACGTTTTGGAGCTGACGTATGAAGGAGGAAGTCCCTGCAAAGCAAACCCCGCCTTTAAACACAACACCATCATCAACTTCATCTGCAGGTACTTCTTTGCTTACCTGTGCCCTTGTTAGACACTCACTCCTCTTTTTTTTGTTACTGTTTACATTTTTGTTTTCTTCTCCTGCTTCTCGTATGAATGAAAAGCTCTCAGCACTCAGGGAGATAAAGGAGCTGTATGTGACATTAAGAGCTTCAATATAGCAGCAAACCAATATTTGCTATGTATAGATATAGTGGGGTAATGGTGTCCTGAGCAGAGGATGAAGTCACGCTCCCCCTGTGCGTGTTGTAGTCTGAGCTTCTCTGTTTTTTGTTATGGAAGATGGACCGTCCTTTTGTGTGTATCCCACTAACTAGCTAATGGCTGCCACTCTGCACTGCACCAATACAGTTACCTGGGATAACGCTGTACTGACCTACAGTGGCGGAAGGGTAGTGTCATGGAAGCATAGCGCCCACCCCCCGTTCCCTCCGTCTTAACACTGTTGTTGTTGTTAGCACTGTTCATACTGTTAGCACTGTTAGCCAGGGTGTCTGCAGGTTTTTAAAAAGTCTTTAAATGTCTTGAATTCAGTTGCATAAATTAGTCCTTTAAAGTCATTAAATAGTCTTGAATTATATTTTGTGAGGTCTTAATTACCGTAAACATGTTATCAAATTTCATTTTTCCATCTTTTTAATGTCTTTTTGTCAAAATTAGTCAATCTCTTCTGCGTTAAAGATGTTACAAATCTTTAAACCTATCACAGATGCTAATACTGTCTTTTTACTTTATATTTGCATTTACCTGTTGGCAAATGTATATTAACATAAGTCAGTCTAATAACAGTATTCCTACATAAAACCTATGTTTGCACAAGACCACATACTTATATGATTCACCTTTATACTTAACCTGCAGTGCTTGAATAAGAAAATCAGTCTTAAATTTGGTTAAAGAGTATCTTAGTTGGAAGCTGCTGGCTCAGCCACCTCAGTGTTGAGAACCCTGAGAAGACAATATGGGCTCAGACTCTGAATCATGCTCTGAGATGTGCTCTGAATGTCACATACAACTCCTTTTTAAACAACTATAAAACACACACCATGTAAGGTTAACACAGTGCCATTGTTGGCAGTCCCCTTTCCTCTTCAAAGAACATTGAACAACCACACCTGTGTTGCTGTTCAGGTGCAGATGACTGAAAACTTTAAAAACACTAATGAATACTGCACTCCACTCACTTTATTCAAATCTCTGTTTGACATTTCTTAAAATCTTCTGTTGGGTTTTAGATGTAGTGTTTCACATACACATAGATATATTTCCGTTACCTTCATAACGAAAAACAAAAACACGTGAATGACAGTTTAATAAATGTCTTCACTCAGTGTGAGTAGCTTTGAATAGTGCATCCAACAAATTGCATATGTTTTGGAAAAAGAAGTTAACAGCCTGGAAGTGGGAAAAGTCTGTCATTTTCTTTTTCTTCATATTTTCACTCATATTTAGTTTTTTTTCCCCAGAAAAATGAAACATTTGGACTATATTTTGAGTTAAATATCATGTCAAGTCATGTCAACATGAAAACATTTTTAGCTATGATCTGAATATTGTGTTTGTGCAGGCCACCTTCCATGGGCTCGGCCCCGCCAGAGCCAGTCCTCATCGCCTCCAACGCTGAGACTTGCACACACTTCTTCTCTTTCCACACACCCCTGGTCTGCGAAGAGCCGGTAAGTATATTTTAAGTAAGTAGTACTGCGACTCTCAGTACAACCTGCCTGCATCATAAAGAAAATTTTGGGTAACTCTTGTCCCACCCAGTGCTATAAGAGAAGGAATGTGCCTTCGTTAGTAAATTCACTCAAATGTTAAGTTGTGAATTCCATAAAATCTAATTTCATCATGGGTAACTACATAACAATCATACAGATTGTTGTGGTGTTATTAGGTTTTCATGAAAGTAAATAATAACAGGAGACTTTATAGAAGTGTGACTTTTATATTAAGTTATTTCCACACAGCAAAATGAAAAATATGGAGCATTCCTTAGCATATTGGCACTTAATTGGCCATTTGACAGAGCAAATTTAATTCCAGTTGAGTGCAGTCTGTAGGTGAATGACAATGCCTTTCTAGAGGCTTCTCAAGGGTAACAGAATACTTATAAGGAGACAGGAATGTGGCATGAAATTATGTGGTGCTGTAGAAAGCGTAGGATTGTCTCACTACTTTCAGAATAATTCTGAAAACCTAGGATCAAAAGAAGAAAATATTCTGAAGAAACTTTCTGCAGCCATTGTATAGAATAAAAATGGTTGAATTCCTCTGCTTAGAGTTTGGCTTTCTGAAGTCTAACGACTACGACTGTTACTTAGGGGTGTCACGATTCAATTTCACTTTTGATTTTAAGGTCTGGATCCAATTCAGTTTTTGATTTAAACATTTTGTTTCACTACTGGAGGCTTTGCCATAGAGCGCTGAGCGGAGCCAACATGGAAGTTAGCATTGCTCTGCTTCCCTCGACAAAAAGCCAGTGGGATATTTCCACTGGATTTTGGATTATTGCATTAAACAATCGCTGTAGCAAACAAACTTTCTCACATAGACACTTGCAAGCAACTATCTTTTTTGGGACACATTAAGACTTAAAAATTTATGAGTTGGGGCGTCGGTAGCGTAGTGCATAGTGCCAGCGCCCCATGTACAGAGGCGATGCCTCGCTGCAGCAGTCCGCTCTCTCTCTCACACCATTTCACTCTGTCCTGTACATTAAAGGCAAAAGCCTGAAAAAAAAAGTCTTTAAAACATTATCAGTTGTGGTATATCATGATGTATTTTATGTTGTAGAACAAAACATGAAAGTCTCTTTAGCTTGTGGTAACCACAGACCCTATTTCAGGCATCTAACCAAAAACAAAACCCATTGACTTTGAGACGAGGGATCCCGGAGTGCTAACATGCTAACTGATTTCCAGGTTTTAGGGCTTATTCCTGTAGCACTCTTTTGTCAGATTATTGAGTCTTGATTCTTAAAAATCAACAGATCATTGGTTTTCTGCCCTGACATCTGTCATTTACATTTTCAAATTGTTCCTTAAACAGATAGGCTACGTGGTATAAAGTGTGATAGAACAGCCATATTTCTCTTGGAATGTACCACAGTGAGCTCATATAGTCAATTTTAAATAATTTACTTAAAATATAATAACAATAATTTATTTCACAAGTCGATTGACCAAACTTTTTAACACACAATCAAAAAGAAGAGCCCTTTACAACACCAGGTGAATTTTCTCATCTGCAAAAAGCTACATAACTTCACCTGTGTAGCCTGCAGACTGTAGTTTTTCTGTCAACAACGCATTTGTTGTTTACATAACTCACGTGGAAACTGCTGACCTCAGGGAAGGAGAGAGATTTTCCAGTTCTGTTGTTTTCCGTCTTCTCGGACTTTGGCAGTGGCCATTGTTCCTAGAAAAGTGCAGCTGCAGGCTACCACTAAGCTACACTGTGTTGTTTCTGATTGTGCCAATCCTGCTTCTGGGTTCGGTGATCAAAATCAAAAGCTCATTTCGATTAATTTTTCAATCGAGAATCAAAATTTTGACACCGCAACTGTTACTCTAGAAGATGTGCCACTCACATTTTTTTTTCCTTTTTGTATAAATTTTTTCAGGTAAAGTGTTCAGTCCAGAACGGCTCTGCTGTTATAGACCTGACTCCTCTGATTCATGTCAGTGGATACTACACAGCAACAGGTCAGTGGGCTACAGGCTGAGGTGCCCTTGGTCTGACATCTGTCCAGTAATGCATGTGTTTAGGTCCTGTTTGTGCATGTGTCTACATTTAAGGCCCGTGTGTGTAATCTGTAAAATAGCAATAGAGTGAAAAACTTGAATTTCCCCTCGAGAGACTAATTAAGGAAATTTAATTTTTGCATGCAGTGATGGAGCTCTAAGTCTATTATCAAATTCACAGAGAGAGCATCGTGTCAGCTTAGATTTTCAGTCACGTGCATCATTTATGAGGCACAACAGTCAGATTTACTGTTGTCATGTATCTGTCTTCCTTTCAGATGAGGCAGTGGACCAAACTGACGAATTTCCAGACTTCTACATCAACATCTGTCAGCCTCTAAACCCCATCCCCGGGGTCACCTGCCCTCCTGGAGCTGCTGTCTGTATAGATCCTGATAATGGACCACCTGTGGTAAGACACTCCAAAACCACACCCACAGACACACACATTTTCTTTCACGTTATTGTCAGACAAGGCGGATAAAGGTCCATTTACTTTGACCTCACTTTCATGTAGTTTGACTGATTTTGGATGGTGGTCATGTATAAAAGTCCAATGTCCAAAGTCCAATTTTGTTTCTGTGTCTCTTAAAGGACATTGGGCGAACTACCAGCGGCCCTGAGATCAATAGAGCGACTGGGGAAGTGTCCATCACTTACCACAGCTCTACAAAGTGTGCGGCCGATCCAGCACAGAACTACACTTCGACCATCATCTTCACCTGCCAGAGAGGCCTGGAGCTGGTCAGTCAGCACTTTGACATCCTTTATGATAAGAATACTTACACATGCACCGTTACTTCAACCTGTTTTTCTAACAAAGCTGCAACCTTTCATATCTTCATCCAGGGCTCTCCACAAATGCTGAGGCTGCAGGGATGTGTCTATTTGTTTGAGTGGGCGACTCCTTTAGTCTGTTCAGATGCTACCCACACCAACGCCAGCAGTTGCAAGCTCACTGACACCCAGCTCCAGTACACCTTTGACCTGTCGACCCTCTCTGGTGAAGTCCAGGTGAGCTCCGTCCACAGGCTTGTTGTTGTGTTTAGTTTTTCAGGTATTTTTCAGCCAGGGTACACAGACTCTGGGTCAACAGTTAAGAAAATATACTAAAGTTAAGTCTCTAAATGTTAGGTACCAGCAGGCTCCAGCACCTACTTCATCAACGTCTGCAGCTCAGTGACAGATCCGGCCTGTAAGAACAGCACAGTGTGCCAGGTGTCTGGTTCCGGTCCAGACAAGTCGGCCTCATCCTTTGGCATCAGCAAGGCCATGACGATGGACTTCAAACACGACGAGGAGGCCGTACTGATGCAGTATGGTGGGGGAGATCCCTGTCCACCAGGTAGGTCTAAACTTACCATGTTTATGGCCTGGGTTCAGGCTTTGGACCTTGGATCTTTTTCAGTGACTAATTGGAACAACCATTTTTGAAATTGGTCCAGTATTGAGCGAGACTGCTGCTGCAGCTGCCAGCAGTGTTAAACAGGCTGCAAAGTAACCACTTTGGGTAATTATCTACTGTCAATTTACGTCAACTGGAAGTGCTTGTTTTTGCCACTGACATGCTCAAATTATTACTTTTAGTGTCTAACAGCTTACGGAAAGCATCCCTACAGAGGTCAACCTTTTTGTTAAAGAGTAAGATCCTTTTTGTTTAACTAGGCACAGGCCCCAAATCACCAGCGCTAAACCCACTAGACTCCATTTGAAAAAACAGTAATTTTAGCATGTATAGAGGCAGCATATTTTTACATCTAACTATGTGAATTAAGGGTTTATTTCACTCAAGCCAGAGATAACGATTGTTCAAACATCGGAAAGATGAACTGAAATGTTTTTTGTGAGTTTTATTTTGTTTCTGATAACTTTAAATGAAATGTGTGTTATGATGATTAAATTACTGCTTTATTAATTGAAGCTTGGTGTGTGTGTGGCAGTGGAGACTTTTGGGCTGTTTCTGGTTAGAGAAAATGGATCTTGTTTTTTAACTAAAAGGTCTATCTCTAGGAATGCTTTCAATAATGTTTTCAGACACTTTCAATAACAGTCTGAGCCTGTCAGTGGCAAAAACAAACACTTTTATTGGACGTAGATTAATGGTGTGCAACTGTCTACTAATCTTTCGCTGCAGCCTGTTTTGTCACTGCTGGTCAAATTTCCAAAAGTGTTCCCACCAAATCATGTGAAAATAGGGTCCAGGTTTAAAAACAAATCCTAATCCTTAATCACCAATATTTCAGTATGCTCAAATTTTTATTTCAACAATAATAAGATATTTACCTACACATTGCTCTAGACTCTCAGAAGTGAAATGGATCATAATAATGATGTAAGATCAAACTTCTTGGAAAACAAGTAGTTTATGTGTTTGTTTGTGTGCTCCAGTGACAAATGAGGGCGAGGTGTGTGTGTTCCCCTTCACATTCATGAAGAAGTCATACACAGAGTGCACCAAAGATGAAAGGACAGATGGCAGGAAGTGGTGTGCCACCACTGCAAACTATGACACAGACAAGAAGTGGGGATTCTGCAGTGAAGGTGACCGCTTTTTGGCAGGGGAGAGGAAGATGAAGACACAGAGAGAAGGCCTGATACAACAAAATCATCACTGTGAACTCCAGTCACATGCACTGAGATCACATCTGTTATTCATGCTTTAAACAGCTGATTTTTTGGAAGTTCAGGACTCAGAGGGCAGACAGTTGCTGGCTTCATTTTGTCAATGTGTTTCAAAGCACCTGTGTGCATTATTGATGCTAAAACTTGGGCTTTTTTATCATTTGTTCAAACCTTTCAAAATAATTTGTTGTGTTGCATTTATTACCTCTCTTCTAAAACCATGCTGCCTTTCCTCTCTCTCTTCCAGCATCTGGAACGCGTCAGTCCTCCATATTGTTTACTTGCGACCAGTCTGCGGGCCACGGCACTCCGCAGCTGCTCTCAGAGACAGAGGGTTGCTCAGCCACTTTTCAGTGGCGTACCAGCGCTGTTTGTCCACCGGTGAAGATGGAGTGTAAGCTGGTCAGCCAGCATCAGACCTTCGACCTCCGAACCCTGTCGTCCCTCACTGAGCCGTGGAAGTTCCGCCACCAAGGAGATTCGTAAGTCTGGCTTCAGTCATGGATGGGCCATGTTTCCATGTCTATCTCCTCCTTATAGTGCATAAATTGATTTTTATACTCATTGATACAGAAAAATGTAGGAGGAGGCATATAGGATGTAGATTGATACATTTGTTCAGTGTTTTTTGTTTTGTTTTGTTCGTGCAAATAGTTAAAAAATGAGAGGATTCATGAGGATCTTATTGAGGGGTTTTACTTTATATACAAAGGCACGAAACTAACTGAATTAACATTTTTGGGGTCACAGGTCAAATCTTTTTTCATGGTTTTTAGGCATAAAAGTTTCTTTATTTAATAATTGCATTACCACTTTGTACCTATAACACATTCTGCTGAACAGTTAAAAATTTGTTTTGCAAGGCCATCTGAAGCACTTGATCCTTTACTTCTTGTGTCCTGATTTTATTGAGATATGACACTCTTTCCTGTGTCTGTGTCCTCAGATACTTCATTAACCTGTGTCAGGGTATCCACGGTGGATTAACAGGTTGTCCTGAAGAAGCAACCGTGTGCCGACGCTCAGCAGCAGGAGTGACCCAGACCTTGGGCCGAGTTTATACTCAAAAAATGAGCTACACTGGTGGGTAACCAAGTCATACACGTTTCAGTCTGCTTAATGTTGGTCTTTTTGAGGGCGAGTAGTGATATCTGCTTGAAGGTTCTGATATCCTAGGGTCAACATTTCTATATATTTTACAGTTTGGATGCCAGTAGAATTGAACAAAAGCAAATGGGGATGCATTTCATATTTTACTGCTAATGTTCTATACTAATGCAACTGAATACTGACTCTGATTTGAACCACTGGTTCCCAACCTGGGGTCCCAAACAGGGAGGCCCGACCCCCTCTATAGTCACTGAGGCTTTATGGGTGGTCGTGAGGCCTTCACATTTTTAAGGGATGTAAAAAAAAATTTAAAAACAAAATTTACAGCAGGCCTATATTTCAGCATTTCATTAATTTCTGCGAAGAAAACTAAATTAAAGTGTTATTTTTTAAAGTTGAGATTATTATTTAAGAAATAAACTTGAAAAAATCTCACAGGATAAGGACACAGTGAAGACTTGAACACAGCTATGTTCTTCTTATGAGCGTCAGGGAGAAATAGACACTGAATTTGTTGGGGGGGAAACCCTATTAAGTATGCATGGTGGTGAGAGAAAAAAAAACCATAAGAGACAGAGGATCATATTAAAGATTCCTAAAAATATCATGAAAACTTCTCTCTGATGCAAAATGCACTGGAAATACTCTGCCTTACATTGCGTCAAAATCTCTTGTTTTACACAAATTTCCTGCAAATATTGCGTTCACGATTTAGGTTAATTGTACAGTTGATCAATTTTTCTGTACTGTTTTTGTTATGCATTGAATATAATTTGAAATATCCATTAAACATGTCACTTAGTCAGTGGTCATATGTTTACTCAATGATAGAAAAGGTTTCCCTTAACTTAAAAGGTTGGGAACCACTGATTTAAACAGAAATCAGTGCAGGCTTTGAGGTAAACAGAGTCAAATTTAAATTAATAGTTAGATGTACAGTGTATATTAGATCAGGGTCCGACATTAAGGTTTTTTCCTACTTGCCCTGTCGGGCAAGTACTTCTCAAATCTACTTGTCCCATCTAAATTCTTACTTGCCCTGCCTAAGAGGTTCTTTTTCTGGCTGTGTGGTTTATATTTTCGCTCATGACTTACATCTTACGTCAGCAGAGACGCTCAGCCAATGGAGGCAGCAGCACATAAAAAAGCAGCACACTGCAACTGGCCCCTCTGAGGACAGAAACAGGAGAGGAAATACACGATTACAGGCCTGGAGTTAAGATATTTTTAGGGCAAAGTCACTTTGGCCTTTGATAAATACAAATTTACTGGGGCATCACGGCCAAAACCAATGGCGCAATAACAATATGTGCTAACTACATTGAATGAAGACAAAACAATATATGTGTTGAAAAACAGTACTGAGTTTATTAAAACTGGGTGTGCATGACTGGGGATGTATCTCGTTTCTTGTTGTTTTGATTCATGTCCCTTATTTTTTAAGTCTTTGAAATCTCTTTATTCTTTTGTTATCTCCTAGTTATTAAGAAATTATTATTAGAAGAAGATTCTTTATTGTCCTTTCTCAGCACATTACATACATTTGACTTCTGCATTTGACCCATCCTACTGTATACACTGGGAGTAGTGGGCAGACACAGTGCAGCGTCCGGGGACCAACTCCAGTTCTTTTGCCAGTGCCAGTGGTCAGGGTCACTGACAGGAGTATTCACCTAACATAGCCTACATATCTTTAATTATATAATTATTTACATGTCTCTATGTATATTTTTACATAAATCCCCAATATTTTATTTGACTTTTTAAAAAAAATCCTCTTCCTTCATTTAATTTGACAATATTTATTGTATTGTATTATATGTATTAATTCTCTACAGGATCTTGTATGTTCTTTAATGTGTGTTCAATTTATTAAAAGAAAAAAACAAAAAAACGTTTTGGTGAATCCTGCAGCAAAGTGAACCCTCTTCCTCAGAGAGGATCTTTGCCTCCCAGTTTGTTCCTGGCGACAGAGCAGAGTGAACTGTCTTTCTTCTCAGAGGATCTTTGTCCCATGAGAGCAGGCACTAACAAGCAGTGTAAACAACTTTCGCTGGCGATTTGACAGTCACTAGAAGCACATTATGACCCTTTGTAAAAGTTTCTGTGTGGTACCTGTGTTGTACATGAGCTAACGTTAACGGCTAAGGACCGAGAGGCTGTCCGGTATGTGTGTGTGTCCGAGTCGGTGCTGCTTGCCCGATCGGGCATGTCTGCGCAGGGTCTGCTGGCCCACCAGCTATTTTTACTTGCCCCGGGCATTTGGGCAACCGTTAATGTCAGACCCTGTTAAATGGAAAGGAGGTGATATTTTTTGTTTCCTTCCGCCCCAGTGAGGTTGCAGCACTTACGTAAGCTCTTGTTTTCTCTTAGTAGTGACTGTCACAGCTGTAGGTTTGATTTTGTGCATTAGAAAGTTATTGATCACAGTCTCAAACTGCCTCTGCAGATGGAAAGATCTTTGTCAGTTACTCATCTGGTGAAGATGTCTGTGGTAACGGCGTGAAGGCCAAGACTGTGATCCAGCTGAGCTGCGGCACCACTGTGGGACACCCAGCACTCATCAGGTAACACACACCACGGTACATGTTCAAAATCTGCGTCATTCACAGCTTTTGTTGTCATGACTTAACTACCATGTGTAAATTGATCAATAAACTACATTCTGGAGTAACACTCATTTACTTTATGGTTCAGGGACTTCTAACTGCCAGTTAATGACAAAACACAGTGTTTGTCTTAAGTTAATCTTTCTCTCGTTTTTGAGGCGCATTGCCAAACATTTCTCAGCAGACTTGTTATTCACAGAAAAGCAGTTTCTCTAAAATATGTACTTTTAAAAGTTGATGTACTTTACTAAACACAAAATTACTTGCTTGAACTGTCAGTCTTAAATGTTGCTTTCTGAACTATTCAATGTGCCACCTTGCTAAGAGCATCTCATCTCCATCTGTGTCTGCATGACAGTGTGGATAAGGCTTCATGTGAGTTTGTGATTGGCTGGGAGACTCGGTTGGCGTGTGCGGTGAAGCAGCGTGAGGTGGTGATGGAGAATGGGACGATACAGGTTCCTGACACTGGAGTCAAGCTCAGTCTTGGAGAGGTCTACTTCAGGTAACACAAGCACACTCTCCAGCTGTCCACCTGTGGCTTATTCCCTGCTCCCAGTACACTCTTCTTCATGTAACTGATGAATTTCTCACATTGTTGCACAAATGAGAACTTCTCCTTTTCATTTTCTACCTATGTCGGTCTGTTGGCCCTTGTTTTTACCCTCCTCCTCTCAGCCACCATCAGGCGTCTGGAGACATCCGTACCAACGGCGATCGGTACATCTACCACATCCAGTTGTCAGGCATCACCAACAACTCCCTGCCCACCTGTCTCGGTGCCAACATCTGCCAGGTCAAACTTAACGCACCCTACAGACGCAGGATTGGCTCCTCCAGCAAGGCCAAGTACTACATCAAAGGTAATTTACTGCTATATTTAGTAGGTGGTATACAAAAGTCATGGTTCGATTCATAACCTGGTTTAGGAGTCACGATTTGGTGTAGTGGGGAAAAACAAAACGCATAAAAACATGTTTGTTTTTCATTTATTTTGAACGGGCATTTGCACTACTGTCCGTTTATTTATTTTGAACAGGCAGTAGTGCAAATGTCAAAGACCGACAGAATCCTCCTGCCAGGGACTGAGGGAACATTTTGAGGGAACATTTAAATACTTCTGTACGACACTGTTTGAGCACTGAACAAACAATTTCCAAAAGGCAACAGGTCACAAAAGGCTGTAAAACTGCAAAACATCTCCTATGATATAGAGTTTAGATTATTATAGTGTTTCAGTTATCATCCTGGGGATCGGCACCCCTTGGTGATGCTATAGAATGTGCATTAGCATGTTGGATGTGTTTCCATTCACATTCCCGACAACAGTGGAGCAACGCCGACACACCATCCTCGTCTTCTACACAACTCTCTTCGGTGCTGTTGTAGCTGACAGGGAAGCTGCGGGCGGGTTTTCCAGCTCTACTGTTTCATTTGCCCTCGTCATAATGTGACAGACTTGCACATCAATCCACTTGTTATGCTAACCTCAGCATTTGTTGCTAACAGTGTAAAGTAAAACACTGCATAGATCTGTGTAGAAGTTTTCGGATATCTCTTTTGTCAGTTTGGACTCATTTCATCTGGTCAAAATTTCCACCTCTACAACAATTAAGTTCATGACATGATGTCTACAAAACCAAATAATTAGAATCCTATCGTCATGTTAAATGCCTGCACAAGTATGTACAAGAGTCTACGGGTCCCATAGTTTCCTGTAAATATATGTGACTGTAAATTCAGAGGAAGTTCTTATTATTATTTTAATTATTAGTGAATTATAGTGTTACTGAGCGTGCTCATATGCAACCATTTATATGTGTGCTCAGTGCTACACATGCTGTTACTAACATACCATTAATGATCACGTTAACTTGAGAGATAGTGTTTAGTGTTAACTTAGCAAAAGCATGTTGACAACGTCTCTGCTTTCTCATCAGGAGGAAACCTGGATGTGATGGTGCCCTCGGACTCGGCGTGTGGGCGGGAGAGGACCACAACAGTGTCGTCCACCATCATGTTCCACTGCAACCCCTTGGCAGGCATCGGCATCCCTGAGTTTATGCTGGAGACGGATGAATGCCAGTATCTGTTTGTGTGGCACACGGACGCTGTGTGTGGTCTCATGTGAGTAAAATCTTTTACACTGGAATTAAGTTTTTACTCCAGACAGCAAAGGCAGATTTAAGAATATACTGAAGATTTCCTTCCTGATTGTCTTGCAGAACTGTTGATACACAGTCATATGACGAGGACAACGGCGAGGCTTCAGTTGTCTCGAGGCGAAGTCAGGCGATGGAGGTGATGTTGACCCTCTTGTTGGTGGGTCTGTCTGTCTGTCTGCTGGGGCTCCTGCTCCACAAGAGGGAGAGGAGGTGAGACCAAGAGCGTCAAACAAATGTCAGGTTTAAAGAAAGTTGAATTTTCACAAATGCCTGTCTGAACTGTTTTTGCTCATCTCTCATCTCCCACAGAGAGCTGGTGATTCAGAAGGTTGCCGGCTGCTGCAGGAGAGGAAACCAAGTCTCCTATAAATACTCAAAGGTGTGTTGGTCTAATGAGTGAATCAATTTTGACTCTGTTTACACACTCCGGATAAACACACTGTTCCAGCCAGCTACTTTGTTAATTGCTTTCGAAGGATGCTGCATCCACAAAATCTCCTCTTCCGCTTGCCTTTCCTGACTCTGTATCATTTTATCCAATCAGGTCAACATGGACGAAGAAGGGGGAGAAGAAGAGATGGAGTGGCTGATGGAGGAGCTCGAAGCCCCTCCCACATCCACTTCCTCGTCCTCCCACCGAGGGAAGAGCAACCACGGCAATGGTCACATCACAACCAAGCCGGTGAACACGGACGGCCTGCGCTCGTTCTCGCTGGACGAGCAGGAGGACGACAGCGAGGACGAGGTGCTGAGCGTCCCGGGGGTGCGAGTGGTCAAATCCTCCGCGCTCTCCAGGCACTCCACGGCCCATCGCAGCCCCTTCCTTCAGGTGAGCATCGTCTCAGCATCTGTCCAGGTGTTTCGAACGTGGTGTTCAGAACCTCACAGACTTCCCTCATTTCAGGAGGAGAGTGACGAGGACCTGGTCGGCCTCCTGGACGAGTCAGAAAAGAAGAGGAAGAGCAGCAAACCTCGCTCCTCAGGCCTCAATCACGGTAACAACATGGCAGCCAATAGGAAACGGGACGAAGACGACAGTGACGAGGACCTCCTCAGGGTGTGATGTCACTTCCTCCGTCCCACTCCTCCTCCCCCCACGACCAATCTGAACTCTTCTTTCTCAGTGAATGTCTCCATAACAACAACAATGAAGTACCAACAACATATTGAAAGCAGAAACCTTTTCCTCTCTTTGGGATTTTTTTGTTGGACTGCACCTTTACTCGGCCTCAGACTCTATCCAGTCCACTGTCTACAGACTGTTGATGTTAGCACATGGTTTCTTATTTATTGATAGCTGATTATTTAAAGTGTTCTGCAGGCTGTTTTTGACCTGCGCCCTATTTTCTCATATTTTCTGTCATAATTCTGAAATGAAATAAGTTACTTCTCTATCAGTCTTTCCACATTTATCTAATATAGACTCTAAAATCAACCCCAGAGGCATTGAACTCATCTTTCTTGAAGTTCAGGCTCAATGAGACATGTTAGTGAAAATATGTAAATTAAATATTTTTATTTTCTTTTTGAGTTTTTGAAAAGTTGTGCCATTGCTTTAGCACTTTACTGTAGCATTGATTAACCGAGAATAATACTACATGTCTCATTGCACACAAAAGCTACTTTTGGAGTTGATTCTTGGTTTTGATTTTAATGTCCAGGACTGTATTTAATAACTGTGGTGAGATTGTAAGTCAAGTAGCTCAATAGTGAAACAAGTATTTGGGCGAATAACGGCTATCAAAGAGTTTAAAAAAAGGAGGAACTGGTTCAGTTCCCTGGACGTGGGCAGCAAAGGTGTCGGCTTGTGTTGTTTCTAAAGGGAATGAAGACACCTGTTTGTCTTTTTCTTGCTGTTTACAGTTGCTATAATAGCAGATGTTTCTCTTTCTTTCCCCTCGAAAAGAAAGCACGATGCCTTCCTGACGATGAACTCACTTCGCGTTTTCATCGATGAATCATGTCCGGCGACAGATTGATTTTGTTTGTCTTGTTTTGATCAGAGACATTGTACATAGAGGATAATGTTCTATAATATGGACGTTTTGTTTGTTTGTTGTCTTCACTGGTGAATTGCTCACAAGTTTTGTTTTTATGATTATTTAAACGGCTGTCCGTGCTGATTATCTGTGCGAATCTCTGCTCTGTGAGAAAATAGAGATGGCCTTAAGTGTGAATGGACGGTTGACGAGGACAGAGGTTGAAAGTGAGATGTTAGTTTAGGTTGGTTTCTGAAGCCCCGCCCCCCACCCTCCTCCTCTCCCTCCAAAGCCATATTTCTACAGCCACCGCTGGCACTAATGTATGGAAATTGGGAATTTTGTGTTTCCGCTTGCACGCTCTCGTACATTAAAGGCTCAGTTTTGGTATTCAGGTCTATGACTGTGGATGATGCTGCATCAAAAGTGAAGTTTTAACTCGGTTAAGCCAAGTTTTTGTAGTGCCGAAATCAGGCTTTTTTTTTTTTTGGCCAAATGCATGTGATGATAAGAAAAGAAATGAGCATTAAAGTGTTAAGGAAACAGGCAGGTGACTTACATTTAACATATTTTCTGCTTAATAATCAAACTAGTGTTTTCACAGAGATTATCAGTGATGATTCTTTCATGAGTGAAATCAAACTGACAGTGAGATGAGTAAGCCTACACAGTATAAACACAGAGTACATGTGTGCCGTCCCACCTGCCGGTTGTTTTCTTTGGTTCCAGCCAAAGAAGTTGATGTGAAGTTTTTAGTTTACACAGTTAAAAAGCAGACTTATGAATTTACAAACTCACTTGGTAGCATTTAATTCTCATGGTTCCAGTCAGAACAAGTCAAACTCCAGCTCCTGTGACTTTAACTACACATGGTGGACCTGTCTGTGTTCTTTGAGGTAATTCTTCTTCTCTGGTTTTCATACCAGTTAACAACATATTAGGTGTGTTTTTAGGGCTGCAAATAACAATTATTTTCATTATAGATTTGACCAGTGTTTTTCATGTGAAGGACCCCTAAAGTGAGACAGATGCTACAGTTCAGGGAATAACCATGGAGAAGGTAAAATCTATGATCAGAATTGTCAAACTGACTCTTATTCACACTGGACTCAGTTTTATAGTCAATTGAAAAGTGAAAATAACCACCTGGAATTCTGTCAAGGACCTCTGAGAGTCTCTGGACCCCTGGTTGAGAACCACTTGATCTTACAGTACAATGTGAAGAATACCCATCACAAGCTCTTAAAGTCCAAGGTGACGTCTTCAAATGTCTTTTGTCAGAGCAGTCTGAAACTCAAAAAATATAGAGGAATCTAACAAATTCTCACACTGGGTAAACTGATAACAGAATTTTTGATGCCAGATAATAACTTTATCCAAAAAAAAAAAGAATTTATTTTCCATAGATTAATTAAGATGAGCATTTAAGTTCATTCTTGACCTTTAACATAGTGATTTAACAAAAAAAAATCTTAACTCAAGGTCCACTTACTAGCTTTTTCTTAAGCTTTTAACTACTTCTCACATCAGATTCCTTAGTTGTCGACCAAGAAGTTCATTTGACTGTGAGATGTGATTGAAAGCCACAGAGGGGGAGTGAGTCAGCCTGGAGTTCAGGGCTTTCTTTGTTTAACTTCTCAGTCCAAGTTTGAGGAACGACTAGCGAGCAGACATCGTTCAAGCTCAATAAACAGAACATTAAAAATATTAGTCATCGTTAATCGTTGAAGTTGATCATCGAGCAGAAATCCCATATATTTTCTGTTTTCAGCCTCTCAAATGTGAAGATTTTCTCTGTTGCATATCGTTGCAAATAAAACACATTTGGGTTTTTAGACTGTTGGTTGGTGAAAGCAGGCAGTTTGAAAACATCACCTCAGCCTCTGGGACATTTTTCACTTACTCGACTAATCCAGGCAATGATCAATACATTAACTGATAATGAAAATACTCATTAGTTGCAGATCATTCATCTACTTATATCAGTAAATTTTGAATGGAACATTTTCGAGGTATGTCATTTACACGTTATTCTCACAAACTAAAAGAAGAATCTTAAAGTTCCACAGATTACTTCCAAACTTACTTTTGGTGAATGTACAACCTTGGGAGAGCACCTATTAATGAACTGACAGATTTTGTATTGATTTGTAATCAAAAACACAGTGCACTCACACACTATTAATATTTATTGCATTATGTACATTAATTACATTATGTACAGCATGAATTGGAATGACAGTTGATTCACTTTTGGGTTTTCTCAGTATTTACTCCACAGAAACTAAAGTTATTGACAAAATGTGATGATAAAAGCTTTCATCAGTCATAAAGAAGGGTCACTATTCAGGGTATTTCTGAAGCTTTGTACACAAAATTTTTTTTTTTTTTTTTTCAGTTTTTGTAGGATGTCACCCAAATCACAGATTAAAAATAACAAATGGATAAAGTCTTGAAATTGAAAGCATAAGTATTTTGTATGAATGAGTGCCATAATGATTTACAAGCAGAGAACATCACGCTCTGGTCCCTTTCCTGTGGGTGTTTAGAAACTTGTTATCCTGTTATTAGAAGCATGTTTTGCGTCAAATCGTCAGACTCCAGAAAGATCAAGAATCTAAGCACTGATCACATCTTATTTAAAATCTCATTTATCACGTAATCTGGTCTTTGAGGATTAACCATATCACTAAGATACTGATGTGAAATTCTGAAGTGACTTAATATGAAATCCGCCTTTGAGAGTTTAAAGAACGAGGTGATAATACACAGTACGCAGGACAGGTTTCCAAAGAACATTTAAATTAGTGCAATCACAAATGAAATTTCAAGAATCCATATCCATTATTGAAGTATCATCACAAATCCAGCAAGAGTTGAGATGAAATCGAGCCTGTTGTTGGCAGACTTGACAGACTTTTATGAAAATTAATTTTAAACATTCGTTCAGCTTTTTACTTCCTGATCCTGTTAGAAGGAGATTTGAACTACATCTATCTGTGTTTGGCACTTTGTAATCAACTCATCTCTCCTGAGGAGACGTCGTCGCACTCCTCATTACACAGAAGCAGATGCTACCGTTTAGTATGTGAAGTTCTTTTCTCCCATCGTTGCATAAAGTCTGTTTCTGCTGTAGTTAGCAACCAAAAGTTTGTGTGGCTTATCTGCATGGTACTGTACTGAACCTACTCGTCTGTATGAAGATACGAATGGACATTCTTGTGCTTTTTTGTCGGGTTAGTATTGTGACTAAAAAAGCACAAGAAGTTTTCAGGGATGATTCAGTACTATGGGAGATCATTATTATGTTTCAGTTGGTGTAAGTTATGTTGTCTGATATGTTTTTCAGCTCTTTGCCTGTTTTCCTATTTAAAAAAAACCTTGATGTAAAAAATATTGCATTATTTGAATAAATAAGATCTGCTGTTTATCACTGCTGTGGTTCACGCACTCTGACTCGTAGGAAAGAGGAAATGGAGAAAATGAGGACCTGAGACTGAAAATAAAGTTCAATAAATAAAAACTGTATTCAACAGTTGCCTCACACAGTTAACAGCCTTAACTTGGACTTGTCGCAAACATTTGAGAATTTAGACTTGTGTAGAAGGACCAGACATAACTTGGACTTGTCTCATTGGACTTCAGAGAAGACTGTGAATTGTCTTGAAGGACGATATATGATTCTGACTTGTCTGGACTGACGAAAGCCTTAACATTAACTTGTTTAGAAAGACTTGAGACTTTGACCTGTCGAAGAAGTTGCAACATGACTTGGATGCTTCTCAATGGACATGAGACTCAATTTGTCTCGTGAAAGTTGCAACATTAATTGGACTCGTCCCAATGGACATGACTCTCGCTTTGTCCCGGATAGGTTGCATCATGACTTAGACATGTCTTAATGAACTTGAGACTTATTTTGTTTCGGATAAGTTGTAACATGACTTGGATGCATCTCAGTGGACTTGAGACTTGACTTGTCTTGATGTTGCAACAGAAGTTGCAACAAGACTTGAATGCATCTCAAAGAACTTCAGACTCGATTTGTCTCAGATAAGTTGCATTATGACTTGGATGCATCTCAGTAGACTTAAGACTTGACTTGTTTCGGGGAAGTTACTTTAAGACTTGGACACATCTCAAAGGACTTGAGACTCAACTTGTCTCAGATAAGTTGCAACATGATTTCAGTGCATCTCAATAGACTAGAGACTTGCCTTGTCTTGGGTAAGTTGCAACATGACTTGGATGCATCTAAATGGACATGACTCTCGCCTTGTCTCAAATTAGTTGCAGCATGATTTAGATGAGTCTCAGTGGACTTGAGACTTGACTTGTCTTCAGATAAGTTGCAACATGACTTGGACGTATCTCAATGGACTTGAGACTTGACTCGTCTTGAAGAAGTTGCTATAAGACTTGGACACATCTCAATGGACTTGAAACTTGCCTTGTCTCGGGTAAGTTGCAACAAGACTTGGACACATCTCAGTGGACTTGAGACTTGACTCGTCTTGAAGAAGTTGCTATAAGACTTGGACACATCTCAATGGTCTTGACACTTGACTTGTCTTGAGGAAGTTGCAACATGACTTGGACGTGTCTGGATGGATTTGAGACCTGCCTTGTCTTGGATAAGTTGCAGCATGACTTAGATGTGTCTCAGTGGACTTGAGACTTGACTTGTCTTGGGAAAGTTGCATCATGACTTGAACCTCTCTCAATAGACTTGAGACTCAGCCTGTCTCAAAGACATTGTAAAATGACTGGGATGCATCTCAATGGACTTGAGACTCACTTTGTTTCAAAGATGTTGCAACAAGACTTGAATGCATCGTTATGGACTTAAAACTTGACTTGGCCCTGTTTCGAAGGACCTCAGACTTGACTTGCACTTGTCTTGATGAGCTTGAAACTTATCAAAGTCTCAAAGGACTCATCTGTGAGGACTTGAGATTTGACTTGTGCTCATCTTGATGGATTTAATACCTGACTGTGACTTGTAGAATGAAACAAAACTGGACTTGAACTTAAATGAGCAGTGACTGACCTGAGACTTGACTTGGACTTGTTTGAAATAACTTGAGGCTTGACTAGGACCTGTTCTAATGGGAATAAGACTTGAAGTAGACGTGTTTGAATGACTTTATTTGTCAAATGTATTCAGATTTTCCAAGATATGACCTGAGATATAAAACAGCACTGTCCTTCACTGAACAGTCGTATTACATGGACCATGTGTTTGGACTGGGATCATGTCCATGTCACTTTGCATGTTGACACGAACATGATTAATTTCCTGGCTCCTCACAATCAAAAACTACCAGCCAGATCTGACATCCTCATGTCTAACAGACTTCCAGAGATTCCATTTAACTGTTGACTGATTAACAGCATTACTGACGGTGTGCACAGGTGCATGAGGCACAGGCTGCACAGATGTGTCCATGTGTTCATGTTGGTGTCAGTATGATAATGAAGCCCTGGGCGGTCCATTGGAGGCGTCAGTGGTCTGACGTCTGAAAAAGTGATGGTAAAGATATTTTTTAATGATCCACTGCAATACTGGTAAGGCAATGACCTCTTTCTGTGGACCTTTGCTCCTGTGTGTTCTGTTAAAAACCCAGAGGACAGGCGTTAGTGGTCAGTCTGCAGACGGAGGCTCAGCTTACACACTGACAAATCTGTACAGTGTGTGTGAATTGGTCAGTTTTCTGTCAGTTTTTGAGCGAGAGACAAACACCTCCGCAGCCATGACCACCTTCGATGACATCCTGGAAGAAGCAGGGAAATTCGGCCGCTCTCAGAAGCGGATCTTCGCTCTGCTCTGCATGGTGTCCATGCCCTGGGCCGGTGTGTACGTCGGCATCGTCTTCCAGGGTTTCACCCCGGATCACTGGTGTCGAGACTCGGCCGTGGTGGACATGAGGCAGTCATGCGGCTGGAGCGTGGCAGACAGTCGCAGGCTGACGGTGCCTCTCGTCAACAGCTCCGGAGTGATGCAGCAGAGCACCTGTGAGCAGTACGTGGTGGACTGGAACGCCACAGCACTCACCTGTGACACAGAGGAGCTGGACCTCAGCAAAACTCCTACGACGGCCTGCAGAGAAGGATGGGAGTACGATTACGAGGGAAGACAGTCCTTTGTTACCGAGGTAAGTTTGATGCAGCATGGAAGAATACAGCTTCTTAGTGGGAGTGTAGCATTTTTTTTAGAAGAACATTTATTGCACTCTATGTGTCACTTTAAAGGAATAGTTTAACATTTCTTTTAACTAAGCTTATTTGCTTTGTGTCCGAGAGTTAGACGAGAAGACCCAGTAGAAGACTATAAGCTTAGCATAAAGAGAAGAACTAGTAGGAAACAGCTAGCCTGGAGATCTCCTAAATTCAAAAAGTCGCCCACCAGCACCTCTAAAACTCACAAATTAGCATGTTGAATCTTGTTTATTTAAACCAGAAATGTCTAAACAATAACTCGTGGTTCAGAAGGAGCCATGTTCTTCAACTGTTTCTTGGTGTAGAACTACCTGTTCCCTCCTGTTCAACCTTAGATCCATGTAGAGGAAATCAGGAGCTTAAAAAACACCAAAAAGTCACTTTCTAACATGCAATCAATTCCTAACTTTCCCTCTATAAGAAAGTATTTTAATTGTTTTAAGAGTTTCCAAGAAAAATAATAAGCGACCAATAAATTTTATGATTGACTTTGTTTGTTTGTTTGTTTGTTGTACCAGTTTGACCTGGTGTGTTCAGACAGTTGGTTGGTGGATATGTACCAAGCCACTCTCAACGTGGGCTTCCTGGTTGGGAGTATCGCCATTGGTTACTTGGCTGACAGGTAAGGTTATGATTTGTTTTAATCTGGTTTCTTGTCTTAATTTAACTTTCTCTTTGGCACCCTCCAATCTAGACCCTATTTTTCCACGTTTTTGTGTCGAAGTGACACGTTTGTGTCTGTCTTCAGGTTTGGTAGAAAGATGAGCTTCCTGATGTCCAACCTGTTGAATGGGATCGCAGGAATCCTGGTGGCAGTGGCTCCAGACTACGTGTCTCTTCTGGTTTTCAGAACTCTCTATGGGTTCGGAGTGAAAGGAGGCTGGGTGGCCGGATACGTGCTGAGTAAGAACAAACATCAAACCTTACAGCGAAGATTTACAGCTGTGACTTTGTTGGCAAAGTTAAAGAAGCTACAAACACATCTCAAGCATTATTCCACTTCTTCTCTCTCAGTCACAGAGATAGTGGGAGTTGAGTACAGACGCACAGTGGGAGTCATTTACCAGATGTTCTTCAGCATCGGCATCCTCATCCTCCCTCTGCTTGCCTACTATATCACCGACTGGCGCTGGCTGCAGGTCGCCATCACCATCCCCTACATCATCTTCCTGTCCTACTACTGGTAGGAAACACTCTTCATGCTTATATTTTATGCTTCACACAGGAAGTGAACCACCATTTTAGAAGATTCAGAAGCATTCTTCTGCTATGTTTATGTGCCAATACAAGATATAGATTGTTGTCATAGCTTCATGAAAGTTTTGTATTTGCAGGTTTATCCCAGAGTCTCCAAGATGGCTTCTCTCTCAGAATAAAAAGTCCAAAGCTGTGGAGATCACTGAGGCCATGGCCAAAGAGAACAAGATGACGCTGTCCAAGAACATCGAGGTAACAAATAAACACACAATGAGAAACCAGACTTTGTCCAGTTCACCAGGGCAGTTACAGACAAAACTTATACATCTGTTAAAATAATGTCTAGGAAAGGACACACACTTTGTTATTGCTGCCGTAAATGCAGTAACTGTATTTGAAGCCTTAACACACTTCCTGTAGATGAAAGACACTTTACTCATCACTTGATTTTATTCAATTTATTTATTTATTTTTTTACAGCTTCCTTTCTTCCCAAATTTATCTGTAACTTTTTAATGAGTAAAATATAAAAAAAAATCCATAAAATATCTAAAAAAAAACCCCCAACTGTTAATATATGGCCAAAAATAATCTGTAAAATATAAAAAAAAGTGAAATCACAGCATTTTTTCCTGTTTCACATGTACAGCAGTTACATGTAAATGCATGACAGAATTAAAGCTTCACTGATGTGACTTGTGATGCATTTGAAATAATAAGAGGAAAGCAGGTTATTTATTTATTTACTTATTTTTATTATTGGCATTACTCATGATGTGTGTTTGATCCTGCAGACTCTGACAGATGATAATGCCGAATCCTGCACTGCCTCCTTCATGGACCTGATCAGAACTCCAAAAATGAGAAAACACACTTTCATCCTCAGCTACAACTGGTGCGTATGTTTTATTTTTGTAGTTAGACTGCTGAAGTGAAACTATAGTACTGGAAATTGGAAAGTCTCATTTCATTCAAGTAAGCAAACTTTGTTAACTGCTGTTGGTATCTGCTTCAGATTAAGTTCAGTTTTAAGTTCATCAAAGTAGTAACAACTATTTTAGGCAGGTATGTTGAAATAAAGCTCTGTAATAAAAGACTCTTAAATCTAACGATCCATCCTTGGCGCACATGTACCATCCTCCCTCCATCTCTTCCAGGTTCACCAGCGCTGTGGTCTACCAGGGTTTGATCATGAGGCTGGGTATTCTGGGAGGAAACGTCTACATTGACTTCCTCATCTCCGGCTTGGTGGAGTTCCCTGCTGCCTTCCTCATCCTCTTCACCATTGAACGTATCGGCAGGCGCATTCCCTTCGCCACCGCCAACATCGTAGCTGGAGCCGCCTGCTTTATCACCGCCCTCATCCCTGACAGTAAGTTTTTAGGATAAAGGTGGAGATGGGGAACTAAGCCATTCAGCTATCATCGGATTAAATGTTCTTTCTTTCCTTGCAGGTATGTTCTGGTTTAAGACAGTGGTGGCCTGCATCGGTCGGCTGGGCATCACCATGGCCTTTGAGATGGTGGTGTTTGTGAACACTGAGCTCTACCCAACATTTGTCAGGTAAGGCACTTGCAATTCCCAAAATGTCATGTTTCTACCATAGACTGTATAGAATAATGGACATAGCTACCATAAAGCTACGAGTTTGGCATTTTGTCCATCGCCATCTTTGGAGGAAATGTGACCATATTTAGATTACAGGGTGCAGTGACTTGAGTTAGCTGCGTTACTTTAAGCCTTAATAAAATGTAAACGGGTGAGTAACATAAAAAGTTAGTCCCCTTGCAGTTGTCATGAAGTTAAATTAGCTATAGAGATCCGAACCGGTTTTTGTACCAGGCTGTAAACATGTTTATTTCTGCTGTTGAACATTTCAACAGGGAGGTCTATGATGATTGACTCGCTTTTGGAGCCAGCCTCAAGTGGCCATTTGAGGAACTATAGTTTTTGGCACTTCAACGTTAGCTTAATTTTTCAGCCTTAGAGGTTGCTGCTTGGTTTCTACAAAAGTTGAACACACTTATTGTTGGTTTCTTTGGACCAAAGTGCCAAATAAATATCTAAAATAGCTTCATTTGTACAACAACACTTGGACTTATGCTAAAATTGATGTTAGTATGTTGAATGCATAGGTGACAGTTGGTCTGTTAGCACTGGTGACACCCTCAGGCCAAACTGTGACTGCACTAGAATATGAAAGCTTTCATTTTTCAACCATCCAGGAGTTTTGTTTTTTTGTGTGTGACGAGTTTTACAACCTCGTGGGGACACGACCCCGAGACTGCATTTTCAAAACAAAACAAACAATAAAAATGAAAAATTCATCTTGAGTGTTTGAGGATCTTCCCAACACAGTGTTTAGAAAAGTAAATTTACTATATGTGCAAATATGCATAATGAACAACCGGTTGTTTGCTTTTGCCTGTAGGAACCTGGGAGTGTCAGTTTGCTCTACTCTGTGTGATGTCGGAGGCATTGTAGCCCCCTTCCTGCTCTACAGACTGGCTGTCATCTGGCTGGAGCTGCCTCTCATCATCTTTGGTGGGTTTTATTTTATTACAAAGTGAGAACATCAATCATCGGAGAGATTGTAGATAAAACTAAACAGGACATTTTGTAGTCTAAAAAAATCAACTTTTTGACTTTTTTGTTGCTGATGTATCTGCAGTGAGCTAATATCAACGAATATTTCAGCCTAGACAATTTATTAATCTAGCTCTAGTTCTGATCATCAAAAGCGACTGTCATATTTTGACAAAATGCCTAAAAGCTGCCACAGAAACCACACTAATCAGTCAACCAAACGCATTTCTGACCATCTGTATTGCTGGAAAGGTCTCGACCTACTCCATTTTCACGCAAAAGTAGAGTTTCACACAAGCTTATTAAAAGCAGCTCTTCAATCGATGAGAAATTACTCCCATCACTGGCTTTAAATCACTGAGAAGTTTAGGTTATACTAAAATCACCCCACCTCCCCTAGAGAAATAAATCCAGTCCTAACTAGGCATCAGTCTGCTTTTACCTCGTGTTACATACCATTTGGGACCAGTTGTTGTTCAGTAGGGTTGGGCTGATGTAAAAATCTTCAAACCGGTTTTGACACCATTCTGGACCTGTACACCGTATTTGACCAGGTGTCACACTTGACACTGTCCCAACAACAAACAAGCCTCAGACTTTCATGTCACATCACTCAACAACGGAGCTCTCTGTCAACACTGAATCTGTTAAATATGCACCTCTGTTTTGTCATGACAACAAACCATGTAAATATGAGCTGTTGACTTGAGATCAGACCAGAGACATAACCACTTAAAGATGGTTGAGAGACGACATATTATAACCAACAGCAAGTTGGTTGTTGTCATTTAGCTCACCAGTATAGTAGTATTTTCAATAACCACTAATCCTGTTAAGGATAGCATGGCGACTATAGCCTATCCCAGCTGACATTGAGTGAAAGGTGAGGTACACCCTGGACAGGTTGCCAGACTATCACAGACAACCATTCATGCCCACATTCACATTTAGAGTCACCAATTAACCCAACCAGCGTGTCTTTGGACTGTGGGAGGAAACCGGAGCACCTGGAGAAAACCTCTCTGTCCATTGCGGTGCCTTCAAAGGGAGCGACAGGAATAAATAAAAACAGGGCGTCTGACAAATATTCATCTCAAAATGGCGCACCACATCACTCGCAGCCAGTTAGGGCACCCTTTTTGTCGGCTTCAAATCCAAAATGTTGAGAGACTAGCTTTTCTATGTCTTGTTTTGTCACCCCAAAAAACACGCAAACTTCCTAGTAAACAAACACAGCATGCATCGCTCTGTCCCCTCTCCCACCTGTACTGAAAATTTGATCTCCTTCATGTTGTCGGCCTCTGTTCACAGCCTGTCAAACACTGGTGGCTTCATTACACAGTTTATAAACACACAAACAGAATATTGTGTTAATCATGTTTTCATATTGCTTGTTACTAATGCAAAACAAGTGGGAGTTAGCGCCTTGTGACGCTGTTGGCAGAGGTTGCTGATGTAGGCTTCTTTTTAATTTGCCAGAATGTAAAAACAAATGCAGATTCAGTTGGACTGGTCTGGCAAATCAGAAATAGACTTAACTCTTTTATTCCAGTGCTGTTGTAAAAGTTCAAAGTTCATTTAGTTAGGAATATATTGTATTGTGATGTGCAGGCACTTTGGCTTTCCTGGCCGGTGGTTTGGTGCTGCTGCTTCCTGAGACCAGAGGTGTGCCGCTACCTGACACCATTGATGACATCGAGTTCCCAGAAAAGTGAGTATCCTCCGCTGAATCATGCAGCAAGAAATTAAATAATGAAATTCTTTACAAGACACATTTAGGCACAAACTTCTGTCTTTGTTTATATGTACACCTGTATATACATATTCTGGATATGACACGCTATGCTGACGATAATGGCTTATTTTTCTCATGTTGTGCCAGTATATTAGATTCAGTTTGACATGAAGATTATTTCCTTCACTTATTGATTAATCTTTTGTCTACTAAATGTCAAAAAACAGTGAAAAATGCGTTATAATTCAGCTTTTACCTAAAGACTTTCAGTTTAATGTCACACATGACCTATAAAGGCAGCAAATCTTAGCATTTGAACACTTGCACTTGACGGACAATCAATTATCAAGAAAGTTGTCAGTCAATTTTCAGTTGATTGACTACTCGATTAACCCTCGCAGCTCTATATTAGACTCAAGTTTGTACCTATTGTACATCATGTAACTGTGTGTGTGTTTTGTGTGTTCAGAGTGAAGGAGAAAGCCGCACTGAACAGCCAGCAGCTGGACAACCTGCTGCCCAACGACGATGTCACAACCAACAAAGAACCAGCAACTGTTTAATCTCCCTCTGTGACCAAAGTATTTATTTATGTTGTGTGCAGTGTTGCTTGTAGATACATCAAGTCCTATCTTTGATTTTTGTTTTTTAATGAGCTTTGTCAAAGTTTTTGGTGTCTGTCTACGACCCACAGAGAATGAACTGCAGCTGTAAAGTTTCTGTGTTAAGCCTTGGTGATGAATGACGTTGGATGACTTAGTAAAATGTGTGTACAGAGAGTGGGTGTGTGGACTCAAGTGTTAGGATATCATCAGAATTATTATAGAAATGTATTATTAAATTATTAAAGAGTTTTCTTTGAACACAACTTGGACTCCAGGTGTTTATTTATTATTTATGAAACATTTTTCCCAGCTGAAAGTTGTAACCCTAGTACAGGGCTACTGGACTTGCTTTGCCCCCGGGGGGGGGGGGCAAGAAGGAAGGGGTTGAGTCAATGAACAAACATTTTTTGCTGTCGATATTGGCTGTTCTAACTTGTCTTTGCCAAGAGGCAAATCCAGTTGCAACACCTCCTGGTGCTCTTTTTGATAAACAAGCTCTTTTTTTATGCACTTGTGCACCTTATTTACACTCAAAGTACAAGAAAATTTGAGTGTAAATCAATTTTTGTTTTTGTGAATAAGGAAATGGTCTGCAGGCCAGCCGGCACCCTGCCATGGCCCAGGTTTGGCCTGTAAATTGAGTATCACTGTACTAAGATTTGATTGATGGTGGTCCACGCTTACAACAGTAACAGCAAGTGTGGTTTAATCCTACGGCAAATATTTGTCAAGCAGCCACTTAACCAGAAAGACAAACACCAACTGCAGTGACATATACATTTTATTTCCAGTGACTCAAGGGCGTAGGTTTCACTCAACACTAGGGGAGGGGAAGTATATGAAACAGGAGGTCTGGGGGTCCACTAGAGAAAAGTTGAACTGTCAAACAATTAAATTCTTGCATTCAGGTGAATTGTGATGCATTTTTATTTCTACTTTCATGCTTTTACTGGGGGAGACAAATGCACATGCTCTAAATATTGTAAATATTGCATTCTTTTGTTTTGGCTGTATCATATAGGGATCTTTGTTGTTTGTCTGTTTCCAGGCTTGATGTATAGAATAGCTCACCTGATGATATAAGGATCGGTGCAGCATCTATGCGATTCTGATGACGTTTTTGTAAGTAGAAAAATGAGACAGCCCTGGTGCACTGCTGTGTCTTCTTTCATCCTGCCACTAGGAGTCACACAATGCTGCACAATGCAGCAGACCTGGGGGGCTTGGAGAGTTCACTCCAAGTCATGTAAATACTGCCTCCAACACCACTGCCTTGCCTTCAAGACAGAGTTACACTGTTACGTAACTTTGGATACACTTCACAAATAGAAACAGTTTTGGCTGCGGCTCAGTTCAGCTTCATTTGGCTGTTGTATCACTGCTCTGCTATTTTGTTTAGGTCTATTAAACACTAACAAGTTTTTTTCGTTCTACTCTACAGCAGCTGCAAATATTTTCAACAGGGTGGAGTGTCAACATCTGGAAAGCTGACTGCTGGCATTCTGCATTATTCTATGCTGTGGATAGTGCAAAGTCTGACCTGTTTTTTTTTCTAACTTGGATCACAGCAGCAATGACGACCTTTGATGACCTCCTGGAAGAGGCTGGGAATTTCGGCCGCTCTCAGAAACGTATCTTTTTTTTGATATGTGTGTGGTCAATACCTTTTGGATGTGTGTACGCCAGTATCGTGTTTCAGGGCTTCGCCCCCGATCACTGGTGTCGGGACCCTGCTGTGGTGGAGTTGAGGCAGGCCTGTAACTGGAGCCTGGCGGACAGTCGCAGGCTGACGGTGCCTCTGGTGAACAGCTCCGGAGTGCTGCAGCACAGCAGCTGTGAGCAGTACGTGGTGGACTGGAACACAACAGTCACATGTGATACACAGGAACTGGACCTGAGTGAGCTCCCAGTTACAGCATGCAAGGTGAGACCCCAGGTGGCACCTGGGATACATGATTACAGCTGAAAATGATTAAAGAAACAGTCATTTTGGGGGGGGTTGGGAAATATTTATTTTGTGTAGATGAGGCGACTGGAAACAAGGGTGACTTGGCTCTGTCCAGAGATAACACTAATTATTAACTGGTCATATCTTGTTTGTTTAATCTGTGCAAAAAACTGAAGTGGAAAAAAATGTGGGGGTCAGGGACTGTTCGTTATTTATGAGAGGGACAGGGTGTAGAGGCTGAGTAAGCTCTTAACTGTGACTTGCTCACATGCATGTTTTCTTTAAAAGTTACAAAAAACCCCACCAAAATTACACCATCATTTATCATAGCCAGAAACTGTACAATAAATAAATTAATCAATTAAATTCAATTAAAAAAACAAAAAAAAAAAAAACAAACATTATTTCCGATGTCATGTGCAACTCACACTTCCACTCTTACCCCCCTACTTCTGGCCCCCTTGCTTGGACCACACCCATCTACAAACTCTGCATTCATTGTGATCTCAGCTACACACCTGTAAGGTTAGGTGACTGCATCATGCAGGGTTGCAGTGGTATCACATCAAAATCTCCTAGCCCATCATCAGGGTCATCGTCATATTATAGTATGTCATAGAAAGGTAAAATTAAACCCCAAAAGAAAAAAGCACCAAAATTACACCATCATTTATCATAGCCAGAAACTGTAAAATAAATAAATAAATGAATTAAATTAAATTAAATTAAAAAATTTTAAAACTTAAAATATGGTTAGATTTTCGAATTCCAGATGGTCCTTGGACACATCATGTACAACGAACACTTCCGTTAACAACAACAACTACAACAACAAAAATTAGCTTAAAATAGTGATATTTCATGAAAATCAATTTATTCTACATCTCATTTAAAATATGGCCAAAAATACACTGTTTGCAGGAACTAACCAGCATGCGTGACAAGATTGAAAAAAAGACACTTTTTTCAACTTAAAAATTTTGTCTTCAGCTTTTAATTTTAACTTTTAAACATCAAAGGGTAGGTTTTAATTGAACAAAATAAAATAACAAATTTATGGTGGTTGTGCATTTTTCCCCCAGTCACTCAGGGAGGCTCAAGGGAAAGTATTTGTAGCTTTGGGGAGGGTTAAAAAAAACAAAACAAAGTCACACCCCAGCCACCCTGTCCTGTAAGTAAAGAACAGTCCCTTATGTGCCAGATTCTTTCCTGACCATGAGCTGTTACCAGGCAACTAGTGGGGACTCCAGAGAAGCCCTGTAACCCCTCATAAAGTCATACATTTATGTTGTTTATTTCAGTGACAACAGAACCAAATTCTGGTCCCCATGATTGAGCAGTTTCTGGGGGCCCACCTCCCACTGGGGCCCACTTTCCCCCCCTAATACAATGCCCCTGTGTGTCATGCCCAACATTCAGCCCATCCCACATGGAATTACAAGCCACTGCTATGTAACATACATCTGCAAACGCAACAAATGTGGGCCCCGGGATGTAAAGTGGAGGTGCAATGGCCCCTTCCCTACTTCCTACCCCTGGCCCCCTTACTCTGACCACAAAGTCGTACTATACACTATGTCATAAAAAGGTAATATTAAACAGGTGATCACCACCCTGGGTCTCCTGGACCTGACAGTATCTGAAAAGAACTTTTCACATTAGGATCTATTGAATATCTACGGATTATCTTCATGAAAAGCTTTGTTCTCTTCTCCCAGACTCTTTCCAGATAACTGGCTTATTTATATGTTTTCATATGTGAACAGCCATCTCAGTCTTTGTGCATCATCTTAATCCCTATCCCCATCTTTCTGAACAAAGTGTCACTCAGTTCACAATAAAGACAGCAGAAATCAAAATGGAGTTCATTTACTGTATCGTTTAGACAACGCAAAACTGTCTGACTGTCTGACTGACTTATCATGTTCACACTTTAGTTTTTGTACAGACAGGTAGGTGGATACTCTTAGCTTGGAAGGAGTCAGGGTAGCTGTTTCTCCCAGTTTCAAGTCGCTCTGCTGAGCAAAGCTAACTCTAGCTTACTTATAACAGAAATAATCGATTTTCACATCTAACTCTCAACAAGAAAGCAAACCCCCCAAAATGTCAAACTATTTCTTAAAAGCAGCACATTTCAAGGATTTGGTTTTCATTTTGTTAAAAGTTAAGTCTACTACCGTGACCCTGAAGTTATGTAAAGATGTACTTGTTGCTTTCATGTGGTAAAATTCAGTACTTTGTTGGCCTTGTGATGAGTACAAAACTCTCTGGCAGTGTTGTGCACAGCTTCTCAGAAAGTCAAGGGCATAAATCAAAGGGTTTGCAGAGTTGCAGTTCATTTTTGTAAAGAACCACACATGAGAAGGAGCATTAGGTCAGATCATGATGGCTCTATTCTAAGGCTCATGTGTAAGAGTCCTTTCACCAGCTGTGTTAAATGCGATGTTTTGTTTTTGTCTTCTAAGAACGGCTGGGAGTATGATTATGGAGGCAGGAAGTCCTTTGTCACGGAGGTGAGAAGAGAAATCTGACGCATTCATGCCTCAAAACAGGGTGGATTTCGGTAACGAAAAAAACTAAAGCAATACAAATCACTGACTATTTCTCAATGCTCATCAATTAAATCTATAATTGAGCATATATTATATAGAGACATGTAACCTTTTTCCTTTGGGTCTTAGTTTAACCTGGTGTGTTCAGATGGATGGTTTGTGGACATGTACCAGTCTGTTCTCAATGTGGGCTTCCTTGTTGGAAGTTTTGCTTTTGGTTTCTTGGCTGACAGGTGAGGCCCTGATTTATCTTTTTTCTTCCATATTTGCCACAAATACACCTTCATCAGTACTGACTTTAGCTGTATCTTGCAGAAAACCGTTTTGTTTTGTCAGAGTTGCTGCATTTAATATTTTAAAAAAGCTGTATTTGTCTCATAAGTAAGATTAGTTCACTGCAAACGAATTTAGATGACTGGTTGTCTCTATGGCACGCCGATGCTTGTGTTAGACCACTGACATGCTGTTTCTATTTCGTATGTTAAAGCTTTCCATCATATGTTCAAACTAAACATGAAATGTAGCGAACAGGTACCACACGTATAAAACTGTGGCAATGATGTTAAAATCACATATTTTTAGTCAAAAAGATATGTTCAATCAAGCCTCTTATTTTGAAAGAAAACCTTGTCTAATGTCTTTCTTTCTTCAGGTTTGGCAGGAAGGTCAGTCTCCTGGTGTCAACCCTACTGAATGTAATCGCAGGGCTTGCGATGGCTATGGCTCCAAACTACATCACCATCCTGGTGTTTAGGACCATCCTTGGCTTTTCATCCAAAGGAGGCTGGATGGCTTCATATGTGCTGCGTAATGATGACTTTTTATATTAACTAAAACCAATTTTCCTCTGAGGCATCGCTATAGCCCCATTTCCACCAAACACTTTCAGTATGGTACCTTTGGAGCCAAAAGTAACCCTTCAGACATGGTACCTAGACCCTAGCCTTTCCCACCGCTAACAGGACCCTTCAATGTGGGCAGGGTTGTTGTCACTCACTGCTCCGTCCAGCACTCACTGTATTTCCTCCTTTATCAGTCTGCACCTCGTTTATTGTCTCCAGGATGAGGCTACACGCTGATATTTTCAGAACAAAATAAAACATGCTGCAGTGAAAGTCTCTCTCCATGGGATATTTAAAAAATAGCAGCTTTGTGCATTTAGTCCTTGTCAGGCAAGATCAGGGGTTTAGTGTTGCCGGAGCCCACAGGAACTACACTCCACAGCACTTTTTTTTTTTCTCAGAGTGAGGATTGGGATATATGCAGTTCACATAATCCGGCCGACATTAATATATGTATAAACGCTTGAAGATCCACTCATTACTAAAAGTGTTTGTAATATAAAAACTAAAGTGATAGTCAAAGATGTCACAGTGAAATTTAAGGTGTGCTGATGGAATCACTCATGCATTGAGTAACATTACAAGTGAACGTTCTGCCCTAAAAGTTGCTGGCAGTCGGCCCAGTGAATTAAGTTGTTTTTTTCTCCGACTCCAGCTGCTGTGAGAGGCAGCAAAACATCCTTTCATTTTATAGTTAGTCTACTCATAACGGTATGAACAGTGCCACAACTCAGCCCTGAGCAGAGTGACCATCCGCTATTGACCAATCAACAGACTGCAGTGTTCACAGTTCCACCTTTTAGTACCAACAGAGAAAGGACCAAAAATGGGGACGGTATGGAACGGTTCCATTGGTACCATCCACAACTTTTCACAGTGGAAATGGAAAAAAAGCGTACTGAACTGAACCGTACCATACTGTTCAGTGGAAACAGGGCTAATGACTACATTTACTGTGACTAAGTAACTGGCTTGATGATAAAAACATTATGAACAGACTGTGATGTTCAGTCATACTGCAGTTGTTGCAGTTAGCTCTTACAAAGTCAAATACTAAGATTTTGATTTCTCCCATTTCATTCTAGTCCAGTGATACTCAACTTACAGCCTGCAGGCCAAATCTGGCCCGTCAATCATTTTCTAATTCACAATGAGAACAAACTGATTCACACTGAAATTTTTTGGTAAGAGTGTGTATAAATAATGTATTTGAATCTAAACAATGTGTAAGAGTGCATCAAAAGCATCAAAATAAGGCTTGTTTATCAAAAAGAAAAGTGCCAGAGGATGATCCTGGACCCACCAACAGAGGTGCAGGCCAAACCCTGAATGTCCTCAGTTCCTAGAAACACCCCTGCATACACCTGACCTATGTGGGGCTGTTGCGACTGGATTTGCCTCTTGGCAAAGACTAGTGAGGTGGCAAACATCGACAGCAAAAAAAGTTTGTCTATTAACTGACCTCTTGCACCCTGTCATTTCACATGGTTGGCCCCCAGGCAAAGCAAGTTGAGTATCCCTGGTCTTGTCCATGCTCTGTTTTGTAACAAACACTCCAAATAGCACCTGTCAGTTACCTAACCTCAGCCATATATTAACCAAACTTAAGTCTCTACATGTGTATAATATAAAAATGTAGAAATGTACAGGATTTAATCGAATGGTACCAGCCCTTGACAGAGGTAAATACAGGTCATATATTTCCCTATACCCCTTTTGCAGAGATCTATGTCCACTCTTTGACTGCTTTCTTTTTTAGTAAAATACACTCAGTTTGAATGTTTCCTGTTTTTCTGTCAGTCACAGAGATTGTTGGAGTGGAGTACAGAAGGATGGTTGGAATTGTTTACCAGATGTTCTTCAGTTGCGGCCTCCTTATCCTCGCCCTGCTCGCATACTTCATCACTGACTGGCGCTGGCTGCAGGTTGCCATCACTGCACCTCAGATCCTCTTCCTGTCCTACTTCTGGTAAAGACTTTTATGTTGTTTTTCCTGTTTTGTATCTGTTTAGGAAGGAGTGGCTATATATTTGGTGGAAGTCAGTGTCTTGTCTCTTGCACTTTTTTTATGTTTTACTCAAACATATTACAATACCCAGAGTCATGGTTTGCGTGTCCTTGAAACCCTGGGAGCTGTGTTGTTGGGGGTAAAAGATCCTGGTAGGGTCTCCCAAGACAGAGTGGTACCAGGACAGGGACCAGACTTAGAGCGATACACAGACCCTTCATGAATTAGCCATTGAAACCTAGGTGTGCTGACCCCTAGCATCACAGAATGTATATCGTCACCACTCTGGCGGGGAAGTGGAGCTGATGCAGGAGGTGGAGTGGCACCAACTAGTTGGGCTCTCTGGGCAACTCAAGGCAGAGCACAAACTCTTTGGGCTTGTCTCTCTTCTTTTCTGGAGTTGCTTAGGGTGAAAGCTGCCAGGTGGGTGTGGGGATACTCACCAGCCCCTGCCTGCGTGCCACTGTATTGGAGTTCTAACTGAGGATGAGGGGGTTGTCTCTATGTGTCTCAGAGTTGCTGAGAGGAATTCTCTGACAATTGTTTGTGCTTATGCATCAAACTTCTTGGAGTCTCTGGGTGCCGTTCTGGAGACGATCTAGGGACTACAGTTCTGCTGGGGGACTTCAATGTTCTCACGGGCAACAATGGAGAAATCTAGAGGGGGTTGAGTGAGGAAGGGTTTGCCTGATCTAAGTGATGTTATGTTACTGGACTTCTGTGCTAATAATGGATTGGCCATAACAAACACCATGTTCAAGCATAGTGTACTCGTACCAGAGGTAGGTGCACATGTACCAGAACAGCCTTTCTGTCTTCATATTCCACCTGCGGAAGAATGTCTCATGCATCCTGGGGAAGGTTGTGGATGTGGAATCCAAGTGGACCGTGTTCAAAATCTCCGTTGTGGAGGCAGCTGCTAAAAGTTGTGGCTGGAAGGTCACTAGTGCCTGTAATTGTAACAACCTAAGAACCCACTAGTGAACACCAGTTTTGAAGGAAGCTGTCAAGCTGAAGAAGGAAGGCTTTTGGACTTGGATGGCGCAGGGGTTTTGTGAAGCAGCAGTCAGGTAAGCCAGATAGGCTGAGGCTACAGCGGTCGCCAAAGCGAAAACCTGGGTGTGGTAGGAGTTCTTGGGAGACTATGGAGAAGGACTTACGATGAGCCTCAAGGGAGTTCTGGTAAACTGTTGGATGACTCAGGAAGGATACGCATTTGTTGCATTTAAGTGTGGCTTGGTCTGCATATTTCTGTCTGAACCAACCTGGTTCCAAGAAAGTAGTAACTTAGCCAAGACCCAAGACGATAGACATTCTGTTTTTTGTTTTTTTTTTGTGTCCAAACCCAACATGAGCTCAATGCAGCTGATGTAAGGAAAACACTCTGCATGTTTCAACAGCAGCATTGGAGCATCCAGCCTTGCTGAGTTCATTTCCTTGTGTCACTATAACAACAAACTGAAAGACGACATAGCAAGAAAGGTGTCATCTGGCAAGGATATTAACTGGAAAGCAAAGCATGAAGCACCATGTCAACTGGGGAGAACCCGAGCACTATTTGTAATTCCTTGTCCAAACCCAGTGGGTTTCGATGGGTCCTGCTGTGTCCCGTCGGGCTCGGGTCAGGCATTCATTGTCTGTTCCCATCCCTTTCTGCCGCTCATTTCCTCTCTTCTCTTTGCTGTTTGCTATTTAATAAAATCATATAATATCTAAAAGTTATTTTTAAAGAAAACTTGACAACCCTGTTTCACAACAAAAACACATTTGACTAAGAAAGAGACCAAGCTCAGATCAGCTATTACAAGCAGATGTTTTGGTGAACAGCTGCTTAGATTTTTATATCTGTCAAACTTTTTGCATCTCAGGTTTGTCCCAGAGTCTCCAAGGTGGCTCATCTCTCAGAAGAATTCTTCCAAAGCTTTGGAGATCACTAAAGCTATAGCTAAGGAAAACAAGAGGACACTCAAGAGCTTTGAGGTAAATTGATTCAGTCGTTTGCTTAACATCTTAATTCTCCTGAGAGGAAATGACTACTTCTTTTCAGCATCACTCTGTGGTCCACTGAGTCAAATAATTTGTAGTGAGATTCCATGTTAATGTCACAGCTGGATCATGATTACTCGTTTCAGACACTGACTGAGGATGAGGGTGACTCCTCCTCTGCCTCTTTGCTGGACCTGGTCAGAACTCCAACTATGAGAAAACACACTTTAATCCTCATGTTCAACTGGTGAGACTCATTAAAAATCACAGATTACCCTAAATGTAGATGTTGAATCTTCTTGTCTCCATCGCTTTAGGTTCACCATTGCATTTGTATATCAAGGCCTCATCATGCGGGTGGGGCTGGATGGAGGAAACGTCTACATTGACTTCCTCATATCTTCCCTGATGGAGTTCCCTGCTGCCTTTTTCATCCTCTTCACTATTGAGTGCATTGGCAGGCGCATTCCCTTCGCCTCTTCCAACATTGTAGCTGGAGCTGCCTGTTTGATATCTGCCGCCATTCCTGAAAGTGAGAACAACTTCTTCTTCTTAGTGTAACTTTTAAGGAGAACTAGCTCACAGGGGCTTCAATAAAGAGGCTGCAACAGTCAGTGTGGGTCATAAACATGCCATTTATTTTACAATAACTAAACTTTAAGAACACAGGCAAGAAAGGACAACAGGACAGACAGTCATACTACGGCTGGGAAACCAACCACTCACTGCTAGGGCACTGGGAGTATACTATGTATTCAAAAGAAATATAAACCTGACACACTTCAAATAAAACACTACACTAATAAAGATGTGCAACCACAAACCATATCACCATCTAGAGTGAACTTCTAGCACCCCAACCACACCAGTGAATGGAGGACGCCACCAGCCGCAGCACTAGAAACAGAAGAAGACAGAATGTTAAAACTCTAAAACTAAACAAACTCCAATCCTATACTAAACAATAAAATCAATAAGGCTAAAACACGTAATACTAAACTAAAATAAACGGCAGTCAGTGCTATGCCTAGAAACAAACAAAGCACTGTTGATTTAGTTTGTAGGGCACCTTACAATGTTTAAATACAGCATGTTTTACATACCTTTGTGTAAGAGTCAACTTTTCAGTCTTTTTTCCTACAAACAAGTTACGGCAGACCCAGTATTAAAATCATTAAAATACAAATACCTCAGGGTGCATGCACCCCTACAGTACCCTAACAATTAAAATGATAACTTAGGCTGACCAAACGTCCTCTTTTGCCCGGACATGTCCACTTTTCACATCCCGTCCGGGGCTTTTTTATAAATTGATGATAATGTCCGGTTTTCCGTGTGTGTGTGTGTGTGTGTGTGTGTGTGTTAGAGTGCGGCACGGGCCACATATTTCTGTCCGAACCCGAACCGAGCCCGACATTATTTAATTACTAAAGCACTGAGTTTGTGTCACACAGTTGTTATATTTACAGGCTATTTAACAGGCCGGGCATGCGCCGTGGGTGCTCAGCTGCGGAGAGGGAGATCTCCGTGTTTGAGACGGGAGCGGGAGGCGGGAGGTCCGACGCTTCCAGCGAGAGGAGAAGGAGAAATAAAACAAAATAAGATAAAATAGGAAAACCTGTCTCCCTCTTTTATTTAATTTTCAGCGTTTAATCAAGGCAGAGGAGGGCGGCGGGAGGTCTGAGACTTCCAGCGAGGGGAGAGGTAGAAACAAACAGCCAATGTGTGTGTGTGTGTGTTATGTTCAGGTGTTGTCACGTAAATAACAGTGCCCAAGCAATAAACAGGACAGACAATAGGATTTTATTTATTTTTACACTACATTTTCACTGAAAGCTGACCGAATCTGATCTGAGCCCGAATACAATTTATAGCTACATTTTTGACCAAACCCGGCCCGACCTGTTGGGTAGGCCTGTTGTTGGGACCCATCAGGCTCGGATCGGGTAGCCACACTCTAGTGTGTGTATGTGTCCCCTGTCTATAGGGGCCTATCTGAATTTCTGTCTTTGAGAGATATTATTTTGTAATATAACTGAATCTTCTATCCATACATATAAACTTTAAATATATTAAAATTATAAGGCATCTTTGAGTAAACTGTGAGTATCATTTAAGTAGGCTATCTCGTGGCCGGGCCAAGTGTCCTCTTTTTTGGAAATCAAAATATGGTCACCCTAAACATGATTATAAAACAATGCTAAAACCCCCCAAAAGTCCAGCTTACCGGAGCCACAGGGAATCAAACAGTCACAGCCACATGGATTGCACACATAGAATCTGAGAGTGAAGCCTGCAGTCACATCTGCTGCCAATTAGCCCCTCCTCCATTTCCTGTCTCCCCTGATTGGTCTCTGGTCACACATCATGGTGTCTTTTTTGTTGCATTTAGCAAAGTGTAATCTGCATAGATAGCTGTTTAAAACACACAGTGGTGCAGTGGTTGGCATTGTCGCCTCACAGCAAGAGGGCTCCAGGTTTGAACCTGGGGTGGGGGATTCAATCCCTGGGTTGGGGGAGCCCTTGTACACAGAGTTTATATGTTCTCCATGTGTCAGTGTGGGTTTTTTCCAGGTGCTCTGGCTTCCTCCCACAGACCAAAGACATGCAGGTTAATTGGTGACTCTAAATTGGCCGTAGGTGTGAATGTGAGTGTGAATGGTTGTCTGTCTTTGATAGTCTGGCAACATGTCCAGGGTGTACCCCGCCTCTCGCCCAATGTCAGCTGGGATAGGCTCCAGCCCCCCCGCGACCCCTTATGGGATAAATGGTTATGGAATGAATTAATGAAATTAATGATTGAGTTTTCAGCTTATTAACAGCATATGGATTGATCAAGACCCCCAGTCTGTTTATGAGCTTGCCTGTTACACAACAGGCAGATTCCCCTCACTCACTACGGTGGGTGGGGAAATCAACACATAAAAATACTACAGATTTCTTCCCTTGCTGCTAACAGACAAGGAGATGTTTACAGAAGATGGAGTCAGTTGTGCTAATGCTCAATATAATCTCGCTTATGTCTTGCTTCCAGTGAAGATTCCCAGTCAGCATTTTACTTGCTTCACCTTATCCATGGAGTCAGTTTTTAAAAAATAACAATTTAGTATTTTCTTTATCTTTTTTTAATGTCATTTGGGCAGGGTTAGACGGGTCATATCTCAGCTCCACTGGCTTCTCAGCTAATGTTAGCTAGCTGCAATGACAGTTACATCCGTGTACTGCACCGCTGCATTGTGATTAGTTAGCACTAGAGAGACAGAAAGAAGGGAGAAAAGAGATGAGGTGAGGCACGAGTGGTGCAGCGTTGCTTGGGAAGGATTGTAAATAGGAGGATTGTGAGGAGTGGGAGGGCAATGAGGTGCAGCGTGTTCGCCACTGGATCCTTCTCAACAAGGATGGCTGTGGGAGGGCAGAGTTGGTAAGAAGTGTGGCAATGAAAGCAAAAAGAATTACAGAAACTGTACTTCCTGTGATGATGCCCTTCTCAAACTTCAGTTGTTAATTTAACTTTCAGACTAATGCTGTTGTAGTGTAAAATAAGGTCTCTGAACTTGCCTGTGACATAATGCTGGTTTAATGAAATCATCATCTTCATCAAACTAGAGCCACATCTTCTCCTTGCTGGCCTGGAACAACTTGATGATTTGGAGGATCGCTTGTGTCGTCTGCACACATTTCGTATTGGCTTAGTGGATTTTCAAGGCATGCAGGTTCTTGCAAACTTTGCCACACAAGCATTCTGTATTTCCTCCTTGGATCAGTCCGCATGAGATGCTCTAGAAATTCCCAGAAATTTAAAGATCTCTCCATGAAAATACATCATATTCCCTTATTTTGACATAAAAAAAATGGTAATTTGATGGTAAATCCAATAAAACTGTAATAGGTGGATCATGGACCCAAAAGCGACACCAGGGACAGGCTGAACAGTTTATACTGACCTTTAATACACCACTTTAACAAATACAGGGCGAGCACACACAACAGAGAGGGTCAATTTCCAATTTCAGAGCCCCCAGGGGAATTGAGTCAGCTCTCCAAATAGAACACTGAAGGGGAGCTGGTGTCGGCCGGATGCACACATACAGCAGTTAGTTCAATTATATGCGATAGTAATGATAGGGGGCAGGGATTCCAAAATCAGGAGTACTCAGAGGTTAGTCCGAGGCACACACACAAAGGTTGAGTGTGTAGTGACACAGCGAAGCACTTCACAGCACAGGAGAACACTGGTGACAGAACTGGTTAACTCACTTTGAAAAGCCGGGTGATGGTGTGTTTCTGGACAGCTGCAGGAAACAGGCGAACAGGAACCAGGAAGGCAGAGGCAGAGCTTGTGGTTGAGAACGGAAGGCAGAGTGGTTTACCGGGGAGCAGACGAAGCAGGAGAGTCAGGGACATGCAGGGTTGATAACCAGGAAGCAGTCGGGAGAAGAATGCTGGAAATTATTGCATGGAGGCGAAGAACAATCTAGCAAGAAGTGTCTATGAAGCAGGCATCCAGCATGGTAGACCAGCAGGAGTGGTAAATGTGTGAACAGGCGATAGACTGGCAGGTAGGTGTGGTGATGAGGCGGGATGAGTGGAAAATTACTGAACGGGCTGAGGAGATGGCATGTACGGCAGATGAAAAGTGCCCAGTGTGATATAAACACTGTCACTTGATCAGTTGTTTGTAAGAAAACAGGCTCACTATCAAGAAAATGCATTATAGACTGAATCATAGACTTCAAGGTATGATGTCTCATTCTCAGTGATATAAGCATAATAAGATAGACCTTCTGTGTAATCTAATAAATGTCATACTTATGCCTCAGCTCAGATGTTCTATCTAAAGAGTAGTATAAACTGTAAATAAGCGCATTTTTGTCTTTGTGCCTCAGGCTTGGTCTGGTTAAGGACGGTGGTGGCCTGCATCGGTCGGTTGGGGATTACCATTGCCTTCCAGTTGGTTGTATTTGTTAACACTGAGCTCTACCCAACGTTTGTCAGGTGAGGTCGGATTATCTTATCTTACATATTCATGACACAATAACACTGTAAAATACACAATGTAACTGCAAATGTTTGTTTGATTGGATTGACTGGATTTAGGAGCCTGGGAGTGTCAATTTGCTCGACTCTGTGCGATATCGGAGGCATCATATGTCCCTTCATGCTCTACAGACTGGCTGAAATCTGGCTGGAGCTGCCACTCATCATCTTCGGTAGGTTGTGACACAGTCAGCCGAATCCTCAACTTTAGCTGATTTATTTTTGTAGAAGTACACTTACATTGATGATTGATTAAACTGATGAAATTTATTTTTGTTAACTTGTAATGCTGCCATTGTTCCTTTCCGGGATACAATGCTTGATTTTAGTTGCGTTTCAGTTGTTGTCTTTTTGTGAAGATTTCCACCTTTCTGCTTTTACATGTTGCAGTGCTACACACTGAGATAAAGCCACTATGTATATACATACATATGTTATAATATTGACTAATGAAGCCCAACGATAGTGGATGTCTTTTTTTTCATCTTCAACTAATTCAGTCACTGTTTTATTTCATACAGGAGTGATTGCGGTGGTAGCTGGAAGTTTGGTGTTGTTGCTGCCTGAAACCAGAGGAGTTCCTTTACCTGAAACCATTGATGATGTTGAGTTTCCTTATAGGTGAGAAATCTTGCAAGCTGGTAAATAGATTGTATTATTTCTCTTATTAGTATTAATAATAGACGGAAGTACCAACAATTCATCACAGTTGTCATTTAATAAATTAATTGATGCCTAATTTTGGAGTAAAATTGCAAGGGAATGAGATGCCAATAAATTTGTTATGATTACCAATAAGTGTTAGAAAGCTTATCTGACTATGACAAAATTTTAACTGAGATTTATACGACATTCAGAATGTATCTATGATTCAGCATCTGAGACGGGATTGGCTGGACACATCTCTAAAACTGAATGGAGTTGAGCCAGTGGCTAGTAGCTAGCAGTGCTAACAATGGCAACAGTGCTGACAGAGTTCATTATTTTCTAATTCATAATGAAAGTAAATTGAAATAAACTGAATGACTGCAAGAATAATTTAAGTAAGACTTAAAAAGAATATTAGTTGAAAATAATTTTGTACAGTGGCATTATTTTATTGCAGCAAGGATGTTTATAAGCTTGGAAACTTAGAAACTTAACTAACATACCAGTGCGGCTGGACTATGCAGAGTGCTCGTATGCTGTCTGTGGTCTTAACACCATAGGGACAATAAACAATATGCCACTGCAAAATGTTTATGTTTTCATCTACATACAGTATTGCATCGTCAATGAATATTGTTTCATTTGGCTACTGGCATCCATGGTAGCATACCATCAGCTGTGAGTCCATAGTTTGGACTGCAAGGGATACAATCTCACTGTGTATAGTGCAGGTGTCCTGTTGAATAAAGTCATTTTGAAATGTGTCCAAGAGCCGGTTACGTCTTCTAAGAATCCATTCTTTCTTATTTGTGAAGTTTTAAATAGGCTACATTGCAGCACAACTTAACACAAAATGCCATCATGGCTGCTGTCGACCCAAAAACAGAGGTTGCTGCAGCACCCAAAGCATCCCAGTGTCCTCAAATCCTGGAAACACCTCTGCGTACACCTGACCTTTATAGGGCTGCAAGGACTGGCTTTGCCTCTTGGCAAAGATATCTGAGGAAAGCAAACATTCTTAGCAAAAAATATTTGTTTATTCACTGACCCCTTGGCTTCCTGTGATTTTGTAGAAGTGGCCCCCGGGCAAAGCCAGTTGAGTATCCCTGTTCTACAACAAAAAATGGAGAAGCCTGAAATACAGCACATACAGAGGGAACGTGACTTCAGCCCTGCTCAGGATGCCATTGCAATGCAAATAGTTGTTTGTTGCTAAATTAATATTCTGAATGTCGTATACAGAACCTTTAATGATAAATTAACCTGTATAAGATTTTAATTCTTAATGTGATCTGCAGAAAGTGTTTTCTATTTACTAAAAACAGAATATGTATGTTTTTGTTTCCAGGAAAAAGGAGGATGTCGTGGAGAACCAACAAATGAATAACCTTTTAAAATCAAACCTCAGAAACAACAAGAAACCAAGGACTGTGTGACTTGTGTGCATGCTAGTATAGATTTGACCTTAGCCTAGGTGTTTTTTAAATACATTTTCTATAAAGCATGACTTTCCAACTTCCTTTGCATTAAGTTTTATTTTTCAGCTTTTACAGAAAACACACCTTTACATCCAAAAACCAGGAAAACGATCTGCTTATTGTGCTTCCACCACAAGAAACAAAACACCTGTTGACAGCAGATAACACCAGGCAAGGTGTTGGTTAGGTTGTTATTTTGGAGCAGAACAGTACACACTTGTTAAATTATCTGCAAAAAGCACAATGAACTGTCACTTTCTGTGACTGAAGCTACTGTATTTGTTCAAGATGGATGATACTTTTTAATTGGCTTTGATGGTTCTGTCGATCCAGTCAATGAACTTGGAGACTCGGGCGTAGACGCCAGGTTTCATGGCATTGGCGCATCCCAGACCCCATGATGTCACACCCTGTAGGACGTACCTGTTCTGGGCATTACACACCAGAGGACCACCGCTGTCACCCTGCAGGGAGACAAAATATAATGGTTTTTGGTACAAAACGAGAGTGGAAAAGAGCACCAGCAAAACAGGAAGGAAGGAGAGTTTTGGATCATTGAACTACACAATTCAAGATGTATTTCTAAAAGATGTATCTAACATAGGTCCTATATTATCCTTTGGGGTATCATCGTTATTTGTTACAACAACTTTTTAGTAATGAACTGCTGAGCTTGGTAAGGAGCCACTTGCATGCACCAGTGGCACCCCCAGAATTTTTTTTCCAGGAGTGGCCAGGTTGGGCCACTGAAAATTTTAGAATGACACACCAAAACCAAAAGTTATAACTGAATTTCAGGAGTTCAGTAGCTGGTTTATAATTAATAGCTCGCTTTAAAATTGAGTGCGCCACAACCCCTTGAAGACAGCAATGTCGGCTTCCAACAATATTTTCAACAGGGGAGCCAGTGAGGCTGCCAGTAATTGTATCAGTGGACCCATGGCCATGAGTTTAGTACAACTAAATACTGAAATGGAAAGTTGTAATCAACATTTTGATTGAATGTTTTTACTTCTAAATAATTAGATTTTAATTATGGTAAAACTTCATTTTTCAGATCTGTAATATCCTAATACGTGAAAGTTTTCTTAACAGAACTAATTTTGTATTAATTAGAGCATACAACGTCATTAAAGAAATAACTACATCAGGAGCTGAGCATTGAGCTGCTTTGACATTGTTGGTCTCACGATGAATAGTTAAAAGGAAAAAAAAAGCAGATCTAGAGAAATCATCTTTCTTAGTCTTCTTCCTTGTCAAAACCAGGTGCCTACATTACCCATAATTCAATTTGAACTGTCAATTTGACAGTTTGGTTGGAGATTTGCTATCCTCAAGCAGAGATGATAATCCATTGCAAACTTTATTCTTCATAAATGATGAATTATATATTCACCTGCAAACAAATGTAACATATTTGCATGTTCAGCTGACATTCCTATCACTGGTGCTTTTTATAAAGATAGACACAATTCTCAGGTGGTGAACTTCCAATGAATTCATCTCAGATTAAATTACATATTTCTTTCCAGTGAAATGAGTTATTAAAAAATGACATACCTTTAAAATAAAATGTTACCTTATCACCAAAGACACTGGCAAACAGCAACACCCCACGCTACAGAGTTTTCTAAAATGTTTCCCAGTTCTTTTGAATTTTTCATACCTGGCAGCTGTCTGTTCCTCCCTCAATGTTTCCGGCACACATCTCGTGGTCTTTGACTCTGCCGTTGAGGTATGATGGACGATTACAGATCTTGTTCTCGATCACAGGGAAACCAGTTTCCTTCAGGACACCCACACCTCCGGTACCTGCAACACACCTCCACAAAGTTATCCACATTCTGGTTTCTGAATATAGTTTATCTGTAATTATCTTAAATTGTATTAAAATGTTAACTTTGCCTTGAATATGGGATCATATCTGATTATTTGTCTTTAACAGTGGTTAATTCTTGTTTTTTTGTTACCTTTGGCACTTTGCCATAAAGAATCTTTCAAGCGACTTGAAGAGTCACTTGAGTTTTTACCATGACTTTTTAGAAAAATACTGTTTATTTTAGACTTTAAGCAATAAAGTTCGTATAAATAAGGAATGCATGTTTTTTTTTTTAACATAGTGAGGATCTTTTTAACACAATGCTTTCTCTAAAAATTCCCTTAAAACCAAGCAGTAACTTCAGGGCCTGAAAGAGGAAGCCAATGCGCAAGTACCAAAAACTGCAGTTCCTTAAATGGCCACTTAAGGCTGGCTGGATTGAGCCAGTCAATCCTCATAAACTCCCATGTTAAAATGCCCAACTTTACAGCAGAAATTAACATGTTTATATGTGTCACCAAAGTCTATGAGTCAGATCCACCCCTCGCTTCTCCTCAGTTTCACATTCTCATCTTCAAAAATCCAACATAGCACGGCCAAAATGCCAAATTCAAGACCTCAAAACCAAAGTCCACATATCAATGGATGACTTTACCGTGGTTAAGTCCATCACATTTCCACAGTTTAATCACTGAAAGCAAGTCTTAGCCCTGAAACAACCCTTTGAAGAGGTGAGGACCAACCAGAATATCCCCACTTTTAAAAACGACCTCACTCCAAAACTTAAACAGGTCCCCACAAAGATAGCTGTACAAGATACACACATACACATGACATACTGTACCTTGAGTTTCACCCCATCCGGTCACATAACACTCGGTTCCACTGGGAACAATGAAGTCCTTCTCTGGCAGACAAGCTGGCAGGACTTTGTCATTTATTATTGCGGGGCTGAAAACACACGCACACATACCAGTGTTGAAATAAGTACTTAGATATTCTACTTAAAAATAACAATACTACAGAGAAATGTTCTGTTACAAGTATACAAATTCACAATGTTACTCATATAAACGTACAAAAGTATTAGCATTAAAAGAGTAATGAATATCATGTTATTGGGTCATATGATGTATTAAAATGTAGGCTACATCATGTTTATGTTGCATCTGGGGCTAATTTGAATTGTTACAATACTTCATTAAGGGACAGTTCACCCCAAAATCAAAAATACATATCTTTCCTCCTATCTGTAGTGCTATCTTTCACTCTAGATTGTTTCGGTGTGAATTGCCAATCCTATCACCGTACAGCCCGATGCGCACATCTGCTGCTAGCTAACCTAGCACCACTAAGATAGCTAATTTTACAGCACTTCCTCGGCTGAGCTTGATGCCATTTATGTTTACATCTTGCATGCTTCCATCTATGTAGTGATGCATTGGTGGGTTTAGTTCAGTAGAAAGTAGGACTGCCCCCTAATAGTTGACTGAACATTAGTCAACTAGAAAGGTCATTAGTCTGCAAGATTTCTTTGGCTGCTTAGTCGCAGAAAAAACAAACAAACAAACATGAAGCTCTATCAGGAGCTGCCCCTTGTCAAAATAAATCAAAACCTATATGACTAGACCATGTAGGAATTTAATTTGAAAGGACAAACACGGGAAGAGGCCACGCTCAGCAGTCAGACAGGAGTCATGTTTCAAACCAGTCACAGCCGACAGATATCTTTGCCTTCTTCTGTAAATATTCAGTCTGATAAATACAGAAAAGTTGATCATGTCGGGGCAGGGCTACTCAGAGCTTTACATATGCTGCGGGCATCTCTACAGCTGATATCTCCAACACTCTACAGCTCACACCAAAACAATTTCCATTGATAAATAGCACTTTTTGATTTTTACATGAACTGTCCCTTTAACCTATAATCATCTATTTGTTGATAATAATAAAAGTAACCAAAGTTATCAAACAAATGCAGTGGAGTATAAAGTGCAATATTTGTCTATGTAATGTAGTGGAGTAGAGCTAGAAGTTGCAGAAAATGGAAAAGCTTGAGTAAAGTATTAGTACTGCAAAATTATACTTAAGTACAGTACTTGAGTAAATGTAATAAATTACTTTTCACCACTGGGTAGCAATAGAGAACAGAAAGGATAGTTGTATCAGTATCATTATTTTGGCCTAGTATTAGTAGTGGTAGTAGGATGATCAGTCTCACCTCTGCAGTTTGAGCAGGGCGATGTCGGCTCCGTTGGGTCCCAGTATCAGTTTCTCCAGGTTCCTGTCCTGTTTCGACGGCTCAGTGGCGCTCTCCGTGTGGACACCCAGGAGTATCTTGTAGGCTGCCGGCCGTTTGGACCTACAGTACACAACACATTAATATATGCACAAGTCTTACGGTGGTTATTAAGGTTTAGTCTTTAGATGTTTTTTTTTTTTTTTAATTTTTATCTTCTCTCTGACCTCTCCAGGCAGTGTGCAGCAGTAAGGACCCACTGAGGGTGAATCAGAGTTCCTCCACAGAAATGAATTCCCATACTGGTAGAAAGAGACACACAGAATGTATTTAAGAGTAGGGCAGAAGAGAGGTATTATATGGCCTTTTTAAATATCAATTATTAGTTCAACATTTAAAGATAAACCCCTTGAGATTTTTTTAATTTCAAGGCAGTACTGTAGCTGTAACAGGCTGTTGGATCACAAGACAATACACATTCCTGCTTTAGCAAAATTACAGTTGGTGCAGTTTAAACATAGCCTTTTCACTTAGTTTGGTAATTTGGTTCATGGTCCTTTTTTGGATTTTAACAATATGAATAAATGAGGGTCATGGTTGGGGAAATATGAGCCTTATTTTGCAGATTAAATATATTATACCACAGTCCAATTATCAAAATATTGGTCATTGTTAGCCACCAGTCTGTGCAGGGACACAGGGTAACCATCCATTTTTCTAGAATATAATTAACCGGTGATGTATGAAAAACCCAGAAGGTCATTTGAAGATATTTACTGCTGTTCTGAAATTTCCAGTCCCCTCAAAGAAAAAAAATTCAGGTACTAAAAAAAAATGAACAAAAAAAAAAAAAAGTTTAACCAGTTCCCCAAGTTGTGATTGTCTAGGTTTTCCAACATCGCTGGGTAATTATCTTTTAGAGACACTGCTGGTTATCTCTGTGACCTCTGGAACCCATTACCTATACTTTTATCTTATTTTGCATATATGTTGTAAGTCCCTTGTCCTACTCACTTGGTCCTGAGGCTGATTTGCCAGGGCCACGAGTGAGCTTTAGACACGCATCCTCCCACGATCCGACCGAAACAGCGCTTTGGTTTGACAACTGGCGTCCCACAGTCCATTCCAGCTATAAAGAAAGTTCACAGTCATGAATTCTCACCAGAGAAGCAAAACACAAATATTAAATTGGGTTGAAATGGTATCATTTAACAACAATAAAAGTTAACAGCCACAGCAAGCAGCCTGTGAGGCTAATGCTCATTACAAACAAAACAATGAAACTGTTGGATGGACAAAAATGGATTCCATTATCAGATCTTTACCACAAAAGAAGTTGTAAAGCTTGACCTGAAGTCATGTTAAATCATAATAGTTTATCCCTTGTACTGTGGCCATTTTAACAGCTTTTATCAGTCATGTGTAACTAAGCACTCAGCTATGCTTGGAGCAAAATAACTACTGAGCTAGGGCTGCAACTAGGGCTGAAACAATTCCTAAAGAAACTCAAGTAACTCGATAACTGAAAACCATTGATACAAATTCTTTGTATTGAAGCTTTGTTTCATCAGGAACTGCCCATTGGTTCGACATCCCATTCGTTCGACGTCCCATTGTTCCGACCATATTAAACCCATTGTTCCAAAGTCTGTTCCGAAATCATCATGATGCCCTGTGGTTAATGTCTGGTTAGGTTTAGGCACAAAAACCACTTGGTTAGGGTCAGGAAAAGATCATGGTGTGGGTTAAAATGAAAAAGAAAGTGGCAAACACATAAGCCGTGAGCCTGCTTTGCCTCAAGCCTTTCCCAGCTGACCCAGAGCCGGTCGCGGTGCACCATATGCCTGCTGCGAGCCGTTCAGCACCGCAGACAGTCGGACTAATGGGATGTCGAACAAATGGGCTGTCGAACCAATGACATGGACCCTGTTTAATCCAACTGTATACAGCCCACTGTGTTTTGCACAGATGACAAAATCTGAGGGGGCATGGAAAAAGTCATCCAACTAAAAGAGTGTTGTAGGCTAGCTGGAAAAAAATAAGGGAGCAAAAAAAATTTTTGGTTGGACAGGAGATGCAGCAGCACTCAAGGACTCCTTACAGGACACAGTTAAAAAACCAAGCAGCAATGTAACCATAGATCATAAAATCAAACAATTCTGTTTTATACAATAAAAGTTGACAAAAAAAAAAACAGACAAAAATCGTAATATTAAATATCAGGTATAAAATCATCAACAGTGCAGGTCACCATATGCGTGTCTCCATTAAATCAGACCAAATATGTCAGCTTGAAAAGGTGTGTTTTCAGACGGGATTTGAAAATGGAAAGGGAGTCAATATTGCGAATGTTGTAAGGGGGAGAGTTCAAGAGGCAGTGGGCAGAATGGCTGAAGGCTCTAGAACCCATGGTAGTCAAACGAGCCCGGTCACACTCTGAAGTCGTCGAAATCCGGCGCTTGGGCAATGACTTGTGATGTCAGAAACCAACAAAAAAAGACATCCTTTAACATCGGCATGATACGCGGCCTGTTGCCACTATAGTTTAATTGCGCTTGGCATCATCAGGGGAAACAGGGCGGGACAAGGACGAAAGTTAAGGAGGTGAAAATCCGACTGGGGCAGGCGGGAGAGGTGGTGGATGGGTCCAACAAACACAGACTTTCACCCAAGAGAGCGGTGTTTGCTTCCTGTAAGATTCTAAAGCAAAAGCCTGTTCTTTTTCCCAAACCTAACCACGTGTGTTTGTTGTTAAAGGGAAAAAAAGCAATCAATTGTCAATCGTCAATTGGCGGTGTTGTACAGATGTTGTGCATTTATTTTGAAAGAGACTGTGTGTAAACATTAAATTTGCTGTGAAAACGGAAGTGTATTTTGAAAGAAGACAATGCATGTAACAGGCAGAACTTGACACGGTGTCCCAGAATATCAACAACCAACGCACCCATGGTACCTTTTACATCGTATCTGGACGTGGAAAGTCCATCAACAAACATCAATATGTGACGAGGTTGGAGTGATAATGTGTTGGTCAAGCAGGCAGATGGTAATGTGAGCTGGATTGCAGAAGAGGATCTAAGAGTACAGGAGAGTGTGTAGATATGAAGGAGTTCAGACAGGTGGGAAAGGGCTTGATCATGAAGCATCTTAAAGATGAGAGGCAGAATCTTGAAATCTTGAAAAATGTATGGATGATGGAGGCAGTGGTGGTTGATATGGAGATAAATTAAGGGGGAACAAAAAAAGAATGCTGATCTAGTGAGTTTTACAAATATCAGGAAAAAGTATAAAGACTACGTGCAGGTTTTTACAGATGGGTTAAAGGACCTAGATACAGTGAATACAGGCTCTGCAGTGGTAGTTCCCAGTTACAAAATAGAGATCCGGAGACGAACATCATACTGCCTGAGTGTGTACACAGTTGAGCTGTATGCCATGTTGATGGCATTAGAATGAGTTGAAAGAAACAATCTAAGACAAATTACAGTTTGCAGTGATTCAGTCTTTGCTCTGTACATATCAGGCATTAACAGTAACGTCAAGATTTCATGTATGAAGTTACAATAGTACATGGCAGAATACGAAGACAGGGCACTGAGGTCATATTTATGTGGGTTCCTGCTCACGTAGGCACTGTGGGAAGTGACAGGGTTGACAGAATTGCCAAGCAGACTATGAAAAAAGAAGTCACAGACACAAATAATAAGCTATCAAAATCAGAAGGTAACGGCATTGTATGGAGAGAGATCAATAAAGCATGCCAGCAGCACTGAGATCAGGAAGTCAGAGGAAGATACTCTATTCAAAGTAAAGTCAGTAGTGGGGGAAGTTGAGAGGGAAATGAGAAAGAAAAAACAGTCATCACCAGGATGAGAAGAGGTCAGCTCAAGAGTACGCTTCATGCTATGGGGAAACATCCAACCAGCTTGTAGGCAATGCCAGTAGTATTATAAATCATACATTTGGACTGGTTTATACTTGTAAGTGATGGGTAATTTATATTATATACTAAGATGTGTTTTTGTAAGACAGATATGTGGTAATTACTATTATATACTCATACACGGGTTATTTTTTGTGTGACAAATTTCAAAGGTAATAACAATGGTATATTTAGAAAAGTCTTAGGTATAGGTTTATCTATAAGGAAGCTGTCTGTGCCATTTCACTCAATGACTGGGGGTGGGATTTAATAAGTTTATAGGCCTACTTCCTCCCACTACTCTTTGAATGTGTAAATCCAAGTAACTAGACACTGACAATAAGTTATAGTAATAAGTTAATACTAATTTATTTCTGTCTGTCTGCTTGTTTGTATGTCCATGTCCTTTGTTTGATAGTTTTGTTCCTACACATATTCGAAATAAATATCAAATATAAAAAGACAGTAGAGCATACTAATTATATGAAGATTATGTAAAAGAGAGGAAGGACATGGTGGAAGAAAAGGAGAGCAAAGAAGAAGAATTAAGGATATATTGAGCTTTGGGGGTGGTGGACAAAGCATGAGATGCCTGGTCAGCTTTCTACTAAGAAGGACTGGTGAAGAGAATTTAACTGGACGTTGTGGGAGTTAAGTAACTCCACAAGATGGCGGTAGTGTAACACCCGGGAAGCTGCCGTTAAAAAAGGAAGAAGAAGAAGAAGAAGCACGGATGATGGCTGTGGACAGGTGAGGTGAAGACGGCGCAGATTTAATTGGAGAGAGGGAAGAGAAGCGACAGACCAGAGCAAACAGCATCATAGTTTGGGTTCAGTTCAAACTGAAACAAAACGAAAAAATGTACAGTACCTCTGTTGTAAAGCCGAGCTAGCTTACTACAACAAAATGGCGTCAACATTTCAGCATACCAAGGGAGAGCAATGGGTCAAGGGAGTCGGCCGACAGAAAGTAACATTAACTGTAAGCATAGCAATATGATTGCTAGTTGAGATGAGAGCTCCAAAAGCATATACCTTGTTTATGGCAAATTATACAGCGCAGTGCAGTTTCAACGGACAACGCCTTGGACAACCCTCCAGGCTGCCAGGGCCGCAGCTCCCCTCATCCAACGCTGAAGTCCACCAGAAGACTTAAGACCCGGTGACCCGCCAGCGAATGAGCGGGAGAGCTTCGAGCAACATGGAGGACAGCCAGCCACCATTCATCTGTACAAACTGCCTGCACTGCGGCAACACAGCTGGTATAAAGTCATTTCCATTTTTGAGAATGTAAGTTAATATGGCAGCTAGTTAGGCTTTCATAAATTAACTGCAGGAATTTATTTTGTGTGTTTTAATTCTTGAGCAAAGCCTAATGTTAGCTAACTCAGGAACAAAACACAGGAAATTAAATGCGGTAGTCACTTTCTAAAAGCCTGTGTTCCATTCATGTTGTTATTGGGATAGTTACATACACACAAGAACACTAACAGGCCTACTTCTGCCACAGTGATGCATAACATGCCCCCCTGTGTCAGTGTGGGTTTTCTCTGGGTACTCCGGCTTCCTCCCACAGTCCAAAGACATGCAGGTTAATTGGGGACTCTAAATTGGCCGTAGTGTGAATGTGAGTGTGAATGGTTGTCTGTCTCTATGGCCCCGTTTATATGATTTAAACCGAAAACAGTAAACTTTAGTTGCGTTTTGGCCGATCGTTTCCACGACAGCAGCGTTTTGGGTGCCTGAAAACGCAACGTTTTAAAAATGGGTTCCAGAGTGCAACTTTTTGGAAACGGCAGCATCTCTGTTGTCATGTAAACGTGCAATATGCAGTTCCTCTGAAAACAGAGACTTTTCGCACATGCGCATTACGGTTCCAGTCACCAGGCATGCCGACCGTCACAACAACAATGCCGAGCTCTGTTTGTGCTGCTCACCCTGTTGATTTGAAGTGTAGATCTGTTACTGTAGCAACTCCACCTCGTCGTCCATCCAGACAAAGTTATCTGTGCATGCTTTCGCCATTGTGTCTTCTTTGTTTTGGTTTGTAATCACCACGTTGTAGAGGAAGGCACTTCAGCGCAGGCGCATGGCGTCATGCCGTGGTGTTGCTTTGCAAATTTACACTGCCACCCATTGGCCTGCCGTGCATACTACAGCTTTCCAGTAGATTTTTCAGCTCTGTGTGAACGGGGATCGTTTCAATAACGTCGTCATATAAACGCAGAAGTTTTTTAAAACACAAAGGACAGACTTTTCATTTTTAGAGAAACCGTTGTCGTCTAAACAGGGCCTATGTGTCAGCCCTGTGATAGTCTGGCGACCTGTCCAGGGTGTACCCCGCTGTGACAGGCTCCAGCCTCCAGTAACCCCTAACAGGATAAGTGGTTAGGGAAAATGAATGAATATTTATTGTTGTTATTTAATAAAGCAAGAGTATTTCTTAGCTGATTACCCAATCAATGGATTACTCAGTAGAATACCCGATTACTAAAATACTTAATAGCTGCAACTAATGATTATTTCCATATTCTGTTAATCATATCTTTTTGATTAACTGATAAGCCTGAAGAAAACGTGTCAGAAGATTGCCAGTGAAAATTGCCAGTCACAATTTCTCGGTGCCAAAGATAATTTTTTTCAAATTGCTTATTTTGTTTAACTTATTCCCCAAAACCTTAAGATGTTCTATTTACCATCATAACATCACTTGAGTGGGCAACACTGCAGGATGAGTGGAGCCATGGCAGAAAGCTCAGTGACTTCACTCCATGGTTGTACAAAGAGAACTCAGAGGCCGTTTACACGTTGCCGGCTATTTTCATAAACGGACATTTCACCGTCTCCGTTTTCAAAAAGATCTTCGTTTACACTTACCTGTGTATATATACACAAGAGCATGCCAAACCTGTAGGTGGCAGTGTAACGAGAAGCTCAAGCCTTCCATGTATCCATTGTCACCATAGCAACATAGGTCGCACTTTTGACACAGGCGCAAGTTCCGGCGCATACTGTGACGTCAGCTGCCTATAACTCCGTTTATCTCCGTTTATCTCAGTTTACATGCAAACGCGCAACTGGAGTTTTCCAAAATCTCCACTCTGGCCGGAGTTTTTAGAAAGACTCGTTTTCAGAGGAGAAATCTCCGTTTGCGTGTAAACGAAGGGCACAAACGAAGGAAGATGTCTCCGTTTATCAAAATCACTGTGTACGTGTAAACGGCCTCTCAATACAGCGTCGGGGGTGTCATTCCTATGAAAGTTGCTCAGTGGCAACTTTCCGTGGCAGCAAAAAAGTTTGACTTTCGGATACAAAATTACCTGGATCTTCCTCGTCATTCTAGATCCCCCTTCTTTTCTTGGCAATTCACGCTTGGCAAGTGCTGTGATCTCCTAGTACTAGCACTAACCATGACCTCTTTGCCCTAACTGCCTCCAACCCCGACGCATCAGTCAGTATGTTTACAGAACATTAGGAAAATCCATTTATTATGTTAGTCCGACCAAAAGCAGACATTTAAAATACACATAAACATGTTAGTCCAACTGAAATCTTACTAAATTGTTTTTTCTCACAGTCAGACTAACACACCCAGATGATGTGATTGAGAGTTGAAATAATCCAGCATGTATACAGGCAAGTGTTTCCAAACTGGCCAAGGCGCTTGGTGCATGCTCCACAGTTTCTGTCCTGGGCTTTGACCCCAGAAATCGAATAGCATTAAATGCGTAACAGAAGAAGTTAGGAACAACATGGCGTCATTCATTTAGAGCTGGGCAATTTTGGACGGATGAGGAGACACATTTCATGCTGTGTCAGCTAAAAGAGTTAAATATTTTACAATACTTTTTGCCACTAGCTAAACGTAGCAAACTTGTTTTGTCGATTGTTTGGTCTGGTCAGGTCAAATGGAGAAAGGTCCAATACTAACAAGCTGAAAGGGGGCATATTGCCACCTATCGAGCAGAGTGAGACATACTTGAGTCAATTAATCCATTCCCCAGCCGTGCTTGTATACCGGGACAAGGACAGTAGTCCAGTTAAATAGCCTAGTTGAGCTATAACCATAGCTCCACTTAACTATGCAGGTAAACACACTGAGTGTGAGGAGTATCACTGCACAGTCCCACTGCTTTTCCAAGAAAAATAATGGGATCCATAATAATTAAGACCTTCCTCATAGTGGACCCCATTGAGCATGTGCAGTAGTAGTACAGAGTATCCTTTTGAGTGTTGATAAATTTAAAGATATTATATGGAAGTTGTAATTTGACAATTTTGCGGCAATGTCAAATTGGCCTCAAAGCCCTCTGCTGTTCCTGGGGGCTTGGTTTACTGGGGTTCAAGTAAGACCAGCATCCTTTTCATATTGATTGTGAACCAAGCTCTTGTTAGTTGTTAATTAGGGCCTAGACCAAACCACACATTTCACCAGGACAACATGTGCTGTGCAATGAATTTCTTAAATTCATTAAGAAATGAATTTATGGCATTTTCACAAAGATTAACATATTATCAAAATACTGGCCAATTGTTTTTCTGTTTTCTAATCAATTTTATGACTTACTGCTTCAGCTCCATAGTGGATCATACCGTCATTACAACTAGAATGTTAACATGCATACATTTAGTATTAAGGCTCAGCATGTTAGTTCTATGGTATGTGAATTTTTTTCTGAATTATTGTAATGTGGTTAAAGAGTTTCGTATCCAACTGTGATGTCCTACATACAAATATTGTTGACATACCGCAGTCGGGGATCTGACAGTAGTCCCATTTCTTGTTCCTGTCTGTAGTGTAGCACCACGGTCCGTTCACATCGCCATCTGGGTTTCTGCAGCTCTGATGTTGACACACAAGGAGAGAATCATTTAACTTGAAACATATAATTACTTACTAGCATCATGAAATTGAAAATGAAATATCACCACTTCAAAAGTCTTCAGCACAGAATGTTCATACAGGAGCACAAACACACTTACATTTCCTTCCAGACCCTTGGTGGGGTGAGATTGTGGGGTGAAGCTGTTGTGTGTGTGCGGGCTCTGAGCACTCCAGGCCTGGCAGGTCACGCCCAGAACAGTGATAGAGGTTGGACCACGGTACGTAACTCCATTTCCAATCTTGCAGTCTAACTCAGCAACAGAGGAAAACAAGTTGGTGAATGAGGGATAAAACAAAATAAAGTACATATTTAAAAAGTTTAATTACCTTTCTCTGGTGGGGTCCGGGTGGGGGTGGAGGGATTTGGAGGTTTCGTTGTGGTTGCGCCTACTGAAGGAGTGGTGGGGCATTTCTCCAAGTTGCAGTACTCCCAGCGGACACTGGGGTCTGTGGTGTAACACCAGGGAGCTCGGTCTCCGTCAGGGTTTCTGCACAGATTCCTCCTGAGGTCCCTGTTGAAAAAGAAAACCTGGAACTTCAGGACAGCAGGAACCAATGACCTACACGGTTTTATGTTTTATTCCTAGAATTAAACCAGGAAAGGAGCCACCGATGTTGGCTTGTTATTGCCATTTGAATCTCACGCTTTAGGGAAGTTCTGTGGAGTTTTTTTGTGGCTGTGAGGAGTCATGGAGCTCCAGCTTTGACATCTTTTTCCACTGATTGTCTCTGATGTTACGCCACGGTAATTTGTCCCATCCTCCTCATAGCAGTCCTCCTCCTCTGGGGGGATCACTGGCTCATCTGCAGCAAGAGACAGCAAATCATTTATAAGTCAGTTATACTCTCTACCTTCAATACCGCTGTCATTATTGTGATAAGAAATCATCTTCTCTGATCACTGTTATACCTGGTCCAGCTGCATCCCCACAGCTCGGCACCTTGCAGTACTCCCAGCGAGTTCCATCGTCAGTGGTATAACACCAGGGCATCCTCTCGTTGTCGGGGTTACGACAGTAGTTGTTTTCCAGGCCTCTGACAAACAACAGACAGTGATGATGATGAAAACAGGTAAACCCAACAGTAAAGGCAGCATCCCATCAGTCCCTCTTTAAAGGAAAACTGCATTTTCCTGTTACAGTTGCTCTTACTTGCAGGGGTAGTTCTCTGGCGTGCGGTTGTGTTTGTGTGGCGTCTGAGCCGACCAGCTCTGGCAGGTTTTGCCAGATTCAGTCACAGCAATCGTGCCTCTGTACGCTCCACCTTCACCGGTGGCACAGGTCAGCTCTGGGACGATGGTGGGAGCCTCGGATGCTGAGTGCAGAAGATGAAATGGATTAAATACAGAACAAGTGAAGTAGCAGCAGTGTTTTAAAGGAATACTTCACCTGCAAATTGAACATTTAGGTAGTCGTTCCCTGTTACCTTGAATTTGTCAAGAAAACTTTGTCTCGCATGCCACCATGGAAAATATATTGATCTATTGATTGATCAGTAAACTCTATCAGAACATCCATTTACAGACTCTCACACAACTCGTGCAGTATAATCCAAGTCTCATTTATTCAGTCATATACTCAGTACTTCCCAAACACATGCATTTTCACCAAAAAAAACTCCATATTGGTGTCTGACTTTGATGACAGCATGATAAGTTTTACTTTCAGTGTAGTTTTAAATACTAAGGTTTTTGCAAAGATGCATGTGGTTGGGAAGACATGGATTATACTGCACAAGGTAAGTGCAGAGTAGCTGCCTTGTAGTAAATCAGATTAATGAATGCTCTTTAAGACCTATTTGTAATGTTGATGGGCTGATTTAAACTTAATAGGCTGTTACCTTTATTCAAAGATGTTTTGCAGTTCCAGACAGATTTCTTTTCTTTTTTTGGCCAATAGTGGGTCTTTTAATAGTAAAGGTTGAATAATGAAAAAATAATGAGACTGAAAAAGAAAAATGTAAAAACACAAATTTGTATTAATTATTTAATATTAATTAGTATTATTCATCGTGGATATGTGGTCATACGACCTCTTTTTAAATTCTTAAAAGCTGCCATTATATTTGCCATGTTGCTTGTTAAAGCATCTAGCAGTTACATTGCCTCGTAATTCTGCATTTGCGCAGCTAAGACACATTTTTACACGTTTACTCTTATGTGTGAATAATATGACTCAGATCCTGACTCTCAGTGAAGGAAGCTTGTACAGGTATAATGCCTAATTTATCCTTGATGCATTTGTCACAAGTGCCCACACGGGCAGAGTGATGTCATACCATCAGACATGCCCCTTCACATGGGGTCCAGTATGGTGGGTTTTCACATGTCTGTGCGTATCCTGCATTGTCTAACTATGTGGATGTGGATGGGCAGAGGAAATGGAGAACCATGCTGTAGATGTGAGTCTGTTATACACTGCAGCCCACGGTTTTGGAGAAAATCGAATTGCCACAGGGGCATCTTTGGATGTGAGGGGTCGTACCACTTCCCAGCACTTGAAGCTCATGGGTGTGACTGGATGAACCTTCTCACTCATGGCCTGTCTGCACTTTTAAACCAGACTAACACACCAGCTCATGTTTCTCTTTTATTCCAAAAATAGTTCACCAAAATGTGTATCTGAAAACATTTGAGGTGAGAATAAAGCCATGCAGTTGCTGAATCGGTCTTCATTTTAGATCAGTAAAGCGTTAGTTTAAACGTTTTTGGGAGTTTCCAGAGGCGTGAGCTGCGCAGGACACCTCTTATTTGCATGGCCTAGACCTCAACTTCATACAAATGAGGAGCTCCAACGTGACCCTGTCTCTCAAAATGTAATGTGGAGCTACCAAAATGCACTGCACGGCTGCTTACATAGCACATAAATGGGAAATGGCAGAAGTAATGGAAACTTAGAAGGACTTACTGCAGCGGGGTATGTTGCAGAAGTCCCATCGTTTGGATGGGCTGGTGGTGAAGCACCATGGTTTGGGGTCTCCATCGGGGTTTCTGCAATAGTTCTCCTCAAGATACTTCTCTGGAAGACTAGAGGAAGCATAAATAATGATTGGAACAGTAGAATAAATAATTAGCACAAAATGTCTAGCTTCTAGAAAATGTTTTATTTCCTGAATACATTTATTTATTATATATTAAAGAAGTATTTCACTGCTGGAATGATTCTCTTTTCATAAAACTAGGCTGTCTATGCGGTAGAAAGATGCAAATACTTTTGAAATGGAAAACAGAGGAAAAGGGCTGAAGGATTTACTCTTGCACAAGAGGCAGAAAACCTACAACTACCAGAATGCACTGCGCCGTACCAGCCAAATAAAGGCTTGCAGATTATGCAAAGCGAGCTTGTTGTTTTGACACAGGAAACAATATGACAGCCAGCTGGTAACAAATGATCTTGATTTATAGTTAAATGGTAAGCTGAAATATGTTTCTGAAAACATTTAAGGCAAGAAACAGGCAATCCACTAACAGAATCTTACAATCATATTTTGTCAGTACTGCTTAGTTTTGTCATTCTGTCTTTACAATACCAGAAACAATATGGCGGCCACTTCCTGTTCACAAATTGTCATAATACAGCCAGACAGTGTACTAAAATATGTTTCTTAAGCCATTTTAGGCGATAAATAGGCAACAAAGAATCTTTGATTATAATTACTCAGCACTCCCTAGTTTTCAGTGTCTGAGTTTGGGGATGGTGGTTACTGCTTTCTCTCTTGATCCGCTTTTAGTGTCCATGGTGGCAGGCACACAACAAAGGTTAGGAGTTTGCAAAGAGGGCTTTCTGCCAAAAAGTGATTTCTTGGTTAAGCTTGGGGAAGTTGTGGTATGGGTTGAAATAAAAAGATTTATGGGAGAAAACCTGCAGGGAAAACCTTTACCATGTGAACAAGTACAATTTGTAGTTCGAGCAACAGGCCTAGAGCCTTTTGTTCTGCATCATCCTGCAGATTTGAGCTGAGAGATGAGCAGGGAGATCTGGGCACTAGTAAGATGGAGGGAAGATTACTGTAGTTTATTTACACAGACTAGCCATGTTGTGATGATACAGAGCTAGTTGAAAATTGGCAGAGTATCCCTTCAAATCCTGCTTGTGCTTGATGAATAGATTGATGTGCTGTTTTGTAGTCTTACGCGCTGGGGATGTAGCCGTGGTTGTGAGGTTGCTGGGAGTCCCAGCGTTGGCAGGTGAATCCGTTTTCTGTAGTGGATATTTTCCCTCTGTAGTCCTCACCACTGCAGTGTATACAGTCCTCTGTAAAGGAGCAAGCATCAATTGATCACAATTTCTCTGCTGTATTGGTCGACTGTCGAAACTTTTGAGCACACTTTAAACACGGAATGTTACACTTCAGAATAACTCACACTCAAATTAGAAGGTAGACTGTGAAACAGTTTGTAATTACTGTAGGAGAGTAGAGAGTGATTACAGGGTTTTCCCTGGGTTTTTTCGAGACCAAGGTGGCAAAGCTCCCACATGCTTGAGCTTTACACTGCTGACTTGTATAATCAGAACTAGTCTCACCACCAGACAATCGGAGATCTCCGCCTTCTGATAGTCTGGGGACACTCCTTTCTAAAGTGTGTTTAACACACCGGAGAAAACGGCCGGCAACAAAGCAACGCCTCTTGCATTTTTGAAAAAGACACGCCCTCCCGGAAATGTGTGCTCCCCCTTTTCTCGTCCGCAAGGAAACAAACGCACAGAGAGATTGAAAATGTATGCCGAGAGATTTAACTCCATTTTATCAAACGTGTGCTCAATCCACAGTATTGTGGAAATGAAAGACTTACAATTTAAAACTTTTAACACAGTCGGACTATGTTTACGAGCACAAGAGTTCAGCGAGCCACCGAAGGACCGCCCTGTGGATTTACTATTGGTTCTGCAATGCAGGAAGTTTTTTAAAACTCTGAAATTGTATCCGCCCATCTAAACACAAAATCAGGGAGAAAGTCATCAGTCTTTAGTTAAGCAAAGCATCTAAAGACTGACTTGTGAGTCTAAATCAGAACAAACATGTCATATGATTTTCAGCCTTCTGTGATTATATTTACCCTTTACAGCAGGCACATCCTAACAGCTGAGAATATCACTGTCAGGTATAGAGTGTGCCAGTAAACCCGGAACTCCGTTAGCGCTTTTAGCACTTCCGGTTCTCTCGTCTAAAAGTCAATGTTTTTTGAATGGGATTTTGGTAAAATGCCTCAAATAAGGTCTGTGGTTAACAAAAGCTTAAGCGAGTTTCAGGTTTTGTTCTACGACATAAAACACATCAGTAAATACCCTACTTGTGAATTTTGAAGCTTTTACGTGTCGTAAAAAAGGCGGTTGCTAACAAGTTGCTCAATATGACTACAAACCCTGTCAGGGACATTAAACGTCATCACCCCCGAACAGGCGAGAGTGCTGGCAGTCCGCCATTACAGCTTCTTATTTAGCTTAAACAGTCCGATTTCCCCATTATACAATGTTTTTAAAATAAAGCAGCCGAAATCAGTTGAAAGCTTAGTGACGGTGACATAAAGAGTCACGCGACCGTGGAGTAGTCATGTAGTCCGTTAAAGCCTAACGTTAGCTTTTTACTTCTGGCGATCGCATTTAAGCTTCAAACGCGGCATGAAAAGTGTTCATATGTTAAGATTATTTGCTGAACAAAACCTGTAAGTATCATAAACTTGCGTTAGCCACAGAGCTTATTTTCTGACATAATCCAAAACGCAATGCAAAAATCACATTCACTTTCTCTTCCGGGAACCAGTGCGATGCTAAACTTCTGGATTTTGACGTCAGCCCTGGCACACTCTATTGTCCCCCCTCTATTAAATATGAAAGGAGGCTGAAAATCACAGGACATGTCTGTTCTGATGATACAAGTCAGCGGTCCTGAAATGTGTGTTTCTCTTCTATAATACACATTCTACATCTCAGAGGTGACATCTTTCCACATACAGGCTTCCTCCGCCATTCAAACCGGGGAGAGCTCCGTGGGAAACAGTAGGAGAGACACAGCCCGAGGGGGAACCGGGATCTGACACAACACCAGAGGGAGAAGCAGGTCCGTGGAGCTGTGCGCCGGACGAAAAACAAGCACCTCGAACCCAATGCGCACCACTATGGCATCGCTTTGGGTTGTCAGCGCGCATGACGCGCATCTACATTGAAAGTAATGGGTTTGTGCACGCGAAAGACGCTACATCTGAATGCCCCCCATGCACATACACACACACATACACACGCACACACACACACACACTTTAACCAAGGCGGCGGCCAAAATCACCCAGGCAGCCCACCTTTGTCTTAGATAGGCAGGGAAAACCCTGGATTCATGGCACAGAAATGGTTTGTATTTGTGCCTTGACATCATTGATATCACACACAAATACGCAAAAATGAGAAAAATACAACATAAATAAGTCTCACCAGTGCAGCTGGGTACATTGCAGTGTTCCCAGCGGGTGTTGGAGTCAGTGGTGTAACACCAGGGTCCCCCGCTGTCTGAATCAGGGTTTCTGCAGAGGTTAGACTCAAGGTCTGCTCGAGGATATGACTTTGGTGTCATGCTGCAGCAGACACATTGAGAAAATTTAGATGAACAGATATGAAAGGATACGATGAGCTGTGTAGAGTAACGTGATGATGCGTGAATACATACTTAGGCCTGTGTGGGTAATTTGCTTCCCATCTCTGACATATCTTTCCTGTTTTTGTTTTGGACTTTGTTCCTCTGTAATCTGTTCCTACTCCATTTACACACTCCAGGAGGTATGCTGGACACGACAAAATATACACCAGAGGACACTATCAGCATTGCATGTTTGATCATGCAATCACTTCACTGTGTTTGCAGATACGGTCCAAACATCACTGATCACACAGCAAAGGCTAAACATTAACCACAATGTAATGGACGCTAAATCATGTAGAATGTAAACTGGAGAACAGTATGTGCACTCTTGTAGAGCTTTCTCCTAAATTCATAGGAAACAAACAAAGGAAACCAAAACAAAAAAAAGACTTTAGGCCACATATATGACAGAAAAAAACAAAAGGACTTGCTTTTTTTTTCATATAACGCTGTGCTGCTTCTGCGCAGGACCGTCTCTGTTTTAGAGTTTGCTCCTGCTGTGTAACACTCTTGGTCCTTTTCATTATATATGAAAGACCTGTGAAAACACAATAGGTGTCAGGTCAGGATGCTGAGCCTTAAATGTAAAGGCTAAATTGTGATGTAAACATAATAATTACAGAATAATTTCAAATTGTGTACTTACCTGCATGTGAAGGATGTTTCAGCATCACATTTGGCGGCACAGTCAGCCACAGTGTTTGCCGAATACATTCGCCTCTGCAGCGAGAGGATCCATGCTCCTTCAGTTTTGGCGTATCCGTCCTGCTCAGTACCACTAACTGAAATCACAGACAAAAATATAAATTAATTGCTAAATATACAGTCAATTAATTATCATAAAAATAGTTTCAGGCTTTACATGTGAGGTTAAATAGTAGTAAATGTCATGATCTCTTATATGAAAGACTGTTGTGTAAAATAAAGGAGGAATTGTAAAAAAAGAAATAGATCATTTAATTGCAAATGATTTAAATAATTAAATGAGTAAAGTAACACAAAGTTACATAACTGTAACTGTATTTCACTATCTTGGACTGGAGAGATGCAATCGAGAGCACAAGTTATTCACCAGATATTTAACATTTGAAAGGAAATAAAGGGTTAAAGATAAAAAGAAAAACTACATAAAACCACAAATAGGTATACACACTACCTACATATATTCATTCATATGTTAACAGTATGCATATATAATTTACCTAACAGAAGAGATAATTAAATGATTTTCCATGTTCAGTAATTTAATCTGCTGTTTTCCGCATTAATTTCTGATTCAAGTAATTAAATGTTTAAAAGCCTTCAGATTTACTATCACAAGTCGATTTAGTTCTGTTGTTAGAAACTGATGTTTTAATAATTTTGCCAGCATTAGATTTTATAATGAAATGAATGTGAGAATGAATTGCTGATGTGGTGTTACATGAACGGGAATTGAGTAATAGTTGGAAATTGAGTTATCTTATTGTAACAGTGTGCCAGGAAAAACCAGTGTTTACTAAGTTGACTGAGTTGACCAATATTGTGACAGTGACTAACTGTCCACTCATAGGTCATACATATCAAATACACAACATGGTAAGAAAACACTAAAGCACTTCACTACAGGTTAAGTGTTGTTTTTTTTTTTTTTAAATTGTTGATTTTGAAAAGTTGTTAAAACTTTCAGGGATTTATTACATGCAGGTCTGTGCTCTGAAGTGCATCAGTCTGAGGGTCAGGGACTTTGAATTATGTAAGAGGATTCAGTGAACTTGTGCATTTCACTCTGAAGGCTGTTCACACCAGCACAGAAGCAGGGAAGTATTTAAGTAGACATTTGGAAGTTATCTTGGTGGTCTAACTTGTAAAATGACATGGTATGACACATAAGATAGAATGAGTTAGTACAGCATTAAAACAGTTGTAGTAAAAGAACATTAAGAATTCATGTAGAAGATTTAAGGAATAATTTTACATTGTGGGAGATACTTATATTCACTTTCTTGCTGAGGGTGAGATGAGAAGATTGATATGACTTTGATGTCTGTGCCCTAAATATGAAGCTACACTAGCAGCAGGTTAGCTAAGCTTAGCACAAAAACTGTAAGCTGGAGGAAACAGCTAGCCCGGCTCTGCCTAAAGGTTAAAAAAAGTGCCTATCAGCACCTCTGAAGCTCACTAACACATTGTTTCTCATTCAAATACAAAGTGCAGCAGGGTAGCTCTGTTGCCCTGCTTCCTATTTTAATGCTAAGCTAGGCTAACCATCTCCTAGCTGTAGCTTCAGATATGAATGATATCAATCTTCTTATTTAACTCAAAGTTTTCAGTGTATTTCACAAAATGTAGAACTGCTCCCTGAAGATCTGATATCAGGCCCTGAGGGTTCTTCTAAAAATTTAGAAGGTGACTCAAGTGGTCCAACAGAACGCTGTCAGACCTGCTTTTATAAACGTTGCAAAAAAAAATTCTGGATCCAAATGGAAGACAAAAATTTGCTTTTAGCTAGATGATATTCAGCCTCTCTGCTTCCCATTGTTTGGACCTGCCTCTAAACTGTAAACTAAGTGTATACACATCAAAGGTGAACTAGATGTGTTTAATGTATATCCAGTCTTGTCTCAATACATCCTGGCTTCAGAATCTGAAATACTTTATTAATCTCTGAGGGGAAATTGTGATTTGTCACAGTTGCTCTGATGTAAAGAATAGAGAATTATAAGAAGTAAGAATAGTAGTATGAAATAGAAGTCTGTAAATATAAAGTAATAAAATACTATAAAATAGAAACAAAAATGTGCACCATGCTACAGTGTTAACAATGGTGTTTAAGATGTTAATAATACAATATGTATCTTCACTGTGCTGGGTGTTTAAAAATATACAGATATATGAGTTGTGCTACATAACACTGTAAACTGTGTTACATTCAGAAATATAAAATATGTACTGTGCTATAATGGTTACTACAGTATATACATCAACAGAATAAAGATAAGAATTGACATAAGCATGTACATTAATGCGCATTGTAGGCTGAATAAATACATACATTAAAGAGGTGTTAAGAAGATTGCACAGTCAAATAATTGCACCAATTATTGCATGTTAAAAAAAGTAATAATAATTGATTACATTGGCTTGATTACATGATGAAAATCAGTTTGGACTGGGTTTTCCTGATGAGAACAGTGACGCAAAATATTGTCTTACTTTTGAATATTTAATGACAGTTATAGTAGAAGTATTCATATTTATCATTCAGAGGTGCCATTATATCTTACCAGTGCAGATCAGGGCCCCCAAAAGGAAAGCTAGTTTGTACAGGTCCATGGTGAGGCCCTTATACTAGCAGCTCATAGTCGACAAAGTCACAGAGGTACCTCCTGGTATGTTATTGGGCTCCTTTTAGCATGTCGGAAAGATAAATAGGACCGCTCAATCATTAGTCAATCATTGGCTCGACAAGGATGGCAAAAGAGCAACGGGTCAAAAACCTTGTTTATGGGAGATTTTGGAACACTTAATGTTACACAGCAATATCACAGTGTATCATCCTCTCCATTATGTGTTGAATATTACTGAGTATTTTCAAGTGTACCATCTGTTTAATTCGTACCTTGTTTCGGTTAGGAGACACCTTCAGTTGGGGAGCAGGGAGAGAGCCACCCACAGACCTCTCGAGCTGATGTGGATCTTTTCAGCAGCTCCAGTGCATTTTATTAGACTGCTTATGAGCTTTGACCTTTTTTGATATCATGTGACCTTTTGTTTCTGATCAACAATTAAATTTTTTCTCTTCATCACTTCAACCAGAGCATGCTTGTATGTCCTGTGAAACGATAAAACTTATAACATTAGCAAATGGTTGCATGTTTTTTAGGGGTAATATATGTGTCTATGTGTCTTATAATGTTAAAATCTAATGCAGACTTGATTCTCATTCTACTGATGAATACTATGTGATCTAGATTAAATGAAATCAATATATATAGTTAATCTTCAGCTAAAAGAGACCAATGTCCTCAACTGCAAACATGTGATTACCAAACAACCTACTTTAGACTGTTCAGTGTGTGTTAGGACAGAGTTACTACTGCTCAATTCTAGAAAATCATGCCAATGTCTTTCTAAATAAAAAACCACTTAAATTTTTAGGGCTGTTTCGCTTAAATTCTTAAATAACCTAATGATGAGAGTTTTCTGTGTTTATAAGCTCCTTAAGGAGGCTATTTGATTTTTCTGCACTATGAGTACTTGTTTTATATTGATTCTAGAACATTTTTGTTGACACGTTATTTTAGGTATTAGTGTTTATTTAATTTGAATACAGCACATTAACATTTAATAGATTATGTCTGTGTTTTAGTATTTCTATTTCAGTCCCTCCAGGATCTTGCAGTACAAAAACTTTGAATTTGCGGCCAATTTTGTAAAAAAATAAAAAAAATAAATTGCTATAAAAATTGCGGCATTTTTATGTGATTTTTATTGTGGGAAATTGCTGAAAATGACAAAAATTGCGACTAATGACAAAAGGAGAAAAAAAGTGCTTTTTTTTAAAATTACTAACACAGAAAAAATTACATGTAATCAATTGCTATAATAATGATACTGAATATTACAAAAAATAGCTGCAAGTGTTTTTTATAGTTCTCTTCTTTAGTTTTATTTAATTAGCTTCAAAACATGGACTCCAATAATGTTGCAAAAAATCCTAAATGAATATTAGTAGTAGTAGTAGCTCTCAAACCAGACAATGTGACTGTAAAACAACATGTAAGCTACACCTTCTGTAAACATAACATTTTAATAAATTCCACACATATTGTATGCATTTACACAGTGCAGATTATTATGTCAATACAGAGTGTTTCTCCATACTGTATTGCCATTAGCCCATTTGATGACGTGTCTCAGGGGGACCTCAAGTTCCTGTTCAGAAATAGCGTTGTTGGAGTCTGGCTAGTGGTTGCATGCGTTGCATTAAATTGTCTATCTTGTGCTGTAGTGGACGATTTTCATTGTCCATTGCTTTAATGGCTTTCTTGAACGTCTGCACAAATCTCTCTGCCAAGCCGTTTGTGGATCGATGGTGAGGAGCAGAGGTAAAGTGCTTTATTCCATTGTTTTTCATGAAACTTTGGAATTCCTCGGATACAAACTGTCTTCTGTTGTCTGTACAGATCTGTTCTGGTATGCCATTCCTTGCAAACATGCTCCTCAGAACTGCTATGGTCTATTCAGAAGTGGTTGTTTTCATTTTAACAACCTCTGGCAATTTCAAATGTGCATTGACGGCGATTAAAAACAGAGTTCATGAATGGCCCCGCAAAGTCGATGTGTACTCATCGCCATGGTGATGACGGCCACTCCCATGGATGAAGAGGAGCTGGTGGTGGTGCATTCTGGATTTTTTGGCATCCTGAACAATTCTTGGTCAAGTCCTCGATTTGTTTATCAATTCCAGGCCACCCCACATAGGCAGGGGCCAGACTTTTCATCTTCACTGTGCCGAGGTGGCCCTTATGCAGTTCCTTCAGCACTCTGGTATGTAGCTTGGAAGGAATTATAACTCGTGAGCCACACATTAGGGTTCCGCGACACACTAACAACTTCTCTTTTCGTGATGAAAATGCTGGAAACAGTGCATTACCATGAGCTGGCCATCCCTTCACGGTAATGTCATGCACTTTTGACAAGAAAGGGTCATTGTGTGTTTCTCTTTCCATGAGGCTGTTTGTCGGGTAATTTTTCAACTATTGTGTGAAATACCTCTGCTGAATCCATTTTTGTAGTCACTTCTGAGGTCGGCAGCAGTAATCGTGACAAACCATCTGCGTTTCCATGTTGTTTGTTTCCTTTGTGCTCAATGTCATACATATGACCTCCCAAGAAAAGAGACCACCGCTGAAGCCTTTGTGCTGTCATCATGGGGACTCCTTTTCTTGGATTAAAGATTGATGCCAGAGGCTTGTGATCAGTCAGCAAGGTAAACCTTTGACCATACAGGTAGTGATTACATTTCTTGACATCCAACACAAGGCTAAGGGCCTCTCTGTCAATCTGTGCATAACTGCATTCAGCTGAAGTTAACATTCTGGAGGCAAATGCTATTGGTCTATCTGAGCCATCTGGGAACGTGTGTGACAACACAGCTCCAATTCCATGTGGTGAGGCATCACATGCTAGTCGGATTGGTAAGGGTGGGTCAATGTGTGCTAGCACCTCTTCTGGTGTAATGAGTCTTTTAGTCTCTTGAAAGGCCTGCTCAAAGCTTTCGGAGGTTGCAAGACTGTAGATAGGATAAGCAAGTGTGGATAAGCTTGTGGTAATAAGTCACCAGTCCAAGATAAGCTCTGAGCTGGGAAATATTCTTAGGTGGTGGTGCCTTAACCACTGCTTCGATTTTGTCTTGAGACATGTGTAGGCCATCCTTGTTAATCACAGGCTCACAATATGAGAGTACAGGATTCAATTCCACCTACTTCCAAAACTAAAATCAATTTACAAATGTAAGTTTATAAATTTAAGTCTTCAGAGAGGACTTAAATGATACCAAAAAAGCCAATCCAGAGTTTTGGGACCCTGGTGGTAAAAACTTGATAAGCTTTTGGTCGTCAATCTACATCTTGGGATTAGCTTTAAATACAGTCAGGTCCATAATTATTTGGACAATGATACAGTTGTCGTCATTTTGGCTCTGTACACCACCACAATGGGTTTTAAATGAAACAATGAATACCTGCTTAAAGTGCAGACTCTCAGCTTTCATTTAAGGCTTTTTTCAAAAATGTAGTATGAACCGTGTAGGAATTACAACCATTTCTTCACACAGTCCCCCGACTGTAGACTTTAGATGATGCCTATGTGTCCAACACTTCAGGCAGTCATTGACTGTAAAGTATTTGCAACCAAGTATTGAAAGTGACTGTTTAATTGATGATTATGTTAGTTTGTCCAAATACTTATGAGCCCTTAAAGTCGGGGGACTGTGTGAAGAAATGGTTGTAATTCCTACACGGTTCATATTACATTTTTGAACAAAGCCTTAAATGAAAGCTGAGAGTCTGCACTTTAAGCAGGTATTCATTGTTTCATTTAAAACCCATTGTGGTGGTGTACAGGGCCAAAATGACGACAACTGTATCATTGTCCAAATAATTATGGACCTGACTGTATATGAACATTGTTGTCACTGGTATCACATCTGTGACTGTTATGCTCCACATACCATGTACACAGATGTACAATCCAAATTAAATCAGTGACAGCTACAGTGATTCCCCTCATTCTCAATTTAAGCCTGATTTTCTTGGTTAAGTAGCTTTTGGGACAGTGTCTGCTTTTACTAACTTTACTTTACTTTAGGCTGGTAGGTGGATGAGGTATTTACTTAGTTTCCATAGTAATTTGTGAATTAGCAAAAAAATAATTAGAAACTAAAAACAATAACGGTACACTGATGAAGATTTTACACCTGAAAGAATTGAGTCTTTTGGCCACTAACCCTAACCCTAACCCTAACACAACATTGACACATGCATCACCTTTTAGTTGATATGGTGAACTTGTCAGCAGAAAATTATGCTCCTCGAATGGTCCCATTTCCCGGTTTAGGAAGTCTGACTGTGGTTTGTTCATGAGCTTGAAGTTGTATTGTGGAAACATATGGACACTACAGAGAATATGTGTTTTATTTTATTATGTCTCTGCACTGGTGACAGTCATGGCCTAAGGCATTATATTTGTGGGTTGTCTGTACATACATACATCTATCTCGGTTCATCTGTTCCATTCTTGGGAAGGTGATATCTCAAGAACACCTTGATGGAATTCTTCAGATTTGGCACAACATCCACTTGGACTTAACTATTAACATCCACTTGGACTTAACTATTAACCGAAATTTCCCTTTAACAATGAACAGATTAAAAATTTTTGGTCAAATGTGAAGGTCACTGTGACCTTGCATCCATCTCATGCTCATCAATGCAATATCTTTAGAAAGGCTTTAGAGAATTTCCTCACAGTTGGCACAAATGTCCACTTAGACTCAAGAGTAAATTGGGTCGGCAGTAACTCAGTCCATAGGGACCTAGGTTGGGAATTGGAGGGTCGCCTGTTCAAGTCCCCGTCCAACCAAATATGGAGCGTGGGCTGGTAGCTGGAGAGGTGCTAGCTCACCTCCTGGGCACTGCCGAGGTGCCCTTGAGCCTAACTGCTCGGGGGTTGCGGGTTGGCGGAACTCTGACATATCTCCACTTAGTGCATGTATAGGTCCTGTTTGTGCATGTGTGTATTTCGGACCTGTGTCTAATTGATAACAGAGTGAAAAAATTGAATTTCCCCTCAGGGGGATAAATAAAGTATATAAAATTAAAAATTAAAATTAGAATTTGGTGGTCAAAGTTCAAGGTTAGTGTGACCTCATAAAAAATGTTTTTTTGCCATAACTCAAGAATTCATTTTCTAGCTTTGACAAAACTTCACAGAAATGTCTAAAAGGATAAAATGATGAAGTGATGACATTTTATGTCCCAAAGGTCAACTTTACTCTAACATCGTAATTTTCTATAAAAACGCTTTTTTGGCCGTTACTCAACGTCAGAACTCAGGAACAGAAGGGGGGATATTTGGTCAGATACTGAATTAGTGATGTGCGAAGCATCCATGTTCTCACAGACATGGATGTAAACTGCAAGTGCAACTTAACTGGTTTGCGGAGGCATATAACCATGAGGCTGTAATTCTAGTTGCTCAGAGCATTTAAGCAACTCATTAATAACAGTTTGAAGCTTTGTATTACAAAATAATTTTGACTTCTTGCTGTTTCAGTAGGCTGTATCCCCTAAAACTACTAGAAGATTGCTTTATCAGACTAATGCTAATAAAGAACTTTTATAAATAATCTAGGTTACTCTATGTGAACAGCAACTTGTGATTACAACCTAATACAAATAACGTGCACAAAACATTGACATGCAGTTTGATTAAAAGTTTATTACCATCAACGGAACACTTAATTTCGTCTACCGTGTTTCGTAACTCAAATTAATGAGTTGGCTTTAGAAATCAGCTGCCTGTTGTAGCTGAAAGACAACACTATAGAAACTTAAGTTTTCGGCTGGGAAATCAAAACAATGAGATAAAAGTGGCTGGAACAAAGCCAGTCACCAGAAAAAATGGTCATGTAGTACGTTTTTGCAAACCATGTATATGTTACAGCTAAACATTATTTTGCAGAGTATATGTTGCAACTTATTGTTTTTTATCAGTGCTGTGATATAGGTGTGGTTAGGGTTTACGCGCATAAATCACTTGGTTATGCTGGGAAAAGATGATATTTTGGCTTAACACACCCGTGCAGGGACAGGGAAGTTAAAAACACCCAGGTACAGAGGCTCATTTGCCACTGGGAAATGCAGTGTGTTGGTTAAAAAAAAACCCTCCTAGGTTCGATGCCACAAACACGTCTTGGAAACGCCCCACTGTGCTGCCAAAAACACACAAGTTCCATGACTCAAATGCCACTAGGAAATGCTGTGATGTGTCAGTGAAAATTATCCAGGTTTGGCATTGGCTCACATGCCACTGGGAAACTCAGCAGATACACCAGGAAGAGTTGCTAAAAAACAACTGGTGTTGTTGAGTTCTAACAGTGGTACACAGTGGTCTGCAGCTTGGCAGGCGTCACTTCTAGGTGACATGTCATCTACCATCCTCCTCACCATCACCTCCTGATGACAAAAGTCATCTTAGAAATGTTGATTTGATACGTATCTAACATATTCATTGTTTACACAAATATACAATGAGAGCATTTTCTTCTGGTGACTCGGCTGCCTAAACACGCCAATGAGCTGAGAGGAACAGTAGAGTTGAGTGATAATTCTCTGTAGATTTATCATTGTTATAAATTCTTTGCTGGACAAATTAAATAATAATCAAAAGGATTTGAAGTTCATATTGGAAAACAGGACACTGCTCCATAAAGACAATTTAAAAAAGAAAAGAAAATGCATGACCTGCTTCATGCCCTGTTCCACTGTGGGGATACACCAAATGCCTAGGGACTTAATTCACTATACTGTCCCACCTCCTCTCCACCTAGTCCACCTCTTCCTGAATCTGTCAGGTTCTTTGTATTTATCATTTTAGCAAGTACTTACAACATTATGAGTATTATATTTAGTTATATTGCATAAGAATGTTTTTTCTCTTTGTAATATGAAATCTAATGGCCTCATACACGCACACATTCCCACTAAATGCTCCTTTCCCAACATACCACAAATGCACCACACCCAAACATGATCCTCTGCACTATATCAACCCCTTTTTTGCACTTTTGCCCTACAAGAGAAAGACAAGCTTTACATTACATGGACTTAATGTTCTGTCATGTATCTATCACCTGCCATGCTCAGTCTTACTTCAACAATAAAAAACTACAGTGCTCCCACACTGGTTTCCCTGAGCTAAATCAACCAAATGACAACCCATGTAATACCTAGTAAAAGCCTGCAGAGGGTGCTATTGATGACCAACTCAAGGAGCTGTGTTGGTTAAACACATTAGTAAGTGGGAGAGAGGATGATTACACTGATAAAAGACATCCCATTGTTACTGCATGTGAAAAGAAAGTGAGGACAAATGGATGAACTGTTGAAGTCAATAAGGAGTGTCAAGGATGGGAAGTATAATAGAGCTATTGATGATGATATCCGCAATTACAGTAGACTGTTCAGTCTTGGTGGATGATTTGTGCTGTATAGGCAACAGTAATGAATGGCTATCATACAGCATGATACAATATAATGGGTTAGATGGTTCAAGGGACTCGGGAGTACCTCTGCAATTTCAGTGTTAGTATTGTGAGAGCAAAATAATATTTTATATATTTACGTTTGTTCTGCCTTCTTCAAAGTTCAGGTGCTAAATTCTGTTCAAAATTGAAATCATAATTTGATAAAAATAAAAAAGCAGAAAAAGAAAAAATGTGTGTGTGTGTGTGTGTGATAGAGGTTGGCATTGGTCGATTTTATTTAAAACGTAATGAAAGCATTTATGTTGTAGTCACTGAAGAGAGATGAAATGATGCATCACAGAACTATAATAAAAGGTTTTAAGGAGACGTTTGTGTGGCTCTTTGAGGTACTTAAACAGCAAACTGCAAAATGAGCTTTGAATCTAGTTATAAGTACGTCCACTGATAGTAAAACTCGACCAGTGAGTATGTTGTCAATTGAAACAGGCTCCAGAAATACTGGACATCCACTGGTGTAGTGCTTAGCGGCCTACCTTTTAAATGCATTTCAATTGGAAGTTCAATGCTTTCATTTTGCAAACAAGCTATGAAGTCTGCCAGCCCTGCCCAACTAATTTGCATATTAAAATCCGCACACAATGCAGGCACAATTGCGGTTACAAGATCATGTTAAAACCAAGTGCATATGAGGCCTTTTAGGGCTTTTCTCATTTGTGAATTTTTGGCCCCCCATCCTCCTGCTTGTGACTCCGATGGCAATTTCAGTGATCTCAAGGGATGTCTCAATGCCTAAAATGCATCTGGAGGAGTGAGGAGGGAGGAGAGTAATTAGAAGAATTTTGCCAATCTCTGTGAATTCTGCACGACCTTTACTTAAATTTGACCATTTAAAATGGGTAAAATCTCATTTCATTGTAGAGCTGCATGCAGTGTATTGATTCACTTAGCCACTCACTCTCTGTTTATCATGAGACTACTGCTGCATAACTGTGAGCTCTGCACCTGGGACAGAGTCACACTCTAGGTGACGTGGCTAACTTTTAGCATCAAACAGCTAACATCACCCAAAGGTTATTAATAAGTTTAACAACAGAGTCAATCTGTTTCACTGTGAGTTTGTTGGGACTGTTTAATGGCTCACTGTTGGATGTTAGCCACTGCTGCTGTGTTAGCTTGTGCTGACCTGTCAGAGAGAGCAGGAGGAGACCAGCTCACGGAGACGACCCTTCAGGACTGCGTGGAATGGCAGCAACAGCTAATTTGTTTCAACCCCGATTTAAAACGGAATGTGAGAGTCTGTTGGTGAACAGGGTAACAATGAAGGCGGGCACAGATACCAGTTCAGGGTAGCAGAGGCTTCAAGGCAACATTGACAATCTGGCACCTGGCTGGGGAAAAGATGCTGGTGTATGTACTGACAGGCTACTGCAACCATTTCAAACATCACTTGATTAAATGGGTGTTATTAGTGATAAACAGCCTCGTAGACATGGGTTAGCAGGGTCCTACTGCTCCAACGAGCAGGTTCAGAACTCCATTATCAGCACATTGAATGTTTGTGTTTATTTTTATATGACGACGGAGGAAGTCAGCTGATGTAACGTTGGTATTTAGAATGACAAAGTCCACATATGTAGGTGATTAGGGTCAACCAAACCCAGGAGTCTGGGCTTCGTGCGAAACCAAAAGGCAGTGTTAAGTTGTTTGTGGTGTGTGTTATGTGTTATATGTAATGTAATGTTACATAAGTAATGAGTAGGGATGGGTACTGAACCCCGGTACTGAACGAGCCCCGGGGCTACATTCTTCAAGACCGCAGTATTGATAAGCTCTGACCTTAACGGTTCTGCTATCGGTACTGGAGCAGTCTCGTTTTTTGTTTTTTTTAACAAGATAAATGTTATCTTGCACATTTATCTCACCAACTCCGTCAATTATCCGTCATTGTATCATAATTTTCACTATTCTCCCTGAAGACGAGCGATCTGTCTCGCTCACCCTGACTGCCTGCTGTGTGTGAGTGGAGAGCGGGGGGGGGGGGGGGGCAGCGCATACACTAACTCTAGCTCGTAGCCTGCCTTTAGATAGATAACGATGGCGGAGAGAGCCAAACGGTCAGAAGTGTGGCTTTACATTACAAGAGTTGATGGAGACACAGCGTGTTGTCACAAGTGTGACAAATGTTTTGCGTGTAAGGGTGGCAACATTAGTAATTCGTCAAAACACCTTGCAAAAGTGCATCATATTCAGACAGAAAGATGTACAGTGTTTAACTGCCCTAGCACAGCTAGTTCATCTACGTCCAGTCCAGGTTTGTAACATTATGCTAGCAGCCAACACATGGAGTTAAGGCAAGGCAAGGCAAGGCAAGGCACGGCAAGTTTATTTGTATAGCACAGTTCAACACAAGGTAATTCAAAGTGCTTTACAGAGACATTAAAAGCAACAAGACACAATTTAAAACAATAAAAACAGTCAATTAAAAAGCAAAGTAGAAATTGAGAATGATAGTGATAATAAAATACAGTAACATAAATAAATAAATGAGAATGATGGTGATAATAAAATACAGTAACATAAAATAAAAACAGGCTCAATACATTGCATCTAAGAGCTGTAAGAAGTAGAATAATAAAAGGCATAAATCAGCAGTGTGTAGTTAAAAAGTACAGGCAATAGAATACAGCAGGTAAGTATTTAATCTAAGAGTACACTTCAGTAAACAATAGTGTTTTTAGCCATGATTTAAAGGAGCTGACAGTTTGAGCAGACCTCAGATCTACAGGAAGTTTGTTCCACAGGTGAGGAGCATAATAACTGAATGCTGCCTCACCTTGCTTGGTTCTTGTTCTTGGAACACACAACAAACCAGTTCCAGATGACCTAAGGGGTCTGAATGCTTCGTAGGGAGCAGTAGATCAAGCATGTATTTTGGTCCGAGACCATTCAGGGCTTTGTGGACCAGCAGTAAGATTTTAAAATCTATTCTTTGACTCACAGGAAGCCAGTGTAGCGATTTAATGACCGGTGTAATATGGTCCAGTTTCCTGGTGTTTGTAAGGACTCTGGCGGCAGCGTTCTGAATCAGCTGCAGCTGTCTGATTGATTTTTTTGTAAGGCCTGTAAATATGCCATTGCAATAATCCAACCTACTAAAAATGAATGCACGAATAAGTTTTTCCATGTCTTGTTTAGACAGAAACCCCTTAATTCTAGCTATGTTTTTCAGGTGATAATATGCAGATTTAGTAATAAACTTTAAATGGCTGTAGAAGTTCAGGTCTGAGTCAATAATAACACCAAGATTTCTGGCTTGATTTGTAGCAAAAATTAATACCTCTGTCTTTTCTGGATTTAGCTGGAGAAAATTCTGGCACATCCAGTCATTGATTTGATGAATACAGTTACTCACTGAGAGTAAGGGACTGTAGTCATGTGATGACACTGAGATATAGAGTTGTGTGTCATCGGCATACATATGATAGGAGATGTTGTGATGTTCCATAATCTGGGCTAGGGGTAGCATATAGATGTTGAATAGAAGTGGTCCGAGAATGGACCCTTGAGGAACCCCACAGGTGATCGTAGTTCGCTCAGATTCATGGTTACCAATTGACACAAAAAAGTCCCTATCTTGTAAATAAGATTTGAACCATTGTAGCACAGTGCCGGTGAGTCCCACCCACTTTTCCAATCTGCTAAGTAGTATATTATGATCAACTGTATCAAATGCAGCACTGAGATCTAGTAATACCAGGACCGAGGATTTGCATGCATCATTATTCTGATGAATATCATTTAAGACTTTGATAAGTACAGTCTCAGTGCTGTGATGTGGCCGAAATCCAGACTGAAATGTGTTAAAAAGATTGTTTTGCATCATAAAAGTATGGATTTGCTGGAAGACAACCCTTTCAATGATTTTCCCCAAAAATGGCAGATTTGATATTGGCCTATAGTTACCAATTGATGTGGCGTCCAGATATGATTTTTTTAGGAGAGGTTTTATTACTGCAGTTTTCAAGGCCTGGGGAAAGTGGCCTGCTTTAAGAGAAGTATTTATTATCTGCAGTACATCCGGAGCTATGCAGTTAAAAATAGTTTTAAAAAAGTTTGAAGGCAGAATATGAAGGTAGCATGTTGTGGGCTTTAATTTTGAAACTGTTTCTGTTAGAGTTGTGTAATCTAGGAGGCTAAAATGTCCTAGATTAACCGGAGGACAGGAAGGCACAAGTTTTGCCATCATTCCTGAGCTGGAGCTGCACACTGCCTGTCTTATCTGTGATATTTTGTTTGTGAAGAAGGCTGCAAAGTCATTACATGAATTGTTGGACAGTAGTTCAGGAGGGAGTGATGCTGTGAGGTTGGTCAGTCTGTCCGCTACAGAAAAGAGTGTGCGGGCATTATTACTGTTTCTATTGATAATCCCTGAAAAATATGATTGCCTTGCATTCTTCAGTTCCTGGTTATAGTTGCGAAGACTCTCTTTATAAATGTCGTAATATACCTGGAGTTTGTTTTTTCACCACCTGCGTTCAGCTTGTCTGCATACTCTTTTGTATTCTTTAACCAGTGTGGCGTTTCTCCAGGGTGCCTTTTTCCTACCTGACAGAACTTTGGTCTTAATTGGGGCGATAGAATCAATTACAGTCATAACATTGGAACTAAAACTGCTTACAAGGTCATCAACTAGAGCTGAGGGCAGGGTTGGTGATGGTGTAAAACCCTGGCTGAATAATAATGCACAGGTGTTATCATTTATATAACACTTTCTGATCACCTCTGCTTCACTTTTCATAGGATTAGCAAGGGTGGTCATTTTGAACGAAACACAGTAATGGTCAGATAAAGCGACACCATTCACCACAACCTCAGAGATATTAAGACCTTTGGAAATAATTAGATCTAATATGTGTCCTCTGTTATGTGTTGATTCTGTGACATGCTGAGAAAGCCCAAAGTTATCCAGAATATTTAACAGTTCCTTAGCACACTCATCTGTAAGATTATCAACATGAATGTTAAAATCTCCCACTAAAACAACACAGTCAAAATCCATGCACACAATAGACAGCAATTTGGCAAACTCATCAAAAAACCTTGTATCATATTTGGGGGGGTCTGTAGATGGTCACTAAAATTGCTCGACAGGGGGATTTTAACTGAGTGGCAACATATTCAAAGGAGTCAAATTGACCATAAAACATTTGCTTACACTGGAAGCTGTCCTTGAACAGAGTAGCAACTCCGCCTCCTCTCTTACGTATTCTTGCTTCACTAAAGAAACTAAAATTTGGAGGGGTTGTCTCAATCAAAACTGCTGCACTATTTTCCTGACCTAACCAAGTTTCAGTTAAAAACATAAAATCAAGTTTGTGCTTGTTAATAAAATCATTGATTAAGAAGGATTTGCCAGCCAGAGACCTGATATTTAGAAGTGCTAATTGTGAAACGTTATCTGGCATAAGTTTAGAGACAGACTGTGATTGACATGAGATACATATCAGATTTGATGGGTTGACCGTCCCTGATTTTCTGCAGTTGTTTTTATTTTTGCCATGCCGCCGACTGTGTGAAATTGCCGGCATAAGGGGGAAAGCGGCGTGGTGACTGTCCTATCTCTTCTTTTCTTGACATGGTGAGAACACAATAGCTAATGGTTAATAACCATTAGCTATTTGAGAAATTGAGAAAATAAAGCAATTTATGATCTTAATTTGTTTTTTTCTTCCTCAAAAAGTATCGATAAGAGTACCGTTAAAATACTGGATCGATAAGCAGTATCGATAAGAGTAGCAGTACCGTTAAAGTCTTAACGATACCCATCCCTAGTAATGAGTGTACTTACTTAAAGCCAACTCATGTTTTTTCTAAACCTAAGCACATAGTACTGGTGCCTAAATGTAAGGAAAGTGAAAATAAAACCTAATGGAACTGCTCACAATGGCAGTGGACATTTAATGGGATAGTTACAGCGTTCTCAACCTACTAGTTAGTGTTAAGTACTAGTATTGCCCATTTAAGTAATGTATTAGAATTCCCAGTATGGGTTGTGTTCCCCTTTAAGTCTTTATGCCACAGAAGTAAGCTGCCACTGATAAAACCCAGGACATCTCATAACAACGATAAATGATAACTGATAAATTCTAAAGGTATAGTTTTTTCCTCAAAACCGAGGTAGGAGACCAAACCGCAGATTCTTCAATGTGAATTAAACACAATATGTGTAGCCAAATTATTTTTGACATAGGGCTGATAGTGACATATATTTCAAAGCTTATGTTACAAAATAATTGTATGTAAATCTACAGTATTTGTGTGCAAATCCATTTGCTTGATATGTGGCCCTACCCGATTCTAAATTGGCCTGCAAATACACATTTTGTTCATCAGGGTCTTTAAACTCTGATTAGACAATTTTATTAAACGTAAAATCTCTTAAATGGACTTCAAAGGACTTCAGTTTAAACAGCATTTAAACAAAACCAGACGCAAGAGAACCAATTATTTTTTTCCTTGATGCTCCGAGCGATAATAACCCACGTTATTGTTTCACTGAGAGACTCAGTGTATTGGTTTTGTTCTATGTTCCTTTAAGTTGAAGGTCAGTCTGCTCTGTAAAGTGGGACCACAACAATACTCCACACAGGAGATGGCGAGTGAGAGGTGTGGGCTCTGTGGTGTTCAAGGTTCGCTGCTCAATCAATATCCCGCTGTCTGACATCAATTCAGAGATCTCTTTCTCTACTAAAAAAAAAGGGAGAATAGCTGCTTTCTGCAACTGCGTCATTCTTTGTGTGATTAAAAAATGAATTATTTTTAATTCATGTACACTGTATATTACAGCAGGATGTGTTTAAGTGTCTTTTGTGTTTATCTTTTTATAAAACTCTTTTACCTTCTATAACTGTTGGTTTTACAGTGGTTTGTGTAATTATGCTTTGGCTAGAATTCCCTTGAAGAAAAAAAACAAAAAACATTTCAGTTTCCGTAGAATATCCTTTTTAAAGAAAGGTCAAACAAAAAAGTCAACATGCATTCAATGCTTTATTAGTTGTAGTAATACGAACTGCACATTGACAAGATTAACTGGTGACCACATATAAAAACTGTACTAGTTTTATTCATCAAAGGAATGAAGACTATTTTGAAAGGACTTGCTCTTTTCTCTTTTGTCCTGTTTATTGGCAGAGATGAAAAAGACAGTAAAAAAAACTGATCGAAGCAGTTTATGTAGAAAAACAAGTAAATAATAGCTGATAAAAGCTCGCAAAGTAAGGACAAAAACATGATGAAACCTTGATCTTAACACAGGTTTTTATTATATCGACAGTTTTTTTTTTTCAATACGAGTGCCATCAACTGTCCTCTGTAATCACAATATGTCTGAGCTGCAATTGAAATAAAGATGTAAAATGGAAACTGCCATGTCTCAAGTCAACTCTCTGTCTCTGCAATGACTTATAAAAAGTAAGAGAACTTGAGTTTGATTGAGTTACACATTTGTGTATAAAGACAATTAGTAATAATATGTGTTGTAACATGTATATCTTCATAAAACTACCCCTATAATGAGCATGGAGGTTCATTCCTGACCTTGGGAACACATATCTTTGATGAAATCATTTAAACTTGACCCCCTCTTGCTTTATCTGAAGGTTTTTACTGTATCGCACAGCAGAGCACAAAGCTTTACATCGTAACCCACAATCAAAAGCTCCAGATGAAGTTTTAAAGAGGTGAATTTTATCAAAGCAAACCCATTTTTATTGCTATCTCTGGTGGGAATTTTTCCGCAATAGCCATGGAATGTATTTGCATTCAGTAATTCTCTATCTGTACAGTAGTTTTCATTGGTAGTGGCAGAGTTTTACTTACCTTGGCACAAGGATTCACATTAAGCAAATACATTTTGTCTCCTTGCCATGCGGCCTTAGAGTTCGCTGTTCATTGTCTCACTGCCACATCAGAGCTGCATTAAGTTTGGCTTCCTGCAAAATGAATCCTAAACGCAAGAATTCAGAACTCAACTCGCTGCAACTATGAATGATAATTAAATTTACTTGATATAGCCCCTTTCACAGAAATGAAATTCACAAAGTGGTTCACAAAATACAATTAAGCAATCAGACAACCGGGGGACAAGCACTAGACAATTTAGAGTGGGACGAAGGCCATTTTGAAGGGATGGGTCTTTAGTTGTTTTTCAAAAACTGCTTAAGACACTGCAGACCATAAACCTAATGCAAGAGAGTTCCATAGTGTTGGAGCCACTACTCCAAAGGCACGGTCACCTTTTGTTTTGCGTCTGGAGCGGAGGACAACCAGTAGGTCCTGTTCTGAAGACCTAAGGGACCTACTGACAATATATAGATGAAGGAGATCACTGATGTATTCAGGTGCCTGGCTGTGGAGGGCTCTATACATGAGAGAACAAGTATCTTAAAGTGAATCCTTAACCTGTAAGGGAGGCCAGTGGCCAAGATTTGTTTTGACAAGTAAAAAGAGAAAAACTGTAGTCCAGTCAGAAGGACACAAAAGCATGGATAATCATCTCTAGCTCAGGTCGAGACATCACAGACCTGACCTTGACAATACCTGACAAGTTCTTTGTCATATGCGCAACACTTACAGAAAAGCAGTCCTTGACACTGAAAAAGGCTTATTAAATATGAATAAAATCAAATAAATAAGTAAAAATGGGAATTTAAGACAAAATGGTGCAAGTTAAAGGAGTTGTATATGACATTCAGAGAATATCTATGAATAAAAGTCACATGGTTGTCAACGTGGAAGTGGCTGCGCCGATGGCTATCAGCAGCAACAGTGCTAAAGCTAACAGTGTTGACGGGGGGGGGGGTCGGTGTTTTGCTTAAGTGATGCTGTCGCCAACCTTAGTGGTAACTGCTATGAGTGCAGTGCAGAGCGACAGCTGGCCAGTGGGATAAACATACAGGCATGCGTGGTCGGACCGTCTACCACAACAACAACTAAAGGAGCTCGGAGTTCACACACAGAGTAGCGTGACTTCATTCTCTGGTCAGGACGCCATTACTCCACCATATCTTTACATAGCAAACAATTATTTTTTTATATCGCCATCAGTTGCAGAATTTCAGTAGTTGATTGCGATTAATTACATTTTTAATAATATGTTTAAAATTCCATTATTTTGTATTTCAGAACAGTTTTGAGGTCCATATATTTACAAGGGGAAGCAATTATTAAGAGTGTCTGGATTGGGAATCAAATAGTAGGAGACAACTTCAAAGTGTCAAATACAGTGAAGTTTTGTTGTTGTAATTTTGTTTTGTTTTTTACAGGATTACTGTTGTCCACATCGAGAAAGTGCAGTTATTTTGATAACTCACTGACGTCCAATGATCCCAGTTAATGCAACAACATTTGCACTTTTCAGGAGTTCCAGTTTAGTTGCACTTTCTGATTCATACATATCCTGTATGTTCTAAACTATTGTTCCCCCTGAAGGTAAGGCATATGACTAGTCACAACTTGTCACAACTTGTCAACCTGAGGACATCCCCTTAATACATAATATATTAATACGGTGGTGTGTCTGTGTTGCTCTGCAGTTACACCTCCAAAACACTAGTCAGTGCTGAAGTTTCTGTGAGGTGTTGTGAAGTTTGATTGACTCAAAACACACCTAAAACGCACATTAAACATGGCTTACTAGAGACACTTTTTTTTTCAAGTTGGCTTCATCATAACCCACAAGATTAACAAACAAAACACTCGTCTTTTGCTGGACACATTTTCCCCAAAAATACAATAAGCTAACTTTATTAGCGGAAACCTATGGCATTTTTCATTGTATAAAGCCATTGTATAAGCCTGGCAACTAGCTGGACTTTGTGTTATATTGTTACTGTAGCAACGGCAACATTTTCCATTATGCCTCAAATGAAAGACATCTCAAGAAGAACATCTGAGAAGGGATCCCTCTGTCAGGACAGACAGGAAATAGATGACGCATGTATAGAGTAACCCAGCAAAACATTATGACACTGGAATCATCCAATGATATTTTAAAACTAAAATGAACACTGTCAGCTCAATTTCAAACATCTTTGACACGTGGGTGAGGTATTTGTCAATGTCTAGTTTCTCTAAGAAATGTTGTGTTGTGTTGGACTGTTATCACTGTATGATGCCCATGATCTTCATTGATCTTTATTCATCTTATTTCCTTGTGTTTTCCTAAGCTGCAGTGTGATGAACATTTCATTGCCACAGTAGAAAAGTCCAATGAAAAGATAGTAGATCACCATGATTATAGTAATTATAATCTTAATGATAACATTAATTACAGTATCATCTGCTTGTCAGTGAACAAGAATTTTCACCACCTGGCCACGCAATCACTTTGAGTTTTTCCTCTGACCAACAGCCCGATCAAACCTCGGAAACATGTCATGGTCATTTTGTATTATGGACAAGAAAAAACTCATTTATTTCTTTTTCAGAGTGTCAGCTCTTTGTGTGTTTTCAATTACAGACCTATTGGACAGAAGGTCCCGGCAGATGGACGCAGAATGATGGTACATTAGGGCCAACTGTGGTAAATAGTGCAACACTATTTTTTCTTTTTTTAGACATTGTTCCTTAAATTAAATGCATTTTTCTTTTGATTAAAGCATTGCTTAAGTGACTTGCCCTTGACTGGACTATTGTACGGCACTGTGGTTTTAAAGGATGTGTGATTAAACACATGCCTCTAAAACTACACACAGTACAGGCATTTTATCTTTTGTATGGCCATGGATTTTTACAACTGTTGCACATGGACGTGAAAAATTGAGTGAAACAGTGCTTTCGACCCCTCACATCCCACATGTGGGTCTCATCTTCACTGCTTTGTCTGGGGGATAAAAAAAAAAGTGAAATGAATAAATTAAAATGCTAAGCGGGTTAGCATATTTGTGTCAAGCTAACCCTTGTTATTACCAGATAAGAGAGGCACCCCTTAGTCCTCTTGACTGGAAAGGAAAATATTTCCTCTTTGGGTGAGTGCTTGTCATAGAAACCTCTTTGTGCACCTTCGTTAGTGGTTTGGCCGTCATGTCAGAGAAACAAGATATAATCAAAGTTAGAAAGGCAGCAGATCAGTTTAAACCACTGTTCACCAAGGTTTAAGGCAAGTCACATGTTTATTTTGATAGCACCCTCGAACAAAAAGGCAAATCAAAGTGCTTTACATAGTACAGAAATGTATACTACACAAAAGAAACACAAGACAATATAGCCCAGAGGGGCTTAAACTGAGAGTTGGGAGCAGGTCTCAAGTTTTCTAGGATTTTGTTCAGATATGTGGCACATAAAAACTGAATTCTGCTTCTGCATGTCTGATGGGGACAGTTAGCAGACCTGTCCCAGATGATCTGAGAGATCTACACGGTTCATTATGGGGCAGCAGATCCAAAATGTATTTTGGCCTGAAATGATTTCTAAACCTACAGTAGTATTATGAAATAAATTCTTTGACACACAGGAAGCCCGCACAAATAATAAGAAACTTTCCACTCTCCTGGTCTTAGTGAGGACTTTTTAGTTGCTCTTCCTGGGGTTTCTGCTATTTTTTTCCTTGTCAGAGGTTTTTTTTGGGGGAGTTTTTCCTTCTGGTTTGTGAGGGTCCAAGGACAGAGCAATGTCGTATGCTGTAAAGCTCTCTGACTGAAATTGTGATTTGTGATATTGGGGTTTAGGAATAAAAATGATTTGAATCGAATTTTTAGAAAGACCTGAACTGACAGCCTTAGAGTACTCAAGCCTAAATATTAAGCCATCATCACGTTTTTCTAAACCTTGCTGCAAAGAAATTCCTTCAATTCTATTCTATGCATGTTTTATAATTGTCTTAATTTGGATGTCAAAATTTAGGTCTGAGTTCATGTTTACACCAAGATTATTGGCTTAGTTTGTGGTCTTTATCATTAGATACTAAAGGAGGGCACTGATTTTTAATCTTTGTTTAACTGGAGGACATTTTTTTTCACACATTCAATCACTGATTTGTTGAGGGCACCTACTCATTGCTTTTATGGAATCCTCATCACCTGGTAATAGTGTTATTTAACTCTGTGTGTTGTTCTTATCGTGATGGTAATATATTTAGTCGTTAGTTTATAATTTGCACTAGTGGGAGCATGTCAAAGTTGAACAGAAGAGGCCCAAGAATGAAGCCTTGGGGAACTCCACTTTATTTCTAACCCTGTATTCTAAAAATTATGGATAATGTTTTGAGACAACATTTCTTTTAGGTAACAAAACACTACATTCATGTACCATGTAGGCTTTTTAGGAGGTGATAGGGGATGATGGCGGGCATACAAAGTGCAAGACCTTGACACAAGTAATTTAGGGTTTTTTTTAGACTCAGGCCTTAGGTCCAGGCAACAAAAGCACTTTGGCTAAGGCTAGGGAAAGATCGTGACTCGGTATACATTTTAATAAAAAAACCTAATAATAAAGACCCGTTTCTGAGGTTCAAGCATCAAATGCACATTGGTTAAGGTTAGGGAAAGATTAGAATTCCGATAAATGTTATAAAAGGTAATAAAAAACATAATGCTGTAGTCACTACAAGTGGGTATTGTTTTTAAAGGTTGCCTATTTTGACGGAAAACAACTGAAATACGTTGTGAGTCAACCTTTTGTTGATACATTCAGTAATTAACATTCTTGTGACTGGCTAGGTACGTTAACTATCAACATTTCCTCATTATGTTAGTAGAAAACATTATTTGCTCAGCAGTATGTTTCCCTCAAAATGTTATTTGCTCTTTTAAATTAGTTGTGTAGAAACATTTCTAGTAGACAGAGCTGTTCAGATATTCAATGCATAAAAACTTAATTCTGCTTTTCCATGTTTAGTTTTGACACTGGGGACAGTAAGAAGACCTCTCCTAGATGATATGGGAGATTTGGATGGTCCATAACGGACCAGCAGATCCCAAATGTATTTTGGTCCTAAACCATTTCTAAACCAACAGTAGTATTTTAAAGTCTTTGACACACAGGAAGCCAGTGCAGATAATGGGGAATTCTCCACTTTCCTGGTCTTAGTGAGGACTTTTTCAGAGAGCCATAATGAGAGCATTACAGTAGTTGACCCAAATGAAGATTAAGGCATGGTCAGGTTTTTCTAAATTTTGCAGCAAGATAAGTATCAAAACTATCAAGGATTAAAGGTCCAGTGTGTAGGATTTAGGTACATCGACTGACAGAAATGGTATATAATATTCCTAAATGCTTTCTTTGTTTATCATTGCCTGAAAATAAGAATTGATGTGTTTTTGTTACCTTAGAATGAGCCATTTATTTCTGCGTATGGAGAAGGCCCTCTTTCATTAAGTGTGCCATGTTTTTTTCCACAGTAGCACAGAATAGACAAACCAAATACTGGCTCTAGATCGGACTATTTGTGTCTTTGAGTTTTCATGTCAGATGCCACTAAATCCTTCACACTTGACCTTTAATTCTTGATATATATTTTTGAGGTGATAGGTTATTTTATATTCTCGATCATTCAATGACTGATTTGTTGAATGTTCCTACTCAGTGCTTATATGTGACCATAGTCACCTGATGAAATTGTTAAAATTGTCTGTGTGTTGTCTACATAATTATGGTAAGATATTTCATTTTATTTCCATAATCTGGGATGAACAGAGGAGGCCTGAGAATGGAGCCTTGGGGAACTCCACTTAATTTTTGTACACTCAGATGTTTAAATACCAATCCACTGTGTCGAATGCAGCACTAAGATCTAAGAATACCACAACCGAAACTTTTCCCCTGTCTATAGTGTTGCTTCACATCCTCTGTTGTTTCAGGAAGAACACAATGCATCTCCCTATAGACGAGCACATATACTGTGCTGCACAAATATGCACACATGCACACACAGAGTCCAGTGTACAGAGTACAGCTGTCTCTGTCTCTGCCATTGCTGTAAGAGAATACTCCCGGCCAACGCTCTAACCCACTCCATCAATCTCTCTCTCTTTGACAGAAACTATGCCCACCTGTTCTCCCACAGTCCACACGCAGAGACTCAGAGACTGAAGCTCAACGTGCTACTTCAGGCTTCAGGTTTGGGTTGATGGAGTCAGAATGTGGTCAGTGTATTGGGTTCACCTACATGGTTAATAACTGTCACAATGTCTCCAGTGATTAAAGCTGCAGAGTTTCAGTTCTTTTTGACTGATTCATGTTGCTGTGATTCTCTGTAGACTTTGTACCTAAATAAAGTAGTAAAGTACTGCTACTTTACATGGGCTATTCATTGTAAATAACTTTATTTTACTTAATACTTTGTAATACTCCAGCAGTACTTTAACTGAGGGAAATATAGTACCTTTCACGACTCTAAATCTGACAGCTATAGTTACTGGTTACTTCAGATTTTGAGTATTATTATAATTGAGATAATGATATTTTACATTTAATATGGGATCAACATTGCTGTAGTCAGGTATTTATCTTCACTAAAAGTATTATCTTTTTAGGGGCTCTGAAAAAAGTCCTGTATGAATTCGGTGATACGATTAGTTGTAGACATTTCTTAGAAACTGTAAATGCACCTTGTAACCCTTTAAATGATATGAAAAAACTGCACCTTGTATTGAGGAAGCATTTTTATACATTTTTTCTCACTATTGCCAATTAAATCTTGTTTACATATAAATAAAATGTCAGATGTAGTTAAGATAATAAAATATATTTCATAATCAAATCTAATAAAAAATTTGTAAGGTTTTGTATGCTTAAAGAGGTATTTCACCGCTGAAAAGATTCTCTCCATAAAACTAGGCTGTCTGTGCAGTAGAAAGATGCAGATACTTTTTAAAAATTGTTGCTACAGGAACAGAGAAAACAGAGGAAAAAGGACTGTGGCATTTGCTTAAGCAAAGTTTCTTGTCCAAAAACAATATGGCTGCCAGCTGGTAACAAACGATCCTGAATTACAGTTAAATGATAAGCTGAAATATGTTTCTGAAAACATTTTAGGCGTAAACTAGGCAACGCAGTTACAGAATCTTGGTTCTTATTTTATCAGTGCTGCCTAGATTTACCTTTTGATTGCTTTTTTTTCAGACCCTGTTTTTCACAATACAGGAAGCAGTGCGGCGCCCATTTCCTGTTCACACACTCACATATTACAGCTTAACAGTAGACAAAAATATGTCTCTGAAGACATTGTAAGTGAGACATACACAATGCAGCAAAAGAATCTTGGTTTATTATGCCGCCGTGCTGGTGATAGCCCTGGCCAGAGGCATTACATCTTCAGGTTTTCCATACATCCGCATGTCTGTATGTCAGTCCCATTCTTGGGAACGTGATATCGCAAAAATGCCTTGAAGGAATTTCTTCAAATTTGGCACAAATGTTCACTTGGACTCTAGAATGAAAAATTAGAATTTGGTGGTCAAAGGTCAAGGTCAGTGTGACCTTGCATCCGTCTTATTCTTGTGAATGCAAAGCCTTGAGCGAATATATTCAAATTTGACACAAAAGTCCACTTGAACGGAAGACTAATCTGCTTAGAATTTGGTAGTCGAAGTTCAAAGGTCAAGGTCAGTGTGACCTAACAAAACATGTTTTTGGCCATAACTTAATAATTTTCACTCTAATTATGACAAAATTTCATAATGGGATAAAATGATGAAGTGATGACCTTTTATATCCTAAAGGTCAAAGCTCACCTTCATTGTGACATCATAATATTCTGCATAAAACACTTATCTTACCATTACTCAACTTAATATCTCAGGAACAGAAGGGGAGACATTTGGTCAGATAATGAATTGATGACCCAAATCTTGGGTGCCCACCTTGAAACTGTGCTGATTTTATAAATCTTTTGCCCTACTGGGTGGAAGATGAGTGTGTAGCCTCCGTGTTTACACAGATATGAATTTAAACTGTAAAAGAAACTTGACAGGTGCGCAGAGAGAGAGGTGGCTCTCTCTCAGTCTGCTTCTATGCTACAGTACAATCTGTAGTTCAAGCAACAGCCATAGAGCCAGTGAAAATCTACCGGATAACGCAAATGAGCACGGAGATCTGGACACTAGCAGGACGGAGAAAGGTTTATCATAGAGCATTTAAGCATACTACCCAAGTTGTAAAGGTACAAAGCTGGTTGAAAACAGGCTTCCCAGTATCCCTTTAAACTTGCAATAACCAATATTTGGCCCACTTGGGGGCAGCAGAAACAAGCTGTAAACACAATTTTTTTTTACATATTGTCACTTTGTAAAGTTGTTAGAAACATGTTACTAAGATCAGGATGGGAAAAAAGCACAGGCCTTTTTCACAGAACATGTTTTGACTTGTCATAGTAGGAAAAGCACTTAAAATGTTAACAATGAATCAGTTCCATTCAAGTATCCCAGTAAGTCACAATCGTGTCAGGGAGAGTCAGCATGCACAATACCACGACCCTGAAACTGAGGTAGCTATATGTAATTTAGCCGTCAATCATTCTACTGTTTACACTTGTGCTTTTCCTACTGTGACAAAATGTGTTTCAGAGGTCAGTCTGTGTATAGGCCTATTGCTCGACATACTGTAATTCAGAAAATCAGTTCTAAAGAGAGGCAGATCCCTACAGGTGAAGGAGATCTAGTGTTGAGACATTCATTGGGACTGCAATTATTGTGCCTTCAAGACATCAAATTGATTAAATCATGGCATATAATTAACTAAGAAAAAAACATTTTGATGTATAATTTGCAGGGGTTTGAAAGAAATCCAGCTGCCACACCCTGTGCGCTGACTCACAGGGCGATCAGAATATAGAAATGACTTTTCAATAATGTAGTTAATGAGACAGCTAGTTGGTAAAGTCAAAGTCATGTGTTGCAAACAGAATGGCCATTTTTATTTTGTGGTTATCCACAATGATATGAATCGATCTGAAGAAACAATGCACAAACGTCAGGTTTTTTTCCCCAGGAGCAGCTTTGGGTAGAAAAAAATCTGCTTCCATGGCATCATTTTACTTTCCTGAATAGATTATTTGGGCTAGGGTACATCCCTAGTGAAGGCTTTAATAGAATCACTTAAGATTTTATAACAAATTTTACTAGGGCTGCCCCCTAATAGTCAACCAAACGTTAGGCGGACCAGAAAGGTCGTTAGTCGGCAAGATTTCATTGGTTGCTTTGTCACAGAAAACAAACAAACAAACGTGAAAGTCTGTTAGGAGCTGCGCCTTGTCAAAATAAATCAAAACCTATATGACTGGACCATGTTGGAATTTAATTTGAAAAGACAGACACAGGAAGTGGCCACGGTCAGCAGTCAGTCAGGAGTCAGGTTACTTAACAGGGCTGGTACACAGGCTAGTTAATAAGGTGATAAGGTGATATGTAAACTCATCTTCATTCGTCAACTACAAACATGACGTATCATCTGAAACATGTCAGTAGCTACATGCCCATTAGCCACTTAGCACAATCATTACTGCTTTGCCCACAGTGTCATTAACAGACCGCTCGCTCAGTGTGTGACGTGCACTTGTAGATAAAATATAGGCCTATATTAATGAAGGTTTAGTAGTACGGTTTTGTATTTCTCTGTAATGTAGCACAGTGTTACCAATATTATTCTTTCTCACACCTTGAACTCAAACCATTGTGTTGCCCCGCCCAAAATATATGATAATTAGATTAATATTGTAAACATGCAGGCGATTAGTTGACTAATGGCCCTAAATGACGACTGTTGGTCGACTAGGAAAATTCTTGGTTGGGGGCAGGCCTAAATTTTACTTAAGCTTTGTAAATAATTTCTTGTCCAAAGATATCGGTGCCTTCAGGTGTAAATGTAAATGTGAGCTGGGATCCAGATCCTTGAGACCCTGAAGGACAAATGCATTAAGACAATGGAGTAATGGATGGGATAGACTCCAGCTGAAACAGATCTGAGTTGGACAAAGTGAATTTGATGATTATTCAAGCGCATTTAAATGCAGGAAGTCATTTCAGTCTATGTGTTCATGTGCGTTTTTCCCTGGTCTTCCACTCTCTTTTCTTCATGCACCTGAGAAGCACTGCATGAACCTCCAGTCTTGTTGATGTGATAAAACAATACAAATCTAGACTAGCGCACCTTGAAAATCTAGACTTTCAACAATTGTAATTTCTTCAAAGATTTTTTTTTTTTATATTCCTAACTCAAACATTCCTTGCAGATTGTGGGATTTGCGGGATTTGAACCAATGATCCTCTGATCTCTAACCTTTAGGCTAACTGCTGCCCCCCTGTCTAAGTTAAAACTACTTCAGACAAAAGAGAGACTGAATCCCTTTAAACTTCTTTTGCTTAACTCTTTTTTTCTTTTCTTCTTCTGGTGGCCATAGATCACCTGTCCAACCAGATTTGCTTGTCTTCACACCTCACCAATCACTCTTCATTCACTCCTCTTTCTCTTCTCTTTCCTTCTACCTGTTTTTTGGTCTTCAGTTCCATCAAGAACACAGACACACACACCCTGAGGCCCCATGGTGGTGCTTGCTAATGCTTATGGGACTCAGCCAGGAAATGGTGTAGTGGTGGGCGGGGGGAGGGGGGTTATGGAGGAAGGGGGTTCAAGGTGGGTCTCCTCTCAGGTTACCTGTCCAGGTAAGTCTGTGTTTGTTTAGTGTTACCTCCCAGTAGTCCGGAGGTCCAGGCTGAGACAAGGAGAGCTCTCTGTTCAAGTGTGTGCGTGGTTTTATTGTGTGAGGCACTGTTGACGTTTGAAAGAGGTGATACTTAATCCGACTGTTGTGGGAGACTGCAGATCCTCCTCACCCACACACACATGCAGCAGTGTGCCTTGTATCTATTATATCCTCTCAGCTCAGAAAATAACCTGACAGTCAGGCGGTGCAGCAGACAGGACGTCTCTCTTCTTAAAAATAAAATTACAGCAATTGATGGGATCCATCTATTGTCCCAGATAAGACTTGTCAATGTAATGTTGGCAGAGGTTCAGGCACAGAAAAGGCCGAGCTTTCACTGCCTCTGAGAAATATTAAGACAGCTGAGCAGGGAGACGACTGGCTGGATGCTTTTGGAGTGTGAGGATGAAACTAGAAAAACTTTGGAGAAAAAATTACTTTTAGTACTGGTCTGTTTGGCTGCTGTCGAACCTTCAGTGTGGAAAGTATTTATGTGACACAGCAACACTTTTTTTACATTTCATATGTGTTAGAATGATCTTAGGTACACTGCATTGTTGCACCAAAACTGATGAGCATTACGTTTTTGGTTTGTAATAAACAGAATAACTTGGAGATTTGTGATAAGACACCATGAATGACCAGACCCCAAAACAGCAGCAGCTACAAAACTGAAACTTCCAAAGGACAAATGCCATACAATTGTGTCATTTTAGCTTTTGCAGTATTTGAACTGTGTTTTTAATGTGCAAAATAAAATGTTCAGGTGATGCAGCCACTATGGAACACAACAACATCACACAACTATTTTTGCTTAACTATTGCTGAACAGTGATTTGTATTAAAACATGCATGCACAACTAATTCCTTCATGGGAGAAGAATTTAAAAATTGATTTGTTAAGCAGTAATTTAGTTTGTGTTCAGATTTTAATGAGCCCATGAATAGATACAAGACACTTAGATAATGCCGCACAGAAAGTTTTTTGGATGTTTTACAATTTATTTTGCTGTGATGTGTTCGGTTTCTTTTGAAGTCGGTTTACACTAATATACTTTGATTTTTGGGGGCTGTGCTCCCCCTAACACCATTTGACTCTTTTTCACGGACCATGGAGAGCCAAGGGAGGTGAGTACAATATACAGTTTATATTGTTTATAGTGAACTATTTCGTAAAGGTTATTATGGTTTCCCTTGTAAAACAATCAAATTATCATGGTGGATTACTGCATTATTGGAACTCACTTAAGATGGAAATTATGGGTTAGAGAGAAAAAGAGGGACAAGCATGTGCAAAGTATGTGAAAATGCTTACTCAGTTTTTGTAAAGAATTACTTACTAGAATGATCTATATTTTAAGATATTAAATAAATCATTGGCCGAGTAGTACAGATATTTTACTGTATCTTAACATGTAGTTCTGAATACAGACAAGCAAGCAACGTTCAACCAAAACAACACTTTTAATACTTAACCTCAAAAGCCGATTTATCAGTAATCAGTGATTGTAATTGTCAGTAAAAATAGAGAAGAGGGGAAAAAACTAAATTGTGTTTTATGTGTTTTTACAGGATCAGGATACATGACTACATTGAGGTAAGTGAGAGTCTAGATCAGAGAGAACCACCATAGTGCTTGTGCCTTTTATCAGGGTAGTCCCACATTCCTTAAATGAGGTATAAGCCTGTGTGAAATGAGACTAATGTGTTGCAGCTATACTTCTTGTCCACAAGGAGCTATTTTGGCATTTGGGAGTCAGTTTCCACTTCTCCCCAAGTTGAAATCGATGGAAATCAAGCATGTGGGAGGTAAACAAACCTCTATGAAAGTCAGTCAGGGTGTGTTCAGCACCGGGAGTTGTTTTACTCCACAGCTGACAGTTCTGGCAGCCAGAGCCTGGATAACAAGGAGCACAGCTGTGTTTCCACTCGACTCCGGCCCCTCCAATTAAACGGGGAACACATTCGGTTGGTTCACTGTGACAAGCAGATCAACTATTTTAAATGATTTTTCTGATGCAGCACATCACTGTGTTAGTTGGTGCAGTGTGTTTGTTTTTTCACCTGACAACCTGAGACTGAAAAAGACGTTTGGTCAGTTTCTCTCCATAATGACATTCCAACATGTGCTTAATCAAAACATATGAATGCTGATGTTGGACTGATATATTGGATGTTGAAAGCTGATAGTTTTGGATTTAATACAGAGGATTTAAAATGTTTTCCACAAAATTTTCCTCTGATTTTATTTTGTTGGGAAGATCTCTCAAACTGTTATTAAATTTAACTGAAACTATGTACAGCTTATTAGAAAGCCTGTAAGATTAGTAAAAACTCCACGCACATCACTACAGTATTCAAATGTACAGTAATATATAGTCAGATTGAATCAATAGTATCTAAAAGTCTGAGCTTCTTTAATCAAGCCAGGAAAGAAACTACTGTATGGGACGAAATAAAATTGTTCCTAAGTAGCCAGGAAATGTTTTTACAATATCAGATTTAAAATACATCCTTGTGAACATCTGTTGCCATCTGGGTGCGTTTAATGTGAGCTCAATGCGCAGGCATACACTGTAGCTGCTACTGGGGATTATCCACATGTGTCACATAGTGTGTGAGAATACAGTGAAGGATATATTTAATAATGAGTCCCTCCGTGCTCAGTGTGAGTTGGAAGGGCAGTAATCTTTTTGCCATACAATTAATCTGTGTGGGTTTTGTTCAGAATTATTTTTGTCTGAAGCCAATTAAATCCAGGCTCTTTCCATGTGACACTGTAGCAATTTGGGAGTTAGCAAAAAAAACCCCACATTGAGCAAGGGCTTTACCATTCACACACTCTAAACTTCTCTTAAAGGATTTTTGCTATATTCTAAGGATTGGTTTGATTAGCCGAATAGCACCACTGTTGGCAAGCGGTGCCTCAAAACCAGTGAGGATATATTTTGTCTACAAGTGCACGTCACACACTGAGTGAGCCGCCTGTTAATGACGCTGTCGGCAAAGCAGTAATGATTGTGCTAAGTGGCTAATGGGCATGTAGCTACTGACATGTTTCAGATGATACGTCATGTTTGTAGCCGACCAATGAAGATTAGTTTACACATCACCTTGGGTTCGTCCTTCACCTTCTCAAAATGATCACACACTTTGGATTTCCTGCCCGACATGTTATTAACTAGCCTGTGGAATAACCGCAGGTACCAGCCTTATGTAAATTAGGGGCCGTACACATGCAGCATCTTTAACCACCTGAAAATACAAGGTCAGGCTCTGGGTGCTACTCTTGTGCCTTTTCTGTGCAAGCTTTCAAAAGCACGGCAACAGGTTGCGTATGAGGTTGCTAAGCAACCTTAGCAAGCATCATATAGTCTGAATCCTCTTTTACGTCTGGAACCTCCCGTCTACAGCGGGCTTGAGACATGCCCTTATTGAGGACTTGGCTCAGATTCTGAAGTTACTCTCCTATCCTGAAGCCTCCCTTAAGGAATCTGATTCCGTTTGATTCGGCGGTGGGAACCTATTTACCTGTAATCCTGCTATCCTTCAAGGTGCTCTTAATAGGCCCATCATCCGTGGGACAGATGTAAAGCTCTGGGTAGCCCTGCACTGAAATGATCAACTTTTCTGTTTTCATCTGACTGAATATTTATGGAAGAAGGGAAAGATATCTGTCAGCTTTGATTTGGCAGATTCCTCATCTGAGTCTGGATTGGACTGTAGCTTGAACATGTATGGATGATGAATCTCTCCAATGCTAAAGCCAATGGGAGCCATCTTAGCAAGGCAGTGGTGGGCGGGATGCAAGGCCAGATCCAGAATTTCTCAATGAGATAGAGTAGATGTGCTTCCAGCCCCTTTTCAGAGTTGTTTTCTTTTTACTTTTTATGTGGGCAGGGCATTTTAATATACATAAAAATGTGTCTGAAGGAGGACTTTAGGAGAGTAAATGGTCTTTATTTTCCCTCACAGTTTCTCTTTTAGTGTCACCCTCTTTTTCTTTCTCTTTCCATTAGTTGTTTGCAACAAAATGTCCATCTTTCATTCCCTCTTTGCCCCGTGTCTTTCTTCTTGCCACAAGAACTGTAGCAAAACCCGAGGTAGAAATGTGGGGAATGTTGCAGAACAGACCAGGAGGATTCACTCTGCATTGTTAAAGGGCTGTTCCGCTCCGTCTCTCCTGTAAACATTCGTCAAGGGAGCAGAAACCCGATAGCTTCACTTGGCTCTGATCTGCTCTAACGACAGAGATCATAGACTGAAGGATGGAGAGATGGAGGGCAAGTGGGAAAGAGGCACAGGGTTAGACTGAAAAGTAGAAGTAGATGCTTTTCTTTTACCTTGAAGATTTGTTGAACATTTTATGTTGTCATGTCAAAATAAAATGAATGTCAGGCACATACCAGACTTAACATCAAGTAGACAGCATTAACTTTAAGTGCTCCGTAAGAATTACTTACACTGCACTTATAAAAACACCCACATTTTTAATGTATCTCAAACTGAAAGAATTTCGTCCTTCATGTTTTTAATAAAACAAAGTTATTGTTGGAGAAGGAAAGTGGAGTGGAAGTAAAAACCTAAATGTTCTGTTAACAGTCACAGGTTTAAGTGAGACAAATAAATGACAGTGGAGTCTAACCTTAAATCAAATTCTTCTTCTTCTTCAAAAAAAGTGTTTAATGTGTTTTTCTCACACACCTTGGCACTCAGAATATTATTTTATATTATTTGATCATAGTTACTAAGCCTTTTAGTTTCCTTACCTCTCCCTGTATTTTTATCTTCATTGGTTTATTATAACGTGTGAACACATAAAAATTCTAAAATTCAGGTTAATTTTAATTTCTACACTCTGATCCTCTGACAGACATATTTTTTTATGTGTGATCATTAGATTTTTTTTTTTTTTTTCCTTCATTGGGCTCCTCAGAAGCGACCATTGAACAAGCCTGGACTCGTCACATAGATCCACTGGTTTCAGGACTAGAAGGAGAGTTTTTACTGAAAACAGCTGCCCGCTGCTGCTGCAAACACTGATACATAAAGTAAATGTGGCGTAAAACCAAAACAGTGAGCTAAAAGAGGCTTAAAAAGTAAGAGCTGCAGGGTCAGTGACTATTTTTGTGAGCTTGTCACTATGTGAGCCCTTTCATGTTGCATGTAGTCACTTGATTGATTATTGATGTAAATATATTGATTAATGCAATTTTAATCTCACAGACTTGTGTCTAATAGGCTATAATGTAGTTTAAAAAGAAGATCCTGAAATTAACTCAGACAACCATGGAAAAAAACAAGGCATTCTGCTTTCAGGTGAAGAAATTGCATTATTCTTTCTGTTTATTCAGCTTGAGGAATAAATCTACAAGATTATTTCACTTGGTGAGGGATTGTTTTCAGTGGTTGTCTGAATTAATCTGAAACCTCTGGGAGTACTTTTACCTTTCTACCAAAGAGCACCTGTTGGACCAGCCATTACAGCCTAGCAGTGCTTACGTCTTCCATTGTAACCAGTGTATTCTCATAGAACGGTTCATATGATATCCTACAAATTAGTGCCTCATGAATGATATTACATCGTTAAAGTACAATTACACAATTAACGTTAAGTTACTGGTGTTAGGTTTAGGAAGAGAAACATGGTGAGGATGTACCTTAAAATTAAGTTTACTCAAAATTCACATGGTTCCGAACACGAAACTCTTAAGATAACTGACCCATTCACCACCCCAATCTGCTTCCTTACTGTACGTTCACACAAAAAGCTGCCAGAGCTGCAAAGGCATCAAGTCTAATTAATTTTCAATGGATAGTGGTAACCAGAGGCGTTTTGAGCTGCAAAAGCAATGAGCGGCAGCGTTCGAAAGTTGAAAGTTGAAGACTGGTTAACTTTATGCAAATTAGCTATGACGCGTTTGAGCTGCAAATGACCAGGCACCAATCGAAAAGTAGATGTCCATCCAGCTTGTGTGGAACCCAGACAACATCCTCGGAGACTTTTAGCTCCTACCACACATTCGTTCCTACTTCAAAACAGGCAGCAAGCTGTCAAACTGATATGTTCAGCCTGAAGTAGCGCTGGAACCTCTTCCATCTAGCTGCAGCTCCTGCACCAGCTGATGATATTCCCTGTGCTGTTCACGGCCCCGGATAATATTGTGAACCCAGACCCGACGGTGGCTACATCCACGCAGGTACCACACAGCAACACAAATTACAAGAATGTCTTCTTCCATGTTGAATCAATACAGTAGTGTGGACAAGCGCACGTACTTTTCGTACAATTTCTTTGTGTTCTGGAACGCTTGTTATTAGCGGGAATGCAGTTCATTTGCTCTCCTTACCACCAGTTTAACTAATCGCACTGTAGGCACTCGAACCCAAACCACTGACAGTGTTTCCCCTAGGTTTACAGCTTTGGGAGGGAATAACAAATAAAAAAATGTTGCTCATATTCGGTTCGGGTTCAGCCCACTTGACATGCTGCTGTGTTGTGCTACGGTGTATTCAAGTACTGGAATTTGTTATTTACGTGACAATGCCTGAACGCAACACAGGCTGTGTGTGTTTAATGTTTAATCACAGACCTATTTAGACTTTTTATCCTGTTTTCATTGTCCAAATGTGAAAGTTTCTGTACTCAGGCAAATGCACGAAGTCACATTTCTGTGCTCCAGCCAGTAACCTGCTTTGTGGCTCCTTTAAATTGAGAAGCATAATCGAGCATTCAGAATTTGACATCATGAGCGACTTGAGCTGTTTTTGCTGCCACAAACATTTTACCAGTGGCGCTGCTAGAGCGAATTCAGCTATTTTGCAGCTCTGGCAGCTTTTGGTGTGAACGTACAGTTACAAGACCGATTCGGACTGCTTCCTTGTGTACTCCCATCAGTGCATTGGCCTCATGATTGAGCCTTTTGAAATACATGGGATATGTACGAATGTGGGTGCATTATTTTTGTAGGAAAACACACAAATGGCCTGTGGGAGTATCTTATTATAACATACTTGTTTATTAGCATGATTATACCTCAGCTTGTTAAAGAAGGACAGACATGGTATGGTTTAAGATTTTAAACCTGAATTGGCCACCTGCCTAATTCTATAGTAGAATCCACCTGACCAATCTGGCTTGAGACTGCTTTGATATACAACTGAACAGCTATAACTTTTTCCTCCTATTCTTTGTGGTATAATTGCATACTCTATAACAAAAGATGATGCATTACAGGTTGCACCAATGGTATGAAATGATATACACTTCTGTCTCCTTTAAAGTGTTGTGAGCATTGTGTGGATGATGAAAGTAAATTCAAAACAATACAACAATACGTGCAGTACAAGTTCAAACTCAAACTTTAATGATTATTTTAGGTGATATTTTTTGTGAAAATGCTCCAGAAACAAACAGTTAGGCATGATTTCAAATTTAGAAAATATAAGAAATAAAAGAAATCAGTACATGAATAAATAAATAAATAAATAAATAAATAAATAAAATAATGATAAGATACACTGTTAAATTCTGACCATCTCTATCACTGTGAACCACAAATAGTCCAGCTCCACGAGACTGATTGTAGATTGAACATCCACTGATTCCTGATTCCTAGATGTAAAAACCTCGAAATGCAGAAAGACAAGTGCACTTCAACTATTCAGGTGTAACAGTTTATTTCAGGACAATTTACTGAAATAAACTGATGAATCAACGCTCTCCTCCCCTCTCTGTGCTTTGATTAAAGGGCAACTCTTGTCCTTAACCTTGGCCTTGTGTTTCACACAATTAGCACAGCTCTATACCTTTCTATTCTGCTTGAGAGCTGAATTAACCCTCACACCTTTGTGAAAAGGAGCGTTTGTTGTTTGTTTTTTTTTAATCCCTACGGAGAGGAAAAGGAGAAAAGAAAGAGTAGAAAAAACCCAGTATGTGTGTGTATTTGGGGGATTTGACATCTATAGAGAGAAAGAGAGACAGCACCTCTCCACCCTTCTCTTGTCAGTCATCGCTTGAGTCAGAAGTCGATATTAATCTACAGCTGTCCCGCTCTCAGCTAAAACAAATTCAAACACACGTCTTATGCTTCTGAGAAACAGAGCATATGGCTGAATTCGATGGTCTTTTGTTTTGAATCTCAAACAAAAGGCTCTCTTAGCACCTTCTTTCCTCCTTTTCTTTTTAGCTATTAATATCAAGGATAGGGATGGTAGGGAGATGTGCCTGCAATATCCAATGTCTACTGAATTGTCTCTAGAAGTATTTTTGATTTAAAGAATTAAAATATAACCATTGTTGAACCAGTGGGCTTAGTCAGAGGAGAGAGCTTGAGGCGATAGCACAAAGAAAACAAGGCAACTTTGGTGAGGTTGGAAACATATTCGCAGATTCAGACTTCCTGGATCAATAACTCATCAGCCAAATGTCATTAAAACACAAACAACACCTTTTTCCAACTTTAGTCTCAGGTTCTCTCCATATCACTGATTCTGTGTCCCCCTTTGCTTAACTGTGCTCTTTTTGGGGCTGTCTCCAGTTAATATTAAAGGATTAAGGAAACAGATTAACAGTTGAAGCCTCACATCAGCTTTAAATTAAGTTTTGGGAAAATTCTGCACAAAAGTGGAATGATTACAGCAAAAGAAAACCTTTTTCAGTGTCCATATGGGCAGGGTAAGCACAGGTGGAACTAATTTCATTAATGATGGCTCAGTTCCATTAAATGTCCCAGTGAGCAATGACAGTGAGTATGTTTATATGCACCAAATATTCCAGTTTTTGCCCCTATTCTGAAGAAGACAATATTCTTACTAAGCTGTTTACATGGATAATGAACATGAATATTCCACTAATACTCCAGTGAACCTGCCCTAATATGTCATTTGTTATGTCAAAATATGGAAAAATGGAACAGCTGGAGCACTTGTCATTTTGCTTTTTGCATCAGAGTAGTATTTTTTCAAAGTTTCCTACCAGTGGCAACTTGTTTGACCATGCGAACACAGCCTCTCTCTTTCATTCCTTAAACCACCTTCTTGGAAAGGTTGGTGTTGCGATAGGCTATTTCTCGCAAAACCAAAAAAGTTGTTAATATCCATGTCTTTCATAATGTTTTAAAGTAGGTGTGCTTCTCCTTCTGATCAGAAATGTTAGCTTTTCCTTTGGGCATATATCTGTACTCCAGCCTTGCAACCTGTTGGGGAGTTGGTTTTTGTAAAAGGCATCCATGACAACACAGAGCCGGCTGTAAATAGGCAAGAGACCGTGTGTTGCAAACTGTTGTAAACCCCCCTGATAAGACACATATCCTGCGTGCACTGAATACATGTCCAAAGAATTCTATTGAAACCTGAATGATATCACCATATCCTGCATGTTGTAATCGTAAAAGGCTACATTCGGAAAAAAGGCTTCATTTGAAACATCCAGTCAGAATATGCTGTTTACATAACCAACATCAACTCCACTATCTTTGAATCTTATGAATGTCACTGCCCGCATACTTCCGTATGTCCTTTATGTTGGCATAGGTACCTCCACTAGATAGCACTAGAGGTCAGAAGTTTCTGACAACATCAAACATGGTGACGGTAGAGGATGTCGCAGTAACGTACCTTTGAACAGAGGCAGCATTGTAGACGGCCATGATCTGTGAGGCTATTATAATATAATACATGGTGACATGGACAGAGAATTCTTTTCACTATATTACTGATACATTCTGTTCCGCCATTTTTAAAATGTCTGTGACGGTTGTATCTTGTTTGAACTGTGCTACTGTCCCCATGACCTCTGGTGGTGCTGCTCCATTTTGTCTGTATTCGTAAGCTTTCAGAAAACATTCATAAATACGTACAAAATGAACGTAGAGTACAGACAGAAGGCTTGGCGTGTCCGTATATGTATCTAACGTTGAGCATAAATTAGTTACAAGACTAATGCAATGGAACATTTCTTATTTCGCAGCTTTGGCCCCTCGCTTCACTTCCTTGTATCTTTGTCTCACATCCTTGCTGGGAGGAGCTAAGATGCAAGGAGGAGATGGGAGTGAGGGAAGCAAGGAGATAGTGTAATGAAAAACAACCAGTGTGACAGCATGCACAATACAAGAACTCTGAAACTAGTTCACCCAAATGGAAGGCAGGTGTTTTGATGTCATCAGTTACACCTGTGCTTTTCCTGTTTTGACATGCTACAGTGCTGCTGAAAAGGTCTCTTGCCCTTGGTCTCATGAACAACCGAATGATTTTGGGTAGAACTTTAAGTCAATAAGTTGATATTTGTGTTGTGAGCGTGCTGATCCTCTTAAAGGATGAAAAATATTGAAATCCAACCACCACTCATTAAAGCAGGAGCTACTGTAGAGGATTTAACAAACAACTGTTCAATGAACAATAAATTTACCCGTAAACAAACAGTGTTGTTGCCTTTTCCCAGTGATGCAACACAATAAATGTGACACTAACTTGGGGAAAACATACCGTTCAGTCCAGAGTTGTATTTATACTCCTGGTAATACCAAAATACAACAAATATTTCCGAAGGTATCAAAACTGTAGCATCCTGGATGTACTAGCTCCTAGCTAAGTGTGTCCTAATTTCAGTTTTAGCAACTTCTGTAAACTTTTGGACCACTGAGAGCTGAGTGATTGCAGCCAGTTTGCAAATGTGGCAACACAAAAAGCCAAAGATTTTATCAGTCAAGAGTCATAGATTGAATTAAGAACAAAAGGGAAAGATTTATCTACTTTTGCAAAAATATTCAGCCCTGGTGTGAAGGTTTTTATTATAACCCACACAATCGTTTAAATGGCTTTTAACAAACAGCATTAATGTAAATGATGTACCCATACTGCAGATTATTTTGGTCCATGTTTGATGTAATGACACCTTTGCTTCTGAAGAACTGGTCACATACCTGCAATATTATCTCCAGGGATTAAAAATTGAGAAGACCCTCATTGTCCTTTTTAAAAAGGATCATGAAGGTCCTCTCAATCTCTGATCTCAAGAGATAAAACTGCAGGTACAGGACCAAATCCTCAAAATATAAAGTGTCACAACATTAAACATGGACCAAAATAATCTAGCTCTTGTGGATGGTGTGCTAGAAATGAGCAGAAACTAGAGTTTCACAAAGCAATAAAATAATTGGTGGTCACTTGTGTTCACTGACTAGCTTTTTTTCCTCAGGGTCAAAAGCTATCAGGGGTCCATCGGTGGACTTGTATTATGACCGACTCTTGAACTTTGGCATGTTGGATTTAATGCAAACTCTCAAAAGCTTACTGTTCCATCCATCTAACTGAAACTGTTTTTTATGTCAAGGAAAACAATTTTCGGAGAGTAGGATAAACACTTTTTCCGGGCTATTTTCTTTAAGTTGTGATCACTTAAAATGCGACATTATCGAATTTTCATACTGCTGCGTTCTGCAAGCTCTGGTCTCCTCATCAAATGCAATTTGGGGTTTGGTGTCTTGATCAAGGACACTTCCACATGCGGACAGAAATTTCCAGGGCTTAAACCACCAACCTTCAAACTAATGGACAACAGCCCATTTTCCAATTTGAGCAACACTACTTATGGACTCATTTTGGAGAAGATGTCAACGATTGTGCACACAGCAGTACTCACGGTCAGTGGAGGAATGTGACTATAACTGCGTTAATTCAAGCACTGTACTTTAGTATCAAATAGCAACAGAAGCTGTATCAGGCTGTAGCTGCAAAGACAATATTTAAAAGCAAGATAATGAATTAGATTTTAGTCTTTTTACTTAGGACTAGTGAGAACAAGAAAAAGATTTTTGAAGTGAGCAGAGTTGTTCCATGTAAGTATAAAGAAAAACTCATACCTACACACATACAGTAACAAATGACTTTTTCACAGAAGTGTGTGTCCTCTGCTCCCTTCGTGTGTGTCATGCCCGTTTTCCTAGTAGGGCAGGATCCAGCTCACTTTTACACTCCCTTTATTAAGTTCAGGCTCGAATCCTGCACTGTGGTAAGGTGTATGCATGTGTGTGTGCAGCCTGGTCTCACAGAAACACATGAAATGACCATGACCTTTTAATACCACATTTCCTGGTTGTAGCACGTAATGTGTTAAAATTACATGTTTGCACCATGAAAACAAAGTCAGCTATTTGTTTTCTTTGTGTTTTGGCCAAGCTGTGGCCAAATGCAGACTCCAGTAGACAAAAATTGTGGCATTACATCCCACCTGGGATGAAGAGGTTTAAGTCAGTAAATGAAGTAAGTTGAATTTGTTTTTAAAAAAATGTTGTGTGTGTGTGTGTTTTACCTAAACAGGTGCTTTGTCCTCAGATGTGGGAGCTTGCAAACCAGTGAAAGTGATTGTGGGGTCCTCAGAAGTGTTTCAAATCAGCTCAAGACTTGGATGGTTTGATGTTAGCCTTTTGGTTTTACTGCCTAGTTGTGACATAAAGCCAGGCACGGCATTGTGGGTGGGCCTTGCAGGCCTGGTCCCGCCCACTTGTACAACTGTCCCAAATGACTGGGAGGACATAAATTCTCTTAACTTTTATTTTTAAGTAGTTTAAATACACTTTTAAGACAAAAAACCTTTCTAAAAAAGTACAAGACAACATTTTTTATGTTACCATCATGGCCATTTTACATTGACACATGACAGCACCCATTGGCCTTCCCAATCTGGGAGTGTACTCCAGGGGTTGTCCTGGGGTGAAACCAAACAGAATGGAGGGGACACTTAATTTTTATAGGCAGTAACCCAACAAAAACAAGCACAAAACTCAAACATACCCTGGACTTTCACCCATTAGGCCGCTGTTTGTTTCCCCTGTGAAACCAAAAGTAAATCGAGTTAGTTTAATAACAATGTAGTGTGCTAGTATGTGTAGTATGCCACGCTGGTGACATGTCATGTGACGTAACATTAGGCTAGCAAATATAGTTATTTCAAGCCAAACCATGTTTTTTTTCTACACCTAACTACGTGCTTTTGTTGCCTAAACCTGAGGAAGTAAACCTAAAACAAGGATTTTTACCATCACTCTAACCTAATTTTGAAAACAGACAGAGGTACCTACAGTGTCAAAGTCAGATGTTAAGGCCACAGACCAAGTGTTGGTGATGAGTTTGCAGTGAGAATGTGTTGGGTATTTCCTTATATAGAATTAAAATGTTGGTGTTCTAAATTAATGAATGTATAAGTTTAATGTTACACAATCTACAGCAAAAAAGAAAAACGATTAACACTTTCCTTTTTACACAATTTAATGCATTTATGCTGCAGACTGTCAGGTAAATAACAAGCTGTCTCGGCAGTGAAAGTGTTTTAGAAAAATAATTTTAAAGTGTCATAATCTACCAGATGCGCTAATCGCCTTGCACATCACAATGTCAGTCATTTCTGTTTAAGTGAAATAGTCAAAGGAAGGCAATATTAGTTTCTGTAATTACTGTAAAAGGCCCAGCCAAAATTAATATCTGGTTGTAAGAACCAGATATTATGAATCAGAGGACCTCAGTTGCACAACCATCAGACAAGCTCAAAAGGACAGAGAAAAATGGTCAAATCTCTGCGTGGTTTTGTTCCCTTCTGCTGCTGTGTAGTAGCTAGTCTTTAAGAGTCTCTTGCTGCTTTTCTTCCCTTTAAGGCAGTAAAAGATTGAGGTATGCACATAAGGAGAGGTTCTTTGCAGGAGCATTTTGATATGGTATACTCAGGGACTTTGTTAATTTTAACAGGGAGTTCTACACTACTATAATAAAGTCATTCTGGCATTGCCTCTTGCGTTGAGTTTTATGAGAGAAGCAAACACTGGCATGGGTTTTAAGCAGTATACAGAAAATCCTTAAACTAATTCACAATAAAATAGGGTTTATATAGTGTATACATTAGGTTTTTAATAGCGTGGATGTGAGTATAAGTAAATAACAAGTGAAGGTAGAATGGAGCGTGGGATGGTTTGCTGCGGCATCTGCAGTGGTGTGGGCATTGTGCTGGAATGTTGTGGTGAAGAGGGAACTGAGCCAGAGGGCAAAGCTTTCAATTACTGGTCTATCTACATCCAAACCCTCACCTATGGTCATGAGTTTTGGGTAGTGACCGTAAGAATAAAATCACAAATACGAGCGCACGAAATGTGTTTCCTCCATGGGGTGGCTGGGCTCAGCCTTAGAGATAGGGTAAGGAGCTCGGACATCTGGAGGGAGCTCAGAGTAGAGCTGCTGCTCCTTTGCGTTGAACGACACCAGTTGAGGTGGTTTGGGCATCTGATCAGGATGCCTCCTGGGTGCCTCCAGTTGAGGTGTCCAGGGCATGCCCAACTGGTAGGAGGCCCCGGGGCAGACCCAGAACACGCTGGAGGGATTATATATCTTGTCTGGCCTGGAAACACCATGGGATCCTCCAGGAGGAGCTAGAAAGCATTGCCAGGAAGAGGGAGGCCTGGGGTACTTTGCTTAGCCTGCTGCCCCCGCGACCTGGCCTCGGATAAGCAGTTGAAAATGGATGATGGATGAATAAATAAGTTTGTTTATAAATGTGAAATACATACACATACATACAAATTTAATGCTTTTGCCTCATTTTGCCACTCTTTTTTATCTGCTAGGGTAATGTCTGATATCAACCCACTACAGGATCACTTCTGTTGTTACCAGATCTCACAAGAGATGGTCTCAAACAAGTTAATTTTCTCCTGATTTGAGAAATGGCATATGAAAAATTTTCAGAAGATATTTGGCTTACTTTGGTGACTGTGGGGTGAAAGAGTCGGTTATAAACTGTGAGAAGTAAATATATTTCTCTCATTGGAGTGAAGAGACTCAGGGCCTGCCGTTAGTTTCCGAAAGGGATTGGGGCAGTAACAACACCCATGTGACAGATGCAGGAAATGACTCAGGAGTGCGTTGTCTCCTTTCTGAACCATCTCTGGCTCAACCGACATTGCTTGATCTATATGTGTAAGTGATGAAAGTATCTTTATAGAACAACATGTAATATAGTCTTCTTGATTTTTTCAGATTTTAATATCAAATGCAGATAATATCAGTACACAAAAGTGTGAATAAATACTGAGAAATAAAATGCTAAAAGCTCCCATTAATGACCCAGTTTCATGCTAAATTTGTTGGGGTTAACTGGAAATGGTCTCTAGTTTGATGAGAGTAATTGTTACATATATAACTAAAATTGTTATGTTTTTTTTGTGTGTTTATTTTGTTCTTTTGCTTTGTTTTGTATAATTCATTAAAAAACAAAGGTTGTGGTTCCAGGGGGGAAATTAAATTGAACTCTGGTATGTGGTCTCATGCACACATTTACACAAGCACACATACACCAAGGTGGGAAACTAGCACCCGCCAAATGCTGGTTTAACATGAAGTTGCTGATAAATTTAAGACACAAAATAATAATTTACCATTGACTTTATCGAATTTGAACGTATCTGTCAATGGCTGGTCGATGTTCACATCTTAAAAGTTTAATTTTCCATCCTGGCGCACACCTATTCACACACACGCACACAGCTTGTCATGTTAACAGGCAAGCACATCTTAATTTTCAATTATGATGAATTAACGTTACCTCCAACTGTGCATATTTACTCTAACTTACCTTAATTCTTTTGTAGCTCGCAACAGATTTTGATACAACAGTCTCTATCACGGTGAGTTGTCTGGTCTTTGGTCCGCTAGTTTCAGCCATTCTCCGAATATGTTTCACAGTAGAAAAGTGTTTGTCAATCAGTGATTTGACATGATATGACAGTATTGCACGGGGTGCAAAACAATTTACCTCCACTTTCATGAAGAACATCAGGGAATTGTTTAGCACAGCATTCTTTAGCAGTAATTTTTGTTGGTAAATGTGAGACATTAGAATCGCACATATCTGCATCTTCAAACCATAAACAAGGACATGAATTCAGTGACATATTTCCATTACGTTTGTGCGGGGTACTGCTGTGATTGGTAGAGCTCACAGAAGGCTGGTCAAAATTGCGGCAGGTTGCAATGATTTGGTTGAATTTGCGTTAATTGTTAAGATCGCGAATTCCTGGTGGGACTGATTTATCTTATTTTATGTTGTGTTCCATTTTCCTCGGAAGTTGGAGGTCAAAGCTGGGAATGATGTCACAGCCGAGTTGATTGCATGCCAGTACAACAAGTCAAAAAATGGAGATGGTAGTGATACCAGTTCTAGCCATTGTTAGCAGTTGATAACAGCCCATTAGGTTGTATTTTGCACATAAAAACACTGTAGCAACATGTCTACAGATGGAAGACGGACGGGACTGTGTGTATAATAATGAGACACAAACAAGACAGAAGCTTAAAATTATAGATTTTTTTTAACATTCTCTTTTGATACTTATGTTATTCACCTTGTTAAAATTTACCAACATAAGTTACTATCGACCAATCCCAATCAGTAGCACACTGGATAAACATCAGAGTGAGAAACATTGCATAAATTCCAAACTATGATTCCTCTATTATCCTATCCTTTTCAAGCTCAAGAAACTGCTGCATATGATTAATATAAATCTGAAGAGTTGAATGTAAAATAGTGGTCAAACAGTGACTAACATTCTTGGATAATCTCATGTTTTGGAATTGTTTCCAGTAACTTCAACAGTGTGTATTTACACAAAACTTTAGTTCAGTCTTAGTTTGAGTGGAACTCTTTGGGTACTCTGAGAGAGAAACCTAAATAAAGATCCATATCTGCCTAGCAACAGGGACAGGCCCCCACAACTATAGCAGTAAAATATATATTTTTAGTTCCTTGCACCATTCTGGCTCCAGTGAAAGTGGTGGACCTCATAAAGAAATCAAAGATTGTGGTCCACCTTAAGTAATAAAGACAAGCATGTGTGTGTGTGTGTGTGTGCGCGCGCAAGTGCAAGCAGGAGTGTGTTCACTGAGTTGAAGAGCAGTTGTCGTTGACAGCTGCATGGGAGTAGGGAGAGAAAGAGTCAAGTGGCTCCAAATAGCCGTCATACTCCTCATTCATCAGGGGAACCCCTCCCCTCTTTCTCTAACTTTCAGCAGTCATTGGTGGGAAGTTTACATTTCTTTTGTTGACACAGTCATTGCAAGGTTTTTTTAATCTCTGCTTTCACCATAAAATGATATCTCATAAATACCCAGAACAAAGAGATTAGCACAGTCCTTTCCAGTCTGCAGGTAGTATTATTCTGCTGCTGATGTGGACACACTCTCTGTTTACCCGGTTTAGCCCATCAAACAATTTTTAAATTAAACAGAAGTTGATGACACTCGACATTGATGGTCGTTCTTCAACTGCTGCAGCTTTTCAAACGTTCATTGTTAAAATTCCAGCAACACAGAATATTCCTAACACCTGAGGTCGTTTTATCGACAGCAGTATGCATTTCTTGGTTTGTTGTGACATCAGTTGTGTCGGTAATATGACCAAAGTAAGCAGGTGTGTGTACAGTTTGAATAACATTTAAATTAGGGCTGCTATTAATCATTTTATTCATAATTAATTAATCCATTATTTTTTTAAATTGCATCATTCATTGTTTAATATATGACCTGGAACAATGGGATAAAAATGTCCGTCGTAAATTCCCAGAGCCCAAGGTGACATCTTTAAATTGCTTGTTTTGTATAATCACCAGTCCAAAACCGAAATTTGACTTTCAAATCACCAAGTCCATGCTTACATCCCAATCAGTGTAACATCTTACTGAGACAAGTGTGTCCCAATTCCATACTTCATATAAACAGTATCCGTATGTTCAACTGCCATACAAATGGACATGGTACACTGTGAGCTTGGATGAGAAATCAGTATGCTGAGCTGTACTAGCAGGAACACAGTTAGCATGTGCCCTAATGGACAGTAGTCAAACTGACTTTTCCACTTTTAATTAAATTTCACAAAGAGAAAAACAAAGACTTTGTCATTTTTTCCTGTTTTTTTTTTTTTTTAAACAGTTTTGCTGTGGCTGTCTCACCAGTGTATTTTATTTTCTGCAGCTGTCAGCAGCTCCCCTGTTTCCTTTGTGCATTGCATTGAAGGACAATAATGTACATCAACTGTACACTTGTAAATCAAGAGGTTCGTAGACAACTTTGTATGCGTACTGAGTTTTGAGTAGTTTATCTTCTTTTAATAAGTTTAAAACCTGCTTGGATTTTGTACACAGTATGTAATGGAGACACAGCTTAAGTTGTTTGCAGCTGTTGAAATCATAACTTAAATATCTTTTGTTATCAGTCAAAACTTTTTAATTTAATGTTTACAGTGCCGTAAAGTACTGACAGTGGTTTTTTTTTGCTTTTTTTTTTCAGTTGACATTGAAACAATACTCCATGTAAACCAAAGTGTTTGGACTCCTTCTGCCCTCGCAGTGGGCCAGATTCTTGCTGTGCGGCCTCCTCATCACCAACACGGCCTGTCCTCCAGCCATAACACTCCCAGTGTCTGTTGCCCAGTTGTCCCAGTGAGGCAGGTCCTGCCAAGTCCTTCAGGCGCTTGTCTTTGGAGTTCAACAACACATGTCTCTGTCCGTCTGTCCCCAGACTTTTTCCAGTTTAGGAATGTTGTCCTTGCCTGTTACAGAAGCACAAAGAGTCTTGTCTTTGTCCACATCCGTCAAGATCAGATTCTCTCTCTCCTCTGCGAGTCCGCTTTTGTTTCCACGCTCGTTTTGTATCCACACTGTCGGCATTCAGCTCAGCAGGGCTGCGCTGCTGCTGCACAGTCCGCCGTAGCACCGAGCTGCAAGTAGACCAGAAGCAGTTACACAAAACTGCCGTCTGACTGATTTTCAGTTTCTCTGTCAGTCATCCAATAACAGCAGAGCAACAGAGTAGAGCAGGAGTGAAGCAAAGAGGCTACAGCTGAAGTAGGAGTGAAGCAGGAGGGGAAGAGTCTCAGCAGTCTCTAAAACCAATACAAATCCTTGCTCTTATCCTGTGCCTGCAGACCTGAGAGTTGAGGAAAGAAAGGAGGAAAAGAATAGCCAGTGGAAGAAAAGAAAAGCAAGAAAAGGGAGATTAGAAAAAGAAGCGCAAATGTCTCATTGATAAAAGCGGTCGGAATTGCCCGAGGCAAAGAGGGGATGAAAGCAAGACAGCAACAGAAAAGGAAGTTGACAGCTGGTGTTAAGGTGCTGATTGACAGTCACTTTGTTGATTCAAACCACTTGTGGTAAGTTGATCTGAGGCAGGGAAAAAAATCTTCATTTAAATCTGATTTTCACACTTTCAAATTGTTACTTTGCTACATGGTCATACTGAATGTCTTCAATGCTGCTTTCATTTAAACACTTCAACAACAATAATTAATTCTCTGAATGGTTGTGCATTTGACAGTCAGGTGTTCGCCCAAACTAGCGGGACATTTTCAGTGTGATGTAATAAGGAAGAGAAAAAATGCATCTAACGCTATCAGTGATGACCGATACCATCTTAACCTTGATGTTGCTATCTGCAAAGCTTTTGCTCTTTTTTTCGCTGGTAATTTTCACATCTGTTGAAGACAAAGTGACCGCACACTAAGCTTCAATCATTTTAATGCTTCCATCACACTTGTTTGTTCTCTTGAGAATGTGTAAATGATGGTTATACAGTAAAATCGTTCATTTACTAGACAACTCTTTTTAAAAAAAATATCTAATCACAGTTCTAGCTTGTGATTTATCACTACAATTAAATTTATCTTTAAAATTTACTTCCGCGGCACAAATGAAACATAGCCTGGAAACGTACAAAATCATAGATTTTTGTCCAGCTCAATCACGGATTATACCATCGGATGGAAGTCAAAGCAAATCCAGTTCCAACACCTGACACTTGTTTGATATTGGTAATCTACCAACATAAGTTACCAGGGTTGGGGAATCCCAATGAGAAGCGCATCGGATACCAGAAAACATCAGATAAATTCCAGACTGTGATTCCATTTGTTCTGCTGCGTATCTGAAAATTAATGGCATCTCATGAAATCAATTTAAAACAGTGACATAAAACCTCATGTTTTGGGGATGGTTCAAATAATTTCCACAGTTCATTTAAAAAGAGAATTGATTCATAGTTACACTTATCTGATTTTGAGTGATCTCACCTGACTAAATGATATAATCTACAAGAGTAAAACCAGAGCAGTGCTCCAGCAAAATTGTTTTTAATATCTCAAATATTCTCCAAATATCCTGAGTATACACTGTGAATGATTGCAAGGTATTGCAATTGCTACAGTGTATCTGCTCAGTGATGGATTCCATGGTCAATGGGACAAGATTTATCTACAATATAAAAATATAAAATCTTCTTTACTCGTTCAACCTTTTTGTCTTGTAACCCTTTAAAACAAAGTTTAGTCAATTTGTTAACCTCTTGTAGATGTTGTTGCCAAAAACCTTGTATATCAATGTAATTGTTAGGAGATAGGGTTGCTCAGCACATATAATATTTAATTTTTTACATTTACAATGTTTTCTGCTAACATTGTTAGGAAAATTAATGTATCTGACAAGTTGGAAAAATGTTATTGAACATATCAGTAAAATATTAACTTCACAGATTTCATCTGTTTTCTGCCTAAATATATCTTACTTTACAATACAATATCCGCTTGTAGTGAAAATTGCATTATTAAACTTTTTAACAGTTACATTTATGCATTAACAGCATTTGGTTAAGATTAGAGAAAGTTTGTTGTTTGGTTTAAAACATAAAAGTTTACCCACATTTGATTCATTAGACATGGTTTATTAATATTTAACTGAAACCAGACTTTTCCTATTGTTAACTAAAGTGCGTTTGTTGCCTAAACCTAACCACAGACGAGAATCTGGATGTGAACTTTGGTCTCTCGAGCAATAGTCCTACACTTACATTTGACAGCAAAACTAAATTGGGAAAACAGCTCGTTACTTTGTAAGTGTAATTTGTAGCAGACATGGTTGGCTGAGCCGAGCTGAGAACACTTAAGACAAAGCGTGATTTTCATTTCTCCAATATTTCACATAAGAAAGAATTACAGTATATAAGCTGACAAGAATGTCAGAATTTTGTGAACAACGAGTAAGCAGTGACCGAGACAAACTTACTTTTCAGAGTTTCAGGTTTAAGATTTTTGATTGGAATTGGCTGATGGCTTGTCAGGTCTCTACATTACCTTCTTCCACCAAAATTACCGTGTGTATGCTTGTTTGTTAAACGTTGGAAACCTGTTAAAACAGACCAGAGAGAGTATTTTCTGGTGTCTTACATTCGATGTCGTGAATGTGCCAGAAAAAAAGGTTAGTAAACAGCATAAGGCAGCATGGAGGCCAGTGAAAATAGTATGGTGGTAACTTCTTTTTTATATCTCATATTTATTCAGTCACTCTCTCAAACTTGTTGCCATCTAATTTTAGCACAATGTTCGAGTGCTGCTTGGACGAAGTGTCTGCCCATCATTGTACCATGCTGACAAAGGGTCTAAAATTATTGTGTCCACCCAGGTGTTGTATTTCTATCACTGCTGATCAGAGCCGATTAGATATGGAGCCGTCAAACACTCGTGACTACCGCGAGTCATTTGTCCCAGGAGTGAATGTTGATTGTAACCTTTTCCATGAATACAAAGGCTAGATGTTAGTGGGTGTTAGTGGGGAATGAGGCTTTAAACAGATCTAAGATGCTAAAAGACAGTCATTGAAGAAAATTACAAGAATAAACTCAATAGACTATCAGCCAAGAACTTTTCTTGACCAAACTCTGGTGTTTGATTAGATTGAAACTCTCACAGTGGCATGACGCAGAAAACCATATGTTTTATCATACGTTTGAATGACAACAGATGGTGTCATTCTGTTTCTCCACAATTTTACTATTGTTAATTTTGTCTACTCTGTCCATGCATGTCTATCCACCTTTGTTTTAAGCTTTTCCTCATTTGAAGGTTAGATTATGTGCTGCACAGATTGATTTTGGGTAACGTTTAATGTTAAAAATTGACAGTACCTGTGTCCATGTTGAGTCCAATCTCTGCTCCGGCTCCAGCGAAAGCGCCACTCCAGGTTGAACCCGTCCCCGACTCCCCCTTCCCTCCCAGGTCACAGGGCGAGGCGCTGGGTCCGGGTACTGAGCTGCCGGATGTCAAACGGTGATGAGGCCTCACAGATGGCACCAACAGAGAGCCGTAACGCGAGTCGAACGGCGAGCCGTACATCTCGTGAACCCCTGGACGTGGGTATGCTGAACCCTGGCTGCCTATAGCGCCCCCTAGTGAGTAAGGATGATGATGGTGATGGTGGTGGTGATGGGTTGGGTGCCAGGAGTCGGGGCTGGGCTGATGGAGGTGGCTGTGCAGGGAGGCGGAGGAATACGGGTCCCCAGGGAAGGGGAGCTCTGTGTGGGGAGCTGACAGAGCACTGCCCAGCGTGGAGGAGACCGAAGGCTGGTAGGAGCTGTTCCAGAAAGACGGAGGGAAACTTCTGTGGCTCATAGGGAATGATCCATCTGGGAAGACAGAAATTCACACTGGTACGTTATAAAGTAAGCTGGTTTACTTTTCCTTGAAATAGCTATCGAGTTCGCCTAAAGTAACTCATTGTTTAAGTTAGAATTTTAGGCTGAAGGTTCAGTCCTGACCTAGCAACAGTTTGAAAAGAAATTCTTTTCACAAGGTCCTCTTATTTTCTCCGAAGCTTTCAGCCATATATTGTGGACGTAATACCTCATTTCAAAACAGTTCCTCGTTACGAGATAATTCATCTCTCTGCATAACTAATCAAGGCTGAACTATTAGTCGACTCATATATGACTATATGACTATATTTGACTGAAATAATTGGCAGCTTTTTTGATAACTGATTGAAAAATGCTGGTTATATTGTTACATTTAATCATAAATAGATTATTTTGATGTATTTCGACTGTTGGTGAAAAAATCTTGCAATTTGAAGGTGGGGAAAATTGTGATTAGTATTTCTCATAATTCTTTGACAACTTTAGACAAAACAATTAATCACTAAAGTCGGAAAATAACCCCCAGATTAGTGGATAATGAAAATAGTTATTAGTTGCAGCCACAGAAATAATCAACACAATTTTAAGGTCATGTTTTGTAAATGCAGAGATTTCGAAAGAGAGAGCATACTGCATATCCACATGCAAACTAATAGCTTCAATGGCTTGGCAAAAAAGGGTCTCTGTTCCAAAATTGGGCAAAGTTTTTAAACTCAATTAATAACAGCAGTTATTGAGAAAAACCCTGCCAACCACTGCAAAAAATGTGAGGTCGTTTTTACCTTTTTTGTGTCTGATTGAATGCAAAAGTCGTTAGGTTACGCAAAGGTGCTGGAGTTGAGAAATAGCCGTGAAAGGATATGAAATAAAAAGCAAGTTGGCTGTTAATTAAGGGGTACTGATTTGTTTTTGATTCACTAAAAAAAAAATTGGAAAGACCTATAAAGACATTAATTATCTTCTGTATTAGTTTTATCATCCCATTATATTTATGGAAATGGCTGCGCTTGAACGTTGGGATATGGTTTTATTAAAGCACCCTGTAAACTGTAGCTGAGCATCAGCAGTGTTATGTGCAACAGTATGAAGTTTGTGATAACGGCAATGACACTAAAAAGAATGTTAAAGAAAATTCCTGGGAAATACTGTCGTGAAAATTAATTCATATACCCTTTAGATATAACTAAAAATATGTAGCACTCCAAATGATGAGAAATAAATTAACCAAAATAAGTATAGACAAATAATCCGGTTTGAATCACTCAATAACTAAAAAATGTTTAAAATATCATACCTTTCTCTGCGTTCCATAAAAAAGAATCTTCCTTATAGCAACATTTCTCCACATTCTATAACATATTTGCCATGTGTCATTTTCAGTAACTCACTATTTGACTTTACATTTCCTTCAAGCACAAAGTCAGAGGTGGAACAAACGGCCAGCTGAGTAACAGCCACCACAATACACAAAAACTGAGGACTGTAAGATGTCATCTTTCTCCAGCTGGTATGATACCACATATTTATAGATGTCATCTAACACTATAGAAACAACACGGTTTAATTGATCACGCTCAGTATTACAATGGATGGGAAACCCTTAAACTCAGCTCAGTCCAGTGTGACATTTTGATTTGATTTCACACAAATTTAAATGCAGTCGTATACAGATTCAATCTGGTTTCAGGGGAGAGTTTTAGTATCCCAAAATATTCCAAAAGCCATCTCTTTTAAGGTCAAATTAAAATGCACTGAATAGGAGAGCAAAATTAGAAATCAACAACTTCAGATCAAACGTGCAACGGCCATCAAAGACCAACATCAGTGCAACTCTGCAGCAAAAAGTGAAGATTTTAATGTCAGATCTGACCGAGGCAAGTAAAGAAAAACACCACCAGTCATATCTATCTTACTTATATCTTTGCATGACAATATTAAGCCAAATGTTACCTGGTGGAAATGTGAGACAAAGGCAAAGTGACTTGATCCTGGGAAGTGATTTTAGCCGTCAACAGGCTCAGTCCCACAATATCATAATCATTAAAAAATCAAACACACAACAGCAGGAAACAAAATAGCGCACAGCTTTAGCACAAACACACCATAATCTCCCCAGTGCAAAGCATTTTATAAGTTTTACCGGTGAAATTTAGAGTCCCAATGATGGTCAGAATTGTCTTTCAGTAGTTTTCCCACACTGACGGACAACACTTACACACACATACAAAGACACACACACCTCTTACGGCCTTGTGGCTGCTTGAGGCAGGGTATGAAGTTGTGTGGCTGAGGGCTCGGCTGAAGTGTTCGTCCACCACGGCGCTGATGTCTCCCTGGAAGTAAGTGAAGAGGACGCAGCGGGAGCTCAGGTACTCGGCTCCCGGCGGCAGCTCCTTGTCTTCCTCTTTGATCGCTAGGGGGCCGAGCCGGCTGCCGCTGTCCTGGGGATCTTGCATTTTGGTATACAAGGCCAGTTTCTAAGAAATCACATGCAGATTTATATATGTGTCATGAAACTGTGTGTCCCGTCAGGCAAAGATGCACAGATATTTGTGAGAATTTTAGATACTGTAAAGACCTAAATCAGTATGTGACAACTGACCTCTTAACCCCTAGCTTTTTTTTTTTTCTTTTTCAAGACACAGCAGGTGTGTGGCAGGACATAAATCCACCTAAAGTCTTTTCTATCTATTTATGTACAAACTGACATGGGTGATGATAAGCTAATATGTTAACCCAAGGGTGTGGCTTCTCTAAAAAATTAAAAGTATGTTGATATTGGCAGCTTTTAATGTCAGTGTCAGTTACACATAGTAGTTCCCCTGTCTTTTAATTTTTCACTGTATGATTGTATAAAATTGCAGTACATGGATATGCTGTTATGTAGCGTACTATGGATGTTTTAACATATAACTTTACGCCCCACTGCTACTGCACAAGATGATGTAAAACCCTACAAAGTGTTTCATTGTCACCTTACTTTTTATTTCCTTATATAGGCTAATGAACAGAGAGAAAAAAATCCAGATTGTGGTGCTTAAATTATTTGGATATAAAATTACTTTAAGTTACAGTGAAACATGGAACTTTAAAAGTAAAAAACAAATATTTTGATATGACAAAACAACTGATAATAATAATCTTGTGTAATCTTGCGGTGTAGTGTGGGTGAACTGGCTGATCCAGAGCCTGTTTAGGTGACACACAAAGTGAGTTTTGGCACTATGTGAAATATGCCTGGATGTTGACTGAGAGGTTTTAAGAGAGTGAAAAAAGAGCTTTAACAGGTCTGGAAAGGCCTCACAAAAACCTGCTGCGCTCAGACTGCTCACGGGAATGAAGTCTGTCACAACTGTGACATGAAAAAATGAAATGAATAGGTCCATATTATGTTTTTATTTTGCAATTAATGCTACAATTGTGCTATAAAAACCGGTATCAACAAGAAAAACTTGGCAAAAAAATGGGTTTTAACCCTAACTGCTGGGCTTTACTCACTCTACAGTGTAACATTAAGAAGAAATTAGATTTAGATTGAGCTGTTTGTAATTTATGGTGGATTAGTTATGACCACAAACCAAAGAGCCAAGCTCTACAAAATTATAAAATTCTTAAGGGAAAAACTTAAAAAAAAACTTTTTTAATTCTTGTATACAAACTCAGGAAACGTTTTAATGCACGAAATCTTCCAGTTTCGACTTGAATAAAGCTCTTTTTTATTTTTAAAAAGGTAATAACTTATTTTATTTGTACTTGAAACTCACTAAGATTAGCCTTAAGAGAAGGAACAATCTTTTCACCCTCGTGTGAAGTTGAAGACTCATAAATTAGATAAATATCCAAATAAATGCAAACAAAGTGAGCCGAAGACGCGAAACAAAGTTTAACATTCGCTTTAAATGTAAAGCTTTACGCACTGGATGAGTTCCTCTCCGCAAGTTGCGCATAGTCCATGGCTCCTTTTTATGTTGTTATGATTTACTAAAGGCTATATTTACAGCGATTTATAGGATATAAAGTGATGTTAATGACTGTTGGAGTTGAATAATTAAGTTTTATAAATATATAATCCATAGTTTATGACAGTGTGGACAGTAGTTGCAGCATAATCTCGTCTATGGGTATGTAATTAAATTTTAGTTGGAGTTTTAATTCACAACAAATATTAAAGTTTTCGGTACATTCACAGTGCCGATATAAGAAGTGAATTAGCTGTTTAAAAATCAGTTTATAAAGAGTATGTGATCCATACCTGGTGGTGATAGGGACTGTAGGAGCTGAAATAAGGTTGAGGACCAAACACTTGGTACATCACATCCAGGCAGCTCATGGCGAAGAAATCACGGAGAAGAACCAAGCTTCATTTAGAGAGCAGGTCTGTGCAGACGGAGAGGAAACGGTAATCCCGGCGGTGGAGGACACAGTGGACAGTGGAGACGGTCTCTCTGCTGCGCTGCCGCTCTGCGCTCTTTACGCACTGGGCGCACCGAGGGGAACCCCCTCCACCTTCCACCCTCCTCCCCTCCACACACCCAGCCTGACGCCTCCCTCCCGCCAATCACAGGCCAGAGCTCCACCTCTGCCTTAATGGGTTTTTAATTACGGGACACGAAATCGTCGCGTCTATAAAGCTGTTAACTCAAATATCTACTGAGAGAACCGTTGCTTCAGTAGCCTTAAACATTTTAACATTTATATTTTTGTTAGTTTAACAGAAATGTTGCTGCATTTAAATGCTATTATGTTTTAATGGACACCATGTCAAAAATATTTTCCATATATTTTCATTATTTTTGTTCTTATTTAGAGCATAACATTGCATTCTTGACCTTGGAAACAGTAGTGTGGCCAAATAAACGTCACTCAGAGGTCCATTTACTAACTTTCCAGAGCTTTAAACCATATGTACAGTAACATTATTTTGCCCCACAAACTTAATCAAATCTAACTAAAGCTAAATATTGAATACCTGATGCAGCTCCACTTACACAGTTTGGGATTTTGCTCCCTTGAAAAATCAATTCACCTTCATTCTTTTTCTTTATACCTTATTCATTTTAGGTCATTAGATGCTTTGGACTGGACAAATAAGTTTAAGTTTATTTACTTTATTAATCCCCCTGAGGAGAAATTCAATGTTTTCACTCTTGCTTGTCATTAACACACAGGTCTGAAAGACACACACATGCACAAACAGGACCTATACATGCACAAAGTGGAGAGATGTCAGAGTGAGGGGGCTGCCCTTGGTGAGGCGCCCCGAGCGGTTGGGAGGTTCAGTGCCTTGCTCAAGGGCACCTCGGCAGTGCCCAGGAGGTGAACTGGCCCCTCTTCAGCCACCAGTCCACGCTCCATATTTTGGTCCGGACGGGGACTCGAACAGGCGACCCTCCGGTTCCCAACCCAAGTCCCTATGGACTGAGCTACTGCCATGAGAATAAAAGCAGGAGAGCTCCTCAGTTTTTTTTTTTTTGTTTTTTTTTTGACATTTTTGTAATTTTACTTGGAAAGTTCAGAAATTGCATTGGGGCATGTTTGGGATAACAAATGGCAGCTGTTACAAAATGGCGCCATTCAGTCCCATGCTACTAATCAATATACCAACTCTATTCTCCTTTCTCCCATTGAGTTTGATCAAGTTTGTATTCACACTAATGACACTTGAGGAGTGGCAGAAGCTGAATACTTTAACTGTCATTTTTCTTTTCTGTGCTGTTTTTCATAATCACTATAATAACTAGTACGCACAGGTATGATGTCAAGAAGGGAGCATCAAGCTAATGAAATCACTTATATGAGGAGATACGATGCATGGTCGCTGAGGTGATCTAAAACTGTGGGACGCCCCAGGTGAGGAAGCCCATTAAGGCCCCTGCCTTTCGCTTTGACACCAAATTGTTCACCATCATCTTGTTGGTCAACTCTCCTTACTCTCGTCACGTGGTACATAAATTCTGATCCTGATACTCTGTGCTGTGACTCTGCTGCTGAAACTTAGTTTTTAATTGTAGCGACCATCGTCCAGCTACTGTAAAACTTCAATAATAGCCCGGGCTATTATTTGCTTAAATCACTGAAATCAACAGGCCTATATTTGGGACAGGCCTTTAATTCCTTTCACACAAAACTGTTTCTCAGCAAAAATGTGAAATACTGTTAAATTCTTTGTTTAAACCAGTATAAATATTGTTTAAAAATTAGCCCTCAGATAATATATCAATAATGAATCATTCATTTGATCTAGCTTCGATAGACAGCGCATCAGAGAGAGGGACAGAGTGACAGCACTTGAGGATTACGGCAACCGGCATATCAACACAACACAACTTTATCCTGTTAAAACAGTACTCCAACTTGCAATAATTTTTATGAAAAACCCTTTTGATTGTTTTGATCTGGGGACACTTAGGGACTAAAGGAATATGAATAAGCAGGGTAATCAAGGAATGGACACATAATTTGAGGTAGCCAACAATCAGATTTTATACATCCGAAGAACTTCTATAAAAAAAAGTATCTGCTTGGCAAACAGACCAGGCTTCTAATTGAGACAGGCGCTTATTTGTCAAAATGTGCAGCCACACAAAGTTAGAAAAAGGAACTGGGAGTTTCATTGGGACTAGGCTTTTAATTGAAGTTTTATAGTAAGTATTGATAAAAAAGCAACATGACTGGAGATAGTGGGTTAAGTAATGTAATCGGTGTATATCGCACACCATATAACACCAGCAACACAGACCACCGTGGCAAGCTCAGCGTCATTGCAAATGTGCCTATATCTAGCCATCAGGGGGCTAATGTTTGCCTCCCCTGTGGGTGCAGCCCTGCGCAATCAGAAAATCATCAGTGCTTGTTGTTTGGAAGAAAAGGCAAATCTTTATATAACTGACATCAGTTTGAGCAGTTCACTGTTCAGTGAGCATGGCAGGCAGTAGGTTAAAGTACCACATGTTCATGCTATAATTTTACAACTGATTCAAAATGTTATATCTGATAGTTGGTGATCATTTTATTTTTGCAGTGTTTATTGAAGCTGACGTTAAGTTTTTCTCATATTTGAAGCAGCAGTAAAGAATGTAACAACTGGCACCTACCGCTAATTGAAATGAGTAAACAAATCAAATTGACCAATGAGTGGAATGTAACGCTATGAAGTCCCACAATCCCTCAGTTGCCTCCCCAATTCTGGAGGTCAAAGGTCAAATAGTTTGTCCCCAGTTTGGTGCTATTACTAGAGGTCAGAGGTCACCAGCAGCTTACCCAGCAATTACTGAGCTTTAGTACAGGTAATGGTGGGATTTAACTACAGACATTTACTCAAGTACAATTTAGAGGTACATAAGTATTTTTAATATTGTGCTACTTCACACTACTAATTCACACCGTCTCAGGGGAAATATTGTACTTTTTACTCCACTACATTTACCTGACGTCTTGAGTTACTTTGCAGATTCAGATTAATATCATTATTTATATCATAAAATGTAATCAACTAATACATAGATTTATTATTGTAGATTTAGATACTTAACATTAGTGCATCAATAGTCTCTATATACAGACTCTACATTCAGTGAATGTAGAGTCTGTAGGCAAACCCTGGAGATCTTGCCTCTGGAAGAAGAGTGGAAGAGCCCTGGTTTCCTGTTGTAGGCTGTTTGTAGTCCGCGTGATATTGACCAATCACGTTTGAGCCAGCTGCAGTTGTTGCCAGGTTAAACGGTCCGTGCGGTGAACTAACAAGGCGGAACATAATTGGCGTCACTGCAAACTCTGAATCCATTGCAATGGTTCAGCATATTTACTTATATATAAACGGAAGTCGGAAACGGAAATTTGCCTCCTCCGCCCAAATCAAACTGGAATGCCAAAAAATCGGGGGTCTGCCCCCAGAGGCTGTATCGCTGTCTGCCGGAAGTCAGATGCCGAATACAGCCGATGGGTTCCGAGAATGGTGCATCAATACATTTAATCCAATAATTTAATATGTGTCATTCTCAAATGGGCCATTCTGCATAATGAGTACATTTACTTTAGGTACTTAAAGTGTATTTTGATGCGAACATGTTGGTACTCTCTCAAGTTCAATTTTGAATGCAGGACTTCTACTTGTAACTATTGTAACAAATAAAAAACTGTATAATTCAAAAACCAAATGCATTATTTAAATTTGAAATGGTCCCGAAAGATGAACTGTTGGATCTTAGATTCTGAATTTGTTTTCCAGTCCAGAAAAGTGTAATTCACCCTCGATTACCATTAAACCACAACAGCCCACATGGGCTTGAAATATTTTGGGCCCTCTGCATTCCGCCCAGTGGTTAGATTTAATAAGTTTAAACAGTGATTTGTCAGTATGTTCAGCCGATATTCCCTGATCAATTTCCAATAGTGGTAACCCTAAACTAACCCTCCATTTAATTGTGAAGGTTAAAAACATTTCCCATTAAAAAGGTTGCTGCATATTTTACAGTAACTTACTGGCAGCTGGATGCCAGCAAGTTACTGTAAACATGTTTACAGTAATATTACTCTATTTGAATTCACAGTATCATGACTGTATTTTCATTTACTGCTAAAGCAACACATTGCCTGTTAATCCCGACTTGTTACTTACATTATTGTGACCTCGACACTAAAAGAGCAACATGTTCCTGTTTAAATCAGCACACACTTTGATTTTAAGCTTCCAGTGTTTTACCTATGAGTGGTGATTTCTTCTTTTCTTAATGAACTGTTGCCTGGAGGTATGTTTGTCTCTTTCTATGCTTTCAGTTGTCACTCTGGTTGAAACATTGTACAATGTTTTGTTCTGTATGTAGAAAACAAATCCTTCATACAAAATATAAAGAGGATTTTCTAAAACCTAAAAGCATGAAAGAAAAGTCAATAATATAGAGTCGTCCCCTCAGCCATTTGATTGTATTGAATTGAACGGTTATGGCAGGAGATTCCAAACTTTTGAACTGTTGCATATGTTGTCTCCAAGCTTTATGTTTGGGGCAAAGAATTAAAGAAATGTATATATTGTACCATGAGATATATCCCTGAATATCCCTGTAGTAACTTGTAATGTTTGGATAGATTTCCGTGTGTAATTACTGCCTGGGTCGTGTTCAGAGGGAATGATGTTTTCACTAGTGAAGCAAGTTCAGGAAAGATTTGGTTAAATATTAATAAAGTAAACATGTCCTCTCTCACTCGCTTCAACTCACTGTTGACCTTTTTCATATTAAACCAAGACCACGGTCTTTGCCAAACTTTAAGAGCCTCAAGTGCCAAAACATAACCAGCAAAACATAATCACGCTTCAATTAACATGAAGGGTTACTGTGGGAAAGCAAAAGACAAATTTTAGTCAGCCTTTTGCAACTTTGCAGATATGTTCATTAATAACATTTCCTTATTATGTTAATTAAAAATCTAAATAGGACGGCATTATGTTTCTCTTAAAATGCCATTTTTGTCGTAAGTAAGTAGCATATAAATACATTTCTAAGAGAACGGGTTGCTGTCAAACGTTTTCACCTTTTGATGTCAAGTTTAAGACGTCACTGACTTTTCAGTCGCACCAATTTATTTATACTGAGCTGTTTACATGAACCTTTGATCCCTTATAATGAAGTCTCCAGCTGACTGATCATTATAACTACTGACTGTGACTGAGCAGAAGAAGCTTATTTCTATTTCTCTTTAAAAAATTATCCTTAAAATAATCAGTGTCACATACTTAATGACCATAAAATACGAGAACTCATTAAATGTTGTGATGCCACAGTGATCCATTTATTGTGGCTGTTACTCTTTGGGTTCTTGAGCTTATACGTGTTATTTTAATTAACTCAGATATTTGCCAGCACTGACCCAAAATTAGACTAAGTGTTCAGAGTAAATGTTAGGGAAGTTTTAATGAGTAATAAGTTGTAGCTGTGTGTAAACTGCTGTAAGAGAGCAGGCATGTTCAGTCAGTCCATAAATAAACATTTAAAAAAAAATTGTACATTAATAAAACCATTACGTTTGTATGTAGTCACTGTGGATGTTGCCCTTGCGTTAATAATCTGTTGTTGTGATTTTTGTGTCATTCTGGCACTTGACCGTCCTTTTGGCTGACCCCTCCAACAACCAGCGCACCTGTTCCCCACCACAAGTGGCGCAGAGAAGCTATTAAAACCCAAAATATCTCCCATTGAAGTGCAGCTCAGCTCATCTCACAGGCACTATTCAACCATCGATCTGTGTCTATGATGGACCTCGAACCGCCAAGGTTCAATAAGGAATGTTTGGCATCCTGTCTCTGCTGTCACTCACTGGTTTGATGGATTTGAGAGAAGGTTACTGCAAGAATCAGGTGTTGTGTGCTCTTTGTATGAAATTGTTCCTTAATAACAGCAACAAACATTAGAGGGGCAGCGATATTCAGAGCAAGCCCAAGTCCAAGTCACAAGACTTTAAAACAAATTGAAAATCAGTTGCTGATCTTTATAATTACCAGGAATTTGAATCTTTTGTTTTTATATAGTGTTGTTTTCTCAACATATGTACAGAAGTGCATTGTTTTATTTTTATTTTTTGTATTGTTCCAGGAAAACAAAACTTGAGACATGAATGTGTCTATCCATGACCTTTAGAATGGACAATGGACTTTAGTGTTTTCTGGCCTGACACCGCTATCAGCTGGATGACATCATTTGTCAGCACTTTCTAAAACCATTACAAATTAATGTTGAAAAATATGTAGATATGTTTTATGATGTGAAAATGCTATGGTTTTAGGATTGGTTAGGTTTAGGTGCAAAGGCGATAGTTCATGTACTGTAGCTTCATAAAAAATCACCTGACTTCCTCCTTTGATCTTGTTATAATTATTACAGCCATTAGAGGGCTTAGCCTGACACCGTTGGACCAAATGGCAAATGCAAGTTACTTTGGAAACTATCAGTTCATTTTTGATTGTCATATTGACAGGCATGCCCCTGGTTGCAATTGGATAGACCTATGACCAATCAGAGCAACGAAACATGTGACGTAGCACTGAGTAACAGAAGAATGTAAACAGACTACAGCCTGCAGAGATCATGGATGTATAGGGAGAAGTGGATACAGTGTTGGAGGCAGCATCCTGTTCATGCATTTGCAGCCTGGTCTTACGCTGAGGTCGTCGAAATCCAGTGATTGAGTACTAACTTGTGGCGTCAGACACTGACAAAAAAGGTGTCCTTTCATGTCAGTATGATATGCATTCGGTTGCCGATATAGTTGACGGCGCATGGCGGGGAAACGCAGAGGGACAAGAACAAAAGGCGCTGAAAGTCCGAGTAGGGTGGGTAGGAGGAGTGGTGAATGGGTCCAACAAACACAGAGCAGCGTTCCCGTCCTGTAAGATTATGAAGCCAAACCCTGTTCTTTTTTCCTAAACCTAACCACGTGCTTTTGTTGCCAAAACCCCACCATGTATGTTAGTTGTTGAAGGAAGAAAAACATCAATTTGTGTTGTTGTACTGACGTAGTGCATTTATTTTGAAAGAGACTGTATGTAAACTGTAAATTTCCTGTGAAAACTGAAGTGTATTTTGAAAGAAGACTTGACACGCCGTTCCAAAATGTCAACAACCAACACACCCAGGGTACCTTTCACATCGTATCTGGACATGGAAGGTCCATGACCATGAAAGGTAGATATGAACCAGTCAAAACAACGATTTGGACTAGTACTAGCCAATCATAGGAAGAGCAGGGTGTGTCATTCCTTTGCTATCCTATGAAACTCAAATTTCCGTGCTGTTCATCCCTCTGCTATGAAAAGAGACTTCCACTGGCCGAGTTAAGCTCTCCACTAACTTGAATGTGGATAAAATTATTTAATAAAGCGGCTCTTCCAGACTATAGAAATGTTATTCACATTCAATCCTGATGGTGAGTAGGTTTCTTGCAAAAGTTGCGCAAGCAAAAGCTCATTTGCCCACTTTGGCTGAGTTGCCCCCTGGAGGAAAAAAAAAATTGTTTTAATTTTTGCTGTTGTAAAGGAGAAAAACAAGCAGCCCATAATTATTGGAGTTTGACCAAACTGTTAAAAAAAAAAATAAAGGACGTGTTGGCAAATGACACAAAGTGATGCCCTGTGACCCCTGTCATGTGACACCGCTGTTGCTGACCAATGAGGGCTCCTTTGGGGTGAGTCTTTTTAATTTGTGTAATTGACTTCATTGCTTTGACTCTGCTTTGATCCATCCACATGGCATTCACAACACTTTTAAAGAAGGTGGGGGGATAAGCAGGAGAAGAGACCAAGCCCACTTTGGAAACCGGTAGTGTAAACCATTTCATACCATGGGCACAGCTTTTAATGTGTTATCTTTTGTTATAGAGTTTCTTTGGTGACACCAGAGGCGTCAGATCTCAAGTTGCTGGAAATGTCTCCAAAGCAGAGGGGTACCACACACATCTGCCAGAGCCAACAGGAGATGAGCTTGCTCTGCTTCCCAGGCAAGTGTTGTATTGAGGCTAAAATGACCATTTCATAATTACAAACATGGTTAAAAAGCCACAGTACACAGTATATAATTATATTTATTTTTTTTCCATTCTCTTAAAGGTCAGTGTCAAGATGGTCTGCTATCAGCCAATGGCAAAATTTGCAGGGAAAAGTTGATTTTAAAACATTTGTGTGAATTTACTTCACCCTCCACTGATCACAGCAGTTCAGTTGAATGCATTGTTTATGCTGCTATTGAAATTGTTGCATTCTTCCTTCTTCTTCTTCTTCTTCACAGACTTCAGGGAACATTGCCTGCAGCAGCCACAGTGGAGCAGAAACACGTCCAGTGGGGTGAAGTAAGTCAAGTCTCACAGTTGTCAAGTCCAAGTTAGTTACTGCCCTGGGTTCTTTAACATTGTTTAATGATACTTTCCGAAGAGGTAAGAGGATACCAACAATGAAATGCTTAAGTTCAGTTTAAGATAGTCATTGTCGCTGAATTTTATCTCAGTTTAGAATTACTTTATACTGATTCAAATATAGCTCACAATTTGTAAAGAAAAACCTCAACAATTTGTTTTAATTTCCAGAAAGATTGACAAAAGAAACCCTGAAATGAGAGACAATTTTTGCACCCAGATTAACCTCACTGGCTGTGAGTGATACCGTACATGATAACAAGCACGTCTTGCACACACACACACACACCAGAACATCCGTGCTCTTTAGCACACAATTAACAGCTCGAGCATGAGTGGAAAACTGACTCTGGTGTGGCCAGGACTTAACAAATGTGCAACACACACACACACACACACACACGCAGTGGTCATATTGGAATGTGTCCAGATCCACATGCTTGTGGCTGATCCTCGTGTTATGTCTACCCAAAGAAAGATAGAGTACTGTTTCAGTTTCCTCAACACCAGAGAGGAAAAGCTCCTGTGAATTTGACTGTTGTTTTGAAATTTAAAAATTTTAAATATCTCAATGTCCCACCATGAGTTTGACCTGGACCCCCTCACTTTACAACAAAGAGTTATTTAAACAACACTAAAATACTAAAAGCCGTTGTAATAGCCCCATGAGGCTGCAATGCTCTTTACAAACCAGAGATAAATTTTAGGCGGATGAAAAATGGACACAGATTTATACCACCCAGAGGGGGGAAAATGTAAAGTTTGCCTTTGGGGACATCAGAATAAAGGCCACGTCTTGTTAGCCACAACTGTTGTGGGGCTTTCACACCACTGTACTGTAACACACCACCTCCAGTCATTTCAATAAGAGGAAGGCAGCAAAGGAGAAGCAGTTTCAAGCACGTCAGTAAGAGAATGAAGCAGTTGCCACCCACGTGAACATGCACAGATTTTGCTCTACCGCACAGAGCTCACCACGCTGAACTTCTCGCATTTGCCCCCTGGCTTTGGTCAATCAAGTAACGGACATTGCAGCAGCAAAAGCAGACAAGATGGACGAACTGATAATGTTGGTGCATAAATACTAGGTGTTACGGTACTAGCAACTTAGAACCAGAAGAAAAACTGGGCCTGGGATAACATTACCACCAAATTTCATTTGACTGGTAAATTCAAATATGTAGAAATCTGCCCGTCATCGCAGCAGTAGACTGTAGCGGCAGTAGCCATTTTTAAAAATGCTTTTGCTTTTTGGAGGAAGTCTGCAGGTAGGCAGTTGTCAGGGAGGTTACCACACAGCAACGTGAGAGCAGCTTTATGCTTAATGCTGCTTTCAGTATGTTAACGTGCTGAGATTAATTTGGACTTCTGCAATAGTGGCTGCAATAGCGGCTAAGGTCAGTGCTAGGCTTGTTACTGAGAAAATCTGATTACCTCAATAAGTAGCCCGGGCTATTATTTGCTCATTCCTCGGAACCCATCGGCTGTATTCGGCGTCTGACTTCCGGCAGACGGCGATACAGCCTCTGGGGGCAGACCCCCGATTTTTTGGCATTCCAGTTTGATTTGGGCAGAGGAGGCGAATTTCCGTCTGCCAATTATGTTCCGCCTCGTTAGTTCACCTCACAGACCGTTTAACCTAGCAACAACTGCAGCCGGCTCAAACGTGATTGGTCAATATCACGCAGACTACTAACAGCCTAGCACCGGAAACCAGGGCTCTTCCACTCTTCTTCCAGAGGCAAGATCTCAGAGGTTTGCCTACAGACTCTACATTCACTGAATGTAGAGTCTGTAGGCAAATAATAGTCTCTATATACAGAGTCTCTATATACAGACTCTACATTCACTGAATGTAGAGTCTGTATATAGAGACTACTATTTGCTTAAATCACTGAGCTCAACAGGCCTTTATTCGGGACTCACATTGTTTATTTGAACAGACACATATTTTGACTTTATGACGGCTTCAGAGGAAGGGAGTCACCACTTGTTTTTTCATCATGCTGGTAAATCCGAATGAATTTCGGTCTTCTCTGGTGCTCATGGTTTCAGTAAAGGAAACTGAACAACTGAATTGTGAAGAATCTAACCAAGCTAACGATGTATAGCATCTCCATATCGACAAAAGTTTAAAGATTTATATCTGTATGTGTGATTTAGCTAACTAATGTTAGCTCAAGTGGGTAGCCAACAGCCTGGTTTTATATATCCAAAGAACTTCTATAAAAATGAACTGCTTGGCAACCAGACCAGGCCTCTAATTGAGACAGGCTTTTATTTGTCTAAATGTGTAGCTACACCGGGCTAGAAAAAGGGATTGGGCGTTTAATTGGGACTAGGCTTTAATTAAAGTTTATGGTATTACTCATTTAAACTTATTACTCCCGGCCAACAGTTAGTTATTACACCACTCTTACTATTTATAAACTCTTTATATTTCATACTTTTCCATTACATCCCACAACACTGGTAATTGCATCCTTTCTCCTTTAAATTCAGACTCCGTATGTTCGTCTCTGTGTTAATGTCAGGGTCATCTCTGGTAAGTGCCACTAAGGCTCAATGGCTTGCAAATGTTTTTTTTCCCTGGGTGTCTTATGTTGCCTGTGACCAGTATTTTCCTCAAGGATTTGTCCAAATGACAGAGTCCTTATGGAGATAGGCAACATTTCATATCCACATATCCAGCCACAAGCTTCAGTTTTGGTTGTTAAGCCAGTGCTGGGCTACAACCATCCTCCATGGCCGCAGAGGGCTCACCTTTGGTAGTGTATTTCTAGTTGGTCATAGTAGGTGTTTTGGAAGGTTTGAGGTCATGTCGTTTGCAGTGGAAAGAGTCATAGCAGCGCTACCTGGAGCAATAATGTTCTTGTCATGTTTCCTCGCGACAAAATCAAGATAATGTGAATATATCCGGCTGCTGAATGTATATGTGTCTCCATCTTTCAAGCTAGCTTGCTGCTTTGTGTCGTACATGCACGACAGTTACAAGAATGAATCTGCGGATGTGATCGATTGTTGGATTTCAAATCAGTAGAGGGGTTTAACAACAAAAGGTTGTAAACGTTCATAAGTGGTGGTGGAAAGTAACTAAGAATGGATCAGTACGAACTGAGGTACTTGAAATTTACTTTTCCATTTTATATAACTTTGTACCCTTTCGAGAGGAAATACAGTGTTTTTTACTTAACTAGCTTTATTTAACAGCTTGTTCTTTTCAGATTAAGATCATGATGATTATAAAGTTACGATTATCTCTAAGTTCTACTGGTATAGATTAAAATTTAGTATTGCCTGTTATTGTGAACCTTGCTCATATTTTTCTTGCATGTTCATCTTCGGAAAAGTGATTAATTGCTTCACACTTTTAGCACCAAAACTACATAGCTGTTTTAAAGTCTTTGACAAAATGTAGATTCTTCACTGCATTTGTGCTTAAAGCTTGTAGGATTCCCTTCTCCTTTAATATTCTAAAACTAATAAATACAATATAAGCTGTAATTAATTAAATCAGAAAGCAGTTAAAGCCCAAAGTGACATCTTCAGATGTCTGGTTTTGTCCAACCTGCAGTCCAGAACAGACAAAAAAAACAGATATACATCTAAGAAATCAAAGCCAGACAACATCAAGTATGTATCTTTAATAAATGACTTGAAAATAATCAGATTGATTCAATCAGATTTGATTCATTGATATAACTGACTTAATGTTTCAGCTCTACAACAGTACAGTAGAAATATTGATATGTTATATACTATGGGTAAACGTGTTGGAGAGGCTGAGCAGGTGTGTGTGGTTGTTAGAGGCCATCCTGTTCAAGCTCATTCATCCAACACCTCTCTTTTTTCCTCCATGGTGGAGGAGTGTGCAGGTTTTGTTCGGCCGCATGATGAGGATGACCCAAACATGACCTTCCATTTCTCACTAGTCTACCAATGTCCCACCAAGGACGTGTGTGTGTGTGTGTGTGTGTGTGTGTGTGTGTGTGAACTCAGATGTCCTTAACTGTGTATGTTAAGATGTTTGTGCTTATATGTATGGGTATTAACTTGTGTGTAGATTTTCCAGTGAAAATTATTATATAGGCCCACACACACTTAAATCGGTCCAACTAAAATGCTATGTGACATGACATTTTGTTGATATTTAGGTGGCATGTGCTGGTATGTGGAAAGAGTACAAGTCAAAGAGAAAACACAAATATAATAACACTAAAAATATTAATTTAAAATAGTCATTTTTTACAACAAACTATAACATTTCCCACCATACTACATTAAATACAGACACACTAAGTATAAAAAAAACTGAGGAAACATAAGGTCTTATTTTTAAACATTGCTGTAGCAAGTTTAATCAATTTATAATTCAGCTCTTCATCCGTAAAGCTACCCCAAAGGGTTAGACTAAATATTAGAAATACCTTTCAATATAATGCAGTCCAGTACAACAGCACCACTCACTTTGACCTCAATAATAAACATAAGTGTACATAATATGTATATATGATAAAGTGTGCAGTGAGTATATGTCATTATATTTTGAAGTATCAGAAAACTTTAGGACAACAGGATTCTCCATTGAATGAATGCACCCATCCTGTAAATGCATTATTGCATTATTGATTATACTACTTAAATGGACAGTCACATGTAAACTGTAAAGCAAAATCTGCTGTGGCATTATCTCAACAAATGTCTGAACTGTACTGTACTATACTGAAACACCCCAACAGCTCTGTAAAGCAGCAACTGTGGCACAGTGGTGAGACAAACACACACACACACACACACACACACATACTCACCTGTCACTTACATCAAGACACAATGACGTAGTGTGTTGGTGTGCATGTATGTGTGGGTGAGCACACTCTCTCTTCTTCCTTACACTACCCCATTCATCCAACTGGTCAGCTCTTTGGACACGCCTGACATCCAACTCACAGGATTTATTGAAAAATAACCAACATGAGTATATTACATTACAGTATGTGCTGAATGTGTTGTTTTTCTGTGTGCATGTGTGCTCCTCTATTTCGTAAATTTTAAACACAGAGGTCCTCTAATACTTTGAATATTTTTGTCATAATGTGGCATTTCTAAAATGCTTAAACATTAGTTTGAATAATCTAAAACTGCTGTGAACACTCCCGCTTGTGGGTGACATAGTGCAGCTTGGCCATTTTGACATAGGACGCAATATGGCAGCTGGCTGGTAACAAACAATCTTGAATTATAGCTAAATGGTAAGCTCAAATTTGTTTCTGAAAACATTTTAGGTGAAAAATAGGAAGCACAGTAACAGAATGTTGGGCTTGTATTTAATCAGCACTGCTGAGTTTTACAGTTTGATCCCAGTTTTTTCAACCTCCATTTTTACAGTAAAAGACACAGTATGGCACCCACTTCTTGTTTACAGATTCTCATATTACAGCTAAACAATGCACTAAAATATGTTTCTGAATACATTCTCGGTGAGAAATAGGCAATAAAGTAACAAAATCTTGGTTTGTATTTAATCAGCACTGCATAGTTTTACCGTTTGATCAGAGTTTGGTTTCAGAGTTTGAGAGAAAGAAAAAGATAAGCCCCTTTTACACTGCATCTTCAAGGCGGGAATTTCAAGCCATTATGCCACCTCACCATTTTGAAAGGTCCAATCGTGAATGGGGGTGGGGGGGGGGGGGGGCACAGTTGTGGCACTTTTAAGGCAACATCAGAGGTGCAGCTCCGAAGCGATGGCTGTATAAATGTGACAGTCGGCAGGTTGGGATCATTGGGATTGGGATGTTTTATGTGTGCGACCCACTGTGTGAGATTTAAAAAGTAAATGGTAGCAGTTAGCAGCTAACTCAAATAAGAAGAACAGCAGCTGAAAATGTCCACAAACTGAGAAAACAATGAGCTCCAGCAGCTCATTCTGCTTCAGAGCAGAGGTCGGGACCAGTCGCCCTACAACAGGGTCAGTAAATGATTGTTACTGCCATGTTATACCATTGTTATTGTTTATAAAGTGCTGCCATTGCACGTGTTATATGTCACACTAGAGGCCATTACTGTTGGGTTACATGTCACACCTGTCACACATCTTTTAATTCTGCAATGCTGGAGCGGAATAATGCCACTGTTGTTTGGGTCTGTCTAAAATTGCATCGAGAAGTTACTTCGTAGCAGTCCTATAGTAAGATCTCTGGGTTAAAAGGGCTATAGAGACAGAGAGGGGCAGGTCTCCCTCTCAATCCGCCTCTGTACTCTTTGTGTCAGTGGTGGTGGGCATACAAAAATGCGATGCACAATCTGTAGTTTGGCCATCAGCCCGAGAGCCAGGGAAAATCTGCATTTGAGCTGAGAGATAAGCAGGGAGATCTTGGTGCCGGCAACATAGAGGGAAGTTTATTGTAGTTCATTTACACATACTACCCACATGGTTATGATGAAAGCATTAAAGTGTCCCTTTAAAATTATACTGATATTGTCCTTTTCTAGTCTGACTCACTGGATGTAAACAGTGGGTATAAGCCTGCCACCGGGCAGCTATTTTAGCTGCATTCTCCTCTCCTTCCAAAATCTGCATGCTACTTTTTTGCAAGGCCACTGTCACTGTATCCTGGGCTTAGCACTACCCAAGACTATTATTGTTATTGTAGAGAAATACAAACAACCCAGAGCGTTCCCCTTCATACCAGAATGATAATGGGTGCTTCTAGACCTTTCTCTAGCGCTGCCAGTGTTGTGAAGTTCTGGCTACACAATACTAGTCCATCACTACCTGGCAAAAGTGTAAGTAGACAACAACATTCTTTCCAGTCTTGGTTTTAAACTTTCTTGTGGGAAGGCACATTTTGTTAAAAGATGGGAAGAATGTGTAAATGAAAAAGTGGATTTATGGATGGATAAATAAATAAATACAAAACAGTAGGAGGGAACAAGAGGAAGAACATAAACAAGAAAAAAGAACATGAGCAATAATGAGACTGTCCTCCCAAGAAAAATAACATCAGTCATTCCAATAAATACTCAATCATGATATTTATTTGGGTTCAAGTGAGAGGAGGCAGTGCAGAGTGACAAAGTGGTTGTACTGATCAACAGACCTTGACACAGTTCAGCATTGGTTTCACATTTTCTACAGTCAGTTTTGGTTTCTTGCATAACCATGATAGTTGCCTAACAGTAACCGAATGATTATTATTTTAACAAAGACAGTTAAGTTCCTCTCATCTTAACAAAGCAGTTATTTTAACCCAAACCGAGCCAACTTTCCCTAAACCCAACACAACTTAAACCCAATCAAGAAAGAAGAAAATGAGCAAGAAAATAGAAGAAAATGAGAAAGAACAAGAGCATAGATGGACATGAACTCAAAGCAAATGAGCAAAAACATGGAAAAGGAAGTTCCATAACAACAGCACAAACAAGAGTAACCTAGTAGAACATGTCTTAGAAGAACAACATGAGCAAAAAAGTACAAGAACATAGGCAACATCACGGACAAAGAACATTAAAGAAAACAAAACCAAAGAGCACAAAGAAGAACATGAGCAAGTGAGAAGAAGAACACGACTTAGAGTAGGAACATGAGCAAGGAAGAGCATGAATAAGAACATAAGCAAGACCAAGAAAAGCGAAAGATAAGCAAGCACATAAGCAAGACAAGGAGCAAAGAAGAATATTAGCAACACCCGAACCAAAGAAGAACAAGAACATGCGTAAGAACCAGAACAGGAAAGAAAGAAGATGAACAAGAAGACAAACATGGGCAGGACAAACAAGAAGATGAAGAACATGAACAAAAAGGAAGACAAAGAACAGAGCAGAGAAGGACACTTACAAGAGAAGCAGCAAGAGCTAACAAAAGGGACAAGAACAAGAGGAAGAAGAATATGAACAAAAGGACATCAAGAAGAAAGCATGTACGGTTCTTCTAAACACATGATTCAAGAGTTTCACAGTTCACAGCCTTCCTCCTCCTTTCTTTTTTTTTTTTTTTTAAAACTTTTGGTAGTTCATTTCTGAAAATGTAATTTCTTACTAATTCAAAGTCAGGACACGCAGATCCCAAAACACAAAAAACATTTTAATCAACTCCCCAGATATCCGTATTTTATTGATTAAAATACACATTTACAGCACCTTACAAACAGTCTATTTTTCATTTTAGGACTACAGAAAAGACCGGCCAAAACCAATGGTTAACTTTTTATTTTTTTTATTTTTACCTTTTCACAATTTATAAGCATTTAATTTTGAATTAATTTAAATTTATTATCACACCGGGTATAGCAAGGGCAGTGTTTTGAAAGTGTGTCTGAATATCCATTTATTTTATTTTTATATTCATTATTTGGTGGTTTTGAAAGAATAACTACTGTGATGGCCTTCCAACAGAAAACCTTGAAGGTTCAGGGACTGCTTGTTGGCAGGATCGGACTTTTGTGCGAGTTCGTCATGGTGATTAAAATCCACTGGCTGAAAATTTAAGGCAAGTGCAGGCAATGCTGTTTTAACATCCCAGTGAACAGATATTTAAATATTTTCATCTGCTAACACATCAGACTTTTGTTTTTACAAAGAAAGTTAATTAAAATTTAATTACTGAATCAAAGAAATCAAAATATCAGATGATGAATCCAAAGTTCTTGAAAAGATTCAGCATGTCAGTTTTTAGTTCCAGTTTACACAATATCATATGACTTCAACTATTGTGTTTTTACATTTTCTTTGTCCATTTACTACAAATCCTTCCCTACATTTACTAAAAAATATACTTTTCATTGTATTCCAGCCAAACTTTTTCCAGGATCGATCATGGTATTGTTGATTTTCCAGTGTTTTCTATTTACCAGGTAGTATTGGCTGTCTGTAAAGGATAAAAACAAAGTTGTAGAAACCTAAAACTTGCTTATGATACCACAAATCAAAAGAACATCCACATTAACCCCTATTATGTAACTAAGGTCTAAGGAACTGAGAAAATCACCGCCCTGTTCACTGAGCATTGAATTTCCAAGCATATGATCCAAAATTTGGAAAGACCTTTTTCTGCCTTTTGCCAAATATTTTTATACTGCATTTGTTGCTTATAATGAAACACACACTATTCAGTCAGACAACTCACATTTTAGATGTTTATTTCAACAACAGAACATAGTCAGGGTTTGGCGTCTAGACTCATGGCACCCTGCAGACATGTATACATGGAATATTGGGGAGTAATGATTAATTATTTCCCCCCTTTAGCCAGATCCTGCAGGTGGATGCTGGGGTGGAGCTGGGGCTGAAGGAGCGAGCAGCAGTACTGATGCAGGGCAGCAGCTGCACAGACCATGCAAAGGGAGAGCTAGGAAGATTTTGCATGTTAAATAGACCACCAACTTGGGAAGATGTGTTTGTAGATGACATATAGCGAGTGACGTATGATGTGTGCGTATGTATTAGTACAGCTCGAGTTGACTGCCTGAACTAGCTAACTATTTATATTCTGATTTACATCTGGATATAAATAAGACAAAATTACCTTTTGCGAGATAAGTGCTTGTTTTCTCAAAATAGATGATAATAATAACAATAAAATAATAATGCATACTTTGACCTGTGCTATTGAAGTCTGGTCTACGAGAGGTTACATTATCCACAAAATTCACCTAAACTGCATCAGTCTATTTTTGTATACCGACACCATTTCCCTCAGTTGAAACAAAGCTTTTATTTACTTTTATTTCACAGATACGGAACAATAAATTGTGAAGACAATAAAGCCTCCAGAAAATAGCATTGTAAGTCTTGTATGTGTGATCTATCCTGGCTTCATATGAGCAGAGGAAATCTCCGCTAGTTGCTAGGCTAATTTATACAATGTAAAATGTCAAAAGCTTGCACTAATAACATTAGCATGTTTATTTGTTTGGAAAATGTGTTCAGTATAAGACAGTTGTTTTGTCAGTGAACCTTGTGAGTTGTAATGGAGCCGAATTTTGTAACTTTACCTTTTTGAAATGTTGATGTTGTCCCTGGCTTCATATGAGTAGAGGAAAAGTCTGCCAGCCTCTAGGCTAATTTATACAATGTAAAATGCCATAGGCTTGTGCTAGAAACATTAGCATGTTGTATTTGTGGAGAAAATGTGTCCAGCTAAAGACAAGTGCTTTGTCTGTGAATGCTGTGAGTTACAGTGAAGCTGATTAGTGTACTTGTGTTTAAAGTGTGTTTTAGGTGTGTTTTGAATCAACTAAACTTTACAGCACTTCACAGAAACCCCATTGCCGATTAGTGTTTTGGAGGTGTAACTGCAGAGTGACACAGACACACCACCGCACAAGAATAAATGTTCACAACGACGTAGGTCACGTGTGTAGGCTATGGTGAAGGCTCTGCATAGAGCTGATGCACACGTATAAATCCAGTTTTAGTCTGTCCGTGGTGTGGAGGATCCTCCCCCTGCACTTATTTTAAACAAGCTCTATTTTGATTCTTTTTAAAAATGCTCTCTGGCAACTTATTTAAACTGAAAGTACAAAAAGAAATCTCAGTGTGACTCAGTTTATTGACATTGTGAATTAAAAAATGGTTTTGGGGGCACTTGACGGCCTATCAAAGGTCAATGTAAGTTGAGCATCACTGTCCTAAATTCAGTACCAGAGCACTTTGGCGGACCAGAAAACTGTTATTTCATTTGCACATGGCTTAGAACAGTAATGACATGCACTTTTTTCTCCTGCCTGCACCTTGCATCACATGTTTCACTGGATGCTCATTCAACTGCATCTAAATCTCAATAACTGAAAATCCACTGAACTTGCTGAAGGACTTAAGCAAGGTTCAACTCGCTTAAATAAGATGCATTCTTATTGATGTGATCACAATGCATCCATGCATCTAATATTAACACAGAAAACATTTGGGTCCACATACAGCAATGTATAAAGAATTAATAAAATACAGCAAAAATAAATAATAGAAATCATCAGTTGACAAATCAAACATAACTCAAAGTTTTAAAGAGAAAATAAAACATATAAAAAAATTAATTTAACTCAGCATTGTATGGGTTATATGGGGGTCCACATCAGGAGCACCAGAGCCTGCTGCTACCACAGAGAAAAAATAAATAAAAAATAGGAATATATTAGTAAAAATATGATAAGTGAAAAACTTACCACCAATCTTAAGGCTAAATTCTTCAAAATTCTTTGTAGGTGTGTGACCCATGTAGACCGTGGACTATCCTTGCTCTTGTACCCACTCTAAACTGTCCAGTGTGTTGCTTATTTCAACACCTCCTCTATGCAAAGCCATTAGCAGCAACACAGAAACACACAGACATACCTGAGCAGATCATGGCTGGAATTTGTCTCTTTCTCTCACTAATTCTTGCCTTCCTTTTTTTGCCTTTGTTCCTACTTTTTTTTTCTTTTAAGCATTCACATTCGCTCCTCACTCTCCTCTTTATATCTTTACAACTCAGTGCAGTTAACATTCAACAAAACTTTAAAAACACTTACTGTATCATAAGGAGGAAAACAGCTTTTCTGTGTGACTGCATTCATAGAAACCATTACCAGTCCATGAAAAAGAGAGCTCTCTGACACAAGGCTACGAAGGCATTCACATGAAAACACATGCGTTTTAGATGATAGCACACGACTGCAATGCATAAAGGACCAATTCAGGTATAGGATGCAGCGTGGCTTCAACTACCGACGACTACTGGAGGAAATTGTTTACTTGAAAATGCTAAGTCAGTTTTTTTAAACTAATTCATCTCATGTAGCAGATTCAGCCTGGATCACAAACACTCTTAGAGGAGGATAAAAGGATAAAATAAAGCTATTTATTTACACAAAATGGCCAATGCCTAAAACATAATGAAGAATTAGATAAACATTAGGCAACATAATAACTACAATTATCGCCTCGCAGTTCTGTGCCTCCAATAACCAATCAAGTTCCTGTTACAGTTTACATCCATGTGTGTGAAAACATGGATGCTTCACACACATTTTTCCCACGGCAGCACAGAAGATCTACACGATCAGCACAGTTTAAAGGTGGACACCTAAGATTGGCATCAAATAATGGCCAGAAAATTGTTTTTGAAGGACATTATGATGACACACTGAGGTTGACCTTTGACCACTTTATCCTGTCAGACATTTGTGTGAAATTTTGTCATAATTAGTGAATGAATTCTTGAGTTGTGGCCAAAAACATGTTTTGTAGGGTCACAGTGACCTTGACCTTTGACCACCAAAGTCTAATCAGTGGACGTTTGTGCCAAATTTGAAAAAATTTCCTCAAGGCTTTAAAATACTGCGTTTACAAGAATGGGACGAATGTACAGAAAACATAATGCCTCAGGCTGCAGCTATCACTGTTACTCAGGCATAAAAATACTCTGCCCCAGTGCAATAAAATGGAGGTGGATGTCTTTTTTTTGTGGTGCTTACAAAACTGAATAGTGACTTTAAGAATATTTCAGAAATGGTGTCCGTGCTACTCTGGATAATTCACAGAAAATTGTTTTTGGACCATTTTTTGGCAAAATCAAGAATGTTTTTTAATTTATCTCCATTTTAGTGGTGTGGCTAATATGATTTCTTTTGGGTGAACTGACCCTTTAATTCTTTTCCTGTTATGTTTAATTGAAGGTTATATAATATTAGTATTAATATCACTCCCACAAACATGCATCAGTCTCCATTTATATTGTATTTTCTGATGTACTTTTTTTCAAGATTTAGTACATTTTATTGATTCCCCACCGAGATAAAGCTCATCTTACGTAACCACCTCAGTACATGACTCTTCATGTTGAGGGTCCTCTCCTCTCACTCTGCTCCCTCGCCTCCTCCTTGTCGGGCCCCTGGGTGCTTGCTGCTCCCGTTCTGGGTGCTGACAGGCCCAGCTGTCTCCTCTTTTTTGCCCTTGGCTGTCGCTCATTAATTTCCACCAAAGGCCCCTAAGCGACAGCTCTGCTTCATAGTGACCATACTTGGAGAAGAGGTGCTCAGCGGACAAACAGACATGCACACGCACCCACACACATGCCAAAACGCAAGTGTACAAACACACAAACACACATGGAAAATAAGGGGTCGTGTAAATCACAAGAATGGATTCGTAACATGTGCATGAAGGGGCTGCTCTTCAGTGCGCACGGATAAAATTAAAATAGAGAATACTGCAGTGTTCTCTTTTATTTATCTACAAACGAAAGTCATGTTCAGTGGCTGTAATAAACATCCAAGAATAAATATGATATTTAACATTTTCCTGGTTGTTATACAGACATGAATAATACCTGTATGTTGTTTTTACAGTAGCCTACTGTAATATATTACAGTATAAGATAATGTACAGATCTGTGAGTCCAGGTCAAAGTGTGCTGCTGTAAATTATATAATGTTGTTAAGCTATCCGTGGTATTGTATGCTCGCAGTTACAACCTTCCACAAACTCTTGAGGTCAGTAACAGAAAGCGAGAGTATTGAATCTTAACAATTTATTGTTTCAAACTACTGTGTGTGTGTGTGTGTGTGTGTGTGTGTGTGTGTGTGTTGGTGTTAATCACAGACCCTCAGCAGAGCCACGTGCCCCCAAGCTGCCTCTCCGAGCAATGTAAATTAGATCTGTTAATGAATGTTTTCTTTCATCACATACAAGTGCAAAGTAACTATGCCATCTATGCCCACCTTGCCTCTCCGTTTACCGCTCCAGTGTGCCAAGCATTCAGACTAAATGAAAATATACACAGGCACAACCATGCCTGGCATCCCCTCTTAACAAGCTGCAGAAACACTCCCAAGCACGGCTGCTATGCTGCAGGGAATCTTGAGAATCTTCATGGATAGACCGGCGAGCTCTTCTCCCGGCTTTCACTGTTATCACGCTGATCACCGGGTTAGAGAGCTGTGTTTATATCCAGCGGCAATTAAAGTAAAATGTCACAAAAATCAGGAAAAATATGAAGTAAATTTCTTTTTCTATCAATTTCATGAACACCAAAAGACACCTGTAAACCAGAAAAATTGAAAGAATATTCCGATAATCGAGTCGTATGAGGCAATTTGTCAGCTAATGTTTGCCTCATGTTATGATTTCTGAGAACAAGTAATGGTCCTACAAAGGCTACAGAAACATTTATAGTCTCATCAGACAAATTGAGACAATATTTATTTGAAAAGGGTATAAATATTTGCTCAGTTACAGTCTTCACCATCATATCAGGCTTAATATTTATTCCAAAAATACCCATTTCTTTGCTGTATGAATGCCACTTTCGTTAATGTTAACTCTTTGAAGCTGATTTTTTTTTCTCTGTTAAAGGGGTTTTTTTGGGGAGTTTTTCCTTATCCGCTGCGAGGGTCATAAGGACTGAGGGATGTCGTATGCTGTAAAGCCCTGTGAGGCAAATTGTGATTTGTGATATTGGGCTTTATAAATAAAATTGATTGATTGATGATTTAAATAAAAACACTTAATCCTTTAAATCCCTGATACCCAGCTAGTAGGGACACAATATTATGAGAGAATGTTCAGTTTTAGTTCGGTAGGTAATTAAATAAAGTAAAAGATAAACAAACTGTTCCTACAGTATGGGATATATGTGGATATGAGGCCATGTGAGACTTGTAAGATATAGTCATCTTATCAAATGCTTTGTTTTCAGTTTACACAAGGGCTGTTAAGTGATTTAAAGAAGTAATCTAATTAATAACATGCCCTATGATTAATTAATCTAAGTTAATGACATATATCAACTTTAGCTGATAAAATATTTAAAAAATTCCAGTTCAAATGAATTTTGGCAGATGTGTCGTAATAAAGCTGCTGGATTTTGGACACAATCGTCCCCCTGTCCTCTCCCTCTGACACTGGTCTGCAGTCTATATCAGTCCATTTTGTGAAGGAGTTAGTCGGTCGGTCATAGGCAGACTTACTCAGTTTGCGTCCGAACACCTGGTCGTGTGTGGTTGAAGCGGCTGACTGCTAGCGCTAGCATCAAAGACCGTGCTAGCTCGGACCTCCAGGTTCTCTGCTAAATGCTTTAGGTGATATTTCAGGCTTTAAGTACTCACATGATATGAACATTTTTTTAATGCAGAAATCGCTCCTATCAACAGTACCATCTGGGCATTTTTTAAATGTAAACCTCCCATTCATGGGGCCAAGCAGCATCATCTCGTCTGCCTCCATCATGTAACAAAGCCACTGTGGTCTTCAGTGACGCAAAGGGTCAAAGGGCACCAGAGAATGCGATTAATCAGCGTTCATTTTTTTGAAGGCGTTATTTTTCCTGTGATTAATTCATCGAAATGAAAGCACTATTTTGACAGCTGTAGTTTACACATGGAAAACAGCAGGCAAATGTTTTATGTGAGTTCATAGACCTAAGGTGGATCTTACATTTTGTTAAAAAAAGAAGCCAATACAGTTGTTATAAACTGTAAAAAATGTACTGTATGTTTCAATAAGTATGGACTTACAAATGTCATGTTTAAATAACATGCACTCAGGGACTGGGATTGATTCTTGGATGTAATAGGAAGGAATTTTTTAATCAAAAAACAGTAGAAATAATAATTTAACCAAAATGTTTCCTTTATAATGAAGATGAGACATGGCATTTACATGAATCAATCAAATCTCAGCTATATTTTTAATTGTAATAAAAGATTAGGAAATGCACAACATTATACTCTCTTGCTGGTCATTAGTTGTAATTTTTAAGCCTGCTGCTGTGTGCCCTCTCTCCCTTGGTCTCTCACAGTTACACAGTCCATATAACTAACACGGTAGCAGCTTAACATTGACTTAACAGCAGTTGGTGTAAACTGTATGTAACAGAACGCAGATGAGCGTCAGGACAGGCTGACCGTTCAGCCCCAGAAACATTAGCAGCAGTGTTAAAACTGTGCCACATTCGTCGGATTGTGCCCTGCGTGACACGGATTCCTGACACAAATCCTCCGTTGGTGTCTCCATAAAAAGTCAACAGCGCAGTCTGCAAACGAGGAATTCTAGAGCTACAGCGAGGGGGGAGGAATTTACAGCTTGTCACAGTTAATTTCTGTATGAGAATCTGAGACACTGAATCCCCCACGCTTACTTGTTCCACATCAGTTTGATTGTGTGGAGAGATGCAGAAATTCTGTGGATATATATATTTCCTCTCGTGCATGTATTCATGCCCGAAAAGTTGCCACACATACCGATGCTTAACATGCATGAAATCTGACAGCCGAGAATATTTCTATAACCTCACATGTTGTCAAGGATACCTCTTATTTTATTATTTGACTGCTTATTTATTACTGTAATTTATGCTTATATTTGTCATTACAAAATTAAGGTCAAATCATTTCCATATGAATGAGATAAGTACGAATGAAGATGAACTTGTGAAGCCATTTGGGGAAATTTAAGTGTCACAGCTATAGAGCAGTACAAAAATAGTTGAATAATTTAAAGAATGTTATAATACTCAATATGTAAGTGGTGGACTACTATATACAGTACTACTGTATTTTATATGTATTATAGGTACTGTATAAACTAAATATTATATATGCATAGTAAATACAAAATGTGTGCAGTCATGTATAAAACATAGTTAACTAGAATTGAGATCACTGAAAGCTGATAGTCTTGATGTATTTAGCTAAATTAGAAAATACCCTGGGCTACTTCCTGCATTTAAGTTAACATGAAATAAGGTTAACTAAATTGTTTTAAAGTGGGTTGTGCCACGTGAGGTTGATTTAAGTTAACTTGAGTTAGGTTTATTTAACCCGTTCAAATCCCGCAGCCATTCCCACACACATAACTTTTCTAGAATGCCTAGATCTATAAATATTGTTGTCCAACTCCACCCAAATGCACAAACTTATGTGATTGGGTCACGTTGCTCCACATCAGCTAAAGTGGACTGCAGTAGAGCCACACCCTGTTTTTCAGCAAGCATTGTTGAACCATGAGGTAAGAAGGAAGCGTAAGGCACATTTTAATCAGTTTATCATATTGTTGAAGTACATAATTTGTGTAGGTTTATTTAAGTCAATTGAGTTAGGTTTATTTAAATTAAATTAGGTTAGGTTTATATTAATTCATCTGAGTTAGGTTTATGTAAGTCAGTTGTGTTAGGTTTATGTAAGTCAGTTGTGTTAGGTTTATATAAATTCAGCTGAGTTAGGTTTATTTAATTTTAGTTAGGGTTTTGTAAGCTAAGTTAAGTGAGGTTTATTTAAGATAATTTGAGTTAGATTTATCTAAGTTTAGTTGAGTTGGATTTATTAATGTTCAGTAGAGTTAGGTGTAATTAAGTTCGGTTAAGTTAGGTTTATTTAAGTGAAGTTGATTTAGGTATACTTAAGTTGAGCTCAGTTAGGTTTATTTAAGTTCCATTGAGTTAGGTTTTATTTTAAGCTAAGTAAAGTTAGATTTATTTAAGCTAAGATGAGTTAGGCTTACTGATGTTTAATTGGGTTTATTTAAGTTAGTTATGTCAGGTTTATTTAGGTCCAGCTGAGTTAGGTTTGTTTATCTTCAGTTAGGTTGTGTTTATTTCAGATAAGCTGAGTCTGGTTTGATTAAGTTCGGCCTGAGTAGGGTTGAGTTAGGTTTATGTAAGTTTATTTTAGTCAGGTTTATTGAAGTTAAGTAAGTTAAGTTGAGATTAGTTATTCATTTGTAGGCTGTTAAAGGTGCTTTACAGAGGGCACAAAAATACATTAAAACACATAAAATAAATTTAATTGATGAAACTAACATAATTCACAAACATTACATGTTGTTCAGGGTCTGTCTCTCCTTTGAGGGTCTCTTGGCTGCAGGATCTTCACTGCTCCTTCTATTATTACCAACAGCCTCGTATGTTTATGTAACCCCACCTCCAGCTCATCAAGACCAACAGCTTATAAATAATCTCCTCAACCACATAATCGCTCTAACTAAACATGGAGACATGATCCTTCTAATGCTCGCACTCAAAACCACTTGCAAATTAAAGCACACAAATGTATATTTTTACATGTTTGATTTATTTCTTAATATGTCCTATTTAGTTACTATTATGTGCTATGACAATTTCTCCAAGCTGCAATGTTAGCTTTGTGAGCTATCATGCTAACGGCTTGATTTTACAACAGTGTAAGGGCTTTCATACATGCACTGTAGCATCTGTTACCTGGCAGTTGATTTAATGTCTTCGACCTCCATGTGTCTGTTGCAGTGAAAGCTGTAATGCTAAGATGCAGCACCTATGGGCGCTGATGGGTGCCTGTGAGTAAATAGTGGCAACAGAGAAAACAGAGGAGGCGTCTATCAGCAGGACAAGTCATAACTTTTAATATGATATTGTAGCTCTGCCAGCTCGATCGGGTTTCAACTCAACTATTCAGAAAAGACCATCTGTGTGTGTGTGTGTGTGTGTGTGTGTGTGTGTGTGTTAGACTTAGGTCCTGTGACTGGCAACAAGACTCTTCTGCCAGCCATCCGACCACCATCTTGCAGTGTTTAGGGATGAGGTCAGTCTCCATTTTTCTCATTTGTGTGTGTGTGTGTGTGTGTGTGTGTGTGTGTGAGAGAGAGAGAGAGAGAGAGAGAGAGAGAGAGAGAGAGAGAGAGAGAGAGAGAGAGAGAGAGACACCTGCCTCCAGTGTGACAGCTCTATGAGCGTCCTCATGAATCATGAGTCATGTGGCTGCTCACATCTCATGTACCCAAGTTAGAAATGTCCCTGAAATCTGGCCCTCTGTGTTTGTGTCTTTGTGTGTGTGTGTGTGTGTGTGTGTGTGTGTGTGTGTCAGAGAGAGAGACAGAGAGAGAGAGAGAGGCACTAAGTTAGAAGCAGGCAGGACTGAAACCTTAGTAGGGCAGCAGAGGAACATGGGAGGAACAAGGAAGTGAAGGTTGGAGAAGAGCTGCTTGTGTGCATTCATGTTTGTGTGTGTCAGACAGGCCGAGGTCATGTGAAGGTTTACAGTGAAACGGGGGTCAACAGTTAACTCATTTAGGGTTAGGGATACATCCATATGGATTTTTTCAACATATACCAATGCATCAAATTCTGACATCTGAGAAGCTGGAACCAGAGAATTTAACTGGAAAAATGAAAAAAAAAAAAACAACAGCGATTAATCGATTATCAGAGTAGTTGGTGATTAATTTTCTTACAATCAATTACAGGGCCAGTGTGGCTTTAGTGGCATCTCTTTGTGAATTTGCAAGTGTGAAGCTTCTTCCGTGGGCCAAGGATGTAGGAGAACTACCGTGGCCAATGTGGAAAAATGCCCTATCGAGAGCCACTGTTCCATTTGCCCTTTTTGGGCTAACATAGAACCAACATGGTGGACGTGGAACAGGACCATGTGCAGATATAAATGTCTCATTCTAGGGTAACAAAAACGAAATGATTGTTATTTTCAGGTGATCGTAACCTAGTGAAATGATTATAATACACATTTCAGCCAGTAGATGCCCCTAAATCCTACACACTGGGCCTTTAATTGTTGCAGGTCTAATTAAAACACATAATTAGTTCGACTGTAGTAAGGACACAGAAGGTGCATCGTACTATCTTTTTTTAAAATTGAATGCCACTAGTAAAAAACAACAACAACAACAACAACAAAAACGCTTGCTGTGCCGTTTTATTGTTGCCAGGCAACCACCCCATCAAGTCCTTATACTAATCTTGCCGTGAAATCAGTCTTCCTTTTTTTTCACAGTAATTACTATCTAGTTCCTAAAATGTTGAGGCAGAGGGTACTTGCTGTAGCTCTGGTTGATGGTGAGAGGCTGTCAGCAAATAGTTTTTGGGCACAGGGAAACAGAGATCTGTGTGGGTACATGAGACCCTAAAAACGAGGGTGGATCATGTATGGATCTTTATCCCTATCTTTATTCAAGAGAGTGGTCTATCAGTTTGAGAGCATTATTTATTGATTTCACGTTCAAAAACCCTGCCCTCGCACTCAAATATCCTCTGCTTGCGCTTGGATCTACTCTGTTTCTGCTCAAACTGTGTGCTCGCACTCAGATACCATGTTGCTCGCACAGATTTCCTGCTCGAGCTTCGGCTTTTCTCCTCGCGCTCAAACTGTTTCTGTGCGCTCGCGGAATTTCTGCTCTCAGATTTCTGCCCTGCACTTGGATTTTTTTGTGTAGCAATCCTGTCAAAATCCCCCAACCAATAGAAAGCCAGATTTACTGTTGACCAATGAAATGATCCCTGCCTTCTTGTGGGCGCGCTCGCTTTAGAGTAATTTGATTGGACGAGGCATTCCATGGGTGCTGATATAGAGTATAACATCACTGGGACATGTAACGGTAAAATCACTCCGCTCACAGGTGTTATAAATATAAATACAACCGTTAATTAACCAACTGTCACACTCGCTACATTGACGCAAACTGACACTATAGCGTTACACCAAGAAGATGAATATTTTCCCCAAAATTACATTTGAATTAAATTATGAGTGGTCGTCAGGAGAGGACGGGGAAAAGGAAAGCCAGGACTCTTCAGTGCAGACCTCCAGGTGTGTTTGAATCCGGCCGTGCCAACATCCAGATTTGCCAACATTTCATCAGCCGAACTGGACGAAGTTACACAGCTGCAGATCAATGTAAATACAAAGTAGCTTGTGAGTTCCTGGCGTGTGTGCTGCGTTGCCTGGCAACAGACCAGGGGAACTGGGGTTTTTTCGCGGAGCTACATAACATACTTAAATAATTTATTTCATCGCCTTTTGTTAACATTTCCTTACTCAGCATTGCTGTTTAAGCTGTTGTTGAACTGTTGTATAAAAGCAATATCACACTCGAGGTCGTGACGTTGTACTGTATATCTTCACGGCTGTAACTGTCTTCGGCACTCGGCCTGTGGCCTCATGCCTATGACCAAATCACAGCCGACGATATACAGTACTACATCACTCCCTCTCGTGAGATATTGCTTAAAATATATATATATATATAGCGAGCGCGCCCGCAAGGAGGCAGGGATCATTTCATTGGTCAACAGTAAATCTGGCATTCTATTGGTTAGGGGATTTTGACAGGGTTGTTACACAAAAAAATCCAAGCGCAGGGCAGAAATCTGAGAGCAGAAATTCCGCGAGCGCACAGAAACAGTTTGAGCGCGAGGAGAAGAGCCGAAGCTCGAGCAGGAAATCTGTGCAAGCAACATGGTATCTGAGTGCGAGCACACAGTTTGAGCAGAAACAGAGTAGATCCATGCGCAAGCAGAGGCTATTTGAGTGCGAGGGCAGGGTTTTTGAACGTGAAATCAATAAATAATGCTCTCAAACTGATAGACCACTCTCTTGAATAAAGATAGGGATAAAGCTCCATAGTCATGGGGAGTACCACCAGCTGGTCCAGGAGCTTCTCCTCCATGATGGCCGTTCCCAGGCATATTTTAGGATGACTCAGAGGCAGTTTGACAACCTGCTATCTATCGTCAGGCCGTATAGCTCTGGGTATCCAGCAACTGCTACCCCCAGTTTTTCCTCCATTGTTTACCAACTGTAAACATGTTGTCTTGACTATCACAGAGGGCCCGCCTCTCAAATCATCCGATTGGACAAGGGGAAAAAAGATGAGGACAAAAGAGATGACGTGGGGCAGTTTTCCGCTCCGAGTTTTAGTTTATTCAACTCAAGGAGTAGCAAAAAGTGAGTGCAGAAATGGGTGGCATGTTGCAATGTAAAAACCACGAGCAAAGAGTCATTCTCATTAAAAACAATTACAAAAGGCTGCCTTCAGCTGCTAAAACGCCTCCTGTGTGATCAGGGCCTAAGGCTACTGACTTGGTGAGACAATGACACTGCACTGTGTTAGGACCATTAAACCCTGCTTGGTAGTAAAGGATCTTTGTCCTGCTGCATCGTCCTAAAACCACACTGTTCACCCAGTATAGATGTGAACACCTTCTCTAACACACTTAAAGATGAAAGCTGGCACTTAAAACTCATAGTCAATGATTCATTAAACCAATTGATTCAACCAAAACAATAAAAAATGGGTCACTGATACAAAAATACGTAATTTCTAATTCTGTTTTACTTTTTAATCTCTTTGTGTTTTATTTCTTGTATTCTTCTACAATTTTTTTACTCAGTGCTTTGTTTTTGTCCAAATCACTTTGTAACATTATTTGCTAACATTGCTATAATTTTATCAATATTATCATCAAGTGGCATCTGAACAACTACAACCTGTTACAGCTGGAGGGAAACCAGACAAGATAATCTGCTGTAAACACGTTAACCCAACGGGCTAATTAGGATGCTCTTTTCTTTGTAAATTCCTGATCACAGCACATATAATTTCAATTATCCATCCTGCTCTACATCTCCTCAGCCTGTCCGTCTTTTTTTGCTTTCATACCTTTTCTATCTAACTTATCTGTCCGTCGTTGATTAGCTGAATGGGTCTCGAGGATAAAGGCAGAAGGGGTAGCAGCTACATTCTTGTTACCAGGTGTCAGGCTCCGGGGCTCGGCGGGTGAAGAAACAGGCCCAACACTTGCTGGAGGGAGGGGAATATATTCCATCACCCAGGAGTCACTAAGAAGTCATCCGGACCATTCAAACAACACAAAACCGGTAATTATGCAAGGCAAAAGCAAAGCATTTGATGAACATTTCTCGCATTTCAGCTTTTGCTCCTTTCTGCAGTTCTGGATGCTAAAATGAAAACATTTTTTGTTTCTCCCGCTTCTCGGCATCACCTCGTCACCTTGCAGGGATGCTCTTAATTAGAACTGTCTTGTTAGCTATATCTTCCCCCGCTCCTTAATTAAGAAGAATCATCTTCACCCTCTTTTCATTGTCTGGCTTTGAAGAAAAGGAGCGTTGCCTTTCTTGTCATTTACTCCCTTTTTCTTTATGATAAGGATTTTCTTTCTTTCTTTTTTTTCCCTGTTGAAGGTTTTCTTTGAATTGGCAGATAAAGAGGGAGAGGAAAAGAGGGAGAGGCTGGGTAATGAAAAGACCCACGTTCACCAAGGACCTAGGAGCCACCTGATAAATTGGCTTGTTAAGAGGAGAAAGATCACTATGTGACATATTCCTCCCATTCACTCCCAGCAACACAGGTGCAAAACAGACAACAGACAAATGGGAATCAATCAAATCGCACTGGTGCTTGTATTGGTATACAAATGCTGACGGCCACTCAGCTGGGGGGTTGATCAATTCAATTTTTAGTTGTAAAGACTCAATTTAAGCGATTGTCGCATGTGCATAAGCACATCTAGGCAGAGGTAGAAATCAAATGTTTTACAGGGCAAAGAGGGTCTAACACGCATCCATCCCAAGGCCAATGTCTCACATTCAGTTGAATGAGAGAGAGGGGACAATGAAAAGCTGTGAATAAAGGGTGTGTGTGTGTGTGCGTGTGTGTGTATGTGCGTCCGCACACATCCCATTACCATTACCCAGACACCACCAACATTGTATGGGAGGATGACTCGGTGCTGTGAATACTAGAGGACAGTGAGAGCATGTTTGATATCTGAAGAGAAAGACAGAAACAAAGACAGACAGGCAGACACGACGGAGTGGAGGGTTTGAGAAATGGAGGAAATTAGGGTAGGATAAATGAAGGGAGGATGAATGAAGGAGGGTAGAGAGGGAAGTATAAAAAGAGTCGGACAGCGCTTATTTTCAGTCAGTCTCCAAGCAACTCACAATAGAAGGTCAGAAAATAAGGGGAGGAGGGAGACTACAATACGGAAATACAGAATACTCCTTTATTCGACCGCAGACAGACAGACAGACAGGTAGGCAGGCAGACACACAGGCATGCACATCAAACACACACACACACACACACACACACACACACCAATGCGCAAAGTGTGTGTTAGGCCAGGCCTGGCATTAAACAGAGTTGAAATATCAGAGTAGAGACACAAATCCAGGATCTTTAATTAGGGCTTTTCCTGCCTATATCACAAGACTGATACTTATGTTAATTATGTGAAGATGGAGCTAAACTCATGTACTTTAATAAAGAAAATAAGAAATAAAACTTTCACTGACCCAAGGACAAGATAAAAAGAAACAATACAATTGTGTCAACCACCTAATTAAAAGGACCGAACACCATTTTCAGGGAAGTATGCAACATAAGACTTGAAATGTATTAATATACTCTTTATAGGTTTATCCACTTAAAATAACAATAGGGCCTCATATATCTTTGCATTTTTTATCAACAAATCCCTTTGGAAATATTAAAACCATCAATGAATTTAGTCAACAAAGAGTTCACTGTAATTAAAAAAAAATCAAACAGGTAATAAACAGGAAAACAAACAGGAAATAAGTCACACTAGAGACCTGATTGAAGCAGGAACTACTCACAGGGTTAGTCAGCCAACTACTGCAGCTGGTAGACCAACTCCTGTATAGAGTTAGCTATAGTTAGTTCAGGTGCTAACAGGACAACAAGCACACAGGTTTTTTTTTGTATTTGTACCATCAAAGCGTATGTTATGCCTCCTTTATGGAGCAGTTTATATTGAATAAATAAAAGATTATAGTGCAACACAGCTAATGAGCTATGATAGCTTTGTCTGTTTTGGACTATTTTGGTTTAATTTTTAATGTTAGACATATGCTAACCCAAGGCTCACTGAATCCCGCAGTGAAATGAGTTAATCATCCCAACCTGGTCTCATGCTGAAGTTTTCACATACCGGCGCTTTGGCAGCTACATCCACAAGAGACACAGACAAAAAAAAAAGCCATCCTTTCACATTTGCACGATGTGCAGTCGGCTGCTGTCATGGCTTTCACCCAGGAGGCTGGTGTTCACTTACCGGGATGAATATAAAGCTGCAGGCGAAGTTCTCGTGAACAGTCGTCTACCGACTCAATGTCCTATTTTTACACGTTTTCACCATATTACCAGTTATTATACACTAACACTACATAACACGCTCAAAAACTTATGATCCAAACCAACACAGTCTTCTGCAGTCTTATGACACCATACCTGTCATAAATAACTTGTGCTTGTATTCTAACACAGAAATAAAGTAAATATAAACAAAACCTTAACATAGTCCACTACTGTGCGCTATTCAAAATATATAGAAACTTTTGTGTAAACTTAAACATCATCATAAACTATATGATATTTATCAACACAGACGTCTTGACCAAATACAAATATATGCTTAAGTGGCTCTTACAAAAACAAAAACCCTAAATCAAGTGACAACACGCAGACACTGACAATTACAGAATATGTTCACAACCTAAACTATGATCAGCCTTAAAATCCCACAGTGAAGTCCAACTATTGTGTTCATTTACATATATATCCATCTATTTCAGGTATCTGTCACAAACACTGATACCTAAGAGCTACTTTCTAAATGGAAAAGAGCCTCTTGAAACAACAAAAGGCTTGAGGACTGTTCCTTGGGGAACACCACAATGATTTGTGTTGCCCATGTCATTTTCTATCAACAAACTACGATTTAATTCAAACTCAACCAGCCTAACATCAATCTCTGATTGATAAAACATGCATGAAGGTTTAACACTCCTTAAAAAAATTAAGATCAAGCTTTTTCATTAGTTACCAGCAAACAGGAGGTCTTTAGTCAGTTTGAGTGAAGCAGTCTCAGTACTGCGGTGAGCCTTGAAATCTTTTGTAAAAGGAGAAATTCATAAATAACATTGATTTTTAAAAAAAAAAAAAAAAAAAATTCTTTTCAAGGATCTTAGCCAAGGAGGGCATTTTGGAAAAAGTTGCGTAATCATGGAGATTGACAAAACCTTAACTGTTTTGAACGAGACTAAATTATTATATTTGTAGAAATCTGGAATACTTATGGAATACGCTTATGCTGCTATGTATTCAAAACATTGAAAAAGCACTGCAGCGCCCATACATGTATACTTTGTCCTTAATATATTTGTATTATTATTATTATTATATATACACAATTATTTTAATTAAATTTGATTTAAATTAGTTTAATTTGATTTTTTTTATTGTTTATTTATTTTAGTTAAAAGTGTATTTGTCACTCTTTTTTCTTCCCATTTGCTTTATATCAATGTACCTCAGTCGTTACTCTTATTATTAACTAATATGTTGCTGTTCTTACTGCCATTCCTCAACCTCATATGAGGGGGTGGGTGCGGGTTCATTGTTGGGAAAACGTGTGTCACTAAATGGTTTTGTGACAGGTCCTAAACTTTAAAAAAAAAAAAATGCTGTATAGCAAATAAGAAACAAGCCACTACCCAACAAAATAATGAAAAGGTAATAATGTAAGTGATCAAATCAGAGGTGTGTAGCACTGAAAACTGACACAGAAAGTCATGGTTTTTAGATGTTTCTTTACTGCAATTCAAAGACGATGTTTCTTCCTTTAAGTGTCTGGCAACAACTGCAAAAAAAACAAAAAAAACAACAACATTTTTTCCCCTCTGTGAGTGAGTTGTGTAAAAGGGAATCCTTTCTATGGGGTGTAAGTTTTTGAAAAAGTCACATTTTTGTAATTTTCTTATCAGTCATCTACCAGTTCAGTGTCCATTAGCGGGGCAGGCTGTGATGTATTTCTGATGCATTAAGTGGCATTTAAAAAATGGAAACAATTTGCTCAAGGTTCAAGGGACAAGGTTCCACGAGAGGATTGTCTCCCGTTCATGTGAAAGCCCAGTAAACAACAGGACTCTTTGTGCCCTTGGACTGAAAATTCACTTAAGTGAATTCTTTTTCTTTTTTTTTAATTCTTACATTCATATGATCATAACACGGTACAGTAGAAGTGTCACATCAATCCTTCAGTTACTTGTAGCTTTTGTGGTGGATCATCTTCAAGGAAAAACTGTGAATTTTCAAAGCTGGCCCACTCAATCAAAAAGAGACCCCAAAAATTCAATTGGATTATAAAAGGTATAAAATATATTTCATTTTTGTTACAAAAATATGAAACAAAATCCAATGTATCTGTTACACATCACCTTCAACCAAGTTATCATATCAAGTTCTGAGAACATAAGTTGGCTCGTTGTTAGTTTAAAGGTCATATGTATAGCTGTTTCATCAAAACGAATATGTTTTCAAAAATAATACATCCACAGAACATCTAGAAAGGTGCAGAATTAAAGTCTATATTTTCCTGAAAAATAATTACAGTAGAGAAATAATTGTTGTTTTCCCAGCCAGTAGGTGTGTGACACCTACTGGCTGGGAAGTATGAAACCTATATCTATCCCCTTTAATGGTGCTTTTACACCTGCCCTGTGTGGTTCGGTTCAATTGAACTCAAGTTCGTTTGCCCCCTAAGTGTGGTTTGTTTGGGCAGGTGTGAACACAGCAATCACACTCAGATGCACACTAAAACAACTGGACCGAGACCTTCTTGAAGAGGTGGTCTCGGTCTGGTTACAACCGAACTCTGGTGCGGTTCGTTTGTGGTGAGAGCATGTTCCAATCTCGATCTGAACCAACTGCAGTCACATTACACATTGTTTGGGTTAAACATGAGCATGTTACAGTCCTGGAGGATTATTAATGTGCACCTCCTCCTGTGCTGCCTTAATATGCACATTCAGCACATCCAATGCATCAAAACATTGTTTTCTAGTTGGAGCCGCGCCTCGTTTTCAAACTGTATGGTTTGACTAAAATGAACAATGACAGCAATATAGTCCCCGATGAGCAGCGCTAAAATCAACCTGCGTAGTTGTCCCTCCATTGTGACATTAGAAAGTGTCACATTTATCTTGCAAGTGTACTCTTCTTCAACGTTTGATCTGGTCCGCTTGTAAATGCTGCCATGAGAGCACGAATCAGCTCTAGGCAATTATGCAACTTTGTAGCAGAATTAGTCCCTGATTCAGACCAAGGCGAGTGAACTCTAGGTCTGAAAGCACCCTGAGTCTCTCTAAAGGATTAGTGCAGAATTTTACCAACAAACAAAATATGGTAAAAATGTCAGATCAAGGAATATCCATTATTTATCAACACTCACACACACTGTTCCGTGATGTGCCTTAGAACGCCGCTCACTCCCTTTCCTTAACATTTGCCACTCTCTGTACAGCCATCCGAAGGCAGCAGATATCTGTTCCAACTTCAGTCTCTACCTTGAGTGATGTTGTGTGCTATTAAGCACTGGCGCTGAGAGATGGCACAGCCTCTGTGCACACAAAAAGATACAGCGGGTTCTGTCATTGTGAAGCAAGAGGCGCAGTCAGGGAACCTGTCAAATATGCCTTTGATAATTTCATGGCCAGGCATCCCTTGGTGTACCTGTGGTGCACCTTGGCATGGGGTGGAATCAGAAATAACGCATTATTATAGGTGGATGCATCAGAGGCTGTGACAATCATTGCTTTCAGTACTTTAAGTCCCTTTAATCACAGGGCTGTTGTCGTCATGACAGACTAACAGTTTGGGAATCCCGAGGAGAGTTTCTCTCAGAGGAAAACATTTTTTTCTAGGACTCGGTACAGGAAGTTTTAAACCTTAGCAGTCTCTACCACATCATGTTGCTCATCACAGCCACACATCTACCTATATTCTAATTAAAAATGTAGAGCTCCAGGCAACATTTTGGCCAACCTTGTTACCCTAGGCAACGGATGTTTAGCATGGAGACACCAGGTGAAAGACTGGAAGGAATGGACGTTCCTGAGAGTCATAAGTGATTCACAGTCTTTCTTGGAACTGTGTGAACTATTTCCAATTTGTCAGTCTCAAACATGCCTATTAATGTGCAGAAGAAATACATTTTTATTCCTCCACACCGGCGGTAGCCATAGCTGGAGTCACAAACTTCCCTTTGGATTCAACGATGCACTGATTAGATTTTGGTGTTTAAAGGTCAAGGTCACTGTGACCTTGTCTGTCACATTCATGTAAACATGATATCTCAAGAATGCCTTGAGGGAATTTCTTCAAATTTGGCACAAACATCCACTTGGACTTAACAATTAACTGATTAGCTTTTGGTGGTTGAAGGTCAAAGGTCAAGGTCAGCGTGACCTCACAAAGCATGTTTTTGGCCATAATTCAAGAATTCTTGTGGAAATTACAACAAAACTCAATACAAATATCTAATAGGCTAAAATGATGAAATGATTCATACCCAAGGGTCAAAGGTCACTGTGACGACATAATGTTCTGTAAAAACACTTTTCTGGCCATTACTCAGCATCATATCTCAGGGACAGAAGGGGAGACATTTGTTCAGATGCTGAATTGGTGACACTAATCTTGAAACTGTGCTGATTGTGTAGATCTTCTGTGCTGTGAGGTTGAAGATGTGTGAGAAGCATCCATGTTTTCACAGACATGGATGTTAACTGTAAGGTCGGGACGATATTTCTAGTTAATTTGTGGCTGTGATGATCAACATGATGTGTTAGAGATTGTTCAGGTTTAAAACTAAACGTTAACAATAATGCCCATCTCAAGTTCTAGACAACAAGTTTCCTTGGAGGAAAACACCCTGCAGGGTTCCCAGACTGTTAGTGTGTCATGATGAGAAAGGTCAAAGGTGCACCAAGGAAGTCTGTTTACAAAATTACCAAAAGTGCATTTGGCATGCTCCAGATGCACTTTTCAGGGCATACCAGACCGCCATCTAGACGCACAGCTTGGTTTATGATAATAGAGCCAACAGCGTCATCTTGTATGCAGACAGGGGGTGAACAAACAGACAATAGGTACTCCTTGATTTATAATTTTAAACTTAAAATCAGCTGCTATAGTTGTCAAGAAACCATCTATGCCTGCTGGCAGGGCCCTCCTGCTTTCTGACAAACATTACAAGTAGCCTTATAAGAGGAGACAACCTTTTTTATTACTATCTTTTTATCTCGAGATAACAAAGCCCATTTTCTTTAGATAACAACCTGTGATCTTGGGCTAACAACATTAAAAATAATTGCAATACTTCAAAGGTATTGGCTGGTTCTTAACAGTGTGTGTGTGTTTGTGCTTTTCCCTGTTCATTACCAAAAACAGAAACAGTGTCACATACTATGGGGAAAAAATTATTTACTTAATAAAGTATGAAAGCGGATTAGAGCTGTGTGTATGGAAAGTGAAATCCATAACTCATCCCATCTCTCCTGCCATTCAAGGAGAGGCCAAAGCACTCTGACTGCAGCTGCATGAATGGTTTCAGCTTATAAAAGCTCATTAAAGGACAGACGTCTTCTTGATGGAGGAGAGAGAAAGGAGGAAAATAAAGAGAAAAATAGTAAAAAGAATGTATGAACTTGAAAGTTTCCCTGTATGAATGAGGTAAAACACGTTAAATGGTTCGGAGTGTGTGCGCTTCATGTAGCATACACATGGTCGATTCGTCGCTACATGAAGGTTGTGATGTACAGACTAGTTGTTTCTGACAAGCTTTGAAATTCCACTCAGTTAATTCCATACTGCTCAGAGGAATATTACTGTAAACAAAGAGGAGGATGAACCACACAATACTGAATGTACTGCGACAGGTTGGAACTGTAGTATCAACCTGAGGTCAAACCAAAAACATTGATACCGCCTTAAAAACTGCTAAAACCTGGGGTGCCCACTAGCTCACCTAGTAGATCAGGCACCCCATGTGCTAAGGCTGTGTCCTAACCGTAGCAGCTGCAGGCTCAGTTCCAACCTACATTACCCATAGGAGACCATAGTAGAAGGACTAATAGGACTAATGTCCTACTAATGTCCTATCAACTAAAGGCAAAACAATACCCCCAAAACACTTTTTATATTATACCATCTGCAAACACCTGATATTTTTAATTGCAGTGATGGAGTGTAACTATGGACATTGGCTCAAGAACTGTAGTTAGTATATACACTGAACAACAATATAAACGCAACACTTTTGTTTTTGCTCCCATTTTTCATGAGCTGAACTCAAAGATCTGAAACCTTTTCTATACACACAAAAGACCATTTCCCTCAAATATTGTTCACAAATCTGTCTAAATCTGTGTTAGTGAGCACTTCTCCTTTGCCGAGATAATCCACAGGTGTGGCATATCAAGATGCTCATTAGACAGCATGATTATTGCACAGGTGTGCCTTAGGCTGGCCACAATAAAAGGCCACTCTGAAATGTGCAGTTTTATCACACAGCACAATGCCACAGATGTCGCAAGTTTTGAGGGAGCGTGCAATTGGCATGCTGACTGCAGGAATGTCCACCAGAGCTGTTGCCCGTGAATTGAAGATCACGTGTAACCACACCAGCCCAGGACCTCCACATCCAGCATGTTCACCTCCAAGATCATCTGAGACCAGCCACCCGGACAGCTGCTGCAACAATCGGTTTGCATAACCAAAGAATTTCTGCACAAACTGTCAGAAACCGTCTCAGGGAAGCTCATCTGCATGCTCATTGTCCTCATCGGGGTCTCGCCCTGATTGCAGTTCGTCGTCGTAACCGACTTGAGTGGGCAAATGCTCACATTCGATGGTGTCTGGCACGTTGGAGAGGTGTTCTCTTCACGGATGAATCCCGGTTTTCACTGTTCAGGGCAGATGGCAGACAGCGTGTGTTGCGTCATGTGGGTGAGCGGTTTGCTGATGTCAATGTTGTGGATCAAGTGGCCCATGGTGGCGGTGGGGTTATGGTATGGGCAGGCGAATGTTATGGACAACGAACACAGGTGCATTTTATTAATGGCATTTTGAATGCACAGAGATACCGTGACAAGATCCTGAGGCCCATTGTTGTGCCATTCATCCACGACCGTCACCTCATGTTGCAGCATGATAATGCACGGCTCCATGTTGCAAGGATCTGTACACAATTCCTGGAAGCAGAAAACATCCCAGTTCTTGCATGGCCAGCATACTCACCGGACATGTCACCCATTGAGCATGTTTGGGATGCTCTGGATCGGCGTATACGACAGCGTGTTCCACTTCCTGCCAATATCCAGCAACTTGGCTGATCAACTCTATGCGAAGGAGATGTGTTGCACTGCGTGAGGCAAATGGTGGTCACACCAGATACTGACTGGTTTTCTGACCCCCCCCAGACCCACCCAATAAAACAAAACTGCACATTTCAGAGTGGCCTTTTATTGTGGCCAGCCTAAGGAACACCTGTGCAATAATCATGCTGTCTAATCAGCATCTTGATATGCCACACCTGTGAGGTGGGATGGATTATCTCGGCAAAGGAGAAGTGCACACTAACACAGACTTAGACAAATTTGTGAACAATATTTGTGAGAGATGGTCTATAGTGTATATACGTATATAGACAGATTAACTAATACAGTGGCCTCTGGCTATTTTTAAGCTTGTCATTTTCATGCCAAACAACGCAAACATTCCATAAACATTCCGCATTCTACATCAATTCCAGAGTGAGCAAGTACCTTGTAGCTGGTATAAAAAAAGAAATTGTGGAAAGAGGTAGGATGAACTGCACTCTGTTTTGGTAGTTTTGCTGAAACATTCAACTTTGTTCATTTGCAGAATGAGGGAAATTGAGTGTTAATTTATTTTAATATTCAGAATTTTTTTTTTTTTTTTTTAAATCATACAGTCCAGATGTAAAAACTATTATCCAGCACTTAAGGGCACTTGCCCCAGGATATTCAGATGGCTCTTAGTTTGAAACTGACATGTTATTTGTAGTAGGCCAATCTACCCGCTTTGTTCAATGTAAAGAGCATGAAGAAATGTATAAAGATTTGGACTTCTAGCAAGATGGTCATGATGCCTCAATGGATTTGTTCTGTTTTGGAATACACAATATTCTTCCAAATTAGTGTTTCTGTATTTTAATATTCAGAATTTCACTTCAACAAGCTCTCTCTTTTTTGACCATACACCTGTTTGCATCCCTGATCTTGTGTTGTGTGATCACACTGCACAATTTTTTATTAGGACCATCCCAAGGATTTTAACAAAGGTGTGACCAAAGTTTGACAGAAATATATTTATTGAGTTCATGAAAAAAAGTCTTAGGTCTTTAACCTGTGAACAATGGGAGCAAAAAAAAACAAAAGTGTTATCTTAGGGCGTGCAAAACACAACCCCATTACTCAAGAAAACAGAGACCTTTTTGTGAGCAGTTTCATGCAAGAACTATTTTCTTTCTACCGACCTACACCCATTAAAAGTATGTCACTGCGCAGAAGGAAGCATGCGTCTACTGCTAGCTCACCTACGACCACAGAGTTAGCTAATGTTACAACCTGCTCACACTCCTAAGTCGTCGAAAATCCTGCGCTTGGGCAGTGACTTAACATCAGCATGATATGCAGCCGGTTGCCATTACAGTTTAACAGCACCCAGCGGCATCAGGGGAAACACAGCGGGGCAAGAACGAAAATAAGGCAGCGCAAGTCCAAGTCCAACCATTTGTTTTTGTTGCCTAAACCTAAACATGTGTTTTTGTTGCCTAAACCCAACCATGTGTTTTTGTTGCCTAAACCCAATCATGTGTTTTTGTTGCCTAAACCTAACCATGAGTTTTTGTTGCCTAAACCCAATCATGTGTTTTTGTTGCCTAAACCTAACCATGTGTGTTTGTTGCCTAAACCCAACCACGTGTTTTTGTTGCCTAAACCTAAACATGTGTTTATATTGCCTAAACCTAACCACATGTTTTTCTTGCCTAACTCTAAACATGTGTTTTTGTTGCCTAAACTCAACCATGTGTTTATATTGCCTAAACTCAACCATGTGTTTTTGTTGCCTAAACCCAACCATGTGTTTTTGTTGCCTAAACCCAACCATGTGTTTATATTGCCTAAACTCAACCATGTGTTTTTGTTGCCTAAACCCAATCATGTGTTTTTGTTGCCTAAACCTAACCATGAGTTTTTGTTGCCTAAACCCAATCATGTGTTTTTGTTGCCTAAACCTAACCATGTGTTTTTGTTGCCTAAACCTAACCACGTGTTTTTGTTGCCTAAACCTAAACATGTGTTTTTGTTGCCTAACCCTAACCACATGTTTTTCTTGCCTAACTCTAAACATGTGTTTTTGTTGCCTAAACTCAACCATGTGTTTATATTGCCTAAACCCAACCATGTGTTTTTGTTGCCTAAACCCAACCATGTGTTTATATTGCCTAAACTCAACCATGTGTTTTTCTTGCCTAAACCCAACCATGTGTTTTTGTTGCCTAAACCCAACCATGTGTTTATATTGCCTAAACTCAACCATGTGTTTTTGTTGCCTAAACCTAAACATGTGTTTTTGTTGCCTAAACCTGTGTTTTTGTTGCCTAAACCTAAACATGTGTTTTTGTTGCCTAACCCTAACCACATGTTTTTCTTGCCTAACTCTAAACATGTGTTTTTGTTGCCTAAACTCAACCATGTGTTTATATTGCCTAAACCCAACCATGTGTTTTTGTTGCCTAAACCCAACCATGTGTTTATATTGCCTAAACTCAACCATGTGTTTTTGTTGCCTAAACCCAACCATGTGTTTTTGTTGCCTAAACCCAACCATGTGTTTATGTTGCCTAAACTCAACCATGTGTTTTTGTTGCCTGAACCTAACCATGTGTTTTTGTTGCCTAAACCCAACCATGTGTTTTTGTTGCCTAAACCCAACCATGTGTTTTTGTTGCCTAAACTCAACCATGTGTTTTTGTTGCCTAAACCCAACCATGTGTTTTTATTGCCTAAACCTAACCATGTGTTTTTGTTGCCTAAACCTAACCAAGTGTTTTTATTGCCTAAACCCAACCATGTGTTTTTGTTGCCTAAACCTAACCATGTGTTTTTATTGCCTAAACCTAACCATGTGTTTTTGTTGCCTAAACCCAACCATGTGTTTTTGTTGCCTAAACCCAACCATGTGTTTATATTGCCTAAACTCAACCATGTGTTTTTGTTGCCTAAACCCAACCATGTGTTTTTGTTGCCTAAACCCAATCATGTGTTTTTGTTGCCTAAACCTAACCATGAGTTTTTGTTGCCTAAACCCAATCATGTGTTTTTGTTGCCTAAACCTAACCATGTGATTTTGTTGCCTAAACCTAACCACGTGTTTTTGTTGCCTAAACCTAAACATGTGTTTTTGTTGCCTAAACCTAAACATGTGTTTTTGTTGCCTAACCCTAACCACATGTTTTTCTTGCCTAACTCTAAACATGTGTTTTTGTTGCCTAAACTCAACCATGTGTTTATATTGCCTAAACCCAACCATGTGTTTTTGTTGCCTAAACCCAACCATGTGTTTATATTGCCTAAACTCAACCATGTGTTTTTGTTGCCTAAACCCAACCATGTGTTTTTGTTGCCTAAACCCAACCATGTGTTTATGTTGCCTAAACTCAACCATGTGTTTTTGTTGCCTGAACCTAACCATGTGTTTTTGTTGCCTAAACCCAACCATGTGTTTTTGTTGCCTAAACCCAACCATGTGTTTTTGTTGCCTAAACTCAACCATGTGTTTTTGTTGCCTAAACCCAACCATGTGTTTTTATTGCCTAAACCTAACCATGTGTTTTTGTTGCCTAAACCTAACCAAGTGTTTTTATTGCCTAAACCCAACCATGTGTTTTTGTTGCCTAAACCTAACCATGTGTTTTTATTGCCTAAAACTAACCATGTGTTTTTGTTGCCTAAACCTAACCAAGTGTTTTTATTGCCTAAACCCAACCATGTGTTTTTGTTGCCTAAACCTAAACATGTTTTTGTTGCCTAAACCCAACCATGTGTTTTTGTTGCCTAAACCTAAACATGTTTTTGTTGCCTAAACCTAACCACATGTGTTTGTTGCTTAAACCTAACCATGTGTTTTTGTTGTTAAAGGGGAAAAAAAACATTAATATGCGGTGTTGTATCAACATAATGCGTTTATTCTGAAAGAGACTGCGTGTAAACATTAAATTTCCTGTCTAAACAGAAGTGTATTTTGAAAGAAGACAATGCACGTAACAGGCAGAACTTGACATAGCGTCCCAGAACGTCAACAACCAATGCACCCAGGGTACCTTGCACGTCATATCTGGACGTTGAAAGTCCATGACCAAATGTCAGTATGTGATGAGGTCGGAGAGAGAATGTGTTGAACGTTACAGCTCAGCCTCGTTGGCTCAGGAAGAGGAAGTCTTTAATATTTACATCTCATGCTGTGCTTCGCCATGCTCATTCCATGTTTTTTTTTCTGTTTGCTTTTTTGTGATTTGAGCACCACATGCCAAGTGCCATGTAGTTCCACTACATTTGAGAGGATGCAGACATCTTTAAGGCTGATATCTCCAATGTTAGACAACTCACACCAAAACAATGATAAATAGCACTATAGGTAAGATAAGAAATATGTGTTTATAGAAGTATAATTTGATGCTAATATGCATGTGCTTTCAGTTAAATAAAAAAGTTAAAAGTAAAAATTTTACTTATGACACAGTAGTTTTACACTTAAGCAAAAGATCTGGCTACTTCTTCCGCTACTGAATCTCACCTATCAGCGCACTCAACACAGACAAAAAGAAAGCAGTTTGTTGAACTTTGGGCAAAACAGAAACAAAAGTAGCTACTTTATTACATTACACTTTAAGCCTGTAGCTCTTGTAATGTTTGATGTGACTACCTTTGCGACATGCACACTTTCTGACCCATAACTCCACTGGTGGAACAAAGTTCTGATACATGTAGCAATGACTTCCCGGTTTCATACAGACTACCAAAGAAAAGATGCAATTAAAGTCCACAAAGAATAGCCAGAGCGTTCACCTTGGATGTTTTAAGGGGGTTGAATACACAGCGCATAAATGGCAAATTGTGATCAAAGAATAGTTCTTTTTTTCTCTCTTTTTTTTAACTTTTATTTCTCACTGTCTCAGAAAGGCTTGTTTACTTTCAGGTGGTATTTACATCCTGTCTGTTTTGTGTTATCTGAGAGAATGGGGACATCTGTTCGCATCAGAAACTGCATTCAACGAAGGGCAAACTGTTGGATTATTATATTCCCTCTGCTGATGAATGCCGTGTGTCTGCATGACATGACGTCTGCACTGTGCTAAGTTTACAAGACCACTTATGAGTGCACAAGAAAACACTTCTCTTTATCTCAGTATTGTATGTCACATTGAGTAATAATATGCGCAGTTTTATCAATAGCAGCTTTGAGTCTTAAAGAAAGCATTCACGCGCCAAATGCACACTTGAGAATGTGAAAGACGCTCGTGGAAAGTGAAAAAATAAAAAATTAATGACAAGGTCGCAAAAGGAAAAACAACTGAGAAATCAGAGTTCCGCAATTTAAACTCGGAAATTAAATTCAACTTTGATGTGATGAAGCAGCTATTGAGGTGCAGCTAAGGACGTAATTAGGAGTCTTATTAATGTCTGTTGGTCTTGCCAAGGTGAGCCAAGTCAGGGAAGAGTCTTATAAGAGCAGAAGCCACTAAAGTCTTTTATGCAGTCTTTTCTATGTTCTTTCTATGAGTACGGGCTTGACTGTGGTGAATACTTTGTTTCTTTTATACTGTAAGAATGTATTTCTGTGTGTGTGAGATGAAAAATTGTACCTGAGCTCGCACTTGCACTCAAGTATACCTTCTCCCTCTCTTAGACACAGACACGAGCCTTCATTTCTTTAACTCAAACTATGATAAAAATGTTCGTCAGACTGTTTGTAAAACAAAACGTGTCACTCCATGAAAATAAGCGATGAAATCAAATTATGTTGGTTTTTGTATTTGAATTCAAATTTGGACAATATAAAAGCTCTTATCTGTGCAGACATCAACCTGAAGGTTATTTTTTAAATTGTATTTAATTTAAGTCCGGCAATATTTGATAATTTTCTCAACAAATCCCATGGAAAAAAAGTGTTCTTCCTCTGTCCCATAGAGCTCCACTATTGTCCAAAAGCTATTAAAAACACATCAATGAGCCACACAGTTGCACTGGGTGAACTTCCTTTATTACCAAGAACACACACTGTAGTTTATTTTGACTCAGTCCCACATACACTGTCCTGCTGCTTTAGATGCCAGCCTGTTCTCATTCCCAGGTCATCGAATACAGTTTGCCAAAGGCACCCCTTTCGCCTCGTTTCCACATTATATATGTGACTGGTGCCAGTAGATCCGATTTTTGAGACGCACGACCTGCCGACGCTTGGGCCAGATTTCCGCTTCGTCGTGCGTCTTTTGCCGTGCAGTGTACGGGGGGGGGGAGGGGGGGGGGGCGATCATCTGTTCCAGAACCACGGTCGGATGGTCGGACGAATTTCTGACATGTCAGAAATTTTTGGTCGGCCGGCACAGACATTCGCACAGTTGAAGCAGAGCCACGAGCCGATTCGCGCATTTATCCCTCACTGCGCCTGCGCGAAGACATAGATTACCATGGCGACGCGTCGGTGGACTGTAAATATGGAGGCCAGGTTGGTTGAGCTGTGGCAACAGTATGAGTGCCTGTTCGACGTTTCTTCTTTCACCTACCACGACCGCTATCAACGAGAGAAACGCTGTCAGGAGATAGCCAATATTCTTCAGCTGCCTGGTAAGTTTTTTCTGCTCTCATTTTCAAGCAAGCGCAACAAACATACAAGCTAGCGTGCTAGACGAGGTACAACACACACACACACACACACACACACACACAGAGGGTGCACCCGGCTGTAGCCGGCTTACCTCCAACTCTCGTTGTAAAATGGACAAACCATACTGTCCATGTCTCTCAAGCCATATGCGAATCATCAAAGCAAACCGTCAAAGCAAACCGCTTGTCCTGCTTCGTTGGCAACATCGGCACTTCCGGAACAAATTGGAGCTTTCAAATGTATCTTTATTGACAGCTGTCAACGGGCAGGAGAGTCAGCAGGGGCCGACGAGCCGTTTTCACCTGTACAGTGTGAGCTCTCTGATCGTGCTTGATGATCGGAACGTACAGTGTGAGCACATAAATCGTGAGCTTTGGCCGCACATCGCAGACGATTCACTCGTACAGTGTGAGCTGGTATTAACAACAAGATTTAAAAAATCGTACAGTGTATGCAGGGCTTAACCAAGTAGTTTTGTTGCTGAAACCAAATTGCAACAATTTCAGAATGTAAACAGTGTATTGCTAGGTGTTTTACCCGAGAGACCACCCTGCGTCATATAATGAAGCTAAAGGGTGCCTTTAACATTTGTATGAGAGGCCAGGAGGTGTGACAAAGTCCTGATATTTGACAACCTGGGAAAGGGAACAGGCTGCAAATACTCATTAAAGCAGTGGTTCCCAACTGGTCCAGCCACATGGTCCAGATTTCTCCTCACTTGTTTGAGGTCCAACAGTTTAATACATTCAGCATCATGATTTCGTTTAGCCATGTCGTCAACTAGTTTGGTGTCTCTGTTAAGTAAGTCTGTTAGTCACTCACTCTACAGCAGAAAACAGCACTTCAAAATAAAAGCTCCGTGCCAGAAATTTACTGTATTTTAAAATAAAGGGTGTTTTTTTTAAATAAACTTGACACATTTGCGAGTAATTTGCGGTCCATTCAGAGTGGACCCGCAACCCACTTTTGGACCACGACCCACCAGTTGGGACCCACTGCATCAGAGTATCAAATGTGGATTTATCCACTGCTGAAAATAGTCCCCAACAAGTACACTATTTCCTCCAGTTTGTGGAATGTTTTCTAAAAACTACAGTGCGACAACATCAGATGTGGCCCTGGAAATTTCTAATTTCCAGTAACACACAGACACATCATATGTGTATATGTGTGTGCATGTAGATACACAAGAACAATCCCAAGCACATTGAACACACACACACACACATGCTGTGGATGCTCACACTGCTCCTGCAGCTTGTGTTGTGCATTAGGTGTTTGCATAGTCCTCCCAGATATTCACCACCAGGGAGAGAAATACCTGCAGCGCTGGCCAGTGTGGGGTTAAAACACACACACACAATAACACACACAGCTGAGGAGTATGTGCAAGTCCTCTTATTTAGACTTTGTGAAGCGCTGAGAAAAAAGTTTCCAAAATCAGCTGTGTTAAATGGATAAAAATGATGTTATTCTGTGTTTTCCTCATTGACAGCAAATCTAATGAAATGATCAAACCATTAATGTGTTCGTCTGTCTCTCAAACTTTATGGCCTACCTAATCTGTCTGTGGCTGTGAGCCCAAGCCCACTGGTTCTTACTGAAGATGCAAATCTTTAAAAACTGCCAACAATTATACAGTTTCACTCTTTACTCAAGAAGGTTGAGTAATTTACTAAAACAACTGGTCACTATAGTTTTTAGAAAACAGGATTGTATATTTGTGGGTGACTATTTTAAATTGAACATTAGGTCTAATACACATTTGGTGAACTAGACGGTATTTCTTAGGGATGAGCAACAAGGACTTTCACGTTGGAGTACTTGCATTAAAGTATTCAAGAACTCACAACATAAAAAAAAGTCTAATGTAGGAAAAGGACTGTAAATTGGCCAACAAAGAAATTCATTTATTTGACAGACAGGCTTCAATGAGCTTATTAAACCATAAATTTAAAGTTAACATAAGAAGAATCAGCAAACTTCTTGAAGCTGCCATTAATGCTTCATATTTTAGACGTAGCTCTGAAAGACCGTTTCTGAGCCGCTATTCTTCCGTTCACTTCACCATCTGCCTGGTTGGCATGAGCTAACACAGCAACAGCAGCAAACATCCAACACCGAGCTGTAGTGGTCCCAACAAACTCACACCAACACTGACTGAAACGACTCTGTCCTGTTATTAAGTGTTAGGTAACATTAGCTTAGCCATGTGATGCTAACATTTAGCCCTGCCACTGTTACCCCTTTTCCACCAAAGCAATTCCAGTGCTGTGCTGAGCTAGTGCTGGTTCTCAGTTGGTTCAACTTGCGAACCAGCTGAGAACCAATTTGCTTTTCCACAGCTCAAGGTGGTTAGGGTGCCACGTCATTGCATCACTGTATACGTCAGTTATGTTGTTGCTTTCCCACTGGCGCTGATCTCGAAGGAACAACAACGATGGCGGACCACGTATTTGTGCAGCTGACGCATGCCGATGACCATAAGGCAAGGAGACAGCTTGTTTCCTCGACGGACCACTGTTGCTTTGATGCGTCCATCACTCTTGGCTGTTTTTTTTTTTTTTTTTTAAATGGGGCTTCGCGCAGTCTCGTTTATTGTTGTTGGTCTCAATAACCCCACCACCTTACCCATGACGTATGTGGTTCGTTCTTCTAGTCCAGCAAAGAACTGGTGCCACAACGGTTTTTCTGGCCCAGAGCCAGTTCTTTTGTCTGTTGAAACAGGAAAACTGGTTCCAAATTAAGCACTGGCCCCGAACCAGCACTGGAACTGCTTTGGTGGAAAAGGGGTATGTATGTGTGCATGGACTCTTACCAACTGTTCCTTGGTGCAGAGCTCACACTTGCGCAGCAGTGGTCTCATGACAAAGAGAACAATAGCGGGGCAAGGAAGCGCTGAGCAAAGCAATACACTGCACTACAGTAACATAAGATTTAACCCCTTTTATGTAGTAAAAAAGACAAATTTAAATGTGATGTGTTTTATTGTCTTCAACTTTGCACTAAAATTAATCCTTGTGGTAGTTTTGTTTCTATTAATTTTAGTCTTTCCTCTATTATTTCCCCCATAGTTTTCTGAGAGTCTGAAAGATGGTGTTTATTCTCTCTCCTTCATTTTATACATTTTATATCACGAAATGATGCAATGCACAGACAGTATGGAAGTTTTATACCGATTAGTGCAATGTCATGGTCATGTTCCTTGTTCACTGTATTTTGATTTGATTAGGATGCATACAAAATAATGAAATATTAAAAACAGAAATATAAATGGGGCTTAGTTCTTCATTCAATTGAAAATCAATTGATAGAAGTTAGAAATTAAATACTTAAAACATTGCTTATGATCTTGGAAACAGCCATTGAAAAATAGTCTCGGCACAAGGTCCAGTTAGTTTTCAATCATGTCACATGCTCTTTATCAGGAAAAATTTTGAGAAAATAGACATTTTTTTCTGACCTTTTCCTTTTAAGGGCTTTGTTTGCTTAAAATCTGACATTCAACCTCTGCTGATATTAATGTGATATCATCAAAAGCTCCTTTCAGGCTAAATAGACAGTAGCAGAGACATGTACTTGTGACTTGTAGTGATATCGAGTGTATTATATTTGACTTAAATGGGCATTATGAATCTTCCACACACAGGAATTCATTTGTACGTCAGTGTTAGAGTTTTTAATTCTTCTGAGAAAATTCTTGGCTTTGTTGTGATATGAATATATGAAATGGATAATGGAATACAGCAGACGGTCACATGAGGGCTTATTATAATGTAGAATGGCTAATATAAGTACCGTCTCCTGAGTGCCTCTCAATCTGCATTCATTCATGCTTCCTCGTACTGACCCATTATAAAACAATCACACCAACAAGTGCTGCACTTGAACAAAATACGAGTTGCAGTTTGTCTAAATATTCCCTACCAATGCTCAGTTCTTGGAGATGATTTTATCACGGCAAACTGCTGCAGAGTGTATTTCAAGAACTCGCTTTAGGAGTTGTATAAAAGCTTTATTGAATTAAAACATGAATCTTTGGCTTAAAATATCAGTTGAAGTTTCAAGCTATTATTTATTGTTGCGTATTTATCTTTTATCTTTGTAGGCTTTAAATTTTTTTGTGGTTCTGTGTCTCTGTAGTAATTCTGCATCTCTTCAGAGTCATTTTATGTCTCATTTGGGTTTGTTTTGCTTGTTTTTTTAGTTATTTGTCATCTCTTTGTCATCCTAATGCTGTGAAGCCCTCTGAGGCAAATTGCGATTTGTGATAGTGGGCTTTATAAATAGAATTTAATTGAATTGAAAAGTTCCTTCGCAGTCATTTAAAGTCTCTTCCTCATTGTTATGTGATAATTTGAGTGGCATTTTGCAGGTGAAAGCCTCTCAACCAGCTGCAACATTGAAATACTGTTATATATTAATGCTTTTTTTCTCCAATCAACTTTATTGTAGAAAGTATATAACAATTATGTCTAAAGTAACATGTCAAATGTTGAGCTGTTTTTTAAGAAAGTAAATTGTACAAAGTTGGATATCCTACATTCCACATATTTTCAAAAATGACACAGACAGACTAAAATTCAACATTAAGGACATTTTATAAAGAGAGCACTTTGAAATTATGTAGTACACAAATCACCAAATAATTTGTTGTAGTGCAGAGACTGCATTAGAAAAACAAAAATCAATCAATCAAAAAGAAAAAAACACTTTTAACATATTAAAACATTAAAATCACAATCCAATTTGCACAATGTAAAGCTGTCATGTATAATAATCCATAGTATTTTTGCTTTTGTGACATTTAAATAATCCTTTTTATGCAGAGCGTTTACTTGCAAAGGAGTATTTTTACTCTGTGGTAGTGCTACGTTTACTTGAGTAAATAATCCAAGTGCTTTTTTCACCACTGTCAGGAGCAAATATAAGGAGGCAGAGAGGTACAGCTGAGTCACAGTGTATTGGAGAGTTGAGAGAATGGATTCGTTAAATGTAATCTTCTCTTTATATTGCCATGTGTTTTTTTCCTTTTTTATTTAATGTTTATTTGTGTAGGGACAAGTTTGTAGCATACATAAATGCCATAAATGTGCAATGCCCATCCCTAGCTGGGCCTTATACAAAAGACTCAGCAACAAGAACGCAAGTAACAGTGCAAAGTACAAACAAAAATTAAAATACAGAGAGGAAGCACCAAATTAGGCATGGCTGCATGACTGATTCCTCTTCAGAAACTGTTTTACTTTGAGTTTAAAAGTGATCGAAATCAGGATCCAGCTTGAATTCTGTAAGTAAAGAATTCCACATGTTAATTCCACTGACAGAAAAAGCTGTTTGTCCAAATGTCTGGGTGAACCTCCTGTGTTTACAACCTTTATGTGAGAAAAAGGAGCTGGATATTTAATTTTGAAATATTTTTTGTATTTTACTTTGTTTTACTTCATTCTTATGTTTATAAAAAAAAAGGCTTTAAAGACTTTTTAGAGACAAAAAAACAATCGTATCCAGATGAGTTATCAATAAATCCTGCTACAAAATGCTTATATAAAGTGTTGAAAAACCCTTATCACATCAATATATTGTAAGTTTTCCTTACTTAAACATCTTATGGTCTTGTTTCAATAGCAGTTTATACCTAAAAAATGTTTTCTTGCCTTAAATTCAATGTTTCATTGACTGAACCTCCTAATTTTATATATTTTTTTAAATGTAAACTGATATCATAGCATGATTCTTATTAAAGAAAGAGTCAGTGAGGTTTTGGTCTCATAGCATAGCAGATTATTGATCAAGATTAATATGCTTTTTGATATAATTTTTGAGTAAGCATCAGATTCATGTGACATCTCCCAGCAGCAGTGTAAACCTCAGTAAACCAGACAGATCCACTGAACGGCGATAAATGTTTTTTTATTTTTTATTTTGTGAATGGAGACCTTGGCTTTTCTGTACTGAAAGACACGTTCAGAGACTTTTTATAAAGGCAAATCAATCAACTTGAATCTGTCTCCTCTCACTCCAGCATTAAGCACTAATGCGCCTGAAAAACTTTAATATGTCAGTTTGCTGCCCTCTAACGGCCGCATGGAGAACTGCACCTTCTCTCATAACTTTACCTCTGGCCCAGAGACGCATCGAAAAGCACTGGTGGAAGGTGTATTCAAATCCTTTCATGAAAGTACTTATATCACCCTGTAAAATACTTCACTACAAGTAAAAATTCAGCATTCGAAACCTTTCTTGATTAAAAATATCTAAGGATTATCAGTAAATGTAGGTCTACCTAAAGTATCAGATGTAAAAGTACTCACTCTGCAGTAAAATGTTTCCAAAATCTTCCTATTAATGTGTTGCATTTTGCTGCTGTGGCTGTTTAAGGTTGTGCAAATTTTATCTGCTTTATAGATAACACTGGCAGGGGTCAAAGTAATGAATTACATTTACCCTATTCTCGTTACTGTTTTGTGTATTTCAAAATCAGTAATTTTACTTTTACTTAAGTACTTTTTATTACAAGTATCATACTTTGCTACATTTCGGATTGCATCCATTTGAGTAAAAACAAAAGCCACATGAAAAAGTCAAACTGTGTGAGGATGGAACAATAGAGAGGAGATAAATCAGCAGCCGCAGGAGGGCAGGGCACCCAGAGGTGACACTCTGGAAATGAAACATATGCTAAATGTGTGAGGGGGTGCAAGGGTCGTTGAACAGCAGTCACACCAGAGCTGGAATTTGCATTTCCTAGATAGTTAAGGCATGACCTACCCTACCCTCCTTCTGATTGGCTACTACTTGTTGCCTTTGTTGGTTGGGTCGGTTAGGTTTAGGCAAGACGAGTGAGATGGTTGAGATTAGGGTAAGAGTGTCAGGGTAAGCCAATCAGTGGCAGCCCCACAACTTTGGGTGGCGCTCTACGTGGCTGCCTATGTCACCTATAGGAAGATCCGGCACTGAGGGAGATTTCAAGGAAGCGGAAAGTGTCTGGTGAAACCTAACCCCGTGTGGGCCCCACCCTGCAGCACAGAGCAGACACATTTCAATATTGTTTATAGTGAGGATACTTATCATTTCAAACACACAACAAAATTTAACAAACCACAGTGATTATCAAGGAACTGATGGAGCTTTTAACATTACAAACTCTAAAATGTCACAACTACTGTCAAGCTGTTGGAGGCATGTCGGGTTCTCCATCACCTGACGCTGAAGCTGCAGGGCACATGGTGGTCTCTCTCTCATCTGATGCTAACACTACTATGATCACTTTAGAGTTTAAATTGTTCACACACGTGTTCTTTGGCTCTTGATTCTAAAAGCAGTATCAGATTTTATTTTTTATGTATGTTGCTTAATTTTGCTTGTTGCACCTGCTGCGCTGTCCGTAGACTTCTGTATTTAGTGTCTGTCATTTTTTGTTTGTCTGATGGTTATATACTTATAATTGATAGTCAGTTGTATGCATGGCTGCAAATATAGAAAAGGAATTTTATCGTTGGTTTGGACATGGGGTTTATTCTGCTGATGTTGTGACTTGTATATATTGACATTTAAAGGGATAGTGAACATTTTTTTGAAGTGAGGTTTTATGGGTTACTTATCCATTGACAGTGTATTACCTACAGTTGAAGTCAGTCAGCACGTCCTCAGTTTGGAGAAGCAGGCTAGAGTTTGACATGGAAGCTACGTAATGTACTGCTGTGGATGGGGTCAGCAACAAAACATATTTTAGCCACCTAAAGAAATCATGAGTTTTAAGTGTACACTATATTGAGAATATTTTCACTGCTTTACCTTAACGTCAAACAGTAATTTCCAATGGTGTTATATTGTTCCCTTCAAAGCCAGACTCCATTAAGAAAAGCAGTGATTTAACATTACTAATCAATGGAGCTGCTTGTGTACTGCCGCCTCAATAATTTAGTGCATTTGTGTTTTAGTGTGACTTTGGCATTTGAAAGGGTTAGTTCAGATTCATCAGTCACAAAATAACACTAACTAACTAACTGATCAAAGCAGTGGGAGATCAGCAGCTCCCGTGTTTAGCAAGCTAAAATGACTGCTTTTCTAAGTGGAGTCTGGTGGCTTTGACGGGAGAATAGCTGGTGAACTGAAGTTGTTAACCGCTTTCCAGTTCCAATGGGCTGTCTGATGGAAAGGTAAAGCATTGAAAATACTCTCAACATAATTTACACTTAAACTGATAGAGATTTTTTTCAAGTGGGACTTTTTTTAGGAGGCTAAAATATGTTTTGTTGCTGACCCCATCCCCAGCAGTACATTGCTGAGCTTCCATGTAAAACTCCAGCCTGCTTCTCCAAACTAGGGGTGTGCCAACGGACACCTACTGTATGTAATACACTGACTTTAGATAAGTACCCCATATAAACCCACTTCAAAAAATCTGCACTGTCCCTTTAATGCAATGTATTTGTTGCCTAATGATCACCCTTCCTTTTAAAACTTAAATGCAGTAACATTTATTAAGATTTTTACTTTTCCAAGCATATTTTTACACAAGTACTTTTACAGAAGTAAAATTTCTACTGTTAGCTTATCACTTTATAGATACATGTAGTTAATGTTGGTCCTTATTCACCATATGCTATGTTATGTTAAAAGACTTTGTGCAGGTATGTGAGGCTGTTTAAGTATTTCTGTATATTATTATAATTCTTGACAAAAATCCCAAGAAAATCAATATAGATCTTCGTCTGCTAGTGAGTATTTCCTGAGCATCTGCTTAAGTCTACTGTGATCAAACTGTTACAGACACATGAAGGAGCCGCAGTGTTGCAGCTCAGGTCCATTAAAACAACAGTAATGACAGTAACAAAGTCCAAGAGTCTCTGGATAATATTTAACATGTATAAAAGTACAAAGTACAGTATGGACATTATGTAACACCCTCTGCAGCATCAAATATTTAAATAACTTATAAAACATAAATGTTTGAGCTTTTACCTTACATTACTATACAGATATAGTTTATTGTATATTATGTACTGTGTTGTTTTGACCCATTACCAAGAGAAGTCATTAATCATTAATCAATGAATTAAAAACTCTATAAATGTAACAAAAAACAAACAAGCAAACAAAACAAAACAGTGCAGATCATTGATTTGTAAGAGATACACCACCTGTATGGAGTCTGGGATGTGCCATTGGAATAATAATGTAACTTTTTGTTTTTTAATACTAGTCAATTATTAATTCAGTACATTTAAAATATTTTTTTTAAATGCATTGATCCTAAATTTGCATTTAACAGTACATTAAAAACTGAAATAAAAATAATATATGAAAAGTTCATTAAAGATCAATTAAAGATTATATTTCCTTTTTGTCCTTAAGTGTTAATATCAATAAATGTAATGTAATATGTAAACTCTAAATGTTATAAATGCTATGTTTAAATGTTATAGCATTTAGTTCCAGTATCTAATTTGCAAAACTGACTTTTCCAGTTTGCTGGCTAATAAAAGTCTATGAATAAAATGGGAAGAAAAAAAAAAGGAATATATATTGGATAGATGGTCTAGTATAGAAATAGATCATTGTAACACTAACAGTGTCATACAGTACCTGTGAGTCAGAGATTTCTCTTCTTTTCATTTATATTTTTATAGGAGGGTTGTGACTGCCATAAACTTGGAAATAATTGGAATAAATTTGAACTGTAAAAAAAGACTGAAATCTCTGACAGCAGAAACACCAGGCAGGAAGGTTTCCCCTGCACCACAGTCTGTGTTAGAGACACATATGGAGGCTGTCTCAATCGGCTCTAATGCAAAAATCTGGTTAAACATTGGCCCAAAGTTTGCCTTCCGCCTTCTGTTGTTTTTACACTAAAGGTCCGCCAATTGTTGGTGCCATTATTGACTTAGTAATTAAAGTATTTTAACGTGGGGATTCTGTAATCATTACATATGCCACCATCTGTCCCTGCCCCGCTGCATGAGCACCTGAAATGGATTTTTCCTCCTGAGTAGATAACGTATAAAAACCAATCAAGAGGGGAGGGGGGAGGACGGAGGATGGCCACGTCACTGCCATTCATCTAAAACACTCTGCCATTGTGTGTTTTTATTTATTGGATTTTTATTAAATATTTAACTCCGGTCTGTCAGTTTGATGTATGAGGTTCCTCCCTGAATATAAATTCATTAACAGAGCCAAGAAAACCTACAATAATGTACTTTTATGTCTCTCAAAAGACTTCAAAATTAGCCTACTATTATGGATAATACTTTTATTTTGTATTTTCATTAAATGAAAAACATTCTATAAAAATAAAACTATTGAATTGTATTTAAAAGGACGTTTTAACCACTTTATGTTTCATGATGTTAAAATGGCCTCTCTCACAGGGACTAAAGACTTACAGCAGTTATTATTTACATTCAAGAGAAGGACAAACCACTCTCCAAGTAGAGGACTAAACAGAATAAGGAGGACAATATAAATGCAACCAAAAATGTCCTAACAAAAGGCAACAACAATATTTATAAACACTTTGAAACCTGGAGCAACATCACTTTTCCTGTGCTACTTTTACACGCCTTTCATAAGTGGCGATTTTTTTTGGAAAGACATCCCACAAATTGCAAAACAAAATAATGGTAAAAAATAAATAGAAATAATAATAATAATGATACACTGAGAAATTATTTTGAAAAAACAGGGAAAAAAGGAAAAACTAGGGAAAAACTGTATTTATGATTATAATTATTATAACATTTAAATTTAAATTACATTACAGATTTTATTATATTTTTAAGCACTGTTACCAGGTCATTTCCTTATTTGTTGATTTTAACTTTTGTTTCTTTTTTTTAAAAAATAATGTTCTTGTTTTTAATTTTATCTTTTTACCAATTTCTTGCTAATTTTAATTTATTCATTTCTTCTTTTAGTGCTTATTGCCTTCTTCCCATGATTTAAAAAGAAATCAAGCCAATTTTCTCAGGTTTCATGGGGTTAATTTGATTTAGTAACCTCTTTTTTTCACGTCATGATATCAAGAGGAATATCCAAACAGAAGTGCATTTCTTCAGGTCACATAGCTGTTAGACCCTGCTCAGTAATTAACAACATAACATGTGTGGTAAAGCTAAATTTAATGAAAAGATCAATGTAATTTGATTAAAAAAATAAAGGGAAAATAGAGAGTCATCCATACTATTCAACATATATGGAGAATAAAGTTTACAATCTTAAATGAACAATAAATGAATTAATGAAATGGGTTTAAATGGAGATTTTCTCTATCTCTCTCTATAATTCATATTTAGTTACATTGTGCTTTCTAGGAAACTTACAGGAAAATGGCAGACCCATAAAATAAAGTTTACAGCGGGGGTGTCAAACTCATTTTAGTTCAGGTACCACATACACCGGACCTGTGAAACCATCAACCATTGCAAGATAACTAGACATATATATATGTGTGTATATATAACGTCTATATGCAGTATGTCTATATGGAGTAAAGATGTTTGATTTTCAGGATGGGTGTAGTGTGAAATGTCCCTTACTCAAATATTATATTTATACAGAGTCACCATGTTTCTAATGCATCTGTTCAGAACATGGTGGTTCTAGTTTTAACCATTAGTGAGGTGGCTGTTCTGTTTCTTGAGGCCAGCTGTATTTTCCTACGTACTTCAGGAGGTTTGTCATATTGGTACTTATTATAAGTGACTATTACATTGATTATTCAAGAAAAATCTGTTAGAATATTACAGCAGATTATAGGCGGCTGATGAAATTGGTGGACAACAACATCCTAGGTACGATCATCTCTTTGTTATCCAAAGGGCTGGATGAGATCCTCTGGCCATCCTACAGTAAATGCTTTTCCATCAGTGCAGCGGACAAAAACATTTCAGTGTCATAAAACAGTCGAAACAGTGAAATTTACAGATGTTCTGGGATCAGTCTGGTGTAAGGTTTGAGATTTTTACTGAAGTATGTTTAGTCAGAGAAAACAGACTGTCGTGTTCCAGCCTCCTTTGATCTTATGGTTTTATGATGTCCCATCTGCTCCGGCACCGACAAACTCAAGAGGAGACATGTTTCCATGTTTTACTGAGGTCACCATGGTGTGATATTAACAGCTCCCTCTCATCCACCCGCCCTCCCTCCTTCCCTCCCTCTCTGTTGGTTCTTGTAACATTTTGGTAAACACTTTTATCTGACTCATATCTGCCCTCCATTGTGCCGCAGGGAAAGCAAATAATTACAAATAAAAACCTCCCAACTTTGATCTACAGTCTTCAATTGTGATGCTGTCGTGTAATCTCGGAGTTCAGCCATTAAAGAGTCGTGTGTTCGGAGCTCTGACACATGGTCTTTGAATCGGAGGTGATAAGGACTCTATTGGGGTCTCTATTATTGACTGGAAGTCAATCTGCTGCGGAGGCAGACAAAAGCAAGCGCACAAACTGTTCTCTGTACTCTTCAGTATCTCTCCATTATTACGGCTAATAAGTAAAAGGACAAACATCTAACCAGAAGGGACATAGTAATATGTCATGTAGAGCTGCAGCAGCTAATGTATAGCCACACTAGCCGCTAGTCTGGATTAAAATATTTTAGCAAGTATTACAGAAATTGTCATGAAGTTTGAGCAGACGTTCATGGTTCCCACATGATGAATCCAAGTGACTTTGCTGATCCCCTGACTCCTCCTCTTTAGCGCCACCATGAGGTAGACATTTTTGCCTTTTAGTGAAATGATGTGACATCTCTTGAATAGGTTTGCGGTGAAATTTTGTGCCGACATTTCCTGTTCCTTTTGACTTTCCATCAGATGTCCATCAGCAGATGTAACCACGCTAAACTAAGATGGTGAACATTCTAAACATTATACCTGCTAAACATTAGTATGTTAGCATTGCCATCATAAGCATGTTAGCATTTAGCTCAACAACCCAACTGAGAGCGTAAATGTTGGCAATGTACGTTCTGAAAACCACAAATTTGTAAAAATTTGTACATTTTATATGTAGCAGATATGTTGAAACATTATGTTTCTTTACAATTACATCAATTTTATGTTGTGACAATGCTGTAGTTAACACAAGATTAGGTCCAAGCACAAAAATCACTTGGTTGGGGTTAGGAAAAAGTCATGTTTTGTCTTAAAATATCCAGATTGGTTGCTAAAAACACAGCTGCTTTTGTTGTTAGCTGCTTTTGGCTGCTTGGCTGCCATCTCCCTTAAGTCTCCTGCTACCCACCATTCCTCCTATCTTCCTGTACCCATCTATTGGATGGATTGCTTTGAGATTTTATGCTGACATTCACGTTCCCCTTAGGATGAAATGTTATAATTTTGGTGATCCCTTTGACTTCCCATCAAACACCACCACCTGTGAAATATTGTGAAATGTCTTGGTTTATGACCAAATACCAGCAGACATTGAAACATTCCCTTCAGCATCAGCTGTTTAGTGCTAATTAGCAGATGTAACCATGCTAACATGCTGAACTAAGATGGCAAACATTGTAAACTTTATACCTGCTAAACATCACCATGTTAGCATTGCCATTGTGTCACACACTCTGACTCCATATGCATCTCTTTTATTCTGATGATGACGTTTCAGCCTTTGCACCTTCTTCAAGATCTCTAAATTACTGTCTGAACTACTAAAGAGTGTATTGTACCATATGTCTGTGCAGAGCAGGTGTGAAGAGGTGTGCTGTTAGGCTGCTTTTTGCTTGTTGTCGTGTCAATAAATACAACACCACTGTGACTAACAAATATTTATTTACATCAATTTGCAGACAGATGAAGTGGAAGCCCTTAGGCATCATTTAGGAGCAAAAGTTTATGATTATTTCCAAACTGGAAAAATGATCAATTGAAAAATACAGCTGTGGATATGAGACAAATATCTGTGTCAAAGTGACTGTGGTTATAAATTGTATGTTTTTAAAATAATGATCCTAATTTTCATACAAATAAATATCTTTGCTCTCCTCTTTAGGTATATAATACAGTCAGGGATAAAAATATCATGTAAATCTTTCTAAGTCTTTTTTCTTTATCTCTCAATGCAGCAGTGTCCTGGCTCCATGCTCATACTGTACCTTACAGTTGGATGCTCTGGGTTTGAGTGTGGCTGGCTGTACTCGTCGCATACGTACATTCTGGATCTGATGGGAACTGGACTCCAAACATCAGGACAGATCTCCTGAAAACGTTTGTGTTTTCTGCTGCATCATTGTACTCCCCCTGCTCCCATGAAGACAGTATTGATGGGAGGCAGCGAAGACACCAGGTCCTGCACCTCAGAAGAAGACGGCACACGCTGCTGAGACAGCAATGCATCCTGGGAGGTGAACGGAGAGGGAACTCCAAACATGCAGGGAGCAGATCCTGACGAATGATCTGAGGAGGAAACGACAGAAATGCAAGATGTAATTTACATCCCTGGCCATCTTATAGATTTCTTTCGTATTTAAGTGTTGAGAAGTTTAAACCTGACCTGCTCCAGTTTCGGCTTCAGTGAAATACGCTCCTGTTGTTTTCCTTCCAGGTTCGTCCAGGATGTTGAGCGGATCATGGACTTCAGAGTACGGTGAAGGGAACGGGCGCAGGCTGCCGACGGTGCTGATAACGGATACGTGCTGGTCCACCAGTGATGTCATACGCTGGCTTTCCAGGTAACTACTGTTGCCATAGTAACCTGCCACAAGTTAGGCATTGAGTTCATGTTAGTATTTGGGGCTATTTGGATTGTGCACATAGAATAGTGGTTCCTTACCTGGGGATTGGACACCCTAAAAGGGTAAAAATAAAAATCTGGAAGGTCACCTTTTGCTTTTTGACAATATTATATTGTTTTGTTTTATATTCTATATTGAAAGACTGGATTCTTTCAAGTGTCACAGTGGTGAAAAGGTTTGCACTATGGCATCACAGCAAGAAGGTTCTAGGTTCGAACCAACCAGCAGTCAAGAGCCCTTCTGTGTGGAGTTTGCATGGTTCTCCTGTGTCAACGTGGTTAGATAGGTTAATTGATGACTTTAAAATGCCTGTAGGTGTGAATGTGAGCGTGAATCATTATCTGTCTGTCAGCCCCATGAAAGACCTGTCCAGAGTGTACCCCGCCTGTCGCCCACTGTCAGCTGGGATAGGCTCCAGCCCCCCAGCAACCCTGAATGGGATAAAGACTCACTGATAATGAAAGAATGGATTGTTGTTCCTCTGTGCATCTCTAAATGCAATCAAATTCTCTTAATTATTTCTTTTTTAAAACTTATTATTCTTGAGGAGTACAGAGACAAACCAAAAGCCAAGGCTGGGAACCACTGACATACTGTACAGTCTGATATAAGTCAGCAGTGAGATTGTGGCATCTTAACATATTGCACAAACACAATTTAAAATAATTCTGCAAAATTTTTTGTATGGATAAATGGACATTTTGCTTCCTTTTGGCAACATAACAACAACAATAGTGATTTGTTCATCATGAAACACAGTTAAAGATTTTCAATTTGCTGTCTTTAAAGCCTACCGAAGACTATAATAGTCACGGGATATGATGTGTGTTATGTTTTTTGAAAATAAATTCAGATTGCGGCTAAAATAACTTCACATAAATAAACTCTAAATTCTAATGTATTGAGTTTTTGTCAGCAAAAATTGACAATATGCAAATATTTGCAGCTAAAAAGCACAGTAAATTGTAATAAGTGAGTTTGTCAAAAGTCACTAAATTCAAACTGAGTTAGTAATACTACGTAACTTTTACAGATTCCCCTTAATTTTCTAATTTCAGCTTCTTTAAAATTATAAAATATGTTTCCAGTCTGAAGGACAACATCACATTGAATAAATATTCTGTACCTTCTTATTCTGACTCTTCCCTGAGGCCACATGAGACTTACATTGAGGGAATTATTTAAAGCTAACACAGCACGGTGGCACCTCTACATCTAATAGAAATCTTCAGGCCTTCTTGTGCATTACTTAAAGTTTATTTCCCTGTGTCACATCACCCACCAGGTGATGTGACAATGGCAACAGGCTACTTCCCAAATGAATACCACAGTCTGAGTTCTTACCGCCATGTCCTGCAGCAGAGTACGTCTGTCCCTGACACCCACCGCCCGTTGGGTTCAGTCCAGCCCCCACAAAGCTGAACCCCTCTGCTGAGTCCAGAATCTGAGCTGCCGTCTGAGCGTCCAGTCCCTGTTCAGTCTGAGTTGCATCTGAGCCTGAACTGTAGTTGGATGTGGGACGGACCGCAGAGCTGTAAGTTGTCAGGGAGCAGTTTGTGCTATTAGATGAGTGATGGGCCGACTGGTGATGATGGCTGTAGAAGACGTCTTTAGTCAGGTGCTGGTCGTTGAAGGAGGGGTACCGGGAGAGGTGGTAGGCCAACGATGACGCCTGAGACTGAACTGAAGCCAAACACTGGTTCTGAGTTTGAGGCCTGAAACACAGAGTAAACAAATCTTAACAATGACATCAAAATATATTTTATTTAACTGTCAGATATTTGAAAATTCAAACATGGACGGGAACTTGACAGTTGCCAGTGCCACAGTTTGGTATGTTGCTGTGGGCGACTAGTCCAACACATGCTAATATGTTGTCACCTTTTTTCTCCAATTACATAACATCCAGACATTCAGGAGGTTTTCACTGACGCTGAATAATCCACAAAGGTCTCCTTCCCTTCAAAACCAACGGACCAGGGGTCTCAATTCTAAAACAGTGCATAGAATCCATACTAAAAAATGTACATACAGACAAAGGACGAAACTGTTGTGCGCCAAAAAATATTCAACAATTTCTACAATCAGGGTTCCACCTCACCATCTGCATTGACAGTTTCTTGTCTCTAAAATGTTTGTGAACATGGGTCAAAGTTTCTCCCATCAAGTCTGCTTTTATAGATCACAACTTTTCCATGGGAAGTGCTGTACGCCTCTTTCAGGCCTTGTTTTGTGCATACGCAATGTTTATTAATGAGACCCCCTATCATTTTTAACTGCTAGAAACACTGAATAAAGCAGTTTCACATTACAAATCGGTGTAATGCCGGTGCTGCTCATAGTAATTGAACTTCTTACTACGGTGGCCAGCATGGAAACGCGAAAATGTGAAATCACGAATGGCCCTATCTGGAGCCAGTGTTTGATTTGTACCTTCTGGGCTACTGTAGAAACATGGCAGTGCAACATGGCAATCTCCATAGATGAATACCAGCTCCCTATGTAGATATAAACGGCTCATTGTAAGGTGACAAAAACACAACAATTCTTATTCTCAGGTCATTATATGCTAAGAAAACATACTTATTATATTATATTCCATTTTTGCCAATATATCCCTGTATCCTACACACTGGACCTTTAAATCCTTTTAAAAATAATAATTAAAAAAAATTACATTTCAATATATTACCTCCAGTGGAGACATTATTTAATGGCAATATATTTTTTTTAACCAAAATTATGTTAAAAATTAAAATCTCCATGATTTACCATTTCATAGCAATATGGTAAAATGAACCAAAAAAGACAACAAGAAAAATCACAAAAAGAGAAACATCTGTGTTTTCATAATTAAAATTTGGCACTAGAATCATATCAGGGTAAGAGCTAATTATTACCTTACAGTAGAATATATATAATATAGAATATATAATATATTAAACAAAATGTGACAGCCCTGAAGTACATCAAAAGTTGTAGATGCACAGTCCTAAATGAAGCTGACCTGAGTGCAGGCTGGTAGTTTGAGGCTGTGGAGCCCCCAGTGGGAGGGAAGTAACCAGAGCTGGTCTGAGGTAAGCAGTGGTACAGGGTCTCCGGGTAAGAAGAGCAGGGGCTGGGCTGGGTCATGGTGCTCAGAGTGGACAAGCAGGACGAGGAAGAGGAGGAGCAGGTGGAGGAAGAAGAAGGAGTAGTAGTGGTCAGAGGTCTCCCTGTCATGGGTCCCTGGTTGATGACGGAGCCTCGGTGTACTAACGCTGCTGGAGAGATAGGGGGCGTCATGAGGGGGCCGCTGACCTGAGAGAAGTCCATCTGACCTCCTGAGTGTGAAGAGGGGAAACACACATGGACAGGTGGTGTTAACACCCTCTGTGTGTGATGTAATCCGTGCTTATCAGTCTAGCTAATTGCTGCCACTCTGTACTGCGCTCATACATCAAGTTACAGCTGATAACACTTTCACGATGCACGGTGACTGAACAGCATTGTCGTGGAAACGTAACACCCATTCTCCAGTTCCCCCCTTGGTTAACACCTAGATTTGTCGGCAGTGCTGGCATTGTTAGCACTGTTTGCTGCTTAGCCTCCTCCATGTTGAGAACTGTGTGCAGGCAGCCTAAATCAGACTCTGCTCTAAGTGTCATACACAGCTCCTTAAAGCTGCACTTATACTATTACTCTCTGCAGCTCTATTTAGTTTAGTTTTTTTTAATCCTATTAGTATCCCCATTAGCTAATGCCCTTGCATCAGCTTATATATAATGACTGTGGTCTCTCTAGCATAGGTTGCACAACGTTTAAGGAGATTGTGAACGGTTCAGTCAACGTTGCTTTGTTTTCATTGTGATCACAAAGGTATGGAGCACCTAAAGTCCCAAAAGGTGATTTCACTCACTCTTACCTAACAAGATAAGAAACATCACCTTACTGGACTTAAGCTGCCTCGCACAAAAGTTCTTTTTAACATGACCAAATAATTTCTCAGCCTTCAATTCAATTCGATTCAGTCTTTTTTTTATATAGCCCAGTATCACAAACCACAGTTTGCCTTAAAGGGCTTTTCTACATATGAGACCCTCTGTCTTTGGACCCTTACGGCAGATATGGACAAACTCCCTGCCAACAACAGCAACAACAAAAAACCCTTTAACAGGGAACAAAATGGAAGAAACCTCTGAAAGAGCAACTGAAGATGGACAGACGTGCAATAGAATAGGCCACCATGATAAAATTACAGTACAGACAATCAATATGACATACGACCATAACCAAAAAGTTGATCAGGATAATGTCATTCATCAAACACCCATTTTGATAGATATCAATAGATCTAATATTGTGGAAAGTAGCACAGTTTAGATTTAATATCATCTTCTTTATGTCTTAGGGCTGTACAGAAGACAAAAAATGTTGCATTGTTTTTTTGTTTTACCTGAAACTGTGAACCCAGCAGACTCTGTCCCCTGATAGATGTTGGTGCTTGTTTCCAGACTTTGCTGCTGATTGGTGGGCAGAGACATGTAGGCGTGTTCGCCCAGAGACTCATTCTTCACTGATTGGTCGATTGCAGCGTTGGTCTTGTTGCGATTAGCTAGGAAGCAGGAACTGGGAGAGGCCATGAACGCTGCTTTACTTGCATCTGAAAGTTAACGTCACATCATTAATAACAACATCTGGTGAAACTTACTGAAGCAGGTACCGGTTGAGCGGTTGATGTTGATGTCAGTGATGATGATTTAGTGACACTGTAGAACCTGTTCGGTTGTGTGCGGGGATGTAATGTAAAGATGATAGAACTAAAAAAATAATTAATTAATCACACTTTACTACTGGAGCACCGGTTCTTGAGGCACTGAGATCATTATGTTGAAAATCTGCAATGCTACGTCTTTCCAAAGGCTGAGAGTTGAGGACTTTGCTTTGTTGGTCCTTGCTGTGGATAGTTCAAGCATCACTATATCACTAACATAAGCCAACCAGTGATAAATGCTGAGTGAGTGAGGAGGGAGCAAGTGTAGGGCAATCATTTTCTTTGATGCGGTTGAGCCAGCTAGCCAAATTTTCCTCTGTTTTGTGAACAAGTTCAGTAATTAAATAGAACAATTGGGTCTATAGGGATTTGATGTCCAATCATGTCAGATATCACTGTTGTCATTTTAACCTAAAATTCAAACACTTTTTTACATTCTCAGACCATGTGTAAAAAAGTTTCAATTAGTTCAGGCTGGCAAAAAGAGCTGGGATGGGGCTAGGGCTAGGAATGGCTTTGGTGATGTATTTCCTCTGAGGAGTCCAACATGTCTTATGGTATATGTTGAAATGGATCAGCTGTGCAGTGTCTGTGTTGATGCTTGATACCTGCATTTTTCATGTATTTGTCCAGCAGGTTCTGCAGGTCCTGCTCCTTGTCGTTGTTGAACTGAGTCTCCAGAGCCAACAGGATGTATTCGTCCAACAGCATCCTGATCAGATGGAAGGAACCTGCCAGTGTCCAAAATGCAAAGAGAAAAGAGGTCATCGTGACTGAGGTGAGACTTTGTGTTTACCTACATATCAAACTTCCAGAGAGATTAGACGACCTCACTGTGTCTTCTTCTTTATTTACCGTGTGACCTTTAGGATCAAGCTGTTCTTTGTTTGACCTGTGGGGTCACAGCTTTAAAACCTTCTGTGTGTGTTTGAGCTTCACCGGGAGTCTTCAGACCAAATGGTTAGTGTTTATTCACGTACATGTTCTATGTGTGTGTGTGCGTGTGTTTGAACAGAGAGCACGCGACCCGCAGATAAGACTTTGTTTAATCAGAGTCTGGCCATTACAATTTATGGCACTATTGTAGCAATCTGCTGCAAGCTGGCTTGTATTAGCCTTGTGTGTGTGTGTGTGTGTGTGTGTGTGTGTGTGTGTGTGTGTGGACTGAATGATGGCGAAGAAAGGAAGACAAAATTAATCAGCTCAGTGACAGTTTTTAATTTCACAAACAGTTGTCATTATGTTCAGTTTGTCGCTTTCATAAATTGTGTTTTGATGTTACCTGATTAACAGGTTTGTTTGCACCAGTTAGACCATATTTCCCTTCTGGTATCTTTGAGTTGAAAGGTATACATTATATACTCATATCGTGATTTATCAGTTTTAGTTCTGTTTGCTCTGAAAGAAAAAAACACTTTGTTTTTTTTGTTTGTTTTGTTTTTGTGCTGTGAAGAAACCTGACCTGATGGCAAACAAGATGAAATACAAAAGAAATGTTTGATACCACCAGTGTACTCATTGATGGCCATGCTAGTTTACAAAAGTTAGATTTAATTCTGATATTAAATGAGGTAAACATTTATTGGTGTTACAATTTAACATACTGTTTGCAGAAGCATGTAAAAGTCTGGTCACCCCAAGACAAATTAAGCAAGACTAAAGAGCTTTTGCATTAAAACCTTTAGCAATATCAAATGTATTATTTAATTCAATTGTATTCAGTTAAATTTAATTTAATTTAATTTAATTTAATGTTATTTTATTTCATTCAGTTTAATTTGATTCATTTTATTTTATTTCATTTTATTGTGCAGCAAACTGCATTTTTCACTTTAGAAAATTAACAAAGCATATAGTTTGTTTAGGGACAGTAGTGGAAAAAATACTCCTTTACTCTTTACTTAAGTACAAGTAGGAACACTACAATGTAAAAACACTACATGTGAAAGTCATGCATTCATAATCGTAAGTAAAACTACTCAAGTACTTGCATCAAAATATTCATACAGTACAAACAGTAAAAGTATTCGTAATGCAGAATGGCCCATTTCAGAATAATATTGTTGGATTATAATTATTGATGCTTTAATGTGTAAGGATCATTTTAAACAGTGTTGGGCGGCTTAAACTATGAAATATGTCATAATAATTGTTTTAAAATTATATTTTGTACTAATAATCTGAATCTACAACGTCACTAGTAACTTCAACTGTAAAATAAATAAATAAGTACAATATTTCTCTCTGAAATGTAGTGTAGAGTACAAAAGTAGCATTAAATGTAAATACTCAAGTAAAGTACAAGTATTTTAGTCTTGTACTCAAGTAAAGTACTTAAGAAAATGTACTTTGTTACTTTCCAACACTGGGCAACCTCCTTACCAAAGCTGGAGGCATTGTTGAGCGTGAGGTTGTGCATCACTCTGGCACCAAAGAAACTCCACCTGAGGAGGAAATCCTGAGCTCGCTTCTTTACTGATCGACCGCTCTGCTTCCCTGGCTGGTCAGAGACAAAAGAGACAGAAAGGACAAACTGTTTAGTATCACAACAGGACATTTTGCAGGACAAATACTGTACGAGTCCACACAGTACCAGGTGGAACAGCTGTTACCTTGATGACTTTATGCTCCACGACTGAGTCCAGCCACTCGATGAAGGACTCCACTGTTGCGTTCTTTCTCAGCAGCTCCTTCAGCTCCTGAAAGACGGTGATGGAGTCATCTGGAAGGAAAGAGACAGAGGAAACAAGCTGCGTCATTATTAATAAAACAGATTCTCATTCCTATATTAGACCGATAGAAAACAACTGCTGGTTGTAAAAAAGCTCTACGAATGCATCCTTTCAGAATTACATTAGTCTATGGATTTGCTGATGAGAATCATCTGATAATAATTAAAAATGTAAAAGAAAAAAAAAACATCTATCTCAGTTATGATGATGTAGATACGTAGAGATTCCATTTTCATCCAGTTGATTTAAGAAAATATGCACTAGCTGGCACATTTTGGAGGTACTTCACTTGAGTATTTTTATTTCATGCTATTATAAACATCAACTTGACTACGGTTTGGAGGCCAATGTTTCATTTTTAAAATTTTACTACATATATATGACAACATTATTACTTTGCAGATTCATTCATTCACAAATTATTTATAAAAAATATAAATCAACAAATAAATTCTACCAGAGGTATTAAAAGTAGTTAAAATTAGCTCCACCTCCGCCAGCTGCAACATTAAAGTGTTGGACACATTAATGCATTAATAATTATAATCCCGTTATATAAAACTGGGCCATTCTTCTTACTGAGTACTTTTACTTTTGGTGCTTTTATTATAATTTGATGCTGATACTTTTGCACTTTTAGATTTGAACTGTATAATTTTTACTTGTAGCAGAGTATTTTTACACTGTATTTCTGCTCCTTTCACTTAAAGGGAAATTTCAGTATTTTTCAACCTGGACCCCATTTTCTCACGTTTCTGTGTCCAAGTGACTAATGACAACAACAGTTATTGAAATTGGTCCAGTACTGAGCAGGTATTTCTCGGCTGGCAGCAGTGAAATAGGCTGCAATGTAATCACTTGGGGCAATTGTGCATTGTCAGTTTACATCTACCAAAAGTGTTTGTTTTTTTTACTGACAGGCTCAGATTGTTATTCTAAGTGTCTGACAATTTAATGGAGAGGATCCCTACAGAGATGAACCTTTTTTGTGAAAAAGTGAGATCCTTTTGTTTAACCAGAAAGTCTAGCCATTGCCAAACCCACCAGACTCCATTTGAATAATCAGTAATTTTATTATTGTAAAACACACTTCATTTAAAGTCCAGAAAAACAAAATAAAACTCACAAAAGCCATCTTGGTTTGTCTTTCCACTGTTCCAACAATCACCAACTCTGTTTTGGTTGACGTAAAACCTTATTCACCCAGTTAGATGTGTAAATATGCTGCCTCTATGCACACTAAAGTTACAGTTTATTTAAATGGAGTCTGGTGAGTTTGGCAATGGCAATTTTGGGGCTGTTTCTGTTTAAACAAAAAGGATCTTACTCTTTAACACAAAGGTCTGTCTCTGAAAGGATCCTTTCCATGATGTTGTTAGACACTTACAATAACAATCTGAGCCTATCAATGGCAAAAACAAGCACTTTTAACGGACCTACATTGAGGGTGCTATTGCCCCAAGTGATTACATTGCAGGGCGGCACGGTGGTGTGGTGGTTAGCACTGTTGCTTCATAGCAAGAGGGTTCCCGGTTCGATCCCGGGTGTGGGAGCCCTTCTGTGCGGAGTCTGCATGTTCTCCCCGTGTCAGTGTGGGTTCTCTCCGGGCACTCCGGCTTCCTCCTACAGTCCAAAGACATGCAGGTTAATTGGTGACTCTAAATTGTCCGTAGGTGTGAATGTGAGTGTGAGTGTGAGAATGTGAGTGTGAATGGTTGTCTGTCTCTATGTGTCAGCCCTGCGATAGTCTGGTGACCTGTCCAGGGTGTACCCTCGCTGCCCTCGCTCCATACTGGAGCAGTTTCAAAAGTTGTTGTTCCCATTTGTCACTCAGACACAAACATGTGGGAAAACTGGGACCAGAAAAATGCCAGATACCAAAGTTACCCTTTAAGTCAAAGACGTGAGTACTTCTTCCACCACTGCTGGTCAGTAGGTGTCTTACACTCAGAGTAGATGTCTGGGTCCTGGTCTCCAGCAGTGTTTACGCTGAGCAGAGGCTGTGAGCTGATGCTGCTGAGATCCACATTGTCGATATCTGACACCATGCTGGTCACTACAGCCTGGTCGAACAGCGCCGGACGGGCTATCTGAAATAAAGACCTCAGAGATCATTATCATGTTTATTTTGAGACATTAATGTATACTGTAATCTATTCTGCTCTTCAGTGAGTGTCGTACCTGTGCCAGGTGTAAAAACGACGTCTGTCTCTTCAGGGAGGAAACAAAGTGACGTGCTATGGGGAGTTTCTTGGCTGCAAGGCATTCTGGGAGGTTCTCAAGGGAGGAGGCTAGCCAGTGCTCCCAGTGTTTGGCGAAGTTGCGGATATCTGCCAACAGACTGTTGAACACCATTTATACAGATCTCCTCTGAATTCCCAGTAAGTTAATAAATCAGTCATTCAGTGTAAAGATCTGCTGTTTTCGTCTTTTTTTTTATATCATTGTAGCTGCAATCATGTATTTTGGGTCAGACTGGACTAAAAGCTGCATCCTTGTCTCGACAGTACAGAAAGAAGGTAATTTTTTATCATAACTGAAGGGAATGATGGCCAGAATTCAACATTAAGATCCAGGCATCCCAAATTTGGCTGAAGCTTTTTGCCAATCAGGAAAGTTCCTTCAATCACGTTCATGTTATTCTGGGATATGGAAGTGTTTTATGGCAAATAGGCTTCTAACTTTGTAGCACCAGCGACTACTTTGACAATAACACATGAAGTGAAGTTGAAGTAACAAACCTTTCAGGCATCTCCTGCATTGTAGCAGGAATCAGAACATCTGTTAAAACCTGAGAACGTAAGACACATCAGTAAAACAAAACAAAATGGGTTTATTAAACATTTTGAACCTGCCATTAAAACTTGTTATATCAATGTCTGAAATCCCAAAACAATATTAGCATTTCATAACAACCTTATAGAGGATGGAGTCACAGACGCAGAAGATGTCGACTATAACGGGGTTTTCCAGCAGCGGCAGCAGGTGGTCAGGCATTCCCTGCCAGAAGTGTAGCAGAAAATTCTGGATCTGAAACAAAACATTTGAAGAGTTATATGTAGTTTGAGCAGATGGTAAACAGTTTTGCTGGTTTTACTCTTAAATCAAATGCTCCCATGTTGACGTAATTATCACCTCCTCAAAGTTGACATTAATGGCGTTGTCCAGGATGCACTGGCAGTGAGTTTTATACATCATGATCAGAGTGTCCACCTGCAAAGAGACAATGAAGATCTGACATTAAATTAATTCATGGACACACTCCATTAAAACCAGTCAGAGAGATCACCAGGCATCTTGTTTGTTTACAGTAAATACAGAATATACTGTATATTGAAATTAAAGTGGGATTTATTTACCACTGACCTTTTCTCTGGCGATATTTCCCTGCAGCAGAAGATGCTGAGCATTGGGGAAGTCTGGGAGCAACGTTCCAGTTTTGGAGCTCAGAGAGTATTTCCTGGTGAAGCCTCCCTGACAAAATATAATAATGTCAGGCCCTTTTTCCTTGAGTTGATCTTGACACTGATTTTATTATGCCTCTGCGCAGGTGATGGCTGTGGCTGGAGGCATACTGTCTTCGGGTTGTACGTCCATACGTTCATCATATCCTTCTAAACGCAATACCTCAAGAACGCCTCAAGGAAATTCCTTCAGATTTGGCAGAAATGTCAACTTGAACTCAACGATGAACTGATTGGTTTTTGGTGGTCAAAGGGCAAGGTCATGTTGTGTGTTGTGTAGGGCCGTAACGGTACATGTATTTGTGTCGAACTGTTCGGTACGTGACTTTTGGTTTGGCACGACCCTGTACCGAATCACTGGGCGCAGGATATTATTTTCTTTTGTTTTATTTTAATTCCGTTTTTGCGAGCCGAACCATTTAAAATATCTAGTTCCCCGACGGACATAATTGAGTGACGGACCGAGTCCGACCGTAAATCTTCGCTTTCACTTTGTGCAGCGTATTCTCGCATTTTGACAACATGGCAAGTGAGCCTGACGAACCTGAAGACCCACCCGCAAACCTTAAGTCGTTTGGGAACACTTTGGTTTCAGGGTAAAATACGAAGATGGAAATAAACAAGTGGACAAGACAAAAGCAGTGTGCCGACACTGCAGAACAGCCGTCGGGTATGTACTTGGAAACACGTCTAACATGCTAACGCATCTAAAGCGACACCACCCGAGTTTGAACGTTAACCGGCGCGACTAGAAAAAGCAATCTGGTGCAAACTACGATATTGTCGTTGTTTAAAAAGAAAGAGCGTTTCCCTGACCATCGCGCTAAAGAAATAACCAACGCCATTGGAGTTGAGTAAAATTGTTTAAGCTGCACTTTAGATATAAGCATGTTTTGTTTACTGCACTTTAACAAAGTGGGAAAGCTAAGTAAGTTCCTAGTAAAACTGAATCTGAGCAGGCTTTAAAGCTGACCAGCTGCACTATACTTTTTTATTTTAATTGAGTAAAACTGTTAAAGCAGAAATTTATATTTATATTTTTCATTCAAAAATGTGTTAAAAAAACAGCAGGATTTTATTTTTCACTTTTATATTTCTATTTTCGTTCAAACAATGTGAAAAAGCAGAATTTTATATATATTTGTTTCATTCAAAAATTGTGTAAAAAGAGTTAACTGCTGTGGTGGTATGTTTTAATAAGGTTACCAATAAGTAAAAGATATTTAATAGTTGTCTATTTTTTTCATTACTGTACCGAAAAAAAACAAACCGTGACTTGTGTACCGAGGTACGTACCGAACTGTGATTTTTGTGTACCGTTACACCCCTAGTGTTGTGTGCTGGTGTTATGTGCAGTACATGACTGGCTGATGTGTAATATGTATTTTTTTTTTTTTTTTTTTTTTCTATGGTGTATGCTTTTCATTTCTTCTGGACTGTTATTGTAAGGCAACAATACTTGGGCAGCTTCTGAGTCCAAGACAAATTTCCCTATGGGGACAATAAAGTATATCGAATTATCATATTATGTTGTATCGTAAGGATGAACTGATTTTGGTGGTCAAGGGTCAAAGGTCAAGGTCAAGGTCAACTTAACACATTCTGAAAGTCCTGTTGTTGCCGACCTCCTGTTGTTTACTTTTGTACCTTTGCGCAGTTGTGTAGAAATGTACTCCATGAATTTTTTTAATTTAGGGAAAAGTTGAACTCTCATGAACACAGGAATCCCGTGACAAACTTTCAACCAGAGTGGGCAACAAAACTCTACTTTCCAGCTTGGTGTTAAATACTCTTTAAAGGTATGCTATACAGGATTGCTGGTTACTGTTTGTAAACACACTCAGCAGCAAAAGTGAAAGTGCCACTGGCACCTGGTCACTGCCCTCTTATAGAGCCCCAACATCACCTGAGCACTGCGGGGCTGCACGCCCATAAATGTCCCAAACACAGAAAATAAGAGGGGAAAAAAAGAAAATACAGGCAGAAAAGTGGAGTCTTTGCAGGAAAATACACCGCCACACACTTCTAGGAGGTCATACTGTAGGTGATGGCTGAGAGGGATTACCTCCGTATGAATCTATGCATTGGTTTCAGTCATAGCCCTGCATAGTATATCTTTAAGTAAAAGTTTCCATTTTCACTTACCTCATTCTTGAGCTTGCTCCCTGAAAATCTACAATCAAAGAGAGACAAATTGTCATTTAAGTCTATACTTCTCACATTAATGAATGTTGATGTGTTTTTGTGTAATTTGAGTGATACATTTCCAGATTATTCCAGATGGACTGAACAGATTAACTTATTATTTAACATGAGTTTGCAAACTAGAGATGACATGATGACACACACATATACATGGACTTATTAGGGGAAAAGAGTAACAGCAGTTGTGACATTGTTGTGGCTGGTAAAAATGGAGGTGTCATCTGCAAAGACTGAGACTTAACATAAAAAGATAGAGCCACTGTGCACTAACGCTAAACACAGAAACACTAAGAAATCCTATAATGATCATGTTACAGTTTTGTTACCTGGTCAACCCTTTTCCAGAGTACACAGAGTGATAGTAAGCGCTGCTCTCTTTGATGCCAATTCCATAGTAATGATATCTGTGTAATGCCAAAAAAGTAATAGCACATAATAATCATAATTGCAAAGATTACCAAAACATTTTAAACAACATTTTGGAGTTTTAGGTTACATGAAAATATGAAACTAAAAGACAGAAGTGATGTTTTTCATTTACTTGGAGTGCCCTCTGGTGCCAAGTCTTCTTGTTGTTAGAAGAGGAAACTTCTGTCGAATTGTCTGAGGAGAACAGGAGGTAAAATAATACTGATTAGATCAATCAGTCATCAGATTATTGTCACTGGATCAGTATTAGGATTCTACAGTGTGTGGACAGTAATTCATGTTTGATGAACAGTATGTAATTACATAGTATGTAATACTGTTCATCAAACATGAATTACTGTTTTTAAGTATAGACTTCTAGGAACATTTTCGAGACTACCTATAATAAATTCTCGTACTTATAACGAGGAGACAAAATCAAACTGAAATCAGTGTGCAAGGAAAACTGAAATAACTGTTAAGGATCATGATGTCCACAGATTGTCACATTTTATTAACACTAAACTGATTCAATCTATGAGTTTCCCCTTGTTACCTAAAACTAATATACATCCTAATAGAACATAAAAAAATTGTCAGATACTGTAGATCTCTGTTTCTGATTGTCTACAAGACATGTTGGATAATAAAGATGTCATAATGTGCTCTGTTCAAACACTCACAGACCTTTCCAAATGTAGCAGCACAGGCCGGCTCTAGTTTCTCCTTCCTGCAGAAGTCCAGGTAGTGAGCGTAGAGGATACATCGAGGCAGACACACTCCTTCACACACGATGTAATTCTCCTCCAGCCTGTAGAGACACGTTAGTGAGAAAATCACAACAATATCTATACATGTCTACTGAATACAGTAAATGCAAATGCTCACTGGATTTTAGCTCCACAGCAAAAAGAACTGTTACAACAACCAAAATACAGCTTTACAGAGGTGTGTAAATTCATAGTCGGGTTGCCAACCTTGGTAAAAGTTGAAAAAAAGGAGGAAGAAATCACTTCCGGGTTGTCGTTTTGTTTGAATTAATAATCAGAAGCAACTAGGTAAAAATTCTTACATTTGCACCCCACAGTTTGACTGATATTTCCTGCAGTGCACAATAAAAAAAACACGATTTAGGAAAATAAATAAATAAATAAAGCAGAGAAGAATCCTTTATATGTGCAGTATGTCACCCTGGACACATGAGTATGGATATTACTGTCCCTTAACTGGTGTAGTCCAGTTTGCAGTGCTCTTACCACTGCAGAGTGAGCTGTGTCTGTTTCTTCTTGTCCTTAATGATCTGACTGATGGTCTTCCTGGAGGGCGAAATGCTCTGTTTGATGGTCAGGTCAGGGTTAAAGTCCACCAGGTCCTGGTCTTCCTCAGAGGACGGCGTCTCGTTACTGTCCTCTGCTTCTGTGATAACATACAGACAGGAATACAGTACATAATTCATAAAAGAGGAGAGTGCTCTGCTTTAAAAAATCTACTTCAGTGTCCTGAAGATGTAGGAAAGATGACTGATGATGAAAGAAGATGTAGGAAAAATCGAAAGGCAGCACAAACCTGAGTCCTGTCTTTTTCCTATATCACTCTGGCAGAAGCAAATATTGAAGTACAGTAGGTTAGAGGTTAATCTATACCCTTAATTTCCTTACATAACTTTTTTTCAGTATGGTTGCCACTGTCTTACCAAAAGAGGGTGAAACAGTTTCTTCCTCTCTTGTGTAGCCACAACCAGTACCTTCTATGGAAAACCCTTAGTTGAGTGCGGTATCTGAGGTGCTTCCTGCATCGTACTGACCTGTCCTTTCTCGTATTAACATTAATTTCAATTTCAGAGTTTCTTCTCAGTCTCCAGAGACAGTTCACATGCCTCCATCATCGCCTTGTAAGAGCTTAAGTTTTTATTTTTTAATTCAAACATCAGCTTTGAGGAGAATGTTAAGAAATTCATTTGAAGTATTTGTGTTTACCTGACCTTGACAAAGTGATTTGAGCTTTCATTGAGCACTTAACTGAGATTGTTCACTGGCCCACACAGTGAACTAAAAATTTGTTTGAGCAATTAAATAATGTGCCACTTTTTTCCGAAGAATATAACAGCTATTCAAAGAGGCCTACAGTAACTACATTTGGAATGTTATTTTGTTCAAAGGGAATGTTTTAATCACTTTTTGCTCTGAAAGAGTTTCTGTCTTTTGGAGAATGTGTTTTCATACAAACTAAAACAAAGGACACCCCACAGTGAGAGAGGAGACAAACCTGAACACTGTTAATGTCATGTCACAATGATAAAAACTACAAAGAATAATAGCTATATAATAAAGAAATGAGAAACTGTCTAACAAGCCAAATTAAATTTGGAATAAATTTTCAATATTTAATTATAAACAGCAGAGAACAACATGTTATTACTGATATACTATGTTGTGTTCAAGAGCTCATACACTCCCAGTATATCCACCAAAACATTGGAGCCAACAGCTGCAGAGTTTGTAAGTTTATCATTTAAAACTATGAAGAAGAAAAAATAATACAAAATTGAATGTGAATCATGGAGGTCAACAATATTTTTGTATATTTTTCTTAATTTTGTGGGACAATTTCAAAACTTAACAGCATCAGATGATTTTAGCGAGTGGACTGGGCAATAGCAACAAGTATAATTGTGGGAAGGGATGGTGAAAACAATGCAACTGAATATAAAAAAGACTAAGACTAGTGAATTACATCAATCCTTACACTGCTTATACATGCTAAAATTACTCCTCTGGTTCAACTTAAAAAGATTAAGGTAACAATTTGCGTGCATTTTTTAAAGTAGTTCCAACTGGCGTTATTGAGTCAATCCTTAGCCTTTTATAATCTGATAAACTTAATTAGTTTTGTACAACTAACATGATTTGCTTTGACCTCACAAAACAAAAAACATTAAGTTGAACCAACTTAACATTTATCCAAAAGTTGTGCTGATTTTGGCAGTCAAACTGTTTAAGATATTCTTACTTATTTTAATTCCATCCTACTCAAAAATATTTTTGATTTTGACCAATTTCTTGAAATAAGTTGTCAACTAACTCAAACACATTAATTAAATAAACATAATTATTTTAGGCTGAAAAACCTCTTCTTTTTCAAGCTTTATCCACTGATCCCATGAATCATTTTTTAGAGTGTAATGAACACATGAGTAGGGTCCAAGCCTTTGGAGGAAACAAGGTCTTGATGAAACAGTTCCATGTCTTAAAGTTGTAACATTTTGGAGAAAGGCTGCCTGGTTTTTGAAAAACAGCCCTTTGTGATAATCCTTTATACAATGTGTAAGTGATATTTAATAGCTCTAACGTATGGATCATGTCTGTCTTTTTCTCTTTGTGCAAATCTAAGAAAAAAAAGTCCTGAAAACCAGGAGAAACTTAATATATTGCACAATGACCTAAATCTTATATTAAAAAAAATAAGGGTGAAAACCTGATGAAACAAGGCTTTACGTTAGGCTGCAAAATATATGGGGGAAAAAAGTGTTTATTCTACATTTTTTATAACATCTGACTAATTTATTTACTCTTTTTATTTAACTTTATTCATGCACAGAAAACATCTTCCCTCCTGTTTATGTGTATGATTGTCTGTGTTCATGTATAGGGCCAAAAAAGTTTGTGAACAAAATGGATGGGATCTTGTTGCTGTAGCACCACCATGTGGTCAATCTGTCTGCTTTTTTTTCTTCCCTGAGCAAATTTGAAACCACAGAAAAACATTCAGATTTAAAGTGGCGACTGAGTGAAGATTATTTCCAGAAAAAGGGAATATAATGGTTAAGATATAATTAGGGTATTGATATAAAACAGTAACATATCAGCTTGACTGATCTGAACTCCCAGCAGCAAAAACTGATTGGTGGTTGTGGTTGTTTCATTACCTGATTTAATCCCAGAATCATCCTCCTGATGAAAATGTGTCTGTCCTTTAAAGTCTGTGCGTGTTTCTTCTGGTGAGCTGCACAAAGTCTTGGTTAGAGAGTGAATAAGAAACACTCCATCTCTGGCTGAACTCTCACTGCTGCGTTTCATCGGCATAGTCACGTGAAATAAATGTTGATAAACAAATCAGCCAAAGACAAAGAGGAAGAAGGAAAGTGGAGTAAGCCTGCTGTGAGAAAAAAAAAAAAACAGTCCACTGCAGCTCATTTATCCTGAAGACTGTGAATCAGCTCTGAGTCTTTAAACACTGTTTGCCAATCTCACCTTCACACACGTCCAGGTAAAAATAAAAAAGCTCACAAATACCACGTCCAGCATTTTTCATCCAACCAAAAGTGGAAACGACAGCACTGTTGATAAACCTGACAGAGCAGCCTCAGAGTAATAAAGCCGAGCTGTGGGAAGGCAGAGCTAATGAAGCCGTGGATGCATTCATCATATTTACAGAAGACTGGGGCTAATCCATGTTATTAATGATTAACAGAAAAACCCTCATCCATCTGTCCATCCATCCATCCTGCCTCACACACTCAGCTGGCCCTTTACACAAAGTTATATATGTAGAAAAAACAGTTTGCATTCACTTTATTTAGATTGTGTTGAAAACTCAAATAGCTGTATGTTCATCCTGATTTACTGTGTGGCAGCTGAGTAAGCGAGGGTTCATTTTCAGACTTCTGCCTGTTTAAATGAAAATAAAGAAAGGTTTTGAAATAGTGTAAACAATGTTAATAGGCAAATTATCACAATAAAGCAGCTGCAACTGGATAATGTTTGACTTTTTTTTTAAATGAATGATTTAGATGATTAATCTGTATCAAAATTGTTGCCAATTAATCTTCTGTCAATGTTCTAATCATTTAATCGACGAATTGTTTCATCACAATTCAAAGACAATATGTCAGTCACCACCTTTTGGGGATTTTTTCTGTTGAAATACTTTTTTTAAGAGTATCTATATTGGAAATGACATTATGGTATTTGTATAAGGAAGTAAAAGCAATAACCGTGGTGTAGAAAGACTTTGTTACAAGTAAAAGTCCTACCTTCAAAACGCTATTGAAGAAAAGGTTAAAGTATTAGCATAAAAATATCCTGAAAGTACCAAAAGTAAATGTACTCATTTTGCAGAATTGTTTATTTAGAATAGAGCCTATCTGTCTGGTCCACCAGGGGTGGAAATTTGTCTTTGGGTCACCAAACACAGAAGACAACATTGTAAAAAGCAGACAAAAAGTCAGTACACTTTGTTAAGGTTACAGATGGCAATTTCGATAAAGGACTTCTTTCATACATTTTTAGTTGCCAGAGGGACACTATAGCGCCTCCCGGAGCTCAAGAGCTCAAACTGGCTGAAGAGAGGATGGGAGCTATCTGCCAAAATACTCCTCACCTTCTCCCTTGTCCTTTCTGTGAAGAGTTGGGTCAAGGGCTTTTGTGGCATGCCACCTATTTTACTTGCTATTGTCACGATCCTAGAGAGTTTATTTTCAGATGTACAGTTAAGATGAGGAAAATATCGATTATATTACTGGATTATATTACTTTACTACTACTTTATGTTACGCCACTTTAATGTTGAGGCAGGTAAATGTATTACTCTGAACTATACAGCTGGGTACTTTGTGAATACTTCCTGAGATCTATGAAGTTTCATCTTCTCCAAATTGCAAAATAAATGTATTTGTAATCTGTGTAATCTGTGACAGTTACTAAGAAAAAAGTGTAATAAAATGACAGTTACTATCAAAATGGCACGGTGGTGTAGTGATTAGCACTGTCGTCTCACAGCAAGAGGGCTCCTGGTTCAATTCCAGGAGGGAGCCCTTCTGTGTGGAGTTTGCATGTTCTCCCCGTGTCAGTGTGGGTTTTCTGCGGGTACTCCAGCTTCCTCCCACAGTCCAAAGACATGCAGGTTAACTGGTGACTCTAAATTGTCCGTAGGTGTGAATGTGAGTGTGAATGGTTGTCTGTCTCTATGTGTCAGCCCTGTGATAGTCTGGTGACCTGTCCAGGGTGTACCCTGCCTCTCACCCAATGTCAGCTGGGATAGGCTCCAGCTCTCCCGCAACCCTTAAGAGGATAAGCGGGTACAAAAATGAATGAATAATCAAAATGTTGGTGATTACAAAGGGGTTACATCTAAATATATTTTTTTTCAGTAAAAAGTTTATATGCAGAATATAACATCTGTTGCTTTGCATCTTTTGCAGGAACGTCATCTTTTGGCAGAGCCAGTTTCTGGACATTTTTCAGCTTTATTGTGCAGTTTAAAATATTTGTTAATACTAATCAAAAATAATCAAATGTGATACGTTACATTATTTTGATGAAGTAATCAAAAAGTTACATTACTTATTACATTTTACAGGGTAACTAGTAATCTGTAACCTATTACATAAGTAACCTTCCCAACACTGCTAGTAACTAAGTTATCAGATAACTGGTGAAGTAATAGGTAATATGTTGCTTCTAAAATGTGGCTATAGAATGATAGTGGCAGAAAATGGAAATACTTGAGTAAAGTACAAGTATCTCACAATTATAAATGTACTTAGTTGATATCCACCACTGGAAACCTGTTAAGTCGCCTGAATGTGATATTAATTTGGGTTTCTAGCTCTAAGCATATATTTTATTTTAAATTCAGTAAAAATCTTAATGGGAATACATTTTAAACAGGCCAGCAAATATCATAGTTGTATTTCAGATAATTTCCAGATTGACAATGTTCATATTTTAATGATTTTAATCTTGACTCTGAAACTGAGGCACCTCTGACCTTATTTAATGGCGGACAGACCGGAAGTGAGGTCAGACACGTGTTGTAGCATCCTCACTGATGTTAACTTGACAGTTGGAAGACATGAGACGGAACAAAAGGTAGGGACCAGACATGAATGTGAGAGAAGAAACACTACTCATAAAGATGTCGGTGTTTCCAGTCACGTATTACAATCTGAGATAAAACCCGACCACGGTGGAGGCTGATTTGTGGGTCGAAAAATTAAGTTAGCTTCGTTAGCATTCAGCGTTAGCATAAACACGTTAGCTCTTAGCTAGGTTTTGCCGCTCACACCGCTGAATGTCAACACCGTCATGAAACAGTCTGCTGAGTCAGTTTTCACCTTTTTGTTCCTCAGCCTCTTGTGGATTAAAGTAAACCACGGTTTGCCGAGTTTATACATTTTAAAATTGTACTTAAAGTGTAAGCTAGCTAACCTCACATTAGCCAGATTGCTAAAATCAAACCTAGCAAGCCGCACATTTAGCTTGGGTCATTTTCATTGTGTTTAAATAAAGCTAGACCGCCAAGACTGATAAAATAGGATTTCTTGTAACACATTGTAACGTTATCGATAATAAATATTCAGACAGTGGTGGACTCACCCACAGGTAGCATTTCTTGAGTAACGTTATTCCCAGTATGTGTTACTTTACTCCACTACAGGGAAATGTTGTACTTTTTACTCCACTACATTTATTTAAAAGCTTTAGCTACCAGTTACTTTGCAGCTCCAGATTAATGACAAGAATTATAAATTAACTAACAGCCTGTGATATTGGTATTTATTATTATCAGTATTATCACTATAGGATAAGGTACCCAGCAGTATATACAGTAGTTAAAATTAGCTCCATCTATACAAGCTACAACATTTAAGTGTAGGGATGGGGAAAAAATTATATAGCATAGAATCATGATATTTTTATGTTGCAATATTGTTTGACATTTTTATTAAATAAATCACTTACATTGTGAATAGAAATATAAAACTCTTTTAGCCCATTAGAATAATGTAAGCAATTTCTCTTTCAGTCCGCTAGATACATTTTGCTGCAATAAAAATGACTTAAGTGAGATGAATAGACTAAAAAACTTTATCTTATAAAATAAAACAGATGTTAAAACAGTATTCCTTTGGGAACATAAAGCCCCGGTTCCACTAAGCAGTTCAGTTCAGTTCGGTACGCTTTTTCAGTTTCCTCTGTGAAAAGTTGTGGATGGTACCAGTAGGACTGTTCTGTACTGTCCCCATTTTTGGTCCCCCCTCTGTTGGGGTACCTAGCACACAGATCTGGTACTAAAAGGTGGAGTTGTGAACACTGCAGTCCATTGACTGGTCAATAGAGGATGGTCACTCTGCTCAGGACTGAGTTGTGGCTGGTTTTGAGGCTCATGTAACCACTGTTCATACTGTGGAGATTGTTATCAGTAAACTGTTATTGGTAAGTCGTATTAGTCGAACTAAATGCACAAGCCCGCTAATTTTGAATATATATGGAGAGAGACTCTCACTGCAGCCTGTTCTATTTTGTTCTGAAAATCTCAGTGTGCAGGCTCGTTCTGTGGACGATAAATAATTGCAAACTTCCCTCTGTGTCACTGGTAATGAGGAAATACAGTGAGCTGGACGGAGCAGTGAGTGACAACAACCCCATCCACATTTAAGAGTACTGTTTGCAGTGTAAACACAAGTGTCTAGGTACCATGTCTGAAGGGTTACTTTTGGCTCAAAAGGTACCATACTGAAAGTGTTTGGTGGAAACAGGGCTTAATTTGCAGTTGAAAAAAGGTAATCAATTGCACTGTATGTTATCACAGTACTTGGCATATGACGACACATTTGAAATTGCAGTAATATTGCATTGTGACTTATATTTGGTAAAAATATATTGTGGGTCCACTGGTGATTCCCACCCCTATAAGTGATGAATACAATAAAGCATTAATTACAGGTCACTTATGAAATATATATGAATCTGAAACTGGACATTCTGTATAATGAGTGCATACTTTTGTACTTTTTATGGTTTAATTAGGTACCCTTAACTTAATTATATCAGAGCTGCAAATAACGATAACTTAGGTTAAACCAAAGTGAGCCTAACAATATTAACTAGACAGTTATAGTTTTTCTGTCATAATCAGTGATGGGTGAATGAAGCCATATGAAGTTTTGGGGCTTTCCTTCTATTTCTGCTGGAAAAAGATACAAAGCTTTGGGGCTGTAAACGCAGTGAACACAGTGACATCTGGTGGCTTGTAAAAATAATAGCAGCCCTTTGAGACAGAGACAGAATCCTTACATCAATAGTTTTCATCTCATGTACAGTACAGGCCAAAAGTTTGGACACACCTTCTCATTCAATGCGTTTTCTTTATTTTCATGACTATTTACATTGTAGATTCTCACTGAAGGCATCAAAACTATGAATGAACACATGTGAAGTTATGTACTTAACAAAAAAAGGTGAAATAACTGAAAACATGTTTGATATTCTAGTTTCTTCAAAATAGCCACCCTTTGCTCTGATTACTGCTTTGCACACTCTTGGCATTCTCTCCATGAGCTTCAAGAGGTAGTCACCTGAAATGGTTTCCACTTCACAGGTGTGCCTTATCAGGGTTAATTAGTGGAATTTCTTGCTTTATCAATGGGGTTGGGACCATCAGTTGTGTTGTGCAGAAGTCAGGTTAATACACAGCCGACAGCCCTATTGGACAACTGTTAAAATTCATATTATGGCAAGAACCAATCAGCTAACTAAAGAAAAACGAGTGGCCATCATTACTTTAAGAAATGAAGGTCAGTCAGTCCGGAAAACTGCAAAAACTTTAAATGTGTCCCCAAGTGGAGTCGCAAAAACCATCAAGCGCTACAACGAAACTGGCACACATGAGGACCGACCCAGGAAAGGAAGACCAAGAGTCACCTCTGCTTCTGAGGATAAGTTCATCCGAGTCACCAGCCTCAGAAGTCACAAGTTAACAGCAGCTCAGATCAGAGACCAGATGAAAGCCACACAGAGTTCTAGCAGCAGACCCATCTCTAGAACAACTGTTAAGAGGAGACTGCGCCAATCAGGCCTTCATGGTCAAATAGCTGCTAGGAAACCACTGCTAAGGAGAGGCAACAAGCAGAAGAGATTTGTTTGGGCCAAGAAACACAAGGAATGGACATTAGACCAGTGGAAATCTGTGCTTTGGTCTGATGAGTCCAAATTTGAGATCTTTGGTTCCAACCGCCGTGTCTTTGTGAGACGCAGAAAAGGTGAACGGATGGATTCCACATGCCTGGTTCCCACTGTGAAGCATGGAGGAGGAGGTGTGATGGTGTGGGGGTGTTTTGCTGGTGACACTGTTGGGGATTTATTCAAAATTGAAGGCACACTGAACCAGCATGGCTACCACAGCATCCTGCAGCGACATGCCATCCCATCCGGTTTGCGTTTAGTTGGACGATCATTTATTTTTCAACAGGACAATGACCCCAAACACACCTCCAGGCTGTGTAAGGGCTATTTGACCAAGAAGGAGAGTGATGGAGTGCTGCGGCAGATGACCTGGCCTCCACAGTCACCGGACCTGAACCCAGTCGAGATGGTTTGGGGTGAGCTGGACCGCAGAGTGAAGGCAAAGGGGCCAACAAGTGCTAAACACCTCTGGGAACTCCTTCAAGACTGTTGGAAAACCATTTCAGGTGACTACCTCTTGAAGCTCATGGAGAGAATGCCAAGAGTGTGCAAAGCAGTAATCAGAGCAAAGGGTGGCTATTTTGAAGAAACTAGAATATCAAACATGTTTTCAGTTATTTCACCTTTTTTTGTTAAGTACATAACTCCACATGTGTTCATTCATAGTTTTGATGCCTTCAGTGAGAATCTACAATGTAAATAGTCATGAAAATAAAGAAAACGCATTGAATGAGAAGGTGTGTCCAAACTTTTGGCCTGTACTGTATACAATTTAAGTTCCTCAGTCTTTTGATCAGAAGTCCTGCATTAAATGCAGATCTTTTTGTGCAGTATGTTAGCTGAAAAAAAATTGAAACTGTCAAATTGAATGAAATTCCTTTTTGAGGCACTGGTGACGTTTGAAGCTTCAGGCATGTCAACCGTGGTAATCTTCATTTGACACAAGCTCCAACACACTGCATTGAAATTGTGCACTTCACAGGTGTGAAACAAGCTTCAGAGCCTCAGTTTTATTTGCCCATTTCTAAAAATAATACAGACGTGTTTTTCACAAGTGTTGCACTATGCTCTCTGTGTACTGGCCGACCTGTGATTTAGTCTTCATCATGCTCAGCGTGCCTTGGCACAGCATCTTGATGTCATCTGAAATTATAACCTTTTGCAGAACACAAATCTTTTTGATTTCACCTTGACGTTGGCACTGTGTAAAGTCAAGTAAGTTTTATTTATATAGCCCAAAATAACAAATTTGCTGTAAAGGGGTTGACAGTCTATTCTACATCAGCACCTTCTATCCTTAAACCCTCAGTTCAGATAGGGAGAAACTTTACAAAGAATAACATTTAACAGGATAAATAACTAAATAAAATGAAAATCATGTGTCAAAGTTGAGCTATGCATTAAGTTTATATACTCTTAGTATGTAAAGATTAACATTTGTTCTTCTGTGTTTTCTAATAATAGTGAGTATATTTAGTTATCTCCAACATTTTTCTTTCAGGTTCTATTTAAGATGTGACCGTTACTGATCCTGCAGCCATGCGGTCAGTGCTGGGCTCTGAACATCAAAAGTAAGTAAAACGATGTAGTAAAATAAAGTGATGCTGGAATGTTATTGTACCACAGTGTATCGTATTTAGGTTATTTTTTGATTGTCTTTCCAGTGTTTTAGTGATTGTTTTAAAAGTTGACAGAAAAGCTATTGGGTAGTTATGAGTTTGTAGTTATTTGCTTTCAGACATTAATATGTAGATTGAGTGTAATACACTTCGGTGGAGCAACAAATATGGCCATACATCAAAATTGCTTGGCCTTTCAATTAAATGTAAAGTTATTCTCTTTAATGTTTTACTTTAATCTTTTAAACTGTTAAGGGTTATATGAAATTTTTTAAAAACATTTTTTATAAATGGCTTGTAGCTACAACAGATTTGATTTCAATATACAGTAAATGCTAATAGAAATGAACCTACAACCATCTTAAGGTAAATACCACACTTGACAAACAGGCATGGAGCTCAGTTTAGGTCTGTGTTTGAAACACACCATATTTACTAAAGACTGCTGCAGCGATTATGTTTTACTGTAGGTTGATGCAGAAGTTAGCATCACCTTGGTTCCCTTGTGAAAAAGCCAAAGATTAAAAAATTCAGAAAATCAAAAATTCAAAAATTGTGGATAGTTGTAGAAAATAAGCTATCTGGCAAACAGATGTTTATGTTACTTACAGGTTTTGTTCAGCCTGATAATCTTCACAAATGAACACCACTGTTAAGATTTTTGAAGCCTAAAAAGTAAAAAGCTAGTGTAAGTGTCTTTCCACTGTCACTTACTGCAGGTGCGTGTCGGTGCAATGAATTGACGCGCGCCAGGCTTGGCTCTCACAAACAATGTCCACATGTTTCCCGTTGCATTGCTCCATTTATTTCTTCCATACATTTAAGCGCGAGAAGGTACAGCACCTTGCTTTGTAGCAATTTGGAAGTCTATTATTTAATACTGCTCCTGTCTGGGCTCTATTTCCCCATGTGTATGTGTGCGTATGATTCATAGGTACAACTCATTTTAAAATTGGTTCAGTATTGAGGGAGGCGGATGCAGCCGGCAGCCACGAGGTCGATATGGGGGCAAATGTGTCCCGTATACCGGTAAGTTTGTGCATTAAAAGTGTTTTTTTTCGCCACTGACAGGTTCAGATCGCCAGTGCTATCTCTGTAAATAGCATACTAAGCGTTTCGAAAATTGTTTATATAACATTACCTCCACTGAGTCTGTAGCTCTCTCTACTCGTGGGACAGCCATTTTCTTGAGGAAGAGGTGTTTCGGGATTGGATGTCTTCTCTTCTTCGGCTGGCAGTAGTCATCTTGGGAGAAGTGAGCACTGCAGACCCGATGGTCTGCAAGGCGCAGTGTTTGGACAGGAGTGTTAGCATCCATTTGTAGCACAGCTAGCCACAACTTCAGCGTCTCGCCATCCGACAAAGGCAGCCTATGAAAGCTGTACGGGGTGTTGCGCGACATCCTGTTCTTGCAATTTGGATAAGCACAAACACAAACCATTGTTTTCAATCGATGCAGTAAAACTCTCAACTGTACTCCGGGACAACCAGCGCCACTCTGAGTGGCGCTCAGCATGGCTCCTCTGTTTTCTTCCGGCAACAAGCAAAGCTCTCGCGAGATGACGTCACACAGCCCAGAGTTAAGGGAAACGCTTAGTATGCTATCTACAGAGATAGCACTGGCGATCTGAACCGGTCAGTGGTGAAAAAAAGCACTTTTAATGCGCAAACTTATACGGGACGCATTTGCCCCCATATCTACCTCGCGGCTGCCGGCTGCATCCGCCTCCCTCAATACTGAACCAATTTTAAAACGAGTTGTACCTATGAATCATATGCACACAAACACATGGGGAAATAGGGCCCAGGTTGAAAAATACCGAAGTTATCCTTTAACTGCCGGTGTTACTGATATTTACTGACCTCTTTTTTGCTGTAGAACAAAACAGAAACATTTCTTAACCACAGGCCTTACTTCAGGCATCTAACAAACCCATTCAAAAAACCCATTGACTTTGAGACGAGGGAAGCAGCCAAAATTCTAACTGATTTCAGAGTTTAAGGACTCACTTCTGGAGCACTCTATTTATGGTCCACCGTTTCATTTCAGGGCCTGATTTCTAGGGCTGTACCCAAATATTCGGATATTCGAATATTCGTTTCTATGGGAAGGTATTCGTTATGAAAATTTGGAATTCGATATTTGTTTTTTATTTACTTATTTTTTTTTTATTATTATTCTTTTTTTACATATTTTTTTGGTGCTAAATGTAGTCTTTTTGTTGTTGGTAAATGTAGGTTATCAATAAAAATGAAAACTTTTAAATTGCATTGTTAAAAATGTGAAAATATAGTATAGCCTACCAACTGAGCTTGTGTGCACGGCACGCTTGAGCGCATCCGTCTGAGGCTGTGGATCAATGCCAAGTTTTACCACTTTATCACTATTCCCTCTAACTCGTAGCTGTTTTTCTTTTTTTTTTTTTTTTGTTTTGTTTTGTTTTGTTTTGTTTTTTTTTTTAAGATTTTTTGGGGGGCTTTTTTTTGCCTTTTAATGTACAGGATAGAGTGAAATGGGGTGAGCGAGAGAGCGAGGGGTGACATGCAGCAAATGGTTGCAAGCCAGAGTCAAACCTGCGACCGCTGCAGTGAGGCATCACCTCTGTACATGGGGCGCCGGCACTATCCACTACGCTACTGACGCCCCATTTTTTCGTTATCTTTTGAATTCAGTATGAATTATGGAACCGTTTTTGTCAACGTTTGTTTCCCCCGTTACGTACAATAAATTATTGTTTAAAGTTTCAGCAAGTTTCTTTTGGAGTGTGTGACACAAGTGTGTTTTGAAAACGACTGCGGACTGTCACCTGCTCAATGCAACAGTACCTTCAGATGCCATGACAGTAATAGCCAATAATGTCAAAATATAATTAACAGACGATCACTGCTGCCCGACCCGCAGGTCCATTTGTGGGTCCCACGGGTTATGGGTCGACCCGCGCATCACTACTCAGCTCAGTCTATAAAGGCTGTAGACAGTAAGGCTATAGACATTATATTCTATTCAGGCTGGCAGAACCAGCAGTGCATCGGCTCTACAGTGCACAGCACTGCTGATTAACCATTTTATTGCAGCACAGAGTGTCTGCCAGCAACCAATTACTTGCAGAGGCTTCCTACAACTAGTTTCAACGGTTCCGATTTAATCAGAAGACAAATTAAACAGGAGGACTAGCCAATGTGAAAATCAAAAGAAAGCATAGAATAATGTACTGAAGGAGACTGTTGTGCCATCACATTTTTTTGTGGTTTGGGAGCAAAGATCCGGTCGCCGCTGTGCAAAACTCCGCAATACAGTTAGGTCTGAAAACCCCCCGGAGTCCTAGTTCTAGTGTAAAAAAGCACAAGTGTGCACAATTATGAAAACAAAAGAGATGATGAACTGCCTGAGATGCCTTAAAAATAAAATAAGTGCAATGTCAACAGTCTGTGTCAGTTTTTCCACATCCAGTCAATCTACTACTCATTCCATTTTCCATATATTTCCTCTTTTGTGAAGTAATGCTGGCATCATCACACCAAACTAAAGTGGAAGCTATGGCGGAAGCATGTTAAGTTATCCCCTGCCTCACAAACCATTTTCAAATCAAAAGTTTTAGCAGTGCCTTAGCAATAGGGTTCCACCAATATTGTTTTAAATATTTCTGAAAGCATCTTTTATGCTGTAGCTGCTTATTGACAATGTTTTGCACAGTTGTGGTCATACTTAAAGATGTTGAACAATATTCAATTTTTGCAGAGAACTGTATTGTGGTAAGGAAAAGCCTCTGAAGCAGCATTTTACATGAAGTATGATACTTACTGTTAACTTGCTCTTGAAACCTGGCACCACAATTGCATCAATATTAGGTGCTTGACAACCCTTTCATAGAGTAAACTATTGTCTGTTTATTATAATGGGAGAAGTAAATAAATTAGTTATTTTAGACATAGCATGGTCTTCATTTTGCTCCAAATGCCAGGCTCTGAAATAGATTGTACAATGCATAGATCCTTGTGCTTAAATGAATTAAGTCATAAACTCATGAAATTATTAACATTGGATTAGTATTGTTAAGGCTAATAATAAGTCACTTAAATTTGCAGGTCTGGTCCATCTGCACCATGTGCCCTTTGGGCAGTGGACCTCAAATTAACTCACTTGGACTGGAACCCTGAAGCAACCCTGATACACTTCCAAGGACAATACCAAACCATATGTGAACTTGACTATAACATCTTACAAGGGGAAATACAGAACGTACCAAAGACTAAAGCTGCAGTGGATATCGGAGAGTTTTGCCTCGTGGAAGATTTGACTTCAGGCCGCTGGTATAGAGGAAGAGTCCAGAACCAAAAAGAGGACTTGTTTGATGTTTTCCTCATAGATCATGGAAATGTCTTGAGTGTTGACATTGCCCACATATCTTCCTGTTCAAACAACCTGTTCATCCTGCCTCCCAAGATTGTTTGTGGCTTTCTTGCAAATGTGCTGCTGCTTCAAGGTAGTTCTCATTCTGTAGTGGAAGTGTACCTCTCAACTCTGATCGGAAGTAATGTCACAGGTTACATCCAAGCCCTCCTGCCCCACAACGTGCTCTTATTGGAAGCCCTTGACATCAACAACGACCTTGTTAAACATGGGTTTGGGAGGCATGTAGACACGGATACTTTTATCCTCTTGGTTGGGATGCTCACAGAAGTGCCGCTCAAACAAAACAGAGAACCAGAGCCAGCGCCTGACTTGCTAATTGTAAAGCCAAGGGGACAAGAGTTCTGCCTCAGACCTTGTGGTTTGCAAGGATACGAAGACATTCTGTCATTCTGTGGGCCTAGATTGAGTTGTGGGACACGTGCCAAAGTGCGTGTAACTGCTGCTGTCAGTGCTGGGCTGTTTTACTGTCAGATGACCAGTATGGAAACAGAACTTCGGGAAATGTCAAAGAAGCTGGCTGCAGTTAACGAGTACAGAGCCAAAGAACACAATCCAAAGACTCCAGAAAATGTGGGTTTACTGTGCTCAGTCAAAGGCAAAGATGGGAAATGGTACAGAGGCTTTGTACAGTATCTCCCAGTCAACTCTCAACTTCGAGTTTTGTTCATTGACTACGGATTCTTTGAATCTGTCAAAGTTGAGAACGTCCACAGCTTGCCACCATACCTCTATTCGACTCCAATCATGGCTTTCCCATGCTCGCTCTCCTCCTTAAGTGATCAGGCTGAGGAGGTCAAAACTCAGCAGTTGAGTTTTCTCAAGGCAGGTTTGCTTGGAAGAGTGTTAGATGTGGAGATCCTAAGTTTTGACGAAGAAAAGTACCTGTACTCTATGACAGTAATTGGGGCTGATGATAATCATGTGAATGAACTGGAGCCCATTCAAGAGCTTGCTAGAATGAAGGTTAAGTCAGTTTTTGAGACAGAAGAATTGTCACCTCAGTGTGACTGTTTATACTATGAGACAATCATGGGCAAAGCACTGGATCAAACATTGGAAGCAGGAGAGGTGGCTGTAGATTCCATCTTTGTGGGCTATGTAGAGCATGTCCAGAATCCAAACAACTTCTGGATCAGAACACAAAAACGCAATGATGAGTTTGAAGAAATGATGACAGAAATGGCAAATAACTTCAGTCAAGTGAAGCTGGATGAAGATGTGCTTTTGAATCCCGAGCCTGGGACACTGTGTTGTGCAGTTTATGAGAAAGACATGCATTTCTACAGGGGTGTAGTGACAGACACTCTTGAACACGGTGCTGAAGTTCTCTTTATCGATTTTGGGAACATAGAGAAAGTGCCACACATGCTGATCAAGAAGATACCTGAGAAATTTTCCAGCAAATCAGCGTTTGCCTTCTGTTGCACTCTTGTTAATGTTCTTCCTGAGGATGAAGTCTGGACCAGTGCCACCTCTGACTTTTTCAGACAAGTTGTGTCAGACAAAGCCCTGCTAGTCCATGTTGTCCAGATGAGAAAAAACAAATTTGTTGTTGATCTCCATGAGATAGGAAGTGACAACAATCAAAGTATCACTGAGCTCCTGATCTCCTGCAAACAAGCTGCATACTGGAACAACATTCCCACAGAGCCTATGGTACAAAACAACACAGATGTGACAGATGAAACAAAGTACCCAAGATATGGTATGACATCAGACATCAATGGGAATACAGAACAACTGGAAGATTGGGAGAAGAGTGAGAAGACATGCAAAAATCTAACTGAGAAGTCAGAAGCTCCTGATAGCTTCAAAGCATTAGCCATCAAGCCGGGGTGTGATTTTCCTGTTTGCTGCTCTTACATCGAGTCTCCATCCAATTTTTGGTGCCAGCCTCTAGTTAAGGTTCCAGCTTTGGACAAACTGATGGATGAAATTCAGCGATATTACTCAACCCATACAGTCCCCCTCCAATTAGAGGATACATGTTGTGTTGCCAAGTCACCTCTAGATGGAAAGTGGTACAGGGCCTTCATCACAGAAAAACAGAATGGTCATGCCAAAGTGATGCTGGTTGACTATGGCTTTAACCTCAGTATCAAGGAGCACAATCTCATGGCAATAATGACAGAATATCTTCATTTGGAAGTACAAGCTTTCAGGTGCAGCCTTTACAACCTGATCGAACCTTCTGACACCAAGAACTGTGGGGATTGGAGTCCGGAGCTATGTAAGTTACTCAAAGATTTTGCCCTCAACTGCACCAGTGGTCTAAGATGTACAGTTGTTTCTCAGTTGAGTGTAAAAAACAAAGGGCTGTGCAATGTTGTGAAACTCTACAACACCCAAACCCAACAGAGTATAACAAATTTGCTCTTGGAACAGGACCCGTCAAGCAAAGTGACAAACTCAACAAAGCAGCTGTCCACAGTGTATCCAGAGTCTTTTGTGTACTCTTCGTTTGACCTAAGTCCTGGAAATGAAGAACAGATCTACATCACTCATGTTAGCAGTCAGTGGGAGGTCTACTGCCACCTTGACAGAAACACTGAAACCATTGAAGAGCTCGGAAATAAAATCTCGAAGGAGAGTAAGAAAATGATGCAAGCCAGTACAAGAGCAGTTGTGAGGAAGCTGTGCCTGGCAAAATACTTTGATGGCAAATGGTACAGGGGCTTGGCACATCCTGTTCAGTCCTCTCTGCATCTCAGTGTGTTTTTTGTGGATTATGGAAACACAATCATATCTGAGAAAACCCATGTCATGTTTATCCCCAGAGACTCTGCTGATTTGTTGTACACACCCATGCAGGCTGTGAGATGTAACCTTGCTTCAGTGTCCAAGGAAGTGCTCTATGCAGATGTCAAGGAATGGCTTGACGGTGCAACCCTTAACAAGCAAGTGAGAGCCGTCATAGTTGGAAAGAACGAAGATGGTTCATTTAATGTTGAACTCTTTGATGGAGATGTTAACATCAATGAGAAAGTAAAGGAGCTCATTGTCGGTCTCTTACCGAAACCAAAGGCTGTTGTGAGTTTTGAAATGAGCAACACAAAGACGAAAAACAAAACTCACACAGTTAACACAAAGACTTGCATCAAGTCCAGGAGTCAGTGTAAAGGACAGTCTTCAAATTCTCCCAAATGGAAAGCCCAGAGACGCACTCAAGTTGGGAGTGCACCCAACAAAGAGAAAGAAAACACAAAAAACTGTGTTCAGAAAGCTCTGAACAAAAAGACGCAGGTAAAGCAACAAAATGAGGACAATACAAAGCGCAGTGGTCCTATAAAACCTCAGAAAACCTCTGAAAGAAAACCTCAGAAAACCTCTGAAATAAAACAAGAAAGACGGTACCTTGAAACAAACACAAAGTCAGAAAAACCAGTGGATACAGCGATCCCTCAGTTGTCAGACATGAAAGTGAGCGCAGGTTTCAGGGCAAAGTGTTTCGTCTCCCACATTGACTCAGTTAACAGTTTTTTCCTTCAACTCTCAGAGGATGAACCTGCCATCTTGAAAATGGGTGAGGATCTCAACTCAAGTATCTTAAGAGATTCCTTGACAACAACCACATCTTTGAGAATCAGTGACCTTGTAGTGGCTGAGTATGAGGAAGACGGCGCTCTGTATCGCTCTGTTGTTAAGGACTTTGAAGGAAGTTCCTGTTTCAAAGTTGAGTTTGTGGACTATGGAAACTCAGCAGTCGTTGGGAAGGAAAAGATCTACTCCATCCCAAAGGAGTATCTTTCTCAGTCAAGATTCAGCATATCATGCTCCCTGTTGGACACAAGCAAGTACAAAAATGATGCTTCTTTCACTGACGCTGTAATGGAGAAGCCACTCATGGTTGATTTTGTCTGCCAACGTGGATCTCATTGGGAAGTCAAGCTTGAGATTCTTGATGGAGCAGTTGGTCCTCCAGCAGTACTTGAAGCAGCTGGTGAAAGTAGCAGTGAAACCAGAAATGAAGAGGAGGCTTCTGTGAGTTCATCTGAAACAGAAGAGAGAGAGAGTGACAGTGAAGAGGACTACCCGAGAAAAGAAGTGAGCGAAAATGAAACCACTAAATCCGAAACAATGACACCCATTGTTGATGATGAAAAGTTAATACAGAAAACATCACCTGCCACACTGTCACCTAAACTAGAAGTACACAGGGCACCCACCACAAACATGGATGATTCTGAGAATGAAAGAGAAACCTCAGAATCAAAGAGTGATTGTTCAGATGAAGTCATACCTCAAATTATTCAAGCTAAAGACACAGAGTATGGTACACTTCTTTCAGTCCTAAGTAATGGCAGTTTTTACACCAGACTGAAGAAAACCAGTGAACTGCTTGCGTCACTGGAAAGTCACATAACTGACAGCCTGTACAAGTGTGAGATGGTGCCTGAAGAAGATCTCAAGCAAGACCTCAAGTGCTTAGTTCAAGAACAGAAGGACAAGAAGTGGCACAGGGCTGTTGTTCAACATGTAGGCCCGGGGAAATGCCAGGTCCTCCTTGTGGATCATGGGAGAAAAGAAGAAATTCCAAGTGATTTAATCCGAAAGCAGTGTAACGAGCTGACAAAAACCCCACACCTTGCAGTTTTGTGCAAGGTGAACAGCCTTGGGTTCAGCAAGGGAGAGGATGCTCACAAATTGTGGTATGAAACTCTCGAACCAATGATAGGTGAAGAACTTAAGCTGGTGTTTGAGTGTTATTCGGAAGCTGATAACCTTTGGATGGTTGAAATAGTCATCAGTGGACTGTTCCTCATTCGCCAAATTACAGCCTCACTGCAGCAGACTGAGGAGACAATCACGTCAATTGCTGAAACCCAAACCAAGAAAGCAGAAGGTCAATGCGACTTGGACCTAAGCCCTCCTCAGCAACTTGTCTTTGCTCCTGTTGGTATAGATAAAGCATATTCTGGCTTTGCTGCTTCAGCGTCAACTCCATTTGAGTTTAGCGTTGTTCTGGAGGACTTGCTTCTCATCATGAACAAAGTTTCCATAATGTTGGAAGACCTCCCTGGACAGATGCCTTCACTTCCTGAAGCCCACCTCATCCCTGGCACCTGCTGCCTGTTAAAATCAGGCACCAAGAACAAGTGGTGCAGGGCTGAAATCATACACGTCAACAACACAGTGGTTCTAAACCTGGTGGATTATGGTCACCACGAATGCATCCCATACAAAGACTGCTCCAAGTTGAAGAGGATTTCTGAGGAAATGACGAACATCCCAAAGGTGACATGTCCCTGCGTCCTGAGAGGGGTGAAGCCAGTAAGAGCAGATGGACAGTGGACTGATGAAGCAGCAGGCTTCTTTCAGCAGTGTTTGTATCTGAAGGACCTCCAGATCTTCTTCAGAGAGTTTGTGTCAAACACACACTGGATGGTGGACATCCTGACAGAGGGCAGACATGTTGCCAAGAAACTGGTGGATGCCGGACACGCCAGTTATATGGACATCATGCTAGGACTGAGGTAGGCACTAAGAACTTTGTATTTATTAATACACTTTTATTGAAGCAACTTGTCAACTTCAACTCTTATTTTTTCACAGTTACATTGTGTTCTACATAGCAGTATTGTCAAAAATATTGATTTACGGAAACATTTCGATTCTGAATATTTGACACTGTGTAAATATTAATTTGCTGATATCGATACACCAGCACCAGCTGCACTTTTTCACTCTATTTTATTGTTAATGTTTACAACAGTTATTCTGCTACTAAGAAAGAAAAAAAAAAGACGTCATCATGTTATATACAGGGGTTAAAGTTCTCCGGCACAGCGCCGGATTTCCGGCATGGCAAAGTTTCTGTCCGGCACGGGCAGAAGTGCTCTGCAGTGCGAGCGTTTCACTCGCATTTGCCCCTAAAAATATATATATGTGTGACCCGGGGAAATAATTTAGGTGCGAGTAAACACAACCTACTGTTTACCATAATAGGCATCGGACATTTTTTCATTGATAACCAATCAAATAAATGTATTTTAAAACTCGCTCCTTTGGCTCTGATACAGCTGTGTCCCTCCCTGCCTGCAGTCCCCACTGCACTGAGTTTTGTAACAATGTCCCGCCTACATCCCCCTCTGATTGGTTACACAGCACAAGTGATGGCCAATCAACACTGATGCCTGTGCATGCTTTCACATCATGTCACATTGAGACACAGAGCTCAGACGGAGCAGGAGAGGCTCCGGTAAGCCAGCGGTAATTTTGAAGGTAAGGTAACAGAAACCAGACAGAAACGAAAGCTGCAATAAAAATCCTCTATGCTTTTTTTTAAGTTTTAAAGTCACCACCACAACATTATATGATCCATTTCAATGATGACATACTTGCCCAGAGGCGAAATTTTGACGTAACTGCCTGTTTAATTCACATCAAGCGTGATACAATTTTGAAAACAGCCTAAATGATTTAGCTTCTAAAAATAAATAGCACCAAGGCAAAAAAGAGATGTAGGAGCTATAAGTCAAAAAGTCTGGTAACCATGGAAAGTTTAATCTTTATTTATAAACTCATTATGCTATATAAGTTTAATCTGAAAAGTAACTACTAAATCTATAATCTTTTTGTTTGTTTTGATAATAAACACGTTCCTTTGCAACACATACATTTTTATTTCTTCATTTTGTGACCGCAACACCAAGCCCCCTGCTCTGGAAAAGATTTCAGATTTCAGGCACACAAATCTTCCGTGCTCCACATTTCAGGCACAAAATGTTTTCTTGCTTTAACCCCTGTATATAGCCTTGCTATATTTATCTGTGAACGTCGTGTTTGAAGTCGATGAATGATGTATGTTTGCAAATGTTTGCCTGCCTGAGTTTACATATCACCTTGGGTTCATCCTTCACCTTCTCAAAATGATCACACACTTTGGATTTCCTGCCCTACATGTTATTAACTAGCCTGTGTAATAACCGCAGGTACCAGCCCTGGAAATTAGAGCCGTACACATGCTTCGAATTCAACCGCCTAGAAAACATGAGATCGGGCTCTGGGTGCTACTCTTCTGTACCAGCTTTCAAGAACGTGGCGGCAGGTTGCATGTGAGGTTGCTAAGCAACCTTAACAAGCATCATATAGCCTGTTTACCTGTAATCCTGAGTGCAGAGCTGATCTTCTTCCAGGCTCTGTTTATAAGTGTGTCGGCCTATCGTCCGTTGGACAGATGTAAAGCTCTGGGTAGCCCTGCACTGAAATGATAAACTTTTCCTATTTATCAGACTGAATATTTACAGAAGGGAAAGATATCTGTCGGCTGTGATTGGTTTGTAACATGACTCCTGTCTGACTGCTGAGCGTGGCCTCTTCCTGTGTCTGTCCTTTCAAATTAAATTCCCACATGGTCCAGTCATATAGGTTTTGATTTAATTTCACACAGTTAGAAATGTTAGTATCTTGACAAAACTACTACATAGAACACACTATTTTGATATAAGTGAAGCAGCATAAATTGAAGAAATTTTATTCATTAAGAGTAATTTCTTGGAATCATTGCTGATCTGTTCTTTCTTTTTGCAACAGGAAAAAATGATTTTAATACTTTGGAAATTGGTTTAAACCCATTTTAAAATCAGGGTATTTTCCGGACAGGAAAAAGAAAAATGTACACAGATTTTTAAGCTTAATATATGAACTTTTCTTTATTACTGATACTTTCAGGTTTCAGGAGCAGAGCCCCTGTAAAGCTGTTCCTCGTAGCCCTGACAGTGAGAAGAAGTGTGGGCAGGAAGATGAAGGCTCTGATGGGAAGTCAGATTTCTCCTTTGAGTCTGCTGATGAAGCAGAGGAGAAGATGCCACTCAGCACTGTGTCTGGAACAAGGCAGTGTAAGAAGTTTTAAAACATGTTGTTTAATGGCATCAGGTGAAAGCTTAAAGCCACAGTGTGTAGGAATTTCTCCCATCTAACGTTGAAATCATATATTGTATTCAAACAGATGGTGCACTCTAGCGCCTCACTGTTTCAAACACGTATTGCAACAACTGTAGCCGCTGTGTACCAAAAAGCTATGATAACACTGATGAGACCATGTCATCCGATACTACATGGAGTATTCATTCAGGCTCCTACACAGACACACGCGACGCGAGTTGACAAACCCCCTCCTCACCATGCTGGCTATGTTTACAATGTAGGACTGTTGGGGCGGATGTAAATTGAAACAAACCAATCACGTCTTGTCCTTTGACAACTGACAAGTGGCTCAACCTCACACACCTCATCCCTCTCCTCGCATTACTGCGCCGCTAACAGCTGTTAGTGGCCAGCGGCACTACTGCCGCATAACAAAGTCCCACTCTTTGAGCATAATGCAGGATCATGTATTATGCAGCATCACAGGAGACGGAATCCTTGTCGCCAAGAAAGTGCAAAAGGGAATCAAAAAGGCAGCGTGACCGGCAAATTAAAAAAATAAGGGTCAGCATTGGGGTTGCCTTTCCCAGGTGGAGAGAGCTGCTGAAGGAGAAAGGTAATACAATCACAGACCAGGGCTAACAGCGGCTAACAGCGGCTAACAGCTAACAGCGGCGCAGTGATGCGAGGAGAGGGATGAGGCTGTTAGCGACTGGCCGCTAACAGCGGCTAACAGCCAACAGCGGCGCTGGCCTGTGATTGCATTACCATTCTCCCTCAGCAGCTCTCTCTACCTGGGAAAGGCTACCCCGATGTGGGCCTTCGTTTTTTTAATTCGCCGGTCACGCTGCCTTTTCTGTTCCCTTTTGCGCTTTCTTGGCGACAAGGATTCCGTCTCCCATGATGCTGCATATGCATGATCCTGCATTATGCTCAAAGAGTGGGACTTTGTTTCAAATTTGCCAGGGTAGTAGCGAAGCGCCTCTTGCTCCTCTCCTTCGGCTCCTCAGTCACGCAGTGCTGGCCTGGCTCGCAACGAAAACGCCGAAGGCGGTGCTGTATGTCCCTTGCTGGCGGGTGTATTCTCAAGATGGCGAAACGTAATGGAACCCCACAGACGACTTACCCGCACAATGTACAAACAAATCCGAAATTCTCCTTTTACGAGAATAAGTCACATTATTGGGGGAGGTAATAATACACCAGTGATGACATATTTATGAATGCAGACATCAATTTTTGCCAATAAACAACTGAAAATGTTACACAATGTCCCTTTAAAGAAGTTCATCACAGTTTTGCTGCCAACATTTATCGGCTTCTATTAATTTCATTAAGGATCAGCTTTCTTCTTAGTGAATATTTAATCTTTTATTTTACCTTTTGTAATTATAGCATTTCTAAAACATATTGTGGTTGAAAGCATTTTGTTTAAAAAAAACATTCTCCAGGGTCATACAGTCATATGCTGCTGGGAAGACATCCAACATGTCAGAGGTGGTTATTGAAAAGATTTGCAGTCACTGTATTGTCTTTAATTTTGAGAATACATAAACAAAATCCAACAGTAACATGATATTGTTAAGTATACAAAGATAATGGCTGCTAATGTTTAAATTTTACGAGTTGCGCAATAGATGGACGAGGTATAGACCTGTTCTATAGGCTGAATATGAAGCATCCGTAGCGCCAAATAATATAACGGTAGTTTCTAAAGAGCTAAAAAAAATCAGCAGCGGCGGTCATATTTCAGCAGCAGTGGTGCGCCGCTGCTACTTGCATACAGGGGAAACACTGCGCCTTTTGGTATGAGTTCTGGGTCATCGTGTTCTTCTTCAGCAACGTGTACAGTTGCTTTCCTTTTAGGACTCTCTCGGGCAGCCATTCTCGCCTCTAAACTTTTGTCTATGCTCTCACTCTCGCCAGCTCTAGCATGCCTGTGGTGTGTAGTAGGCAGGGCTTGAAGTTCTCCGGCACGGTGCTGGATTTCTGGCGCAGGAATATTCTGGTGCAGGAATATTTTTTCTCGTGAATATTTTATCATCTTGCCTTAGCAACAGTCATTTAACCAGTTGTTTTAAAGCAAAGCAAAGTGATAGTTCCAACTACCAATGGTGTATCACATTACTCAAGGTAAACAAGGAGTTCTAGCCAATCGGAGGCAGAGTAGGGCGGGCCTTAAGTTTTCACAGTCTCTCATTCCATCACGCCACGGACACACCGGATGCGGAACCGAAGCGCAGCGCCCAGCAGCTGAGGCAGTTTTCAATTGGCGGCCATGTTAACCTATCTGACTGACTGTCCACACCGGCCGCTGAGCAGAGCGGAGCGCCCGCGGAGGCTCACGCACTGCAGCACTTCATTTCGGCGTCTGGTCTATTTTTCACGTGAGCTGCGAGTGCTTCTGTCAAGCTGGATGGAGCAGATCGTACCAAACAGGAAGTCGGACACAGAAAAGACGAGAGAATCCGGCCAATTTTCAAAATAAAATGAATTTAAAAAATAAAAGCCTGTTTAATTATGATGTTGCTTGTCCGTCTATAAATATTTGTTCAGTTTGATGGGCTGTCACTTGCTAATTAGCTCAATCAGATAGAAGATGCTCCTTAATGTCAAAGGTAGTGAGTTCAAGCCTCAACTGATGTAAAATGTACATTTTAATGCAGACGTTCTTGTTGTCTTCCTATTCTGCCTCTTGTTGCTCAGAATTGCCTAAAATTAGGGATGCACCGAAATGAAAATTTGTGGCCGAAGCCGAATAATATTAAACGCTTGGCCGAATACCGAGTACCGAATGCTGTTTTTAGTTTTCATTAGTTTTTGCAGATGAACCCCCTCCAGATTAGTGTTGTCACGGTACCAAAATTGGGACCTACGGTACGATACCAGTGAAAGTATCATGGTTCTGAGTAGTATCACGATACCACAGCAAAAATGAGGCAGATGTGCCTTTTGTCATTTATAAAAAGATAAATCACTTTTCTATAATACATCAATGATATTTCAATGGAATAAATTACTTATTGACTTATTCATACTTCAAAAACATCATCAATAAGTGATGAACATAGGGGGGATCAAAATAAAATAAATAAATAAAATAAAAATCAACCAGCCACCCTCCTCCCCTGACAAGTAAAGAACAGTCCCTTCATAAGTAAAGAACAGTCCCTAAAGTGCGGTGAGGTCTGTGGGCCGTTACCTGCCACTGAAAGACTAAAAGAGAGAAATGTGAACTGCTTGTTTCTCCTCTGATACGCCACAGGTACTTTTGGGCAATCATGACATAACAAGTTATTCACCTGGAGCCGGACTTCTCCGTCGCCGGTAAGCTGCTATCATGCGCCGCCGTATTTGACATGAATATGTATTCCTGTCTGTGTCCCCCGTTCAGCCCACAACCGGCAGGATTCGCCTTTCGTTTCTGCTGCTGGTTGAAATCTGTACTCACACAGCGTGCTGAATGATTTATTTTGCCCGCACAAAACTATTTTTAGTCGCAAATGCGAGTGCGGTGACGGACAGAGTAAAATATTGCCACACTGCCGACATTTTACTCCGTCCGTCACCACACGCTGTTTGATTGCGTTATTATTCGGCCTTGCTTTTCACTTATTCCACCTAATACCGAATGTGTGTTTTTTTGCAATATTCGGCCGAATGTATTCGGTTACCCCCCCCCCCCCCCCCCCAATAAATTATTAATTTATTTGACAGGTACAGTGTGCATGTGGCCAGAAAGCCTGGTTTCAGGGCTGGCCATGCAGTAGGGGAAATGAACTATATAACTTTTACATCAAAGGACTGCATTTGCTATTTTTTATTTACATCAATAATGTTCAGACGGCATCCCACTCTTGAGCAAGTTCGGGTGATACATCAGTCTCTGATAATAATTTCACGTACAGCAAATACACTTACCGATAGCAAGATGCAGCCTGTGGCCAAAACTCTGATCAATGGACTGTTGCTGCAGTGATGGTAGCGTTACTTTACTGCTGCTCGACGTCTGTGCTCTAGATTGACTGGCCTTGAATTGTTCGTGCAGCTCTTGATGGTGGTGCGGCAGGTGGTGATGGAGGTTGGTTGTGTTACCTCTAGACGTTGCTACAACCGCTCTGCAGGTCCTACACAGTACCTGAGTCTGTAAATCATCTTCTCGCTTGAATCCAAAGTATTGCCAAATCGCGGAGGTGCTTTTTCTTTTTGGCACAAGCGTTTCATCTGCATTTTCACCGCTCTGCTCTCCTGCCTCCGCCATCTCTCTGCACTCCTCTTGCTACTAATTATCCTGCAAGAACATGAGTGGAGCTGGGCGTCATCTGATTGGCTAAACGGTGTGCATGCATGGCCCATGTGTCCAGGGCTCCATCTGATCGGCCAAATGTCAGCATGCTGAGTGCGAAAGCATGGCGCATGTAAACAAAACTTATTGCATGTCAGACCAGCTTTTGCGATGTGTTTATCGCGCACGTTCACATCGTGATGACAATGAAAATACAATTAATCGTGCAGGCCTAGTGTGCAGTGGTGAAATGGGTCCCCACTGAAACACTTTCCCACTGTGCACGTTCTGGACGTTGTTTGGGCTATTCACCAGTATTGCGGTATATGAAAAATTTATATCATAACAAAAATAAATACTGGTTTTTGGTACGAACCGGTATACCGCCCAGCCCTACACTTGCATACTTTACCAGTATTTGGCTGGTGAATGGTGCTAATTTTGTATCCTTTTTACTTTGCAAAACCTTGTTGATGAATCAGCAGTACTAAACTGTATGTAGAAAGTAAATGTAATGTTCAGTTAACAGAAACATACATAAAACAGTACAGCCATGAACAATTTGTTTGTTCTCTTCTGTTACAGGTTTTCTGATGTGAAAGCAGTCTGGTTTGATCTTGTTGCAAAAATGAGCAGAGATGCAGAGCCGTCCTTTCATCGTTCGTCACGTTAATCTGAGTGAGATGCTGCTTGTTGGATGTTTTTGATAAATGTTGAGCATCTCCACTTTGAGTAAGAGGGCTGCTACACAATCACATATACAAGAGAGTGTTTTATTACATTTTAGGTTACCAGTATTTCCTTTAATTTATCTGTTATGTAAACTGACTTGAAACTGATTTTGTATTGTTGATTCAGTGAGAGTACCTTTTGAATATTTACTAAGTCAGTAGCACCATGTTGTGTTTACTTAAAAGCACAGGAAGTCTTAGTTTGTGTACAGTTTGATGAAGGTTACAGTTGTCTTTTATTAAGATTTGTATGTTGTTCTCCTCACACAGGGTTGTTTATGTTAATAATGTTGAGTTAATTTTGTGAATCCATTTTGAAAACGTTCGAATGGTGCTTTATGTTTAAAAAAAAAAAAAAAAATTGTACAATCAGAAGTGGTGTGTTTGTTTTGACGAGGCTACCTAAATATAAAGTAGCCAAGCAGACATTTTGTTTGATTAACTTTAAATTACACATTTTACAAGAAACTTGTAAATGGCCTACTTTGTGAATTTTTAGTTTTAGTGACCTTTGATGAGAAATTATTTTTCCAGATTAGATTTTTACAATTACTGGCTGCTGTTGAATAAATGTTGAGTTGAATGCAAAAAGCCTTTTCTGCAACATTAAATCCTGACTGATATTTGATTTGTTTTCTTAACTAGTAAGTGAATGGAGGTTTATCACTGAAAAGTCCTAAAACTACCCCTCCAGACAGTCCAGTTCATGCTCCACCACTAGAGCGCACTGTTAAGTCAGGATTGTGTGTTCAGAGTGAGTCCTGTTCCATCCAACCAGTGTGAAGTGGTGTCTTTCGATAGTGGAGGTGGTGTTGTGCACTCAGTCAGTGGGAAATTAACATTTCCCAGCCAATGACATACCCAAATCACCACAGTGGTTAGTTGTCATGGAAAAAATTTAAATACCAAGACCTTTTTTTTTTTTTTTTCCTCTGAATGTGCCTAAAAATGATCTTTGAGACCTTGCGGATGTTTTAAGAAAAATAAATACAAATGCCACAATGTTTTTCTGCTTAGTTGATGCAGTTACTTTCCAGGTAGGAAGTTGATTTTTGTTATTATTATTATTAATGGAGGGGTCGTGGGAGTTTGCCCATCCAGTCTACATGTGCTTTGTGGACTTGGAGAACGCTTATGACTGCGTCCCTCGAGGGGTCTTGTGGGGGGTACTGCGGGAGTACAGGTACCGGGCTCGCTGCTACGAGCTATCTGGTCCCTGTATGTCCAAACTGAGAGCTGTGTCTGCATACGTGGTTCAAAGTCAGCTTCTGCAGTGATGTGCCATAGGGGGGTGTTGCCCAGGGTACCATTTAGGCTAGAACCGCCACTGGCAGCAGGTTCAGTGTGTTGCCCAAGCTGGGGATTGAACTGTCAACCTGCCATAAGTGGACGATCCCCTCTACCCTCTGAGCCACAGCCATCACTGGAATGTGCAAATAAAATGTCATCAATATTTAAGGGGGTTAATTAAATATCAAAAAGTTAATTTGGGAATTAGCACTAATAGCTCCGTTCCTCTGTTACTTTGGCCATTATGGTGTTTCTGGAAAATGTTGGCATTTCTGTCACAATATTTATGACATTTCAATTATTACACATTTTTTGTGACATACTGTACCATAACTTTTTTATGAAATTTTTATGCCTCCACACAGGCGACAGCCGTAGCAGGAGGCATTATGTTTTTGAGTTGTCTTTGCGTTCCTACATCCATCCATTCCCTTGTCTGTCTGTCCATACCATCCATACGTATGAATGTCCACTTGGTCTCAAGGATAAGTTGATAAGATTTTGGTGGTCAAAGGTCAAGGTCACTATGACCTCTCAGAGCAAGTTTTGGCCAAATCAAAAATTCTATACTTCTATACAATACTATGACATTTTTATGGCATACTAAACAATGACATTTCCGACATTTTTTGATGGCATAATAAATTGACATTTTCTTTTGACACACATTTACTGTGGCTTTAAAAAAAAACAAACAAAAAACTTTACCATGACGTTTGAGACATACTCTACTATGACTTCTTTTTGGACATGACTTTTTTTGACTACATACTATAATATCATGCTTTACTGTGATTTGTTTTTAACACTTTTTTGACATGCTATATTATTTTTTTCATCATACCATACTATAACTTTTTTCATCATATTATACTAAGATGTTTTTCATCATAATATACTATAACATGCTGTACTATGACTTTGTCCATCATACTATAGTATTCAGATCTTTTACTTAATTAAATGTAGCAACACTACAGTGTAAAGATACTAATTTACACGCTCAAGTCCTGCGTTCAGATCTTAAGTAAAAATACAAAACTACAGGGCATTGATGGATTAGTGGATGGAGCAGGTGTCCCATGTAGAGATGTAGAGGGCTGTTGCCACAGCAGCCCGGGTTCGACTCCGGCCTGTGGCCCTTTGCTGCATGTCATTCCCCCTGTCTCTCTCCCCTTTCACTCTGAGCTTTCAGATCAATTAAAGGCAAAAATGCCCCAAAAAAATCTTTAAAAAAAAAAAAAATAAATAAATACAAAACTACAGGCATCAAAACTGAAAGAACCAAAAGTAAAAGGACTCTGGAAGCAGAATGGCCCATTTCAGAATAATACATATTTTATAATTCAGAATTATTGATGCATTATTGTGCTCATCACTTTATCACAGTTAAATGCTGAGCTAGTTTTAACTACTTTATATACTGCTGGGTATCTGAAAGGGATACATTGCTAATTTTCGACCAGCTTTGTATCATAACACTGTTACCAGCACCCAGATGTCCCTCCTCATCTCTCAGCCCAAAAGCATCATCTAGCAGATTTTCTCAAACTACAGACTGTATTTCCAATTTCCATATGCCCGCCACATAGATGCTGATTGTTTTCAGAAACATGTTTTAGCTCACTGTTAACTGTAATTCAAGATCATTTGTTACCAGCCAGTCGCCATGTTGTTTTCTGTGTCAAAATGGATGAGCTCACATTACGTCACCCACCAGCTGAAGTGTTTATTGGTCTAGGGCCGGGCATTGTGTTCAGGTAATTGTAGCTATACCTGATAATTTATTAGTTGATTTTTGTTTTGTATTGATAATCTAAATCTGCCAAGTAACTATCAAATGAGTGTTTTATTGTAAAGTACAATATTTGTCTGAAATGAAAAAGCAGCAGCATAACAAAAACAAACAGTCGTACCATTCACTGCAACAAAAATGGCGTGCCATCATCCTGTGTTGGCCACTGAGTTTTCCTGCAACACCATCTAGGTCATACGAGATACCTCGTAATCTCATAGGTATATTGTCATGAAATATGAAGACTACACTCATACTACCCAGGGTGCAAACATTTTGGTTTTAATGACCCCATGACCTTTACATTAGCACCACCCTCAAGGCAACCTCAGGAAAAAGAAGAGCTATTTTGTTGTTTCCATCAAACATATTGAACACTGGTGTTTCTAGACAGATTTTAGAAAGTAAGTTGTTTAAGTGAGACTGTGCAACTTGCTGAGTACTAAAATGTAGCACAACAGTAGTAAATCAGTGAACTGACTCAACTCATTTTCCAGTCTATACAATTGTAGATTTTATATTATTAAAGTATTAGCAAGAGTGTATTTAAAATGATTTTAACTGGACAAACTGATTTTCTTATTTCTTTCTAATGCTATTTGTTTCATTCTTTAAGGGTTTTAGTCAAAATGAAATGATAAGTGTTTTATTTTAGGTTCATTTGTTGCCATATTTCCCTTATACACTGGAATTATTTTACTCTGACAGATGAGTACGACAGACAGATGCTGTACTGTTGTGGTATAAAGTGAATCATTGAAGTAGGACTGATTCAGCTCTGGCACAGTTTGACAGCATTTATTTATTTATTTATATATTTATTTTTTGGTATGTTTGTTATGTGCCTATTCATGTCATTTTTTTTAATTAACTGTTCTTGTTCTTGTGGATAACAATCCACCTGAACCTGCTGAAGCTTTAATGTGAATATTTGCTGTTTTATTTTACCCAGCTCTTTACACCCTGCTCCTTACGTAGCATGCTTAGCACCAGTTTCTCATCGCTAAACTATTAAATTTGAATCGTGTTTTTTGTTCACCTGCATATTTTATCATCTCCCACTGATCAGTACATGCATATTTAATATACTGTCTCCTCTTTTCAAATGGGGCTTATCTGTTCATAAACAGCTAATGAAGTGAAAACACTGCATTACAGGTCGATTCAAATGTGTCAGTCACTATGGTGCACTGCATGTGTAATTTATGTAGACATAGACGTTTTCAATTATTGTATTGTTAAATAGGCTAGCTGTACTTGCTTGTAAAAAAAATAATATAGCGTATTGGCTCATAGAAAATGGGTTTTCAAATTTAGCATTTTTTTCCAGGTTAAATTTAGGGCCTTGCTGCTGTATAATGTTCAGGGTGTTTTTGTTTTTGCTTTTTGTTTGTTGTTATTTATGTAGCCTGGCAGTAATTACACAGACCCAGTAGCTATCATGAAAGAGAGAAATGCTAATAAAAAATCAGTGGGGAAAAAAAGACAAGTAGCACTTAAATAAAATCATTATACGGACAAATATGAAAAAAAGGTCTGTCTTAATCACACGCACGCGCGTGCGTCATGAAATGTCATGGCAACAGAACGATGACCCAGCCGAGGTCGGGTATATAAGGCCTTCACATTAGTCTGATCCCTCTGTTTGCACTTGGGTTTGGACCAGAGCCACCTGTGTGAAGATACCTCGTGAGTTGTGGAGCAGAAAGCAGATCTTGTTCGAGAAAAGTTTGTTAAATCTTTTGGATTTCTACATTTTGTGGGAAACCGAAGAGCCCGACGATGGCCCTCAGCACAACCCGGACCCTGGAGTATCTCCTGTGTGGACTGGACATCAGCTGCGCAGGTAAGACAACTTAAATATTTATTTTAGTATTTTCCTGGTTGATGCGACCTCTTAAATTGTTAAAAGCCTCATCAGTGTAGAGATTTGTATACTTTTGAATTTTAAGGTGGACAGTTCACACCATGTTATTAGGCCTGTTGGAAAACTCCGGATTTGGTGAAAACGGACGCTGATGAACGATTTCTCGTGTAAATATTTTGGACAGAATATGTTAAATATAGGAACATGTGTGAAATATATTGACAATTAATTTAGTGATTTGAAAACACTTTTATGTTTTTCACATGTTTGAGGGGTCACATCCTCCAAATGTGACGATTTGTGACTGAATTGACCGAAAACAAAGATGGCGACCGGGCCGAATTTCAAATTATAACACAAATGTTATTTAGTTGTCACCATGGAGACGATGGAACTATTAGGAGCGGACGCATGACGCACAGGTGTAATCAAATCAGGAACGTTTCTGAGTTGTTTTGATTTAATTGTTAAAGCCTGTCTTTTGTATGTGGAGTTCATGCGCAAACATCTGGTCCTTTTGATTTCAAACTGTATCATATTAAATAAATAAGTATTACTTTATAATAAGTATGGTATTTTGTTTTCGTGGGACAAGAGACCGATTTATTTGTCTCAATCACACGCACGCGCGTGCGTCATGAAATGTCATGGCAACAGAACCTGGCCGAGGTCGGGTATATAAGGCCTTCACATTAGTCTGATCTCTCTGTTTGCACTTGGATTTGGACCAGAGCCACCTGTGTGAAGATACCTCGTGAGTTGTGGAGCAGAAAGCAGATCTTGTTCGAGAAAAGTTTGTTAAAACTTTTGGATTTCTACATTTTGTGGGAAACCGAAGAGCCCGACGATGGCCCTCAGCACAACCCGGACCCTGGAGTATCTCCTGTGTGGACTGGACATCAGCTGCGCAGGTAAGACAACTTAAACATTTATTTTAGTATTTTCCTGGTTGATGCGACCTCTTAAATTGTTAAAAGCCTCATCAGTGTAGAGATTTGTATACTTTTGAATTTTAAGGTGGACAGTTCACACCATGTTATTAGGCCTGTTGAAAAATTCCGGATTTGGTGAAAACGGACGCTGATGAACGATTTCTCGTGTAAATATTTTTTTGGACATAATATGTTAAATATAGGAACATGTGTGAAATATATTGACAATTAATTTAGTGATTTGAAAACACTTTTATGTTTTTCACATGTTTGAGGGGTCACATCCTCCAAATGTGACGATTTGTGACTGAATTGACCGAAAACAAAGATGGCGACCGGACCGAATTTCAAATTATAACACAAATGTTATTTAGTTGTCACCATGGGGACGATGGAACTATTAGGAGCGGACGCATGACGCACAGGTGTAATCAAATCAGTTGTTTTGATTTAATTGTTAAAGCCTGTCTTATATATGGAGTTCATGCGCAAACATCTGGTCCTTTTAATTCCAAATTGTATCATATTTAATAAATAAGTATTACTTAATAATAAGTAGGCTATGGTATTTTGTTTTCGTGGGACAAGAGACCGATTTATTTATGTTACTGACTGCATGTGCGCGTCCTGCGTCCAGGCTTATATTATCTGCTACATGTGATGTGCAACTCATAAACTGAATTATTAACTACCGGTTCATTCTGCACAGAACTCACTGTGGTATCTTTGGAAAAATTTAGCCATGACGCACTGCGTAATGCGTAATGTGCGATGCATATTAACGTTAAATACATGCTGTTTATTGCAAGCCTTCAGGAGTTTTGTCCACGTACTGTAGACACACAGACACTGAGGCCGTTGCAATTGTTTGGTGCAAAATAACTGCCTTTACCCAGTAATTGACCCACTCACACATGGTCACACCTTATGCTATGTTACACAGCATTTATTGATTGTCATGCTCTCATCTGTTCAAACTAAGAGACTGAGCTGCACAGTAGCCTATTAGATTTCACTGTTTGTTTTATGTGTTGTGGCTTTGTTACAAATGTAGTTGTATTTAGTGTATGGGTATGTTGTAGTGTTTTCATTCATTCATTTTCCATAATCAATCAATCAATCAATCAATTTTATTTATAAAGCCCAATATCACAAATCACAATTTGCCTCACAGGGCTTTACAGCATATGACGCCCCTCTGTCCTTAGGACCCTTGCAGCGCTACATAATGTTGTAAAGATAAATATACAGACACAGTTATCACATAATGTTATATACAAAGATAAAGATACAGATAGTTATCACAAAATGTTATATATAATAATAAATATATAGATACAGTTATCACATAATGTTATACATATATAAAGATAAAAATGCAGATACAGTTATCACATAGTTATACATAAAGATAAAGATACAGACACAGTTATCACATAATGTTATATACAGTACAGGCCAAAAGTTTGGACACACCTTCTCATTCAATGCGTTTTCTTTATTTTCATGACTATTTACATTGTAGATTCTCACTGAAGGCATCAAAACTATGAATGAACACATGTGGAGTTATGTACTTAACAAAAAAAGGTGAAATAACTGAAAACATGTTTTATATTCTAGTTTCTTCAAAATAGCCACCCTTTGCTCTGATTACTGCTTTGCACACTCTTGGCATTCTCTCCATGAGCTTCAAGAGGCAGTCACCTGAAATGGTTTTCCAACAGTCTTGAAGGAGTTCCCAGAGGTGTTTAGCACTTGTTGGCCCCTTTGCCTTCACTCTGCGGTCCAGCTCACCCCAAACCATCTCGATTGGGTTCAGGTCCAGTGACTGTGGAGGCCAGGTCATCTGCCGCAGCACTCCATCACTCTCCTTCTTGGTCAAATAGCCCTTACACAGCCTGGAGGTGTGTTTGGGATCACTGTCCTGTTGAAAAATAAATGATCGTCCAACTAAACGCAAACCGGATGGGATGGCATGTCGCTGCAGGATGCTGTGGTAGCCATGCTGGTTCAGTGTGCCTTCAATTTTGAATAAATCCCCAACAGTGTCACCAGCAAAACACCCCCACACCATCACACCTCCTCCTCCATGCTTCACAGTGGGAACCAGGCATGTGGAATCCATCCGTTCACCTTTTCTGCGTCTCACAAAGACACGGCGGTTGGAACCAAAGATCTCAAATTTGGACTCATCAGACCAAAGCACAGATTTCCACTGGTCTAATGTCCATTCCTTGTGTTTCTTGGCCCAAACAAATCTCTTCTGCTTGTTGCCTCTCCTTAGCAGTGGTTTCCTAGCAGCTTTTTGACCATGAAGGCCTGATTGGCGCAGTCTCCTCTTAACAGTTGTTCTAGAGATGGGTCTGCTGCTAGAACTCTGTGTGGCATTCATCTGGTCTCTGATCTGAGCTGCTGTTAACTTGCCATTTCTGAGGCTGGTGACTCGGATGAACTTATTCTCAGAAGCAGAGGTGACTCTTGGTCTTCCTTTCCTGGGTCGGTCCTCATGTGTGCCAGTTACGTTGTAGCGCTTGATGGTTTTTGTGACTCCACTTGGGGACACATTTAAAGTTTTTGCAATTTTCCGGACTGACTGACCTTCATTTCTTAAAGTAATGATGGCCACTGGTTTTTCTTTAGTTAGCTGATTGGTTCTTGCCATAATATGAATTTTAACAGTTGTCCAATAGGGCTGTCAGCTGTGTATTAACTTGACTTCTGCACAACACAACTGATGGTCCCAACCCCGTTGATAAAGCAAGAAATTCCACTAATTAACCCTGATAAGGCACACCTGTGAAGTGGAAACCATTTCAGGTGACTACCTCTTGAAGCTCATGGAGAGAATGCCAAGAGTGTGCAAAGCAGTAATCAGAGCAAAGGGTGGCTATTTTGAAGAAACTAGAATATAAAACATGTTTTCAGTTATTTCACCTTTTTTTGTTAAGTACATAACTCCACATGTGTTCATTCATAGTTTTGATGCCTTCAGTGAGAATCTACAATGTAAATAGTCATGAAAATAAAGAAAACGCATTGAATGAGAAGGTGTGTCCAAACTTTTGGCCTGTACTGTATACATGTATAAAGATACAGACACAGTTATCACATAATGTTATATAAAGATACAGATACAGTTATCACATAATGTTATATATACATACATAAAGATAAAGATACAGACACAGTTATCACATAATGTTATAAAGATACAGATACAGTTATCACATAATGTTATATATACATATATAAAGATAAAAATGCAGATACAGTTATCACATAGTTATATACATAAAGATAAAGATACAGACACAGTTATCACATAATGTTATATAAAGATACAGATACAGTTATCACATAATGTTATATATACATACATAAAGATAAAGATACAGACACAGTTATCACATAATGTTATATATATACATATAAAGATAAAAATGCAGATACAGTTATCACATAGTTATATACATAAAGATAAAGATACAGACACAGTTATCACATAATGTTATATATACATGTATAAAGATACAGACACAGTTATCACATAATGTTATAAAGATACAGATACAGTTATCACATAATGTTATATTTACATATATAAAGATAAAAATGCAGATACAGTTATCACATAGTTATATACATAAAGATAAAGATACAGACACAGTTATCACATAATGTTATATATACATGTATAAAGATACAGACACAGTTATCACATAATGTTATATAAAGATACAGATACAGTTATCACATAATGTTATATATACATACATAAAGATAAAGATACAGACACAGTTATCACATAATGTTATATATATACATATAAAGATAAAAATGCAGATACAGTTATCATATAGTTATATACATAAAGATAAAGATACAGACACAGTTATCACAATGTTATATATACATGTATAAAGATACAGACACAGTTATCACATAATGTTATATATACATATATAATGATAAAGATACAGATACAGTTATCACATAATGTTATATATACATGTATGATAAATATACACATACAGTTATCACATAATGTTATACATATATAATGATAAAGATACAGTTATTAGCCTACATAATGTTATATATACATATATAAAGATAAAGATACAGACACAGTTATCACATAATATTATATAAAGATACAGATATAGTTATATAATGTTATATATATATATAAAGATGAAGATACAGACACAGTTATCACATAATGTTATACATAAATTAAGATAAAGATACAGTTATTACATAATGTTATACATATATAATGATACAGATACAGTTATCACATAATGTATGCATATATAAAGATACAGATACAGTTATCAGTAACAGAGCAGCAGTGTTTTTTCTCTCTGTCTAACAATCACCTGCACATAAACAAAAGCATGCGTTTGGTATTTATAATACTGAACTCTGCTCAGAGTCACACAATGTGTTTTATATGATTCATTCATTATTTGCCTCTGTATTTATTGATATTGTGATTGTGATTGTGAGTTTATTATCTAATAACCCAGAATGTGATCATGGTGTCTTTGAAAACTAGAAATGATTTATTAGGTCAAATGTTTAACTTTTTTTGACATACAATACTACAACGTTTTTAACACTTTTTTTTTTACATGCTATACTATGACTTTTTTTATCACACTATACTACGATGTTTTTAACACTTTATTCAACATACTATACTATGACTTTTTGCTACATAGTATACTATGACTTTATGAACACTTTTTTCGACACACTATACTATGACTTTTTTTTATCATACTAAACTATGCATTTTTAACCCTTTTATCGACATACTATACTATGACTTTTTTTCATCATACTGCACTATGGGTTTTTACACTTTTTTCGACATACTGTACTATGACTCTTTGAGCACTTTTTTCATCATACTATACTGTGACTTTACGAACACTTTTTCGACATAGTATGACTTTTTCATCATACTATACTATGACGTTTTTAACACTTTTTTCATCATACTATGCTGTGACTTCTTGAACATTTTTTATGACTTTTTCAACAGTTTTTTCGACATGCTATACTATGACTTTTTTCATCACTTTTTTCATGACTTTTTTAACACTTTGTTCGACATACTATACTGTGACTTTTTTCGTCATACTATACGATTAGGCTATGTTTTTTACACTTTTTTCGACATCCTATACAGTGACTATTTGTACAATTTTTTGACATACCATACTATGACTTTTTTGGAAACTTTTAGACATACTATACTATGACTTTTTGCTGCATACTTTTTTAACACTTTTTTAAGCGGACTACACTATGACGTTTGTAATAGTTTTTACGACATACTATACTATGACTTTTGTAATCGTACGAGGACGTTTGTAACAGTTTTTTCGACATACTATACTATGACTTTTTTAACAGTTTTTTCTTCATACTATACCACGACTTTTTGAACATTTTCTTTGACATTCCATACAATGACTCTTTTCAGCATACTATACTATGACTGAACATTTTTTCTGACATATTATACTATGAGCTTTTGGACACTTTTTCAACATGTCATAGTATGGCTTTTGTCAAACTGTACTATGACTTTTTTAACACTTTTTTGGACATACTATACTATTACGTTTTCAACACTTTTTCCAATATACTATACTATGACTTTTTACTACATACTATAGTATGACTATTTGAATACTTTTTTGACATACTATACTATGACGTTTTGCGACATACTATACTATGCCTTTTTTAAACACTTTATTCGACAAACTGTACTACTGCTTTTTGAAAACGTTTTTCGACATGCTATACTATGACTTTTTTCATTATACTATACTATGATGTTTTTTACACTTTATTTCAACATACTGTACTTTTAGTATTTGAACACTTTTTGACATACTATACTATGACGTTTTTTTGACATACTATGACCATTTGAACACTTTTTTGACATACTATACTGGGACGTTTTGAGATATACTGTACCATGACTTTTTTTAACACTTTATTCGACATACTGTACTACGACTTTTTGAAAACTTTTTCGACATGCTATACTATGACTTTTTTCATTATACTATACTATTTCGTTTTTTACACTTTATTTCGACATACTATACTTTGAGTATTTGAACAATTTTTTGACATACTATAGTATGACGCTTTGTGACATAATATACAATGACTTTTTTAACACTTTTTCGACATACTATACTATTTGAAAACTTTTTTGGACATGCTATACTATGACTTTTTTCATCATACTATACAATGATGTTTTTTACAATTTTTTTCGACATACTGTTGTATGACTGAACACTTTTTTGACACACTATACTACGACATTTTGCAACATAATATACTATGACTTTTTTCAACACTTTTTTCGACATGCTATACTATGACTTTTTTCATTATACTATACTATGATCAATCAATCAATCAAACTTTATTTGTATAGCACTTTTCATACATTAAAAATGCAGCACAAAGTGCTTCACAGAATAAAAACAAACAAAAATAATACATACATATTGAAAACCCGCCCCTCCCACCCCCTCATATAAACACACATACGACATACTGTACTATGACTTTTTTTAACACTTTATTCGACATATTGTACTAAGACTTTTGAACACTTTTTCCGACATGCTATACTCTGCCTTTTTTCATTATACTATACTATGATGTTTTTTACACTTTATTTCGACATACTATACTGTGACTATTTGAACACTTTTTTGACACACTATACTACGACGTTTTGCGACATAATATACTATGACCTTTTTTAACACTTTTTTGGACATACTATACTATGACTTTTTTCCATTATACTATACTATGATGTTTTGCGACATACTGCACTCTAACTTTTTATAACACTTTATTCGACATACTGTACTAAGACTTTTTGAACACTTTATTCGACATGCTGTACTATGACTTTTTTCATTATACTATGCTATGATGTTTTTTACACTTTGTTTCGACATACTGTACTTTTAGTATTTGAACACTTTTTTGACATACTATACTATGACTTTTTTTGACATACTATACTATAACTATTTGAACACTTTTTTTTACATACTATACTGTGACGTTTCGCGACATACTGTACCATGACTTTTTTTTACCACTTTATTCGACATCCTATACTACGACTTTTTGAAAACTTTTTCGACATGCTATACTATGACTTTTTCATTATACTATACTATTTTTTTTTCACTTTATTTCTACATACTATACTTTGAGTATTTGAACACTTTTTTGACATACTATAGTATGACGTTTTGTGACATACAATGACTTTTATACCACTTTTTCGACATACTATACTATTTGAAAACCTTTTTGGACATGCTATACTATGACTTTTTCATCATACTATACAATGATGTTTTTTACAATTTTTTTCGACATACTATTTTATGACTATTTGAACACTTTTTTGACACACTATACTACGACGTTTTGCGACATAATATACTATGACTTTTTTTTAACACTTTTTTCGATATGCTATACTATGACTTTTTTCATTATACTATACTATGATGTTTTACGACATACTGTATTATGACTTTTTTTAACACTTTATTCGACATACTGTACTAAGACTTTGAAAACTTTTTTCGACATGCTATATTATGACTTTTTTCATTATACTATACTATGATGTCTTTTACACTTTATTTTGACATACTATACTATGACTATTTTAACTCTTTTTAGACATGCTATACTGTGACGTGATGTGACATAATGTAGTTTGACTTTTTTTAACACTTTATTCGACATACTATACTGTGACGTTTTGCGACATACTGTACTATGACTTTTTTTTAACACTTTATTCGATATACTGTACTACGACTTTTTGAAAAGTTTTTCGACATGCTATACTATGACTTTTTCATTATACTATACTATTTTGTTTTTTACACCTTATTTCTACATACTATACTTTGAGTATTTGAACACTTTTTTGACATACTATAGTGTGACGTTTTGTGACATAATATACAATGACTTTTATAACACTTTTTCGAAATACTATACTATTTGAAAACCTTTTTGAACATGCTATACTATGACTTTTTTCATCATACTATACAATGATGTTTTTTACAGTTTTTTTCGACATACTATTTTATGATCATTTGAACACTTTTTTGAGACAGTATACTACGACGTTTTCGACATGCTACACTATGACTTTTTTCATTATACTATACTATGATGTTTTTTACACTTTATTTCGACATACTATACTTTGAGTATTTGAACACTTTTTTGACATAGTATACAATGACTTTTTTTTAACACTTTTTCGACATACTATACTATTTGAAAACTTTTTTGGACATGCTATACTGTGACTTTTTTCATCATACTATACAATGATGTTTTTTACAATTTTTTTCGACATACTATTGTATGACTATTTGAACACTTTTTTGACACACTATACTACGACGTTTTGCGAAATAATATACTATGACTTTTTTGAAAACTTTTTTCAACATGCTATACTATGACTTTTTTAATTATATTGTACTATGATGTTTTTTACACTTCATTTCGGCATACTATACTATGAGTATTTTAACACTTTTTTGACATACCATACTATGACATTTTGCGACATAATATACAATGACTTTTTTAACACTTTTTCGACATACTATACTACTTGAAAACTTTTTTGGACATGCTATACTATGACCTTTTTCATCATACTATACAACAATGTTTTTTACAATTTTTTTCGACATACTATTGTATGACTATTTGAACACTTTTTTGACACACTATACTACGACGTTTTGCGACATAATATACTATGACTATTTTTTAACACTTTTTTCGACATGCTATACTATGACTTTTTTCATTATACTATACCAGGGTCCCCCCAGGATTTTTCCACTCAAATTTAAGACTTTTTAAGACCACAACCAATGAAATTTAAGACCAACCTCGCACCTATTCTGGCATACATTTATGAAATAATGCAAAAAAAATCTGTCAGAATAACTAAGAATAACAGCATAACACAGGGACAAATAACAATCACTTATTTTAATAAACAATAGTGTGTGCGTGCGCAAGCCTGTGTGCAAAAGTATTACAAATGGACTTACTTTGAAATGTTTTAGCAGGTCCACCGCCATAGCATGGCCCATGAACTCAGAGCCAAAATATCTTGAGTGGACGCGGTCACCAACCCAGTAGCGCAGATGAATGTCCAGCTGTTTAGTTTTTGTACTTTTGTTTAGACTTTCGTCAAGCATGACCACAAATCCAGACGCCTTATTGACCTGCTTGGTCAGTTGTTTGGTGATGAAAGGGGCCAGACCAAACTTAGTAATATAGGCAGTCTTGTTGCTCCCACATGTGAAAGTAGCCGCGATCTCTGAGTCGGGGAACATGACTTTGAAGAGCTTGCTTATATTTTCATTTGACGTATACAAGTGGTGGTCCGATATCGTCTTTAGTGTCCATGTCACCTCTGCCTTAAGCGTTGGCGTCGAGCCACAAAGAGCTCGTATGTTACCTGGCTGTGTGGGCTCGGTGCTGCTGGCAGCCGAGGTGACTGTTGAGATTAGCGTCGGGTTTGCCGCGCAGAACTGGGATATGGGTGCCTGCCTCCGTGTAGCTGCTGAGCATGCTAAATGTTTAGCACTCTTCATGTGCGACTCCAAGGCCATATGTCCCATTGTGCCGAGCTTGAATTTTTTACGGCACAGGCTGCACTGAGCCTCCCACTCATTCCCTGGTACAGCCTGAACCCAGTCATACTTTGAGTCACTTAGCCACGATGGATTAAATCTGCACTTGCCCATCCCAAAGCTGCTGCGCGAGCGACGACCTTGGTGGGTCAGCGGCTGACAGTGCACGCTCCAACGTAATGCTGCGTTCTAGAAAACTCGGAAATCAGGATTTTCCGACCTCCTAGTTGAAACAGTGCATTGGAACGCCACCTCATGTCGGAGATTGATAAAGTCGCAGAAAAAAATCATTTTACAATGCAACGTTCCAAGATTTTTTTTGTTAGTTTACTTAGTATACAGTTATGTTGTTGAGCTGTATCATGCAGATAAGAAAGGGAAAAATTAAGACCTTTGAGAATGAAATTTAAGACTTGTAAACAAAATTTAAGACCTTTTCAAGGCCTTAATTTACGGTTATCAAATTTAAGACTTTCAAGTTTTTAAGACCCCGCGGGTACCCTGTATACTATTTTGTTTTTTACACTTTATTTCGACATACTATACTTTGAGTATTTGAACACTTCTTTGACATACTATAGTATGACGTTTTGTGACATAATATACAATGACTTTTTTAACACTTTTTCGACATACTATACTATTTGAACACTTTTTTGGACATGCTATACTATGACTTGTTTCATCATACTATACAATGATGTTTTTTACAATTTTTTTCGACATACTATTGTATGACAATTTGAACACTTTTTTGACACACTATACTACGACGTTTTGCGACATAATATACTATGACTTTTTTCAGCACTTTTTTCGACATGCTATACTATGAGTTTTTTCATTATACTGTACTATGATGTTTTGCGACATACTGTACTATGACTTTTTTTAACACTTTATTCGACATACTGTACTAAGACTTTTTGAAAACTTTTTCGGCATGCTATACTATGACTTTTTTCATCATACTATACTATGATGTTTTTTACACTTTATTTCGACATACTATACTTTGATTATTTGAACACTTTTTTGCCATACTATACAGTGACTTTTTCAACACTTTTTCGACATTCCATACTATTTGAAAACTTTCTTGGACATGCTATACTATGAATATTTGAACACTTTTTTTGACATACTATACTACGACATTTTGCGACATACTATACAATGATGTTTTTAACACTTTTTTCAACATACTATACTGTGACTTTTTGACAACTTTTTTAGACATGCTATACTATGATGTTTTTTACGATTTTTTTTGACATGCTCATATTTGAACACTTTTTTTTGACATACTATACTATGTTTTGCGACATAATATACTATGACTTTTTTTAACACTTTTCGACATGCTACACTATGACTTTTTAAATCATACTACACTATGATGTTTTTTACACTCTATTTCGACATACTATAATTTGAGTATTTGAACACTTTTTTGACATAGTATAGTATGACGTTTTGCGACATAATATACAATGACATTTTTAACACTTTTTCGACATACTATACTATTTGAAAACTTTTTTGGACATGCTATACTGTGACTTTTTTCATCATACTATACAATGATGTTTTTTACAATTTTTTTCGACATACTATATTGTATGACTATTTGAACACTTTTTTGACACACTATACTACGACGTTTTGCAACATAATATACTATGACTTTTTTGAACACTTTTTTCGACAAGCTATACTATGACTTTTTTAATTATATTGTACTATGATGTTTTTTACACTTTATTTCGACATACTATACTATGAGTATTTTAACACTTTTTTGACATACCATACTATGACGTTTTGCGACATAATATACAATGACTGTTTTAACACTTTTTTGACATACCATACTATTTGAAAACTTTTTTGGACATGCTATACTATGACTTTTTTCATCATACTATACAATGATGTTTTTTACAAATTTTTTTGACATACTATAGTACAACCTTTTGCGACATGATATACTATGACTTTTAAGCACTTTTTTCGACATGCTATACTATGACTTTTTCTCATACTATGATGTTTTACACTTTTTTTCAACATACTACACGATGACTATTTAAACACTTTTTTGACATACTATACTACGACGTTTTGCGACATACTATACAATGACGTTTTTAACACTTTTTTCGACATATACTATGACTTTTTGACAACTTTTTTAGACATGTTATACTATGACTTTTGTCATCATACTATACTATGATGTTTTTTTATGATTTTTTCGACATGCTATAGTATGACTATTTGAACACTTTTTTGACATACTATACTGTGACGTTTTGCGACGTACTGTACTATGACTTTTTTTAACACTTTATTCGACATACTGTACTACGACTTTTTGAAAATTTTTTCGACATGCTATACTATTTAAAAATTTTTTTGGACATGCTATACTATGACTTTTTTCATCATACTATACAATGATGTTTTTTACAATTTTTTTCAACATACTATTGTATGACTGAACACTTTTTTGACATACTATACTACGACATTTTGCGACATAATATACTATGACTTTTTTTTTAACACTTTTTTTGACATGCTATACTATGATTTTTTTAATCATACTATACTATGATGTTTTTTACACTTTATTTTGACATACTATACTTTGAGTATTTGAACACTTTTTTGACACATGACGTTTTGTGACATAATATCCAATGACTTTTTTAACACTTTTTCGACACACTATACTTACTTGAAAACTTTTTTGGACATGCTATACCATGACTTTTTTCATCATACTATACAATGATGTTTTTTACAATTTTTTCGACATACTATTGTATGACTATTTGAACACTTTTTTGACACACACGTTTTACGACGTTTTGCGACATAATATACTATGACTTTTTTCAACACTTTTTTCGACATGCTATGAGTTTTTTCATTATACTATACTATGATGTTTTGCGACATACTGTACTATGACTTTTTTTAACACTTTATTCGACATACTGTACTAAGACTTTTTGAAAACTTTTTCGGCATGCTATACTATGACTTTTTTTAATCATAATATACTATGATGTTTTTTACACTTTATTTCGACATACTATACTTTGATTATTTGAACACTTTTTTGCCATACTATACAATGACTTTTTCAACACTTTTTCGACATTCCATACTATTTGAAAACTTTCTTGGACATGCTATAGTATGAATATTTGAACACTTTTTTTGACATACTATACTTTGACATTTTGCGACGTACTATACAATGATGTTTTTAACACTTTTTTCAACATACTATACTATGACTTTGAACACTTTTTTTGACATGCTATACTATGACTTATCATCACACCATACTATGATGTTTTTTTACAATTTTTTTCGACATACTATACTCTATTTTAACACTTTTTTGACATACTGTACTACGACGTTTTGCGACATAATATACTATGAGTATTTGAACACTTTTTTGACATTCTATACTATGATGTTTTGCGACATACTATACTGACTTTTTTTAACACTTTTTCGACATACTTTTTTTTTACTTTGAGTATTTGAACACTTTTTTGACATACTATACTATGATTTTTTTGAAAACTTTTTTCGACATGCTATCCTATGACTTTTTTCATTATACCATAGCATGATGTTTTTTACACTGTATTTCGACATACTGTACTTTGAGTACTATGACGTTTTGTGACCTAGTGTACAATGACGTTTTTAACAGTTTTTTGACAAACTATATTATGAAGTCTTGCGAAATACTGTGCTTTGATTTTTTTTACACTTTTTTTCGACATTCTATACTTTGGGTATTTGAACACTTTTTTTACATACTATACTATGACTTTTTGAAAACTTTTTTCGACATACTATACTATGATTTTTTTAACACTGTTTTCAACATACTATACCATGACTTTTTGAAAACTTTTTTCGACATGCTATACTATGACTTTTTTCATCATATTATGCTTTGATTTTTTTTTACACTTTTTTTTCAACATACTATAGTATGACTATTTGAACACTTTTTGACATACTATACTATGACTTTTTCAACAGTTTTTTCGACATGCTATACTATGATTTTTGTCATATGATGTTTTTTTTTACAATTTTTTCGCTATACTATAGTATGACTATTTGAACACTTTTGACATTCTATACTATGACGTTTTGTGACATACTATACTCTGACTTTTTTTTAACACTTTTTTGACATACTATACTGACTTTTTTCATCTTACTATACTATGATTTTTTAACACCTTTTTTGACACTACACTGTGAATATTTAAACACTTTTTTGACATTTTGTGACATACTGACTTTTTTAACACTTTTTTCGACATGCTATACTATGACTTTTTTCATCAAACTATACTATGATGTTTTTTACAATTTTTTTTGACATACGAGATATGACTATATGAACATTTTATTGACGTTTTGCGACATACTATACTATGACTTTTTTTAAAACACTTTATTCGACATACTGTACTACGGCTTTTTGAAAACTTTTTTCGACATGCTATACTATGACTTTTTTCATTATACTATACTATGATGTTTTTTTACACTTTATTTCGACATACTATATTGAGTATTTGAACACTTTTTTGACATACTATACTATGACTTTTTGAAAACTTTTTTCGACAGACTATACTATGACTTTTTTAACACTTTTTTCAACATACTATACTATGACTTTTTGAAAACTTTTTTCGACATTCTATACTATGACTTTTTCCATCATATTTAGGGATGTCCCGATCCGATATTCGGATCGGTATCGGCCACCTATACTAGCAAAAAACAGACATCGGCATCGGATCGGACTGAATGGAAAAATGCCGATCCAAGAACTCCGATCCAGTTTTTCACGGAATCCGCTCCAGGTTTTCTGGCCAGCCCAGTGCTCCGCGAGTCAAGCAGTCCATTCCAGTGATCCACTCCAGCTCTTACTATCAATCCACCAGGCCAGCATGCAGATGGCAGCCACACACACGGAGGATAGGAAGAGTAGCGGTCAACTTAGTTAACTGTTTGTTTTCTGCTCTGGTTTTTTGAGAGTGATATCTTTGTTTGGTTTACACTCTTACTGTTTAAGTAAAGAGCACTGATGGCATTATTTTGGGCACAATTAGTGAAATTGGAGCCATGGATGGACTATTGCTTGTTTAAACAGGCTGGCACTGACACTACTAAAATAACTGAAAAGGAAAGGCTGCATTGTTTGTTAAATGCCAACAATGTCTTGTGGTGTTAATCTTTTTTTTATTTATTAGGGGAGCAAAGCACAAGTGTGTGGAGTCTTGCTGCTATTTTAATTCCATTGTTAGACATTTTAAAGATTTCTTGTGTTGATCTATTTTCTATTTATTAAGGAGCCAAAGCAGCCAAAGCAAACCAGCTATATTTTTTATTTAATGTTAATGTTCAAATTTAAAGTTTGTTTATTTAACCCTGTTAACAATAAATGGGTCAGTTTCTCATACCAACTGTTGTGGATCATTCTAACTAACCCGATTAAGTAGTTGTTCTTGTTAGAGTAATATTGCTTGATCAAATGTTTTCTGACATGACTGACAACAAAATAAGTGAATATGTATAATACGCGCTTGGATCGGATCGGTATCGGTATCAGCCAAAACTCAAGGCTGTAATATCGGTATTGGATCGGAAGTGGAAAAAGCTGGATCGGGATATCCCTAATCATATTATGCTTTGATTTTTTTTTTTACACTTTTTTTCGACATACTATACTATGACTATTTGAACACTTTTTGACATACTATGCTTTCACGTTTTGCAACATACTATACTATGACGCTTTTAACACTTTTTTGACAAACTATACTATGAAGTCTTGCAAAATAGTATGCTTTGATTTTTTTTACACTTTTTTTCGACATACTATGCTATGACATTTTTCGACATTCTATGAGTATTTTAACACTTTTTTGACATACTATACAATGACGCTTTTAACACTTTTTCAACATACTATACTATTTGAAATCTTTTTTCGACATGCTATACTATGACTTTTTTCATTATAATATACTATGATGTTATTTACACTTTATTTGTGCTTTACTGTGCTTTGAGTATTTGAACACTTTTTTGACATTCTATACTATGACGTTTTGCGACATACTCTACTATGACGTTTAACACTTTTTGTGACATACTAAACTGACTTTTTCAACAGTTTTTCGACATGACATTTTTCATCATACTATACTATGTTTTTTACACTTTTTTTCCGACATATTATGGCTATTTGAACACTTTTTGACATACTACACTATGACATTTTGCGACATACTATACTATGACTTTTTCAACACTTTATTTGACATGCGATACTATTATACACTATACTTTGACATTTTCAACACTTTTTCCGCTATACTATAACTTTATGAAAACTTTTTTCGACATGCTATACTATGACTTTTCCAACTTTTTTTCGACATGCTATGCTGAATATTTGAACACTTTTTGACATACTATACTATGATGTTTTGCGACATACTATACTATGACGTTTTTAACACTTTCTCTACATACTATACTATGACTTTTTAAGTTTTTCGACGTGCTTTAGTATGACTTTTTTCATCATACTATATTGTGAAGGTTTTTACAATTTTTTCCAACATACTACACTATGAGTATTTGAACACTTTTTTTGACGTACTACACTATGACATTTTTCAACATACTATACTATGACTTTTTGCGACATACTATAACTTTTTTCATCATACTATACTGTTTTTTACACTTTTTTTCGACATACCATACTTTGACTATTTGAACACTTTTTTGACATACCATACCATGTTTTGCAACATGCTATGCTGAATATTTGAACACTTTTTGACATACTATACTATGATGTTTTGCGACATACTATACTATGACGTTTTTAACACTTTTTCTACATACTATACTATGACTTTTTAAGTTTTTCGACGTGCTTTAGTATGACTTTTTTCATCATACTATATTATGAAGGTTTTTACAATTTTTTCCGACATACTACACTATGAGTATTTGAACACTTTTTTTGACGTACTACACTAAGACATTTTTCAACATACTATACTATGACTTTTTGCGACATACTATAACTTTTTTCATCATACTATACTATGTTTTTTACACTTTTTTTCGACATACCATACTTTGACTATTTGAACACTTTTTTGACATACCATACCATGACGTTTTGCGACATACTATATTATGACGTTTTTAACACTTTTTCGACATACTGTAATATGACTTTTTGAACAATTTTTTGTGTCATTCCATAAAATGACATTTTTATTCATGCTATACTATGACTTTTTTCATCACACTACACTATGATGTTTTTTACACTTTTTTCCGACATACTATACTTTGACTATTTGAACACTTTTTTGACATACCATACCATGACTTTTTGTAACATACTATATTATGACGTTTGCAACACTTTTTCGACATACTGTAATATGACTTTTTTGAACATTTTTTTTTTGTCATTCCATAATATGACATTTTTATTCATGCTATACTATGACTGTTTGAACACTTTTTTCGATATACTATACTTTAGTTTTTGAACACTTTTTAGACATACTATACTGTGATTTTTTGGACCCTTTTTTCAACATGTTATACTATGAAGTTTTTAACACTTTTTAGACATACTATGACTTTTATTGAATTGTTTTTTCATCATTCTATAGTATGACTTTTTTTCACTTTTTTTGTTTTGTTTTTGAACACTTTGAGATGTTAAAGTATGAAAGTATTTTTTCCTCATACTATACTATGTTTTTAACACTTTTTTGACATAATATACTATGAATTTTTGAACACTTTTTTCATATTATACCATGACGTTTTTAACACTTTTTTTGACATACTATGAGGTTTTTAACACTTTTTAACATACTATACTATGACTTTCTTTGCAGCTAACTACAAAAAAGTAGCACTTCGATGTAAATGCAAATTCACTGCGCTCTGAGAATGCAGGGTTACTCATGGTCCCTAAAGTCTCCAAAAGTAGATCAGGAGCCAGAGCCTTCAGCTATCAGGCTCCTCTCCTGTGGAATCATCTTCCTGTTGCAGTCCGGGAGGCAGACACCGTCTCCAAGTTTAAGACTCGACCAAAGACTTTCCTCTTTGATAAAGCTTATAGTTAGGGCCAGCTCAGGCTTGCCTTGTACCAGCCCCTAGTTAGGCTGACTTAGGCCTAGTTTGCTGGGGGACCCCCCTATAATACACTGGGTACCTTCTCTCCTTCTCTCTCTCATGTCCTGTTACTGCATCTTGCTAACTTGGCCGTACTGCATGTCACTAACTTGGCTTCTTCTCCGGAGCCTTTGTGCTCCACTGTCTCGCAGGTTAACTTCTATCACAGCAGTGCCTGGATGGTGTGATGTGTGTGGTTGTGCTGCTGCCGTGGTCCTGCCTGATACCTCCTGCTGCTGCTGTTATCATTAGTCATACTTCTACTGTTATTATACACATATGATTATTGTCACATATGTATACTATAAGATGTTAATATTTACTTCCAACATATTGTACCACAGTAGCCAGAATCATAACTATAATATTATTACTTTCATTATCGTCTGTCCTGCATTTCTCTCTCTCTCTGTCTCATTGTGTCATACAGATTACTGTTAATTTATTATGTTGATCTGTTCTGTACGACATCTATTGCACGTCTGTCCTGGAAGAAGGATCCAGGACATTTGGGGAGTTTTTCCTTATCCGCTGTGAGGGTCATAAGGACAGAGGGATGTTGTATGTTGTAAAGCCCTGTGAGGCAAATTGTGATTTGTGATATTGGGCTTTATAAATAAAATTGATTGATTGAATTGAAAGTATAGCATGCTATACTTTGACTTTGCATTCACATCGAAGTGCTACTTTATTGTAGTTAGCTGCAGCAGACCTAATTCATAGTCTGTAGGGTAGTTTTATTTTTAAGTGCTGTAAAATCTTAATCTGAAAAGTTAACTACACTACAGCCATCAGAGAAATTATGTGATGTAAAAAGTACACTACTTAATGTGGTGTAAACAGAAGCATAAAGTATTATAAAATGGAAATACTCGAGTACTAATACCAACTAACAGTGTTGACAAATCGGTTCTCAGAATAACACAATCAGTTGTGACACTAACAAAAGATGACACTTCCAGCCTGCACTGTTGAAAAATCTGTATTTATTAATGATTTACAAAAGGCTAAACATGAAACCATTTAAATGATTCAGTTCATTTTGAAACCTAAAAAGGAGTTGTTGTGGGGGGAGAGGAGACAGTGTACTCTGTAGTGTTTTTACAGGTCAGTTATTATAACAGCATCTTATCTCATCATGTAGAATCTGTTTTAGTGGAGGCTCCTGGAGAGAAAAATTAAATAAATCCACACACAGGATGGAGTCAAACTGCAGAAGAGAGACACATTTGAAACGTCACTATTTTTAATCTTTTGTTTTCAGAACTGGGGGGTGGGGTGGGGGGGCGGCACACCAGGGTTTGAAGTGCGTTCCTTTTAGCAGAGCAGAGCAGTGTTGGTGAAAGTAATCGTGGTAATTGTGTGTATATATATTTGTACAATCACAATTCTGTCACCTTGACTCCAGTCCTTAAAATAAACAAACTGGATCACCCCGAACTACAGCTGGTGTAAAAACAGAACACTTTTCTGTCTCTAATGCAGAAAAACACAGATTATTACCACAGTACGAGAGGTCCCAAATGTAATCCACTTCTCAAAACAGTTTGCAGATACATAGTTAATATTAAAAACAAGTTTTTGTGCAAGTATGTTTTTCCACAAGGTTTGAAATAAATATCTGTAAAGCAAACAAGGACTTAAAGAGTAATTTCTTTTCCTTTTTTTTTATTATTGTGAAAACTAACAATCACATTTGTGAGTGAAAGAAATCATTTTTCTGGCTTGAATTTTACAATCAATGAAATTAATCTCACACAACTCTGCAAAAAATGACTATTAGATTTAAAAGTAAATAAAATTAGAGTTACGTCAGATTGGGGCGAAACATTTAAAAATTGAACTCCGCTGACAGTGAGAAGCAGCAGGGAGACAGTCCAGTTTTAGCGTTAGCGAGTTGGATTTTTCTGTCACCAAAATGCTGTTAAATTACATTAGTTTTGCAGTTTTTAGTAGCCTGGCAGGTTTCTACAGTAGTAAAAGAGTGAGACAGTTGTGGACCCAAATATTTACAGTAATGTTGTGCACTTAAAGATCCTTCTCTGGACTGTACGATCCTCCTCTGGAGAATCTTTCAGAGTTTTTCTAAAACATCACGAAAGAAAGAAAGAGAGAAGAAAAAAAATCCCAAGCTTTCTTGCTATGGAATGAAATAACAGTGTTTCCACTTACTGAGAATTTAATTTAAAAAAAAACAAACAAAAAAAAGATTGGTCTGGAGCTCAACCGTGGGCATTTCTGCTGGCAATTAAAAGTGTGAAAACAACATGATGCAGAAAAAGAGCATTAAAATAACACCGTAAAACTGTTCATATTTCAGTGAACTATTGAAAAAAAAAAAAAAAAAAATTAAAATGAGAATAAACCTTTCTCCATCCCCTTGCCCCAGGAACCATTTTATAAACAAAAATATATCCCCCTTTGTCGTGTGATTCTCAAATTCTCACTAGATACAATTAAAACTTTTGTACAGTGCTTTATCATTATATATCTTTGATAGACCTTAACGAGGGGAAGAAATTTTTAAGCCATAAATGTCTCTCCTATTGCAACGATATAGCTACGTCAAAAAAAGTGAATGGTCCAGTTATTCAATGATTAAAATAAAAAATAAAGGGGGAAAACAACACATACAGGAGGAGACGGTCAGTGGTGGGGAAGCGAGCGCCGGCTCTCTGGACCCGCTTTTGTCCCAGGAGCACCTTAACCTTACCGCCGTGATGTCGTTGTTGTTAAGGTGGAGCTGGGAGGTGAAAGGCTCGGGGTCTACTACTTGGTGTTGAGCTCGTTCTCCAGCTCCATGAGTTTGCGTGAAGCCTTGACCTTGTTGGAAACCTCCTTCCCCTGAGAGAAGAGACGCTGACGCTCCTTGAAGGTCAGACTCTCCGGAGCGCCGCTGGGGATCGAGTTCTCCTGCTCCTGACTGCAACACACACAAAAAGCAATGTTTGGAATGACACAACAAATTTACTCAAGTAATGTACAAATGCCAATGCCAATTTTTACTTCTACTTATTCTTGTTCAAACATACAAAGAGCGTATTCAGTGATGCTATAAATTAAACGCTTTGTGCTTGTAAGCCTCCGAGAACCACTCAAGTTTCTCTGACAGTTTACATCCATGTTTGTAAAAACGTGAAACTTCACACTCATCTTCCCCCCAGCAGCACAGAAGATCTATACAATCAGCACAGTTTAAAGGTGGACACCCAAAGTTAGTGTCATCGATTCAGTATCTGACCAAATGTCTCCCCTTCTGTTCCTGAGGTAAGACATTGAATAATGACCAGAAAAGTATTTTTTGCAGAACATTATGATGTCATAATGAAGTTGACCTTTGACCTTTTGGATATAAAATGTCAGCACTTCATCATTTTATCCTATTAGACATCTGTGTGAAATTTTATCTTGATTATGAATTCTTGAGTTATGGCTAAAAACAGTTTTTTTTTTTTTTTTTAAGTGATCTTGACCTTTGTTCAAACAAATTCTAATCAGTTCATTGTTGAGTCCAAGTGGACGTTTGTGCCAAATTTGAGGCAGCTCTCTCAAGGCCCTCTAGAGAAACCGCATTCATAAGAATGAGATAAATGCAAGATCACAGCAACCATCAAATTCTGATCAGTTAATTGTTGAGTTCAAGTGGATGTTTGTGCCAAATAAAAAAAATTTCCTTAAGGGGTTCTTGTGATATTGCGTTTTCAGGTGGAAACGGACAGACAGACTTAGCCACGGTAGCACAGATGCTTAATAAACTGGCAGCTTAACATTTAATACAACAAAGAAGTCCCTTCAGATTCCCGTCACCATCATGCATTAGATGAGTCTTTGGTTTGTTTAGCAAAATCCTGCTATAAATGTTTTTTGCTGCTGTGAGCATCCAACGCAACAGAAGTTTAAGACTCTTCTTATTGATATTGTTCAACTGTTAAAGATGTTGATCATCTTGTGTCATAATAAATTAGTCCTTCACATAAGACACAAGGGAACAGAAAGAGAAAACGAATCTCACCTCTTCGTCCATTTGTCCCGCGGGTCGTTGTAGACTTCTCCTGATCCTACAACTCCTGCTGAGTTTCCAGTGTACGTGTTAAATCCTGTGCCGGGTTCAGGAGTCACACAGCAGACAGACAAAGCAGTGAGACAAGAGTCAGCATCGTTCATATTTCAACTCCTGTCATCTGAAAACATCTGAGACAGAAGCTGCTGGCTGCTGTCAAGGTCTCTGGTTCCCCTCTGCTATCACTCCCATCATTACGGACATCTGTGGTTTTTAATCACAGAATCCTTATGAAAATGACAAATTGTTCTCCCATAACAGTATCTATTGTTGACCAGAGACCCTGGTCGCCAGCAGCCAGCAGCTTCTCCAGTCAACATCACTTCATTTCCCACAGACCAGCCTGAGCAGAAGGAAGGAAGAGAGGGAAGGTTCTGGAAGCATTAGGGCAGAAACAATCAGATCTCATTAAAGTAGAGCAATGAGCCGAGAAAAGAGAAGGAGCGTTAAAAAGCTGTTAAAGGGCCATTCCAAAGCAGCGAAAATGGTCTGTGGAAGTGTCGCTGGGATCTGAGGCCGAGGTCACCGTCAAGCATCTACTTTATTTCTCACACTTTTACCTTTTGTCATTTAGACCCAATGCTGAACTTATAAAACAATGATCACAGTTACAGCAGGATTCATAAAATATATGGAATATCCAGATATTTTAAATCCAAATCCAGCCATGACCCAAAGAAAAAAGCCCCTGTATAGATGTAAAAATAAATGAATAAATGATATCCTGGGCTCCATTAAAGCTGGTGCATCTAACATGAGGAAGGTGACCGCGACCTTTGACCTCCAAAGGAGATGTTAATCAGTTGGCTCATGTGTCCCTGTGTCTTTTCCAAACAAATCCAGCAGCGTCCAGCCTCAAGCAAGACGCAGGTCTGGTCTGCCTGAGTGGTTCCCAACCATGTGACCCAGGAGTCTGCAGAGGTTTATTTCCAAACAAATATTACAGCAGGAAAGAAAAACCATCAGTTCCCTCCTGCTGATTCAAGAATATTCTATGTTCTAATCTCCTTTTGTCAACAAATCCCATGAAAAGACCCAAACCTACAGTGAACTGATCCGGTGAATAATAATTAAAGTGTGCAACAAGAGACCTGGACTCTGTGTTCAAAGACAGGGCTCTATTGAGTCCTTTAAAAGTTTCTCACTGAATGCATTTGCAAAAATAACCAGATTAAGGCTTCTGTGTTTTTGGGTCATAATGTTGGCAATTAAACTGTTGCAGAAAAATTTCCAATGTCGGAATAAAATCATGGGAGCACTCCCATGATCTTGATTGTTTGGTGTGAACGTGGTCAGGAAACTCAGTCTGAACTGTCTGAAGTCTGTCTTTTTTGTCTTGCTGTTATGACCAAATCTAACAGGTTTAATATTACTGCAATATTTAGTCTTGGCTCATGCAAATGGTGAGATTCAGTGACATGAACATCGTCAACAACAATTGATTTTCTAAATCAGTGGTTCCCAACTCCAGATTTCTCATAGTTTCTATAGTCATTAGTTCAAGGTCCACACAGTTTAACACATTCAGCGTCATACATGTGTTTGGCCATGTCATCGAGCTAGTTTGCTCTCTGTCAAGCAGCTGTCCATTAGTCACTCACTTTACAGTGGGAAATGGCACTTCAAAATAAAAGCTATGTACTTTAAATTCATTATACTTCAGAATAAAATGTGTTTTTTTTCTGTTCTAGTGTATGGTAGGCATAAAGCAGCTCCATAGAGTCCTCCTCCAGCTGAGCAGGTCATGAACGCCAGAGTTTTCTTTTTGGCTCCCCAATAATTTTTACTGACTGGACTCTTTTTGGACTTTTCAAATAATATAAGACTAAATCAATCAATTACTAATCCAAGAAATTAATTTGGGTCTTTGTAAGATTCAGCTGCTCCCTCTGCTATTATTGTATGTGAAATAAAGTTTGTTAAAGTTGAATGTTTGGGAGAGTGTGAGTGACCTGATCCTGTAATAATGAGTGTGGGAACTTTACCAACACATCCCCCCTAGAGCACTGAATGTGTGTTAATCCGCAGCTGAAAATAGTCCCCCCAAAAATAACTACTGACTTTTGTTTGAGTAACGACTGCTGACAGCTATGGTGCCCAGCTGTTGAAGAAAATTGTGAGCCGTTTTTAAAGATATACATCTTGCCTTTGAACAAACGGGACACAGATAATATCTGGAAGTCTGATGGTACTGAGGGATGGACTGCCCAGTTCTTGGTTTTGGCCTTTTCATGGGATTACCTGACAGCCTTCCACTTGCTGACACATCTTACCAGTGAGCAGGAACAAATCAGTTGTGCTTAAATTGAGAGAATAAAGCCCTGCAGACCCTTCATGGCACAATATCTCACACCGCAGGTTGAGAGGAATCACTGGATCCGATCAGTAACGTGGAGTTCTTCATCTTGTTGTGCTAATTGCTGAAGACAGTGGTTAAATCCTTCCAGCTGACTGCAGGAAGAACCCAGGAGTTAAGACGTTTAAAATTATCTTAACTCTACTTGGTTGTGTTTCAGCAAACACAACTTGGGGAGTCCAAATGCATGTTGCTCTTGTGTTTGAGATGAAATGGAGGGGGCTGTTGGTACAGTTCAGATGCAGACACAGTGACAGGGTGTGAACCCAGATGGATTCATCCAGCTGGCAGCTCCTAAGCCCTTCTTTCTTTGAGTTTTACAGCACAAAATCAGAGAGGGAGATCTGAAGTGTGTGTGTGTTTTTTTCCCCGTTAAAGGTTTTTTTTTGGGGAGTTTTTCCTTATCCGCTGTGAGGGTCCAAAGGACAGAGGGATGTTGTACGCTGTAAAGCCCTGTGAGGCAAATTGTGATTTGTGATATTGGGCTTTATAAATAAAATTGAATTGAACTGAAGTGTAGTTTGGGACAGGATCAAGCTGAGTCCCACTTCAGCCTCTAACCACACAAACACAAACTGGCAGAGAACAAAGTAACCACAGAGAAACAAGCCTTGTTCAAGGCCAGTAACATTCCTCTGTGGAGCCAAAAGAGATGGAAAATTATACTTCTGGCACTGCGACTGAAAAATCTCCAGAAGCACAAAAAAAGTCATCCGCTGGCTTTTCACGGATTCTCAAAGGTTGTGAATGTTTTTCTTCGACTCTGCTTCAGTCATCTCAGAGGCCAGCGGAGTCTAAAAAAAACCTCATTGTTTTTTGTTTTTCTGCACCAACACGCAGTTTTTGTTAGAGCATCCGTCTCTGGGGATGGCTTGAATTCTCTTTGTAGCCTTCTCCAGTTTGTGCACCTTCTGAGTCAAACAGGCCTCAGTGTTGTTTATTTCTTATTGTGCTTTTATTCTGACTATAAAAATATCTGCGTTCCAACAGGAGGCTGCATTTTTATCCACGTCAGAGCTTCTGGAGCTGCCAGCCGATCAAATCACTCATTCAAACACATTCTGGAGATTCATATGTCAGGGAAGCCAGAGACTCAGGTGCCGAGTGGTCACCTGAACCTGCCGCAATGCCCTGTGGGAGTTGTAGTCAGGTTTAGTAAAGCCGTAGCATTAGACAGCAGAGACACAGACTGACGAAATGAGGGACAAGCCGGATCAGCTGACAGAGCCGAAACAGGCAGACAACAAGCACAAACAGGGAGTCAGATTATATTGGGAGGGCAGATTAAAAGACAGACCAACAGAGACGAGCAAAGTGGGGAAAAGGAAGCAAACAAAGGATAAATAAAGACAGCAGTCTGGTGGAAGCTACGCACAGGACAGGCAGTAAAAAGCAATAGACATCAAGCCGGTTACTGGGGTGAGCCGCTGGCAGCCAGAGTGCAGTGTGTTGTATTGATGATGCATGTGTGTGGTGTGACGGGGGGTGAGACATGCAGATTTTATTTCTGAGGGAGGTGGTGGGGTAGGGTAGGTAGTGGGACATTAGTGGGATGTCTTCCTGATTGGAGTGAAATTGCAACAGTGGTCCATGAGGTCCTGGATGTGTTAGTGCTCAATAAGCAGCGAGGGTGGAGGTTTATTCTGAAGGTGCAGGCAGCTGTTTCCTGGACCTCAGGCAGTGATGACATTCAGACTGTGCTGCATTCAACGCTCTGTTTGTCTGTGGACGTTCATGTAGCTGCACTAAGTCATGTCTGCTTGTGGTCACATGGTCATGTGTCACTCAGGCTCTGTATTGTCTGACATTTTTGTCTTCTAGTGGTGTTTTTTTTTTGTACATTACTTTGATAATAGGACTTGAGGTTTTTGCTCAGGCTGCTGATCTTGTGTCAGTGGGTCTTCAGGTTACGGAACTAATTGGTCATATGTCCTGATGGCAGGCGGGTACAGGTAATCAATGCAGTCCTCCATTTTGCTGACTGATTACAATGGTTCTGCTAAAAACTGGTAGAAATGCGGGCTGGCTCATTAATAACACCAAGGTTCTAGTTCTAATTCTTATTTGGTGGAAAAGGGTATGAGTGAGACGAGTGGCTCCCAGATTCAGTGGGTTTATTTGTTTAAAACACTGTCTTGTCTGCTTACTGATTACATTCAATGTCTATCTCCAAAGATTTATCTTGGGATCCTTTGTGGTGGTCATGGCCCCTTCGTTATTAACTAATTAGTTAGAAGAGCCCAATGTTTTTGACACATACCTAACATACAAAAAAATATAACAAGATGCACAGAAAGTGTGTCTGAGGTAAAATCATAGAGGGATATACTTCGAGAAAAAAATTCCAGACAGCTGCCAGCTGACTGCAGTGTGACCCCTCTACAGTCTGATATCACTTTCCAACAATGAGCTCTTTTGAAGAAAAGCAACGATTCATATCTTGACAAAATATGTGACCTGGATAAACCAAGAAAAACAGCTGTTTCATATCTGAGCTGTGTTTAGAAAGGCTGCTTGATACATAAGTTTTTTCTAGAAAGAACTATGGCACGAGCATGACCTTTATAATCTTGCTGTATTGGAAAACTGCCACTATGAGGCGCTGTGGTTCGAGCAGACAGACTTATACAGAAGCTTAGTTTGATCCAGATTGACGACATGAAGATTTAGACTTTTTTTTTTTTTTTTTTTTTTTTAACAGCCACAGACAAAGAAGAGGCCTTTCACTCAACACACTGCTGCTGTGTGCGTTTTGGCATGTTTATGAAATGATTTAATCGGGTGATTGATGGGTTGTGTGAAGCCAATGGTGTGTCTCCTTCCCTTTAAAGCCAACACCGCTAAGCAGAGCCACGGGGCAGGAAGGGGGTGGGTGGGCAGACAGACGGCTGGCCTCGCCCCCTCTGTCCCAAGCAGCAACAAACCAGACACAAAGGAGGCGGCGAACGACAACACCAACAGTACTATGATTGGCTCTGATGGGTCTCAATCTGCAGCAAAAAGTGGTGGCGTGATTATCGATTGCTTTTTCTGTTCACAAGTGCTGATCGAGTGGGGAGGGGGGAGTTTGATTGGAGGAAGATGTGGAGGGGAAAAAAATTACTGGAGGAGGTGTTGAAACATACCAACATAAAAAAATACAATCTGATTTGCTCGAAGAGAGGGAGGGAAATTTCCACATATATAAAATAACGAACATAAAGTGATGAACGTAGGGACTGATTGACGACAAAAAAAATTGGACAAACATATAAAGGAAGGAAAAAGTAGACGGTGGAAGTGAAAAGGCAGAACACCTCTCTACTGAAGGTCAAAATAAAAACAAAGTAGCTCTAAACTATGAAGGATTGGGTAGTAAATGAAGAAATGAGTGAATGAGAGGGAGGTATGGGAGCTGTGGAGGGCGCTGTGGCGAGCCTGACTCCTCTCTCCGCTCTCTGGGTCTACCTTTAAAGCCTCCTGGGGGGATGGAGCTGGGTTTGGCAGGAAGGGGGGGACCTGTACTGTTGGAGTTGTTGACTGGCGGCTGGAACGAGCCAGACAGGAAGATGCCGTCAGAAAGAGGGCGGGGCTTGCGCGCAGTGGGCGGCGGCTGAGGCCTGCTGTGATTGGGTGAGGCGGAGGCCGGGAGGTCGCCGTACGACTTCCTGGTCGCCGACAGCTTCACCTGACCTGACTGATTGCCGCCGCCGCCACTCCCTGCTTTGGTGGCTTCCTCCTCGTCCTCCTCATCGCCCGCGTAGGAGACAAACTTGGCGGTGTAGAGCGTGTCAGGGGAGGCGACCTGGGTTTTGAGGTAGGAGGTGTTTCTCTGTGGGGGGGGCGGGGGGGTGTTAGTAGGGTTGTGGGGGGCGGGGGGTTGGTAATCCCGGGGCAGCGGGGGCCGATACAGACCGGCCGGCTCGTCAGGCGTCAGCAGCTTTCTCTCGGCCTCCTCGTGCTGCCGGCGCCGCTCGGCCTCCAGGCGATTGTAGTACTCCTCCTCCTGTCTCCTCTAAGGGAGGGACAACCTGTTAGTAAGCTCCACTCTCATTGGCTCTCACCTCAGCAATGGACACTGACTAGCTAACCAGCTACAAATACAGACAGCTGGGGAGATATTCACCTCGACAGAAAGCTCCACCACCACAGGTAAAACCACATCTGTCGACAACTACTGATTCTTCTAGGCCCGATTCACCTGCTCTATCTGAGCTGCCTTATAGTCTATAAAGATCTAGTAAAGGACAAAGTCCACCATGTCTACAGACATACCAGTCCTAGATCAGGGGCCTCATTTATAAAATAGTGTAACGACTAAATTCCATCTGAAGCTGTGATTTGAAGCTCCTCTATGTTTGATTTAGTGGCATTTAGTGGTGAGACAGCAGACTGCAACCAACTGAACCCTCTATTGTGTGCCAAGTGTGTAGGGGAATTACAATGGCCGTCGCAAAAAACTTGTATGGCCCTATCTAGAGCCAGTGTTTGGTTTGTCTGTTCTGGGCTACTGTAGAAACAACATGGCAGAGTCTGTGGAAGAGGACCCACTCCCTCTGTAGATATTAAACGCCCATTCTTAGGTGATAACAGTACAAGCTAAGATGCTGTTAATTAGTGAGTACTCATCTGAAGACATTAGGACTTCATTATCGTCTTGTTAATTGGGACTTAATCATTGTGACAATGTTTCGTTTTTTATACTTATCTAGTCCTACTGATCCCAAGTAGTTAGAAGAAATTAATAATACATAACAAACAAAAGTTGGCGTCTCAGGAGGATATTGGAAGATTGGAGGGGCTGCATTATTTTACTAAAAGTTTAATCTATTGATTACATATTCAAATCAACTTCGTTTGGTCTCTGAAATGTCTAAAAACCATACCATAAACACAGCTATTTCAGCCTCCTAAAACTACTTTATATCACCAAGAATTAACTTTTATAAATGTTGCCCCTGAGCTGGACTTGACCTAACTGGTTTGCCACAGATACAAACTGGTCCTCCTACAGACTGGCCCTATCTTGTGTGAACACCAAAGACGACAACAGGAACAAGTCGAGGACTTGATCCTTCTACCCCTGATAGAGTCTAATATGTTGTATTTTAACAAGAGTCAACCAAACCAAACCTGCTGTGACTGGTTTAACAACTCCTCAAAGCTGGCATGTCACTGGAAGACGTCCGTGTCCTAACTGGTCCACACTACCTAAAAACTTTATCTGACACTTGGCAAATGTTTTTGGACGTACAGCTCACCAGCTTCCTGGACCACCCTGTCTACCACCATCTCCCCTTTCCCTCAACACTGTGGGAGTGTATGCATGTGTGCACAAACTATGTGTCCATATGTGCCTCAGGTCCTCTGTGTATCCTCAGTTTATACAATATGGGTTTGTGGGTAGTTTTTTGATTGGAGCCCACCCTGTCTCCACTGGCCGGTGATTTTACACATGAATCTACGCTGGAGGAATGTGTTTAGATTTCTGGGTTTGGAGCTCAACCAGCTGCTCCGGGTCACATGTGCTCAATGTCGATGCCTCTGATGTCAGATTATCTTCACGTTTTTTGATATTTTTTTTTTTTTTTTGGTCCGTTTCATGTACTCGAGATCGTATATTTCCTCAAAAACATAACCTCTAGTGCTGTGGATGTATCCGAGCTGCTTTTGATGGTTGAATCAGCCCAGTTGGAATCTGAAGAAACTGGGAGGGATTAGTGGGTGTGTGGGTTTGAATGAGTGGGTGGCTGGGTTTCTGAATATGTACAGTATGGATGGCTGAGGGTGGGAATGAGGCACATGGGTGGGTGCAGATTTCTATGTGTGTGTGTGTGTGTGTGTGTGTATGAACTGAATATGAAGCATGTGGTCTTTGGGGAAAAGTGGGAGGGTGGGCGGCATTCCCTAAACATAGTTTCTGAGGCGATGCTGGATGGAAATGATGACAAAAAAATCAAATTAAAAACTCAATGAAATCGTAACAGCTTCCCCCAAAAAACTGAAACAACTGAACTTCCTGACACACACCGACAACGACGACGACAAGATGGGAGTCCCATGCTTGAGGTGGGTGGGAGCACATAACATGACACAGCAACACGTCACATAGGGTGGGGGGAGGGTGCACAAGATGAGGACATGCAATTGGACATCTTAACAATAAACAAACAGTCAGAATAACAGTCATAACATCTTAAAAATAATATCTCCTTAAAGATACATCAGTCTTAAACGAGTAACCTCACTTAACTAAAGTTAAATCCTCTTTTTGATACTTTTCACCACTACTTTTCTACTTTTATAAACTCAGCAGGTCATTAAATTAGTCCTATTAGAGCAAATGAGCAATATTATCATATGAATTTTTACAAATGTTATTGAGGTTTTTAAAGTAACCAGTGGCGTGATCGGTCATCTACAGTTCACAGGACAAATGCACCAGAATAATGACATCATGGTGAGGTCAGTGGACGTGACACAATGATAAAAACACTGGATATGTTTGATTGACACATACGACAGAGATGGGCGGGTGGACATCAGATCAGACTACTGGTCATTAAAATCCTCAATCAAACAAAATAATGCCAAATTTAGAATATTTCTACTTTTTAACACATATCACAGGAACATATAGGCTCGTCAAGCTAGCTGATTGCATGAACAAACAGAAATCAAGTCATTACAGCAAACAGTATAAACTGTATCTAGCGACTGTAAAGTTTTACGATCCCTTTGCTTGTTACAAACTTTGCTGTTGTAAATTTTGTTTAAGATGAATGTTTTTAATTCTGCACTCGATGACCCACGACGACAAACAAAAACATACGAATCACAAACTTAAATCTGTCTTTGTTGGAAGCAAATTAAGTTTCGTTTTGCAAGTTATTGTGTGCAGAAATAATGGCCAAAAAAGTAAATTCCATCAATTTTAAAAGGTATTTTTCACACAATAAAGCCTGTACCAGTTGAGGGACTATGAATATTTTCTTAAGTTGCTGTACCTTCTGAGGTTGGACTATATTTTAATGCTATATCTACCCTTTTTAAATTCATATGAGCAAGTAAACGTCCTGTACCTCTGATAAAAAGGAGGTTAGGACCTACTTTAGAATTTAATACAAATGTGCAATGTTTACACATGGCTTCTTCACATAGTTTTCATAACAAGGAAGTTAAAGCCATCTGCCAATATTTTTTTGCCTCAGTTTATTTGAATGCATAAAAATGCCCCTTTCTTTACAGAGTAGTTCGACATTTTGGGATTTTTCACTTTCTTGCCAAGAGTCAAATGATAAGATGGATGCGGCGCTCATGTCACTATTGTAAATTTGAAGCTAGGTTAGCTTAACACAAAAACTAGGGGTAGGGGGAAACAGCTAGCCTGTCTCTGTCCGACAGCAACAAAATCGACCTCTGAGCTCCTCTAAAGCTCACTCACACATTAGATTTAGTTTGTCTCATCCTTAGAAAGATCAAGGTGTAAAAACTACAAGTTGTAGTTTTCCGAGGGGTTATGTGCCGGACTGTATCTTTAAAATAAATGTGTGTATTTCCCAAAATATAACAACATTTCATTTTAACTAACTTTCCTGGCTATTTTATGATAGTTATCTTAAGTCTTCTGGAGTTCATCAACTATTTTGTGCCACATAATTTGATATTCACTCAGTGCCAATAGTCAAATTTAATAGATTTAATGAAGAGTTGTATTGTACTGTTTCATGATGGTCTAAATACTATTTGAGGGGCTTTTCAAGTCTCAGTGGTCCCTGTTTTTTCTTATGATAAATGGCTCCGGTATTACAAACAAACTTCCTAAACATTCTACAGTCATTAATTAAACTCCTAAATAAACTCCTATAGTGTCACAGACAGACAAACCGACCTTCTCCTCGGCCTCTCGTTTGGCCTCCTCCCTCCACCTCCTCTCCTCCTCCTGCTTTGCTCGCTCCTCCGCCTCCCGCTTACGAATTTCCTCCAGCTGCTGCTTACGCCGTCGCTCCTCGTCCTGCAACTGATCACACACGCACACACAGATATCACACACACACACACGCAGCAACATGCCAGAGGGCACACATGCAAAGAAGTTAGTACAACATGAATCATGTGTCATTCATACATGAACTCATCCAGTGACTCTGTTTGACTGCTTGGACACTAATGTACACTGACATGTTGTGTGTAACGTGAGGTAGGTTTGATTTGTCTCACAGGACTGCTCCAGAGGAGAGGAGCAGTGTGCACTGCAAACACACAGCACAGGCAGACTCACACACTGCTGAACATGCAGATACAAACAACAACATGCAGCAACAACAACAACAACAGGGCAAGAAAAAAAAGACAGTCCCTCTTTCAGCGACTTAAGGTGCGTTTGATTTTGTTGTATTATGAGCATATAAAAACATTAAAAGGTCCCGCTGAGCAGGAGAGGAAGAATAAATCAAGCGGACCTGAAGTAACTGCAAGCTTAGCGGGCTGCTGCAGAAATATTCTGATCCCAAGACAAACCCAGTGGAATACGCTGACACACAAGACAAAGAGACCCTTTCTCTGGGCTGGATGGTGGTTAAAGAGTCAGTTCAACCAAATTACAAAACATATTTTGCCACTTACCTCTTGAGTAAGTGGCAAAATAAGTAGGATATATCATATATCATACATACAACAACATAGTATATATATTGATTTTATGTATGAAATTTTATGCTCTGTTTTAGTTTTACTATTTTTCGTATATATTTTAATCTCTAATCACTTGCTTTTGCCTTTTTTTCCCCCAAGTTTCAAAGCCTTCCGGCCTGGTTTATTTTTTGTTTTTCATCCCACATAGAACATTCACATGACAACCCACAAGAAAGTAACAAAGTTTAAAAAAATAAAAATAAAAATAAAAAAAACAGCACGCAGACAAGACAAGAAATAAACAAAAAAGAAGAAATAAATAAATAAAAAATAATCAAAAAAAAAAAAAAAAAAAAAAGCAATTTATAAAAGTAACCACAGTGTTACTTATACATCATTCCTTTACTATGAGTCATTCATTCATTTGTAAGAGTAGAGCTGTACAGTTTACATGGTAGGAAGTAGTTGAAAAAAGGCAGTAAGAGTTAGTAGGCTACCCAGCAACTAGCTCTATAAAGGATCACCAAGTCTTGTGGAAACTCTCTTCAGAGCCCCAAAGGATAAACCTGAGCTTTTCCAATGCAAGGTGTTGCACAGCATCTCTCCTCCACATTGTGTAAGATGGTGGGTTTGCCTGTTTCCAGTTTAACAAAATCAGCCTACGGGCTAATAAGGTTGTAAATCTGGCCACAATTAGATTAGACCCCTGAGGGGACTGTTCTCCCCTGCCACTCCAAAGATAGCCAACACCGGGTCCGGGTCTAGCACATGCCCAAAGCAGTCCGAAAAGATCTTGAATATTGAGGTCCAGAACTGTAACAGCTTTGGGCATGACCAAAACATGTGTGCCAATGTGGCTGGGTGGACCTTGCATCGGTCGCATAGAGGATCTGTATCGGGGTACATTTTACTAATTTTTACTTTGGAGAGATGGGCTCTATGCAGCACCTTAAACTGTATAAGGCTATGTTTAGCACATATGGAGGAGGTATGGACATTCCTCTGTGCCTTCTTCCATTGGTCGTTTGACAATTCTAAACCCAAATCTTCCTCCCAAGCAGTTTTTAGATGGTCTAGAGTGATCTCTGCCTGTGCAGATAATTGGTTATAAATGAACGATATCACTCCTCTAGTCATGGGGTCAACAGAAAATAATACATCCAATTGAATAGGATCAGGAATATTTGGGAATGTGACTGTGTTGGACTGGATGTTGCTTTTGCCTTTTAAACTGTTACGATTTTTCATATTTATTTATTCTATTTTTTTTAATGTATTTTAACTTTTTTTTTTTGCTTTAAATTTTTAGATTATCTAACTTTTTCCATAATTTTTTAACTTCTTGTTAGTTTTTTTTTATTTTTATTTGTAATCTTTTTTATTACTAATTTATTTTGTTAAATTTAATTATTTTAATCTATTTCAAAAAATTGTTTTGTTTTCATTTAACTTTAATTTTATTATTAAGTATTTTTCAATGTATTATAATGATCAGTTTTACCATTATTATTATAAAATATATGATAATTATTGTCTTTTTTTTTTAAAGAAGCGCTGACTGTGTGAATTAAGCACCCTAAAGGATGTCAACAAATTAAATACAGAGGGAAATAGTAGGGCCTGTTCCTCTTCTTGTTTTGTTTGAGATATTTTCCTTAAATATAATTTCTTCCAATTTTTTTCTGTTATGGACAGAAATCTCAGAGATGGAAATAAAACAAAGTTCATCTGATGGATAGAGAACACAAGAGCTAAGTAAGAAAATGTGTTTTTGTTTTGGTTGAACAGACCCTTTAAAGACAGAACATAAAGAGGCTCAGCTGGTCACACACAGATGGATGGATGGACGGATGGATGGATTCATGGACACCACAACATCATGACGTGGCCCTGCGCAGGCAGCGCCGGGGGCTCACAGGACTATCATGCATGGATCTCCACCTGGACGCCCCCTGTGATGCATTCAGCCATGCAGGCGCCACCTCCATATGCACTCAAAACATCACTGCTGACAAGAACCACAACAACCGCAGCTCTGCTACTCTACAAGCATGTAAAGGTTTGGTTTTAGGATTTGGAAACCCCAGTGTGTCATCACTGGTCAGCAGCAGCTTCACTCGCCGTCCCCTCCAGCAGTTGTTTTGAGTGGACAAAGAGATGGACAGCGTCCCCCAGCCAAACAACATCAAGCGTCCCAGGACGGCCTCTCCATGACCGGCTGCTCTTTAGCTAATCATGGCACAAGCCCTGCCTCCGACCCCACACCCCACCCCCAAAATGACACGACGACAGTAGTCCAGATGGGTGGGGAGAGACAGATAGGAAACACGGGCAGGTGGGCAGCCCAGACAGAAAACAGGAAGTGATGTAAGGGGCAGGGAGAGGATACTCGTCATTAACAGGAAGAACATACCAAGTCTAGAACAGAGATAGCTGGGACAGCATTCTGCTGCTGAAGAAGAAGAAGACAATAGAGTGTGAGAGAGAGGGGGAGCAGAGAGGAAGGGAAGGAGGGAGGAGAAGAAAATACCCAAATACTGAAAAGGAAGGTGTGGAGGAGATATCAATTAAACTACATTAGAGAAAAAGGAGAAGGGGGAGGTAGGAGGAGGAAACTGAGGAGTCAAATAGAAATAAAAGAAGGGAGGGGGAGGACATACAGTAAAGTGAAAACATTTCTTTTCTCCACTATGCTGATTAGTGGCTGTTCAAGAGCTCCTTACACCACCACATCACTGCACCACCTACCTAACTACTTCTTCGAATATAACTCACATCATTATTTATAGATTATATTCCACATTTTAGCTTCTTACGTTCCTTAGTTTTCTCTGTTTTCGCCGCTGGTAACTAATTGCCTCTCGTGAGATTAATAAAATAGTTTTTAACTACTTTACTTAGATAAATTTGGAATAAATACGTAGTGATTTTGAATACTAAGAATGGTAAAAAATAAAAATAAAAAATACAAATCCAATATTTGCAACACATATATTCATTCGTTTAGCCAATTAATTTTTTATTTCTTTAAATTACATCAAGTAACTTTTTTCGCTCCACTACTTCAACATTTAATTTTCCTGAGGTTTCTACATTTTGTTTTACAAAAAAAGCTCCAATTCTGGTATCTTACTGATCATATTCATGGTTTATATTTTGTTTTGTTTTTTGCACTCTATTTGTATTGCAACTGCTGCTCATCAATTTCTCTTGTAATAAATGTTTTTGTTTTTTTTATTATAATGAAGGGTCGTGGCCAGAGTAACCTGCTGATGGGTTTTGGAGCAAAATTTGGGCCCCTTTTTACCCTCTTTTCTGTCAGTTTATACGGATTTAACTAAAGGAAATTTATTTAGAAAAAGGGACAGCTGAGCACTACACACACACTACACTACACTACACTAAAATAATTAGGCTTCAAATTTGTATGACAAACTAAAAACCAAGGACTCTGTCAAGGACTGTATGCTGTCCAGATGTTGAAGCCCTCTGGGATAAAGTTGTGCTTTTGGGCCGAATACTATAAACAAACTTGACCTTCTCCTCTAAACTGTCATTGCTGAGTGTCCACTTACAGCCAGAACGAGTTTTATAGCGGCAGCACATGAAATCCAGAAGACTTAGTTTTAAAGTACGTCATTACAGGGAAAAACAAAAAACAAAACAAGATACCAAACCAACCACATGAACACATCCTCACAGATTCAACACCTTCCAGCCAACATAGCTAACGCATCCACCAGCACCCGCCCACATTCACTGCAGCCTCACACACAGACAAGTTAAGAAAATAATGCTGCACAATGGCCAGTTTAGTGCTAAAAATGATACTGATGATAACTAAAGTATCATCAGCTGGTGTTAAAGCTCAATGGCTTCGGCTTTTCCACATTAGTTCCTGTTTAAATCAAGCTGGGCTTTAATCATTATCCACTTTTACCTCGGCATTATTAAATAATAAAGTAATCAATATCCATTTAGGGTGCAGAGAACCTTGTTGAAATGGGACCAATGACACTATAGTCATGGCTCATTTCTGCTGTACAACATGGCTCTATACGCTGCATTTGCATTATATGGAAAAAGAAGCCAGACACAAGGAAGTAAAGTTCACTATAGACTAGTCATTGTATCTTTGCACAGCAGGACGCAGCTGTTTTCTGCCATATATCACGACTCACAGCCTTCACTTGTCAAACTAACAGTTACATCCATATGATGTGAATGCAGCATTGACAACATCCTCGCCTGCCTGCCTGCCCGGATTCCCCCCCATCCACCCCTCCAGCCAATCAGGTTTAAGCAGCTCAGCATGGCAAAGCGATGACAGAAGCATGTTGCAGATGCACATTGCAGGACATTCATAGTGGGAGCCACAGAGGAATCCATTTCCCCTTCTAGCATTTGAAAGCCGGCTTTGTTTCCCACCCCCATCAGCCTGACTTCCTGTGGCTCGCCCTTCCTTGTGTGCTGAACTACAGATTTGTTTCTAAACTTGAAATCAGAATATTTTACTTCTGTCAAAACAGCCTTTGTACATGGTACTACTTCCTGTCGTTGCCTTTTTTCCACATCTACTTCAGCCCTTCCTGTTAACATTTAATTTACTCTCATCTCTCTCTGACTTACTTGTCTTTTACGTTGTTGCATGTTTGGTCTCTAGGCTTCATCTCTCCTCTCCTTCATTCAACACTTTCTTTTATCGCTCTCCTTCTTCCACCCTGTCTTCCAGTCTCTCTATTCATTTCCCATCCCACCATTACCGCCCCCGTCTCACCCTGGCTCTCTTCTCGGCCTCCAGCCTCTGCATGATCAGCATTGTGTCCACGTCCTCATCATCCTCCTCCTCCTCGTCCTCGTCGCTATGCTTGGACTCCTGCAGTCGTTTCTGGAACTGCCACTCCAGCATCAGCTTCCTAAGACGGTCACTTTCCTCTGCCGTTCGCTCTGGCTTCGCCTGTAAAATAAAATATGCTCAGAGCTGGACCAGCTATTTGAGAATTAATCATTAAGACTGTCCTCCCTCTGAATGGAGCTTAGGTTGTGCCTACCTGGAGCTCCTGGATCTCTTTGTCCAGCAGGTCGACGATGTGAAGCTGCTGCTGTTTCTCAGCCTTCTCGCGGGCGTCTCGCTTCCAGGGGTCTGGAGACAGGCTGTCGCTGGACGTCAGTTCCTCCTTACTGATGGTGATGTACTGCAGGTCTCGCCTCTCGATGGTCCGTGGCTGCTGCTGCGGTAACAGCTCCCTGATCACCGTGTCCATGCCTACACCACAATTTATTTATTATTTTCAAATATATTTTTAGTCTGCATGCACAAACAGTCTATAAGTCTGATTTCTGAGACAAAACAAAGGGACAGTCTAACCAGCAGGGTGGGAGGCACTGGCAGGCGGAGGAACAGCTGACCGCGGCAGGCTGGCCAGCTTCTCTGGTCTGGATGGGGGGGGCTGGGGCTGAGGCTGTGGCGGGAGGTAGGGCTGGGGCGGGGCAACGGAGGGCAGAGGGGGCTGGTGGTGAGGAGGAGGCATGGATCCTCCGTTGTTGTGAGGTTGGACGGGCATGACGGGGTTGGCCCGGATCTGACCCAGCTTCCTCTCCTGCTCTCTCCTCTTCCTCTCCCTAAGAAAGCATCATCATTATTGTTAGTAATTATTATGACAGTCCCGTTTATTTGTATATTCTTTGTATGTACAGTACAGGCCAAAAGTTTGGACACACCTTCTCATTCAATGCGTTTTCTTTATTTTCATGACTATTTACATTGTAGATTCTCACTGAAAGCTTCAAAACTATGAATGAACACATGTGGAGTTATGTACTTAACAAAAAAAGGTGAAATAACTGAAAACATGTTTTATATTCTAGTTTCTTCAAAATAGCCAGCCTTTGCTCTGATTACTGCTTTGCACACTCTTGGCATTCTCTCCATGAGCTTCAAGAGGTAGTCACCTGAAATGGTTTCCACTTCACAGGTGTGCCTTATCAGGGTTAATTAGTGGAATTTCTTGCTTTATCAATGGGGTTGGGACCATCAGTTGTGTTGTGCAGAAGTCAGGTTAATACACAGCCGACAGCCCTATTGGACAACTGTTAAAATTCATATTATGGCAAGAACCAATCAGCTAACTAAAGAAAAACCAGTGGCCATCATTACTTTAAGAAATGAAGGTCAGTCAGTCCAGAAAATTGCAAAAACTTTAAATGTGTCCCCAAGTGGAGTCGTAAAAACCATCAAGCGCTACAACGAAACTGGCACACATGAGGACCGACCCAGGAAAGGAAGACCAAGAGTCACCTCTGCTTCTGAGAATAAGTTCATCCGAGTCACCAGCCTCAGAAATGGCAAGTTAACAGCAGCTCAGATCAGAGACCAGATGAATGCCACACAGAGTTCTAGCAGCAGACCCATCTCTAGAACAACTGTTAAGAGGAGACTGCGCCAATCAGGCCTTCATGGTCAAATAGCTGCTAGGAAACCACTGCTAAGGAGAGGCAACAAGCAGAAGAGATTTGTTTGGGCCAAGAAACACAAGGAATGGACATTAGACCAGTGGAAATCTGTGCTTTGGTCTGATGAGTCCAAATTTGAGATCTTTGGTTCCAACCGCCGTGTCTTTGTGAGACGCAGAAAAGGTGAACGGATGGATTCCACATGCCTGGTTCCCACTGTGAAGCATGGAGGAGGAGGTGTGATGGTGTGGGGTTGTTTTGCTGGTGACACTGTTGGGGATTTATTCAAAATTGAAGGCACACTGAACCAGCATGGCTACCACAGCATCCTGCAGCGACATGCCATCCCATCCGGTTTGCCTTTAGTTGGACCATCATTTATTTTTCAACAGGACAATGACCCCAAACACACCTCCAGGCTGTGTAAGGGCTATTTGACCAAGAAGGAGAGTGATGGAGTGCTGCGGCAGATGACCTGGCCTCCACAGTCACCGGACCTGAACCCAATCGAGATGGTTTGGGGTGAGCTGGACCGCAGAGTGAAGGCAAAGGGGCCAACAAGTGCTAAACACCTCTGGGAACTCCTTCAAGACTGTTGGAAAACCATTTCAGGTGACTACCTCTTGAAGCTCATGGAGAGAATGCCAAGAGTGTGCAAAGCAGTAATCAGAGCAAAGGGTGGCTATTTTGAAGAAACTAGAATATAAAACATGTTTTCAGTTATTTCACCTTTTTTTGTTAAGTACATAACTCCACATGTGTTCATTCATAGTTTTGATGCCTTCAGTGAGAATCTACAATGTAAATAGTCATGAAAATAAAGAAAACGCATTGAATGAGAAGGTGTGTCCAAACTTTTGGCCTGTACTGTATGTATGTGTGTGTGTGTGTGTGTGTGTGTGTGTGTGTGTTTGTGTTTGTTTGTAATGTGCTTGCTGGCTCTAAAATCACATCTCTGTTGTGTCTGTTTAACGTCTTTCTTCCACTTTATGTTTTTTGTAAACATCCTACATTTAAATTAAATGTTTCTTTGTGTGTAACATACAACATTTTTGATAAATCTAATAAATCATCACTATAAAAATTGACAAAAGAAACCCCACCTTTCTTCCTCCAGCCGAGCTTTCTCCTTCTCATACCAGCGCTGCTGCTCCTCACGTTTCTTGCGGTCTGCAGCCTGCTGGGCTGTTACCGGAGCAACAGCAGTGGGAGGTGGCGGGAGCGGTAGCTCAGGTTGTGGGTCGTAGGGGTCGTAGGCGTCAGGGTAAGGGGCCGGGGGTGGGGGTGGAGGAGGGGGCAGGTCAGAGCGGGATGGTGTCTGGGCTGAATGTGGCGGCGCAGCGTGAGGGGCGTTGGGTGTCTTCCATCGGCCCGGCCCCGTCTTCTGGTTCTGGGTCTTGTTGGAGGAGGAGGAGGAGGCGGAGAAGTTGAGGTGCTCCTGGCTGGATGTGGATGACTCCAACGAGGAGGACACCTGCGGCTGTGGGGCCCAGTGGTCTGGACCAACTACACCTACACACAGAAACACAGTCAGTGGTCAACAACTCTGTTTGTTGTGTGTCATTTGTGACCTCGGCACTCCGTACATAAATCTGTGATTTGGTCACAGCTCTTTTCTTATGTAAACTTGAGGAGAACAGTCATAACTTCATTAAATGTAATTAAAGGTATTTTTTTTCAATAGCACATAATTCTGGGAGAAACATTTAAATCCATTATTTCTTCAGTCTGCCCTGTGGTTCAAACATATATTCAAGCAAAGAATAAAAAAACAGCCAAAAAATGCTACAGTATGTGACCAAATCATAGAGTAACATACGGAGTGCTGTGGTCACAAGTGGGGTTAGGGTCCATGACGAAGGAAGACCACAAAATATTTTCCCATTAGAGCTGGAGGGTTGGTGATTTTTTTTCTCAGCTGGCTTCACCAGTCTGAGCTCAGGGTTTCAATGTAGCATTTTATTTTAAGTAACCTAACCCACTAGATACTGACAGAGAAGATAAAACTTTTAATGAGCCGTCAATCTGAAATAATGAAGTTCAACTGACCACAACTCTGGGACAAAATGAACTGAGCACAAGTGACTGACAGTCTGCAAGAATTCTCATTTTACAGTTTAAGGGGTAAATGTCACAATTTGTTGATTTGTTTTTCTTATGGAAATATTGTAATTACTGTATTTTACACAGTCATAAACAACAAAATCAAATGTGATTACATTTAGAAGAACATTTGGACACTTAAAACCCAGAGCTGATATACTATCAAGTGCTACAGTTCCTTTCCTCTCACCTCCTGGTGGACCTCTCTGGTAGTCCATATCTCTGTGTTGGTAGTCCAGGTCTCGGTGCTGGTATTCCTGCTGGTAGTGCTGCTGCATGCGCTCATCTGGCCTCAGAACTCCTGGTGGAGGATACAACTCCTCCTGCGAGTGGTTAATCCGCTGGGGAAGAGATGAAAACATTGAGTAAGAGACCAGAGAAGGTGGACAGACAATGAGGAGAATTAAAAGGGAAAAGGAGATGGCGAAAGTAGAGCCAGAAAAATTAAGACAAACAAAAGAAAGCGGTGAGGACAAGGATGAGGAGGGAGCACAAGGGGAAAAAGACATTAATGAAAGAGAGGCAGAAGATGATGCAAAAACATCTGTTGTTAGGTTTTTCTGTTAAGTACATTTGATTTCTACAAACATGAAGAGTTAAAACAAACAAAATCAACTGACTTACAAAGAAAAGTTGAAAAATACAGTAAATGTGTAAAATGCCATGATGGTCCCTGCATTTCCAAGAGAAGTTACTGAATGAATAATTAAAACATTTATGACACTATCTTAGGTGTTCTCTGATAATTAAGTTGTTGTCAGATGTTGCTCTACCTGCATGCTGTTGTTGTGGATGTTGTCAACCACTGGGAGGCGTTCTCTGTCCTCCATGCCCTGCCAATGCTGTGTGGGAACCTGCCCAGGACCAACAACCCGATCCTGACTCTTCGAGGCCGGGATGGTGAAGTACTCCCTGGGGTAGGTCTGGGTGGGGATGGGATAGGCTTCTGGACGGGGAGGGGAGGGCTCGTCCTGATGAAGCGAAACAAAAAGTGTGAAGAGAAAATATTTGGGACACCTTCCCAACACTAAACAGGGAAAATCATTTCTCATCTCTGTTCTAGATAGCGTGTGTCCTCGAGTTTCATCTAGTCTGGTGGCACATTCCACATAAAGACGCCATCAGTGTTGGTCCCACAGTTACTTACGTCTGCACACAGGTTGCCGGTGGAGACGGAGGTGATCTTAGTGCCAGGTCCTCCGGGGTACACCGCTTTGCCTGCAGGACTCTGGCCCTGATCTGATGACAGAGACAGGACAGACAGTCATTTTAGAATGAAGCAATGAATTAGGTGTGAAAAGGAGTCGCCAAGAAATCCCACATCACCCAAAATGTTAACTGAAAGCGGTTTATTAGGTTGTTTTGTAAGACATTTGCAGACACAGTGTTACAGCACTGTGTTTCCACATCAGGGTGGAGTACTTAAAGAATAACACCAGCACTTTTTTTCTATTTCCTTCACTGCCTGTGCCAAGTCTAAACCCACTGACTTGTTTACTACGGATAATTTCAGTCCTTTTATTTAATCAAAGTCTATTGGAGTCACTTTTGCCAAGATTTTCTGCTTAATTTACTGCCTAAATTAGGTGGAAATGAGGAAGAATTATGGCAGTGTGATAAAATGTAATGTCTTATTTAACTCATGTCACAACGCCATACATGAGTTAGTTTATTATGCAAGCGTTCAAATACATTAAAAAGGTGGAGTTTAGTCAAATCAGAAATAGGGATTTGTTTTTCAAATACTCATTTTATATGTAAAAGTGAAGAATAAAGGTAATCAGGGAAAATACTGAATTTAATTGGTAAAATTGACTGACAATAACAATTGAAGCTTGATTTAAAGCCATTTCATGCTGTACTGTGTGTGGTGAAAAAACATCAGTCTAAAATAAGAGCAGGAGATAGACTTGACAACTTCATGTAGTTAAAAATAAAATAAAATCCCAGTCAGTAGGGGGGCTTACTGGCTACGTTAGGGCTGGAGCGGTGATCAGCTCGATTCTTCAAGAGTCGATCTTCACTGCTCATCTTCTTTGGTTCGGGGTAAGAATCCCAGCCGGCCTGCGGACTCTCCGGAGAGCCGTTCTGCACCGAGCTGTTGTACAACTCGAAGCCTTCACTCTTTGGTCGCAGTTTCCCGTTTTTGTCACGGCCTCGATCTGATGCTAGAGACATGATAGAAGAGATAGATAGAGAGAGAGCGAGAGAGAGAGAGAGAGAGAGAGAGAGAGAGAGAGAGAGAGAGAGAGAGAGAGAGAGAGAGAGAATGGATGTTTTAGTAAAAAGGTGACCCACTGAATCTTTTTCTGCTGATATTTGTCACTGCAGTTTGTTTGGCTATATTGTCTTGACTTTCTAAATGACACCTCGTTGACGTCAAATAAATTTGCAGTTAGGGTGATTATGTGATATTAAATTGGGACTCCACTTTAATTCTTATTTGCTCACATGATGTATGGAAAACATACATTACATACAACAAAAATAAATTTTTTAACGACAGCTTAAATACAGATTTATGCAGAGTTAGTAACTTTGTAAAACCGCTGCTGCAAATTTAGCATAAAAGTGATGTCATCTTTACATAATAAGGTCTTAATGGGGCTTGAATTGTCTCATGTTTTGAAAAGTTAAGCATCAAATGGTTGACTTTCAGATTTCTCTTATATGTGACAAACAACCCATCTTTGTATAAAGGTGGGTAACTTTTTAAAATGGTAATTAACGGTAATTTAAGTTGACTGCACATGCAGGTTTATCTAAAATTTTGGCTAGAGTCTTAAGTTTACTGATTTTTTTTCCCCTTCTGTGTATCTCGGTTTGCTTCCTGAGTCTGTGAGAATCTACACTTTGACTTCTCCAGTTTCCCAACATTCAGTTTACTACAGGCTGACCAGTGTCCTTCACAGTGTGGTGGTTAAATTTCACTGGCTGCACTGGAAAACACACTGTGGTCGAGTGAATTCGGGAGGAGAAACACCCGTTTAGCGTCATCGTGGACCACAGGCCGGCCCGGCCAGAAGACTTCCTTAATGAATCTCAGGTCACATTCCAGCAGACAAAGACCAACACACAGCCAGACAACCCAGTAAACTCCATGCCTTGTATGTGTGTGTGTCTGTATGTGTGTGTGTCTCATCTGGCTGCTGCCACAAACACTCATTATATCGTTCAGTCTGCAAGCTGTTTTTTACAGCGCTACAGAGAAGACAACAAGGACACACTGTCTGAACAAGTCTGCTTCTCTTCCTTCATCCACAACACCACATTACTGCCATTAAGTGATGGTGGACGTGACAACAGTCCATTCATTACAACTATTAAACAGTAAATAATCTGCAGCTTTCAGGAAGCGTGCTCTTTTTAAATAGCTCTAATTTAAGACTTTAATAATGTTCGTGATTGTTGAAGGAGGTGAAAAATTAGTTATTAATTCCACTGTTCTTTCTTTAAAGTGGTCATGCACTTTCATTATTGATTAGTCTGCCAATAATTTTTTGATTAATTGGTTAATTGTTTGGTCTATTAAACATCCCAAAACAAAAGAAATGAACTTCACAAGTATTTTGAGCACAAGTTGACATATTTAACTTAATAAACTTACAGTGCAAACTAAAAATATTCCATTCATAAACACTTAAAAAAGAGAAAACTTACTTGGAAAAATGAGTAAAATAATTGCTTGATTCCATTTCTTGATTATCAATATTGTTACAGAAGAATATTCTGCTGATGGAATATTTGATTGATTAAAGTGTTTAAGCTCTCCAAAAATGTTAGTTAAGCACAACTCACATAAAAGATACAAAGTTCTTCAAAATCACGTGGAAAACAGTCAAATTAATAACACAAAAATAATCAACAAAAAAGCAGATTTGATGCAATAATTTTGTTGGTTTTTAAAATAAGTTCATCTAATGTATTTTAAGACTCAAGAAAACCCTTAAAATAAAAAAACATTTTGTCAGAAGTGAATGTGAAGTGTAAAATAAACTGTAAAACTCTAAAATGTGCAGACACTAAAGCAAACTCAGCCCTTTCACAGTCCCCTCTAAACACTTTGCAAGTGTATGTGTGTTTCTATGTGCTCACCTCTTGGCATCATGGGGCTGGGCTGGTTGAGGAGAGTAGCCAGTCCGTGGTAAATGGCTCCCTGCTTGGCGACCTCCAGAGTCACAACTGAGCCCGTCCTCGTCATTAGCTCTGCTGCCCTGAACACAGAGAGAGAGAGAGAGACAAAAGAGAGAGAAACAGGAAAGGGAGAACATGAATATTAAATCTGCAACACAACTTCAAGGAATGTGACAAACTTTAACTGTTCTCTGTGGTGTAGGCATTAAATTGATAAAATACACATTAATATTTAAATCTCCTGTTAAGCTGCAAGGAGCTTTTTTGAACTCTGTCTTTTAAGTAATCAGAAGATAATGTCCTCGGTACACTCTGCTCTGTATCCTTTGACAATACTGCACTGGAGCTGTATCACATCCGGTGGTGGAAGAAGTACTCAGATCTTAAGGAAAGTATCAACACCACAGTGAACAAATACTCTGTTACAAGTAAAAGTCCTAGATTCAAATCTTTGCATTGAGTTCCAAAAATAAAAGAACTTATTATGAAGACTGGCCTAGCTCAGAAAAAACATATTTCATGACTGGATTATAATTATTGATGCATGAACGTGTTCATCACTTTCATGTTGCAGCTTGTAAAGATGGAGCTCATTTAACTACTTAACTACTTAACCTGCTGGGTAATTGTAGTGAAACACACTGTATCTACCACTCAAAACAAGCTCATTTTCCAAACACACCTGATGTGACAGAGTAGGGCTGCAACTAACGGATATTTTTCACGCTAACTGAATAACTGCTTTCTATATAAGATGACTAAAAACAGTCAAAAAGCAGTACCTGAGGTGCACCAATAATGAACTTACAATATTAAATCTTTGTGGCAAGAACCCTAGTAAATTCCAGTGCTCCGTAGGGCTGTAATGGTTGGCATGCGAGCCAGTTACACTATGGCAAACGCAAATGAAACAGCAGAGGTGGAAGATATGCCTGGCAGTCCCTGTCAGCTACAGCAGCAGCGGAGAGAATTAGTTATAAGATGGGGACAGCATGTCAGTGTTGCTTTACTGTTGCAGGGGATGTGAATGGAAATGCACTGAATGTGTTAACGCGCGATCAGTGGCATCAACCAGATGTGCCGATCTCCAATTAATGTTTAGGTACTTTGAAAGTTTAAACACAGCCAGGGTGGAACTAATGTTATTGGAAAAAACCTCTTTCTTATGCACTAGTTTTATTTTTTGTTATTCGATGTCATTCATTTTCATTAACCAATTATCCTTTTGGGGGTCGCGGGGAGACTGGAGCCTATCCCAACTGACATTAGGTGAGAGGCGGGGTACACCCTGGACAGGTCACCAAGGCTGCCAATGGGCAAAGTGTTCCCTCAGTTCTCAGCAGATGCACTAACTCTATCTTTGACATTTGCACTACTGTCTATTCAAAATAGATAAAACTAAATATATCCTTATGCATTTGATTTTTCTCTGCTGTATCAAAACACGCACTGAACCATGACTCCTGTATACTGTTACACCCTTTGTCTGCTGGCATCCCAACATGTGGAAAAATAAACTGGAGGACCATTATTATGAGCCAGAGGAGGCAGGGATTATATTTGTCATTGCCAGAGAATCACTTCACTCTAATTTAGGTACAATCCTGCTGTGTCACACACACACACACACACACACACACACACACACACACACACAGAACCCGTGTTATTTTCTGTAACAGCCACATGTGCACAAGGCTTTAACCAAATCCTATAAATAGTTGAAGGGCAGATCACACAAGGTAATGAGCCATGTGTGTTCGATTGGATGGAACTTGGGGAATGCAACATCGACTGCCTGATGCTGAGCAGAGAACAGGCTCTAAAGCCACATTTGGAAATATCACAGGATTTAACATATACCAGATCTAAAGGCTGCAAATCAAACTTTATCTTAACCTGCTGGGAGTAACCTGTAGAGGAGGAGACGACCACAGGATGATACTATGACAACAGAGGTCAGAAATGTACAGTAAAGTAATCTGATTAACTCTCTCTGTCCTGGAAATGTTCTGATAAAACAAATCCCTCCCTCCTGCTTGCTGCACGCTAAAACAATCAAACAAATGATTTGTAAATCCAGTTTGACATGAAGCTGACACACATTGAACATCAAGCCTGTACATGCTGATGGAGAGAGGAATAACTGGATTAATCTGAGCGGGGCGTTAGCCGCTGAGCTCTTCACGGCTGTTTCCAAAACATACACACCCTTTTTTTTCTGCATGTGTCCCAGACATGTTCGGAACATTTAGTATTTTTTTTGGGACAAATGGGATGCAACTGTCTCAATGCAAGAACCTCAAGATGTGTCAACCCTGAGGTCTCCCTCAAGATGTGGTATCTGATGTCACATCAATATAATTTACTTTACAAATGTTTTCAATTCTCAAAATAGAACTCAAGTTTCGTCATCAGCGTGACCATAAATACGTCAATACTGTGCAGTGGGTGGTTGAGCGTTTAAAGAGGAAAATACCATGTGCACCCACTTCTCCTCCCTGGTGTTTCATAAGGATGCCATGAAGGTTTAATTATAATTTACACATGTCAACTGGGATTTACCCATTTCTAACTGTGCAAATGGAAATCAGCATCAGAAGCCGTGTAGGTGGCATTTCATGAGATGATTTCTGAGCACTGAAGCTGACAAACAAAACCTTCAAACTATCAGCACTAGTCAGATGTCGGTCTTTACCTCTCTTGTGATAGGCCCACCAGACTACGCCCGTCCACGCTCAACAACTGGTCACCTGCAGCCAGACGGCCGTCCTGTATAAACACAAACACACAGATACCACAGAATGAGTCACTGTGTGTGTTTTTCCACATTCTTCTCTGTTATGGCTCCAGTCTCTGTGTGTGCACTCACCACGTCAGCTGCTCCTCCTTTGACAACAGACTTGATGTAGATGCCCAGCTTCTCCTGACCAGCACCCTAGAGAGAGAAAGGGACAGAAGGAAAAAGATTCATTAAACAAGGAACCAACGAGAAAACACACATATCACACTATACATATTAATAAAACATAAAAGAAACATATAAAAACTCTAGCTTATTCCACAAAAAGGCGACTGAACAGGTCTGAGCCCAGTGTGAGTGTGTGTTAGTTTGCTGTCTAAAAATGTGGTGACATGAACTTTAAACATGAAATTTAAAATCTGATCTTTGGGTTTCACCCAAATCCATCTGAACAAGTTAGTCTGAGATCTGTTTGAGGCCACGTGCAAATTTGAGAGAAATTAAAGTGAGTAAATCATAAAAAAGACCACAAGCGGCTTTCTTGTATTGTTAGCAAGACAACATAAGTAAGACAAAAACCAAAACAGCCCACACACTCAGTGTAGTGGCGTCTTTGTGACCTACACACTGGTTTTGCTCATGCTCACTTCATCTGCCCGTACTGAAATGTTATACTGTGATGGATACAAACATTGTTTCCTTGCATCATGGGAAATACCTGTACTTTGATAAGGAAAGCATGACGTGTGCGTACGCACAGAGTAGAACAACAGTGAAATGTATGTTAAAGGTGCAGTCAAATTCAATTAATATATCCTCATTATCTGCAAGCTGTCCGTTCGGAGTGCAGGCTGAAGGAAAATACGATCACAGACCTGCTCCTTAAAAGGGAAACAAAGCAGCTGGGACAGAGCTACACAACGCTATGCTGGCTACTCCTCACCCACAAGGAACAGAGCTACTCCATGACAGCACTGAACCATAAATAACATCAGAGCTTCTGGAGGAGCAATGACATCAGGGGTGTATTTGTTTGGGTATTGAGTTCAAATATCAACAATCTTTCTCCAGAATCTCTGACTCCATCTTTAAATTTGTAAGCAGACTTTCAAGCCTTCAAATCGGGACCCAAACCAAGGAAGATGACGTGAGACCAGCCACGGTTTCTCCATAAGGCCAGAGATGCAGATCAGTCAAATCTCTTGACCAACTGCTTAAATCAGGTTGAAGAAAAGAATACTCCAGACATACTAAGAAACAACAGACAGTTATGAGATACTAAGTGTGGAAAAATACTCTTATAGTCATGAGACACTAGGAATAAAATCCTTTAAGGGAAACACCACCTAAACTAAGAATTCCAGTATGTTATTTCCATGGCCCAGGAAAGTTAAGTCAATATTTGTGAACATGAGCTACTCTCTCTCAAAGCCTGAATGCGGAGAAGTGAGTCTCAAACTTGTGATGTCATTGGGTATTAAGTCTGGAGCTGCTCCGTAGACAATGAATGGGAGACTGATTTTGTGAACCCACCTTATGTTTTCTTCATTTATACCAAGAGAAGCTTTATTCTACTGTTGTGTTCTCAGAAAATGTGTCCATATAATCAGGTGCTCTCAGTGTCATCTAGAACAGTGGTTCTCAAATTATCGCCTCAGGTATAGGTTGCATTTTCCGACACTTGATCCATCAATTTTGATGATATTGGGGCCAATATTCGATCCAGATATCAGATCAGTGCATCCCTACTCGCGAATGTGTCAACTTTGCAAAAAACACACTTTATATTGAGTGAATTTCTGGCACAGAGCTTTTAATTTGAAGTGCCGTTTCCTGCTGTACAGTGAGTGACTAATGGACAGCTACTTGACAGAGACAGTAAACAAGCTCAACGACATGGTCAAACACAAGCTTGACACTGAGTATATTAAACTGTGTGGACCTTAAACCAATGACTTAAGAGAAATCTGGACCCCACGGCTGGTCCAAATGGGAACAATTGATCTAGAACATCTTTTGCCATTCATTGTCTGTAGAGCAGCTCCAGACTTCATACCCTATAACATCACAAATTTGAGTTTTAGCACTCTAGCTTTTGGATTTGGAAGAGAGTTGTTCATGACTACTACTATTTTTGGACTGGAATAACTGAATAACATGATTTTTGAAAACGGGTGTAGTTCCTGTTTTAGAAAAAGAATACAAAAACTTGAGTGGCAGAAATGGGCTTCCACACAACTTGTTTGGATCAAACTACAATATATTAATCCACGCCCAAACCATACGATGCGGTGCAGTAGGAACAAAAAATTTGCATCATGTAGTGTGCCAACGTGGAAGACAGTCATTTCATTTATAGGGACATCCCAAGGCTTTCTATCCAACTCTTTCTAATTTGAAAATGTTTACAACATGCTCCATAATGTCTGGACCACACGGATACAGAGCTCAGAAATATCTGATCCCACAGTCTGTCTCTCCAGCAAGGCACAAATTTAAAACACCATTTCTGACACAAAGTGACTATCTTAGGACATAAATGGTTGATACAGAAACACCAGTAACACTCAGCCGCACCGACTGAATAATGTGGACCAGAACACCACCAGGAATTTAAAGACACACATACACATTTTATACACAGCTATTCAAGACTGTTGACACTGAACAGACCAGGGTCTGATTGGAAAAACTATTGCTTCCTGAGCACTGAGTCTCTTTTATCTGAGGTAACAAGTTCAGCAACATGTCAAATTGAAACATTTCAACACTTTTATAGAGCTCCAGCAGCAGCCCAACAGTCACAACTGCTTTCATCTTCTTTTTCCCCTCTTATATTCCAGTTTTCTTTGCTGTGTTATACTAATATTTGCTGTTGGAACAATCAAATCTCCCCTCAGGAGTCTGTTTATTTTATGTCATAATATTTTCTTTCAACAAAAGCTTTTCTTTAGCAAGAAGCAACAGAGCAACAAAGAACAGAGACACAGATAAAAAGGGGAGCAGCAGCAGCACACATAAGCCCGAGCGTCTGTAAGTGTGTGTGGTTTTCTTGTGAAGTGGGGAGGTGGTTTACAGTGCAGAAAACTTCTGGCACGTTATCAGACGTATCACACGCTTTCTTTGCCATCTTGACATGTTTATCCTCAGAGTTTGTGCAATGGCAGAAACAGAAACCAGAAAAATATTTCAGAAGTCTGTTTTCATAAAGAGGCTCCGCTGTGCTAAACATGAAACTGAAATGTTTTTACTTCCAACACTTCAAGAGTCTAAACATGATTTGGTTTATCTTAAGTTAAGATTCATTTATAAATTCTCTTTCTTTGATGTGCAGATGGCAACAAAGAGCAAAGAAAAAGTAACAACAGAAAGACATCTCTTCATTACTTTGAGACTTACTTCTACTTTTGAAGCAAGGTTTTAGGTGGTATAAAGTCTAATCAGAAAACACCACAGAATCAGGTTTAGATGGCACACACCCACACACTCTACCTAGACATTAAGAATCACAGCATGCCTATAAACGTACTCATAAAACTGTGGAGTGGATTAAAAAGACTCCTAATTGTTGCCATTCGTCAGACCTGGCAACGTGGCACTGTGTGTGTGTGTGTGTGTGTGTGTGTGAAGCCACATCTTGTAAAGCAGAGGCAGAGGTTACACTCAGGTTAATAGCTCTTACTGTTTGCAGGTCACTTGTAATAACTGTTTCATCAGCTGTAGTGCAGAAGATGAGACGCTGGTACAAACTATAGGGTTAATGTAGTACTCACTAAATTGAATTAAAGACTTTAAAGACCTTTTGAAATAAAGAATGAAATTTATTACATTTTCCCCACTGTAATACTTGTAAAACAATGACAGAAAACAAGTAGGGACAATAAGGCCTACACTTATTTATTAAGTACATGAATTTATTACCAACTATATCACATTTTTGTCTGTACTTCCAGCTGTATATAACAATAATTTTTAGTGATATAACTAGTAAGTAATGAGATCTGCACAGGATTAACTAATTAAAAAATAATTCATCAATATAAGTTAATGTTTTTGCTCAACAGGACACCTGCCTATTGTAATCTGATGAGCTTTCCAGCGACTGTGGCTGGCATTAATAAAGGTAATATTACTACTTAATTAATTATAATTCATGGCGGCCTGGCTTTTGGACCACCTGGAGAATTTCCATCACTGATGCAGCTTCAAAAAGGCCCACTACACACTTGGCACATGGAAGAAGTTTCAGTCGGTTGCAATCTGCAACCTCACCACTAGATGTCACTAAATTCTACACACAATAGACCTTTAAAAATATAGATATTTTGAATGGTAAAAAAAAAGGGTTTAAAATAAGTTTTTGTCTTGAAATTGAAATAGCAGTTGATAAAATAACCTCATGTCCATTGAGTTGCTGTTCTAAACTGTTACATCAAAGCAGATGATAAATAAAGAATAAAAATTTCAACATGAACACTCGTGATATGATCAAAGGCTCCCACACAGCTGCTAAATAGACCTGTGGGTGAGAGTTACTCAAGATAAAAATCTGATTTAAGAGAAAATTGGCTGTTAAAAATACCAGTTCAACCATTTCTTGTTTAGAGATACTTTTATTACTCTGTCTATGATTTGGCTAATTTGGGTTTTCTAAATACTTTTCAGTTATTATGTACACAACAGAGTTTTGGCTCTTTGCATGAGAACTCTGTTTGCTTTCCTGCAGCAGGAAACAACTTTTGAATTTGCGGGGACATAAAAATCTGGGTTCAAAATGATCAGTTTGTTCTAAAATAACAATGAGCTTTGTTTTGCCTTCATCTAAATAAAACAAATACATTCCTGAGCTTTCACATTGCGGCACATATTTCTTCCAATTGTGTTTTGACTGTGGTGAAAGCTAGAGTTTAGAAGGGGTAATTTTTTAAATTACTTGCATTTTTATTGGTATTGCTTCAATGTTATTCAGCTGATCAAAATAGTTTTCCATCATGTTATTCTCCGAATCCATTTTCCATTTATTAACGATGTGAACTGAGTGAACAGAGATACATTCTGCATTTGTTACATTCCCCATCATCGACAGAACTGTGTCCCAGTTTCACCAGTATAAAAGCAGCAGAGACAGGCTTCAAACTATTTGACCCAAAATGCTTCAGCTTTCTGTGTTTTTGTGTGCGTGTACATGTAATAATGAGGCTGGATTCATGCCGGCACGAATTTCTTGCGTGTGACATTAAGATGAGAGACAAACAGTGAATCATTCTGACTGTTTTATGTCTGTTGTACATTACAGAAGACATTAAAGAGCCTCTTGTTTCAGATGGAGCCGCAGCTTCATGCACTTATCCAGAATGGGGGATTGGGGCGCCAAATCAGGCTCCAGAGACACTTGTGGGAATTCCCTAAAACCCCTGAGGAGGTTCAGAGGGGCGTTTTAGCAAGTTAAAGGGGTCCCAGAGAGGGTTCAGAGGGGCCACCGCTTCTAGCAGTAATTATCCTGTGCATGGGCTTGACACATAAGTTAAAAAATTGGTACTACAAATGTACTTTGGAGCACGTCTGCTGCATCAGTTTGATTTTACTTGAGTTTGTAAAGCTCATCTAACACAGTGGAAGTTAAACAAACAGAGAAAGTAGCAAAGTTACAGTAGACCAAAACTTTATAAAAGGTTTTTAATATAACCTGAGATAAAATTTTCAAACAGACCAATTTAAAACTGTTGTCTTGACTATATGAAAGGATTCTATGTCCGTATGAGGCAGGTACCTTTAGGTATTTTTGTAAAAAAAATAATCTGGTTTTGTGTTGGTTTTTGCAATTAGAGATACTGTTGAAGCATGAATGAGGTACATGTCCTCCTCACTGCTTCAGCAACTTTTGGCATAATGAAGCTACACAGCTCTTTACTGCTTCCAGGTGTGATGCCACAATGCTCATCTTTTGGACACCGAACACATTATCTGAACTATGAACTTGTACACACCCTCTAGTCAATATTTTTGTACATTTCTGCATAAATCTAATTTTAAAAGGGATATATATAGTACATATTTATAGTGGCTTGTATTCCTGGGTAAAATAAATTCCTTATATATGAAAACCTACTTGGCAATTAATTTTATTCTGATCTAGTTCCAGACATTATCTGTAGACATGGTATGTCAAGAGAGGGGATGCTATTAGCAACACTACTAGCCAATCATTGTTGTGGTCAGGGGCATTGATATTGTTATGTTAAAGCTCAAATGGCCAGTTTATTTTGTGAATGTCACAAAAGTGGGGGAAAAAATCTGATGTAAGTGTAGTTTGTTTTCTACATTTCTTTTTCTCTGTCACCCTGATTAGCAGCTAAAGGGCTCAAATACACAAAATGTATCGTAACTGTGACAGCAAAATGTATATCTCTACATGTGTTGTTAAATATACAGACTTTCTGCAATGCCAAGTCAGAGAAGAAATGTAAAGGCAAACTGCAAAGACATGTTGAAACATGTGCACATGTAGACACACAGCAGGTTTTCTGCGTTAATGAAGCTAGCTGGATGTTGGGGTGCCGGTCAGAGTGAAACCAGATGTGTTGCTAGTCGACTGATCATCAACTGATTGATATAAAAACACACCTTTCTTTGCAAATCAATCTCACTCAGACATCACATTACAAAGCATCTACTGAAAGAGACAAAATGTTTCCTGTGAGTATGCGTGGCTCTGTTTATGGATGTACTTTATAAGAATAGCTGGAATACCTTAGGGAGAGCTTTACTGTGGTTTAATGGACAGTGCTGGTTCCTTTAAAGTGCCCTGACAACAAATCAAAGCTGCCAAGTCTGTATTAGGGGAAGGAATGAACTGAAGGAGTCAGCTTTTTTTAAACAAGCCCCACACCGAATTTGAAATGGAAACTCCATAACTTTTAATAACAAATTCAGAACAACCTCTCCCATGTCAGGATATGACATACTGTCTGATCAAATCTTGCTCACATCCTGAAGTGGTTGCACTTAAATTATACTTGGATATAAGTTTGAAGCGGACAGCAATGTCACATTCTATCAATTTCCTGAGGTAAGCCTGGCTGGCTGCACACTCGAAATCCCCCTCTGAGAACAAGACAGTGAAGGAACTAGTGGCTGCATGAAGTGTTTTCAACAAAGCTCACAACCACAGCTACAGAAAAAGCCAAGTGATACAAAAAGAAAGCTCTCTTTTGCCACAGTAGAAAAAAATTTATTGTGAAAAACAAGCATCTGGCCTGTGTGTGAACCACTTATTATGGATGTTTTGAAAGGTGCTACATAAATAAAGTTATTATCATTGCTGTTATCAATTAGCCTGGAAATCCAGACTCAAATCTAGAAAGATTTTGAGTCTGGCCCTCACCGATACACCCTTCCTACCCAAGGGGCGGCACCAACTGAGCACGCAATTGGATAGTCCAATAGCCAATCAGAGCAAAAAACAAGGTGACGTATTCATTGCACTAAGCCCCATTTGTTTGCCCAACAGTGGGGCTAACTGATATATTATGCTTTTGCTGTATCCCGTCGGCAAAACGGCAAAAAACATCCTTCCTGGAAGGCTTCTCGGGCAGTCTTCTGTTCCTCTCTCAAGGAAAAAGATAGGTGTAGCTGGCTTAGCGTTTCTTCCAAAGCTAAATTGAATGGACGCGGTCCTTCAGCAGCTGTCATCTTGGCTGTTTGCTTTTCGACTCCTACGGTGCAACGCTGTCTTCATCATGTTACACCCGCCCAGAGCCCGCCTCTGTCAGATAGACTGATCTGATTGGTCCGATTTGCGATTCAACGGGCTCTGCTCGTCGGGGCCAGATTCCTGTGCAGTGCAAATTTCAATTTGCTGGGGACGGGGCATCTGGATTTCCAGGTTAGTTATCAATGATATTATTCCTTTTTTGTGGATGTTTTTCAGCTCAGGAACATTCCAACTAATTGAAAATCAATCCGGTGTCCCTGATATGACCTTTTAATGCCAATTAAAGTAAGAAAATAATGGTCCTTAAAATAGAATATGATTTCAGATGTATGCTAATGTCTCATTTAAGAGAAAATAAATGTCAGACAAATGTATTTGTGCGACCACCTGCACATATGTGACGTTGCTTTCTGTGATGTGTAGGGCTGCAAATAATGATATATCATTGTTGATTAATCTGTCCCTTATTCTCTTGACTAATCGATCAGTGTAATGGTGAATCACATTTCCTTGAGCCCAATGGACATCTTCAAAAGTCTTGTTTTGTCCAATCAACAGTCCGAAACCCAAAGATATTCAGGTTGCAATGATATAAAACAGAAAAATTGAAAACCCCAGCAGGATCAAGACAATTTTTGCTCTATTAATAAAGCAAATGATTAACCAATAGCATCAAATTACTGCCAACGGGTTCCCTGTTGGCTAACTACCTGTTCCAGCTATCATAAACTATCACCAACTATCTGAATGAGTTCTGATCAAGTGAGAAACACTGCAGTCTCTCTCCAAAGTCTCCAAGACGCAGCCCATGTAAATACATGAACCTGAATTCTAAAAATGTAAATTATACATCTGGTCTTTGAGTGTTTGTCTGGACAGCGGAGTCAGAGTGACATGACAGTTTTCTCCTGAGCCCTTCTGTGGCTGACACACGCTGAGAAACTGACCTCTACAGCCGATCCACACGGTTGAGAAACTACTGCTGCAGCAGGCTGCCCACACACACCAAGATTACAACGTTAATACATGTCAACCTGCTCTCTGGAGCCTTTCTGAGGTTATTAAACACTTATCCAAAAAGGCGCCATTTAAACCAGAGGTGTTCAAAGGCCCTGCTTACCTACACAGGTATTTTCTGTCATTTTAGGGGATTTAATATCTTCTCAGGACTCTTTGGGCATGTTCAGTCTGTTGTTGACTGACATCTCCTTGATTCTTCTATTTTAATTGTTGCATCTGTACGGACAGATCCTTTGAGATTCTTTAGTAAATGCAATTTCATGACTTGAGCAAATTTGCAGTTTATAACTGCACCCAACTTTAACCTGAGAAGACGTCTGATCTGCCAAAATAACTGGCAACACCTGTGGGGGTGGGCAGAGGCTTTGATGCCGTCTTTTTCTGACAGCGCCAAAACTAAAGCTGAGATGAAGATACATGGCTCACTTGAAAAAAAAAGTTGACAATGAAAGGCGTGGGATATATGGGAGATATTAAATATAATCGGTAAAAGTGCAACTGTAGTTATATATTGACCAGTTCGACTTATTAATTTGTTAATTTAGTGTAATTTAAGCCATTTTCTCTGCCACAGTCACATGACATTGCTGCTTTGTAAAGTGCACTTTTTGGTTGCTTTATGTAGACCAGTTCTAAAACTGGTCTACATAAAAACAGTTCACACAAACAGTTAAAGACAGTCCTGCTTGCAAATGTGTGCATGCTGCAGTCCACACTCCATGCCACTGAGTATGCATGGAAATAGAAAGAGGTACCCATAATCTAGGGAAAAACAGACTTCCCACAGGTCAAAAATAAATCTGAGGAGGCTTCCTCCTCCTGTCAAGACACTTCCATCACAACAATCCTACAAATCTTTGAATCAAACTTGTAGAGAACCATAGCAGTTTAGAAACAGGAGGTAATAGGTTAAAATAAAGATAAATCCAATGTTATGCCAATGCCTTTTCAGTTTCACCACTAGCAGCTGTTTGGGATGACGTTCACACAGTGGAGTTTCCTTTAGAAAACACCTGCACTGCCATCTTGTTCACATTTACAATAAGCAGAAGTTGATGTATTATACTGTACATGTGCTGTTTGCTGGAACATATCTGGGTATTCAAAAAACTGTCATCAAACTGTCATCAACCTAAGCTATTGTTACAATGGGTCAAAACACAGTCGGGCAGATGGGCTGCACAGTATATCCTTTTTCCCTTATTGCAATGTCAACTTGCGTAATAAAAACTGCAAAATTGCAATTTGAACATAGTAACATTGCATTAAATTGCATTCTGTAGGTACTGTTCTATCTAAAATGTGCCATGCTGCTTACTCTCTCACCAATCAGTCAGTTATGTCAGGTCCAACAATGAGGAATGGTTGATGGCCCGGGGACAGGAAACACAGTCAGTTGCCTCATCATGCCAGTGCTTGAGAAAGTGAATGAGCAAGTAATGTTATAACTTCTGCTCTACTCTCAAAGACTTCGCTTTGCTCTGCCCGTGTCTGTTTACGCTAAAATGGAGTGCAGTGCGTAAAAAAAGACACTTACCCCTTTTCACCCAAATTAGCGGCATCCACAGGTTTTTTAAACAAGGGAAAACCCGCTAAAAATAGGTGATAGATTGCCAGAACAGAACCAGTAGACAAGCATGTCTGTGTGTGTGAGAGTTTTTTTTGGGGAGTCACCTACGACATCACAGACAAGCCAGAGAACAGGTCAGTAAACAGTAGCAGCATGGAGCACTGTGGAAACTTTACGGTGGTTACGTCCTTTTTATATAGCTCTTACTTATTCCTTTTCTTGGACGGACAGTATTTTGTGGTGGTCCATTAATGCATCTCACCAGTAAACGAGCTAAAATTAGCGTATTTACTTGAGTGTTGTGTTTCCATCAATGCCAATCAGAGCTGCGGTCCATTAATACCTGTGAGCACTGCAGAGTTATTCGACTCCAATGTGAATGCTGATTGTAACCTTGGCCATTACATTAAAAAGCCAGATGTTAGCACGTGATGGTGGGGTTTTTGTGCAGTGGGAAAGGGGCTGATTTCGGCAGTCAATATAAACGACATACAACATAAAACGCAGGAGAACATTCATTGCGTCTTGGATAAAAACACATGAATGAATTGAAAACGATGGGTCATGCTGTGAAAGTAGCGTAGCTCCTTTGGGTTTTAGCTCAGCATGTAGCGTGTGGTTGAGAGGGAGTGACGGTGGATGTGCTCAAAGCTGACAGCTGTTGGCAACTGGAGCAAAGAAATAAGCAGTAGAGTTGTCCAGTGGTAGTACAACTCAAGTAATAAATCAGAAAGGCCGATACTACAGATTGGTGTATATGTCGGCCAGCAACAAGAAGAGGTCAATTCTTTGGAAGAAGTGGAAGCAAAACTAAGGGATCCTTATCAAGATCACTTTGGTTAATTTATCTTTTACCTCCCAATCATTGATATTAGAATCACCTTTGTGTGGGGGAAACACTGGGAACAGTTGAGGGAACTTCATGATTAAAACGCTGTTTCATCATGTCCTCTGATAACCTCGGAAGCCATTCAGATTGACAACCAAAGATCGGCTCGAAAATAGAGGCAAACAACAACATGGAAGTTGCTGTGTAAAGATAGGAAATGCCTCAGCTAGTGAGCGACGTGCAGGACTTCTTCCCTGCAAGTATGTCCCAGTTTTTCCATACAATCCTGCCAAATTGTGATTCTTCCACTAGATAAAAGGTGGCGTTTAAAATGAACGCCAAGACATACAAACATTCTCTTTCACACACCTTGTAAACACCTCCTGGCTGCAGCTTTACAGGAAAGAGAGTGCATGTGTGTGTGCGGTACATCCTCCCATTGTTTCAGTCCTCACAGGGGGTAACCCTCTCATATTATTGTTCCACTGCTAGTGCCATTCAATAAGCTAACAAACAAACACACACACAACTAATACTTCAAACACATTATGCAAACAGAAAGAGCAGTTTTCCTAAGTTATTCGTGTCACGGTACTTCAGATCCAGAGTCCCATTTTGGTCACAATCACACAGTGTGTCTCTAATTACAAACAGTACAACTACTCCAGGCCTTTACACATTACAGGGTGCTCTGGTCCATTGCCTATTGTCATATACTGTATACATCTTACACATCCAAGTGCTGCTCTATCAGATGAGATGGCCATTAACCAAAGCAGAAGTACATGACAAGATTTATAAATGAGTGTGGTATGACGTTCTCTCTTGTATGAAACATTGTCGTGCCTCTGAGAAACCTCTGGCTGTTTTATCTGTACAGAAGGAATGTTCTGTTCTTTGCTGCAATAGATACATGAGTAAACACACTGACACAAGAGCGGGAGAGGGAGGGCAGGAGTTTCGTCAACTCCCAACTTTCCTCCGGACAGCTGGGAGCTGACGAATACAATACCATGAAACACACACTCACACAGACACACACAGGTTTGACTGATGTTGCTATTTTTAAGGATACAAATCTGTTTTAATTCACAGCAAACTCCTCCACTTTGCTCCACAGAGAGAGACAAAGGGCTTAACAACATGAACATAGCACTTCAAGTGTCTGTCATGTTTAATATGAAGTTAAAAGTCAATCACTGCAACAACTGCTGGACAAACTGGTTTTACTACTGTGGATAAACGCTGCTATTTTTAAACTGTAGTACTCTGCAAACAGTCATTTCATTGAGTTTTTGTTCATTAATTATGAGAACAGTCGTCAGATGTTGCCAAAAATGTTGATTGCAATCAAAACGAAAAAGCCTCTCATCAAGTACATTTATTCTAAGCACAAAATAAGGAGATTACTAACAATAAAATACTATTTATGCATATTTCTGCAGTAATCAAGGGCTTAAAACAAACAACTGACAACCAACAACGAGATGAAGTTGGATTTTTATAAAGACTACAGCAATAACACATAATTAAACAGCTTAACCTCACTGAGCACAAAGCCCAAAATGCATGTGCATTTTTAACCATCTGTGTCTCCTTTGTGTACCTTAGTTTAACCATTAGCAGAATGCTCCTGAGAGCAAACAGTGATAAGTGACAAACCAGAGGGCCATCACACTGAACGGTACACACATGATAAACTATGCACCCTCGACCTCTGCGTTTGAATAACATCAGTGTGTTAGGAGTGACAGCAACAAAGAGAATCACAATATGAAGAGGACACAAAAGAACTTGGGCTTTAAAATAATGAGCAAACAGAACAAACACTTTCTTTATCTGGCTTGTATGTGCAAAAGCATCCACACGCTCATTTCAAATAGTCTTTAACTCATTCAAAAATAACACCAAAGACCGCACGTGATGGAGAAACTTTGAGAAGTGACTAGAAATGTAAGTTAATAAGACTTTCTTTCAACTTCACAGGTGTTGTTGCACACACACACAACCATTAAAGCACTGTTACCTGGTCTCTCCTGCCCACCACAGAAAACCACATGTTGCAGCCACTCGTCAGCGTTGTCCAGACCAGTTTACGCCGGGACGTCCAGACTGGGACACGCACACAAATGCACACACACCCCCCCTTTTATGCCGGAGAGCGTTTGAACCTGCTAACGTGCACCAACAAGTCCAGAACCTCCCAATTACACTGGCTGGGACTAATCCATTCAGCTGAACGTCTATGTTTAAAATCACTATTTACTGCTGGAAATGCGGGATAAAAAAGTTATGTAGATTCCTACGTGTGTGGCATAAAGTAGTGGAAGTTTACTGTAGGTCATTTTAAAAAGTTTAGTGAAAAAAAGGCCTATAAAAATAAGTACTGTGTATTTGAAAAGCTGTATAGATCCCAGTACATGTGGTTAAAAAAGATGCAGTAAATTCCTGAAATGTTCCCAAGTGCAGAAAAATTCCTCCACGAGTTCCTAATTGACGCGTGTTTGTTAAGAAACAGAGAATCCAGGCAGCAATCCAGAGGTGAAGTGTCAGCTAGGACGCCGGCTGGTCAGAGTGAGGTGGAGCGCTGCTGCAGCTCCGCCAGGCAAACGCACACACACACACTCTCCCAGTTATATAACAGGACAGAGCTCAGCCCAGTTTACCGAGAATTCAAGCAGCTGTTTGACAAAATTCTCTCTACCTGCCTTTCCCATCCCACACACACACGCACACACACTTCTTTGCTTGCTCTCCTCCTCATACGTCCACACAGCTTTGAAAACAAACAGCAAGGAGGTTTCCTCAGTACATCCTTCCTTCCCACTCACACACACATGCACACAGCCGCACAGGAAAGCTCTCGCCTTCAGCAGGAAACTCACTCTACTCTGAAGAAAGAGAGAAAGAGTCCGTATGTATCGCACAGAGAACAAATACTGTCGGTTTGCCTCACACACCTTTATCATTAAAAAAGTATCAGCAAAGCACAAAAACAGGATGCAACACAACAAGATCTCGCCTACGATGGCTGATAACAAAACATAGTGACAAAACCTTACACCCAAGTCTTTCTATTGGTTGATGAAAGAGAAGAAGTAAACAGAAAAGACATTAACATCACAGACCTCTAACATGTTAGGGAGGGACACCCACCATCAGTTCACCCCAAAATCAAAAATCCATACTCTTCCTCTTACCTGTAGGGATGATTATCAATAGACTGTTTTAGTGTGAGTTGCTGAGTGTTGGAGATATCGACTGTAGAGATGTCTGTCTTCTCTTGAATATAATGGCACTCAGCTTGTAGTGCTCGAAGCGCCAAAAAAATACATCTGAAAAACTCAACAGCAATGTCTTGTTCCATAAATCATGACCTGGTTACTCAAGATAATCCACAGACCTTGTTGTGGGCAGTTTCATGTTGGAACTATTTTCTTTCTACCAAACTACACCCACCAAATGTATCACCGTGCAGAGAGAAGCAGGCATCTACTCATGAATGAGAGGCTCGTGCTCATGACAGCACAAGATGTTAATGGTGTCCTACTTAGCTGAGCTGTAACGTTAGAGATGCAGTAGATGCATGTTTCCTTCAGCACAGTGATAAATTTGGCAGCTAGTTCCTAACTGAAACTGCTCACAACAAGGTCTGTGGATTATCTTGAGTAACTGGGTCATGATTTCTGGAAAGAGACATTGTTGTTGAGTTTTTCAGATATAAGTCGAGTGCCATCTATCTTATATTGGAGAGGGGCCAACATCTCTACATCCGATATCTCCAACTCTCTGCAATACACACATAAAACAATCTTCACTGACTAAAAACACTACAGGTAAGAGGAAAAATATGTGTTTTTGAATTTAGAGTGAACTGTCCCTTTAAAACAAAATTACATAACCTGTCTGTCCTGTAAATGCAGGGTTTCCCGTACAGGAAATGTTTTAGTCAAAGTGGAAATCCAACTGTGCTGGATTTTTCTTCGCTGTTTTAAATTTTAATCCAAGCAATAAGGGTGGTGGTGGTGGTGCCTCAAAGGTGTATAACTTTTATTTGTTCTGGGTTTGTTTCCTGCCGTGTACCTTTGTGAATCCACACAGGGAAAAAGAAAGTAAAACTCAAATGAAACAAACCAAATACCCAATAGTCTGCAACTGAAAGTGGAGCTTCTATGAATGCTGTCCTGTCCTGTCATGATGCTGTCAAACTGTTAAATGCTCAGAAAGAGACAGCTGATGATACAGGATGTTATGTAAAATTGGTGGTAGATGATGGAGATGTTTGTTTAATCACTGATGATTAGGTGGGATGATGAAAGCTGGATTTATCCTGGTTGTGCTCTCTCATTTGGTGGACACTGTTTCATGGACGTTTGAGTGGTGGGCATTTGTTTTACATGTTTTCATTATATTCCTAACATTTCTAAGTCTGTGTCTATTCTCTGCTATACCTTGATATAACTTGATAAAAACCTAAAACAGCTTTACATATGAGCTTTATGTTAGCCCTAACTTTGCAGTGACGTTTTAAACTTTTAGCTTGTTAGCTAATTCGGTATCGTAAGTTATACTGATTTGGTTTTTAACATCTGGACAACGGTATTTTTTGTAGAAACTTCAGGGTCTAGATTTCTTAATATCCTGTTCATTACATTTTTAAAGGCTTAGGACATGAACAGCATGTCACCACTTTGTATTTTTCATATCAAGTCACTATTTAAACTATTGTTTAATAATAATAAAAAAAGGTAGACTGTGAAAAATGAAGCTGACATAATCAAGTTTACCAGTTTGCTGCCTACAGAAGGCAATCTGTGTCCAGCAATATTGATTTCACCCAGCAGATGCCACCACTGAGCACATCTGTCATTTTTTTGGACAATAATAATGATTTTGTTTGCTTGAGGTCTGAGGTTTGAGATTTCTCATCGACAAGCTGTTACTCTTCTTTTAAACTGCACATTCTTGAGTGTCAGACACTCAACGCTTGGCAGAGTGAAACCTCTTGAAGATGCACTCATCTTAATGTAATCACATTTATCTCCTGTCCATCTTTATTCCTCTAGGCCACTCACTTAATCAAATCCAATATGGCATAAAAAAGTTTTCAAAGCAAAAACAGTGAGGTATGTTCGCCAAGTTTGCAGCTAACATGGAGACAACACACATTTTTCCTGACACTGCAGATGCCCTTCTGGTGCATCTTTGCACTTTCCTTTAATACTGAAACACAGCAGTGAGATGAAGAATTTCCCCAGGTTTTGCCATCCATCAGAGGTGTGTGAGCAAATAAACAACATGGACAGACAGTGATGAATAGCCCCACTCTCCACACACCCACTGCCCCTCCAACAGCAAACTAAATGGACCATGTTTTCATCCAGCAGTCATCCAGAGGTTTCTTTGCAATGTCACTGTTTAGTCTCTGGGCTGCTGTCAGACTCAACAATGAAAGCAGCCTATTTAAAGTAGCAGCCTTTTCTGTCAGCACTGTGTCGCTCAGCTTTACACACACACGCAGGCACGCACACACACTGACACAAATCCAACACACTCTGTCTCGACAGCCAAGATAAAAACATCCAAGTTATTTTTGGATTTCCTGTCAAATTCATGCCAATCCTTTACACTTTTACTTTCGAAAATGTTTGAAAAACATAAGACTTCTCCCTTGAAAGAGAAGTTTTCTTATTAAAAAAAAGTTTCCTGAATAGCTCAGACAAATCTCAGATCTGCTGTAGTTTGGATTTAACTCTACACACACACACACACACACACACACACACACACACACACTTCCAGGTGGTATTTCCTACCTTGGCAGCCACGATGCTGAGGCCCATGCCGTTGTGCTTCTTCAGGGTTACCGTGACAACCTCCGGGTCTTTCCTCATTGGCTGAAACGAGAGATGGACAGGAAGGACAAACTGTGAGTGAGGATGAAACCTCTTAGACGTGTCTTTAAACAGCCTTGGGGGGAATTCAACGAGTGTCCTCTGGTGTTGTGTTCCCTCCGTCTGAGACCAGACTGTGGAGTAAAAGGAGGGAGGGATGAGAAAAGGGAGGGAAGGAATGAAGGAGGGATAAAAAGGGGAAAGGGGAAGACCACAGAGGAACCTGTGGTCACTGGAAGCAAGTCAAGAATGAAAACCACATAATGGCTACCCCCCCCCCCCCCCCCACACACACACACACACATACACACACATACACACTCACATATATACACAGATGGGCTCATTTGAGCAGGGCTGGGTGACTGGGTGGGGAGAAAGACAGAAACAAAGAAAGAGAGAGAGACAGAGAGCGATGGAGGTTTCCCACATCATGAAAAAATATTCTGACAAAGGATACTCCAAAATAAATATGCTCATGTCAGACTTGCACAAAAGTATGTCCACATCGCAGCTTGTATTTTTATGTCTGGACAGCACTGTTGTGTAAATGCAGAATTGATTGCAATGAGTTGATGTTTTTTTTTTGTGATCTGCAGGAACACCCAGAAACAAACAAAACAACAACTGCACAACAATTACTGCTACAACAACAATAAATCTACACTACAAGACAAAACAGACTACACTTAAAACAAGACCGCACCGGTAGAACAGTGACAGCTACATTACAGTTGACATCTTGGCTACAACGCTGACAACCAGAATACAAGCCATGTCAATAGCATAAAAGTAACAATGCACAAAATGCTTGACCGGGGTCTTCTTGTTTGTATAAATCAAAGGCCGTATTCACAATCATTCTGAGAACACTCTCAGAGAGCTCCTAACTTAGCTTAAAGCTTAGCTTTTAGTAAGGAGTCCTAGCTTAGGAGTGATTTAGGAAAGTTCTCAGAGCAACTCTGAGCAAGGAAGAGACACAAACTTTTATCTAAGTGAGGAGGTGTGGTTGATTTAAAAATGTGGACCTTTCCTTTAAGCTTCAGGTAAAGCTTTCTACAGGCTGACTTATGTAAGACCTTTATTATAAAGCAGGTACAGCTTTAGGCCTTCAGCAGCGACTTCAGCGACAGAATAAAAGCAGGTCTATATACAAATTTGGGACATTTTTAAACCTTTTCTGTCAGCAGGTCAGTTTTGTTACCGCAGGGGAGGAATGTTGGAAGACAACACAGCCACCATGAGCTGGATAGATGGAAAAGTAGATGTGAACAGATCAAACCTCTGACCTCTGGTTAGGTGAAACTTTTTACCTTTATAGTGCAGGTTCCCCAACCATATGAAGCATGAGGAGGAGGAGCAAGTAGTCCAAAAACTAAATACACTCCAATTCTCTCACTCAGTTTTCCCAGATTGAAGGGTAGTTTAAAAAGTAAGAATAATTACAGGACTTAAACTGTAGTTCACTAAGTAACTGCTGGGATTCACTGTCCTGTCAACACAGTGAGGAAGATATCACAGTCCTAATGGCTGACAGCTGTGTTTATAGCTACAATTAATCAGTGCACAAAAGAAATCAATGAAAACAGCTTTAACATTATAAACAGCCTCTGGACTACTTGCAAAGCTTAAGTGTGGGTATTGGCTCAGATGAGAGGGTGTAGCTCTGGATCCTGCTCCTTTTCATAAACACAGACAAACACCTTCATGCTCTACTTATGCACCAGTTTAATCCGCTCTTTGAAAACTGGCTCTCTGTCCACATAGCTCTAGAGTTTATACCAATCGCAGCAGATCATTTCTAAAAAAGAAAACTCCCCTCTCTTACTTAAGTTTGGACAAAATGTTGAAATAGAAAGTGTACATAACCTAAACCATTTATACGTTTTATGTTTTGCATGCACTATTGATCACATGTAAAATATGTAAGACACTACGTTAGATCCACCATGTTGAAGAGGATACAGAGCACAACTGTGCTTGTGATAGGTCGCACAAGACTTCCTACATGAGCCACGCCCCCTCAAATCTGGTCCACACACCATTAATCAAAGAGTGTGTGTGTGTGTGTGTGTGTGTGTGTGTGTGTGTGTTTGTGAGAGACGCCTGCATTATGTCGAGACTACAGTCATGAAATAGTAGAGCAGGGATAAACAGACCAATTACAGAGGAAGTGGCTCTGTGAGTGTGTGTGTGTGTGTGTGTGTGTGTGTAGAAGTCTATCATTTACTAACGGCTGCTGCAGTGTGATTGGTGTTGATCAAATTGTGTGTGCGCTTGGTGTGCATCTGTGTGTGTCTGTGAAGGTTGTTATGAAAAGTAAATTGCCCCTTCTGAAGTCAGTGTAATCACTGCCTTCCAACTGGGAGACCACACACACACACACACACACACACACACACACACACACACACACACAAACCTCTGTAACCGAATCAAAGCAACTTCCAGGTTTAAACTTTTCTAAAAATAGTCAAACTATGTCAGCTGCGCCGTCACACTGTCTCCAGCTCAGCCTCTCTTCAGGAATTTTACCTTTTTTAGTCCTGAATTCACCTGAAAACTGAGCCATGTTTTCATTTGTCATGTCGACTACTGGAACTCCAGCTAAATCTCCCTTAAACCCAGTAAATCCAGTATAATTTATACCTGAATTATCTAATACTGGAAAAATGAGCTTAGCCAGAAAAGGTCAACGAGAGAGACCAAGGAAAGGTTACGTAATGTTGATGCATACCATTAGCTGATGTCATCCATATTAGCTAATACTGGCTAATTTGTTTGTAAATTAGGCTTCATTTTACTATAAATCAACCTTGTCAAATTCTTAACAGCATAATTTACTTTTAACACCAGTTATATGCCTGGTATCCTTCATGAGGGCTCTTATAGTTACATTTTTCAACAATATTTGTTAACTTGTACAACCCAGATTCCCAAAAAGTTGGGACTCGGTGTAAAAACAGAGTGCACTGATTTCCAAGAAACAATTTTCACCTTCAAAACTTCAACAGTTCGTGTCTCCAGTTCCCAAAGGCTTACTGTGAGTTGTTAAAAGAAGAGGTGATGTAACACAGTGGTAAACTTCTTTGGAGTGTGTTGCAGCATCAAATTCAGAATGAGTGTATATTTCCAAAATGCTGATATAATTTAAAAAACTATTTAAAAAAAAGAGCTATTTTTGGCAGATATATAGACGAGGAAAGGTTGTGTTCAGGGAGTGCATATTTCTTTTGTAACACTGGGTGGACTGTAAATAAACTGGGTTTATTACTTATTTATTTGATTACGTGGTAAATTGTCTGGGGATAGTTGTGTATTAGTTGTAAATACATTTGGGAAATTGTTGAAATAATATGAGTTAAAAGAAGAAATGTAAGAAAGGAGTAGACATAAGTTTTACTTCTACGTAGTCCTTTTCGGACACTGTTACTTTTGTCTTGGTTGTTTTTTAGTATGTTTCTTTTTTCATTTCTGGTTTGAAATAAAGTCATTCATTCATTCAAAAAACAATTAAAGTTTAATAGTTTGAACATTAAGTATCTTGTCTTCCTGTATTCAACTGAATATAGGTTGAAAAGGATTTGCAAATAATTTCATTCTGTTTTAATTCAAGTTTTACACACTGTCCCAGCTGTTTAGGAATCAGGGTTCTGTGCTCAAATGTGTCACAGAGGCTCCTGGTTATCTTGTTTCTGCTTTCATTTTGAAGGTTGGGGATGAAAGATATGCTGCTGATTAAAATTAGATGCAATGATGAAAGCATTGCCAAAGTATTTATATTTTAAAAGATTTTTAGAAATGTAAAATTTAGATTGGGCAGTTTGAACCCTAAAACAGTATACAGAGATGAGGCTGAAGCTGACAAGATGACCTCACCACAGTCACGTGATTTGATAGAAAGCTCCAGAACAGCTACTAAATGGACCTTGGGGTGAGAATGTTTCCTAATTACTCTTTCCATGGTCAAGAATGAACTCTGAACTTCATCAGCGTTTTTATCAATATAGATGAGAAGTCCATAAAGTACTGAAGAGAAAATGTAATTGTTTTAAAGTAAGTACTCTCCATCTTTTGAAGAAGATCTTAATATAATTGAAAGCTCCAGAGCAACTACTAAATGGATCTTGAGATTGTTTCCTCAACAAATTTTTTAAATTTTCAAAAAAACACAGTGTGTGGCTAATATGTTAAATGCTAGGATAAAAATCTTGTGAATCAGATTGTTTATTCAGTAATTCAATGAATCTATCCCAAAACAGCAGAATTAACTATACACTAAATACATATATATTTTGCAGGTGTTTGAACACAATTTTGTGGCAAAATAGCTGTGGCAGAAACTCACTGATTGACAAAACTCTAATCAGAGTAAAGTCATCTCAGTGCGGCATGAAGATAAGAGTGTTGAAAAGCAAAGCGGCATCCTGAAGTCACTCTGCAGAATCTTTCTGTGGCTGCCTTAGCTGTCACATCTACTGTACACTTTAGTCTCTGCAGCCTCCATGAGTCAGCATTACTGAGCCTGCTCAGAGTCCCCTGTGGCCCCAACTTTACCTGGGATGCTCCACTGCCCTGACACACACGCATACACAGAGTGGTTGAGAGAGAGACAGAGAGACAGAATGTTGATGTCCTACCATCTCCGAACTGTCAGCAGCAGAGAAGTGGCTGTCGCAGTCAGCTCCTTCAAAGTGGACTGTCCAGGTGCCAGGTGAACGGGGATGTGGTACCAACCTACAAAAACCTGGAAGAAGACAACATACACACACATATTACAGCGTGTTTTCACTGAATCCAAAATCTAAATTCTGTGTGTAAAAGCACAAACTTGTTGTGTCAGAACAACTCCTAAAGTTCGCTTTTGTTTTGTCAATATAAGAGGCAAATTTGACAAAAAAAGAAAAGTAAATGGAAGTCACACAAAAGCTTTATTCATAAAATCCTGATATATTTAAAACTGTGCTGTCAAATATCCCCTCAAAAAATGTTTTAAAACACATGAAAATATTTTGCTATGAACAATAACTTGGGTCTAGTGTGGTTTTTCAGTTAAACCACAGTTGAAAATACTTTAAAATGAATCCGCTCTTCCCCTCTTGCTCATGTCAAACTGCACAAACATCATTCTGAGCAGTGAAGGTCAAATATCCAGATTCTGTAACAATCAGCAAAACATACTTTTAAGAGGAGAAGGACTTCAAACACCAAACATCAAATTATTGGACGATTATAACAGAGTCCATGAAGTTGACCACAGAAATAATAAAATACAGTGAATCAACTGTAAGAATAGTACATAAGTATATTAACTCTGACAACTAAATTGCATTTATACATACAAAAACAGTTTCAATTCAATTCACCAAAAGGTCTTTTCATTTCTAAATATTGGTCCCAGTGACTTTACCTCTCTGCAGCAGCGGCTCAAGGAAGTCCTGCAGGCCGTTGGGGAGGCTTCGCACCACATCGCAGGAATAACCATCCTCAGGAAGGAGGAAGGGCAGCTGGAGGTCCGGATCCTCCTCCAGCTGCACCTCTCTCCCATCACTCCTCGCCAGCTCATCTGCTGTGTTTTCGGCCACTGCCACCACGTGGTCTATTAGCTCCTGAACAGAAACACACGCAAAGAGCAGCACACATATCAGACACTGATATTCATATCACACAACAGATACATTAATGTCTATTAATGTATCTGTTGTCTATCTAATGTCTAGAAAGTGTAAATTGAATGTGTGTAAATAAAAATCATGCCACATAAGTTGAGTATTCTGTATTTTGAATGTGACTCTGTGCGTTGGTCTTACAGGCGGGATGTAAGGCTCGTCCGGAGCGCAATGGTAGTTGGTCATGAGAGCGTGGAGCTGCAGGGAGTTGAGCTTAAAGCAGGTGTTGTGGATGTTCTGCACATCTTGCATGGAGTACTTGTCCATGGTGAGCAGGGTGGTGGCCTGGAGGACACGCATACACACACAAAAACATCACATTGAGCAAAATATCTTGTATGTCATACACATCTTGTCTGTATATTTTCAGCCTTGTCTACCACATTGTCTTTTGAGAATCCTTTATATCGAGAGTATAAAATCGTATTGTATACTTTCCTGTAAAGCTTGAGTGTTGAACTCTTGCTTCCCCCCTCGAGCAGCAAAAGTAACTACATAAACACTGACAACATGTGCTTATAACATATGCCTGCAGGTAAGCTTGCCACATCTACCCCACCCCCAGGAGCGCTCTCCTCATGGTGTCATCCTTTCTCTAAATACTGACTTTATTTCTTATCTGGAGCACCCACTTCATAACCTTTTCTTAGATGCTTCTTGGAATTTTCCACTATACTTGTCGCTGCTGCTCCATCACTATGGTCCCTCCCCGCTTCCTTTTTAAAAATCTTTAATTTAAACTGCCAACATACATAGTATTTAACTGAAACATCAGAATCACACCCATACAGCTGATGCACTGAAAACAAACACAAAATAAGAGTGTGCCAAACAGAAAAAGCTATAAAAAAAGCGACACAAATCTAATATAAAATAAAAAAAATTATTGTCCCCTTCTTTTGCTCTGGCTGGTTGACATAAAATACATCACTTCTGTTGCGCCAGCATCAGAAAGTTGCAACAGGAACCCAGCATGACAACTCCAGTACACTGAGAAATACAGAGAGCTTATCCTGGCAGCAAAAGGCTAAATCAGCATTTTGTGAACTTGTTTGGTAAGGACCTGAATTCAACAGACGTTCATTTATATGTTACAGTTCCACACTCCAGCTTAAAAATTGTGACTATACATACTGCTTGTATATGTAATAAATACATCTTTGAATCCTTATATATATATATGTTTAAAACTGGCTTCTTAATGTTCTTTAACATGCAGGTTATAGTTTCATTAAAATTTCAGAAATACTTTCTCTTATCATAAGCAGTGGAGTCCAACATGATCACAGCTGGGTTGTTCCCAGTTGTTTTCATGCACCACTTAATATTTAACAATATAATAATTAGAATCTGATGACAGATGTTGGGTTGTTTGCTTATGTTGCCAGAGCGACCCATGTCAGTAAAATCTGATCAAACAACACTCACAAGGTCACAAAGAGGCCAATGAGCTGTGATTCTGAGCTCTCATACATTATAAGCTTAAAAGGATTTTTTATTATTTCAATTGGTTGATTATGTAGTCAAAAACATTAAAAGTCTGGAGAAATGCAGAGCATAACATTAACAAGTTGTGACCTGCAAACTATGTGCATATTATGCTCTTCACTTAAGTCAATTCTTGCTCCTTGAGTAAATTATGTTAACATATGCTTGTTTGTTTTAAACTTCTAAAGACACAAAGTTCATAGTGGTAATCCCAGCATGACCTTGGCTGCTATGCCGAGAGAAGAAAAACCAACAAAGAACTAAAGATAATAAAAAAGGGAAACACTGGAAAGAGAATTCCCACTCACAGTTGTGGTAGTAATTCACTGAACAGCATGAATAACAAAGCTATAAAAATGAAAACACTGATGAATAAAATATAATCCACCACCATCTCAGTGTCAGTGTCTCCTCATATCCCAGCACACACTTCCCTTATTCCCCTCTACCCTCTCACCTGTACAATTCGACTGAGGTGGCAGTCTGCGGCGAGCTCCAGACCCTGTTTCTCTGCCCAGGCCTCGATGTGGCTGAGCTGCTGTCGGAGGATGGCCCCCCAATAGTGACAGCACAGCCCTGACTCTGTGTCCGTCACCAGTTTGTTGAAGAGCCACATGTTGATGAAGTGGAAGAGCTGTGAGAAGAGCTGGATGGTCAGGGCGGCGTTGACTCGACACCGCCGCAGCAACGACATCGCCCCTGTTAGGGTGTGCAGGACATCCTCTGGAAGTAGAAGGGGGAAGAGACATATACGGGTGGAGAGGATCAGATATATGTTCGGTACAAAGGTGTATAAAGTCATTAGTTCAAGAAAGTTTCTCAATATTTTGAGGTACAAAATCATTAGTTAAAGAAAATTCCTCAATATTTTGAGGTACTAAGTCATTAGTTCAAGAAAGTTTCTCATTATTTTGAGGTACTAAGTCATTAGTTCAAGAAAGTTTCTCATTATTTTGAAGCATCAAGTCATTATTTTGAGAAAGTTTCTCATTATTTTGAAGCATCAAGTCATTATTTTGAGAAAGTCTCTCATAATAATGACTTAATAGGATATTTTTTTCCATCACACAAGGGAAAACTGAGAAAGGCTTCACAATCAAAACATCTGAAACAAAGAGACATATGAGGCTAAAAGCAACTCTTCCTCGCTCTCTTTGAGCATCTTGACACCTGAGTTATTGCCATTTCAAAAGCCAGGAATCCAAACTTTCTTACATTCACTGCAGTGTTTGTGTAAAACCACTGATTTAAGTCTTCTTCTTAGTTTCATAGAGATTTAGCCAGATATTATAAATTTTGCCATGGCTGAAAGCAGACACTGGAGGTACTGTTTCCCTCCATGAGGCCTGGACCCCCCCAACACATTGGAAGATCGATTCCTGGGATCATGAAATGAATTTGAAATTATTATCACAATAAACATAAGAACAAAAAACATATTCTTATCAGACTTTTCTAGGATCTTTACTTATTTTTCTTAAGAAACATTTGATCGTTTTTACTCTTTGGACCCCTAAAAATCATTCAAACACAAAAATCTGACAAAGAAAAATCACTCTAGCTGAACTTCCATGTACAACCTGACAAGGGGTCACAAGTTGACACTGCTCCACTTAAAGGGGACATAAATCACTAGATGTGTTTGTGTATTACCGATCTTGGGTCTCTGTGGATTATGTTCCTCTGGGTCGTCCAGAAAAGCAGGCATGTAGTTGTTCAGATCCGCCTGGAGACAGTGGACCAGGTACCTGCAACAACATGTTACAGCTCGTTAAAGATGACAGACCTCACCATCAGAGCAACAGAGAAGCTCTCCTCCAATACTCTTTCAGGGAACCTAAAAAGAAACTGACTTGAAAGCCATCTGGACCAGATGGGCGAGGATGTCCTGGGCATCCAGCGTGATGCGACTCAGGTCTCTGTCCTGCTTGATGAAGTTGAGCAGCTCCGAAGCGTTGGCCATCCAGAAAGCCAGTGCTCCTGCGATGTTCTTCTGCTTCTGTAACGTACCAACCACAGCCACGTACACACAAAGAAAAAAACATACAGAGGAAGTTGTTAGAGCAGCAGGACGAAGAAGAGATTGGAGTTAAAAAGAAGGTGAGAGAGGGGTTTCTGTTTGAGTTGCAGCCAGAAGGAGCGGTTGTTACTTCAGGGATAGAGTCATGCCCTGCCCACCCCTCCCTCTAAGCCAACCCTGTGCTGAGAAGAAGAGTGGTCATTAATGTCTCTATGAAAAGTCGCTCAACCAAATTGTCTTAATTTCAAGATTTCTGCAGCATTTAAATGTGAGCTCTAGGAGGTTTTCCTTCATTAGAGACATTAGTGACCACTCCTTTCGCCTCCCAGACACATCTCCATGTAGCAGGTCACCAGACACTGGCCTCCTCCACTAACTAGTCGGTGTTGCAATTTATTTTTGACAAAACAATGTTTAGACTTAGACTATGGAACACATGCATTCACACTGGGAGCAACAAATACTACAAGTGACTACAAGTCAGTTAATCTCCAATAGATCAGAGGGACATACAGTAACATTTTATGGACAAATCTAAGTGCTTTTCTGCTTCTGATTTAATTTATTTTGACACTTGCTAAGAGTTAGACGAGAAGATTGATATCACATTATGTCTGCCTGTTAAATATAAGTCTTAAGATGAAGGCCGGTTTGCTTAGTTCAGCAAAAAAACTGGAAACAGGGGGAACAGCTGGCTTTGCTCTCTCCAAAGAGAAAGAAACATTTTCACATTTGCCTTCTACTTTTCACTGGTACAAACAAAAGAATGGCATGTTTCCCCTGTTTCCCATTTTTGTGCTAAGATAAACTGACCAGCTTAGTTTAGCTGGACTAACTGCTGACTATAGGATGCATTTACCTTAGAAACGTGATAACGGTATCTATCACGCCATCTTACTCTTGACAAGAAAGTGAGTAAGCGTATTTCCCCACAATGGTTTAATAAGTATTTCTACAATAATATAACATTTTGAAAAGCAACATAAAAGCAACTGAAGACACATGTTGTGCCTTTTGTAACTGTAGCTGCACATCCCCACATTAATGTAATCAGCCTCTTGTGGAGTAAAGGGAACAAGCAGCAGCCCACCTAACCAAGATAATATCACAGAATAATTAACTACGTAATCATCTCAAATGGCCAACACTGAGTAGATATCACACTTTTAATAACACTCCATATGTCAGTCTATAGTCTAAAGGACTAAAGGACATTTTCTGGATCTGAGATCAACACGGAGGACAGAGTTCAGTGTGTGAGGAGCTGATTGGTTAATAACCCCACCACTCAGAAAGGGAGGAATGTGTGAAGCTCGCTCTCCTGCACTCATCTATCCCCGCCTTGAAAAAGTAACACAAATCAAACAAAACAAAGAAAAAAATAAAATAAACCCCTTCATTCAGAACAGCCAGAGAATGAGAGATGGAGCCAAGTGCATCCAAAATGAAACGTGACAATAAAACATTAAGGACACGTTTAAAACACAGACGGATGGTTGAACATGTTAAATGAACTTCCAAACAGACGCATGAAGCAGAGGAGGTGGAGGAGGTCGGAGGGACGCGACTTGTCTCTCGTCCACACTGTTGAGTAGGAGAAGCAAGACGTGATGTCACACAACATGGATGCCAGAATTAAAGATGGAGCAATGGTGGAAAAGAGTGGTTGCTTTGGTTTTGCTCAGTTTTTGTTTGTTTGTTTTTTTTAGTACCAGGCAGGTTCCAGGAAGCTGAATGGAATTAGTTGGGTTGATGTTGCTGCTTAGTTTTCCAGCTGTGGGAGGACGCATTATCATGGCTGTATTTTACATTTCTGTTAGAATGGAGAAAAAGAAGCAGCAGCAACAATGAAGGGCTGGTCAAGAAAGCAGACAGAGAGCAGTAGAGAGAGAAAAGTACAGATGAGTAGATATGCACAGGCTCATAGAAGGAAGCCAAGAGGATGGTGAGGTTGGGCGACATGATTTTTTTTATCTTAAACTGTTAATATGGTTTGCCTACATAGGAATGTCAGACACTGTGACAGACTGCAACTACACAACAACTATGACCTTGTGACCACAAAGCTTATCTAAAGGCAAACACACACAATGCAACAAATGGTTGAATTGGATCAAAAGGTTTGGATGCTTCTTGATTTGTTAGTCACACAGGAATATTTTAAAAACATATGGTTTACACAATGTGTATTTGTCATTTTTATATATGTAATTTGTCTTTTTTCATTTTATTATTTCCTGTTGCTGGAAATTGTTAAGTCTCCATAAATATACTATTGTCTTTTAGAGTAAGCACATTTGAATTTCCATCCATTCCAGCATTCTGTAAAGTATTCTATATGAAAGGCTATAATATTAAATTTCATCATCAATAAATCTACTGGATTTTTTCTTTTGGTTTATCAATCAACCATTTATTAAGTAAATGGCAGGGAAAAAAGTTTGAAAAATGTGTATCATTATTTTGAAATGCCCATGGTGACGTCTTTAAATTGCTTGTTTTGTTTGACTGACAGTTTCAACCACAAGATTTTTTAGTTTACAATAATATAAAATGGAGAAAATCAGCAAATACTCACATTTTTTGTCAATCAAGTAATCAATTTATTGTTTAAATACTTATGCTAAGTTGTTTTCCATCTATTTTAAAATATAAATGTCACACATTCATATTTATTCAACCTTTCTTTATTTCTTAAGGTGGATCCTTTTGACCCGTTTCACTGGCACAAAGAAAAAGAAAGCTCAAACTATTATTTCATAAATCTACTGAGAAAGTATTCTTGTATTTCCTCCTATTTTACCTTGTGAGCTGTAGTGAATATGCATTTCCTTTTAAGTGGGCATGAAATATTAAGGCAAAAAGTTTAGCCCCATTAATTACCAGGTGGGTGTGTAACAGATTTTAGCTATATTAGCTATATGGAGAAAATCAAATATCACAATATTTTTTTTTTTTTACCAAATACCTCAATATCAATATTGCTATGATATTGTTGGGTTAACTATTGGTGCTTTTGTAAAACATTTACACAATGAGATTTATGGCAATCATCAGTAATGGATATAGAGACTAAGTGGGTAAACACAAATAAAAGAACAGCTACAACAGTCTAGTAAGGTCAGAAAATCCTATTGCTTTACTGTAATGCAGCCTTTCAAACCTGGAAAAGGCAACACTTAAGATATCCAAAATCTAAGGCGATATCTAGTCTCATATCATGATATCGATATAATAAAGATATACTGCCCGGCCCTGTTGAGATGCACTGTTAATCCTAACACATTTTATCCATATCGCCCACACCAAGACAGAGAGAGAAAGAGAGAAATAAAGAGTGAGTGAAGGAGGTAGACGGGTCTGTAGCAGCCGTATCATGGTGTGCTATTGTGCTATCCTACCTGATCCCCTTCAGGAATCTCCTGGATGGAAGGAGGAGGAAGAGGAGGAGGAGGAGGAGGAGGAGGAGGAAGAGGAGGACACGTTCACAGGACAGAGAGAAAACACGTCAACAGCTACAGTATGGACACAGCCATGTAACACACACACACACACACACCAACACTTTGACACACACATGGTCATGGTTTACAATGTGAAGACATCTTGAACCAGTTAGAGAACATAATTGAAGGAGGTCATCTGGAAACCACATCTGGTCAAAAAAACATTACAAGTGTCTGAGAAATTTAGCTAGTTCGGATTGAGGCTTTTAGAGATGTCTTCAATGTCAGCTCAGAGGAAGTTTATCATTAAAACAGGCAAGGAACAACAGTACTGTTAAACTTTTAAAAATAAACTGATTAGCTAAAATGTAACTGTATTTAGGACCACATGAAGCTTGTAATAAGACTGAATTAAAGTTGTTTTATTGGTACATTTTACAGGTTTAGTTTAGAGCCTAGTCTTGAGACTTACAGAGTTTTCAGTTCTGTATTATGGTAGTATAATGGCAAGAATCTGGCGATATGATACACATCACGATACAGGGGTTCAATGTACTGCGATTTATTGTGATACTGTAAGCAAGGTGATATATCGCGATGTTTTTTTTTTGTTGTTTTGTTTTGTTTTTTGAAGATCTTTTTTTTCTTGGGCTTTTTTGCCTAAATGTCATAGGACATTTCAAGCGAGATAGGGCTGTAGCAAAGGGCCATGGGCTGGAATAAAACTGGGGCTGCTGCAACGACATAGCCTTTGTACATGGGGCGACTGTCCTGACCACTGAGCTACTTGGCACCCTTAAATCGCGATTTTAGGAGCTAGCAGTGTGCTCTTTATGACTCTGTTTCATAGGCCTATGATCTTAATGCTAGTGACATGTTATTACGTTAGAGGGTAGGAGAGAAATGGCTGAAGATAGATTACAACATTGAGGGATCTAGCAATCAGGGGTTTAAACACAACACGAAATTAACCGCTGCCACGAGTCTTTGCGAGGAAATTACTAATAAAAAATCAAGAGTGTTTTTGAGAATTGATACAATATCATAAACAAAATACTGTAAGTGTATCAATATTTTCTAACACCCCTACAACATATAGCAGCTGGAATAAAAGGTAACAAATGAGCTAAGTCTAAACAGGAACTGACCCGGTGTGAAAAAAGTATAAAAGGAAAATTAACCCTTCAGTAAACTTACGTCATAACAGTACACATTTTGAGACAGCTGTATAATTACCACAAGATGTGACCAATAAGAATAAATTCAAGTTCTGCACTCCCATATACACTGGGAAATCTGTTGTATTGCTTTGCAGGAATGTTACAGGGGGAATTTTTTGCCTTAACTTTCCAGTTTTTGAGTAAGTGGCGAGAGTAACACCCTCTTTGTGGGAACAAGCTATGGAGTTTATGTGAAATGTGGTCTCAGTATAAAAGGGGCCTGGGACCAACACTACCAGACCATGTGGACCCCGTTGTTTGTTGATGACACAAAGTTATAACACTTCATTTGATGATCACACACTGATGTTTAAAACTGCTGCATGTAATCCATTAAGGGTTTAAGTGATGCAGTTAAGACATTTAAGGATGCAAAACACTGGGAAAGCATGACTCGATCTCCAGCATCTCACACAATCATTCCACTATTCAAGATCGAGTTCTCCAAGCAGTCAACATGCCAGAGATGCTCCAAAAATACCCTGTTTTTAAGCCTATTATGAGCCCATCTGAAGCAGGAAGGTTGAACATTCCCATACGCTAAAAATATTTCCCAGAAACTCTATAAAACTGAAATCCTACTACACACAGACTGGAATAGTTTCAGTCTTAGTCCATTCTGCGTGTGTTTTCTTTCATAACTTCACTGCATACCGATGGCAATGAATAGCTGGCTGCCAGCTAAACAAATAAAAGTGAATGGCACTAATAAAAGGAGAAATGGCACTTGCGTTTTATTGAGTCTTAGTAAGTAAGGCCTTCAGAAAAAAAACTAAGAACTGTGTGTATTTTTTTCTCCCATAATCCTCCCAAGCTCTGTGCTTCATTTATTTTAAACATACATGATGTTAAGTCATATTAGACCTCCAGCTAACACTATGTTAAGAGTGGCCTGGTATCAAGCTTCAACTCTTATGAATATCAGACAAAAATGTGTCCATAGCACGGAGTATTAAAAACTGCCATGTACCGAATGCCGGTAATAGATGCTTGACAACATTTTTATCTGTGTTTAAAGTACTGTGTAAGTAAGTACTGTGCGTAAGTACATGTACAAGTACTGAATACTCTCACCACAGCTTGTATTATATCCTCTAGCAGGATGTTCAGATTTAAACCAAACTTTTGTTGAATATAGTGCATTTAGTAAAAAGTAAAAGTTATTTGTGTTATTGCAACCTAATAGTTTTATTTTGTTCTAAAAGTTTATATATTTGCTGACAAAAACACTCATTTGTCAAAATTTTCTTAATGATTTCCAGCTCTAATGATCACTGATAGCGCCATGCTAGCTGAGGTTTAGCATACACTACGTTGCGTCATAGCAGGCTTCACACCACGAGCATTTAACACTGACAGGTAGACAAACATGAGACACAAGCACAGACTGGTACAACAGAGGTAACTGTGGAGAGAAAGCTGCAAGAGACATACAAACACTTAAACACACCTTACAACAACTACAAGCAGTAGTTTGTAAGAACACAGTAAATGGGGGGGGGGATTAGGCATCAAACAATTCAAAAATTTCAACAAAAGCCAGGGTGCAAGTCAAAAACACATAAATAGCAGCATTATGAAGCCGTAGGACACACTGGAATAATGCACAGATTAATACATCGTGTTCAAACATGACCACACATTAAAGAAAAATATTTAAAAAGAAGTGTTACTGACCTGGATGACTCCCTCCATCATGCTCACCATCTTGTTGACGATGGCGATGACCTTATGTGTCCTCTCAGACGGCGACATGTCAGGCCGGTAAGAGGGCGACAGGACGTAGCGGCAGGCCATGTACAGGACGTAAGTGGGTGAGAGTTTGAAGTGGACCGTGGAGCTGTTGGTGTAGTTGATGATGGCTGACAGGAAGGTGTCCTCAGCTGGATGGACACACACAGAAACAGGTAATTAGACCACCTACCATGTCAGGAGAAATGTCGAGGTTTGATTAAATGAAATAGAGCTGACACATTCGGCTGGAGTGGTTGATATGCTCTTGTCTGACCAAATGCTCAGTAGTCAGGCAACTGCTGGTATTACTTTTAAAGAGCCATGTGTCTTTCCCAGCTGGCAATACCAGCCACTGTGCTGAACACAGCCAGCTGTGAGCCACTGGTGCACTTTGAAGGCGCAGCAGTATTTCAGCTGAGACACTTTGGTTGCAGCTGGGTACAAAGTGAGAGTGACGACCAGCTGCAGCGTTTTATCAAAAGCTGAACATGTTTCAACTTTTGGCGACCAGAAAAAAACAAGACAGCAAATATGCAACACTTAATGCAGAATAGACACTCAGTGCCTTGTCCCACTGCTGGCATTTGAGCATACTGTAAAAATGTGACACTCCTGGGTCCCATTGCAAAGCTGGCCTCAGGAAAAAGGAAAGAAAACCCTCTGGGGGACACACACACCACCACCAGCCACAGTGCACTCAGAGCACCGTGACAGATTTAGTAGATCTAAACAGAACGTGGACTTTCTTTCCCCAATTGACCAATCGACTAGCTAAAAAGTAGGTAGAATTTCAGTAGATTCCAAGATCTGCTTTGGTTGACTACAGCTCTGAAAGTACTCTGAAGTATGTTTTACTCTGACAAAAGGAATTCAGAGGATATCAGTGTTTCTCTAACAGATTTATTCTTGAGCAAATACAAAAGGTTATGAGACAATGTTGAAATCAGTGTTTCTCATGTAGTGCGTTGCAGCACACTCCTTTGCCGTGATGCCAATCCAGGTGTGCCGTGAGATCTTGGGATAACCTCATATTATTACTGCAATATTCAATAGGGCCTATACAAAAAGTTATGAATGAATCTTTAATTGACAGTATCAGTATGTTGTGCGTACTCGTTTCCCAATAACGAGGCAAACTCTAGCTAAAAAATGTAATTCATTTAAAAAACCTTTATGGGAAACCTATTTGTCGTGGTTCACGCGTGGGAATTAAAAATGTGTGATACATCAAAAGCCCTGATTGGCAGCCAGTGTGAGGGATGATAACATTTAAAAGAAGAACAGCAAAAGCCAGCGATGATGACCTACCACCAAAAGAAAAGGGACAAAAAAAAACCCCCCCCAAAAAAACTGTCAGTAGACAGTATCACAAAAGCTACCGGTCTTATTTTTTTCTTATTCTTATTGTCTTATGTTGTGATAAGAGTGCTAACAAAAGTTGTAGGAGCTATTGTGCACAGATATAAATACAGGTGTGCCTTGAGTTCTCTCGTGTTATCAGAGAACCGGGGTTACCTTTGTAACCTAAAGATTTTGGCTTGCCCTTTGATTAGGACACTAAAACTATAGAAGGGAGGCAGGCTGTCTGGCCTGGAATTAAAATTACTTCTGCTACCACAAAAAGGAGGGGGAACGTACATTATTATCTAGTGAGACATCAGCCTTTAGAGGAGAACAACTTCATACAGCACATATCATATATATCTAATAAGCTATTATTTAGATCATCATCTAGTTTATAAGTTGACCGAAAAAGAGGAGTAACCACTTCTCCTAAACTATATCCTGCTACATACACAGTGTTACTATTACTGCTACTTCTAATGCTAAGGCTTTGTTCAGAAAGACAACACTGTATGCCTCAATCTGGAAGATCATTTTGTAACAGGTACAGTGTAATTCTACCATGAAAGATGAAATATTGTGTCATTTTTTTATTAACTGCTACGCAGTGGTTTTGTGTCTAATAAGCTTTCACACTCAGCTATTACTTAAACCGGCCTCCTGGATTCTATTTCATTGTCTCAATGGTGCCTGAAACAACACGCCTCAACCAAGGTAGCCCCTTGTGTCTGCAGTAAGGTAACACTACTGCTCCCACAACTGCTGTTGTAAAATGGTAAATGGACTGGACTTGTACAGCACTTTTCCAGTCTTCCAATCACTCAAAGCGCTTTTACACTACATGTCACATTCACCCGTTCACACACACATTCACACACTGGTGGCCGGACAACCATACAGTACAAGGTGCCACCTGCTACTCAGTAACCATTCACACGCCGATGGCACAGCAGCATGTGGACTGGAGGTGCAGGGGATTGAACTGCCCATATTACAACCAATATATTATTGCAGTTCCTGAATCATTACTGTGAATCTATTAACTAACAATTTAAGGGCTAATAATATTAAAACATTAATGCATAGTTCTGCATAATCCAAATTCATTAATGTTGAGGTCTTGTCACAGACACCCAGTAAAGAATTAAGGGATTCCATAATGTTTGTACATACTGTATATACTTGAAATCAGACTGCATTACACTTTATCACAGTGCAGTTGGATTACACTGACTGGAATAGATCCCCTTGTGAGCTACAACAAGCAGTTTGTTTAACTTATTTTCGTGGTTGGCTGGTCACAGAACTTGGCTCCACATGTGTCATGTGGGACACACCAATAAAACCATTTTGACTGCGGTGTCTGTTTCTTTCAGTTTAACGCCATTGGTAAAGTATTTAAAGTCAAACTGGTTGCAGCTGCACTACGACAACTCCCCTCATGAAAACCTGACGATGAGAGTTGTTCATGTGCGTCATTGTCCCCAAAAGCATATGGTTTCTCCCAGTGCATTGTGGGTACGGGACTCTCCGCTGCTCTATGACCGATCAAAACCCTCCTAAAACAGATGATCTCACACTATACCAAATATATACTCAGCACACACAGCCACACTATGGCCCAGAGCACAATGAAAAGTCAATAAACAGGAGTGTTGGAAAGACAAAGCAAACAGACAGAAGAGCTTAGAGCTGCAGTCAGAGTGTGGGAAACATCAGGTTTGGAATAAACCAGACTTATAGGACTATTTAAGACAATTTAATGCTATCTGGAAGTAATTCAAGACCATTTTAAATACCGAAACCAACTCTCTTCTGATTGAATTCATCCAATAAAACAAACAATAAAAAGGAAAAGACATTAGAAAGTTACATCATTACAATTAGGAGTTCAAATCGGTTTGTTACAATGTAATATTAACCCTTCCCTGTGTTAATCTAATGGTGGGAACACATGTAGGTCAAACTCAATGTGATCAGATCAACCTACTGGCAGCTACTCTTTCCTCCATCTAGTCAGACAGATGGAGGAGATGACATTTTCTGTCTTTTTAATGGCCATTAAATTGTTAACAAAAGAATGTAAAAGAAAGTACTCCTGCCTGTGTACTTCTTTATAACCCCTCTTCTGTCAGGCTCTACTATATAGTTACTTTGCATTACCTCTTATTAAACAGACCCTTTTTAGAGCAGACATTTTGACTTGCCATGTCCGTAATTTGTCAAATAAAAATTTCACCACAAACTACCTTCCATATTCCACCCAATATAGAGGTTGTGTGATAAAATTGGTCCCCTGCGAATCAGCATCTTAGTAATTTGAGGTCCTTTTTACTTTTTGCCTATTTTCTGCCAATTTCCCAGAATATAATTATGGAGGCTGTGTTGGTAATTACTTGTGAAAGTTTTGACAGCATTTTGGGTGAAGGAGTCTCATCTCATGGAGACCCATTATCAAAAAGAGCAAGCTCAAATTCATTAGAGGAGTGGAATCTCAAAAGATGATGAGATGGCTGACATGTGACAATGTGTGGCAGAATTGGTTCCCACATTAAAAAAAAGCTAGAATAACCACCATGTGGCTGTACGCCACCACGCACCAGTCACGTTTCTCTTACAGTTTACATCCATGTCTGTGAAAACTTGGATGCTTCACAAACACCTTCCCGCCCTGCGGCACAGAAGATCTATCCAATCAGCACAGTTTCAAGGTGGGCACCCAAGATTAGTGTCACTAATTCAGTATCTGAACAAAAATCTGCCCCTCTGCTCCTGATATGAGTCATAGACAGAAAAGTGTTTAATGCAGAACATTATGATGTCACAGTAAAGTTGACCTTTGACCTTTTGGATATAAAATATCAGCACTTCATTGTTATATCCTATTAGAAATTTGTGTGCAGTTTTGTCATAATTAGCATGAGAAATATTGATTATGGCCAAAAACATATTTTGTAAGGTCACACTGACCTTGACCTTTGACCACCAAAGTCTTATCAATTCATCGTTGAGTTAAAGTATATGTTTGTGCCAAATCTGAAGAAATTCTCTCAAGGTGATCTTGAGCCATCACTTTCAAAAGAATGCCACAGACGAGGTCACAGTGACCTTGACCTTTGACCTATGACCACCAAATTCTACTCAGTTCATAGTGGCTCAAAGTGGACGTTTATGCTAAATTTGAAGAAACTGTCTTACGGCGTTGAGTTATTGTGTTCACAAGAATAGGATGGACATCCTGAAAACATAATACCTCAAAGGAAGTTAACACTTTTCATGTCCTCACTGTGTGGTGTTTTTGAGTTGTGTAGAGAAAAGTTACAAATGACTGTGCGCATCACGTCAGAGGGATCATGTCAGTAAATCTGAGAAAAATACAGACTTTGCTTATCCAGTGCGAATGTGCCTCACCAAACACAGGCGTAGGGGGGAATTTCCAAATTTCATGAAGTCCCTTGGTATTCTTAGCTCTGTGTGAATAGGGCTTTAGATTTGCAGGCATATAAATATGACTATTTAAATATTTAACAACCCCTTAATAAAAAAGTAGGAGCTGAGTGCTAAATTTATCATTTAAACAAAAAACATATTGACTGAGTTATCTTGATGCAATTACAGGAAACAAAGCTCTCAGGCTTTAAACTGATCCAGCTGATTTCCTGCCAAATTCAAGAGGCGCACAATGTAAAATGTAATCTAGAGGCTGAGACAAGCTGCTCATTTTCTCTTCGTCTGTTTATGAAAATCATATTAATGTCTCAAAATGAGTGTGTTATTGACTTTCTGAAGCCATCAAACATTCCTGTACAGGACTGTAAGACGGCATGATCCAGTAACTCTGCAGGGTGAGAGGAAATGTGACCCACATTTACCATATTCTTACATTAACTGCATATTTATGATGAGATATTTATTGTACACCACTGCTGCTGCTGGAGCAGTTAGGTCAGCAGAATCAGTCCAGTGAAGGCGGTTCAATAGTTTCCAGTTATTGACTGTTTCACTGACACAGTGAGGGGAGTTGAGAGGTGCAGAACAGAAAGAGACACGCTAATACTTACAGTTGTCTCTGAACTCGATTCCGGCTGGCAGAGTCAACTCTGTTCTGTCTGCTGAAATGTCCTGAGACCTGATAAGACAAAAATAACACCATGAGAAGGGGAGATAACACTAAATACAGAGAGAAAACTGAGGAGCAGGATGAGCCAAATGGACTGGAGAGAGGACAAAGATGGAGGACGAAGAAGACGCCATCAGGAAGAAGGAGAGGAGTGTGTGACTGACCTGCTGTCCTGCTGCTCTCCTCTGATCATGGGTTTCACCATGCCTCTCTCCATGTCCAGCTTCCCTGAGCTCTGCAAACACACAACACACAGCGTCAAGCAGCTTCAACCACTTTTAATGTCGCTGTAATGTAATTCAATAATATACAGACATGTTGTTGATAATGACTTGTATGTTATGAGGCTTCAGTCACTGTCAGAACTGACAGCTAACAAACAAGTTTCCTGGTTCATGAAGAGAACAAATATCAGTATTTGTTCTATAAAATGAACAGTGCTACTGATGAATATTCACTGTATGTGTCATCAAAAGATGTGGTTTGACATATGTCTTGAGCTGCTAAACTTAGTCAATAAATCATTAAGATTAATTTGCAGTAATTTCAATAAAAGATTTATTGTTTTAGTCATTTCTAAAGATAAAAATGCCAAACCTAGTCTAGTGCCAACAACAAAATTGTGAGGATATGCTGCTTTTATCTGTTTTAAGTAACTATAATTCAATCTCTTTGGGTTTTTTAATGTTAATTGGATAGAATAAGCATTCTGAAAAACACCTGATGGACATTTTGTGGGCCAAACAGTTTATAAATCAAGAGAGTAATCAGCAAATTAAACAAAAGTAAAACTGTAAATACTTGTTTTTTCAGCCCTATATGTGTCACCGTTCATTACATTTTGAGACAACACAAGCGAAACACGGGTGAAGAAGGGTGGGGAAAAAAAGATAAATACTTTTGCATTTTCTCACAAAACTTTTGTGTTATCCAGAGACATACTTTGAGTCTTCATGTGCACCTCCTGCAGCATCGAAACATGCAAATGGCTTAGTAAAGGTTAATACAGCCTAGATCGGCGGGTGTGGTGATTATTAAATACTCTCTTAGTCGGTCACATCAACGGTCTAATGGCTCTGAAACAGCTGTTCCATCAATAATCCAACTTCTCCTTCATAAAGGAGTTTGCTAAAAAAGTTGGTGCCATTACTCGCAACCATTCACTGCTCATCTTCATTAAACTGCCTAAACATAACACTAGGATGCTAGTTTGCAGCTTTCTTTTTAGCAAACTTAGCGTCTCATGTTTTATCCTCGAAACACTTTGCTGTGCAAACACTGTTGTGTAACATTAACTACTTAACTTTGTGACCATGTGCAAGGTGAGACACATATGAAGTATTGCTTTCGTACTCCATCTGTCTTTGGGCTCAGATTTATGCTCATGTGTGTTCAATAGGGGTGTAATCATAGATCAATCTGTATCGATATATCGATTCAATGATCAACGATCCAGTATCATTGATGCAAAGTAAAAACAACGATCCATATCTTCATCTTTAGGATACGCTTTTATTTTGTAATTCTGTGTCACCGTCAAACAGCAGCAGACAGACAGCAAACAACTGAGAGAGAGACACGTTGAGGATAACATTATTTACTCAGGTTAAAAAAACAGCAGTATGGAAATATTTTTGGATTATGGAGAAACTACGTGCCCACATACATAACACATACCGTATGTAGACAATGCTGAAAAAATGTGCACGCAGCCTGATATTTTTCGTGCTGTTCTGTCGGAGATGCAGTGACTTAAACCAACAGCAAGTAAGAAAAATAAAAACATTACATGTAATCTGTTAAGCTGTGGGTAGAAGGGGGGGAAAAGTCTGCTAGCCGTTAGGCTAATTTATGCAGTGTACACATGCTTAAGCTAATAATGCATGGAAGGCTAAAAACTATTGTTTTGTCCGTGAGTTTTCAGAATTTGCCAACAGGGCTTTAAGCCAGACAAACCTGAAGTTAAAGGTTAACATGAAAACAGCTCTTCCAGAAAGAGCTCTCTGACAGAAAGCCCTGAAGGTTAACTTATCCCATGTACTGTTTTATTTGTATTAGTGGAGTCAGTTTAAGGTAAACTTAACTGTACTTATTATTTATGTGTTGTTTTTATCTTTTATAGCCAAAAGCAAAAAAAAGAAAGGGGTGGCAGCGTCTTCTATAACAGATGTGTTAAATGTACATATAATACTGTATCGATCATATCGATAACAGGCCCCTGAATCGCACAGACTCAAAATAGTATCGTGGCAGACTTTGTAATATCGGCAAATATCATAATGTTGTCCAAAGAATCGATATAACATTGTATCGTGACGGAACTGATGATTTACACCCCTAGTGTTCAAGTCATGATGCTTTAAAACATCCAGACATTTCCTGAAGGTAGGGTAAAGCTTACATTTGCAAAGCTTGTTGTCGTGTTTAACAGTAGTGCAGCTGTTTCAGAGGGTACAGGGGTATGTAAGCTCTAAATTAATTTTACTTAGAACATTTTTACAGCTAGGGATGCACCAGTCAAAGGTTTCCTCTCCTAATTACGATACCTCAACTTTGAGTCTTTAATAATCCAAAACTTCTAGCCAGCAACCGGTCAATAATAAGGCTGGTAAATAAGGTCAGTATTGGCACCAGTACAGATGTAGCAGATTGAAGCGGTGTATGCTGACAATATGTCTGTTGAAACAGCTTTTGGTAAGTAATAAAATGTTTGTTTACAGCTATGAGCAGATTGTTCCGATGCTAAACATACACAGAAATAAATTCAAATGCTGAGTGTGTGTGTGTGTGTGAGTGTTACCTTGCTGGTGGGCAGCGCAGCTCCACTGTGGACGTCTCCGTGAAGGTCGAAGGTGGTTTCTGGCACACTGCTGCAGCAGAGACACAGACATGCAGCGGTTTAGTTGAGGGACTGTGCTCTCCACAGCTGACTTTTCATTACTGACAACGACAAGAGCTCAGACTTAATCCAGACACACACGCACGCGCGAGCACATGCGCGCGCACACACACTCAAACACACAGGGTACCAGCTTTGCCGCGAACAGTGATCATTCAGAACTCCTGGCATGGCTTCTCTACATCTAATTAGACTGTTATGTAAGGGTGTGCGCATATGTATAAAGCGAACTTATCCGTCTGCATGTATTAGTGAGTCATTCATTTCCCGCATCTCTGATCCTGCTCTCTCTTCCCCGACGAAGAGCTAGATAAGTGAGTGTGTGTGTGTGTGTCTGAGTGACAGTAATTGAGTGTGACAGCACTCGGGTTTAAAAGACAGGCTTCTGCTTTTCACGCCCCACATGACAGGAGGGCATCAATGTCAAATAAACAGTACAACACCAACACAAACACACAAAGCATTTGCGCCGCTCTGTGTCGTTACACAATAACCACCAGCAGCCAAAGTAGGTTAAACCATTAACAGCATGACTATGCTTATGGGTGGATGGAGAAATTAGACAGATTTCCTATCTTAAACCACATTTCCAGGATGGATTTATGTGCTGGTTTTTAACATTTTCCATCTATTAAATGATTAAATGTTGAATGGGGCAACTTCAAAGAGCCACAGACAACATTTCCCTTTAACGCAGATATCAGATATCTTCAGCCATCTTTTTCCAAAATCCTCTCGAAGGTAATTTATTCGCAGTAGGGTAGGGAAACAATTTATTAAAAGCTCATATATGACTGATATGTAATCGAAGCTTGAGCCACGTAAATCAGACATCTTAACAAGTAGACTTCTTAGCACACTCTGATCTTTCCAAAAATAAACAAATTAAGAAACAGCAGTAGCTATTCAATGACAACGGAAAATGCTACACATGCCAAATAGAAGCGGAAAAAGAAAAGAAAAGAGTTATTGTGTTTGTACAAAGTGTCTCTCAGATGACACAAATCAACTTTAACTTAATTATAGCAGGGGTTTTTTTATATTTGTGTGACATAACTGAGGATATGTTTCAACCACATCACAGAAAAACAACTCTTGATATGTAACTTTTCACTGTAATGTCTGTTTCATGTCTGTTTGCTTCTGTCAATCACAACCAAGGCAAACCAAAGCAATGACACTTACATCTGCAAATCCCTAACATTTAACACACAAATAAAGAATTAATTACTACAGATGGGCATTTTAAGTACTTAACATGTTCAAGTATTTGCATAAAATTATTATCGAGCACTTGCAAGAAAAAAATCTAACCTTCCTTCCTTCTTTTCTTGCTTCCTTTCTGCACTGCACAGATTGTACAGATGAGCTATGATACACAAGTTTAACATTACATAGCCTGCATTGCATATTCATTTAGTTTATTTTGTCTAAAAACATCCAAGCACTCTTATGCCTGATCTCCACTCTGCATGTAAATCGATGGATGTCTGACTGAAAACACTTGCTGTCTTCTGCTGCTGCACAGATCTATCAATTTTGCCATACGGATCTGTGCCGATATTAATAGACAGCACTTACTTACTTACTTTTTCTTCTACAAAGCAAAAACAAAAAAGGAAATTATTCTATACACTGAACGAATACTGATGTCGAAATCGAGTACTCATGCCGATCCCTATTAAGTACACTGTGTATGATGTCAACTAAAATATTAGCTTCAAAATCATCCAGGATACGGGGATGCTATCAATACAAAACCAAAACAAACATGGTGATGAATCATGTTTCTTCTCAGACTTCCAACATGTTTGCCCGTCTCTTATGCTCATCTCTCAGACTAATGCAAAATACTTGCTGAGCAGCAGCAGATTAAAATTCCGAACACTCGTACACTACAAGATCATCTGTTCAACTGCCAGCACCTGGTGCCAAATAGCCCTGATCTTCAAAATGAGCCGCGGTGCCAAAGCATGGCTCTAATCGTTCTGAGCATCATGATGTGTCTCCGGCTCAAATTAACTAGGTATCCTTGTAAGTTTGCACAGCAGAACATTGGAAAGCAGCCCAGGCGACCACAGGGATCCACATCCACAACATCAGGCTTGTATCCCAGACTGAAGCAAGTGAGCTGCGCAAAATGACAGCTGGTCATAACATGACTTGCCAGACGTTACAGAGACTTTTATAGGGAACTGTTCAATTCCTGAAACCTAGGAAAAACATCAGTGCCACAATTCATAGATCTCTATGGCAGTAAGATCGGAGCAGCTGCTCTCTGAAGCTGCCGAATACACCATTTGATCTTTAGAGAGACAGATTGACAGTCCAATTAAAATACAATTTGATATTATTACCTCTGCCAAGGAGGTTGGATTTTCAGTTTGGTTTGTTTGTCTGTTTGCCAGCAGGATAACTGTAAAACTACTGGCCCAATTCTGATGAAACTTGATGGAAGAATGTGCCAGGGAAGAGCCCATTACATGTTGGAGCTGATGTGAATCATGTGGCGGACACACAAATTATTTTTTCCTTTCATTGGCAAGATGGGGCATTTGGCTTTGGCGGAATAAATGCCATACATCTTATAATCCAGTAGATAGTAGTTCAATGAGAGTGATAAGACTGAAGCAAGACAGAAAAAGATACAGGCCATAAACTAAAATTAACTAAAATAAGCTGAAAGATGCTACAATGCTACGCAGAGCGGAGGAGAAGCACAGAGAGTGAGAATTCTACACATTGCATACACAGTCATTTTATCCCTTCAGTAGAGAACAAACACCTCCCTCTACTCCATCACCGATTCTTCTTTTATCCCTCTCTGTTGTATAATCAGAGTCTGGACAGTCGTATTAACTGTGGATTAAAGCTCTCTGCCCCCACAGAAAAGTAAGACAATAAACAAATTACAACAAACAGTAAGACAATCACATTAAAGCAGTAAACCATCTGATCTCATTTTGAGTAAAGCCTTACAGGCCAATCAGCACCGTCCTTGGGAGTGCTACAACAGGAAAATAAATGGTGATGGTATGCCAATGTATATCTGATTTGATGAAACGAATAGAAGATATAAGTAAAGAGTAACAAAAGCAAACACAGAGAGTAAGTTCACAGGACCCTGCTGGTCTAAATTCCAGCTCACTCCAGTTGTAGCTTATCACTTTTTTCTCTATGGTTAGAGGTGCTAATCAAAGTCATCTGATGGGAGTCTTTGGCTGGAATGCAAACCTGTACTGAAGACTGTAAAACCCTCTGAGAAACAGGGTGTGAGAGCCCTGTTACAGACCACATCTACAATACATGATTACCTTCACATCATTGTCCAATTTGTCGTAAACACTCAATTAAAACACTTGGCTGATGTGTCATTTTGTGTCAGTGTAACAAACCCGCTACTCAACGTGCACACAACCAAACTATTATGCGGTTGCCGAGTTATTATTAAGCAAGAAAATCTTCCTGTAATTCATCAGTTCTGTACCTATTTTGTCTTCAAAATACTAAAAGAGGTCATTTTATGCTAATTTTGGGTTCTTGCTTGTATTTTGGGTTTCTACTATAACATGTTTACATGCTTTGATGTTCAAAAAACACTTAATTTCCCTCATACTGTCTGTGCTGGAACACCTGTATTCACCCTCTGTCTGAAACACTCCATTTTAAAACCTGTCTCTTTAAGCTCCCCTCGTGAAAAAGCAAAATCTGCTCTGAACAGTTGGTGTTTCTGGGTCTCCCGTGTCTTGGCGTCTCTGCATCAGCATGGTAGCTGGGGATATCACTGTGTATAGCGACATTTTCTCCGATTAAAAATCACCAATAAAAGCTTCTTAAGACAACCGGACATGTTCTAGCAGGAACATGATCGGAAATCGGGGAGAAATTAATCTGCAACCAAGATTTCATGTTTCCCTGATGTTAGCATGTAGCTACATGTAGCACTGTAGGCTACATAATGTAACACTTGCAGTAGCATGCCAGGCATGCCAGGCACCATGTGGTCATCTGCTCCAGGCACGCTACTACGAGTATTTACATTACATAGCCTGAACTGCTACATGTAGCTACATGCTAACATCAGGGAAACATGAAATCTTGGTTGCTGATGTTCCTAATTTCTACCCAATTTCAACTCATAATCCTGTGGATCGCTTTGTATTATAAAGAAATCTGTCAGGATATGACATCATCTTGCAGCCAAAATAGGAAAAACGTTGGAAACAGAGTGTTCAGCTCACAGGGATTACTTCTATATACATTTATCTACAACACCTGACATTGTAACCTCTTAAATATTACAAAAATAAGGTTACCTTTCAAAATGTTTACTCTTTACTGGTGCAGTAAAGCACCTATAAACACATTTTACATTCTGCCACCAAATTTAAACAACTTTAAATTTGTTCAATACCCAACTTTAGAAACACTTTGAAAAGATGTGTGATGGACCTCAAAATAATGAAAACTTCACAGGTCAAGCTTCACAAGAGAAACCAGGGTTTGTAACTCTAGTCTTGCATCATCTGAAAGAACTAATTCATGCAGAAACACAAACAGAGCAAAGAGTTACCATGTCAGTTACTTACGCACCTCTTTCTTGCAGCGTCAGTCTTCCATGGAGTCATTAAAGGGCCATTCAATTCAAATACAAAAGCTCTCTTTTGTCCTTCACTCATCCCTAACCAGCTCACACACACTTCCTTCTCCTCTTATCTAGTGTGCTCCCACTTTCTGTCTCCTGTGAAGTGTGTGAAACGACAGCAAGCAGGAGGCCACACCCAACACCATGTTGATCAGATTAGAGGGCAGCACGCCTGCCATAACCCTAGACCTCCGCTCTTCCTCTCCTCTCATTTCCTCATTCTCTCCGTCCGTCCAACCCCAAAACTTCCCTCCTCCCCCTTTTCCTTCCCTTCATCTCTCGCTCTGCCTGCCAACTCCAAACCTCATCCTCTCCTCCCTTCATCTACAATAACACCCTCTTCTTTTTTCTGCTCACAAACTTGAGTAGGGAAGATTAAAAGGAGGGATCGTGGAAAGATAAAGAGGTAAAGAAGGAAATAAAAAGAAAGAAAAAGTTAAAGGTAAAGACATCCTTCCCCTCACCCTGACTTGTGTCGGCTCCTCATCATTGCAGCCGGCTCCCTCTTCCCTCCCTGGTCGAACATCGGGTCCACAAATTTAAAGACGTGTGCAGAGCCAAACTGGAGGGTGGAGCCTGAACGCAGCACCGTCGTCTCGGTGACTCGTTGCCCGTCAACAAAGGTGTCGGCGTCTGGACCGTGTGGCGTCACGGTCACCATGCCTTCACTGTGCATGAGGTTGCAGTGGTGGGGCAGGATCCCTGGACCGAGCAGCTGGGGACGAACAATGGCAGGTACGTCAGCACAACACACATTACAGAAGCTACACCAGGAGCGCCTAGTTGAAACTGAAATTTAAGTTCAATGCTGCTAAGAAATCAGTTAATATATCCTCTGTTTTTGTTCTGACATTTACTTACTTGATTGAAATTGTGATTACAAAAGAGATAAAATGTAAGTTGTGTTTATTTTTCTCCAGGTACAGTGGCTTCCACACCAGTATTCTCCAACTAAATACCATGCAATAGTAGAAATGTGTTTTAGTGTGGCTTTAAACAACTGTAAATGTTCTGGTGATGTAGTTACCTGTATGGCTCCATCCTCTGTGCAGTCTGAGCCGACCTCAGTGATGCTGTGCTGAAGCCGGTACAGCTTTGGTTTGTCCCGTGAGTCAGACCCGTCTACAAACACACACACACACACAAACACACACATAGATTTAGCACTGGGCACAATGGTCCTCACATCACAAGAAGCACTCCATTCACACTCATCCTCACACACTCACACTATCTGTCCATACATGACAGCATAGAATCCATCCATTATTTCAACATGACAGGGTCAATAAGTGTCTACTGGGATGTACACTGCTAACGTGGCAAAAAAGTATGGTGACTGGTGGGGCTGCAGAGCAATTATTGATGATTAGTAAACAGGAGTTTAGTAAAAGCAAAGCGGCATATTAGTTCACCAAAGAAAAAAGGGAAACGTTGGCTGCTCTGAGTGGAAAAAAATTCTGGGTAAAAATGAATGGGTATCAGAAAAACCTCACAACCACCTTCTAAAAATAATCCAGAAAACAGCTAATATGACGAGGCTACCAGGATGGCTTGGCCTTTTACAGTCATGTAATGAGCTTTAAGAAGAAACTGGCAACTTTGTATGAGATCAGGAACGCCATGTATCTATTAGATATCATTGTTGAATCAAGTTTAATAGTAATATGCTCCATGCTAAAGCTTTAGTATACTAGTATTCTTTGAAGGAGACCTATTATGCTCATATTTGTGTTTAGGGTTTATACCGGAACATGTTTACATGCCTATTTTCCTCATACTGTCTGTATTGGAACACCTGTATTCACCCTGTCTGAGACACACGTTTTAGCGCCTGTCTCTTTCAGCCACCCTCCTGAACAAGCCTAGTCTGCTCTGATTGGTCAGTCTTTCCAGGTCTTCTGTATCTTGGCATATCTGTACCATCAATTCAGCCAAGGGAATGACTATAATGGAGTATAGCTGCACTTTTTACAGTGCAAAAACACTAATTAAAGTATCTAATCCAAAATAAATCTTCACAACTAGACACGTTCAAGAAATCGAGAAGAGAATATATTTAAAATCTTTTGAAGATTCTGTTGAATTATACATTTTTGTTTCAGATAACATGATCAATAACATATTATACAGTATCCCAAAACATGTCAGGTGTGCTTGTCCTTGTCTCTGCACTGCAGCCATCCTATCTGCACCCTGATAGACTATTAAAGAGACACCCTGAGCTGTCGGATGTTAGCATGTAGCTACATGTAGCAGTGTACTTGCAGACAGGAAATAACTGTGTATAGCCTCACTTTCTCCTCTTACAAATCACCAATAAAATCATCTAAACACAACTGGACATGTTCCAGCAGGAATATGATCCCAAATCGGTGTGAAATTAACAATATTAGCAACAATGTTTACATGTTTCCCTGACATTAGCATGTAGCTACATGTAGCAGTGAAGGCTACATAATGTAAACACTTGCAGTAACACACCTGGAGCAGATGACATATCAAGAATTCTGTCATGAGCTGACTTTATCTTGTCTTGAAAGTGGAATAAACTGTTGGTAACAGAGTATTCAGAACAGTCTGAAGCCTGAGGCTTTTGCTCCCAGGGATTATATTTACATACATTTACCTCATTATTTGAATCTTAAGCCATATTTAATATGAATATCCAACAATGTAAAACTATATACATGACAGAGAATAAGGAAAAGCATAATAGGTCCCCTTTGAAGTATTGCTTGATTTGAAGTTTCCTATATCACACCTTGTGACTCTGTTTAGAAATGCACTTTACAGGGTAATCACTATGAAGACAAAGATACCAGAGACACTCCCTGGAGTGTTTCCTCGAGTGTACGGTCCTAAATCTTTAAGCATTTAATGTTACTATCAGTTTGACGTTTTATTTGTAGCCACTGTCAGTCAATTTTACTGTAACTGGGAATGCAATATAAAAAAAATTTAGAGTGTCTTTGAGACATAAAAAGCCTTGTTTTTGTTGGCAATAACATGTCTTCTGAATCTGCACCTAATATTTTCTTTAAAGTGTAATAATCTCCTAAATTTTATTCAAAAGGTTAGTCTGACATTTTGGGAAATGCATATACCACTTTTCCTCCAGTGAACATCATGCTGAAGCCAGCACCTGTAGACTGAGCCAGGCTAGCCGTTTCCCCTTGTATTAAGTCTTTGTGCTAAGCTAAGCAAACTGGCTGTAGGATGTAGCTTCATATTTAGCGTACAGACATGAGAATATCATCAATCTTTCCATCTAAATGTCAAACAATTCCTTTAAAGGGACATAAAAAGGAATTTTACCTATACAATCTAAATAGCTATAAGCTGTCCCAGTGCAGTAACACTACTAAAAGACTATGAGTGCAACACAGACACTACATTTAGCAGAGGGGGGCGTGTGTTTGATTATCATCAGCCAAATGGGGAGTCGGGGGTCACTGCACACCCTCCCAACAATCCCATCAGCCACTGCAACAGACACAGAGGAGGTGTGGTGGATTTTTTTACCTTCATGATGCCGATAGGCGTAGTAGGCATAGTGATTCCCTCGCCCTAGGCAAACAGGCAGGCAGGTGCGGAGGTAGAAGGACACATGCACAAGGCCCCGCACACACACACACACACACACACACACAAACACACACCATGCCATAAGAAGGTGGGGAAGAAAACAGACACATAGCAGAGGGTGAAAATGCAGCAAGGAGGAAAAATGCAGCATTACCTTGTTAACCCATTAATGCATGGAGGCATACAAACACACACACACACTCTCACACATATGGAGTATTTGAGGGCTTTTCACCATCTACGTTTATGATAAAATGCAATACTGTTCTCACCAGATATTAGTCCTTATCTTAAATTAACTTTAAAGGAAAACATCACCAGTTACAGGTAACCAAAGCTGCAATCACTGCTTTCATCTTAAGCCTTACACACACTAATCTTAGCCACTGCAAAGAGCTATATTAGTTATCAAGCATACAGGAACACACTCTCTCTCTCTCTCACACACCCACACACAGTCCCAGCACCCAGTGTTTAGGAGAGCAACCATATCAATTTTCCAATCCTTTCCACAGACAGTGACCCGTCAACCTGACAGAGGATGAAGTTGATGTGTTAGTTCATTCCTGGACAAGACCCACTGGTTTCCCCAAAACTGTGCCAGCACTCCGCTCGGTGCTGCCAAGTGTTTGGGGTCACCATCGGGACAGATAAGTTAATGGCATGAGGCTCATGACAGACAAAGAGGAAGCTAAAGAGAGAGGGATCAGTAGCGAGAAACAAGCTGTTAGGGCTGGTTACATTTAGCAAGACTCAGGTAGGGGTTGTTTTCCAAAATGCTTCAGTGGTATCACAGTGATGTCTCCATACTGGGGTTGTTTTACTGCATTCCAGGACCTTCGCTGTAGCAACTTACCTTTTGTTGTACTCCGTGTCTCTTAACCTGTCGAATCTACCTCTAATTCAGGGATTTTCCTCCATTTCCCACAATGCATTTTGAACAACTCTTAAGTAAACCTTTTTTCCCCAATCAAAGAACATCTGGGTGTACCAATTGACTGTAAATCTGATGTTTATGTTTAGATCACAAAGACATTTCCTGCTCTTCGCATCAGCATCATATCAAGAAGTAAAGCAAACTTTGAAATGAAAGGTAGATCAACATCATAATAAGGATAGACCGATACATCGGCCGGCCGATATTTGAGTTTTTTACTTGTATCGGCATTGGCC